>NC_143563.1:110028333-111497500 GCF_054136105.1 Typopeltis vanoorti
TTTTTGGAAGTTGATATACCCTATTTATGCTAGGATAAGATAGATGTAAAAGTAAGAAGAGAAACCTGATCTTGATTGGGAAATAGAACATTCTCAAAAGTGATTAGGGAAATGGGATCTTTCCTCTGGGTAAAAAGACAGGATTTTGTGTTTTGATGACATTGAAATTCGGTAGATTATCTTTAATTTGCTTGAGAATAATAAGAGAACCTTTAAGAGATTGGTTATGAAAGATCTCAAAGCTTCAGTCACCAGAATATTTGAGGGCTTAGCGAATGAAGAAATTGGATGGATGGTATTGTCATCAGCAGCATTATCGATAACATTTGAGAAGTTATTGATGTCACTCTCTCTCCTATACGTGCGCCTATGAAAATACTTATCTTTGAGATATAATGCCGAAACAGGGTCCTATGAGAAAGTGATTGGAGGTAAGCCTGTGATTTCCATCAATGCCGGAGTATTCCGGCATTGATGGAAAATGAAAGGGAACCATCTTACTGTGACACGCAGTGAACGATAAGAGAGTTAGCGAGCAATTCATTCGCAAAGAGTAAGAGGCAAGATGAAAGCTTGTTCAGAAAGCTCAATGTTATACTCGATCAAATGCGCGAGAATATGAAGAGGGAGCACGTGAGTCTCCCTAGATCTTTTCATCGCGTATGTCCAAAGGTTAGCGAGGAGATCTGCGGTAGAACGGAAATGGCAGAATCCATATCGGTAATCACTTAGTTACCGATGGGTCCCCAGGTAGTGAAGGAACTGGTTGTTGATGACTTTCCATCGTTTTCTAGAGAATTGAGACAACGGCAGTGGGACGATAGTTTTGGAGACTATAATCGCAAGAGATGCATTTGCTAAAAGCGAATGCTCCTCGATATAATGCATTACATTACATCGTATTCTTCGTTACATTACAGATGTTTCTAATTTATCATTCAGTGAGAAAATATGCTCACTGAAGACGGCTGATTGAACGAAGCACCACCAAGGAAGAAATATCTTTTGCTTTCATTCCAAGCTGAACTAAAATTTTCACATGACCAAAACTCCTCCTCAGAAGGAATGTTTCCCTGCCTCTCCAGGACTTCGACTTCCTTACAGTGACTATGCTTCCCCTGAACCAAGTTACGGATAATTAGCAGTTAAATGTAGCCTTGCGTGATGCTAGTTATCCCCTTAGGAAATAAACAGAACAATCTGTTTCTCATGAATTCATTGAAGACGCCACATAAGAACTGCTATTTATAGGAAAAAAATGTATTTAGTAGCCAAATTTCTGTGTTCATGAGAAGGAATGTGAAAGTTTTAATGCATTCTCTAGCAAGGAGCCAAACAGAGTGGGTATCGCGAAACCATTAACCAAATACTGTTGCTGAGTTTTTTGCTAAATACCCCCTCCCTTTAGTCCAAAGACATTAAGGGAGAATTTATTTCAGCTTGGGGTTTCGCACAACGAGCTCTCCACGTGTCTAACATCCACCAATGAGAAATTAAAGGTTGAAATGTGGTGGTGAACTTTCCCATAATGCATGGCGTTATGCACACCTAAGAAGGAAGCGTGCTGTGTATTGTGGGATACATGGCCAACTTTAATTCATCTTTTTTCTATATACAAGCAGTTTAGCCATGAAGATGTAGGCGTAAACTTCTGTTTCTCACGCTTAAATAAACTGAAGATATGAAAATCGGTTGATATTCCTAACCCTTCCAGGATAGCAAACAGCTGTGATGCATTTATTGCCCTTTAGCTTATTTAAAGAGGGGAAGATTTATCGTGCATTTTGTTCATCATCTTCTTCCTTGTATTAAGGCATACGTAGCATCTCTTGGAAACCGTTTAAATCGACTCATAATTTTCTATTTTCCTTATTGAATTCTTTTTTGTTTATCAAACCTTCTAAGATCTTTTCATAACAATTTTTGGTATGCACCTCCCCAATTTGTTTCCATCTTTCTCAGTTGAGGCTTCCCCATGCCAGCATTCTCCATCCATCTCCACTAGGTCGTCATCCTTCTATCATCTTTCTGGTCGTCGAGGCATCCTTCCTTCATATGGATGCCACTGGGTGATACTTTGTCCATCTATCGCATTCCATCCGTGCGACATGTCCTGATCAACCCAATTTTAATTTACAAAAATGTTCCCTATATCCAACAGTTATGTCTTTTCTTATATCTTCATTCCTTATTTTGTCTTGCATCTGACGTTCAGCATGGCTCTCTCTCCATTTTATGCTCAGTTTTCTTCATTCTATCCAGTATTTGTTTGGTATTGCCCACGCCTCTGATCCATAGGTCATAACTAGAATAATGCACTGGTTGAAAAGTTTGGCCCTATTTACTGGTTTTATTTCACTGCACGGGAGTAGGGGTGTCACTCTGATCAAGATAAGATAAGGAATCATGACGTCATTGTGAGCGTGACGTCATGAGATTGGAATGTTTGGAATTTCCCTGGGGCATGTGTGTGTGACGTCACGTTGTTTGTTTTGTTCGCGTATGGAATTCTGGGTAATGGTAGAGATAAAGATTTGTGTTGTGATTGGTGGTGCACTTCTGACAAGATCAAGATAAAATAAGGAATGGTGACGTGGGTGTGTGTTGTTATGAAATGTAGATAAGTGACGTCATTTGTTAGTTGTAAATAAGTGACGTTATTGTTTTGAATGGAAAGGAAGATATATCAGAGATAAGGATTCGTGTCGTGATTGGTGGTGCACTTCTGACAAGATCAAGATAGGATAAGAAATCGTGACGTAAATGTTTGTTGTTATCAGATGGAGATGTGGCGTTATTTGGAAATTATTGTTTTGAATGGAAAAGGGAGATATACAGTATTAGTGGATAAGGAATCGTGTCGTGATTGGTGGGACACTTCTGACAAGATCAAGATAAGATAAGGAATCGTGACGTGAATGTTTCAATTTCATTATGTGTTGATGTTACTCAAACATACAGTTTTTTTTTCCTTCTATAGATGGCTGTACTAATTTTCCAATGTATTTTCGGGTATTTCTTTCCTGTTAAAGGGTGGGAATTTTTAGAGAAATTCGTGATGGCGCCAGTGTTTCAAGCTTTTCTGAATAACTTAATTATATACTGGTGTCCATTAAACACACACTTTCTTTTTTCATAGCTCATCCATATTTTCTTCTATATTCATATTCTAATTCAAGTTCATATTTTATTCTTAATTCATCCGAATATTTTGATTTCTCTAAATTAAGATCTTAAAGTTCAATAAATAAATAAATAAATAAACAAATCTTGAGTGAATTCATGGTGATTTCAAAAGTGAACTTACTTAAACATACATGACACATAAATGACACAGTTTGTTCTTTTAAGTTTACACATCGACAGTATTTCGAGTAATTCTGAATAATTTAATTATATGCTGGTGTCTCTATGGCATTTTAAAATAAATAAATTAAAATAAATGGACAGTTAAATGGATTACAAAACCTTTTGTATGTATTCAAGAAATTCTAATGATAATTTAAAATTACTTACAGCTTTCCAGAATGGCTCTTCTAAATACCAATATTCCAAAAAAAAATTCCAAAATAGTTGAATTTTATATTCACACTACAACACAAAAACCACAAAGAACAAAATTTCTGTAAATACTGTAACCTGAAATAGTTGAGTACTTCTTCCTTTAGATTTCAGCCCATAGATTCTATGTTATTGTCATGAGCAATATCCCCCCAGCGAGGTTACTACAAATTGCGGTTTTCTTCAAAGGGTCTTTCATGAAGATGTCATGAGTTGCGTCTGTAAATTGCGGTATTGTTCAAAAGGTATCATTTTCCGAAGTTTGGATGTTTCTCAAATACTTACATATGACTAAGTGATTAGCATTCACATGATTGTGATGACACATCCTAAAATTATTCATTCTTCGTTCCTGTGGGAAATTATTGCTGTAGTAAATTAATGCTTACATTTATTTTTTAAAACCAATATTGACTGTTAATTTTACCTGCGATTCCTTGGGCTCTTAACCTATTTCTGAAACTGAAATTTATTTATTTTATTTATTTTTTCTTTAGCATTAGTAATTTTAAGTAATGGATATGCGATAAACAAGGTTTTGAACTCGCCGTTGCATTTTCTTTTAGAAATTTCTTTTGCAAGCACAACAAATAAATAGTTATGTCTTATTATATTATTTCAAATTAATATTAGCTCTGTAATATATAGTTTGTTAATTTCTATGTTACCTTTTATTTGACTGTAATATTATTAACAAATGGCTCTGTAAAATAGCAAATTATTACAGTATTGTAACTTTTCGGGTGAAATCTTCTCCATTAAAATTCTGGCTATTAATTTAATACCCGATTATTCCTTTTGGTTCCAAGAGTTGACAGTTTCATGAAATATTTGAGGGCTTGCATGAACAAATAAGACTTTTAATTCACTGAATCAAAAAAAAAAAGTCTGGTTACTTTGTGGCATGAAATTTCACGAGGAAAAAAAAAATGTTATGGTCTTACTTAAATTTGTATAACACATCAACAACACCCAATTTGTTCATCTAAATTTACACATTTTATTTGAATGAAATATTTACAAATTGTATTTACTGAATCTAACATACATAAAATAAAGAAATTGAAAAATACATCAAATGTTCTTTCCCATGCTTGTGGAATTGCTATCATGTGTTTTTTGACAATGTTACTCTCATCTGAAAGTTAATTTTTCATTTGGTGATTGTTGGGAATTTATTACTGCAGTAAAATTAAGGGTTGCATATTTATTTTTTTGTAACCAATGCATATATTTCTGAGAATTATTAAAAGGATTGAATCTTTTGTTATGTTTCCAAAAGCATTTAAAAGTACACGTTATGTTTTCACATTTTGGGCATCCAATTTCATTTAAATCAAGAACAGGCCTCCCTATTAACCTCGTTAATGTTTTTGATTTTTCTCTTCCTTTGGCAAGTGATATTTGATATTTGCATGTTGATTCTATCTTCCAATCTCTTAGTTTGTCCAAAGCTAGTGAACCAATAATCCCACTTCAGCTGATGGTTATATTTTATTAACCAAGAATTCTGTTTTTTAACTCTTTCAGCTAATTCTTTCCAACTACAAGGTGATTTTGTCAATGCATATCTTACAAAAATTCCATCAGAAATACAAATTTCTTTAGGAAATAAATTTGAACTCTTATTGAAAAGAAATTGGCAATCAAGTATCCCAATGATTACTGAAAATTCGTATTTTTCACCCACTGTCGATTTTTCATAATCGTTTTCCTTCATTCTTCTTCTTAGATTACTTCATATGGCACCACAAATAAATAGTTATTTATAATTATTATTTCACTGATTATTAGCTCTGATCATATATTTTATGGGAAATTTCTGTTACAAAATTCTAAACAATTAGAACTTTTCACAAAGAAACTTTCAAAGAATTTGTGGCTCACCCATTATTTTTACATTACCGAACACAAAACACCACAACAAAAAATAGCAGCTGCAGTGGATGAATGATTACCTTAAGTCCAAAGTCACTGGACTCTATGGTATTTTCTTATAGTACTGTTTACACTTACATGCCCTACCCTGAGTGTTCCTTCAAAAATGAACCTTTTGTGCAGATGACTCAACGACATGTTTTCACATGCTGCTGGATATACTGTTAGTGTGTTTTTATCTTACTTTGTGTGGAGAAAGGTAAAATTTGTATATGTGTTATCTGGAGAGTACAAACATTTTTTCTATACCAAACTTTAAGAGTTAAAGTCCCGTTTTGGGTTAATTATCTGTTCTCTCTATGTAAAACAACCAAATTCTAACAGTTCCGATTTTCGGTTATGTGAACGAATTGTTTTCAGATAACTCAAACAATGTCAATAGGTAGCATTAGACGATTTCTAAAATAATCCATACATGGATATCAGTTTTCAACCTTTTTTCCCTGTTCCTGGCATTAATTTCACAGTTGTGATTTTTTTAAAATAATTAAACAGAATTGCATTAAGATATAAAGTTGTGGATTAAAATATAAAGTTCTAATCAGAATAACTGAGTAAAAAATTCACTGTGGAAAAACACAACAAGAAAAACACACATCTTTGTTCATTTAAGTTTACAAATGCATATTTTATTTTGCTGAAATGCTATTTACAAGTATATTCACTGAGAAAAATTTGAAACATGCAATTACCTAAAAATATTTCACAATATTTAGTTTAGACTCTTAACAATTTCCAAAGAGTTCAATCAATAAAAATGTTGTTACTCACTGTTTCTTGGTTACATTACATCAAAATAGCTGGTCATGCAAAAGAGTTTTTAAATCAGATACCATGGTAACCACACTTCCATACATTTGATGTTCTGTCAGTCTGGAAATGACACCATGCCTCCCTAAACATTCTGTGTATTCTTTTGTCAGCAAATATACACAAAGAGTTTTTGTAAAATGTTCGTAAATGTCCCAAAATAAAAAATATTTATCGAATTGGATTAAATCTTGAAAGTCTAATTTTACCATTGATGAATTTAAATGATTAGAGATGATTTTCCCCATGATACAAATAGATGGTAATTCAGTTTCCAAAAATAGTAAATGATTATCAATGTCGTACATTTTTGGTGAAAATCTCTCAGCTTCTTCAGAACTAATAGAAAAAACGTTACTTCCATCATCTCCTGTATCTTCAAGTATTAGTTTCCCATTTTGTCATTTCAGAATATAACACTCACCAAGGTCCATTTCATAGTCAACTCTTCTTTGCAAGTAGCCGAGGATATCAGACCACTTCCTGTATAGCTTTTCCCAAGTGATTCTGGATAAATACATCACAATGTACATGTCTTTTAAAATAATAATAATCAATGACTTTTGTGGCTCACCCATTATTTTACTTTACTTTCCTGGATACCAATCACCACAACACAATATGATAGCTGCACTGGATGAACGAATTGCCATAACTGCAAAGACACTCGACTCGTTTGTTTTTCCTTATAGTACTGTTTACCTGACCATTCCTTCCAAAATGAAACTTTCGTGCAGATGATTCACGGACATGTTTCTACATGCTGTTGGATATGATGTTGATGTGAGATTATCTTACTTTGAGACATCATAGGGCAAATCTTATCCCTGTGGCATTGTTTGAGTTATCTGAAAACAATTCGTTCACATAATCGAAAATCCAAACTGTTGGAATTTGGTTGTTTAACAGAGAGAGAACAGATAATTAACCCAAAACGGGACTTTAACTTTTAAAGTTTGGAATAGAAAAAATGTTTGTACTCTATAGATAACACATATACAAATTTTGCATTTCCCCACACAAGTAAGATAAAAACACATCAACAGTATATCCAGCAGCAGGTGAAAACATGTCGTTGAGTCATCTGTGCAAAAGGTTCATTTGTGAAGGAACGGTCAGGGTAGGGCATGGTAAGTGTAAACAGTACTATAAGAAAATACCATAGAGTCCAGTGACTTTGGACTTAAGATAATCGTTCATCCACTGCAGCTGCTGTTTTTTGTTGTGGTGTTTTGTGTTTGGTAATGTAAAAATAATGGATGAGCCACAAATTCTTTGAAAGTTTCTTTGTGAAAAGTTCTAATTGTTTAGAATTTTGTAACAGAAATTTCCCATAAAATATATGATCAGAGCTAATAATCAGTGAAATAATAATAATAAATAACTATTTATTTGTGGTGCCATATGAAGTAATCTAAGAAGAAGAATGAAGGAAAACGATTATGAAAAATCGACAGTGGGTGAAAAATACGAATTTTCAGTTATCATTGGGATACTTGATTGCCAATTTCTTTTCAATAAGAGTTCAAATTTATTTCCTAAAGAAATTTGTATTTCTGATGGAATTTTTGTAAGATATGCATTGACAAAATCACCTTGTAGTTGGAAAGAATTAGCTGAAAGAGTTAAAAAAACAAAATTCTTGGTTAATAAAATATAACCATCAGCTGAAGTGGGAAATTGGTTCACTAGCTTTGGACAAACTAAGAGATTGGATGATAGAATCAACATGCAAATATCAAATATTACTCGCCAAAGGAAGAGAAAAATCAAAAACATTAACGAGGTTAATAGGGAGGCCTGTTCTTGATTTAAATGAAATTGGATGCCCAAAATGTGAAAACATAACGTGTACTTTTAAATGCTTGTGGGAACATAACGAAAGATTCTGTGCTTTTAATAATTCTCTGCAGTATACATATTGGATTCAAAGAAATAAATACACAACCCTTAATTTTACTGCAGTAATAAATTCCCAACAATCACCAAATGAAAAATTAACTTCAGATGAGAGTCACATTGTCAAAAACCACATGATAGCAATTCCACAAGCATGGGAAAGAACATTTGATGTATTTTTCAATTTCTTTATTTTATGTATGTTAGATTCGGTAAATATAATTTGTAAATAATATTTCATTCAAATAAAATGTGTAAATTTAGATGAACAAATTGGGTGTCGTTGATGTGTTGTACAAATTTAAGTAAGACCATAACATTTTTTTTCCTTGTGAAATTTCATGCCACAAAGTAACCAGACTTTTTTTTTTGATTCAGCGAATTAAAAATCTTATTTGTTCATGCAAGCCCTCAAATATTTCATGAAACTGTCAACTCTTGGAACCAAAAGGAATAATCGGGTATTAAATTAATAGCCAGAATTTTAATGGAGAAGATTTCACCCGAAAAGTTACAATACTGTAATAATTTGCTATTTTACAGAGCCATTTGTTAATAATATTACAGTCAAATAAAAGGTAACATAGAAATTAACAAACTATATATTACAGAGCTAATATTAATTTGAAATAATATAATAAGACATAACTATTTATTTGTTGTGCTTGCAAAAGAAATTTCTAAAAGAAAATGCAACGGCGAGTTCAAAACCTTGTTTATCGCATATCCATTACTTAAAATTACTAATGCTAAAGAAAAAATAAATAAAATAAATAAATTTCAGTTTCAGAAATAGGTTAAGAGCCCAAGGAATCGCAGGTAAAATTAACAGTCAATATTGGTTTTAAAAAATAAATGTAAGCATTAATTTACTACAGCAATAATTTCCCACAGGAACGAAGAATGAATAATTTTAGGATGTGTCATCACAATCATGTGAATGCTAATCACTTAGTCATATGTAAGTATTTGAGAAACATCCAAACTTCGGAAAATGATACCTTTTGAACAATACCGCAATTTACAGACGCAACTCATGACATCTTCATGAAAGACCCTTTGAAGAAAACCGGAATTTGTAGTAACCTCGCTGGGGGGATATTGCTCATGACAATAACATAGAATCTATGGGCTGAAATCTAAAGGAAGAAGTACTCAACTATTTCAGGTTACAGTATTTACAGAAATTTTGTTCTTTGTGGTTTTTGTGTTGTAGTGTGAATATAAAATTCAACTATTTTGGAATTTTTTTTTGGAATATTGGTATTTAGAAGAGCCATTCTGGAAAGCTGTAAGTAATTTTAAATTATCATTAGAATTTCTTGAATACATACAAAAGGTTTTGTAATCCATTTAACTGTCCATTTATTTTAATTTATTTATTTTAAAATGCCATAGAGACACCAGCATATAATTAAATTATTCAGAATTACTCGAAATACTGTCGATGTGTAAACTTAAAAGAACAAACTGTGTCATTTATGTGTCATGTATGTTTAAGTAAGTTCACTTTTGAAATCACCATGAATTCACTCAAGATTTGTTTATTTATTTATTTATTTATTGAACTTTAAGATCTTAATTTAGAGAAATCAAAATATTCGGATGAATTAAGAATAAAATATGAACTTGAATTAGAATATGAATATAGAAGAAAATATGGATGAGCTATGAAAAAAGAAAGTGTGTGTTTAATGGACACCAGTATATAATTAAGTTATTCAGAAAAGCTTGAAACACTGGCGCCATCACGAATTTCTCTAAAAATTCCCACCCTTTAACAGGAAAGAAATACCCGAAAATATATTGGAAAATTAGTACAGCCATCTATAGAAGGAAAAAAAACTGTATGTTTGAGTAACATCAACACATAATGAAATTGAAACATTCACGTCACGATTCCTTATCTTATCTTGATCTTGTCAGAAGTGCACCACCAATCACGACACGAATCCTTATCTCTAATATATCTTCCTTTCCATTCAAAACAATAACGTCACTTATTTACAACTAACAAATGACATCACTTATCTACATTTCATAACAACACACACCCACGTCACCATTCCTTATCTTATCTTGATCTTGTCAGAAGTGCACCACCAATCACAACACAAATCTTTATCTCTACCATTACCCAGAATTCCATACGCGAACAAAACAAACAACGTGACGTCACACACACATGCCCCAGGGAAATTCCAAACATTCCAATCTCATGACGTCATCATCTTATCAACCAATGACGTCACGATTCCTTATCTTATCTTGATCTTGTTCAGAGTGACACCCCCTACTACTCACGGGAGTCTTTTGTTCGCGAAAAGCCACTGTGCCTAGCTGACTTTTTTTTATTTCTATACAAGTTCTTTTTCCTAATATAAACTTTCTTTCAAAGTATACATTTTCTATATTCTAAGTAAACATGCTCTATTTTGTAATTGTCTACATCTACAAACAAAAAATAAGCTTAGCGATTTTCTCTCGAAAATCGCTAAGCTTATTTTTATTTACTTAGCGATTTTCTCTCGAAAATCGCTAAACTTAAAATCTCTCTCTCAATATGAATCAGGCTTCAGTTCTAGTATCATTCGCACAAAGTAGCTCCAGCTCTGTTTTCAATGCATTCAGCAAATGGCGTCACATTAATTACGTTGTTCGTTTAAGCCAATAGAAAAGCGAGTGTTTTCTCTTAGGAACTGAGATAGTTACTTTTTTTTTTTTTTTTGCTTAACCAACTTCAGGAAATAGTGACAAAAACGCTCGTCACATTTCCTTTCATTCTACTCATTACGTTCAAGAGCATCCCATATAGTAGCTGATCTGATTGACTATTCATCCTTCTCTAGTCTCCACGATTCATTACAACTCTCCTCCTCCTCTACCTTCAGCGACTTCAAAGTTGTGTTTAACCAACCTGAAGTGTGCCGTTTATTATTGCAAGATGAACAACATCAGTTCACCTGTAGTTCCTGCCACTGTTGGAGATCCCCATCTTTGAAATGAACTAAATGAATAAACTAAATATTATCCGTGAAATTATTTTACGTGTATAATGATTAAGTACTTTTGTAATCATTAATAGAAAATTAACATGCAAGTATATGGTCCTCAAAGTTTAAATTTGTAATTATATATCAACATGCTTTTAGTTTAGAAGCAGGGGATTCCTGGATTATCTAAACCTTGGCCCACCCAAGGTATTAAAATGCACGATTTTCATTGTATTGCAATGAAACTGAAATACCGGATTGAAATAAATAAAAGTAACATCGGTATCCTTGAGGTTAAAAAAAAAAAAGAAGCAGGGATCGAGCATTAATGATTTGCCGACCTGGTGGGCTGAGTGGATGGCTTCAAGTGGGATGAAATCCTATCACGACCACCTTGCTTACTGGAGACCTGAAGCGACTTAAGAAAAAAGTACCAAGCTTGGTCTAGGTATTAACATGCACATTTTTCATTCTAAATGCAGATGGAGTGAAAACAAACTTGGTTTAGGTGTGAACAGCATGTTTGGACTGAACGGTGCAATGTTTATTTGGGAAAAAAAGTCCGTTCCTCCTTTTATTTCTCTCCCCCGAATTATCAGTTTCTCTCAAGCAGGAGTTCAGGACTTCCGCAAAGGTAAAGATTTGTGCCAAAATGTTACGTACCAGATACGATGGCTTCGGTTGCTATGGAAGGACTTCTTCACACAATTCAAACATCCTTCCCAAACAAAGAGTAGATCCTACTTTCTTTAGAGATTTTATTATTTACAAGATAATTGAAAAGTGCGTTTTCTGGTTGAATGCTTCAACCAATACACTCAAATTCTCAATGGCAGACTTTTCTACCAGGAGCGCCTGATAGATTCGAGGTCGCCTAGGTTGTCAACTTACCCCGGTCTTTATTTCCCACACGGTGATGTGACCTTTGCACGTGTAGTTTCGCGGCTCAGAGATCTTTACACGCGCTAATTGTTGAATAAACAGTTCATCTTAACTCATCACAATTTTTTCTCCTGGTACTTATTACTTTTATTTTTTTTTATAACAGTCCCACACATGGGAGGTTACAAAACGTACAGCACAATAACCACAACTGAGCAAATGGAAGAAACGGCTGAAATTTGAGCCCCAATTTCATTTTCAGGAGCAAAAAGAAGCCACAGAAAAGCAGGTCTATGGAATAGAGAGAGCGTGTGGCTACAGCTTGACTGTTGTTGGGCCAAAGAAGGTTGCACAGATAATGTAGTGTGCGTATTCAGGATGTTGTGGTGAGGTGATCAGTTATGTGTGTGTGTGGTGGTGGTGGGGGGGGGGTGCTCACTTGCTGTAAGACTCTTGGTTGGCTTTCCTGAAAACGAATTCCTTATGTACAAATTCTTCACATGGAAAGGAAACAATGTTCGTACTGTTGATCTTTAACTAATACCGTCTGCCTTTCTTTGGTCGCGTTCTTTTGAAAATTGCAGAACACAATATACAATCGAGTAAATAAATATGTTTACATGAAAATACAGATTGTCATGCCATACTCAGCAGACTATCTCGGAATGAAGCGTGCATATAAATATTGTGTGTGTGTGAGAGAGATACACACACAAAAGCCTTAGCTAACTGTATATGATATTGACTAACTCACCTTTAGTTGAAAAGTTCTTATTTTGAGGTCCTTTTCATACTGTGATGGGTACACCGATTTTTTTTTATTTTATTTTTATGACGCAAAGACATCAAGTGTCATACTGCACCAGGACTCAGGTCACAGCAGTACATATGGTAATTGGTTAGTAGGACAATCACAAACATCCATGCCCTTGGCGGGATTCGAACCCGCAGCCTCTTGGCAGGAGAGCGGATACGTTAACCACTTAGCCAACCAGGCCGAAGATTGGAACCGAACCACATCTTTCCATCCACAGACATCTTCGCCAACAAGAGAGCCTTCCTAGCTCAGTCTTTATAGACGAAGCCTTTTGGTAAAGACCTGGGCTCGATTCTCATCCATGATGAGAGAAACTTTTATCTGGTCTCTTTCGACTAAACGTGAGTTAGCCGGTCTCATACGGAGATAAGGATTTTTTTCACTCGGAAACTAGGGTTTTTCGTCCCTCAGAACTGGCAAACCGTCCTCTTGAACACACGCGGATTTACAGTAATAAAATACATATGCCTAATCCCTCATTAGGAGGGCTCGTCCGCTTCCCCTTCCCAAAAGGGACGGGGAAGAAACCCTTGCGAATAAATAAATAAATTGCCAATTTCGGAGACTTATTTATTTCTTCTGCACATATAGAGGCAAATACCTCCCCCGTCACTTATTCACCACCTTAATATCAGATTATGGGCTCCTGGAATGCCAACCCTAGCGTGGATTTCATTGCTTTCCGTAGCTAACCCACATCGGACTGCAGGCATCCCACGTGAACAGCTTATTTCACGTCATCCCAGACACATTCATTTGGATGCAGATTCGGTGGCCTGGAAGAACAAAGTGTGGTAAAGTAATTCTCACAAGGGCCGAAACCATTCCGCACGTTATGTGCATTATCATGGGCTTTTTTAATCACTTTTATTTTTTAAAAAGAATCACTGCTATGCTGCGCTGTTCACACTTGGCATGATGATCCGTTCTTTCGTGTTTTTGTAAGCATTTTGTCCTGGAATAACAGAACCTTGGATTCGTCCGATCTTTTTGGCATTCATCACGTAGAATCGATGTTCCTGCATGTTACTTACCCACAGCTGCTTGTTTTCATTTTCAGTTAAGAAGAGTGGAAGTCTTGGAGCTCATCTGCTGTTATACTTCATCCACGACAAGATCCAACACAGTGTGCTTGCCATACCATCGTACTGCCATCTGATGATGATGGCCTGTCTGGTAGGGTTAGCGGTTCTCATCTCTCTCTCTCGGCTTTTCACAGGCTGGCGTTGATTGTTGTTTTCTGGTTTATTCTGAATTATTCTCAGTACACTCTAGACCAGTGACGGAACTCGATAGCACGCGAGATGATATTTATTGAAGTCACCGAAATCCATAATAAACCTAAATGAACCAATTATATATATATATAAACAAACCAAGTGTAAGCAAACAAAGTTTGTGCCTGAAGTATCTTGAGGAACTGAGGCAATTCTTGGCAAAGGTGGTATGACTTCACATCGCTTGCATTAGTATCCCATAATGCAAAGCACATTCCTTGCGGACATGTATAATACTATGCATTAAGGGAAGGGTCACTGCCCAGACTAGTTTCGACCTTTATTGAGGTCTCGTCAGTGAGAGCCAGACCCAGAAGTGGTGATACTAAGGCAGAAGCAATAGGAGAGGTCATATTTACCTATACGAGTTGCCAAAAGGTGTCACATAAATCTAAACGAACTTTCTTTTTTTTTTTTTGAAAGCGGATATATTCCATAATCTGGTGTTAGTGTTACCAACAAGGCTTGCAAAATTCCAATATGACATTCTCCTGGAAGACTGTTTGCGTTTTCAGTTTGTCGTCTTCCATTTGAAATGCATGAAACATAAGCATACATTCACCTCATAATAAACGTGCAATAAGCTAATGTAATAACGAAGCTAAAGAAACTGAAATAAATGCAAATAACATAGTAGTAATAGAAGACAATTTACGATGACACGTCTTTTATGTACAAGAAAAAATATAATATGGAAATATATCAATGCAAACAAACAAACAAAAAAAAAAACTAAATCAGATGTATGCTAGAAATAAATAGAAAAATAATAGAGCAAGTGATGAATTTTAATTACTTCGGTATTTCGATTAACTCGAGGAATAATAGAAAATGAAATAAGAGGCAAAATGAAAAGCAAAATTGATGGGATCAGAAATTAGGCACATCTTTGTGTGTTTCTTATACAAGGAGAGGACTGGAGTCAGCCAACTTCCCGTTAAATACTCCAGTGTCAATAACTGGAAAACTATTTCGTGTTTGTGACTTTGGCACACTGACTAAAAGAGAATCCCAATCACTGCTTAGACCCCCCCCCCCCCCAGCAGGATTGCGGTTTCTCGTTATGCTTGCAGCAGCACGTCTCTTAGCGCATTCACACCGTGATCGAAGTCGAATTATTAGCCCTTAAGGGAATTGCACGCGCACACACTACTTGCTCGCTAATTATGTAGCTTGGCACCGACACGTGATCCTGTCTCTAACACAGCGGAAGATGATGGAGTGCACTTAATAAACTGATCCCTCAGTGTATGCATCTGGGTGTTTCTTGCTCCAGGCTAAGCGTTGCTGATATACTTTCTAATTCGTTATGCAAAGACGTGTGCTGCTTAATAAGTCGAGTTTTCACACAACGTTTGTAATTTGATTGGTTGCTGGAAGCCGTTTTCCCTTCTCCTTTTAAATTTCAATTTCTCTTTTTGGAAACGTTAACTCGGCAGTCGGATTATGAAGCCTGCTTACATAAATTCGGCCTACTCACTCACAGACTACGGCTTTCTACTTCCGCAATCCTACGTAAAATTCAGTCTTGTGAATCGATGACGCTTTCACTTTTTTACTTTTGCTAAACACAAAGTTATGGCACTGTCTCGAGCTGGTAGGAGGAACTAATTGGCTTTGCTTTGCACATGCGTTAGCAAACTTGCTCATAGTGGAGAAAATGCAACACTTTTCACTTAGACGAGAATCGAGCGAAATTATTTAGGGAGAGAATTTAAAAACAGGATTGAACACGCCCCCCCCCACACACACATCGCTCAACCAAGTGACGCACAATGACTTTGTTCATAGCTGTAGGCAGGTGAATTAAAATTTCTTTATTTATTTACTTGTTTTGCGGTAATGTTTCTTCGTGTTAATGGAAATCATTTGGCTGATTGTGTTCTTTAAGGTAATGCGCATGTTTATTTTCAAAACTGCTTTCGACTGAGCGCCCTCAACTCTTTTTCTGAAGTTAACTGCACAAACCCAAAATCGCGCAACGATGTGGAATGCACGTGAACCTGAGGGGGTTTGATGGATGTAAGGAAAGCTTTGAGGGACCCACGAAATCTTGTCGCTTGAGGAGCAGCAGCAGAAATCCCGCTCAGCTGAACGAACTTCTAGTATAATATGAGAGACGGGAGAACGGCAACCCAGAGCAAGAGATGACTTTGGATCGAAAATGATTAGTTATATTGAAATCGCGGGAATAATAAACCACTGGAACATTTAATAGTTTCCTGCGCATCGCCCAAACATCATTTTCTCTGAAGACAACCAGCGTGCTTTTCTTCAGAAAGGGGGAGGGGGAAAAGTCAATGAAAGGACGTTTAAAGCTATTGAAGATGAATGGATGGCTGCGCAGGATGGCTTCAATGCTGTCTGCACGAGACTGGAAGACGAAGTGGTCCTGGAACTTTGATCTCAGTAGAAGCTAGAAAGAGGAAACAGCGCAACTAAAAGAAGGAATAATTTAGTGATTGGTTTGTAAATCAGAACTGTGAGAGTGTTAAAAGTATTCAGTGAAAGAAAAAACAACTAATTTTCATCGAGATTTACTCCGAGTAATTGTTTCCCAACATGATCGGCTTTACTGCCGCTCGATCCAGACGTTGCACGAGTTCGTCACCACAGAACTAAAAGTAATGAACTCTCCAAAGGAGTAGGATATAAGGCAGGTGATCGAAGAGAGAGAAACTTGGGCTGTGATTTTCTGCATTCGTTTTTGTTTGCGCCCTTGTACAACGCGGTGGAGGAAAAGCCGAGGCTTGTCAAGACGAGCTCTTAAAACATTCTTAATTATTATAATCGGCGGTTTCTAGCGTATAGCAAGAGTTAATAGGAGTGCCAGCCCTATTCCTGCAATACGTTACTTTTATTCTTCCTATCCGTGGGAGCTTATGAAAATTGTCGGTTGTTTTTAATCTTTTTAATAAAGTTCCGAGCTCTCGTTTGCCTCGTGTTCCTACATTGACCCGGTGAAACGATAGTTACCCATGTTGTCGGACAACATGGTATCAGAACGTGTCTTCCTCGCACAATAACACTTGAACCGAGGCCTGCGGTCATCATAGCTGGCAAGTTTATCATCGCCGAAATGCTGGGAAGTTCCATTAGCGTTCTCTACGGAAAGTTCACTGCTCTGCGAAATTAGTGGGTTGCGGGTAATTAGGCGCTTGGCTTCCATTCTGTCACCAGGTTTGCCCGTAGGATAAGCGTCGTGCACGAGATCGTTTTATGCCGCGGAGACCATTCCAGAGACTTTCTCCGTTCGAGGTGTTTCCCATGATGAGATCTATAGCCAGCGGATAACAAGATCCCCAGGCAACACTGAACCAGTTGACTTAAGATTCACCAATGATGCTCTGAGGAGTACACGTTACCTACTGTTCCTACGCGGGTGGCAGCAGCTCAATGGGGAACATCTTTGGTCTCCTCAACAGTTGCATAAGTACAGTAGTGTTTGGGATAAGGGAGCACTGCCTGCTGATAACCAACCCATCCGCTAATTGCGATCACTTGAGGACTAGCCATGGCTCATAAGTACCGATGATGTCCTTTCTTCGTTGATATTCGGTGGGAGACATGCATCCTCCATTTGGAGCACCTCTGGTTAAGAAATTGTGAACGCAACTGACTCAAATTACTCAAGCTACTCTCACCTTGAATTTTTAGGGACGCCAATTTCTTAGAAATACTTTTAAAAGGTTGATTAATTTTACAGAATGAATTCGCCCAGATGTTGGAGTTGTGCTCGTTCTACGAACTGAATGAAGCTTCTACGATCTATATAATTCAGTAATTAAAACTTTTTTAATTATGCAAAAATGTAAAAGTTCTAAATGGACTTTGATTCATAAAGGATAACAAAACAGTATTTATGAAACAAGGTTTTATATTTAGTGTTAGTTTACAACGATTGTTTAGTCTTCAACAAAACTCGGACAACTGCTTAATTTTATAATCTATTTTTTCGTATTCATACGTGCAGTTTATGCGTGAGTAGATGAATGACCAAATGTATTGAACTGGCGGTGAACTCAGAACAAAAATATTACCAATTATTCCAAAGCAAGTAAACCAACAATTTCCTGTGAAATATTTGATATTATTCAGTTCAGCAATTGGTCGGCTAAGAATAGACATCGTAGTTGTTTTCGTTTTACAGGAAATAAACTTCATTATATACAAAGCAGTAAATTTCTCTCTCCTTCCTTCAAGCCAATTTTAACGACGCAGTTCCATAAAGAAGTTATTAAAGTTGGTCTTACCTCTCCTCATGAAGCTGTAGCTTCGAGCTGTATTCGCGGTGCTTTTATTCTTGTCGGGTTTCAAGTACTTCCAAGAAATTGCTCAAAGAGTCTCATTCATGCGCATCTCTTTAAACTGAAAGTTAAACAAGTTAAGTCCACGACGAAACTAATCCACTCACAACTCAATTCGGCTTCATTATCTAATGTTGTTTTGTAGATAACTTACTTCTTCAGTTGTGATTAGTTCCGGAAAATTGAAGACATTTGCACCCTTCCAATTGGATGGAAAGATCCGGGTTCGAATCCTTTCGAACAAGGACTTTACACCGGAAGGTGAGTTAGCTGGTTTCATGCTTAGGTATTTTCTCCAGGAATCGCGGAGTTTTTACCCCTTGAAAGCAGACAAATCTCATGGTCCCATAAGAAATAGAATATAACTAAGTCTGACAGCGTAAACAAAATACTGGCAAATCCTTTTCCTTTTTAAATAGTTAAGTGAAATCCGATTATTTGAAGAACACATTGTCTCGTTATGATGATTCCATTCTCCTCCATCTAATGATGCACAAAAATCTCCTCATTCCATTTCAAATAAAGAAGGACGCGAGTTGCTCCACTGGTCTCTACTAAATTATTCCGTTCCAGTAGCAGTCAGGGCAGTCCTGCATCGTTGTTTGGATCACCGAGTTTTTTTAACACTCGGTGTTGCAATCGGCAGCAGTCTGATACTCGAGCTATAAAATATATCATATTAGGCCGTGTCTAATGACTGTTTTCTAGAGCAGATTAAAATAAGAATGGTACCTTGACTTTTCTTCTGTTCTGTTCCCAAGGGTGTGCTTGACACCGGGGTCAAATGCAATTTCATTATGTTTAACAGCTTTAATTTATTGCATTAATATATCGTCTTCTAAATGAGGAAGAGTACTCTGGATGTGGATCACGTTTTATATTCACTGAATATTACGCCTTTTTTTTTATGATCATCTTCTCCTCCTGAGAAAGCCAAGCCCTTTCTCAATAGGTTGCACGATATTCAGATATTAATCACCAGTCAGCACTCGATTTTTGCAGAATCCTGTTTATGAATTAAAGATGACAAACGCATTGGCAGCGTCCATTTGATGTGCGAGAGTGACGTCACAACCGTGCTATCCTGAAATATGAAAATGGCTAAAATCTCGTTAATAACAAATGTCAAACGCCCGTATTAATGAAATGCCAGGGAGTTCTTCTATAACTGACAGCCTGTTTCATATTAATTACATCTCGTCAGGTGAGTATAGGTCAACTACACCTCTTCGGGTGGCACAATGAGGACTTCTTTGGTGACCGTCTTGTTGATATTTAACTGATCTCCGATTCCTAATGCACAAACAGAAGTACTGAGAAGAAATCAATACGTTAGTTGTGGTCACATTTGCTATTCATGTTGGTTTATTTTTCCCTCAATATATGCGAAAGACATTCACTGTTATGCTCTTTTGGCCGCTAGATCCAGTAAACGGGATTAATACTCGATTGCGAATCGGGTATTAATCTACGTTAATACTCGATTTTCTGAGCTCTGAAATATTGTTTTAATGATTGGTTTCAAATAAAAAGTAATCCCTTTGCAAATCTATTCCATTAAAAAAGCACAAGTAAGTGTGATAACATTGTGAACCCCCCCCCCCTTCCCGTCATTAACATCACCGTGACAAATTATTCCATTACTCAAAGAAATGAACGTCGGATCTTCTGAAGAAAAAAAAAATGCTTTGTGTTTCCCAATGGAAACACAAAGCATTTCACAACTTCGATTTCTTAATAATAAACTCGAAGCACTTGCACCACTAGTCCAGTGGCGGCCCGTAAAAATTTTAAGTGGGGGTGCTGCATATTAAAAAAAAAAGAAAAAAGTTTTTTTTTTTCCTAATCAGTAACGAAACAATAAAGCAACACGTAAAAACCACAGTGATATCTTTAATTAGTAAAAGGACAAATATTTCGTACTAAAATTAATAGTACATCTTCAGTGTCTGTAACAGTAATAGGAATGGAATACAAGCAAAACGTTCGGTGGATCACCTATTAAAATACAATTGTTACCGCGTGCTAGGAAATAATAGATATAACAAAATTAATCTATTAAGATAAATGGTTTTTTACATAAGATAAAAGTCTCTCAGATCTTTGAGAGAGACAGACAGTCATTTCTATTTAAATTCGGTTCTGTGTAAGATAGTTTCACAACTTTCTTTGAATAAGCGTTCATATTTGAATCTGCATCTGTGGAGGAGAACTGCTTTATCCCACTGGACACTATGAGTAGAGTGAATACTGTGCTGCGCCAGACCAGACTTCAGAGGTTTGTTATAATCAATATAATATCGATGTTCTTTTATTATTATTTTTTCCAAAGAACGGCCAGTTTGTCCAAAATAAGAGACATCGCATTCGCAAGGTATTTGGTAAACGCCAGCCAAAGATAGAGAAGACAGTTTATCTTTTGTAGAAGGTAATAAAGAATAAATTTTTTTTATAGGGATATATGTTGGAATCAATTGATACTTTTTCAGAATTCTACCTATAGGTTCTGAGATTCCCGGAATGTACAGAATGGGAACTCTGCGGACTGTTGAAGAAAATGTAGGTGTTGGAACATAAGCGTCAAGTATCTGTTGGATTTGATTGGAGTTGTAATCATTTGATTCCATTAACTTTTTAATGATATAAAGTTCTTGTTGTAAGATTATTGGAGAAGAGCAAACTTTATGTGCTCTTAATTAGAGATTTAAGAATGCCAAATTTTTGAGACATGTGGTGCGCAGACTTTTGTGAATGTATCTGCCAGTAAATGTAGGCTTACGAAAGATGCTTGTAGGTAAGGTACCAGAAGACGTTCTAGTAATGAGGATGTCCAAAAATGGTCAAGTACCAAAGTTTTCTTTTTCCATAGTGAATTGGATGCGTGGGTGAAGGTTATTTATCCGTTGTAGAAAAGTGGAAAGTTCATCTTTAGTGTGTGGCCAAACAGCAAAAACATCATCGACGTAGCGGTACCAAAGAGATGGTTGAGGATGAATGGATGAGAACATAGTATCTTCGAATTGTTTCAAATAGTAGTTTGCCAAAGGTGGAGACACAGAGGGCTACCCATGGCAGTACCTTCAATTTGTTTGTAGATTTTGTTTTTTCAACTGAAATAACCTGAGTGGATGACATATTCGAATATCCTTGCGATATTTGGAGGGTAATCTTCATATAAAGAATTGACTGTCGGTTAATGGGATATTGGTGAACAGAGAAATGATGTCAAAAATGACTAATATTTCAGACTCTGTAATTTTAATATCCTTGATTTTTTCAAGAAAATCTGTTGAGTTTTTTATATAGGATTTGGAATGACCAGTGAGAGCACATAAGGAACGTGATAATACTTTTGCAATCCGATAAGTCGGAGAATCAATGCAATTTACGATAGGTCGTACAGGACAGTCTTCTTTATGGATTTTTGGGAGTCCATAAAGACGAGGAGTTCTTCCAAAGTAGGTGCGTATTTTATCCACGTAGTTAGGATCCCAACTTATAACCTCATCAACTAATTTATTTCGTTGTTTAATTTCCTAGCACGCGGTAATAATCGTATTTTAACACGTGATCCACCGAACGGTTTGCTTGTATTCCATTCCTATTACTGTTACAGACACTGAAGATGTACTATTAATTTTAGTCGAAATATCTGTCCTTTTGCTAATTAAAGATATCACTGTGGTTCTTACGTGTTGCTTTATTATTTAATTACCATGCCACAGGTTCCACTAAAAATCATAATCAGTAACGACTTTGTTAATAAATAAATTTACATATTAAAAATATTTCATCCTCACCACGAACAAACACCAATAATAAAAGTTTCATATCAATAGCAATGACAAGCGCAGACGAATATCGGCGTTAGATCGCAGTGCATTTGTTTCGTGTAACGATGGTTGAAAAAATATAATTCTTTTCATATTTTCAACAGTGACACTCGTCATAATTCAGCCTTGTATCTATAATAAATAAATAATTATATGTTATTTTAACAAAATAAAATAAGATTGACAAAAAATAGTTAACCACGCACCAATAATAAACTTTTCATATCTCACAGAAATAACGCGCGCAATAATAAGATACACTGCCCAGACAGCAGTGTATCTAATGACGTAACGTGCAATGACAAGCGCAAACGAATATCGGTGTTAAATCACAGTTCATTTGTTTCGTAATCTAAAGCGTTAATCGAACAATTCCCATCATTAACTATTGAAATCAACGTCAAAACATACGCTGTAACCTTTAACAGGTTGTACTGCATTTATATAATGTTGTAAGCACTGCTATAATTTATAAACACAAACAAAATGTAATTTTTTCCTTGGGCGTGCTGCAGTGTCGCAGTGCTTATGTACGGGCCGCCACTGACCACTACTAAACCTGAGATAAAATTCTCCAGAAACGATCACTTAGCATGCCTAAAGTTTCGAAATACAAAATGATCTGCTTACGTATATTTTCATTATAAAAGGTTTGTTAAACTATAACGAATCTAAAAATCTAAGATTCCTGCTAACAGAGGATATACTGGGTGAACCGAGTCGGGTCTGAACTATACGTATACGTATTTCCTGATTAGGCAACAATCCCTCAGCCTATTCATTTGCCAATTGTAACGTCATCTGTTAATGGGTTAATAAGTGAAGCTGCGCTTTTCTAAAATGATCATTTTTTTACTTGGATTGCAAGACTTTCCGTGTTGTAGCATCATTAAAAATAAGAATTATGTTTGCTTAAAATTACTTTGGGTTTACCGATGAGTCAGCAGTGATCAACTTCTGATTATTATAATGGAAAATTAAATTCCAACAAGCGAGTAGCATACGATGATAGCGGGATCTTCCCCGTCATTCAAATGAACATACTTAGGGATTTAGCAAAAATTCTGCAAGAACAATTTGCATTTAGACTCTTAATAAGAACTACTTAAATTAATGTTTCATTGAAGCTCAAAATAAGAATTTTGTTTGATTTCGTTAGATTGAACAGAAGCATTTGTCATGGACCAGTTCCTTTGTTCAAAAGAATTCCAACAATAAAGTTACAGGTTTCGCATTCGCTGCTGCATGAGTTTTTTTTTTTTTTTTTTTTTTTTTTTTTTTTTTTTTTTTTTTTTTTTTTTTTTTTCAGCGTCATATTTTGCTTCGTAGTAGAAGCACGAGAATAAAGGCGTACTTGGAAGAAGTGGTTGCGTGGTTCACGGTAGCCTAAGCGTAACGTGCTTGCTCGTCGAGTCGAAGGATCTGCGATCAAATCCAGCCGAAGGTCTTGAGGAAATTTTCCTGCCTGCTTCGACTCGGCGTTGAGTTAGTCGGTCTCGAGCCGTGAAGTGAGGTTTCCCCCGGGCGCTCCGGTTTCCCCTCACGAACAGACAAACCGACCCTGGAACATGGAGGGTGGGGGTCAGATCCACGGGCGCGAATTTCTTGAAAATTCAACACACCGTTTTTTCGGTGTGTTGAAGGTTCAAGAAATTCCTAGGAACTATCCCGTTCGGAGGGGGATAGTTCATGCCTCCCTCTGGAAAATATGCAATTAAGGAAGTCCCTCTTTAGTATAGTTACTAGAAGATATGGTATCTTAATATTCCTCTGAAGTTCCAAATTAAAAAACAGGCTTCTGTTATCACCGTAATTGTAATATCTTTTAATTTAATATTTTCTTATATAATAAAACTTAAGATTCCAATTCTGCTGATTTACTTTCCAAAGGAATTCTATATATTGATAGTAGTTGTTAGTTGACAAATTGTCAACACTCCTGTAGGGAGGGAAGAAATTTAAACTCAGCTAGACCTTTTTTCTTTTGAGAAGCAGATGGGGAGAACAACCACATGCCTGCATAAGATGCATGCAATGGTCCAAACTGAAATTATTTTTTCTTGCTGCTTCAGTAGCATGCAACAGAAAACCAACTCTTCGGTTATTTTAAAATTTGATAACCTTTTTTTACGGCACAAGGTGATACCTAGCAATGCTACTCCCCCCCCCCCATGAATCCTAAATTTAATATCGCCATCAGGATTTGGTTGAGGCCTCATGAGGATATTAAATTGAGGAGGAACAAATATATTCCCACTTAGATATAACTGGCTTGTTTTCAAGCGCACAGACTTCGTCCTAACGGATTCTCAACCTCTTGGGCAGGCGGTCAAATATTTCCATACAGTGAGAATCTATTTGAGTGTTGAGGAAATAACGTAAAAGCAGGTGAATTGTTGAGGTTATTTGTCAAGTTTCGAGAAGCCCAATTAAAAATTAATTTAGTACGAACATCTGTTGACTGAGATTTCTTAGAAATAAGGATGGACTCTGAGTGGTCACCCAATTATTAGGTTGTATTTCACGTTCTTTATACTAAGCCTCGTATTCTGCTACAAAATTTTGAATATCGTGTGTGTGTGTGTAAACTAAGAGCATGCAGGAGTGATTAACCAAAGAGCATATCCAAGTTACGATATGCATAAAGTCATGTAATACATAATCATTATATATGCATGTGCACATCTGTATAATATACATATTATTATAATATAATAAAATCACAGCAGACATGCTAATATGTACAGAAAAAAAGTTGCATACTATTAATTAGGTTTCGGAACCAAAGTAGTTAAATAGAATTTAAATTTTTACATTTTACACACGAAACTGGATCTTTGAATGCAAAAACCAATCATTTATATATACAATTGTTTTGAACAGAGCCTCCTCATTTCTCTGGGAAAATAAATATTATTTCATTCGAGTTTTGTATTTGTCTGGGTTAGTTTCATTTCTTATTTATTTTCGTGTATTCATCTTCATGAGGTGATGTTGATTATCATGATGAATATCATCTCAGTTCGGAGGATAATGGATGCCACTATACTTCGTCCGTTATGCACCTTTGCAGTTCACTATTTCGTTTTTGTTTGTTAATCCTCCCCCCCCCTTTGTCATTCTTTCTGATCAGTTGTCACCGAAAGTTGGAAGGACTTTTGTGGGTATTCTCGACGCATTCTAGACACCCCCTGGAGACAATATTCATCAGTTTCGTTTCCTTGCTGGTGTTTTTTTAGGAAAAGACAAAAAAAAGGGAAACTCGCAATTGTCTCATCAATGACAAGAAAATGCACAATTTAATGTGTTACTGTGTCCAGACTCGCATTAAGGCCGAGATACTCATACCTCTTAAAGTAAACGTGAACTGATGAAAAGACGCGAATGGAAATCAAATTTTCATCGACAGTGTTTACTTTTTATTATTCTTCCGTCATGGAGAACATCTGTAAACATTGTGTCTGCTGGGAACGTAGTAAGGTATCTGCCGACAGTAGATGGCTTAAATCTTCAAAAGCGGCCACTTAAGAGCGTTATTGGATTTCGTTAAAAAGCTGTGTGGTAATAAATTCCCCACTCACGACCTTTCTTTTATATTCTTAGACATGGCATTAGTCTTTAAATTGTCTTTAAAATGCAAAAGTTGCAGGAAACAGTGTCCACTGCTCAAGAGAGACAAAGAAGCCTGATGGGCAAGGATTAAAATCTCAGTGATTTCCTTTAAGTCACGTTAATAACTTGAAAGTTTCCTTATTAATTTTAAGTCTTTATTTTATTGGTCGCTTGAATTGTGATTGGATTCTAACGTGGCACCTCATCCCAGTGTATTTTTCCTGGTTAATTACACGCATTCTCGAGCCGCCCACAATAAAATAAAATAAACCCGAAAATGCTTGGTCTCCGCTATGAAATAATTCTTGCATTTCGACGCTCTTAATAAGAACTACTTAAAGGCAGTTAATGAAAGCTCAAAATAATAAGAATTCTGTTCGACTTCGTTCGATCAAACAGAAGGCACTTGTCAAGTGTTTCGTTTTGTCTTGGAGCAATTTCTTTGTTCAAAAGAAATCCCTATAAGTTACAGGTATCGTATTGCATTTTTTTTTAAAAAAAACTTAATGCAACGAGATCGCTGCTGCATGAGTTTTTTTTTTTTTTTCCAGCGTCATATTTTGCTTCGCAGTACAAGCACGAGAATAAAGGCGTACTTGGAAGAAGTGGTTGCGTGGTTCACGGTAGGAAATTTTCCTGCCTGCTTCTACTCGGCGTTGAGTTAGTCGGTCTCGAGCCGTGAAGTGAGGTTTCCCCTCACGAACAGACAAACCGATCATGGAGGGTGGGGGTAAGATACACGGGCGCGAATTTCTTGAAAATTCAACACACCATTTTTTCGGTGTGTTGAAGGTTCAAGAAATTCCTAGGGATTATATTCCTATCCCTCTCGAAAATATGTAAATAAGGAAATCCTTCTGAAGTTCCAAATTAAAAAAAAAAAGCTTCTATTACACCGTAATTTGTTAAGTCTCTTTGCAATAAACTTGCACTAATCAAACTGAATTAAATATTTTTTATTAATAATGAAGTTTATTATCGAACTTCTGATTCTTTATTAATAGTAGTCGTTAGCTCAAAATGTTTCGACACTTCTGCAAGTATACGTGTATTGTACCTATGCTACGTTAAGATATTTCCGTCACTTTTTGAACGATAAACTTCATTATTTCAGGCGCTCTTAGTTGCATTAAAAAGGTATTCCACTAGTGCTTAACTTTATTTGAAATTGATGACGTTATTTAGAACTCTTGTCTATAATCAGGACGCACTTACGTAAAATAAGGACTAAGGGGTGGTGATTGCCGCTTTGTTAATTAATCGCCGAAGAAACCAAATGAAAGTGCAGATAGATGTGTTCGGCGGATGGGAGTTCTCTCCTCCGACTCAGATGAATGTATTTGGTAAGTGAAGCCCGTGCTATTGCAGATTGAATTATTGAAGAAGTCTTGCAGCAAAATTAGCTTCCTTATATCTGTGAAACAGAATGCTGAAGTGTCTTTTAGGTCAGTGCTTCCCAAACTGTGGGCTGTGAAATAATGAAAACAAATTTAAAATGTTTTAAGACTAAGTAGATTTTTTTTTTTTATCTTGAAAGAAATGTATTTAATTTTTATTATTTCTTTTTTGTTATTTTTTATATTCTAATGGAAAAAACCACGCATTGGTACGGGTTCACAAATTCTGCTTCCTGCGTATTTCGGCACTTAAGGAATATTAGTAAATATGCTTATTCATATAAGTTTCATTTCAAAGCAGAAATCTAAGAATTGCAGTTTCAAATATTTCTCCTGATATCGACTTTTTGT
Source organism: Typopeltis vanoorti (assembly GCF_054136105.1). Lineage (NCBI taxonomy): Eukaryota > Metazoa > Arthropoda > Arachnida > Uropygi > Thelyphonidae > Typopeltis > Typopeltis vanoorti. The sequence goes on from NC_143563.1 coordinate 110,056,011, forward strand.
GTAGCAGTATCGAAACACATCCATCACATTGAATTGTTATTAAACTTCTTTTAATTCTTTCTTTATTACTAATCGTTTTACGTTTCATTTGCTTGTACAATAACAATATATCTCTCTATATAAAAATAGGAGATAATGTGCCAAGTCAAATGTTTATGTAACACGCTAAAAATGTAATATTTGCATTTGATTTTTGCAATATTCGCTGTGTATGTTTTGTATTGAATATAAATACAATAAATATTATAATAATATATGTCTATATTACGATTTTTTTGAGGGTGGGCCGTGAAATATTTTAATTTTTCCAAGGGGGACCCTGACATCCAGAAGTTTGGGAAGCACCGTTTTAGGTGACCTGTGAGTCTACGCAAACCATCTCACGTGTTATGCTCAAGATAACTCTTGATAAGAACCAATTAGGCTGAATTTTATCAATAACCCAACCTAAGGTTGATAAAAATCCATTTCTTCACCCCCCGCCTTTTTTTTTTTGAACATTCATGATACTAACGCACGTTCTATTAAATTTTATACACAGTGTCATGGCCAATTAGAAGTCGAAGAAGATCGGTAGAACACTGCATCCGGATACCATTCCGAGAGTAATTTTTAGTGTTCCCTCCCCCATTAGCAAGCAATGCAGTTTTACTTCTACCCATTAGTGGACGATTAAATGAGTCATTTATCGGGGATATTATGCAGCGAAACAGACTGACTACTTTGCAACCGGGTAGCCGCAAGCAGAACCTCATATTTCTACGGAGCATATTCGCCTTACTCCAACACAATAAAATGGGCTTCGATTTTCGTATTTGCAAACAGATGGAGTGACTACGTTTATCCCACATGTCCTCATTTCGCCAAACGAGCGTAATGGCAGCCCAATAAGGAAAGGACTGAGTAATGGCTGCAATCGCCTCCATTTATGCGTTAAAATGGTGACCTTGTCGAGTTTCAGGTCTTACCTGATACGCTGCAATGGGACTGTCCTGTGGAGTACGTGTACGCTCGCATACGAACGTGTTAACCACATCGAAAACTAATTCGATTGCCACTAACAAGATGCAGGGGGACTTTACGGGGGGGGGAATAAAAAAGGAATCCCTCTGCCCTGTTGTTCAAAATGGACAATATTTTCTTGCTTCACGTAATTGGTAAGCTTTCTCTCAAGACTGAGGCCAGCAAGAAATGCTATGCGATCGTTCTTTTCCAAAGTTTTTCCTCCAGTTATTTTCGCCTTTACATTTCTGTCCTTCTTTCGCTTCCATTTGATGGTCGTCTTCTTTCCTCGTTATTATTGCACTCTATTCGGATTTTATTTCTTACTTTGTAGAGTTTTTTACAACCTTTCTACAAGATGAATGCCACAGATTTTGTTCCATTTTATTAGTGTTTCGATATTCGTACGTTATATGCGAAGTCTGCTGTAAACGTAATTAATTCGGCTTCAGAAAATCATAAGCTGATTCACTAATCCTCAGACAAACCAAGACTGATTCTGCCTTCTCGCGCAACAAAATATCCTTTTGGCAACTCGGAGGATGCTTGGGGGAAATGTAATGTTGTAATGCTCTTGGACAGATCTAATTCGCTAGATTTATCAAATTCGATATGCATGACGTCAAAATATATTAAGCAACGAAATACAATCGGAAAGATATTTCCATGTTTTATTCAATAGTCTTCATTCCCTCCCCAGCGAAGCCCCCTTAAAAAGTGCTTTTAAAACAAGAAATCCTTTTTCCTTTAAAACGTGGCTTGTTTTTCTTCTCGTGTATTAAATGCAAATATGCCCAATGGATTTGATGACACTTTAATTACAAACTGACACGGCAGCAATCATAATATGATAAAGTGATTTATCGCTCTAACTGAAGCAGTTTGATTCTTATCTTAGAGAAAATGATAGTGAATTACACATAGTTTGATTTTATTATCGTAAACATATTGGATTCAATTATTTATTGGCTGCATTTCACAATTTCCTGATTTTGTTTAAAATTGTTCCACGTTCAGTTTTTCTTAATTTTTTTAATTCGGAAATATATTAGAACACAGATTTTTTCATGGATTTATGACGTCAACAAACGGGAAATGAATTGGTAAATTTAAAAAATCGTACTTCATTTTTCACAAACAAGAGAGAAGCGCCCTCTCATGAACAAAGCTGTGCTTAAAAAAGGAGGGAGGGGGGGAGAAATCGACGTGTGATTGATTCACACGTATAATGATTTCTGGCATACAAATATAATTAAGACAATTCTCTTCCCATTGTAAAATTAATAATGGACAGAACGAAAGTAAACTGAATGCGTCCTAAATACTTCTTTGCGAACTTGAAGGTGAAAAGAATCGAAGCATTTCATGCCCGTGCCTACAGCGCGAGATTCATTTATTTAGCATCGGCCAGTCTTGAACTACCCGTGGAAAACTTGTTCCTGGTGGCGAATCACGTGACTGGCCTAAAGCGGTCAGGAAACCGACGTTCCCGAGTCGGGCCAGGCTAGAAAGTCTAATCTGCCCCGACTAGTTGCCCCAGCGAATGAGAAAGCGAGCCAACCGCCCAGGTTGGTCGCGTCGCCTTCACTCGAAGAGCGTGCAAGCAGTGGATCGTCTGCGACACACTCGTCGAGACCGTTAGCGTGGTCGGCTGGTGAAGCTCGAAACAGCAGCAGCACGCGGAAAAATTGTCGACACGTCCGGTGTTTCTGGTAGTGCAGTGTTCAGAAGCGAAAAACCTTTGACGCATGAATACGGGGAAATTTAACTACCGTGTGTGGTACGCGCTTCTTGAGATCCTTTCGTTATGTCCTTCGACGATGACCGGAAGCCATGACAGAAAGTGTTTCCTAGCGAGCATCGTTCTACCAAAATCTTCTTGCCCTTTGACCTGAGTGCGCGTACCAAGGATAGTGGCCTTCTCCGTCTACGAAAAATGGCCGTGCTTACGTAAGAAAACTAGCGGGCAAACACCGTGTTGTGAACGAGAGCATTTGCAGCCCCGTGTGGGGGATTCACGACCTACACCAGGAAGGGATAATGGCCTGGCTCAGCTCCTACACCCCTAGTCATCCTCTGGTTCCTAGCTAGTAAGTGGTAAGTGGCTTTTTCGCAAACTGGTTTCTTTATACTCAGTAAAGCAACAGTCCTTTTATTTGCAAATGTCGAGTACCGAGCCGAGACCATCTTATATGCGTGGGACTCGCTTTTTTTTATAATTTAAAAAAAAATCGCAGATTTTTTCGGATTAAGTTTACCTAATGCTATTCTTGGATATGCGACGAGTGATTTTTCAGTGAAATTGTGGCACAACGCGAAAAATGAAGTGCACTTAAAAGGATGTCCAGAAAGCATTAAATATAAGAGCCGAGTTTGGATTCGTATTAACAAACTGTTTTCCAGCTGCTCTGTCACTTTTCGTTCCCAGAGTTCAATTCTTCGCCAAGTTGTTTATTACTGCTTTTGTGAACTTCCGCTATTCTGCTGTTTCGTCGTGTTTAGAAGAATCATTGCGAAATAAGCTCACTTATCTGCTTTCGCGTTCACAATTGAACTTAAGTAGCCTTCAGTTCAGAAACTTGGATGTAGTTTAATTATTCATCTTCTAATTAGAATAAAAACTGACTTTGTATTTAAATAATTATAAATAAAACCATATTTCAAACAACTTAAATAGCAACACCATTTCCGCATTGAACTGCTTCGAACAGGCAGCCATTTTTGCGTCGTGCAAGTGAAATTGCAATCAGCAGCCTGCAAAGTGGCGCAACTTTGCAGGCCTGTATGCGATGACGGCCGTGTGGAAGGTACGTAAAGGGTGTGGTTGGTAAAACTGACACTTAGAGACAATTAGGACAGGTGGATTCTTGCCGAGAGAGGGAATTGCCTAAATGGATTAGGTGGAAAAGCAATGTGGGAAAAGTGCCAAAGAGCTACTGGATGGTTACGATGCCTCCACGAGTGCGTGAGTTTTACTTATCGCTGTCTGAGCACGTTTTCATTTGAAAACATGTAAACAGCGAAATCGGTGACGCCCATTTTAATATAGAAAAAAAAAAGCTTTAACCCAAACACTGCGGCTCGTTAACTGGAACACATTTTTCTGGAGAACTATTTCTCGCTGCGAAACAGAACAAATGCAATGTAGCAGGTGCAATCTCGCCATCGTCGGAAGTCATCTTCCGCGCACCATTTCCACATTGGTTGAACGTGAACAAAAGCAGCTTACAAATGTGAATCCTTAATCAAAATAATAGAAAGAAAAAACTTTCGAACTCTTTGGAAATAAAAATGCTTTGAAACTGAGTAACATCAAGACAATTCGTGACGAATAATACTCGATCAGAGTGTAGCTTTGGTTGTGAGCGGGGTATGAATGCCCTCTGGTGGAAATGAATAACTCAGATTTCTTATACCTCCTCCTTAATATCGCCAGCTGAGGCCTGTAGAGCTTTGTTCGTTACATATTTCTATCTAATTTTCTTTAATATCGCGTTATTTATCGATAGAGAATGAAGATAGGCCATCTTTCGTGAGATATTGGCTCGAAAATAATCCAAACGCAGAATCCTCAATATCTTGGAGAATGTTATGGATAAACGTGATTGTATCTTACCCAGCAGTTGTGTTTCTTATCTTCTGTGTCTAGCGAAGCTTCCCTTGCATCCGACTTCCTGTTAGATGTAATCAGAATGTGTTTATAACACTGATGGGATGAAACTGGTTTTCAATAGGATTTTCCTTTCATTTATTTATTTTATTTTTTTTTTTTTGCAGGGTTCTTGTGTTAATAAACATTAACTTTGTATAGGGCCAATACTCCTACACCATCCTTTTATTTTTTTCTGTTCTAACGAAGACACCCTTATTAAGTTACCACAACCAGTTCAACCCATTAACTTCCACCTCCTGGTCTTTCACATCCGCTTTTCATGTTTGAGAATCTGCACGGAGACCTCGTTTGTCGACGGCATCCTTGGCATACATTCGAAATGCATCGTCGTTAACCCTAAAATTCTGAATAACCAATTTTAATCCCATTTCAAGATTTATTAGAGAAATTGTTTGTTCTCGTAGAGCCTTTGAAAAGAAAAAAGTCCCGTATTTTAAAAGTGCTTTTTAAGTAGTGGACAGTAATTGCCAAAACTTTAGCCATCAAATCATTTGGAATGCCAGGTTTTATTGAATATTTGGTGTGATCTGATAGTCGAGGAAGGAATATTTCCATCAGCAGTCTCATTTCCATTCGTCCCTCGTCGTCTTTGCACATCACAAACAAAAACCGGAAGAGAGGTTTGTTTGTTCGTTCGTTCGTGTGTGTTTGCGTATGTCAAGTCCTCGACTGTGTCACTGGGGAATGATAGCAGTGAACCATTTCGAAATGCACTTCTCGGATTTCAAGTTGAGGTCGCCGGGACATCCGTCTGCCTGCGCTACACTACGTCACTCAAACAGCCATTAAATCATCTCGTTTGCTAACTTACGATGCCCCCCGAACTGTCCACGTAATGTATACTTATTATTTTTCTAAATACGAGCCAGCTACTGCTAGTTATTTTCTGTTTAAATTCCGAAGGCAATCCGACACCGAAACACACTTTGAATAAAAGCAGCAAAAACAGACGGAGGTCACGCAGTTGATCCGAAGTCCTTTTCGGTTCTTAGAGCGAAATCACGTTTCAGGATCACGCAAACTGAGCCGTAAAATTTCATTCATTCGTGTCTAACCTGAGCTCGAATGACACGTTCATTCGGCGCGTTCCCCGGTGATTCCATTCGGAAATTTATTTTTCCAGCAAAACCCATTCGTCATCCTCGCAGCACTCGTTTCCAAGTGCGATGATGGCGGAAAACGAAACGAAATGGAATAAACAAGAGATTTCAGACTGATCGGCATAATGAAGGAGTTTTATGGGGGGAAAAATCGAATCACGTGGTTCCATAAAAATTGTAGATGGGAGATGAATTTCATCACGAAAGTTCCATGAACTCTGCTCTGGAGAATTTCCGAATGATGCAATCGTTAACCCGCATATGCTACGATTTCTATCGCTTGCTGCTCTAAAATAACCCTCTTTATTTATCATATCAAGGAATCGTCAGCTGCGTGTTGTTTAAATTGACTGTTTCAACAAATAATGGGGTCCACTTTACGGGGTCAAGTCAACTTATAAAGCAAACAAATGCAGTCTTTGAACTTGTCCTTCGCAGGACTCGCTTACATTACGAGATGACGGTAGGAACGCCTTTGGTCTCTTCAGGGTTTTAGATCTGTTCTCCCATCCTCTGCCACAAAATAGCGGGTAATGTTGAAGAATTTAAAGTCGAGACGTATTTGCATCTCATCCCGCTTTTTATTTCTGAGACTTCCAGCGTACTTCGACGAAGCGATAAACAAAACCAGATTCAGTTTACATATCGGCTCGCGAACAGGCTCAGATAAGCAGTGATATAGCAGCCTCGTAGCCTTAGCTGCTGTAGCCTAATTACTAATAAAAGCACGAGTACGTCGAACAGTTTATATATACACGCAGAGATCCATTATATATATACTACTAGATTTTAACGAACCGGTAAGAGCTACACATGGCTGACTGGAGACCTCAAGAGACATGCACAAAGGTACCAATCGGTATGTTTTCGTCCGCTTTCGTGCAAGTATTTATTGGATTTTTGTTTTACATTTTATTTTGAACTTGCCTCACCAAACATTTCATTCAAAGATCAGGCGATTAGCGATCAGTGATCAACATAGTGAAGAGTCTGTTTCTTCTTCTTGAGTATTCTGCAATTGAGCAGGTTCTTCTCTTAGTAGCAAAAACTTTCCTTCCACTCTCTTTTGTTCTGAGCCCTCTCTTTCAAGGTTGTGTACCTGTCTCCATTCGGCATGTCATCTAGCATTGTTTTCCTTACTCTTCCTCTGGGTCTTTTTTCGTCTATTTTTTCCTTCGATGACATCTCTGATGATTCCATTCCCTCTCAGAATATGTTCGATCCAGTTTCCCTTTCTTCTTTTTATTCTCCTTAACAGACTTCTTTCTTCTTCTACTCTTTTAAAGACCTCTTCATTAGTTATTTTATCTGTCCATTTGATTTTTTTCCATCCTTCTCCAAATCCACATCTCAAAACCTTCCAAAATCTTAATTTCTTCTTTCTTCAATGTCCAAGTTTCAGCTGCATAGAGGGCAACACTCCACGCATAGCATTTTATTAGTCTTTTTCTTTAGGTTTCTCTCCATTTTCTATTAAAGACATCTCTTCCCATCGCTATTCTTGCTTTTATGTCACTTTTACATCTTCCATCACTGCTAATAACACTTCCTGGATATTTAAATGTCTTTACTTGATTCAATTTTTCCCCATTTATTCTAATATCCAGATTTGCCTCTTTCCTTGCTATTTTCATTACCTTTGTTTTTCTGATGTTAATTTTCATTCCATAATTGATACAGCATTCCAGTAATCTGTTCAACAGATGTTGTAGTAATGCCTTGTCATCTGCGTATCTTATTGCAAATATCTGTTTACTTCCAACCTTTATTCCTTCCTCCGAATTCTCCAGTGCGTCTTTTAACATTGCTTCGGAATACATGTTAAACAAAATTGGTGACAGAGAACAGCCTTGTCTTACTCTTCCTCCAGTGATACCTGATTCTGTTGTACCATATATATCTCTCGCCATGGCAGTTTGTCCCATATATAGTGAAATAATTAGCCTTCTGTCTTTCCAGTCTATACCAATATTTTCCATTACTTCCACCATATTATCCCATTTTAAAGTCTTCAACATCAATTATTTATTGCATTGCGAATGATGTTTTCCAAAGCTGTGAAACGAACAAGTTTCGCATCAGCATTTCGCGTGTTACTTTGGACAGTCAGGGACTTAAAAATTCTTCTAGGCGCCCACTAACACGAAGATGCTCGTTTCTCCACTTGCCTCACTGATGCACTTTTTTTTTTTTTCAGTCTTTCTTCCCCCACATGAGTTGTCCATCTTCGCCCCATTCCTGCATGTTCTCGAGCTTCTGTTTCTCAACCCTCAAAAGGTCCACCAAAGCCTCTTCTCATTTTTCGGAGTCTCTTTTCTCGAAATGCAAACGTTATTTCATTCCCACATCTTCCTTCAGAATTGCTACTCTGCGATTAAAACTCCCACAATGGACGTCGGATATTCTTCGTTTTCACCCCCTCCCCCCTGCTAACCAGTTTTTCTTGTTTAAAATCCTTTTCAAATGAGCCTTTTACCTTCGTTCTCGCATCCCACACCCTCATTAACTCTTCCGCAACAGAGTAGAAAGGATTAGAGTACAGCTCCCTCTGGTGGCCACTTTCTTTTCAAACGATTTGTCTTTGGCATTCTCAACTGACAAGGGAGAAATCCGACAAGCCAAAGTGACCATTTCGACTATTTCTGGAGTCTGTTCTGAATACTCGCTGTGGCTTGGGACCAGAGCAACCGCGCTAATTCTTGTACAATCGAAATCATAAATCAGTGGCGGTTATGTCCTGCGGTTCTTTAATCCGAGCAGAATTAACGCGTTTCATGATTTCTTGCTCCGTTTCCTTAAGAATTAAGGCCTCGGCCAGTTCACTGATACGAAAAAGCGCGTTATCTGAGTGAAGGATCTTTGCGATGTTGCTATGTTTAGACTCGGGAAGAGATAAAACGCCGAGGAGTTTGGGTCGCACTTAGTTCACCGGACAACGGGTCCGGTTCCGTCACGTGACTTGAGATACTCCTCGGCACAGTGGCACTTGGAGATGGACTCCGTATCGTTTGTTCGATGTCGATGACTGGAGCCCCCCCCCCCCTCCCTCTATGGGGCGGAAAGGCTGCCGTGATTATCAGTGCATGAACGGCTCAAGTAGGTGAATGGATGCGATGCTGCCATTATTGAGCTTTACTGCATCGCTGTTTACCGTTCGCTCTCATTTGGCGTCACTGATAAATCGTCTCACCCCCCTCCTCCTTAACTCATTCTTTGTTCTTTGGATGTCGGAGTTTATCTCGAGATTAAAGTCAACGAACCCTGGTCACAAATTAGAGGAGGGCCACCGAGATGGTGTTTGTTGTCACCCAATTTCGCCTCGCTGCCCAACAAGACGGGATCTGATAAGATCGCAAGACGACTGACCCAGAAGGCTCGAGTATAAGATCGCGCGAGGAAGGTATTCGGAAAATGTAAAATATCTTCGCGGCTGCATAAAGAAGACAACGGAATCAGCGGCAGGCAAGCTGTGCACAGCCGATTGAGGCGGAGAACAATGGAAAAGTAATTGCCATCCGGGACAATAGACCGCGGAGAATTAACGGCATTGTAAATATTACTTTCTTTAAGGAACATGAAGCAAATAAGACCACTGAACTTCTCTCTTTTCTGGGCTGGGGGGGGGGGGGGACACGCTTCAATCTATCATTCGTTGCGTCTATTTCAGCGTTGCATTCGTATCATCAAAATACCACATTCGTTTTATTTATTTGCAAATGTTTTCGGTTTTACAACTGATTGAAACTAATGCGCATTAATACTTGCGAGTGTTGTTACAACACATATATTTCGGGTCCTTTTTACTTGTTTTAACTAAATTAATTCGATTATCCTCAGCTAACAGAAGTGCTGTTGGAGAAAGAAAGAGTTTGGGGAAAATGTTTGATTATTATTTGTGCACAAAATAATAATAATAATAAAGCGTATGAAATATGTTTTCAGTAGACAAAGTCATCGAACAAACAGCGCCTACTACTCAATTCTTTGTAGCATATTCATTGAACAATTTCCTCGCGTTGGTGTGGAGACGATAACCGAGCGGAAGCAATGGGGAGTAGACGCCTTCCCTTTAAAAAAGAATTCAGCCATAACAGGGGTTTATAACGCGATGCCCCTTTTGGTGTGCAGTTCATCAAAACGTTCTCCCGAGATGGCATTCTTTCTACCGGTTCACCTACATGTCCCTCCTACGTAAGTCGCTGTCGCTCGCACATAGGGTATGCTGAGGGGAAGCGGCGACGAGAGGTCAGGTCATCCACCTTAATCTTTCTCCGTAAGGTTGGCTAGGGAATAACTGCCGAAGGTTTCCTTCCAAAGAACGAAACTTCCATGGATTGTAGGTCAACAGAGCCGACCTGATACGGACTGCGAACCTGAACCATTACTATAAAACCGAGCCGAATTCTCTGACCTTGAACGAACCCCCCCCCCCCCGCGTTTGTTGAGTAGTTGCCATGACATCACTCTGTGGTCGTCGGAGCAGTTCGCTTTATTTTGTTAGCTCCTCGAAACACGCTATATTTCGCCGATTGCACGTGCTGCAAATTGCACGCTCACCTGCTCCTACCTGTAGTGACTCGTGACAGAAGCCATTTATCTCTTCATCAAACATTCGTGGGATGGAAGGGGAGTGTCGGTAGAAAAGAGGAATTCCTGAAGGTAATTATCCTCGCACACCTTCGTCGAGGACTTGAAATTGGGTTTCGTATCAGCCTTCTACGGAATAATTCAAGGAACGGAAGCAGTTTGGCAATAATGGTGGCAGAAGAGATGACCATCCGTAAATGGAGGTTTCCGTTCAGAATGCCGCAATGAACACGCTTATACAGAAAGGCGATAATAAGCAGAGCAATGCTTATTATATATGTGGAGTGTAATAATAAGTGGAGGTTCCAATCGGCATTTACAATTTCCGTTCTGCAAAAGAGAGTGAATGTCTCGGCCTCCTCTTTAACCGAGAAGCATTCGACAGGAATTAAGGAAATGTGGATTTCGAGTTATTAATAATCTGATCAGCTCACGAATTAATATTTCTGACTTGTTTAAAAGGGGTTTTGGACACTTGAAATGCATTGCTTACCTCGGATTAGAAAGATTGGTACTGTCGAAGTGGCAAGAGCTGGCAACTTGTATTTCCTTTATTTTATTTTTTTTCTTTGGGTCTGTTTTCGTGTTTTTCCAGAAGAACATTGCTAGCCCTGGGCGTCCAGGAAAAATTTTCCGGGGGAGGGGGAAAAGCTTGGAGACAAATAATTACATCAATAAATTTTTATTCAGTTATTTAATTTTGTTTTGTTTTTTCACAAGTAGATCCCAGGGGGAAATTGCCCTGTTTTCCCCCTCTGCGGACGCCCATGTTGCCAGCAAATCTTGTGCAAAACCTTTATCACCTGGGTATTCTTCTTAGTACATTCGTCGCGTCCATCTGCGATGATGTCCATGCTAGAGAAGTGTCTTCCTTCAGGGAATTCTTTTCTTTATTTCGGCAGTTTGGAGGATTGGATTCCTACAGTAGCAGGTCTTCCTGACATAACTGGGGTCAAGCATTTCGTTTAGGCATTCCGTTCACACGACGTAGCGTCTCCACTAGGCCATCGGGATGCTCATCGGAACAGTCTGCCAAATGGGCGTCTCCAGGGGAGTGCGTGTTCGCTTGCATTCTGTGCACGTCGTCAAAGAAGCACATTGCTTGGTTGCTCACCCATGGAAACAGAAATGGTTATGAACGGCATGCACTGTTCTCCCCCTTCCCCAACCCGTGTAGCGTCGGAGAATCCACACTGTTTGGAGTGGTGGTCCGAAACAGATCTCTGGTTTCGGTTTGCTGCAGAGAAAGAGATGGACGGGAAATAAACTTAAGCAATCGTGAGAAAGGGATTCTTGTTATTGGCCTCCTTTCTCACGGTTATGAAGATGCACTTTCTTTTCCTTCGGATTTGCTCTGTTTTGTTTCGTTTTCTGTTTCATCGCAGTTCCTTCTTCTTACCTCAATTTCATCGCAGCACACGCAGATACATCGTTTCAATTTCATCCAAATTATACCTGCTTTATTATATCGCCATGAATGATAGAATAAACGGTAGTCGCACAGTAAAAACTCACCCAAGAAGACAAAGCCTTTTTGGAAAAAAAAGCAGTGACTCCACATTGTTAGTAGTTGGTAGGTCCAACAACGAGTCTTCGCATTGCAAATATGAAATAATGGGAACTCTGTTGGACCTAAAGAACGCTTTTGGACAAAAACAAAACTTTAACTACCTCAATGGCCCATTGTTAAAGCGTTGCGACAGGCCCTCCCCCAATCGTATTTTAATAAGGCGGAGCCGCTGGAGTATCTGAACGTTGTCGTTTAGAGAGAAAAGGCTGCCAAGCGCAATCCTGTGCTACAGCTACGTGGTTCTTTCTTTCTTTCTTTCACCAGCTTCGCCCAGAGGATATTTGATGGTAACACGTCATCCTTTTCTTGTTCGACCATCTTAGGTCATCAGAATCTCAAAAGCGCATTTGTTGATCGTCAAGCATCTTCGCCCGCGAGTGGATTGTGTATCCACTGAGCTTATTCAGAAACCTGACGTGACTTGAAAAAAAATACCGCGTTTAGTTCCTTGAGAAAGGACTCAATTATGTTACGCTTTCAAACCCACCTGGAGTACTAAAGATTTCCATTAAAAACCTCCTCAAGATGAAAACGAGAATTCAGTTGAAGGAGAACTTTTGAATGATGGTCATCGTTTCAGTTTGGGACGCGAATCAGGAAATATTTCAGAAGTGTCACCAAGGCCAATTAGGAGGAGGAGACCTTTCTGCTCAAACTGTTCTTCACCTGAAATCTACTTGAGAATTTTTTTTTCTTTCGTAAACTACGAGCAGTCCTGAAAGAAACAATTATTTCCTCAGTGTTTCAGTTAAGGTGTTGAGGTGACGTGTATCTCGTGGTCAAAATAACAAAGCGACGAACATGACTTTGGTTTCCATTAAGGGGGAAAAAAGAGCTGAAAAGCTATTGGTAAGAAGTGTTTTCATTATAAATTGATTGCTCTGAGAAGAATTACTTGCAGGAAGGGGGTTAAGTGCCAATAAACCATGCCTGTCCGTTTAATGGGGTAGCAACTGCCAATAAACATTCTGACACACTAGTGAGAGTGGGGGGGGGGGGATAAGCTTTTTCTGAGGGATAAGGCGCCATGCTCTTCATCCTTAAGTGCATTCAACTTGAACCCAATTTTTCCCTCAGCAATGCTTCGCATCCATTTACGGGGATAAATAGGGCAAGGAGAGGACGGTAAAAGTTCTGTAATCCATTAAAGGGTGTGGCTGTCAATCGGAGGTCAAACCGGGTACGGACAGCGTTGGAAAGACGAAATCGAACATTTCTGAGACCATCATCTTCGCCCACCACTCGTGAGATTTTATAGGCCTGTTTTTACCGAGAAGAGGTCGTGTTTTCGGCATCTCTGTACATTTGCCTGAAAACGACGTGTAAACTCATGCACAGCGAAGCTAGAGGAGCTCCCGGTTAGGACTTTGTTTAGCGCGCGACTGATTGCAGCGATACGATCATTTCATCGGGCACTTTACAAAGTCTCCAACGTGTAGCTCGACTCTTTGTAAATAAAGAACCCTTTCCATTAACGGATGAAGCGCATTCGACAGAGTAGAAACCATTCATTTATTGGCTGATTTCCCTCGCAGTAGCACGCGAGATAAACACTGCGTTGCTCACATTCCGTTATTTTAAAGAGAATGAGGTGCTTTTATATGATGCCACTTTACTCAATGAATAGAGGCTTCATTTCTTTGGAAATGCCTAAAAGAAAAACTTTAGTTAGTCATATCATCTAAAAGTTGCCACAAAGTGGAACTGAAGACAGTGATGTCTGCTTGAAGTGCGAAGAAATGGAACGCGAAAATTTCCAAACCGCGAGTCTTTTAATAGAAGTTGAGTTGGCAAGACTGACGGAGGAGTAGGGTGGCTTTCCATAAGACAGAGACACAGCCGGGTGAGCACAAACAAATGACAGATATAATAACATTATCTATGCGAATTTCTCCCGAATTCTCGTAGAGAAGTGCCCAGAGAATAAAAAAAAAAATGCTCTACTTAAATCTCGATCGCTTATAAATGGAAGAGACCTAGTTCAGCGACTTTGGACTGTGAAACAGTCCAGTGTGTTCTTCCTTCAATAAGCTTTGAATTTTTTACTTGACTTGTTTCTCAAAAAAGAAACGATGATCCTCTGATCATAATACTGCGGTTTGAATATTATTAAAAGTTAAAATGGCTTTAAAGTCTTCGCCAAAGAATATTCATTGTGAAATCATCTACGTTAGGAAGCCAGCTGAGCGGAATTTGAAATCCCGAGCGCAGTTTAAACAACCAGGGTGATCAGAAATGTGCGAAAATGCTTCCGAAGGAGAAACTGGAGGACATTCTGATGCAAAGCTGTCGGACTGCTGAGATTTCTTCGAAGTTCATTGTAAAGGAACTGCCAAGAAAGATTACAACCACCAGTCCTAAATTTATGGCTACACATTTCTTGTTTCGACTCTTTTCGCTGCTTCGTAAGAGCAAGAAATGCCAAAACACTTGCAAAGAGCCATTTCAATGAGTGCACGAAATAAAGCAGCGGAATCGCTTAGCTTTAAAGACATTTCACTTTGGTGCCATATTGGGAGCAAGAAGTCGCTCAGCTAATGCTGAACTCCGCAGCCTTTTTTATTTAAAAAAATGGAAAAGAACAATAAAATATAATAATAGTCAAAATCAGAAGATAAAGTTGCGATTGATCGCGCCACCTGTCGGAGCAGCGTTGTTTCACGTATACAGATTAACACATTTGTTTCCTGTTTGAGGAATGCGACCTGCAACTTCAGTCGTAGTGACGCTCGGCGATGTATTTTCGACTAATGAACGCATCGTGTTGCACTTCGGTTGCTCCATCACGGACTTCAGTTATTGTTTGCTGGAAGAGCTCATCGAGGAAAGAAGCGCACGAGTCAGTTTCGATTTAATTAGCACGAAGAAAAGAATCGATTCGGAGATTGCTTGTGGTGGAACCTTTTGTTTCCTATTAACCTTTGGTTGCAGTTAAAGAAATCATGAGAATGTTACGCCACATCGCCATGCAATGCAGGAGATGCGGTTTTTTAAATTGGACCACCATAGGAAACCGAACTAAACACTTGAAGCATAAAAGAATGTCCATTTATTTTGCATACTTACTCATTGTGTGTTGGTTCGAGCTCTTTGATGCCCCCCCATGTGATCATGAAAATTCTTCGGACCGGCGATTTACACGATTTTTTTTTTTTTTTTTTTTTTGTGTGTGTGTGTTTTATTCGTCGATTATTTTGGTCACAAAAGGCATCCGAAAAATAATTGAAATTACAGATGACGCTTTTAACCAAAAATATTGTAATTTTCTAACCAGAAAATCTGCTCGCAAAAATTTTGTGTTTAAAACCAGAAAAATAAAATGAAGTATTTTTCAGCCTTAAAGTGACATCACGGCAAAATATCTTTGTCATTTTGAAAATGGCATTCTTAAAAAACGCATTTCTTGTTGGTCTTAAAAATATTATTTTTACTTCTGTGAGTTACTTAAATGAATACTATTAAAGGAAGGAAAGGGCCTTTTCAGGGTGAATGTTTAGAATGAAAATTAATTGGGCAAGCAACATGAGATCATGTTCAGAGCCAGTGGCAAAAGAGCCCAAAACGTAGTTGCTTAGGACCGGGGGTGAGGGAATCGAGTCCTTTTTTAGCAACATGAGAATGTTTTTTTTAATCGATTCCTTGTAAACTCAACACAGCAGGAACTTCGACTTAGAACACTTGGTTTATCTGCGAACAAAAACAGTCTTTATTAAAAAAACAATGACAATAAGAAAAAGACGCACTTCTTCTTTGGTTTGATCGCATTCTTCTTGACAGTAACTCTCTGAGGATCGTTTTACTCTATCAAGTTCTTCCAGAAGTGAACGTCTATGACAGAACCAGAATACAATATTAATTGTATGCTAGGAAAATGACGTAATCCTTCGTCAACGCATCCAGCGAAGCCTTTCTGCCATCGTTGTCGTTTCCAATATCAGAAACGAAGGCTTAGGCGGATTTTCTCTAATCCAATTCGGTGTATGACGCAGCATCAAATGAAAGAAAAAAATCTGTTCAGTGTACCCTCCTTGACCTCTCTCGCTCGTTCGCCTTCTTTACGAATACCACATTTGGAGGCAAGCCAGAAAATCTGCCTGTTGAGATTTAAGGAGCTCCAACAACTGAATAATGAAATAAAAAAAAAAAAAGTCACGGATGTAGAATGAGAAGATTTACCTGTCACAGCTAACCAAGGTCTTAAGAAAGGCATAACTTGCCAGGTAGAATTTTAAACACTTGGATGCCATCTGACAACCTCCTAGTGAGAGAAGAAACTCACGAAATCTTATGGAGGAATACAAAGCCACTGTGTGTGTGGGGGGGGGGATGCTTTATGCTCGAGAGATGTAATCAGTTGCCGACTTCATGAAGTTGCTTTTTGACATCGCCAATATTTGTCAAGTTGAAATTAATAACGAAACGAACGTGTTCGGTTGCATCTTCACTCTTAAAAGGTGTTTCGCCACAGTCAAGCGAAAACTGTGTACGAATGGTGCAGCGAAATCTTCGTTTTATTTTTTCACTAACAAACGCACTTTGCACTTTCATCCCATAATTTGTTTCATGATGAGAGCAACAGGGCTGCGCCCTTTAATTCTGCCATCACATCTCGTGTTGTTATTATTTTTTTTAATTTATGCGCGCCCTCTCCATTCTTCTCAACACTGGCATTTGTCTACTCGGCATTAACTACGCAAAAGAAGTGTTGCTAAATTCTTACAAATCGATTTTGCGAATGCAAGAATGATAAAATTCTCAAATATATGTTAGTATTGCTAATAATAAAGGGGAAAAAGCAACCAATATTAAGACCTGCTCTGAATGAAACTTCACTGCAACATAAGTTGACGTCATGGACGGCCTTGAATGTACTGATTGAAAAGTTTTTAGTTGACAAAAGTGAATTCAGCGAAATGAATTGCCAACTCTCAGCTTCATGAAACTTCTAAGATTCGTAGAATTTTTTACTGTTTAATCATGTGAAAATTGTGCAATCGCCAAAGCTCTTTGATACAGTTTTTATAATTCTTAAAAGCACTGATTTTTATCCCTAAAACTTCCCATAATAGCAAATAAATTTACGTGCGAAATTCTGATCAAAACTGAAAATTAAAAAGGATTTGAATTTTACTCGGCTCCGTCAGTTTCTACAGAATAACTAAAGATGCGCAAATCAAGTTTTGAATTATTCGCGACAAACTGTCATTTTTATTGATGGATGCACCTGACTCCTTTCTTATTCCAGCTTTACAAATCTATAATAAATTTTCCATAATTTAATATAATTTAAATTATATTAAATAGTTATTTCATCTTGCATCACGAACATACTATAGAATCTGTAGTAATTCTTTTATCGAACTGCATCTAGGACTGGAATCATTTGGCTTAATATTACTTCAGATTCAACGATATTCTGTGCATGCACGTGAGGTAGGTATTACATAGATGAAAAGTTTATTGCACTGAGACACGAACTTCTCTGGATCTATTTGACTTGGATCTTCAGCGGCGGTGGCAAAGCTTGTAAACGCTTTGCGAGTACCACCGCTATCAGTATTTCCTTTACTTCACGCCCTTGCGTACAAAGAAAACGATCATAAAAGATCATTGGAATGAAATGTAAATACAGTAAGCCGCCACCGAAAACAGAATGCAAACCGAATTGCATTTCAGTTGCGCTTAAAACTACTCCCTGTCAGCAAACAGCTCAACTGGAGAATGTTAGCCAGGTAAACAGTGGAAAACGGAACTGGCTTGAACTCGCTCTGTTGCTATCGAAGGAAGTTCAATGCCATCAATGCGGCAGACTTGTTAATGTCTGCCGCATTGATGGCATTGAACTTCCTTCAATGTTTGTGTTGGTCGATTATGGATTCATCTACGTGGAATATTACTCGTATGACCATTGTGGCAAAAGGTACCGAATCCGAAACAAATCTCCTTACAGAACAACATGTAAATAAGGATGAGTTATATTCTGTGTCCAAATCTTGTTGATAGAAGCTGCGCTGTGCTATACTAGATTCAAAAGACATTTCTTGATCACAACGTCGTCTTCCTTTGGGCGTGTCCGCTAGTCAAAAGAATGTATTTTGAAATAACTCTTTCTGTTGGCAAAGCTTACAAACTATTAATGAGTAAATGAGAGTGCTCGTCTGTCAAATATTTAAAATATGCGAAAACTCTATCTATTCTAAATATAAACATTAATTTTTTACGTGTGTGTGTGTATATATATATAACGATGTGATTGATATTATCGTCAGACACACATCTGTGTTTATATACAAGTTCACCTTTCATTGCGTACAGTACTGGAAATGGGACATAGTTTAGAATTAATAGTGTTACTTAGATTTGCCATAAACCATAGATCTCCTCGTGCATTTGGCACAATTAGAACATAGTTCGAAATGATCTGCTGCTCATAGAGCCCTTAAATGATGGGAAAAGGACAACCACAAAAACGGATGAGATCGAGAAAAGAGCGGCTGAGCATTGCATCAACGAATTTTCTCGTCCAAGAATTCTTTCAGGCGTTTGCAGATGTTCAGACAAGTTGGTGCCTCAACAATCACGCCGAACTTTGTAACTTGAGTACTGCGTAAATACAGTAAACACCAACCAAACGATGCTTGTGTTTGACTTGCATGATTGAACAGTAGACTATTAAGAAGCTCGAATGCACGATGGCTACGAGAACGGCAATTACTAGGATGTATCAGCCTCCCGCACATGTCAGTTGCGATATGTTTTCCTGGTTTAGACTAACACTCCTTGTCGTAATATCCCACCGCTGAAAAGTATGCATAGAATATTACACTGACATCCGAGACAATCCTGTATTTCTTAGAAAGTCTAATGGGAAAAAAAGCCCCACAGAGTATCAACATGGCATGCTGCAAAGATCGTGACAGGGGGTTTGAGAAAATAAGAAAGGATAGATTCGCCAGCAAAGTGGCAATTTAAACTCTGTTGAGAACTTGGGAACGCATCTTCTGAGGTGAGATCAACCAATCCAGTTTACCTACAGTATCTGATTGCGTTTTAGTGTAGGAATGGGCCAAAATATCCGCGTGAGTTTAATGGAACGTCTGCCTACCCAGAGAAGATTGTAGCATCTGTAGTCGTGGGCCAACAGTGCGCCGAGGTTTGAAAATAAACAATTTGAGAAACACGTGATCCACAATTTTTGTGACGATGTGTAGGATGAATCTGTTTTAGTTGGAGTCCGGGCGGAAATATCACCATGGTGACATTTTCACGTGCATTTCCATTGCTATCACTTACATGGATATTATCCCATATCTCCTAGTGAAATGTGGACAAAAAAAAATGATAAGAGTTATTCTTTTAAAAATAGAACTGCTCACCAGAATGCATTGTTCTCTGGATGTGAACATCCCCTTATGTGCCTGACTCGAAGTGTGAAAAAGAGTTCATTAAGTCAAGAACCTTGACCTCGGTTAGCGGAAAGAAAGAACTCGCTTTTTTTTTTTTTTATTTATTTTTCAGCGAACTGTTTCGCACCGAAATTATTGGTGCATGCAGGTCGAGAAGGATTCCTCTGGGTTTAACTTCTGACCGAAGAAGCGAAGTAAATTAACTTGTGGCGGCAGAGCAGGGAAGAGGGGATGGTTATCCATGTTTCGCTTTTCCCTAATTGGATCACGGCAAAGAGAACTGGTTTTTATCTGAAAGGCTGACATTCCTTAAATATCCACAACATTCGTCTGGTCTGAAATGAATGTCTCTCGAGGCTGCTGCAATCAGTTTCAGTGGCTGATCTGCAATGTTACAGAACATTCTATTAAAGAAAAACGAATTCTGGCCATACTTCAGCAGTTGCCGCTGAAATTACCGTAAGAAAAAGCCAATCTTCTGTCTCGAAAAAAGCACTTTATCAAAACATTCGGGATAAATTTGAATTGCTCTGTTTTCGAAAAGTCTCGATCTGTGCTTTCTATAATGGGAAGCATCGCTGGCCAGTGGGGAAAGTTTTTATTGTCGTATGTTCGTAATACTTCTTGAAGATTTCTTTTTCCTCGTCTTGCACGTTTGCTTCTTTCGACGCATTCCTGTTTTACCTGTTTGATATCAGGGTAACAAGCTGCGGCCAATGCATATTCCTTTCTTCTATTCACGCCACTGCTGACGATGGAACTCTCTACGGTCCTGTTACAAACATTTTCGCTTCGTTTGCTTTTCCATCGAAATTTAAAATGAGTTTTCAATTTTAACTGACTGAAAATGGATGCTGCTGTAGAACAGCGAATGTCAGAGATTGTTCGGGGGAAAGGACACCAGAACTATGTTTAGAATAAGGGAATAGAGAAACGAAGTTTATAGAAATGTTCAGTTCTAAATTTTTACCAAGAAATTACCTAATTAAGTGACGTATATACTATTAAATTATGTTAACTAGCTTTCGTTTAAGTAGCACGTTTAATTACTGCGGCGTTAGTCGGTTGGAAAGATCGAGAAATTGCAAGGAACTTTATAAGCATTTTTCAGCCGAACGCAAATGAGCCAGTCTCAAACGCGGGCGGCTTTCCGAAAACTTCGTCTCCCTTCCTCAAATCGGAATAAAATAGACGTCCTTCGTTGCCTCCACGCAGTCATAAAACCGTTTCACATTCCGATCGAAGTTAAGTAACCGTCAGTATTGTTGGTGATGAGTGAATCACACGAGGAAATTTGCAAAAAATTATTTCTGCGTTCGGAAATTGCGTCTCAAATGATGAAACAAATGCTGCAGCAATCTTCAGAGTTCCAAAAGAACAGACTGGCCATTAATAAGGAAAACAGTTGGATTATTTTTGTTTTATTTTTCTAAATGGAGTTCATAAAATGCTAAAATAGCAGCACACGAGAGATGCCGACATGGCGTTTGTTATTCACTCGCTGCATCTTTAAAAGTTTGGGAATCGCAATCCCTTGCGTAAGAGGTTTCGTCCACACGTGCGTCATGGGGGAGGGAAGGGAGAAAGAAATCCCTTTTTTCTTCACCCTTAAAAATTCTTTGCGTCATTAAGTATAGAATGACGATGAAGCGTAAAACAAAACGAAGAAAGACGTATGTGGTAGCGAACAAAAGCGGCATCTTTTGCCAAACGGAGTGCAAGAACAGACGGAATAAGCGAATCGCATCGTTAAGTGTGCTTGCTATCGTGAAAGACATCGCGAGTGAAAGAAGAACAAAGCACGATGATTAATAAATCTTTCGGGGGTCGCGAATCCACCCGAAGGCTGCGCATTCCGTCTAAAATGGAAGAACAACGAATAATTACAAGATGAATTGTAAGCAGATTTACTTCTTATTATCTTCCGATGCACGAGATGATAAACCCTGTGGGAGGAACAAAAAATAAGACGATGTCTTTGTACCTGCACGGTCTCTGGCTAAGATCTTCCTTATTAGAACGTCTCGCGGAGAAGTTCCGTGCTTATCCCGAGCCCTGTACAAGTACTGGGGAACGGGGGGGAGGTAATTCCTTCTACAGAAAGGAGGTGTCACAGCGACTCATGGGCTTCTTTCAATCAATCCCACAGAAGAAGAAGAAAAGCTGTCCGGTTGTGCTCTTTTTTTATCAGGCATTTTATTGTCGTCATTGATCAGATAGAGACCAGTCTTTCTTCAAAGCCGTAATTCTTCAGCTAACTTCCCTGTAGTGATTCTGCAAGACGCTGTCACTTTTTTGCCACAGTTTTCAGTTGCATAACTCTTGGAAGTGGTTTGAAAAAAAGAACCTCACCGGGAAGAATCTCAAGTATGTCGGGAACTCGAATTGTGATAATTGGTGAGTATCAGTGGTCCTGCTGATAAGAGAACCGGGAAAGGAAAAGTAAGCCGCTTGAACAGATGCATCGGGATATCGCACGTGAATGAGAATTATCGAATGAATATTACGAAAGATGCGTTAACGTTCAATTCCATTTTTCAGTTCTCATTCTGCGAAAACGCAAAGAAACAAGAACGCAACAGGAAAGTGACTTGTTGGTTTCAATTATTTCACAAAAGGAAAGATATCTTAGAAGTGAGATATCTCATTCCTTTCCGATTCAAGGTGAGTAAGTAGCTGCTGATACGGAGACAACAGCTTTTTTTCCCCTTCCGAAAACAGGTAAATTTTCTTGAGAACTCACATGGTACGCTACTTGCTTCATAGCCTTAGCTTCCTTTACAGTTCTGCATCTGCAGTCCGTGTTTACTCGCATGACTTTGTGCTTGTGAAGGGATTTTTCTCTTTCCAGAGCACTTCATTCTCTTTTCCATTTGAAAATCTCAGCATCCTGTAGACCAGCGTTTCCCAAACTTTTCCTACGACGGAACACTTCACAAATCCTGAAATTTTCACAGAACACCTTGGTTATTTTGTAATGTATTAATTAATTGTTAATTTAGCTTATTTATTATTAATAATTAATTAAACATCATTAAATTGATTTGTGCTGATTTTCATTGCCATATCCCATTCTGATCATCAAAAATTTATCATATTATTAAAAGTACTTAGGAGTGAATGCAGACTTTTTCTCCTGTGTGCTGGTAGTTTTCCCCTCCTTTTGTACATCCTGGAGATGGCTTTGTAGGCTGGTGGTGGATGACTCACTATCTGTTGCGTCACAAACACCTTCGATAAGAGATTTCTTAACACCAAAACTAAACAAAGTCCCTTGTCTCTTATTCATATTACAATTTAAATCTGCAGGCCTATTACTTTTAAAACATCACGGCACCACGGTTTCGAAACTTTCACCCTATAATACGAACTTGAGAAGAAAATATTCAGTATATACTAGATTTGAGAACCGGATACAGACTATCTTGATATTCAATTTTAGTGGAAAAATTTTCTTTATACTTCCTTGCTGATTGGTCACTAAAATTTGCAACACAGATGTTATTTCTTTCAGTTTTGAGAACAGAGGATACGCGGCCGATTATTGTAATCGGCTTGCAGGCATTATGATCGGTCATAAACAGCGGCATTCCCTTTCCCAAATGTTGAAAGGTTTCGATGTGTGAAAATTAACGATACACAGATGTTATTAGGGGTTTTGGGTCTGAGCTTTTCGACATATTTACGAATATTATTCTCCTCAGAATATTTCCACTGTAAAATATTTATTCATGAAAAAATACTTTTGGCTGATTTTCTTAGTTCGTGGGAGTAAAAATTCTTCCACCTCCGGATGAGGCAGGTTAACTCACTCGCGTTCAGATGAGAGGGGAAAAAAAACACCTCTTGAAACCAGTTCTTTCCAACCAAAGGGTATCATCGATACTAACTGGATTACGAAAGCTTTTTATTGTAATTTTATCTGAAAAAAAAAAGTCATTAACAATCGAAGTGAAATTTCTTCTTCGATGCGTTTAAATGGAGTTCGCAACTACGATCGACTAGAACTAAGCAGGTTCCAGTCGATTAAACATTCCGACATCCCTGTCATGCAGATTCAGCACTCGGCCGCCTAGGATGGCGCAATGATTCAGTATGATTTCAATAGTCTCCGAAATTGGGGCTTTAACGCATAAGGACAGCCCTAAATTCCCTCAGCACAATGGCAATTAAAAATTCGTCCGTTCTTAAATGATGATCTGTAGTCTGAATGAACAAAATATCACTTTTGTGTTCTCTGCAAAAAGAAGAGAACAAACGAAGGTTAATTCACAACTCTTAAAATTCAATGCAGTTTTAATTAAATCAAAAATATTGTTTGCATTAATCGTAGCGAATTAGATTGAGGAAGAAAGTCGACATGAATTAAATTCGTCTCGTTGGAAGGCAAGGCGAAGATGTCACTTCATCCCCTTCGTAATCAGTAGAGTAATTAATAAAAAGCATATCGAATCTTTCCTGCAGGATGAAACATACTCGTACGAAATCGGTCACTCGTAAATCCACTTAACCTCTCTCAAGAGGTTAAATGACATTTTAATCGTCTAATGATTTTCCCTGCGAACTCATGTCAAACATGCGATTGGCTACGAATTATTACTTGCCATTTCCATTTTGTAATGCACTTCTCCTCCACAGCAAACACCTTTCTGGCCGTCTTCAAGATAATGATGGGCGTCCTCTTAGAAATTGTACTTTACGAGAGTCGCACAATCCTGGCCAAAAGGATATACGAAGCGCATTTCCGAAATCATCTGCAGCTCCTCTGCTGAACGATTATTGACTACCCCCCCCGCCAACACACACACACACACACACACACACACACACACACACACACACACACACACACACACACACACGAGCTCTTTTCTGACAAGAAAGGGACTGAAGTTGCAACTCTCTGTCACTTCTGATTTATTTTTATTCAAAAAACCAGAAAATTTTCTTGTGGGGAGTTTAATATTGAAAATCACAATCATTCTGCGCCCCTCCCGACCTGTTTAACTGTAGCGAATCATTTCAGCGGCACACTAGAGTAAGCACTACGTGTGTTTTCTGCAGCCCTTTTGTAAGAAGCGCGTTTTGTTCTAGGAGGAAATATCCTGTCCCTGAATAAAACAGCGAACTGAGCCCTGCTAAGAGAGGGAAATGCGAACATTTTTCTCCTTGCTCAGTGAAATTCAATTTGCAGTTTCGTTACTTATACGTGGAAGTATTTCCGCGGGAGGGGAGGGGTGAATGCGTCGAAACGAAACAATTCAAACTTGAGAGTGAAAAAATAATTTGTTTTCTGAAAATCCTCCAAACAAATGCAAGAACCCCTCCCTCTCGAAATCCCTTAGCTCATCTACCGCACTCATTTAGAACGGTGCAGGTGAAATGAGTGATAAAATCCACGAACTCCACCCTAAAGCTCAATCGCGTAACTTTTTTTCCGAACCACTTCAGGTCTCCAGGAAGCAGAGAAGCGAAGGTCTCGTGCCGGACGATGAAATTCGTCTGCATCCATGCCAGAATGAGATTGGAGTGCAGCCGGTTGCGTACCTTCTCCCAAGAAGATCTTCACTTCAAAGAAAACGACTTGTCTTGTATTAAGCCAAACCTCACTTCCAACTTCTATCACGCTGAAGGGGAGGTTCTGACTTTTTCCGCGCCTCAGTAATTTTGCCATGTCGGAAATTGACCGTTTCTTTCTGCGTTCATTCCGTCTTCTTTATTGGCACTTTTATTATTAGCGTAGTAATTGGAGCGTGAAGGCAAATTAGCGATGTGTGCGAAGCAGCAGATCGGAACCGACATCGAGTGGACCCGTGGAACGATTTCATCCGATGGATTTTTTATGAAGAGCCATTTTAAGAATTCGCATGACTTCCGATCGCGTTGGGTTCATCTGTAAAGCCCGCTAACGAGTTGTGCGTTCGGCTGAACTGAAATTAAATCGATGTTTTGATTTCTCTTGTAAAAACATCCGTCCAGAGAGTGAGAATATATAATTCGCGACACTTACGAGCCTTTAAGGCCCATGAACCGCTCATGGTGGCTTTCGTAACCATACTTTTAAGATCAGCTGTTTAATCTCGTACCCAAACACATATTTCTGTATGTAAATTGCATGTATTTTTCTTGACCGGCTTGTGGGAGGGAAAAGCCTTTGGCCTCCATACGAGACCAGCTGATTCGCCTTAAACGGAAGGCGAGCTAGTTGGTCTCGTATGAAAAACACCGATAATGATTCTGCGCGTCCTGACGGGATTCGAATCCTGGTCTTTCCAACCGAAGGCCATCATCGACACCGACTGATCTACGTAGCTCCATCCAGGAATAGAAGATGAAATGAAACTGTCTTCGAAACTCTGAATCAAAAAGTCCGTTCGTTTTAGGAACCCATCCTCTCGTAAGCGGGATTTCTGTAATCTCTTTTCATTATTACCGGTGAGTGATACCGGCTGAGTGACCTGACGCTGCTCGAGACAAAATGTAATCATTGTTTTGAGCCTCCCAGCCCCAATAATTACATTATTTTCCATTACGGGTGAAAAGTAAACCCCCCCCCCGGGGCACCGTTTGGATTGAAAGAAGAAAGCTTGTTTAATAACCGCTGGTTAGTCGGGAGGCTTGCTCAATTCCATTTGTAAAATTCTTTAAAGTTCTTCGTATTTCCCAACGGGATTTGAACCCAGACCTATCCAAACGGCAGGCATCGAGATAACATTAGCCCCATCATTTATTATATCCAGGGTGTTGAATTAGAACCGGAATCAGTTTGCCCCATTACTGCCTTTTTCTTTTTCTTTTTTAAAAGAAAAGACTTTTTCTTTTAAATGCTGTTTTATTTTTGTCCTCAACACTTGAATGCCGCTGTATTTATAGAATAAGACTTCGACAACAGCAAAAGCGATTGCCACACGATAGGAGTGACACTTTTCTGTTGAATCTTTATCTTTCTGCTTTCCATTGAAAAAAAAAAAAAATTAAAGAGAGAAAATTCTCAGCGATAGATATCGTTATAGAAAGCTAAAAACCGTTCAATTTGCATACGGAGGAAAGGAGCTCGGAGGCCGTTTACATCGATCTGTTAACTTCTATATTAAACTGATTTTTTTTTGTATTTAGTATGCAAACAGATCGTTGTCTTTCAGAACCGGTGGTACCTTCTTATGCGATGAAAAACTTTTGTATTCTTCCTTTCAAGAGAAAGGCAATCCTACTTTTTCTCTTCTTTCAAAGCGTCTGGCAAAGACCTCAACGCAGCCCTTCGCTCGTATTGTAATTCTGCAAATCGCGATGGCTCTACACTCGAAAACAGCTCCGCAGTTGTATTCACGTAGCTCGCACACGTGCGCCTACCTCCAGAGAACGCGGACATTGTTAGCTCGAGCGCTCGATGAAGCACAACTATTGTTATTGTCAACAGAATGGGCTTTTGTCAGAGAGAAACGGAGGTTTGTAGCCCTTGAAATGCAGACTCGCATTCAATTCATCGAAAACTTTTTCCATCTTTCCTTTCTGTGCGACGGCCAATAAACTCCACATCGCCTTACACGAACAAAAATGCCATCGAAGGAGGCCCTTGAAGGCGCGCACACGCTGCCGAAGCTAATTTGATTCTCACAACCTCGTGGCGAAATCGACTGTCGCCAGAATCATCCGAGAAGTTTCTTTGTAATACGAAGTCATTCGTACCAAACAAAAGAAATTTGTGGGGTGTGCTGTTCCTTCCAGTAATGAAAGCGACAAAGTCGTTAAATGGGGTGGATCGGATGACGCCACTCAGCGGATGTTTCTCTTTCGAACTTCCTATCGAAGATGAACCACAGGCTGCCTAACTTTCGCGATCTTAAATTTCTTTCCTACGCCAAAGTGTGATCGTCTTAAAATTAGTACAATGTGAGGAAAAGGTGAAGGAAGATTTCTTCTCCAAAATCGATCTTCTTCCCGATTTCAGTGCGGGCGCATTTGTTTCCGATATTATTCCATCACACCTCCAGGGAGTCCACCCACTCCACAACTCTGTCCCAATCACGCACAGCGAACCACATCTTCCACACCAATGCCATCTACTGCCCACCACCACAACTAATATTTTCAAAGACAATCACAAACATCCATGCCCACGGCGGGATTCGAACCTGCAGCCTTTTGGCTGGAGAGCGGATACGCTGACCACTCGTCCAACCAGGCCGGCATATTAAACAGAACGCTTACGAGTTGAATTCCGAAAAGTGGTAGTCAAAGATTATAAGCACCGTACGTCGCTGAGGTGTGTGGGGGGGGGGGGAAGAAATAGTAAGATTATGGAAAAGAAAGCGAGAAAATCATCTGAAATACTCAGAGTGCTGTTGTTTTCTTTTCAGTATCGGCATACTGGAAGATGTTTTTGGTGTCATTTGATTGTTCTGCTTATGGATGAAAACCAGCACACAGCAGTCACGAAACAGCCAATAGCAACCGGAGGGGGGGGGGGCTAAAAGAAATTTAATTGCCTGCTACCGTGATATTTATCGATTTCTCTTTTTTTCTCTCAGACAAAAATAAAAACTGCAGGTAATTGGAACCCAGTCAACCATGCTGGAGAAAGAAAGTTTAAAACTCTTTATTGAGGTTGAAATGCAACTCATTTCTTCTTAGAAGGGGATGATTTGCGTAGCGTATTAATACCTGAACCATATTACTAATATTAAGGGCGTAACTAGACCTTTGGTGGGGGGGGGGGGGAGTAGAAATGCTGATTCCAGCAACGTACGAGCATGTCTTTCCCTTATTGAGAACTGCGCACACCAACGCGAAAAGAGCCAACAAACCTCAGTTAAGTCCCTTAAGGCATTCGGTCGTGATGCATCGTAGGAGTGAAGATCATTATCTTTCGGCATAAAATGCATTTCTCACATCCCACTCACAAGTTTTCCATTTCCTTCGAAATGGGTCTGAAATTTTTAAAATAGCTTTTTTTTGGTTGTTTAATGTTTTTTATTCCAACTTGCTTGCATCACGAAGCTAATTTATCCGCTTTAGGAAAACCTAAAGCGGATGAAATCCTCGCATCGTTGGCTTTCGTGTTTAAACATTTCATTTGGTTTTCTATCTTCAGGCATTTTGTGACAATAAACCTGATCTGAAAAAATTGTGAAAGAAAGGGTGAATTTTGGGATAGCAAATAAGGGAATGTTTGAAGAATTAAAGAAAACACATTAGAAGGATTTTTTTCAACTTTCTGCAGTTAGCAGGTTTATTGAGGGGAAATGAATCAGAACTGTTCTAGAAATCATTAAAACGTCACTGACAGTGTTCTTAGTTCTTTGCATTTTCACATCCCCCCCCCCCCAGCAAAGAAAAAGTCTTCTGTATTTTGTTGTCGGGTATTTTTCTCGTGGGCAGCTTCCACGTATGTGCGTATTAAGGCATGTAGGATAACCGTTGACGTCATCGACCTGTTCTAAAACTCCTACGTCAGCCGTATTTATGAAGGAAGTTACATGTCATCACTTACGACTTGAGCGAGGAAGACAAATAATAATTTAAAAAATTAATATTCTTAATCGTATTAAGGGGTTTATGAGTGTTTACTTTCCGATTCGAACTTTCAAAAATGCTTTTTTTTTTTTTTTTCATTAATATCGTTCAGAAACGGTTGAGAATAATTGTGGAAGAGAAGCTTGGTGAAGAACACGCTGGATTCAGGCCAAATAGAGGCTGTCAGAATCAGACCTTCACTTTACGACAAATAGTGGAGAAATCATGGGAATATAACAAAGATCTGTATTTAAGTTTTGTCGATCTGGAAAAGGCATATGACAAGGTGCCAAGAGAGAAGCTCTTCAATACGCTGCAGTTATATGGTGTCAATGGGGCATTATATCAAGCAATACTTAGTCTTTATTTGAGTTGTAAGTCAGCAGTTAGAATTGGAGGAAGTAGAAGAAGATGGTTTAATGTTAAATCTGGTGTGAGACAAGGATGTACATTATCCCCTCTGTTATTCATTATCTATATGGATCACATTATGAAGGAAAGTGGTATTAAACATGATATCACAATTGGAGATGTTAATGTCAGCTCTTTGCTTTATGTGGACAATGTTATACTTCTAAGTAAATCTTCTACAAGTTTGCAAGATTCTCTGGCTAAATTGAATAGCTGTTGTAATAGATATGGTATGAAGGTCAGCAATAAAAAGACAAAGACAATGAAAATAGGTAGAATTGTTGAAAATGTCAACTGTGTTGTGAACGGGGAACCTATAGAATAAGTAAAACATTTCAGCTACTTAAGCACGATTTTTAGTGAAGATGGTAAATTAAATATGGAAATAAACAACAGAATTAACAAAGCTGGTATGGTAGGAAGTCAACTGAATAAATTCATATGGAATAAGAGAGAAATTAGTCGGAACACTAAATTAGCTGTATACAAGACAGTGTTCAAACCAGTTTTAACTTATGGATCTGAGAGCTGGGTCAGAAGTAAAACACTTGTGAACAGATATCATATTAAAAACAAGAATATTAGGAAAAACTTTCGGGTGATATTATATGGGCCCTTAAACAGAATGGGAGAGGAAAGATTAGCAAAACAAGTGTTTTCTGCCTGGTTGGCAAGAAAAAGACCAAGATGTAGGTGGACTGATACGGTAAAAAGTGCTTTAGAAGACAGAAATATAAGATCTAATAATGTTGGAGTCTTTACAGGTAACAGACTGATTTGGAGGAAAATTGTAGATAGGAAGTTAGTAATGATGTAATTTTTTCATGTGGTACTACCATATCCTGAACAACCCTTGAGGATATATACCAGGAATTTGATGATGGCTACGTAGCTCTTATTAATAACGTCCACAATAAACGAAAAGTGTGAATTCTGATCAGCAGCAAAACGCATTCAAGCCACACGAAGAACTTGATAACAGGAATCAAGCCGATCAGGCCCTCTGTTCCCACTAGGCAACGGTCGTTCAGACAGTGGTTTGTAACAAAACTCGTTCCCTTACGACGAGAAAAATTTCCGAATACTCCCTAATAAATAAGTATGACACTGTACAGGCAACACTTCCCTCCCTTTCTGGGGCATTTGCGAAGTCAGCAAAAACTCGGGCGAGTGGGTCAGTGAGCAGTACCGAAAGAATTTGTCGGATGTTCCTGGTGGTCAAGTAATTCCTGCCAAAAGACTAACATGAAAGATTGCTCGACACTGTCGGCATCTTATACGATTGGCATCTCTGCAGATTGGCGAATGATTGAAGTGTTGATTGTCCAAGATGTGAACAGCGCTTCGACCAGAAAGTTAATTATGTTGAGAGAAAGGAGATTTGAATGCAATTCGAGGCCATTTTGCTTTTTTTTTTTTTTTTTTTCATTTTGTATAGAGCTTTCGCTGCTAACAATTGCAAGCAGCCTCGAAACATTTGCGAGACCAACGCTGCCGTCCTTTTCACTTCCTGCCATAGAAACAGACTTGCAAGGTCTCAGTAGATCGCGTTTTCTGCCCTTTGATGATGTGGCAGAATAATTAAAGCGTTTCTTTTATTGCGTATCCGTAATAATGCCTTGAGGTATTCCGAGCATTTTGAGATCGACTTACCCTCGTTTTTCCGGAAGTGTCTAGCGGAGGGAGGGAGGGAGAGAGACGGACGAAACAATAGCCATTGTGCTGCAGCCGCTGGTATGGCTCCTTTACTCTCCAGGTGTTTAACCCTGCGACTGATCCGGCCCTTTGATAGTCTCGTGCCGGAAGTAGAAACAGGTCTCACTGTGATCCGCTCACAAGTCAAGTGCACAGCGCAGATAAATGAGCCAAGATAGGGACGCCTGAGCCTCGCTCAAAGCAGATCGCCACACTCACTGAGGAGAACTCTTTTCTCCATCCTTTTCCTTCTCCTCCCCCACACGCACTTGTTCTTCCTTTTATCCTTCGCTTCTCTCTCTCATCCGTATACATATCATATGCAAAAGAAGAAAAAAAAACGTAAATAATTGGACTTATATAAGCAGTGATAGTTTGTATACGGTTTACTGCTACGCATCGTATTTTATTAATGCCAGCACTGACTTAGTGGATCTCCCGTGCTAATTCGTCTGAGTTCCACCCTGCTGGCGGAAGCTCCAAGTAAGAATATTGCAAGACACAAAGAGAGTGTCTTTGTTGCTTAAATGATTGATGGCTGACTGGATTGCGTACCCCGCTTTCCAGTTCGCTGATTGTGGATTAGAATCCCATCGTGGGCACCTTCAGCTGACATCACCGCTGTGCTTGCTGAAGGCGTGAATTGGCTGAGAATAAACGTAATGTTTGGTCTCTAGAGTAGAGCAACCGGATTGTGCCAATCCTTAGCCCACCCGCGATGCTGATGGTAAGGTATTAGAGTACGTTTAAAAATTAACGAGTGAAGTCTTTACTAGTTTGCTATGATTGTATACCATCGCATGCATGATCGGTGTCGGGGACGAATGGCTTCGTTTTCTACCCGCACAAGTGACGAATTCGTGTGTGGAAAAATCAAGTATCAGGAACGACGTGAGCTTAATTTCTGCTACGACCTCGAACCCCCTCATTCTTGAACGGCGTAGAGCTGCTTATTTATTCTGATTGGCTATTTATTGCGCGTCCAGAAGCTTGCTTTTTCTCATAATCAAATACAGAATGCCCGACAAAATGATACACGAGACAAACAGACACCGAACTGTATTTTCTCACAACAAACCCTATTTATTTACTGAGATTTCCGTGCTATTTTACAAGTTTCAATTCGACTTCATCCCTCTTTTTTCCTTTGTTTTTGGTGTTCTGCTGTGAACTTGAATTCTTGCATGGAATGCAGTGAAGCAAACCCAGGAAGAAACGAAAGTGGGGAATGTAATGTAATGTATAAAAAGCCATTTTAATTGCATTTTTATATTTTGAATCGTTTCGGTGCTTGAAAACGACTCGGAATTAAAGAATGTCACGTGATCATTTTTTAAAAATTAAAACAAGCTGAAAGACAAAATATAAGAATCGTGTTCACCTTACTTCAAAGTGGAATTCAGTTTACATTTTGAAAGTTTCCAAGCAACTCCGTCACAGACGCGCCATCATTTTTCTTTTTCCCTCGTACCTTCCGAATTGTAAATCTCACTCGCTGCATGTTCGAACACCGTCCATGTAGGAAGATTCGTTCTGGCAAGTCGCTCACTCCGCACTGAAGAATGCCAATCCCTTCACTTTCCTCGGCAGCAAATTCGCATTTTGAGAGGAGTCTTGTTCCTCCGCATCCTCTTTCCACAGTGATGCTGAAGCTACATCAAAGTGAGGACCGATTTTTTTTTTTTTCAGTTAACGAGTCAGTCTGTTCAGCCGAATACGACAAATGCAACCGTCCGTCCGCACTTCATTTTTCTTCTCGCGCAGTTGCTCTTCATTGTCATTGCAACTTGGTAACATTTCTGCAGGCCCAAATCGCGTGACGCGCTGTCTTCGGCCTTCAGGATCAACGAAATGGACAAGACGACCGGGTTCAACAACTGAGAACGGCACAGGGGCGCTTTGAGGAAACGCAGAATAAACGGATGGAGGGGGGGCGACGGAATACTCGTTGTGTCTGTACTTCTCCGATGACACGGAGGTGCGAGTGAAACGAGATCACTTTCGTAGTGTAGCTGATAACTCGTGGTTACTCGACTTCTTTTTTTTAAATATTTGAACACAACCATTCGGTGGTGGTGGTGGGGGGGGGGGCACCTGATTATTCCGCCGTCATCCAACATTGAAATACGAGTATTTGTTCTGGCGTAATTGTTGGATTGAGAAAGGATTTTTTCCTCCCTCTGCTCTAACGAGTATTATTTCCGGTGATTTTTTTTTATTTTAATTTGAAGGGTGACGATGTCGAAATTTGTGGCGGAAAAAAGCAAAGTGAAAGACATTTTTCAGATCTCAAAAAAAAAAAAAAATGACGCTTTTTCATTTCTTATCTCAAGCAAGGCGAGTTTTTGCATGCGACAACTTGAATAGTTTTTTTTTTTTTTTTGCTTAATCTTCCCGAGTGGGAGAGGTCACTAAGTGCTCTGGTGAGAATGGGGGACTAATTGAAGCTCTAAATGGAAGAAGCTTCGATGTCGGTGGACGCATTAAGAGGCAGAACTGTTGCCATGTCAACTCCTCAGCCATCCCCCACTCCCTCTAACTGGAGAGTCTGGTGACTTTAGGAGAGTGAATAAATGTCATCTCATAGGCGAATATGAGAATATTTTTGCTTTCTTTTTCTGACACGTTTGATGCTCACTTTCGCCATCAAGAGACGTCTTACAACAGCCTGGACTTTAATCTTTCTTGAATTCTCGAGTTTCAAACTTCACATGCATACAAACTTGCTTAACTAATAAAGAAAATGCTGATTTTCTGAAGGGCGAACGCTTTTTTTTTAATACGCTTCTAATATCGCAGCGATCTAATCCAAATGTATTCCCCCCCCCCTTAAAAATCGATCGCAAAAAAGTAGCAAAATTAAGAATTTCCCCCCTCTCTGTCTCTTGGGAAATTGTCTGTGACAACATCGTATTTGCCTCATAAATAAACCCTTGTGTTTTAAGAATGAACATTTTAAAGACTGTTTCAAATTCTTTAAACTCAAATTCAACACATATTTCCGGAATAGAAATTCGTCACGTACATTCATGTGGACAACACGATGTCACCTGCAACCAAAGCTTGTTTCATTTCGAACTTTCCGTGTTCGTAATGGACGTGATCGCGTTCTGCTGTCTCGTGCATGCCCACCACGAGTTTCTCAGCGTGTTTGAATTTTGCGAAGTCATCTTGTTTGCTTGAAGGTCACTTAAGAAAACTTGGATGACACCGCTTTGTGAGAGGCGCTATGTTGAATGCAACTCGTAAAATAAGCCTTTCTACATTGTAGTGTTGCCTTTTATAAATTCATGCCGCTGAAAGCCGTCTTTTACAAGTCCAAGGTTAACCTTTCCCCAATCACCACCACTCGCTAATCGCACCTTATTCTGGAGTCGCTGACTTGTTCATTTTCCGAACACACACTTCACCTTTTGTTTCAGTGGAATTTTGTGGGTTCCCCACTGCTTGCAACCTTTCCTATTAGGCTGAAGTGAAAATTAGATGCATCATATACATGGGGATTTCATAAGACTTCCCCCCCTCTCCATATGGCATTTTATCGTTTGGTGTTTAACACCTTTATTGTATAATAAACCGAACTGTGGACTTCGCAATAAGAATTAATTATTACAAAAGCACGACATTTTTGCGTTTGTGTCGGTTCGAAAGATTTCCTACTGTGGCTCATGATTGCCCCCCCCCCCCCTAACAGGAGGAGTACCACAGAATTTTTGAAAAAAACTACTGAAACGATCCAATTGGCATATACAACGAGGAAAGCTCGGTCTATTATGAATTTTTCCTGGTTTACTTAAAACCATTTCTTCTGTATTATGTCGACCAGAAAGGAAGCCCCCAAAGAAAAGACGATTCTTTATGGCGCGGATGATCTTATTTCGCAATGGGATTCATTTCTTACATCGTAGTTCAATCACCCATCTTCCTGGCTTGCTGATCTTCAAGGAAATACTTATAAGAGACGAAGTTTTTGTCTCCACTTGCAATAAATTTGAATATTATTTCCTTACGAGACATTTTACATCTGTGACAGAATTTTCTCCATTGAATTTGAAATAGGAAGTGGGTCAAATATCGATGGAATGGAGTGGGAAGAGCGATGACACTTTTATGACGTTCTGTCAGTGGCTGGGAATCCAGTAACGGACTGAAATGCTCACAATTGCTGTGTGGGAACGCAACTGGCCGGGGGACTCTTCTTTTTTCCGGAATTGTTTCCAAGTTATTGAAACTGAAAAAAAAATTAATAAGCTTTCATGTTTATACGTGAAACATGTAATTGGTGTAATCCGTGCTGGCAGTCCCAGCAAGTAATATCAAGCTCGAGAGAAGTGGGAGTGCTGCAGTTGGGGATCTCTGAGATGACCGAGCTTCAAACCTTTTTCTCGACTCAGTTTAACGCATGGAATCTTGGGAATGTGGATGATACTGTTAAGAACATTCACCAGGTCGAAATTTATGCCCTCATTTCCGTATGTTGTAGGATTGCTAGCTCCGTCTTGCGAAGGAAGCGAAATCCCCTCCCCTCAAAAAAATTCGCCTTCGTTGAAGATAAGCTGAATGAGTTCAGTTTTGTTGCAAACTGAATTTCAACTCGAGTCACTTTGCTTTCCCTTCGTGGAATAAAATACTGTTAAGAGAAAGGCCGATAAATATAGTTTTTTAGTAAAGCAAAATTTGCAAAGTGATCGAGACCTTAAGCAGCTACGATGCCAAAAATCTTACTCCTCGGCAGTACCGTCGACAAGGTGTAGCAAAGGGGCAGCTCGCCTCACAGCGCGGCTTGATAAGGGCGCTCGTTCAGTCATATTGCGGTAGGCGCCGTCGCTACGCTAACAATTCCTGTTAGCGTACAAAGTGCGGAAAAAGTTCTTCCAAGCTTAAACTGATTAAAAATTAATTCCGAACAGCAATGACCCAAGAAAGATTGGTTGGTCTAGCAACTATATCGATAGAGGCGGACACAGCTTATAATTGAAATTTAGTTTTATTGTGCGATATCCCCGTAGGGCAAACATTTAATTAATATTATTGTGTGATCGTTTTGCATTGATGTTTCTCTTGTAATAAAAACAAAATAGCGATTAGAGATTTTCTTATATTTTTGTCTTATAATCTGGCGACGACCCTGGTCCTCAGTGTTGTGTTTCTCAAACTTCAGATATCCGTGTACCCCTTCTTAAATTTTCATTATTTCCAAGTATCTATTCCCTTATCAAAATAATAATAATAAATAAAAATATATTTCATTGTAAATGTCCTATTTTATTTGAATTTAGATGTACATGTAAATAAAATAACATGGTTTATTTTTAGCAGAACAAAATTTATAAAGCTCCTATAAATGTTTACTCCATTTAAACAATTTTCATCCGTGAGAGGATACAATATCAACGTTTTCTTGTTGCTGACAGCTACTTGTATCTGCTGTATTGCCCTCTTTTGTGCGTTTTATAAATCCAGTCTTTAACCAATGATCTATACTTAAAGAATTTGAAAGCTAAATCAATTACCGTATTTACTCAAATATTACTCGCATTTTTCCTCCAAACTTAAAGCAAAAAACCGAGGTGCAAGATATTTGCGGGATTTTCGGAAACTAAAGTTTTAAGAAAAAAAACTGAAAATGATGTGACTTACCAAGAATCTCCTATTTCTTGGATAGGAGAAAGCTCACGAGGCCATTACTTTCGGCCTCGTGAGCAGTTTCCTTATGTGCATCGTCAAAGTCATCTACCCAAATAACGTCATCTTCTTTCCCATTATTTCAAGCAAACATTACCAGCAATTTACAAGACTTGAGATACGTAATGAACAGGCCTTGACAAATGAAAGCAGAGTGTAAAACAGACAGCAGTGGTAAGCCAGTAGAGATAGAGTAGCTATGAAGACGTGCATATGATTGGTGCAGTATTAACAAAAGATCGAGCGACCCAAAGACAAAAGCAAGCCGACAATTGAGTTGGCTCACATTTCATTGAGTTGAAATGCTAATTCTCTTCGACCGAATTGCATAATATCTGAAACGCATTCCCTATATATTTCTTAGTTTAAACACGTTCACGGACGGGGGGAGGATGCCAAACAAAACCGTTTGTTGCACTGGCAAAATCTGGTTTTGCTTGAGTCTATACAGCAGTTTCTGTGGGACAGGACATGTGATTCATTAGTTAGTGCCGTTTTTATCCCAGTTGTCTCTAATTGCACTGTTTGTTGAGAAATCTGTTACACAAACTGCAAATGTCTGCTCTGCACCTTATTCAGGGACATAATAAAAAGTAATTGTTTTTCTTGCATCTGCAGTATAGTGTCGCTGTTTGGGAGGGCTTGTTGTTTACCGCAGGGAGCGAGTTACTATCGCCACGACGTTCACGTTTTGGCGATTGTGACTCGCAATTTGAGTAGGAGAATTCATACATAATATATAATTTATTGAGAAATATATACGCTTAAAATAATTCTTTTTTCTTAATAATGATGCATAACCAAAAATTGCCACGTAACCCCTGAAGACTTTCACGTACTCCCGAGGGTACGCGTACCACACTTTGAGAAACACTGTCTTAAAGCAACGATGAAACCTGCCCAGCCCTTTAACCTGAGTTTGGATTTAGGATTTCACTTGCTTGCCTTCAAACCGATCGCTCGCGTCAAACATGCGTTTATTTAGGCTTAGGTGCTGGCTGACATTCGTTAGCAGTTTAATTGAATGCAATATTTGAATGGCTCCAAGAATTCTTCTCTATGACAAAGACACGCAATTAACAAATGGCATTGCTCACCTTCCGTCCTGTGCCCGCTAGTAAGAGGGTGGGAAAACGGAAGTATTCAAAACATTTGCACTTGGAAGGACGCTTAGTAAGCCGTTTATAATTCGCTTACCTTGTAAGCGAATTATAAACGGACCGGAAACAAATGCCGTAACTTTGTGGATTCTGCTGCCGCTAGCTTAGCATGTGCGTATGTGTGCGCGCTTGCGCAGGTGCCGATGATAATACAACACAATCTGACAAAAAAATTTTAAAAATCTCATTTATTTGGGACTCTGAGAGTTCCACAAAAAATAAATCAATCGGGTAATATTAATAACTGAAAACGATTCTTTAATGCAAGTGCAGTTTCAACCCTGACTGACGTAAAGTTGCCGAGAGGAATTTAAAACGGAGTAAACCACCTGAGAGAGATGAAAAAGTGCTCCTGCAAGTACTGCGGAGTTTATTGAACTCGCGGTATGATTTCCGGATGAGGAATGGTGGAACAAGCGCTGCACAAGGATGCTTTAACACACACACACACGGGAGTGTTTTATCACAACAGCTCGCTTTTAGGCAATTACTGTACTTGTTGCTATTTAGCGGTCATGGGAATGGGGGGGGGGGGAAATAAGTAGGTCGACTAGAGATAAGGAAATCGGTTGGTCTGTTTCTTTCCGGTGTTGTTTCTTTTGCTCTGCAATCGAAAATATCTCAGCGATTACTTCTTTTCTTTTTTTAACTCAAAACGAACTCTAACAAGTGTAAGAAAATTGAACTGCTTAATGGCGGCCCACTGGAGAAATTTTGGGGAAGAAAGCAAAGGAGAGCTTTTCTTTTTTTGTCTTATTTTTGAAACATCCCCGTGGCACGGCCCGATTCGATGGATATTTGTTAAGCAGATTATTGTCTCGAGCGTACGTCGTGATGTCTGCCTCGTGCTTATGCTCGCCCTCCACAGACAGCCTCCTTCTCTCTCTTGCCCTCTGCCGAGAGAAAAATTGCCGAATTTCTTCGGTTTGCCGAGGATAAACGAAACTCGCACGAGCTTCGAGTTACGCGTGAATATCTAAGAGGAAGCGGAGCGAGTTTTTTTCGCTAAGCCCGATGGACCGTGCGCTTAACTGATGCAGGTCACGTGCGAAACTGTGGAATGGCTGGTCTGGAAGTGTTACGGCACCAACGGAGGGCAAGCGATCAAGGGGGGGGGGGTAATACGATTAGTTGGCATTGCTTGAATAAGAACTTTCGAATTATTAGGAACTGCGAAGCTGTTTTGTTGATTGTTGGAGTCATTCGAAGCATTCTGATTACATCTTAAAAAACAAAGAAATCACAAAGTGACCCGCGCATGCGCTGATTATTGGCATCGCGCACCTTCCCATTTCACGTTAGAAGAATTCTTTTTTTTCTCCAAGAAAAGCAATCTTTCGGGAGTTTAGTGGCAGTTGCGTGAGAGGACAATAGCGATGGTTTTCTGTCTCATACTTCGCCTGTCTGTCTCTGGCACGATTGTTGCAGTTCGAATGACGCAATAATCGCCATTTCGGTGATCGCGAAACCGGTTGTTTCGTGCTCTCGTTTATGTAACCCATTGTGTGACGCACTTTAATTGGCCGATCATACGCAATACGTTTTAGCACACTTAACAAAGTAATTGCATCGCGTGTCTCCACACACACACAAGGACATTCAGATGGGCTTACTGTGTCCGCCCGAAAAGGATTCACTTGCTGAAGAAAGATTTTCGTTCGACTGTTAAATCGCGACCTCCGTGTCTGAAGTCCAAACTCTAAATTTTAAAATCTTATCAGTAGTATTTGGTTTGCCAACCACTTCAATCTATCCTCGCGTGGCAGAAGACACCTGATAGTGTATATTTGATATGTTTTCTCAACCTTCATCTTCACAACGACGAAATACAAGATTTACACCCAAAGAAATATGATAGAATTTATTTTATATCAAATTCTCCATGAGAAAGAGCAATTCTTCATTTGAGGTCAGCTGGCAATCGTTGACAGCCTTAGCTGGCCGTATGGGATAGCCGTTCTTCTTCTTCTCCCCCCTCCAACAAGCTGTGGATTCGAATCCAACTTTAGGCTTGGATGTTCTGGTAATCCAGTGGAATATCATCCTGTGGGTGCTCTGCTTGTTGGTGGCTTGAAAATTGCATGTTTGGCCAATAGAACGAATTCCCAGAATATTTTACTCTTAGAGCCAGCTTACGACAGGATAGCGTACGATACGTTCGCAACATTCGCGAGTAGATTCATGTGAAATCAAGATTAT
Source organism: Typopeltis vanoorti (assembly GCF_054136105.1). Lineage (NCBI taxonomy): Eukaryota > Metazoa > Arthropoda > Arachnida > Uropygi > Thelyphonidae > Typopeltis > Typopeltis vanoorti. The sequence goes on from NC_143563.1 coordinate 110,096,012, forward strand.
TCGTTGTGGACATCCGCTTTCGATGCTTACAATATATATTAATAAATAAAAGGGGGAGGTTTGTTGTCCTAAATTGGAACCGGTTTCTTTGTTTGATGTCATGCGTGTTACTCTTACAAGGTTTAACGATTGAATTCATTTTATTTGTTTCGAAAATCTTACATTCTACTTACGACTTGTTATTTGTGATTCACAAAAAAATTAAATATTTATAAAATGGTTTGAAGAGTCTTAAGAACTTGTGCAAAATTTTTTAAACGTCTACATCATAGAAACGGTGAGTATCGCATATTGAGGGCGTAATACACATCTTCAGCCGCGTTAGTGTGTGTAATACGAGTAAAATATGGCTTCAACTTCTTCTGAACACCAGAGCATTTCTTGTTTTTCTTGTTTTATACGAGATGTCGGTGAACAGACAGACAGATTAAGGGCGATCAATATAAATTACACACGCACACCAACAATACTGTCGAAGGCATTGTAAGAAGGCAGGCAGACAGACTGTGGCATTCCATCATCACCGCCACCATTTTAGAAAAGGGGTTAACTGACGAATAGTGAGGCTCCGTAATCACTCGCTGGATCCATCCATCAGTGTCTGTGAGAGCTGCACGATCGCACCGAAAGCAACATCCGGTTCTACTGGTTCCTGTGCCCAAGTGTAATCCGACTGGTTGTGCGCTGTTTTCAGTGCAGCGGCGTATTGCATTGCACTTGGTTCTTGGACTGGTGAATTCGATGAAGTCGCTAACAGTTCAAAGTGCTGCCGGTGTGCTCCTGCCAGTACGGAAAACAATACTGATGGCTGCTGACTGGCTTGTTTCCGAGGCCAGGAAGAGATACGCGACTTGCGTGTGCTTTAAGCACACTGAAATCGAAGCACAAAAGCTGCTTGGGTGGAATATTCGTTACTTTCATGCACAATTCCTTCCTCATTCTGAGAAGCATCTCGCGCTGCCGATTTGGACTTGTTTGTGACTACGGAAAACAAATGAAAGATGAGAATAAAAGAAAACTGCATTTGCAGACAAACGCTATTGTCTCTATACTACCATTTTTTTTTTTCTGCCCACGGCTCTGACATATTTAATTACTCAACTGAAGACGTGTATTTACTCCCATTCCACACTCGCTCGTGGAGGGAAAGGCAATTTTTGCTTTTGCTCTTCTTGAATTTTATTTCACTGGTAGCAAGGAATAAATTCGTGGTTGGATTAAGAAGAAACTCTGAAATTGTAACTTTTATGGCGGCTTTGCTTTATTGCTCAGTGGCTTCGTTTTTTTTTATGACTACTCATGACAACGAATTTTATTAGTCTTTTGATATTTTTTAGTTTACCTTAAAGGTGAAAGCAACTACACCCCCACGAAACAGTGAAATGTATGTAAGAGAATGAAACTGCTTCTGAAACCAGCTTATAATCAAGCTCTGCGGGTTAATAATTATATTTCTCCAAAAATGGAAGCATTTTCCGATCTGTTTGGGGTGAATAAAGCGCGAACAGGGCGGTGGCGTGTGTTCGCTTCATTATTTACACGTTGATCAAGCAAACTTCCGTTGACGGCTCAACCATCGTGCAACTCAATTTATGCCGCTTAAAACAGCAGTTTTGCGTTTCTTTTCTGCGCGTGTAGAGGACCTACGGGGTCTGGTATGCTCTAACAATGCCCTGCCTGCAAGCATCCAGAACCTGTTTGGGAGGGAAGGCCAGGGAGTGCAACAACAATTATACATTTCAAGTTTTTACTTGCTTTATTATTCCGGCAGGTATGTCGCCAAGGTCAGCTGTTTAGAGGGAAGAGAGAGAGAGAGAGAGAGAGAGAGAGAGAGAGAGAGAGTTGGCTCTACTGGTTTGCCTTAACCTGATCTAATGCACATGCGTTACTTTGTGTGGAAAGTAACGGGTGACCACCAGCACACAAGCAACTTCTGTTCCACTTCCTACCAGAAGTTATTACATCGCAAATAAACATTCTGTGTGGCTTCATGTGATGAAAGTCGCATCCTGAACAGAAATGTGGACTTTGAATAAACCACCAACTGTTTGTGGGTGTAATCAAGATAGTTCGTTATTTGGAGTGTACTTAGCAGGCTGTTCTAGCGTAAGAAGGAGGATTAAAAAAACGAGGGATTTGTTTGTCCATCGTATAAGTTGCATCATTAAAATTAGGAGTTGCATGGTAGAAGAAGTTTTTCTTTTATTCAGTGAAAATAATTCAAGGACGACCATCTTATAATATCGAAATAAATACTCATATTAGGGGGGGGCCAATGATCAAAATAATCGATGTACTTCAAGGAGCAGTCCAGAAAATATTCAGAAGTAAATCCTTGCAATTAATAATGGCAAAAGGGATCCACTTTGAAGAGGTTAACAAGATACGGTGTAGTTTTCTAGCTTAGTTTGGAAGTGTCGCCACCCTCGTATACGGATCGGATGTGAGACTAAATGAGGAACTGGCTCGTTTTCCTTAATCTGATCCGAATACACGGACATGCACGCACACGTGTGGAAAGTAACGAATGATCGCCACCACACAAAAGTGTGAAATGTTATTTTTCTTGCATTCTTGTATCCTCTTCGTCACAAAGCACCGTCTGCGTTCTCCGTCTGTGGGTTATAGCCAAGTGGAGGTGAGGAACAAGTGGCGCCGTGGAGTGAGTAGTGGCAACGTAGATAACTACAACTGAAGTGGGGCGAGATGAAGATCATCGCAGTGGAGTCCCAAACCTCAGGGGGTGGGGAAATTGGTGAGTAGTAGCGAGTAGAGGGGCTTCCTTACTTTTCTTTACCCCTCAGTATGCAATGTGATAACTCCCTCTCCAGCTAAAAAGTTACACGACGTCTGGACAAGTATTTTTCAGTCAATTTTGTTAGTCTGAAGGTTGAAAATGCAGATTTCATCATCTGAATATTTTAATTAATTCCACAAAGCGCGAATCATTTTCGAGACGCACTTTCGAGTGTCTAAAAGCCTGCCGCAACGAAATCTACGAGGAACACTTTCAATCACTGAATCCGAGTGGGAAATGTATGAGAATAAGTCGGGAAAAGCACGGATCGCAAACGAATTAATTCCATAAAAAATTCACAAACACGCCATACAAAACAACATAAAATATCCTCCACAGTTTGAACTGCATTGGAGCATGAAAATCAAACACCTTCGATGCCAGAGACGAGTATTACACAGATAAATCAACTAGCTTGGGGATTACCCAAGAAAATGATGGGAAATTGTGGATAAAGAAAAGAAATCGTGTGATCCTTCATTGCATATAAGGAAATTGGCTAATCACAAGAATTTAGCTTTCAGTGACACCATTCAAGTACGGAGAAAGCAGAGAGGAGAGGAAGCTCTACCGCAAATAGTTTTAATATAATCAGTACTTTGAGTCCATTTTATTGTGTATGCTAATACGAGGGAAGTGAAGGATATTGGAAACGTTTAGATGATAAATGAAAAGCCCACGAGTTGATGGTCTGACAGTAAGTTTATTAGAAATAACAATCTTCACTTAAACAAACAAAAAAAAAAAACTAGCTGTGGTTACACTTATTTTGAAGTAGGAAACAAAGGACTGATATATTGAGTGTTGCTAGTTTTTTAATCAAGGGAATCGAAACAAATAACGATAAACAGGATCATAAACTTGTGTAGGAAAGCAACAATTTCATTTTTCTCCCATTTTGAGTTCAGGGAAAATAGTAATAGTGACGAAGAAATATTTCATGTGACAGATAAAAGGTAAAAAACAATTGCAGGAATCACAGATGGGAGAAAGCCATTTGACCCTGCGAAAGTTGGATGCAGTGGTATGGGGGGTTGCTTGATGCGAACACAGCAAACAAGCAGTAACATTTGGTGGTACCTTAAGTACCACCAAATGTTACTGCTTGTTTTGCATGTTTAAGTACAACTACTGAAACAAGGGGTCTTTCCCCTTTAGCAGTTACTGCTAATATTGTATATGCTTCAATAAATTTGCAGTTTGAAGTTCGGTTGGTCTTTTTTTCTCTGCCTTGTTTTGCAGATGATGCTGATCGGCTCTTAAGAGAATGGCATACGACCTGCTGATGATAATCGGATCAGGGCGGATTGAAAACAAAGTTTGCATCTTCTGAATTAACCAAAACAAATGGGCATCAAGCATCACCAATGATTAGGAAAGTCCTGTTCTTGTTTAATAACCACATGACTCAAGAAGCTGCTTTAACAATCAGATCTTGTATTGATTTTGTTAGCTGAAACAAATTTCCTCAAGGAGAACTCTGTGCTGCTTAGCATTGCAGCATGGAATACGCGTCTGGGAGGACGACCAACAAATAAATCTAGGCAACCTAATTACTGTCCCCCCCACCCCCTAAAAACGCTAACATTCAATGGGTGAAAGATTTAAACTAACTGAAATAGGTACATCTTTCTTTTTTCGACGACATTCCTTCATACAAATCAACAGTGAATATCAAAGAGAAGAACATGAACCTGCGCTCTAAGAAGAGGGATAAACTCACTGACTCTGCCACTCCCTTGCGAAAACAAAATGTCTTGCATCATTGGTTCCCAAAATATCCGACAGCCTTGACTCCAAATAAAGACAGGAATATAACAGTAAATAACCCAGAAAAGCTATTTAAGTTAAAACGTTACGTCGAGATGCCGCCACCAAATTTCAGTGCCTTAAAAGCGGATGGGCATACCGCACCCCGTGGGTCTAAGGCTAACTGTGCTGTATATGGTATTGTGCCAGTGCTATTTGGTTTCTTGTATTTTGCTACTTTTTTTTGTAAATTTTGATAAGAAAAAGGTGACATTTTCTGCTTTTTTCTTCCTTTTGCAGGATGTCGTAAGCCGATGGACAGCGTCCGACACCAGAGCGGTCCGTCTTATGGATGCGCCGTCGCGGATGACAACTACTATCATCTGATGAGCAACATTCGGGACCCTCCGCTGAAGGCGTTTCCCGGAGATGCGACAATCACGAGCAGCAGAATAAAGAAGCTTCTTCCGTGGAAGAGGAACAAGAACAAAAACGACCCTCCTCCTCCGGACCCCTCCGCGCTCTCCAAACACAACAAGTACAAATTCGGATCGGTGTCCGCTCTTTCCACTGGAGCCCTCTATCGGGATTTAGATGCCACACTGCCTTACAGCCTGTCCCGTTCGGCCTCCGATCTGAAACATGCATCGACGCGAAGCACCAACGGGAGGACACGCGCCCTCGTGTACCCTTGGGAAACCTACAACCACGTGCGACAGCCTCCAGCCCAGGAAAACTCTAAGGGCGATTCTCTGGGAGAACTTCCTCACCACCACCATCCTTGCACGTGCCAAAAGAAAGCCAAGAAACCCTTCGGAACGATGACCTCCAAGTCCAAACGTCCGGAAAAGTGCAATTGTTTCAACAGCGTCCGCTCGACGCAGAGCGTTTTCGCTCAGCCTGCTTCTGTTCCCAAGCGGAAGTCCATCCTACCGAACAAAGTGGATTTATACTCGGTGAGCGAAGAACAGGACACTAGCGCCGTCCACAAGAGAACGGTGCCGGACACGCTCAGAGCTACGAACTGCAGGATGCCTAAGGGGCCTCCTCAACCTCAGGGACCAAAAGCGAAGTTGATTCAGAAGCTGGAGAAGAAAGACCCGTTCAACTCCGTTTCTTCCAGGAAGTCCATCTTGGAGTGCGACGTCACTGCCTACGATCTGATCAAAAGCTACCTGAAGTCCTCGGGCAAGCTGGACAGCGACATCGACGACGACCTCAGCGACAACGCCGTGGAGGACGACTCCAAGAAGGCGAGAAACGCGAAAGTCGAAGTCAACGGTTGCTTGCTGTCTGAGAAATCCCCGAGTCCTGCTAGTTCAGAAGCGGAGAGTGGCATCTACTCGCAGCCCCCGAGTATCCGTGTCGGTGGGAAAGGAATGAAACTGTTTCCTTCGGACCAGTCTCAGTCTTCCTCCGGCTATTCTGACGGATCTAAAACCAATTCCGTCGACTCCCGTTCCAGCACGTGGAGTTCAGACGATGGAAACTACTGGCTGCCTGAGCCGGACTACGATTTCGACGAAGAGAGCGAATCCGATCTCGGCACGCTACGGTTTAAGGACTTGAAGGTTTCTTATTCTCCTCCGCTTTCGAAGCGAGCCTCAGAAGGTGCGCCGGCAGAAAAATCTTCTTTGACTTTGCAGCCTTCTCCTCCTGCTCCGCCGCCACCTCCGCCCCCGCCTCCGCAGCCAAAATTCTCCACTGTGAGGAGAGCTGCGTCCATGGTTACCTTAGCTCCCCGTGCGGCCATCGAAATCCAGACCGAGTTTCCGACTCCGACCGTGAAAACGTACAACGACACTCTCAACCGCTCCAAGCACCAGCGGAATATCCTCGCTCAAACCATGAACGCTGCTGGAAAAACGGAAGGAATGAAAGAAGCATCGCCGCTCGGATCCTCTTGCATCGGGACAGACAAAGAGGAGGTCACACTCCCTCCGCCGGCTAGAGCGGTGATCAAGATTCAAGCCAAGCCGACCCCGTGTCCGGAAGTGAAGTCGATACTGAAGAAGAACAGCGATGCCAACGGGAACGGGCGGGAGGTTTCTGTCAACGGCTTCATGATGAGCACGTTTCGAGACTTGAAAGACGCCAAGAAGAAGAAAAGAGTCAAGTTCAAGTCTCTAAGCGACGAAAGTCTGGTGGTGGAGCACATCAAACACGCGCCTGAGTCATCCTCTGACGAAGAGGAAGACGATACGAAATCTGCTGTGAGCAGACTGCACGAGCCGGATAGCAGCATCGGCAAAAGCTCGCCAGGGTTTCCACCATTGCAGGAATCCAGGGAGTCGCTGAACGGATTCCAGACGGTGGATGAATTCCTGGCTTCCCATAAGGCAGCCGTTCCTCCCGAAATCCTTCCCAGACCAGCAGAGGGCGCTTCCTTTGCAAAGGAAAACGTCAAGAAAGATTGCAAAGCGACCTCCTGTCTCAACGGAAACTCGCAAAAACTTAACGGTTTACTTCGCCCATCTGACCCTCCGCCACCTCCGCCTCCAATTCCTCGTAAGTCAGTCCAGCGGCCAGCTTCGGGGCCGTCGACCAAAAGTGCGTCTTCGTTAGACCTCAGAAATCCGGATGTCCGTTGTTTCCAGTCGGTGATCAGGATTACCCCTCCTCCCCCTCTGGGCGGCAGCAAGGGGATGTCTTCGTCGTTACCCAGACTGGATGCTCAGAGCGATCCGTCAGGGGGAGCTGCACAGAAATTCATCGGTGGTAAGCAGCATTTCTTTTCTTTTCTTTTTTTAGCACTTAGTAAATGCAGTCTGTTTTCCGATTTGTGTGCCCTTTCATGGCAGATTCCTCTTCTGTGTGGCTCTTGGGTTTTATTCCAAGGCATTTTATTCGTCCCAGCTCATAATCAGTTTGTTTGCGTTCACATTACAGCAAGAGTCTTATAATGAAATGTTTGTTTGTGTTTATGAAAAAATAAAAATCCCATCCACGAAAGGGTGCCGCTTATGGCACTTCAACTCCGTTGTCGAAAAGTTACGTAATCCGTGTTAGATTGAGTCGTTTACTGACGAAGCAACTCGGTTTCTGAGGCCAGTGTTGATGTCTGTTAATTGCGCGTGCTCTTCTTTAAATCAAATTCAGTGTGCGATTGAAAACGCTTCTGCAAATGGAGGATTAAAAGGAATTTTTTTATTTCGAAATATTTTTGGACATCGTCAAGATTTTAGTGAATTGTGTTTTCGTTCTTAGAACCTGCTTTCTTTTCCGATATCCTGCAGGCCCACTTGTTCCTGCAACATCGGTTCGACTTGTGTAATTAATTCGTCGCATTATTCCCGCACCTGTGGCCGCTCCAATTGTCAGTTTCCTGTTTGCATAAACACCTAGCGTCACGTTAGCGTTCCGTGTGGACTTCTTTTTTGTTCTTGAGGAGATAAAAATGACCTACAAAATACGGAATTGGCTCCGGCCCAGTTAGTGCGTGTGTTGTTCAAGAGGAGCGTGCACAAGAAGCAGAAATGGAAATTTCAGTTTCTTTTGACAAACCGGGAAAACCCACTGGTGTCCTCACCAAAAATTCCTCGCAGCAAAACATTAACGGAAAACCAGTTGGCTTTAGCGTACGCATTCACTGGAAAAAATGACAGAATTTTATTATGCAGCTCGCAATGGTCTGATACTTAGTAGGAAATTGATCTACAGAAGTGAAATAAAACAGTCGAAAAAGAGAAGAACAGAGGCAGGTGGATAGATAGCGTGCTAATGTCAACAGGGATACTCACGAGCCCTGCATGTGACGCGATATGGTGAACATTTTTGTTATTTGTATCCAGGCTAACATTGCGGCCCTTTAAAGTCGATGCGTGCAAGAAGTACGCACACGAACTGGATTGCACAGAACTTCTTGGATCAGCACTCTGATAATAATAATAATAAAAAAAAATAGCATAATGAGAAGCTTATGCTTATTCCCAACAGTTTTGTTCAACACCTGAGCAACTCGACATGCAATTATCTTTCCAATATGCGAATAATTTTCCAGTAGGATGAAGTTTTTTCTCCCTCGCATTTATAATAAACTGCTTCAGAAATGAGGATACTGTCACCAGATGTTTTTCAGTTCTTTCATTCAGAAGAATCTCTCTCTCTAGAGAGAGAGAGAGAGAGAGAAGATATTTCAGCTGTTTAACATCCCAGATGGAGAATATAAAAATTCTGGTTACTACATTTCATCATCATGCGTATCAAGGATTTAGGCCTAGCATGGCCTGTTCCGGCCTTAGAAGTCATCGTTGAATCGTTTAAGTGGAAGTCCTGGTTTTCTTTTTCCTAATGGCTTGTATTTTAAGGCTTGTTTTGGTAATCTTTCTGTTTTCATTCTTTGAACGTGTTCCATCCATTTATGTTTATATTTTTTAATTTTTTTCTTTTACTGGTTCTTTTGTTTATTTCTTTCATAAATTCTTCGTTTCTTTTGTGATCAAATAGAGTGTACTTTGCAGTTTTTCTCATAAACTTCATTTCTGCTGTTATTAATATTTGTTTGTCTTTTTGTTTTATTGTCCAGACTTCGCTTCCATACATTAAGACCGGTAGGGCTAATGTTTATTGTATACTTTTAGTCTGGTTCGCTTTTGAACCAGGTTTGGTTTAAATATAGAGTTAATTACACCAGTTATTTTTAAATATTTTGCAAGTTTTACGTTTATATCTTTTTCATTTTCATATGTGATCATACATCCCAGGTAGTTAAATTAATTCACCTCTTCTAAGATCTTGTTAACTATTACTATTTTAGTTCTTGCTGGATCTTGTCCTTTAAAGGCCATAGTTTTTGATTTTTCTGTTGATATTATCATACCAAAATGTTTGGCTATCTCATTTAGATCTAAAATAGTTTTCTGCAAGTTATCTTCAGAATTTGTAATCATTATTTGGTCGTCGGCAAAAAGGAGAAAGTTTAATTCCTTGATGTAAATTTTTATTCCATTTTATTATTATTTCGTTTAAGTAGATATTAAAAAGAGTTGCTGAGAGGGGACATCCCTGTCGGACCCCTTGGTTTATCTCTCTCGAATATGATAGCTCGTGATTTAATCTTATTTGTATTTGATTATTTTCATATATACTTGTGACAGCTTTTAGGATATTATTTGGTATTTGTCTTTCTTTTAATATGTTAAATAAAATGCTTCTTTTAACTTTGTCAAATGTTTTCTCAAAGTCAATAAATGCAATATGTGTTTCTAAAAAAAGGACGATCATGTGTTAGTCTATACATGATCGTCCTTTTTTAAATCCATTCTGTACTTCTAAAATAAAGTTTTCGGAATATTTCGTTAGTTTGCTATTTAAGATTCTGCTATATATTTTGTAACAGGAATTTAGTATAGTGATACCTCTATAGTTTTTAGGGTCATCTCTATTACCTTTTTTAAAGATAGGAATCACAATTCCTTTTTTTCCATTCTATTGGGGGGGATACCAGTTGAATAAATTTTATTTATAAATAATAAGAGTCTTTCTTTGAATCTAGTTCCTGCATATTTATATAGTTCTGAACCTAGTTTATCTTCTCCAGGTGATTTTCTGTTTCTTGTTTCTTTCAGGCTAATTTCTAATTCTTCTTCAGTTATTTCCTTTTCATTTTCGTTAATTGTTTGCCAGTTGTCTTTTTTAAAATATTTGTCTGTCCACAATTCTGTGTAGTAATTTAGAAATTCTTCTAATTTCAATTCAGTGTTTAATTTTATGTTTTCTTTGGTATCTGCATTTAAGTGTTTCAAAATCTTATATACATTGGGTCTTATTTTATATAAATCATGTTCTAAATTAGAAACAAATTTGTTCCATGATTCTCTGTGTCTTTTTCTGACTTCTCTTTTAGCTATGGCTCTTATTCTTTTATATTCTATTTCATCTTCTAATCTTTTGCTGCTTAACCATTTGTGATTGGCTTCTTTTTGATTGTATCATCCCAGATCTTCAGTTTTTTTCCTTTTATTGAATTTTTTGGTCTTTCATTTGCTGCTGCATTTAGTATAGTTTTTATATTATGCCATTCTATTTCTTCATTTTGTTTTATTTTATCTAGGTATTGCTTAATTCTTTGTTCATATAGCCATTATACATTTGTGTCATTCAATAGTCTAGTTCTATAAACAAATGTTTCAAATTTTCTTTATGTTCTTGTTACTTGTAGCCATTTAGGTGGTAATCTTAATTTTATTTTAACAAGGAAGTGGTCACAGCTTATTTCATATCCTCTGTGAACTCTAACATCTAGTGAAAATTTTGATGTCTTTTAATTTAATATAAAGTAATCTAATATTGATTTTCATCCTCTTGCTGCCCAAGTATATTTATGTATGTCTTTATGTTTATAGAAGGAATTCATTATTTTTAGGTTATTATAAACTACAAAGTCAATCAATTTTTTACCACTCCTGTTTAGAGTGTGTTCTCCATGTATTCCTATGTTATTATTAATTTTCGTGTTTCCAATTCTTGCATTTAACTCTCGTGCTAAAATTACGTAATCATTTTTATTTATTTTATGTTTTGTAGCTGATTATAAAAATCAATATTATCCTGTTCTCTTCCTTCTTCTGGGGCATATAAACCAATTATTGTTAAATAGCCTCTATTTATGTTTATTCTAGCTTCTATTATTCTTTCATTCCATAATTTATAATGTTTTGAAAGGGAGTTATGAATCCAAATCATGACTCCTGTTTGTGCTCTTTGGTCTTTGTCGACTCCACTGTATATATCACATTAAAATTTTCAGTTCTCATAGTTTTTCTTAATAACTTTTTTGTTTCAGTGATGACCGCTATTTTAAAATTTCTATCATTTAATAGTTGGTCTAATTCTATTTCTTTATATGCTATTCCTCTTACATTCCAGTTTGCTATGTGTATTATATTTTGTCGTTTCCATTTTTGTTTTACCTTTTCCATAGATTCAAATCCGATTATCTTTTTCTGTCAGCTTACAAGTAGAATTATGTTCTCCATGTCAGGGGACTAGCCTGACGATGGAATAGTTCGGTGGTAGGGCTGCTACCTTGAGGCTTCTGAACTAGCCTTCTTCCGGATTTAAACCTATAGGAAGAATAGGGTATATTGAAGGGGGAAAGCGTAGATTATAGAAGAATTATACTAAGGTTTATAGAGAAGGCATAGTTGTAAGGCCAGAAACGAAAAGACCCCATGGCTCTCGAGTACTCTAATAGCATATGGGTCATAAAATAAGAAGAGTTGGCTGATAAGGCTTTATTGGAAAGATTAAAATAAGTGGATCTTCCTCAAAGTAGAAGAAGGAGAGGATAGATCCAGCTAGGGGTCCATGGGAGTGCCGATTCCCTTACAATCAAGATGATTGGCCCTGTTGGTCCACGAGTCCTTATTCAGTATATGAGGACCCGGATGCCCTCCTAAACGGTATCTGGCCTCTAAACTTCATCCATTGGCTCACCTGTCACAACTGCAGCTTCAGAGTCAGTTATACGTTAATTCAAAATACGGCGACTTCAAGTTATATTTTTATGAATTATCAATCTCTACTTTCTGTATGCCCCCCCCTACCATTTTCGGACCAAATGTAACTTCTTTCCTTAGCACGAACAAATCCCCTTACATCAACTTCGAAGCAACACAAAGTACTCGTATAGTTTAGCAGAATTCCTTATAACGTGTGAGTGTAAGAAGCAAGCAATTCATCTTACTGCAAAATGCAATCTTAATTCACTTGAAATGTATTAAGACTGAAGAAGTAGCACAACTGAAAACATGAGAGACTGATAAGCTAAAGAAAAACCTCCATCATAAAGAAGACAAAAAGGAAACAGACTAAAAGGAAGTGTACAATGAGTGGAATCAACGGCCAGAGCTTAACTGGTTATCAGAAAAATATAATTCTAGGCAATACTGTCAGAAAAAATATACCAGCTACAGTGATCTCTTACAATATACATTTAAAATAAAAATCAGTATTATTTATTCTCGAAATCTTTTCCTAAAAGAATTCTGATTTTAACAGGTTCAAACGATTTTTGTGAAAAATTTCTTTGTTTGCCTTACGAACTGCCAGAAAGTTCCTGCCAAATCATAATATGCATTACATACAGAAAAATGCACGGTGTTATTTATCACATAAAGTTTTTCTGTAACGGCAAAATGCGAAGAATGGAAAACAGGTCACTAGATGCGAAATGGCTGCAACTCTACTATGTATTCGTATCAAAGGAAGCAAACTGCTGTAAGAATCTTTACCCCCCCCCCCTCCCCTAAATGATACCCTGAATAATTTACCCAAGAATAGTATAAGCATCTTAAAAATGCTCTACTTCCAATATTTTAATATAATATATTCTGTTAATTACGAATCTCAACCTATTTGTTAAAATTGAGATATCCCCATCAATATTGGAGGCTCAAATACTCGGTGATTTTTTTTTTAGACTGAGTTACAGTTTCGGATACCACTACAATTCGTTTCATGCCATTTTATAGTTATATTATGGTCTGGCTTATTTGTTAAAGTGAGGTATACATATATTTAGTTTCATGGATATTAATTTTAAAGCCATTATTGCTAAACCACTTTATTTAGACTCAGCAGATTTTCTAAACCCTCAAGGGTCGTTTCGCTATATATTAAAGCCGTGTCATCAGCGAACGATATCATTTCGCCAAAAAGTTTGTACTCGCACAAATCATCAACATATATTAAGAAGAGGATGGGTCCTAACACCGAATCTCGCGGGACTCCGTATTTTATTAGTTTTGTTGCGCTGTTCCATGGCTGATGTATTATTTAAATAGGATTTGAAGCAGCCATTAGTAACACATCGAATGCTGTATGTGGACAATTTCAAAAAAAGTAAGTCATGATGTAGGCAGTCGAATGTTTTAGATATCAAGAAAGACGGCCGCCATATACATTCCTCTTCGTTATAATGGGATCAATCCCAGTATCAATTTTCTTCAGTATTGAATCCGGATCTGAACCTTTACTGATCGGGCACATAAAAGGACACGGAATTTAGGTAGCTATTTAATCGTTTTTGTTTTTTTTAATTAAAATTTCAATAACCTTTGAGACTGCAGATAATATAGATATCATCTGTAATTTCTGTTACCTCCTTTAATATTATCATATCATATCCCATTCCTCCCCTTTTTTTTTCAATCTGATTACTACATGCTTTTTATCAAATTAAATTCACTCATTTAAAACGCATTATTTCCGCTTTAATTGCTACGATACAAAGTGATTCGTCCGCCAGAAATATTTCCTTTTGGCTTGCAAACGAGGCCAAAGAAGTGCCATGTCATCCCCCCCCCCCCCCACACACACACATACCCTTTATAAGAAACAAGTTGCCAAACTGGTCTTGGAGAGTGGGGGTGGTAGCTGTGTTTCTGTCACGCTGACACGCAGGTTAAAAGTGCAAATATGTTAATGCACTTGTTATTTAATTAGCAAAATGAGCTCTCAGTATTACACGAGACTTCAAATAAATAACCCTGCACTTTGCTTTGCTTTTCGCGTTTGCACAGATCGGCAATTTATTCTCTGCACACGTAAAGGCTTTTCTGGACGCGAAGAACAAAACAACTTCTTTCGGTGCTCTGTTTACATTTTAAATAATTTTTTTCTGTTTAATGTGTCCGTGTGACGTCACGCCCAGGTGTTTTTCTCATTTCTCCCCGATAGAATCAAGGAAAATGTGTTGGCTGCCACTTTCTTAGCGCGGTCGTACTAATAAGGATTTTGGCGTCCCCTTTAGTGGCATGTCACTCAAGTCAAGATTTCCCCTTTCCTTTCTTATCGGCCCATCAGGATTTCTTCACCCTCCGCACTGTTCCACTTTCTTACCTGTTGCGCAACTTATTGCCACCGATATGCGACTGGCACCACGTGGAAAGAGACGGTGTCTGAAGCCGACGTGCGGGGAAAAAGAGAGACAGAACGAGTTGCACACAAAAACAAAGACCGTCCGAACCTGGTAGAACCCCCCAGCTGATAAAGACACTCAACCCACTTGTCGCCAGTTCCAGTTCGTGACCACGCTTCGGTATTACCGAAACGAGATGGAACAGCGAGGATGGGCGCCCAAGGCGAAGATTGGCCTACATAAACGATTCTGCAAGTTTGCTTCTTAAAAGGCGGTTCGCTCTGTTGGCCTTTTGTAAACAGGACACCCGAAAAAGAAAACAGAGAGGGTGGAATAAGAACGTCGATAAGGAGCTCGCGAAGAAATCAATGGGAGTGGCTGGCGAGGAAGAAAACTTCAAAATATCCTGCTTAATGTCTTTGCCTCTTCTTAGTTTAGTTTTATTTGCGTTCTTTCTTTGAGTCAAGCAGCAATAACGTGCTCATCTTAGAGGATGTCGCGCGTATTAACAAGGCTCGTTCGCGTGGCTCCTTCTCTAATTGGACACAAAATGACGACCTCGTGTTGGATCAGCTGCGAACAGGGTGATACAAGGTGCTGACAGCGATGAGGATCGCATTGTCATCTCGAGTGTCAGAAAACGTGTCCAACAACAATCATTTAAATTCGAAGACCGATGTTGTTGATTATATTTCGGAAGCGCCGCATGGAAACAGAACAAACGGAATGGGAAGAAAACGATGCGGACACACGCTTCGCCGGTAATCCCTGCTGATAAATGCATCCATCGCGTGCGGACTGAGAGGATCCGCTGATTATCTTTCGCTAAACATCTTTCGCACAAGCCTTCTGGAAATCAGAATGTTGATTGCGCTTGAAAGGATAAAAAATAAATAAATAAATAAAGCACGGTTGTAGGACAAAACGAAGTTCTCATTTATTTCATGGAGATATATTTAGACAAATGAAAAGGTTTGCGAAATAACATTAAAAACAAACGAAAAAATATTATTAACCAATCTATTCAACATATAATTTCTTGTGTCGCCATCTGGCGGATTACAAATAAAATTG
Source organism: Typopeltis vanoorti (assembly GCF_054136105.1). Lineage (NCBI taxonomy): Eukaryota > Metazoa > Arthropoda > Arachnida > Uropygi > Thelyphonidae > Typopeltis > Typopeltis vanoorti. The sequence continues at coordinate 110,111,494 of NC_143563.1, forward strand.
TGATGATCCTCAAAAGGATTTACTAAAAACAATTAGACTAATGAAGTTATTCTTCACGTTCCGTCTTTGATGTAGCAATCAGCTGTATTTATTGCGAGAATGTTTTCTTAAAAATCTCTTTAATTTAAGCTGGGTCAATTTGCGCGAACGCATAGCAAAGCGATCCTGCATTTGGCCTCGCATCATTTAATGATTTCAATAAGGTGCGATCTTGTCGCAGACAATCCCTGTTAATTATCGCGAACTGCAATATTTCTACTCTTTTATTCAGTCATGTAAAAAAAAAAAATATTGCCATGATGTTTCGATTATGTGATCTCAACTCGCCTCCATTTGCACGTGCATGCTAATGGTCGGATCGCATATCGGAACTGGTTTCTTGTTTCGTTTAATGGCGCTTCTTTCAATGTTTGTTAGCTTCGTTCTAACATTTCTCTTCATGCTCGGAGGCTTCCATTCATCGGGGAAGGGATTTGAGTGCCGAGTCAGCAGCAAAATGAGTCTGCGTTGAAGAATAGTTTCATTATGGAGAACTTAACGACATCCCATGCAGCGTAGCAGTCGACCTAAAATAATGTCTAAGCGAAACGCATCTTAGTTATTGTGGTTCCCACTGTTTCCAGGAAGTGCGAGTATTCGTTTATTTCTGATATCGTCACCAAGACGACGCATTATACGAGCAGTCCTTGAATATTCTTGGATTCTAGAAGTACACAAATGCTGCTAATCTTGTACAGAAAAATAAATTTAAAAAATATATTAATTCCTTAATCGAGCCCCAGCAAAAGATGATTCGAAACGACAGCAATTAAGTCATCGTCTGCTACAAGTTAATTTGAAAATCGAATGGCCTTAGACTGGCTGTTTGTCACTATCAGAGTTGTCATTCGTGTTTCTTTTTCGGAGACTCAGCAGGGAGCGAATAGGATAATCAGTATGACGATGATGAGATAATGTGCTACACTAGGGATGATGAAGCTTTCAATAGCCGTACTGAAAGCATCATCATCATCCCGAGCATAGCACAGAATATCACGTGAGTGATATTCTGTGCTATATGTGATAGCCTTTTTTTTTTTTTGTTCCCACCGAAATAGCAATTGCCCAATCAAAATTCTTTCTTTAACAGGCTGCACAATTAACGCGATCGCGCACATAAAAAAAAAAAAAAAAAAAAAGAAGAAAATAAATAATGTTTGGTACTGATCACAGGGAGACAAATATGAGTATATTCAGTTTTTTTTTTACTCCTTCAAGGAGTTGTTTTCTTGGTGACCTTCATTTAACTTCAGTATTCAAACACCTAATCGGTGTTTTCAGGTTACGTCCTCCCATTTTTCGTTCTTTTTACGGAGCAAAGCATTTGCATAATTCTGCCTCTCTCATAGTTGTCATCTCTCTTTCAACTACAATCTCACGTAAAACACGTAATTTCGCAAGCTGCTCCTTCTGTTCCCCCGATGACCCAAAAACAAACAGCCTTTAAGTGGGTCGCTTTGTAGAGCAACTTCTGCTCGATATACCTGCGTCAGGTAAGACCACGTGTGACGTAAGTGGAACCGCATCGAAATAGCTGAATGCTGATCGTAAAATACAGAAATAGTTCAGTCAGTGACGAAGCGTGTGTGTGTGTGGTCTCCTTTGCCAGATATTCTGAGAGTTCAAAAGTACTGGTTTTCCATCGGCTGAATATTTACGAGTAAGAGTGTTTCTTCCTTGCTACTTTTTTCCTTATTGACCTGTCTCGGGTAGCAGAGGTGGAAGCAGACCAGTACTGCAAACCATCCCGAGAATACACACAGGGGATGAACACACACCTGCTGCTGACATCTCGAGATGTAAGTTACCACCTCACTTATCAAATCGTTGGGATATTTGATCAAATATCATTCGGGATATTTGCAGCTTACATTTCGTTTAGTTAGGTAATAATCCGTTTTTCAAAATGTGTGATTCAACGGAAAAGATATGAATTATTATAATTTCCCGAACAAGCATCCCTTTAATTATCATTGCTTACTGTGTAACCTTCTCTTTTTCCCCCTCCTCGGCTCTTGAAAAGTGATATTTCTTAAGTTCTATATTGCTTACAATTAAAATAGTTTGACATCACACACTCGGTCTAATTCGTACATAAAAAAAAAATAAATAAAAATCGGATGACAGAGACCTCTGCTGGTTTATTCAGAATTGGCTTGTTAAAAAAAACAACAACTTTTAAATATTTATAACCGGCGTGACTAAGAAACTCCTAATCAATCTTGAATAGTAAGACAGGTTATATTTTGGGTAGCTGCCAAATGATTAGCAATTACATAAGTGTTTAAATCCGGTGGAACGAAGCACGTGGCTTCGACACGAAAATTTCTTGGACGTCTCATTGAAATCCCAAACGGAGCGGCATCGGAGAAAAAAAAGAAAGAAAAAGTTAATTTTTAGAAAGATTAATGAAGAAAATTTGCAGATGATGATGGTCGAAAATCATTTAGTTTTCTACGGAAGTTCATCCACAGCGTTGCAAGACAGTTTCGCTATGCTCGGTCGAAATCGTAGAGGGTGGCGAAGGCAGACTTTGCGGCAGTTAACCACGGAATAACAAACGCCTTGTCCAAAGTGCTGCGTGGCCTCCAACCAGTAACGGCCCACTGACTTGCCCTTTAAACGATTTTACGGGAATAGTATTGCGTCAGACGACAACACCCAGATCCAGCATGGCATGACCCACAAGGTCTCTTTCCCTTACGTAAAACTGAAATCATTCGCCAGTCACACTCGACGGCATTTCTCGCTTAACTCTTTAACTCATGAACGAGCTCGCGGTAATTTGGGGAAGTTTTTCTTCTCGAAAAAGGTAATAAAACGAAGTGCGTATTTGAGGGGAGGGAGGGAAAGAGTGCTTAAGAGGCTGGGTTATAGACCTTTTAATGCACCTTCCCGTTAATTAAGGGATATATATCCCCCCCCCCTCCACACACACTTACTGGCATGTGAGCAACTTCAATTTAAAGTATTTTTGTGCTTAAAGAAGGACACCAAAAGCATCGAATTAGCTGAAAACAAGTCCATCATCCATCTCCGTTTCTTTACAGCTGCAAACAATCATCGACAAATCCAAACCTGGAAAAGTTAAACCCAAATGACAATCGCGCTCTTCTTGGTGTATTCCTAATCAAAAGATTCGTGAGTTGGGATCCAGCGAGAAAAAGATCAACACATCACAGGAAGAATACAGTTTCTCCTCTGCTATTTTTATCTGATCGAGATCACGATTCTTTCAGCATGAACAACAAAAACTGTCTCTAGAAATGCTCAGAAGATCCAGCTTAAAGGAAAGAAGTGGGATGTGCGGAATCCCACTTCGGTCTTAGCTGGAGTAATGAAGAAGGGGTCTTTGCTAACTCAGTGATCGCGAACTTGGCCTCCATAGTGAGCGTTTCATTTCGGAATCGACTTCAATGCCTTGTTCGCTTTGGCGTCTGCGAGGAACTCGAATGAATTTGTCGAGAGCAAATTCCCGCCGGATGAACTCCCTACTTTTGCAATTTCCTCTTTTTTTACCGACTCCGTGACAGTGACTGGAGGTAGAGTGTCTTGGGGGCTCTGAGGTCTTCTCCCACCAATGCTGCATTTGATTCAGATCTTTACTTATTGCTCTCCTCATTTCATGAATCGCGCAGTTGACTCGACCAAAGAAACACAAATCCACAGGAGAAAAGCATCAAATTTATTTCCACAACTAAATTTCGCATAAAAGACGAGACGATATTAAACCAAGTCCCAACTACTCTCTTCGTCTGTGCTCGTATTTCTTCTATATAATCCGCCTCTGGATTTCCGAGCACCTCTTGACGCTCACTTTACCTTTTGGTAAAGTGAGCGTCATTCACTCCAGACATCGTCTCGCTCGAGCAATTGCTTGCGCTCTTTCCAAAGTCTAAACCTGTCCATCTATTATGAAATATGTTCCCATCTCTGAATAGACACCCCAAAAAACCTGTAGTATGAAGAGCCAGACCACTGCCTGTTACTGAGTCACTCCGCTTCCAGTAGCCGTTGTGGGATGCATCCCCCTCCCCCTATCAAACAGTTTAGGTATTTCTTGGTAATTGCGATCTGTGAGTCAAATGTCACCAGATTTTCGCATTTTCTTTCTTCGCTATCGCTAACCATTCGTCAACTCGCAGCACTTTGATGGCAAGGCGAACGATATAAAACTAGATTCCTGTTTGGAACTCCCACGAGAACGTGCCGCTTTTAAAGCTTTCTGAGCTGATTGTACGAAACATCAAGTAATTGCTGGCGTGGTGCTTGTTCTGAAGGTGTACTCTGTGCTGGTCTTTTTTTTTTTTTTTTTTTTTTTCCGATAGAATGAGGTACTCGATTTTTAGTAACAAAATAAAAATTAACTACAGTGTTTGTTTTAAATGGATTTTTCCTTAAGGGTTATATATGTTATTTTTGATAATTCTTCGAATTTACACTTCCAATTTCTGCAATCAGCCAGTTTACTAGGACAGAAGTGTTTGTTCAACTGATATCTGTTCGTAATGAATGGATAATATGACGACAAGATTTATTTCTACTGAAAAATAGCTCCTCGCCAGTAGATGTCTCCGTGATCGTTTCGCACAGAGAGACACCTACCGAGAAGAGAAACATCAGAGAAGCCTCTGAAGACGTTCGATGCTCGTAGTAGCTGCTTTCCTAATTAGTTTCAGTCGAGTGACGGTAATTCTCCGTTTAAATTCTGCCCAATTAGCTGGCGAAATAAACAATTCCTTTAAAGGGAGGCTTCGTGGTTTCGTTAAGGAAGGAAACGGGCATACCAAGTAACGAAATTTAGGCCAAGGTAATTACAATGGGTTAAATTTAAGTTCGCTAATTGTGTTACTAACAGTTTAAAATGAAATTATTTAAAATGAAATCTCTGTTGTTGCTCACACACACAAACAGCTGCAACGGGTTGATAGTTTGACTTTGAAAACGGAACGACTGGATTAGCATAATTATGCAAAGATTCGCGTTTTGTAGTAAGAGCCGAATACGTTGTGCTACACAACTGACTTCTGGAAAACCAATAAGGAATGTTCCGGAAGTAACGAAAACGGAGTTGCAATCATTTGAAGGCGCTTCGGAGGCGGAAGCCCTTCTTCTCTGGAAAGGTGTTGGACAATGAATTTTTGCTTAGTGCGGACAACCGCACACTTGCGCAACCCATTCTACCCTTCCCCACCCCGCCGTTGGAAAGTAGACGTGTCCGCTAGTACGTAGGTCGAACCGGACGCTGTCCAAAGCGAGACGCGGCGAGTATGGTGATTTGGGAAAATACCCACTCACGTGCCACAACGCAGTGCACCTTATTTATCCACTCGTTCGTCCGACACGAGCAGATTTGAACCGGGAGGAAACAGCTAGCAGGTGCGCGCGAAAGTACCGGGGGGAGGGAGGGAGTAAGACCGGTCTGTAGACAACTGTCTCCACCTTTTATGGCGATTCCGAGCCCAGTTAACGGGATCAAGGGTGACTTCTCTTTCCACCTAAGAGTTTTCACGAAGGTCATTAGGATGAGGCGACGACTCGCAGCCTTACGCACCCGATATCCTTGCATATTAACAACTGGGTCACGGTCACTGCTCGAGAGCGAGCACGCGAATTTCATCGCACTTTCGACGGATCACGAAATTTGCGTTCATTTGCACCCCCACTCTGCGGGATCTTTTAAAGGGGTGTGCGAGAACCGCGAAATGTTCGGGAAGGCAGTTTGGAACCGGCAAAACAGAACCGAATGATTTTGGCTCCTCGTTTGGCATATCGGTATCTCCCCCCCCCCTCCCCCCCCGAGAATTGAATATTTTAATCTTCAGAGTAAACCCAACGGTGCAGAATAACTCGCCTGAATTACGGAGGTCATATTTGATGTTTGTACCTGCACCATCCAAGTCGCATTGAAAAGTGCATTTTTAAGCCCAAAATGGGCAGTTAATCCGACAGATTTAATCCCAGATAACATCATCATCTGTTCTAAACTTGAATGCGAACAAAGAAAGACGACGTTTCCTGATACCAAGAAACTCATCCCTATGATTAGGGACAGAGTAACCGTTTAGTAACTTATTTCGGCAGCTGCGGAGGAGTAATAAAGATCCTCCCTCGGATAACCAGTCGCGTCCCCCCTCCCCCGATGAATTCATTAAAGGGTTAACACACTTGCAACTAGAACAGAATCGGTTGCAGCATAGCAACAGACCTTGGCTGCACTCGTGAGCTTCGGGAAAAGGAGGGTGGGTGGGGGGAGGACAGCATGAGAATAACCTCATTCTCGCGAAGCACATCTCCATTCTTGGGATGACAGCAGCGGCTTTCGTGATGACTGCGCACGCGCGTGCCATCTCGTCTGGCCGCGTTACCTGGCTGTTAGACAAGGAGGACGTTTTGCCACAACTCCGTGCACGATGACGTCACAAGAAGGAAAACGATCTCTCATCTGGGGCTTATTTAAATCAAGATATGACTAATCTGGACGGCGATGGAAACAACATAAACAATCCCGCACTAAATCCGGTTTGCTGCATGCGAACGTAATGTCGACGAGTTTCGTTAAAATTCCGTTTTAGGGCATGTTTCCCTTAATTCGAGAACAGCCCTCGCGCCCCTGTTTAAGCAGTGTTTATTCAGGTCATAATGAAGTACGAATTCTGCTGTCGAGGGTCTGTAATGGCAGAACGCTTCACAACGGTCGAAGAACCTTGAAACAACCTTTCAAGTTCGACTAACGCTGAAATGGTTAAAATCCTTGAAAGACAACGGGAGTCATCACTCGTTGGCAACTCAAGGTTTGTAAATCCCCAAGCGGTAACTTTTTATTTAAAAATTATTGAACAATAAAAAGTGTTGTCGGTAACGAAACATACACGGCACTAGTCGGCAACCGGTGCAGTTTATTCTTCTTACCGTGTTGTGACACAAAATATTAAAGAGGGGGGCTTCATGCTGCAAAATGCCTTCCATTTTCTTAGTTTCTTTCCTTATCCTGTCTACTTCTGTACATTTAGGCAGAAGAGATTTTTCTGCGAGATTATTCCAGTCTGTTTTGTAGCTTTGGAAAGGGAATGTCCCCCACAACCCCATACACACCAAAATAATAAGCAAATTTTTTTTCTTACTTGGATATTTAGAGAGTGCGAATTACCGATTCGCACTCTCCAAATAATTCAACAGTGTTTTTCTTAACTATATGATTTTCCTCCTCCTAAAAAACCGTTTTGTGCGGTGCAAGTTTTACCGCAATCGCATGCCTGCCTGTTGATGACAGCAAAATAACCTCCGATTCTTTAGGCCGCTAGAACAGCATGATTTTTTACAGGAAGAACATGTGTTTTCAGAAATGCTGCTCTTTTCGGCGGCAACTCGTTGTGAGGTCGGACTTGGATAATGGGGGGGGGGGGGGTAAGGAAATGCTGAGGACCTTTTTTCGCATGTTGCCCTTTCTTGAGATAACATTTCTTTTGCCAGATGAGCATCTCTGTGTTGAATGAATTCAAAAGCATCGATGTAATGTCGGTTTGCTAAGATTAAATCGCATTTCTATAAGATGGTTCGACTGAAAATCCAAAATAATTAGAATCCAACTTAATTTCACTTAATACAATAAAATAATTTTCTTTCAACCTTCCTTCTGGCTAAAATACGAAGGAATTGATTTTTATTACTCAAGACAGTGCAACATGGTGTACTTTATTATCCTAACTAGAAACACGAGGATTTCTTTTTTCGCTTTTATCGTCCCGATACGTTTGTTTAGAACAAACGTACCAGGAGATAAGAAATGTTGAGAAGCCTTCAGAAATGTTTCATCCTGCGCATGATCGCTTTGATTAGTTTTCGATACTTTGTTGTTGTTGTACAGAATTAAAATAGTGGAATGAATATGCTTAACTGATGTTTCTTTCCCTTTTTTCCTTTTTACAGATTCGGATGGCCAAAAAGCGATGCTTTTCAAATCGGAGACGCCTTCGCTTCCAAAAAACGTGGTTTCTTCCCCCGCCGCTAGGGACGAGATTTCCACCATAACGCGGGGGAAGAATAAATTAGGTGGAATCAACTTCTTTCCCGATCGAGATAATAAACAGTTAATACGTTTCCCATCGTGCACGATAGATGGCGACACCGTACAATCAACGTGGCCGTCCTTACCCGAGAGCTCGCCACTCGGCACGTCTGAAACGATAAAAAAAGACATTGTTAACGACAGGGTGAAAGATGGTACCGAAAACATCTACGTCAACAGCAGGTCATGTTCGAATAATCTTTACGATGCAATTAAAGGTCACGAAAGAGTCGCTAATCACGACCCCATTCTTCATCCTGCTTCGGGTGAGAATTGCAGAAAGCCGAGTGTTCATGACGACACCGGAATGGCGGAAAAGACGGACGTACTGGAACTCGCCGATGCAGGAAACTTGCACCCCAAAAGGCATCGCGAAATAGGAGCATCCCGTCGATATTCGGACCTCGAACTGCATTCGTTGAGACCGGGAGAAATTCGATGCACGATCATCACGAATCCCCCTAAACCGGGGTACGAATCTCCCCACAACCAAAGGAGGAGCTTCCGCCTGGAACGACCCCTTATCAAAGAAGATGAAATGCAAAATAACATCGACGAAGATTTAGATTTCGAATACAAACCGAGTGGTCCTCCTCCTACGGAAGATCCGCCTCCAATTCCTCTTCCATCTCCTCCGGACAGCAACCTGCAGGTAAAGTTAGTCGGAGCTTAAATCTATAAAACTTAAGCGTGTTTTTTTTTTTTTTTTTTTTCCTCCAGAAGGATGCAGCTGACATGGGCCTGAGTAATGCAGAACATCTTCCCAATAGTGTACCGATCACTCCCCCCCCCCGCCCTCTTTTTGTTCTCTTGCTAAAACGATATAAACTCGACATCTCCATCCACTATTCAGCAGTTCATACTTTCGCAGTGCGCAATATTGACCGCACCGGTGAAGGCTACCAATCCATTCGGGGTCAGTCAACTGATGAAGAACGCAAGGTGGAATTCATCCTTGTAGTAATCCTCGTGTCCATTAAGACACACAAGTTACATATCAAAGACGCTGGTTCAAGTGTTAAGAAGCTTCTGAATAAAGCGAGCGATACGAGAGGAGGAGCGAGTTAGATTTCGGTTTTAATACGGTCTAAGAGACAACGACGCGATTTTTCACTTCATTATGCTATTCCTAATAAATGCGCGATCCACTGATTCGAATTTGAATAATTAAGGTACGCGGAAGTGTCAACCCTTTGGTATCAAATTCGAATCCTCGATATTAATTTGTTTCCAGTCCTCCACTCTTTTGTGCGAATGGACAGAAAAGCCTCACTCGGTGTTTCCCTTCAACATCTTATCCTTAACATTCTCTGCTTTGCTATCAGCAGCAGGAATATTTGTAGGACGTGTTTTCTTCTTCCCTAATGTCGGCTAACTCGGCCTCTTAGTGTCGAAATAAAGTCCATTTTGCGCTTTAATATTACATTGCCGACATCGTTTTCGATTTTGTGTAACTTCCAGAATAAAATTATCTGACAAAACTACGTTTTTTGTTATTACGACTATCTCCCAGTCAACAGATTTTGCCCAAATGAATCTGTGATTGGCTACCTCTCAGATTTCTGTCTCCTCAGAGACATCCCTTAAGAGTCGTCGTTAAATAAAACTGGAAGGAAACTTGAACGCAGCCCTCAAAGAATGCGGAGAACTGACCGGCTCTTCTGACCCAATGTCTAATCCCTACTTTCCCCACGTTGTGCCCCCTGAGTAGGAATTCGCTTTGATGCAGAAGTAACGCCCCCGTAGTATTCAAGGTGCATTCTGCATGGCTGAAACTACTGCATGTATACATGACGATGGCACAACACAATGAAATAAATAAAATTTCATTTGTAAAAGAATTTTTTTGGTATCAGATTGGTTTTAGTTTAAAGATGGAATACAAAAACGTTACTTGTAAGATTAATGCACATCAAAAAGAATTAAATCTGTTGATTCCCCCTTTTTTAGTGCAGAAACAGAAGCATGTTATTGGTAGTTAGCCATGGGCTAAGAAATATTTCAGATAAATTTTCCATAATTCTTAAATTTAACATTTAACAAACACTTTCTTCAAAAGCTAAAATAAGAATACCGTTGCTTCTATTCTAATTAATTTCACGAAAAATTAATTATAAATTATTAAACGTGCTCTCTATATTTATCTGTGCGTTTATATTTGGTAAAGTTTGTTGTTTATCTGGATTGTATGTTCATGACCACCCCACTGTGTTGGTGCATCATGGGAAATGAACAATCCTCCTCTCTGAAACAAAATCCTTGTTTGTATTCAGCATCTTGTTTCGAAGTATTTTGCCTTTGTTAGCAAACAAAGGTATATCTTGGTAAAGTATATCTTGGTAAAGATATGCGTGATTCGTCTCAATGGTTACCGAATTCCAGTTCGTCACCACTTTGTGTGTGCCAAGAAATATTGTGACGTAATGCAGGTCGAAGTAATCGGTAGTATTTATTAGCTAGTTTATAAATACTCATAATGTTTCCTTACAACAATCTCATCCATGGAAATGTTTTAAAATCCCACCCATACTATCCCTAGGGGGCCAAAAGGAATGACCTCCTTGAGCGGATAAGAGGGGGAAGGCCTTCCTCGGAATTTAAACACGAGCTTTGTGATAGTTATAAGAGTCATCTAATTACCTCATGATGCTCTGCGTACTTCTCAGAACCATTTTTACTTGATAATTCTGAAAAGGGCACTTAGGTACACAGCGAGTGGAACATGACCCCTATTAATGTTATACTTTCTTTCTTTTTTTTTTTTTTTTTTTTAAAAAAGGGAAACATTTTGGAGCAGATCATCTCCAATATGACTGCATATTAATCGAATGGCTCGCGCTCCCCCCCATATTAGAATAGTGCGAATCCCATAGTTGGGCCCCACTCTCCAGTGACGTAATAAAGAGCGCCACCATGGGAAGCGATTTTTTTTATTGTTTAATTTTGTACACCAAATTCAGTGCAGCACACGAAATCCCTTTGCTGCATCACCCGTTTCGATCTCGCTTCGCTTTCTTTCATTTGCATACTAAGAAATGTCGGTTCATTACGTTGTTTTGAGCTCATTACAATGGAAGTTATCTGCGCGTGCGCCACGTGCAGCATTTGTTTTTAAAGCGTGCAATTAGTTTATTTTTCGAATAACGCAATGAGGGAAAAACGAAAATAAAACGGAGCGAAAGCGCGTCTAAAATTCCTCTGGCTGCGTACGGATGGCTGATCAAGTATGTCGTGGCTTTTTACGGATCTTTGTGCATGGACGGAAAGGAGCGTGGGATTCTCGGCGCGATTTGCGTCTCAACGTGAATTTATTTTCGAAATGTCCTCATTAACAGGCGGCAACGGGGAGGACCACGCAGCGATTACAACGGAATGTGCGAAATGTCACCTTTTTTTTCTGTGCATACGCGAACTTCCTTCCGAATGGTGGTTCGGTCATCTCTGCGGATGACTGGAGTTGGTGATGTCGTCGGACAGATGGAAATTCGTCGAATCGCCGTTAAGATAACGGACGATGTAAAAGAAAATGGAACGATGATTGTGACCAGTATTCAATTAATTTTTTTAAAATCGCATTGCCCCCCCCCCTCCCCTGGAAGGGAGTAAGAAAGATCGCATTTAATGGTTAGTGAAGTTCGTCAGTCGTGTTGTTTACTCGTTAAATGTGCTCGAATGCAAGCAAGCAGAGGGAAAGAAATGCTTTGTTGTCCGCAACGATTTGTGGGTGGCTACTAAAAGATTTGTCGAGAAGTTGTCAGCAGATTTGTTGTCCGCCGCACCTCACTGGACTGCAACTTTCACGCCACATTCGGTTCTTCCTAAAATATTTGTAAGAATAGCGAACTTTCTGTGAATCAATGAAATCAAGTTAATCCCGAGAGTTAAGCCACTTAACCGAAATTTCGGCGTCTCCATCTAAATAAAAGTCCACGAGAAAATATCTAACGAATAAGAAGTGTTATTACTTACTTAATTATTCCTTTTTTTTCTCTGAATTAAACGTGAAGCTGCCTTTCCCGGACAATTAACGTGTTTCTCGAGTTGGTCAAGAATTTCAAATCAACACGCAGTTTGATTCCAAGCGAAATTAGATTTGTTCGGTGAATTTTTTTTATTCCGCTGCATTAATACAAAAAAAACTTCTCGAAGCTAATGACGCAATTTAAAAGCGAGTCATATTTCAGATAAATGCATTTATTTTGCTTCTAGAAATATCCAGCCTGAGAATAGGCTAAAGTTTTGGCCTTTGAGGGGGGGGGGGGGTTGCGGTCTGCGATATTTTGCTAGAAGGGAAGGAATTTCTTATCCGTACAGTCAAATTACGTTCACCACCATTGCTACAAATTGGGAAGTCATTTCAGTTCAGAAACCGTTTCGGTATTTTAATGCAGCCATTCCGCTAGATACCATTTCTATCGCAAATGTAAACCCGACATGCGCTGAAAAATGGCAAAGAATGCGATCGCATCATCACTTGGATTATTTCTGATCATCTGCATACTTCTGTGTTTAAGTTTTTTATGACACATTTCTTTATTCTATACTTTTCAGGAAACGGACGAGGATATCTACTGGACAATTCCCGAGTTAAATAACAAACTGCAGCCACTCCACGTGCCAAAGGAAAGCCCAACATCTTTTGATCATCGGGTGGATCCCTCTAACAGAACATCTCGTTTTAGCGACTGCCTGAGCGGTGATTCCACCTCCTTCAAACATTCGCAGGAAAATGTTCGTGGAAATTTCTCCTCTGCCACATCCGTTGTCACCATCACTTCGGCCTTCCCCGATGACTTTCGCCATTCTTCTATGTCGGAGTCGATCTACGAAGAGCTTCCAGACCGGTTTAACTCGCCAACGGACGAAAAGGAGTCTTCAAGTCAGCGATTGAAATCTTCAGGTATGTTTAAAACAAACGAGCGAATTTCACAAAACCGGATGTGGAAATATAACTGTCAGATGAATTTTTATTTAAAGCTTTCAGGTTGCATTTTTCTCTTCCGGAAATATTTCGCTTGCAGTTGTTAGCATTTATTTGAAGACTGCGTTTCACCCTTTGGCTATTTTATGCTCAAATGATTCCTGATATTACTGGTACACAGGGCCGGTTTTATCATTATGCTAACCTAGGCAATCGCCTAGGGGCGTTAAGACTTCGGGGGCGTCAGATTTTGCTGCATAGTTCGGGTGAAAATTACAACCTTCGAAAAAAATTAGTAAAACCTTGATTAATAATAAAAAACGAAAATAAATCAAGCCGTCCTGGATCCTACATTATTTTTATTTCTTTACTTAATATTTTTATAAATATCCACATGTGTGCTTGTGTAAGTATGAAAATATATATAGAGAGAGACAATGTATAGGGGCGCCTAAATTTTCTTTTCCTAGGGGCATCAGATACTCTCGGATCGGCCCTGCTCGTACATCACTTGTAGAACAAAAATGCCCTGATTTTAGATTATTATCTATTATTTTCTCGGTTCTCTCATATCTGTGGTATCCAGTTTTCGATGAAGGCCGTTATTTCTAACCCAACTCTCAGATCCATAAGTTAAAATTGGTTTCAACACCGTTCTGTCTTTGAGACTGCTATTTTTAGTGTTTTGGCTAATTTCCTTCTTATTCCGTATAAATTTATTCCTCTGGCTACCCACCCTACCAGTTTTGCTTATTCTATTGTTTACTTCCGTATTTAATTTTCATCTTCGCTAAAAACTGTGCCTAAATAGCTGAAATCTTGACTTGTTCTGCAGACTTTCCATTCAGATGTTTTCACCAAAGCTGCTGCTCAGTTCACTTCGGGAATTTTGGAGACTTGCACTGGATGTGTTCAGGAGTATAAAATCGACTACGTGAAGTAGAGCTGAGTGATATCGGGAGTGACGCTGATCCATAAATGGTCCACTTTCCTGCCTAAATGATCCGTATACGGGATGAATAACAGTGGAGATAAACTTCCTTCAGTTCCGATTTACAATTACAAAGTGCGTATCGGTGTGTGTATAATGTCCTGTTTACAACACGCAGTTGAAATGTTTCCAAAAGCTTTTTTATCATCTACATTTGAAGACGAAGCAAAAGTGAACGCTCTTTGTTATATGCCTGGAATTTCTCCGTCGTTTGTCTTGAAGTGCAATACAATAAAATGCATAAATTTCTTGGATTCTCCTTTGTGGCAAAAATGCCGGAGGATAAGTATCCGTCGTAGTTTTACCCACGCCGAGATGTATTCCTAATATTTACCCCCATTCAGCTTGATTTTTATAAACATTCCATTAATAGCGCAATTTATTTTTTTCGCAGTTAATATGTACTTGATTCAGTGGCGTAGCTAGGGGGTGCGGAGGGGGCTGTCCACCAAGGGCGGCACAATGAACCTTTTTGAGCTTTTGCAGCTAATTCTAAAATACAGTCTCGAGAACTCATTTCCAAATATTGTAATACTACTGCGAATTTTCCTCACAATTGCTGCAAGTGTTGATAGTTGTGAAAGGAGTTTTTCTAAATAAAACTGATTAAGAATTACCAACATTACTATGAAATAGACTTCGTCAATGTCATCGACGATTTTGCTAACAGAAAAGCAAGAAAAATAACATTTTATTTTAGAATGTTGGAATTAAAGTTTTACTTAAAAAACAAACGGTGTTTTAATTTATTTCCCTATACGTCGTTTTGACTTTTTGTAGTATTTTTGGTCTGTATTGGGAGGGGGCGGAAAACTCAGGGACCGCCTCGGGCGGCAACAGCTCTAGCTACGCCACTGACTTGATTAACTCGCGCTCGCAAAAACTCTTCACGTTCTTGTTTCTTAAAGCAGATTTTACTCTTCTGTAATTTACTAGAAACATCTTTCGTATTCGTTTTTAATGACGTTCATTTTTTTATCCCTTAGTCCTTCATTCTTTCGATTCACCACGCAAGTCATTCTTCGAGGGAGCATCCAAAGCGGAAATTTTAAATTATCTGGAGGATGCTAAAGGACGCGTTGCAGATAATTTGGTGGAGGACGATATCGAAGGATTACTGCTGGATGACGATGAAGATGAGAACGAGCAGAAGGTAGGTGCTGCCATCTAGTACTACGTAACGTTAGTTTCTGATAGAAGAAATACATTGTCCAAATATCGCATCTCATTACACACACCAAAGCACTGTATGCAGTTTATTGCCACTACTAAACGAAAATAATAGATATCTGACAAGTAAACAATAATTTGTTTTTTCTCCTCAGTTTTGTTTTAATATCTTAAACGAACGCCCCTTTCTCATGCGACTTGTAATGAAAGGTTACAATTCCGTCCGTTTTTTTTATGATTGCCTTTGGGGATTCTCCATGGACAATCTCTGTATAACCTCTATCATCCTGCTTCATTTCATTAAGGCAATGGGAAAATACTAGGAGTAGGATTAAGGCATTTCTGTTCAGGACGTGAATATAGTTATTACTAACATAAAATGTGCACAAATTCACATGGAGAGAAGAGGCAAGAAATAAAAAAAGTCTCGTTGACTACGTTATTGCTGATAGCGATGTTTTCCAGCTGGTTCAGGACACAAAAGTATCCAGAGGATTTGCAATCGCCAAATTTGAATTAAAATTGAATATCATTGAAAATAAAAGTGCGTAAGGATCTTTTTAAAAGGAATCACATGAGCAGCTTTCAGAGGTGAGTTGCAGACTCAAATATTATTGAATTAAAAATCAGAATTTGAAACTCCTTCACTGATTCAGCCAGGGAAGCATCGTGAGGTTTTCTGTACTTTTCTGATAGAAAAATGAGAACTCCGTGGCTGACTGAGGAAGTTAAAGAGGAAAGGAAGAAAGCATATTGAAAGTAAATGGCAAAAGTAGTCAGCTCGTGCTCTCAGAGAATACAGAAAAAAAAATTAAGAAAGCAACGCAATGTGCAAAAGCAATTAAACGAAGGTCATAGAAAGACTGTAAGAATACAGAAGATAAATATTAGAAAGGTGGCTAAATATTCTGGAGGCTATTGAATGAAAAGATTAGAAATGAGCGAAAGAATACTTCAAAGGAATCAGAGGTGATGAAGGAGACATGAGAATTGAAGATAATTTAGACTCATGGGTTAATTACTTTGCAAGACTTAAAGAAATAAAAAGTGGTAGAAAGCATTCAGGCAGGAGTATATCAATACATGAAGAAAAAGCCACTGAACCTAAAATATGAAAAAGCAGCTGGAGTAGATAATATTCGACCAGAAATGCTCAAATATTATTAAGAGTCGTATTCATCGAGGAAGTCCACATATTATCGCACTAGTTGTCATCTGCTCCTCGATTCGTTCACACTACTTGCACCCATATCCAATGGCATCCATTCCAATCACGCACCACTCCATGAAAGAAAAATCTAGCTCTGACCCCCCCTCCTTCTTGATGACATTCATTCTCAACTTCCTCAGATGTCCCTTTGTTCTTTCCCCACCCTCCATAAAATGAAAATATTTCATCCATTGGTATACTTTATAACCCTGTCAGAAGTTTAACTCTCAATCATATCACTCCTTCTTTTGTCTGCAGTCCACAATCTATCATAAATTAAATTGGTGATATGGATAGGAGAATGGCTCAGGGAGAGATACCATAAGGTGGTGTATGGAGGAGCCGAGTTCAGAATGAGGCAGGTGACCAGTGGTGTGCCTCAGGGCTCTGTGCTTGGGCCAATGTTGTTTAATTTGTATATAAATGATATA
This sequence comes from Typopeltis vanoorti, assembly GCF_054136105.1. Taxonomy (NCBI): domain Eukaryota; kingdom Metazoa; phylum Arthropoda; class Arachnida; order Uropygi; family Thelyphonidae; genus Typopeltis; species Typopeltis vanoorti. The sequence goes on from NC_143563.1 coordinate 110,128,324, forward strand.
GGAAACGGCTTAAAGGGAGATATTCAGTTGTTTGCTGATGATGCAAAGTTGTGTAGTGCAATAAAAAATCAAGCTGATGTTGAAAGTTTGCAGGAGGATTTAAATAAGCTGGTAAAATGGGCAAAAGAAAATGGATGTCAGTTCAATGTGGAAAAGTGTAAAGTCATGCATTTTGGGATTAAAAGATTACCAGCTGTGTACTACATCGATGGAAAGGTACTCCAAGAGATTGATGAGGCTAGGGACTTAGGGGTATTGGTAGATAGGGAGATGAAGTTCAGAGGACACATTGCTAAGGTGTCCAAGATTGCACATAGGATTACTTGGTTGTTGAGGAACACAGTGACATCCAGAGATAAAGAGGTTATTATTCCCCTTTATAAAGCATTGATACTTCCACATTTGGATTACTGTGCTCAGGTCTGGTCACCTGGATTCCTTGGAGATGAGGAGGCTGTGGAGAGGGTTCAGAGAAGAGTGACCAAGTTGGTGAGTGATATAAAAAATGCTCCCTACATTGATAGATTGAGAGCTTGTGGATTGCAGAGATTGGTTGATAGGCGAAGAAGAGGGGATATGATAGAAACATTCAAATTACTAAAAGGTTTTTATAGGATTGATGCAGGGGAAATGTTTCAGCTGTGTGAAAGTGATGGAAGAACAAGAGGTCATCTCTGGAAATTAAAGAAGAGTGTGGTTAACAAAGGTGCCAGAACAAGGTTTTTTGCCTGGAGGGTGGTGAATGAGTGGAATTCATTGCCTGACTTAGTTGTGAGCTCTTCGTCTGTAAATGAATTCGAGAAGAGATATGACAGATATTGTTTTGCTAGTTTGGGTCTCCCGCGATGAGTCTACTGACTCCATGGAGATACCCGTACTAATAATAATCATTCTCAATGATAGATTGTGGACATTTAATTCTCAATCTATCTTCATAATGAGTACTCCACAATTATTCGATCATTATAATACTCCTTTGCGCACCCTTTACCATATCAGAATCCCTATGGAAACCAGGAGACTAGACCTGCCTGCAACAGTCTAAGTTAGGTTGTTATTAAGGCCTTGTAAAGATGCAAAATGACTTATCTTTACATGTCACAGTTCGTTTCGGCATTGCAGTTATCCTCTGCGTTGTATTTGCTATATGGGCCTTGAACTTCAAATTCTAGTAAAAAAAAAAAAATCTCCAAGATCCCTAGCCTTATCAGTATCTTCTAGCATAATCCCACGAATATAATATACCATTGGATATCTAACCACATCAAAGTTTGACTTTTACTGATGTTGAAATGACAGCCATTTTCCCATGACAATTCCAGCCTATTCAAGTAATTCTGCAAGTACTGCACATCAGTTGCATTCTTGATTACCCTGCCTATTTTGGCATTACCAGCAAATACCTGTATGTCGCCTGTCGCAAATCCTTCCCAATGTCATTAATGTACAGATTGAATAAAAGTGGACCAAGGACTGATCCTTGTGGTACACCACTGGTTACCTTAAATCTTGCAGATTCATCCCCTCCCATATAACACTTTTTGATATCTGTCAGTCAGCTGTCTTAATCATGCTAATATTTTTTAATCCAAACCCATATTCTCCAATTTATGCAGCAGTCTGCCATGCTGTATTCTTTCAAACGCCTTAGCAAAATCCACAAGTATCATGGTGTATCCAATCCCCTTGTCTAGCTCAATGGTAACATTGTTACAGAATGTGATCAAGTAGCTAAAACATGACCTTCCTTTAGTAAACCCTCATTGCAAAGTAGAGATTCACTGTGAACCCATTTCTAAATGTGAGTCCTAACCAATTTTTCCAAAAATCTTCATCACTTTGTGGAGGTACTGATATTGGTCAGTAGTTGAATATGTCAGGCTTTGCACCACCCTTGTGTAATTACCGTGGCATTACCATATATTCTTCCATTCCTGAAGAATCTTACCTATTCTAAGACTCGAATTAAAACCTGGTTGAATGAATAAACAGTTCAGTTGAACAATCTTATTCAGTTTGTGCAATGTTCTAGTACCGTCCCCCTCCTCCTACACCTTGAGAAACTTGCATCCATTCTTTCTACACAGCCTATGCATCGAATCGTTTACCATCATGGCCCTTCTTAATTCATTTTTATAATTTCTTCTTTTCAAGGATTGGACATTTGTGTGTTCCATCTTCGCTATCTTTCCATCTTGCAGCTGGATTTCCTCCTCCTCTCTCTCTCTGGTCTACATATATCCACTTCTTTTGGTAGCTGATATCTTTCCATCCTAAAGAGACTTTCTTTCCATTTCTCTCTGTATTCCTTGATCTTTTCCTTTATCTTATAAATATCTCGCACTCTTTTGATGTCTTCATTTCTTATATGGTCCAATTTTTGTGCATCCTTTAATTGCTCTTCAAAATCTCATTTCTGCAGCTTTTATTTTACTTCCATGTTTCTAAACCATAACAGTGGGGGGTGGCCATTACTTTTTGAAAATTTAGTCAGTTTCTCGTTTGCTTGTTTTTTTCTTCAGTGTCCTTTTTAATTGTTCCACAGATTTTCTGAAATTTCTTTCTTTCTTTTTTTTTTTTTCATGTACATCTTTTTATCTTTTTAAATATGTTATTATGCAGCCTAAATAATTAAACCGTGTCAGCTGTTCAATTATTTTATTTCTATTTTTAATTTAACATGATCCCAACCTTTTAATGTCATGACTTTTGTCTTCTTTTGTGGTTTTTTTTTTTTTTTAAATTGTATTGTTGGCTAATTTTTAATTCATAAACTGATTTTTGAAGGTCATCTTCATTGTCTTGTAATATAATCTGATCATCTGCATACCGCATTGTATTGATAACAGTTCTTCTGATTAACTGGATACCTTGTTTTATTGTTGTTTTCCATATTTTAATAATCTGCTCAATACATCTGTTGAGTAGAGTTGGAGATAAACTACATCCCTTCTGACACCCTGATTTATTTCAATCTCTTCTGTTAATTTATTACTCAACTGTATTTTTCTATGTTCATATAAACTTTGCATAGCTTGTACCAAATGTAATGAATATTCTTGTTTTTTCATTATATTCTACAATTTTTCACTTCCTCTCTAAATTAAATTATTGTCTTCATTTTTCAATAATTTGCTATGACACATAATAATTGTCTATACATGATCTTCCATGTCTGAAAGTATGGAAGATCATGTATTTTTTGTTTTATTCTTCTGAGAGTAGATTGTTTGCAGTATTTATATTTCTAAGTCTTTTATCAGGATTTTACTGCAAATTTTATAACCAAGGAAAGAGATATTAGAAAGATAGAAAAAGACAGATTTTTTTTGTAATATTCCCAGAATCATCTATCTTCTTCCTTAAATACAGATATAAGCTTAGCTTTTCACTAATCTGATGCAACCTCACATTTCCTACGACACTTAATTTTAAGAATATGTAAACATTCTCCACCATATTTCCAAAGCTCTGTATTTATGCCATCTAATCCGGTTGATTTTCTTTTTTTTTTTAATAATTTTATTGCTTCTTTTCGTTCTTCTAATTTTATTGTTCCTATATCAGTGCTGATTTGTTCATTATTATTTTTTGTTATTAAATTTGGGTCATACCGTAAATTCTTATGTTTCTTCGTTGTTTGATTTCCTTAATATTTTGTAGGCTATGTCTTGTCTTCCACATGTGTATATATATACAGGGTGTTCGGGATAAATTTGACAGTTTCGTAAGGAAAAAGAAAATCTTCTTTGTATCTATTAAATTTAATGAATTGACAAAAAAACATTACAGGCAGAGTTAATTACAATACTGTCAACAAGATTTACTCAAAATAACCACCATTAGCATCGATCACAGCTTCAATTCTGCTTCGGAACCTCGAACAAGCTGATGCTACAGTCTCCCTGGGAAGGGCCGCAAAAACTGTTTTAATTTTATCCATTAACTGGGCTTTTGTATTACTGGAAGTGCGATTGGTGTCTTTTTCAACTGCGCCCCATACAAAATAATCCATGGGGTTAAGGTCTGGGGAGTTTGGAGGCCAAACATTTGGACTGGTGAAGTCGTAGAAATTTTCAGACAACCATTTTTGACTTTTCCCAGAGGTGTGGCAAGGGGCCGAATCCTGCTGCCATACATACGGCCTACCATTGGCTACCCTTGTTATCCAGGGCTTGACTACAGTTAGCAACTCCACGAACAAAGCCCGAATTCCAATGCCAGGGTTCTTCAACACCTGTTCCTGCAGATTTGCGAGGAATTCTGCTGTACGAACGCAATCAGATCGTCTGCTAGGGATCTTTCTTCTTGCTACATCCTCGTAGTCACCATTGCAAGTCTCTAGTTCATGCCTGATTGTTTTTACTGTATTCAGGGAGCATTGGGCAGCAGTCGTAATATCCTTATTTTGATGGCGGGCACGAATCATCATGATACAAGTTATTCTCTTCCATGATTCAGGTGGGTTCCAGCTATCCATCCTTTCTGACATCTTGTATGTGAATGAAGAAGGGTCCAAACTTTTAAATGAAGAGAAGTGTGTGTTAATACATGTAACTTACGGAAAAATATAATTAATTATAAATATGTCAAATTTATCCCGAACACCCTGTATATATCTATATCCTGTTTTATTAATAAATTTGTCACAAGATTCTTGGTGAGCTTTCTGTTGGCTTTAGCTATGTTTCTTTCATTTCCTTTGTATGGTGTTGAAGGAGTGATTTGTATGCCATTTGTTTTTCTTTTATTACATTTTCTATGTCTATGTTCCAAATTTTTTGTTTTTCTTTTTAATATTTTATTTTCTTTCCAAGTATTTCAGAGGCTGCTTTATGAATTATCTCTATTAGTTTTCCATTCTTCTGTATCTTTGATTTTGGCTTCTTTTAGGTAATCTGTTAATTGTGATTGATATCACATTCTACTTAATATTATTATTAAGAGCGACCTCCAGGGAGTCAGACTCATCGAGGGAGGCCACATACCAGTTATCATACTTATTCTTGAATTCATTCACACTGCTTGCACTCACAACATCCAATGGTAACCCAATCCAATCACACAGCACCCTCTGAGAGAAAAATCTAACCCTTGTAAACTTGGATGTCACATAGTTTTTTTATTTTTTTATTTGTTTATTTAGTATTCTCCTCTGTTGTCATTTGTTGTTTCTTCCCTTATCTTTATGTAAATTTTTTTCTTATCCCTACAATATTATCTTTATCCTTATGTCAATTCCTAAATCTTTAATATTGTCTTGTTCCCTTATATACCTCTGTTAACTTTAAACTTATGCCCTTCTGTTCCTTATATTTTACCTCCAGTATTCCAATTTTTATGCCAAGGATCTCTAGATATTTATTTGAATTAGTGACTGCACCTCAGGAGTTCCTTTTATGGCATTAAATATTACTGCTTTCAGTAGATATCCTTCCTTGCACTTATATACAGTCGTGGCTACCCCTTTACTTTCATTTTGTATTAATTATCTATCTTCCCTGCTCACAAGCTCGGTTGTTTTTTAGAACAGTGCATCAAAGAATTAAATATCAGGCAACACTCTATTAATATTTAAACAACAAATTTAATTCATGTAAAACAATTTACACTAAGCTTGCAGTAATAGGATAAAGCATCTCAATTCAGATCTTTATAAATCAATTAGTTAAATTCCTGCACTTTAGTCACACAAATTATATCACATAATTAACTAGGTTTCCTATCATAACACAAATCATTTACGCTGAGCATTGGTACATATTACTTAACTGTTAAATATCGAGCACATAGACCATATCTGTTATACACAAACGCGCCTTCCTTTTTTTATGCTGGGAATATTCTATAGGCAAATTTCACCAATTTGGCAAACAGTTACACTCTGACGTATTTCACATACAAATTCCTGACAATTATTTAACTTCTAATCTTCAACTGTTAATTATGCCTATTTTGATCAGCCTCTACTTTACAGTCCACAATAAAAGGTCCCTTAAAAACTCGAAGAAAAATTGGAAAAACAGATACACTCACTTTGGTGGTGACTACCCTCTACTGATCTGGCTTCACACTGGAGCTCTGTTCCTTTTTCTTCTGTGTCAGGTTTTCGCTCCCTGCTTGTGCTGGTGATAGACTTGTTGATGGCCTGCAGAGTCGGTATCTTCCCGGGACACGGGTGGAGGTGCTTCAGTTTACGGAGTTGTTGCATGTGTAGAAGGCAACGGAGCAATTTCCTTTCGCTTGACGATTCCTTCTCCTTGGACTATAGCTCCCAGCATAGAGTTGTCATCAAGGGTTTATTCGTTGCCTGGCAGATCAGCTCCTCTCATCCTTCCTTATCATCTCATCCTCATCCTTTCTGGAGAAAGTATGCCAGAGGCCATACTTGCTCCAGAAGTCGCGTTCCTGATGGCGTACATCTGGCAGATAACTGCCGACTGGCCAACGATCTCTGGGTCACCAATGAAAACTTCTGGAACCGAATCACTCTTTCTTTCGATCTTTTCGCCAATGCCTTTTATTCACTCACTTACGAATCCTTGCACGTAGATATGGGACCCCGAACATTTCAGTGAAACCCTTCATCCCTTTCTCCGACTGACCCATTGTTTTTCCCCAACACTCCCCAAATCCTATTCGTTCTGGCAGCAGGCATTAGTTTGAAGCTTTTGACGGTCCACCTAGCACTGACCTCGAGCGTTCCCATGTAGAAATACACACAAAATCTAATGTCTTTATAAGGAGCTAAAAATACACCGTTAACTAGTGGCAAGATATTGCCTTAATCCTACACCTTCTAGAACATATCCCTTATTTGGTAGAGAGCACATACAATTCCATTCTTCTGTATCTTTGATTGTGGCTTCTTTTAGGTAATCTGTTAATTGTGATTGATATCACATTCTATTTAATATTATTATTAAGAGCGACCTCCAGGGAGTCAGACTCATCGAGGGAGGCCACATACCGGCTATCATACTTATTCTTGAATTCATTCACACTGCTTGCACTCACAACATCCAATGGTAACCCATTCCAATCACACAGCACCCTCTGAGAGAAAAATCTAGCCCTTGTAAACTTGGATGTCACGTAATGTTTTTATTTGTTTATTTAGTATTCTCCTCTGTCGTCGTTTGTTGTTTGGGGATTTAACAAATATCTATGTACAGGTTACAGTTCTTACTGGGTTTGACCTTGGTAAAATTTCATGTAAAAATGCTTAGTCTTTATGGAGCTACATAAATATTTTTACACCCTCACACCCTTCTTGGCGGCCTTTATTTTTAGCTTCCAAGGATGTCTTCTCATCTTATCCCCACCCGCCATCAATTGAAATCCTGTATGACCCTTTCAGAAGTTTTTAAGTCTCAATCATATCACCCATCTTTCTTTTGTTTGCTAGTATCTGCACATTCCCAATCTGTTTTCATAATCAGTATTTCACAATCCTGATATCATTTTCACTCTCTCTCTCTCTCTCTCTCTGTATCAAAATCACAACGGAGACCAGACCTGCACACAATAGTCTAAGTGAAGTCTTATCATTGCCTTGTAAAGAGGCAAAATAACATCCTTATCTTTACATGTGAATGTTCGTTTCAACATTCCAATTATCTTTTGAGTTGTATTTGCAATCTTTGCCACATGGCCACTAAACTTCAACTTCCTATTTATTAACACTCCAAGATCCCTAGCTTCATCAGTTTCTTCTAGCCTAATCCTACCGATATAATACGACATTGGATATCTAATCCATGCCGAAGTGAATGACTTTACATTTACTTACGTTGAACTGACACCCACCTTCCCATGCCCACAATTCCAGCCCATTCAAATCATTCTGCAAGTACTGCATATCAGCAGCATTCCTGATTACCCCCTATCTTTGCGTCATCAGCAAATAACTGTATGTCGCTTGTCAAATCCTTCTCAATAATGCTTTCTTCTTGTCTGTTTCTTGCAGTATTTCCATTTTACAAACTATTAATAATCTGAAAAAAATTTTCACTTCCTCTGTAAACATGTTTAGCTCTCTCACCTGTAGTTAGTTTCTGATTAGTAATGATCTAATCAATTGTAGATCTTGTTCCTCTGCCATTCCAAGTATATTTATTTATATTCTTTTTTTGAAAAAAGTATTGGTTATTTTAAAATTATTGAAAGTACAGAAGTCTTATTCTTGACCATTGTTATTCATTCAAATTTCTCCCTGTTTTCCTAAGGCATTTGGGATTGGATTATTTCCAACTCTAGCATTAAGATCTCCTGCTATTAATATTAATATTATTATTAAGAGAGACCTTCACGGAGTCAGACTCATAGAGGGAGGACACATACTACACGCACCAGCTATCATGCTTATTCTTGAATTCTTTCAACTGCTTGCACTCGCAAGTAGATAAGTCATTTTTATTACACTTAAATGCTTTTGTATTTCCTCATAAAATTGTTCAGTCCTCTTTTCTACCTTCTTCAGTAGCATTTACTCCTGTGATATTTTAGTTGCTTCTATTTGATTTTAATTTAAATTTATATTTCAATCATTTAAAAATTGTACTTTCATATTCTATTTTTTAATTATTATCGATTAAATTGGTCACTCCACTATATCACATACTAAAACTATCTATTTCTTTTGTTTCCTTTAATTTCTATCATATCTAGATGATATACTTAAGATTTTTGCTTCCTTATTCTTCACTCTCGCTTCTTCCAACAACCTTTTCATAGCCTCTCTCATACTGAGCTCATTGCTAGTTAAGTCGTTGGTATTTGAGGCATTAGAGAAGGCAGCTGGCTCAATGAAAAAGTTGGTCCTTGTTGGAGATCTAAACAGCAGAATAGAAAATTATTACCAGACAAAAATGTTTTGGGGAAATTTTAAGAAAAGAGCAAAGCTAATAATAATGGTAAATGCTTGCTGATTTTCTGTTCAGGACACAGACCTGGTTATTACTAACACCATGTTCCAACATAAAAATGTGCACAAATTCACATGGAGAGAAGAGGCTAGGAATAAGAAAAGTCTCATTGACTATGTTATTGTTGATAGTGATGTTTTCCCACTGGTGCAGGATACCAGAGTGTCCAGAGCATTTGAAATTCATATTGAAAAGAAGAACATGTAAGAAAGTTTTAAAGTGAATTAAAGTAGTTGAGAAGCTCTCAGATGTGACCTGTAGACTAAAATACACAAAGATTATTGAAGAAAAAATGAAAGAGTTTGAGAACAAGAACCAAACCTTGGAGATTCAGTGGCAAGTCTTGAAGAAAACCCTGATTGATTCAGCCAGAGAGGCATGTGGTGAGGTTGTGTGCAAGGATAGAAAAATCAGAACTCCCTGGTGGACACAGGAAGTTAAAGAGACAGTGAAGGAAAAGAAGAAAGCATATCAAAAGTTCCTGTCAAATAAGTCAGCTTGTGCTTTTAGAGAATACAGAGACAAATGTAAGAAAGCTAAACACTGTGTAAAATTAGCTAAACAAAAGTCATGGGAGGACTTTGGCAAGAACATAAAAATAAATATCAAGTAGATGGTAAGATATTCTGGAGGTTGTTGAAGAAGCTTAGAAATGGAGGGAAGAGTGTTGTAAAAGGAGTTAGAGATGATAAAGTGACATGAAAACAGGAGAAAAAGTTATCCTCGAAGAATGAAGTAATTACTTTGAAAAATTGCTAAATGAAATAAGCAGTGATGACAGTACAGTGATAAAAAAAAAAAAAAAAAAAAAAAAAAAAAACACTCAACAGGCATACAGTCAGGAATACATATCCATACTTGAAGTAGAAAAAGCCATTAAAGACTTGAAATGTGGAAAGACAGCAGGAGTAGATGATATTTGACCAGAAATGCTGAAGTATGGTGGTATAAGAGTCTTACAGTGGCTGCACCGCATAGTTCAAAAAGACTGGACAGAGGGACGAATTCCCAATGATTGGAGTAGAGCTCTCATAGTACCCATATATAAAAAGGGAAATAAAACTGAATGTGAGAATTACAGAGGTATTTCTCTACTGAGTGTTCCTGGCAAGATTTATGCTAGTATACTTGAGAAACGGTTGAGAAGAATTGTGGACGAAAAGCTTGGTGAAGAACAAGCTGGATTCAGGCCAAATAGAGGCTGTCAGGATCAGATCTTCACTTTACGACAAATAGTTGAAAATTCATGGGAATATAACAAAGATCTGCATTTAAGTTGTATTGATCTGTAAAAGGCATGTTCCAAGAGAAATGCTACAGTTATATGATGCAAATGGGACGTTATATTACGCAATACAGGGTCTCTTTTAAGCTGTAAAGCAGCAGATAGACTTGAAGAAGGCACAGGAAGATGGTCCGAGGTAAAATGAGGTGTGAAACAAGGGTGTGCATTATATATCCCATCTGTTATTAATTATTTGTATGGATCATATTATGAAGGAAAGTTGTATTAAACCTAATATCAAAGTTGGAAATGTTAATCTCAGCTCTTTGCTTTATGCAGATGATGTTATACTTCTGAATAAATCTGCTACAACTCGACAAGATTCCCTGGCTAAATTGAATAAGTATTGTAATAGATTTGGTATGAAGGTCAGGAATAGGCAGAAACATTAACACCTGAACTGTATCCTGAATGGTGAACCTACAGAACAATAAAACATTTCAGCTACTTAGGCACAATTTTTTTGCGAATATGGAAAATTAAATATGGAAATAGACAACAAAATAAGGAAAACTGGTTTGGTAGGAAATCGGTAGAATATGGAACCAGAATGAAGTTAAAAACCCCAAACTCAATTTTTCTCTGATGTGAGAGTTACGAGAAAAATTAGGGGTAAGCAAATGTCAGTACCATTAAAATGAGGATATTGGGAAAGAACTTGTTAGCGTTTAGGAATGTGTTAGCTGGCCCTAATCTCTTGGGGTATGGCCACTTAAACAGAATGGGAGAGAAAATATTGGTATCCTTTGCTAGGGACAACGCACAGAAGAAGACCAAGATGTAGGTGGACTGATACGGTAAAAAGTGCCTTAAAAGACCGAAATGTCAAATCTTATAATGTTGGTCTTGTCAGGTAAGGGATTAATTTGGAGGAAAATTGTTGATGATAGGAAGTGACGTAAGCTTTTCATGTAGTACTATCCTGTGCCATTCCTCCGAGAGTACATATGAGATATTTGACGTTGATGAGGAGGATATATTAATCATCTTAGAATCGCATGAAATAAATTTTCTAAAATTTAAGAAACTGAACCATCTCATTCAAATTGCCATTTCTATTCGTTATATTTTTGGTGTATGTGGGAACAGAGTGAATACGTTTTTGAGGATCAACATTACTTAATATTGAAAAAGATGCAAACTCTTATAATGAGGTTCAATTCACTCGTTTGTTCTAATGTCCATATCACAAATAGCTCTTACAAAATACTTTGCCTCGCTTTCTATATCACACGATTAACACGTTGCTTATAAGGCAATAAAATATTAAAAACATAATTGAGCTTTGGTCGATATCACTTGAAAATGGTCAGGCCAAACCGCGGACTGATCAGTCCAAGCCTGATCACGGATGTTTCGTGAAATTCTTTTGCAGCTGATGATGTCCATTACTCAGTATCTTAAGGGTTGTTCCGTTAAGATGCGTCCACATAAGCGAAGCTTAGTTCAAACTGCAAAATAAGAATTAACGTCCGTATTCAAACTGGTAACATTTTGTAGTTCCTATTTTTTGTTCAACACCAAATACCGCTGATATTTTAGATTCAGCTGATTTTGAGAGCAAACTATTTTATCCTCTTGCTCGTCAATGTTTCATCGAAATTCGGATTGTTTTCGAGAGATTAATGATGGCAAAAATTTATCTTCTATGCTAAACTGCAAATTTTCTGCTTGTTAGTGCAATACCAAATCAATTACTATGCATTTTATAGCTGTGCGATTCAAAACAGAAAATTTCTCATTAGATCAAGCAATCAACACTTACTGTTAGGATTCTCATGTTGCGTTTCTTCTAACATCGAATGTAAACCGGTTGTAACTGTAAACATTACTCAGATTCAACCGGCGATCTGTTTGTGTCACAAATGATTTGCACGGGTCTTTAACACGAGGGAGAAAGCATAAGTATACCCCTCCCTTTTCATAAAAAAAAACATTCCGAATTATCGAAAAGGAATTGATATATTAGAAGTTCCTATAGGCGTGCTGATATTAAGTTGAAGGGCTTCACTTCCTTCTCTCTCAATATGTGGGACTGCGTTTGCAAGCTTAATGTTTAACAAAGCCCTCCCCCCGGGAGATCTTCCTTCAAGCTGCTTTACAAGGAATATGGTTATGGCAAATATTGTTATAGCTGAATGCTTATCGAAGATAAAAATTTGAATCGTATGTACAAACGATAAAGGAAAAAGCCATCTTCAAGGTATGTAAGGATAATTCATCTCTGTTTTGAGTTCATTCCACTGTTACTGGAAATACTCCTGGCCAAATTGGTTTTCCATCAATTAACAGCGTGTATTCCACTTTATTCAAATCCCAAGATATTCTTTGTTTTCATATTCTTTAGAATGTATCATTTGCTGGATTGTAGTTCATTTTACCTTAGGTCGTTTAAAAATTGTTAGCAACAAAATACTCGATTTCTAATCTACAAAGAAGTTCAGAATGGTTCTTCCTTTTGGTTTCCTCAATTTGCATTTGGATGTTTTTCTTAATGCAATTCCAATATAGAAATAAAAACATGAACATGATTTAAAATACTGTCTTCCAATGACGCATATAAATACAGAATTTTTCTGCTCTTTTATTTTTAAATGTACTTCCGGAACATAAAAGCCAACCTTGCACATCCAGTGAACCTTTTTTTCGTTTCTGTCGAAATTCCAAAGTGTTCGGTTACTTGCAGACCACTTCGTGCCGTGTGATCTGCAAAGTCACGAAGAAAGGTGTGAGGTCGCATCAAATCCACGACGCCTCTTATACGGGCAGTAAATGCGAAGTATTTTTTCTGTCTCCAACAGCGAAAAATGGAAAAAAGCGAAGTTGGCAAAACATAACTTTGCGTCAAGTCATTCCCGCATAAGAACAGCGAGGGTCAATGGTTACTGCACTCCTTCCCCTGGTTTCATGATTCCTGTAAACAAATTACCCCAATCAACTTTATCGAAATTAAAATGTCAGAAGAAAGGACTCCGTCCCCGAAATCTATCTTTAATGCAGACTGACATTATTAAACTAAAGATAACGGGGGGGAAATTGAAATTTATTAACACCGAATAAGTAGTACAAATGAAAATATAATCCAACATTGATGCAACCAGTATTTAGAACAAGTGATAATCATAGATGGGAGTAATACAAACGTATGTTATTAAAATATCCATCAATTATGTTTAAAGTAGTAATATAGAGATGGACAGTTAAAAGAAGAGAAAATGGAAATAGAACTGTACAGTGTGTGTAACCAAGGATTGTAGCCGTACAAGTTGCTACAATAAAAATACAATGTATGCGATAGATACAGTCACTATAAAACTAATGACCGCATCTATGAGGGAACACGAATACATACAAAACATAATCGAGGCTAATAACAATGCAAGTTAATTTTCTATAATACGAGTTTAAAATAAAAGTCAACATTATTTCTTCCCATGAAGGTAGCCTCTCAATCTTTTTCTTAAAGTGTAACCTGATGTTACAGACTTCAATTCATTCGGCAATTTATTGTAGCTGCTTGTTGCTCAAATGATTTGTGAAAAATTTCTTTGTTTGCCTTGGGAACTACCGGCAAGTCCGGCCACAACGTAAACCAGTCTTAGTTATATACAAAAAAAAAAAAAAAAAAAAAAGCATATTGCAGCGAAGAATTTACTCGTGAATAATATAAGCGACTTAAAAATGCTGGAATGACAAATTTAACATAAAATGTTTTGTTAATTAGGAGCCTCAACTTATCTGTTAAAAGATGATGTGGGAGTTCCACTTCAGGTTGCGGTCAATTTGGAGGACCAAATACTTGATTCGTTTTGTTTTTTTGACTAAAGTAAAGATGAGATTTTGAGTACCAATACAATTGGTTTCATATCGGGATTTTTATCGGGATGAAATGAATGTTTACATAAACTGATTTCTTGTTCGTGTTAAAAATTTCAGGAATATTTATTTTCACTGTTGTAGGAATGGTCTAAGGGGAAAATGATCCTTCCTTTTCGATAAAATTATAGTAGTTTAAGTAAGTTTAAAATTGAACATTTTCGCTTAAATAATGTTTTAATATTATTTATTATTTATAATATTATTAATAAAACACCATAATGTTTTATTATTATTTATTTTTTTTTTTGCAGAACACCACCATTAGGAACAATCGTAATCGTGTGAGCAACATAAGCAATTCCAGTGATTCCAGCGCCACCAGTGACAGCAGCAGTAACCAAGAAGATGGCGTGCAACAAAACCTTTCGACTACTAAAGTAAGTACGTCACACGATTCATCTAAGTTTCAGTGCATGAAGAATGTCGGAAATAAAATACAGTACAACACTACGCAGATAAGGTCATGTTGTGCTTTGAGGACTGAACTCCGTGGATGAGGGTGAAAAATACTTGAGTTAATTTTAAGGACACAGTAAATGAATCTGTGCATTTTTGAACAGTTAAATATCTCACCGCGCTAATTACGCATTTCCAAGAACAACATTAAAAAGACGTTTGATTTCAAAGATAAAAATAAACGTCCCGAACTCCAAAAAACGGAAATGGTTTCCATTTGATTTCCTTACGCACTGACGCGCTATTACAAGACGCCCTTCAGTTTCTCCATGGGGACTCGACCCACAATGCGTTTGACCTATTTGCACTCATCACCACCATTCCTTGTGCACATTCGAAGGGAGTGCCCATGGATGTTTTCACGTAATTTGCTTAAACACGAAGGGCCATGGACAGCCCCATCTTTCCTGCTTTAGCCAAATATTTTTTTACGACAATCCTGCCCACCAAAAATTGTAAGCCCGACTTAGAGCCCACCTCCAGGCACTATTTACTGCGGATGCGCTGATGGTTAGATAAACCCAACGACAAAGAAGGACGGTGGCATTCATTTCCCTCTTAAAGGCAATCTCAAACGTCTGTGCCAAGGCGGGATGTGAATGCGCAGCTTGTTTGGACAGTGAAGACGCTACTGTCCACTTGCGCAGCCACGCTGGAATAGAACATTTTTTCAAGCGCGAGATTTCCTTCACTTATCTTCCATCACGGATAGGCGCGTGCATTCCGTAGACGGAAGTCCTGTGTAGAACTAACTCAGTTTCTATAAAGCTCGACTCCGTGTGAAAGTCACATTCACTACACAAGAAAGAAAATAACAGTACTTCTCTTTAAATCGCATCCATAACTTATAATCGGGATGTTATTCTCAGCATATCGGGCGAATCTATGCACGGAACTTCTCCTCGCCATCTTGCACAAGCAGCAAATGCTTCGATTCCTCCGGTACGCTCAACGTGTTTCCACAGACACCAGTGTGCAAGAGCAATTTAAAGCGGTGCGGTATTCATCATCCCTCCCCAAACTGCTTCGGAATCAGGAGGGAAGGCAACAACATAACAATCTATTTACGAGGGATCTCATTGCTGAAGTCGCACGAATGTTCCGCTTGCTGATGCTCTTAAACGGACGCGTTTCTCTTCACAGCCGAAGTGAAGTTGCTTCATCCGCATTCAGGACTTGAACCAATTGCCCGCTTCCGTCAGTTTTCTTGCAATGACTACGCAAAGGTTGCGATTCAAGGACTGCATGATGTGCATTGATAAAAAAAAAAAAAAAAAAAAAAAAAAAAAAAAAAAAAACACTTGGTCCGCTGCAGCCAAGCGAATGCATTGAAGAAAGGTCGACCGATATTTGATGGCCGCCTTATGAAAATCTGCGAAGAAATAACTCGGACCAGAATCGTTGAGTGCATTTCCATCACCAAGATGCAACTGATTTCATCCATCACTAATTTTTCCGTTTCCATTTCCCAATGTATTGATATTTACGTACTCTCTTCTGTTAATAAATTTTAGTTTAATCGTTGGGTAGCTTTCCGTTTCCCCATCGCTCTCCACCTTTCTTCATTTTAACCGATCTTTTGCACTCGTGCTCCATAAATGGGCGGATTATCTTCTTAACTCGTCATCCCATTCTATTCGTGGTCTTCGATGTGCAGTTCTGTTTTTCCTCTTTGTTCAGCCTTAACATTCCTACCCAGTCTTTTTACCCCCCCCCTGTGCTTTTCCCAGAACGGTTCCTTTAATTTCTGTAGTGTTATTTTGAGCTTCCGTTGTCTTTTTTGTAAGCCAAAAAATTATCCGCTTTCCTGAAATGTAAGTTAATAAAATTACGAATTTAGTATAAATTGGCAATTCAAAAATCTGTCAGTTAATTTTTCGAATATTTCTTCGCGATTCCAGGAAGTTTTTAATTCGCCAGTTAAGCCAAGAATTGTTGCTTTCATTATCACCCGATGCGACACAAAATGGATTAAATTATATTCGTCATCTGAACATTTCGCAGCAGAAAATTCTTTGAAAACAGATGAAGTGGGGAGGGGTTAAAAATTATTCCAAATGACACGCATTTCAGAATCCTCAGAAAAAGAAGAAATTTCGAAACAAATGAAGAGGAACATCGTAATCAGTAGACAATTGGATAAAAGCCAAACTAAACAATTCTCAAGAAATGTTTCCTCAACATTAAATCGAAAAAGCGGTGTGATATTGAAGTATGATATTGGCATTCGGCGTGGTGTGCAGAATGCTCGTCTAAAGCTGCAATGGAGTGCCTCGTTACTTGTCATGGACCAGCATCGATGGAAATGATCACAATGCGCATCAGCATTACTTGGACATCACCACTTTTATAACTGGAAGTGCAGAAAGAAATAAAATTAAGTTACAAACTGCGAGGTTCATTTCAGCAGTTCTGCGCTCGTTTAAACCATGCATTTATTGAACAGACTAATTAACGGACCTTCGGGAAAATCTCCATTTTGCTCCATCGCAGCGTTTGAGCGAATGTTGTGTTCTTGTCATTTCGGCAGCAAATGACATACTTGCTGCCGAATATTTTGTAAAGAAATATTTCATGACAAATAAAATATTTCTTTCACCTTGGGGAACAGAGCGAAATCTTGGAGGGTCAGGAAGCACTTGACGACCTATAAAAAAGAAATGGACACGATATCCGACTTGAGGGAGACCCATCCTACTTCGTTTTGAAGTCTCATTTTGTGGGCACGAATACCAGAAGAGGACATGCAATGTCTGTACTAGTAATCATCGTGGCTTAACTGACATGAAGGTGAACGTTTGCATCGCCTCACTAACTACGCAGGTGGTGCGCAGGACGCTTAAAACGACTCGCATGCAGGGAATAAAATGACTATCACGGCGTAGATTAGACTTTGACGATGTTTTATCTGCTGTATAAACTAAGCAATGGAGTAAGCAGGGCACTAAGAGAAAGAAAGTGTGAATGATTTGGTACACGTCAACTGAGTTACTTAGGATTTCTTCATACATTTTGGGCATGATGTTCACTCTGTAGCTTAATTATTCATACTTCGTTCATGATCGTCTGGCAGCATGCACTACTTACTGTTGGGAGGCCCTAATGGCGAAGAATTGATTACCGTTGCCTTCCATTTCCCCATGCAGATTTTGTTGATTACAATTACTGTTTTTAACAATATGTCATGTATTTTATTTATTAATTTTTCGTTCTTTTCCAGTCGACCCGACCTTCTTCAGCGGAAGTGGAAAGGAATGATAGCGGAGTTGGCTCGGAGACCAGCAAACCGCTCAGATTACGACGAATCGACAAAACCAGCGACGAAGAGCAGCTGTGCACCGACTGTGACCAGCAGGTGGAGCCACTAGAAGACGAACTTTCGGGTCTTCTCATGTGCCCGTTGGTGTGCAAGAAATGCGACAAGAAACGCTCGGAAAGAAAAGAAATCGTCACGGAAATTGTGGAAACGGAATTCAAGTACGGACGAGATCTGAGGATAATCCTGGAGGTGAGAACTTCCGCCATAATTGGGTTCATATTTGTGGATCGAGTCCAATCGCTTAGCAGAAAAAGTAAAAGAAAACCCAGCGTTTACTTTAAAAGGGGGGAAATTAAGTGCAAAAGAGCGCATGCGTAAGAAATATTTGTACAAATGCAATAAGAAATCCGTTCAAATTAGTTAAAGAACTGAATTTTAAACGCGAGCAGATTTTTACCAATGAACAGAAAGGCAAAATAAAATAAACTTGAATGAATCAAGGTTTCAAAGGTGTCTGTTTGTTACTTCGCGTTTCAGCTTTTATTCGGTTAATCCTTCAAGATCAAGAATGTGCTGCGCATTTAATCTTGTTTGGAAGGTCCTTAATGTTGACTTACTGTGCTGCCAAATGAACAGCATCTGAACTCGAATATTTGAATGCAATTAAACCAGATTCGGTACGTTAACTATGCAGTTTTAAGCAGTTGAAACCGACGGCTGCTGACGAAGTTTGGTTTACGGTGCGCACTTCGCTCTGTCGAGTGCCACCCGCGAGAAAGGTAATAACACCCGAACTCCCCCGAGGAAATTGACCCCGGGGGAGTTCGAGAGGATGAATTCAGTCCTCGAATGCATCGTACGTTTAATTTCCAGTTCCTTTTGTGAAAGCACGTGGTTGTTGTTCGGTTTCAGAACTGAAGTTCTGGGAGTGGAGATGAACGAGGTCCACCCAGCTGAGTTCTCGAAGAAAGTAAGTTTTGCGCCGATTTTATCGATGTATTGACAGGACCGTAACAGGAAATGGCGTTACGTAATCCGGAGCGCTGATTTCGCTTTTAAGGAATCAGGATGGTCGCAGTGAAAATATTTCTAATTACGTAATTTTTTTACGAAATAATTTGTCTACTTCCGAAAGATGCAGTTTGCCAAAAGTGCGAAGTCGATGCCTTTATCATAGCATAATCGCGAGCTCCTGACCTCCCCCAAGAAGCTACTATTAGACTCACTTAGCGATTTCATCGGAACCAAACAGCTTTATCCACTCTCCCGTCGCAGCGCTATTTTGCGGACGTATGCCGCTGCCATTTCGTGATTGCAGAAAGCGAGTGCGATTCCGAGTAGCACAACTGGACGTGCACGAAATACAAAACAACGCCATTTTCGGAAAATAAGCCGAACAATCTCCTCAAGGGTCACTGACTACCCACGGTATTGACTGTAAAATAAGTGTTGACGCAAAACATGCACCTTGGCTCATCGAAATCTGTTTCGAATTTAAAATCGTCTCTCGAAAATTAGTAACGCACATAAATGTGAATTTGGTGCTTTTTAATGTGCTTAAAAAAAAAAAAAACTTGCGCCACTTTCTTGATGATGTAAGAAAAGCAGAACATTTTACAGATTGAAGAGGGAAGTGCGGGTGTGGTCACTTTTTTTGTCAACGCTTTTAAAGAGGAAGAGAAATTGCTGTGAACACGTCGTGAAAATATCCCCTTCCGTCCATTCAGGGTTCCATAGTCCACATTCGGACAGCTTATTAATTTTCTGTTATGCATATTAATCAGATAATATGCATAACAGAAAAAAAAAGTTGATGTGCACAATTAATCTAAATTACACTTCAGTAACGGCGTCTAAACGCGTCGTTGTTTAAATTCCTTCTTACTGCGTATACGCGCAGCGATTGGTCCAATCTTTCTCATCTCGTGTGCTTTTGCTTCTTGCAGGAATTCTTCGTCCCCATGGAAGTGGCAGGCCTCCTCACCAAGGAGCAACTCAAAGGGGTGTTTCTCAATCTCGAGGAGCTGATGGCGGTCAACTCGAAATTTGCCGAAAAGTTAAAAGATGCCGTGGACATTGCGATGGAACAAGGCGACGAGGTGAGCCATCCGTTCGCTTTTCTCATTCAATGTGCAATCCCGTGACGAACATAAACTAACATTAGCAGTATTTCTAGATATACACAAAGCTTTTGACTCTGTATCACATGAAATTTTAATAAAAAAAATTATAAGTCATAGGAATACGAGGTACTGCCCTAAACTGGTTCAAAAATTACTCAAATGCCAGATCACAAATGGTAAAAATAAACAACAGCTATAGCAGCTCCAAAACAGTAGACTGCGGTGTACCCAAGGATCTGTCTTGGGACCAATTTTATTTAATATTTATATCAATGACTTCTGCAATCTTAAACTAAACAGTAAAATAAATACTTTTGCAGATGATACAATACTCATTTTCTCTACAGACGGACACAGCCGAACAAATGAAAACCATCGTGAATGCTGATCTTTTGAAAGTAACAAATTGGTTCCATTCAAACAAACTCAGTCTGAATGTCTCAAAAACTAAACATGTAAATTTTAACTTGCGAAACAGAACTGGCAAAATGAACTTCACTGCACAATTAATTTTGCATGATTGGAATTGCAGGACAAATTAAAATGGCAACTGCGAGAAAATAGAAAAAGTAAGTGAAATAACTTACTTGGGATTAAAAATTGATAGTAATTTAAGCTGGAAACTGCATATCACCGATGTCGTAAATAAAGAAAGGATTATGTTAAACAGACTTTACTGCCTAAAAAGATTCTTAAATTTAAATATGCTAAAAGTATTATATTCTGCCTGGATTCAGAGCACACTACAATATGGTATATTAAGTCGGGGAGGAATCTATCGCATTACTCTGAAACCTTTAGTCTCGACTCAGCATAAAGTAATTGAAATCTTAACTAGAAACAAATATAAGGATACTGCAATGTGTAATAAATATACCGTACTAAACATACTATCCCTTAGATATTTATACGTCTATAGGGTACTGCTATTCATAAAAAACGACAACGAATACGTAAATATCAAACAAGATACTTTCCTTAGTAGACATAAGGGCCTAAAAATTTAGTTCCAAAAGCAAATAAAGAAGCAACACACAAACATTATACTTATTTAGCGCCAAAAGCATTCAACACACGACCTTTAACAATAAGAAATGAAACTAACCCAAACAAATACAAAACTCTAATCAAAGCGTATTTATTTTCTCACAGAAATGAGGAAGCTCTGTTCAAAATAATTGTATAAATTATTGGTTTTTAGCATATTTGTATTCAAAGATCCAGTCTTGTGTGTAAAACGTAAAATTTAAATACTATTTAAATGGCTTTGTTTTATTTTGTTCCTAATTAATTGTTATGCAACTTTCTCTGTATGACGAAATTTTATTTTATCTGCGCTTTTATTATGTATATTATATGAATGTACATATGTGTATATAATGAAAATGTATTACATAAATGTTTGTGACTTTATGCATATCGTAACCTGGACGAGCTGTTGCTCTTAGGTAACACATAGGATTGTTCAACATTTTGTACCATTATAAATTTTACTACTTTTATTACTCGATTTCGTTACCTACTAATAACCCCCTATTTAGCTCTACATACGTTCCCTTTCATCATACGAGCGATTTTGCTCTCTTAAGAGCTGATGCCAGAAAGGCATTCCATGCACTGCACACTTCTTTTACCTTCAACTCAGAGACAGGAACGGGTCTTCTCCGATGGCATTTTTTCCTCTCGGACTACTGATTCTGTTTGTAATGCACCCACTTGACTGTTAACGGCACGTCAGGAAGGTTTGAACAAATGTTTCCAAGAAATATCCCGAATCTCTGCGAGTGCTTCGCTCTCAGCGATTAATGACTTTTTTGACCAATTAAATAGATTAAGCAGCGCTTTCATGTTGAAATGATTCTAGGAACGTTCTCTGTATTTTTACGAAGAAAACCGCTCATTCGTTGCTATCGTTTCAGGACTACACCACCGTCAGTATCGGAAGGCTTTTCCTGGAATCCACTTGTTTGTTGAATGCTTTCGAGACTTACTGTGTGAAGCAGGTGAGTGACAAGGGGAAGTCCTTTGCTATTTAGTTGAGGGGTGATTTGTTCTAATCGGAGTTCTGTCATAAAATCATTGAAATTAAACTTATTAGCAGTAAATGAAAGTAACTGAAAATTTTTGTCGAATAAAAAAATTAATTTTATCCTATGAGATAACTTCTAAATTCTCCATTTCCAAAAGAAATTTCTCCGCTTAAATAAAAAAAAAAAAAAAAATGAATACCGTTAAGCAATAAACTCTAATAAATTATTTCCTTTTGTATGCACGTAATTGCATTTCCCGAAATTAAAAAAGGAAATGCAATTGAAGGGCCTTGCACGACTCCAATCTGCACACTCAGGTGAGATTGGACTCGTGCAGAGAACTGCTTGCTTGAATTGCTTTTAGCGGATGCGAGCTCGTTCTTCACTGAATTTGCAAAATGAAATCGGGTTTGTATTCTTCGTGAACTGAAACGAGGTTCATCCTCTAGGGGACGGCGTCTCTGCTTCTGAATAACCTGGAGAAAGAAAAGGAGTTGCTGAGGATCTTCCTGAAGGTTTCCCAGATGGAAAACACCCTCCTGCGAAGAATGAATCTGTCGGCCTTTCTTATGGTGCCCGTGCAGCGAGTAACGAAGTAAGATTCTCACCTTTTTGCTTTCGCTTAACTCCTTCGAATGCACTAATTACTCGACGCCTTAAAATATTCTAAAGCGAAATTCGAGTTACTTAATGAGCGCACGAGCGCTAAAAACACGCCATCACTAGGATAGTGCGCGTGCTGATATTTCTACGAACTGATCCAAACCTACTCGGACTGGCTCCATAAAAGAACGCGATCCCTGCTGCCAAGCACTCTTTCGGTTCTTGCTCTGCGCTTCAATAATACGGACGGATTGCGATCTCTTTCTGCCGGGAATTTTAGGCCAAGGGAACTGGATATGGGGATGGATGGGTGGGTTTCCCATTACAAACGTTAGCGAGATCGCTACAAGGGACTTGACTTTGTTGTAATCGGAAAATCGAAAATTATAGTCATCACGCCTTTGCATGAAGTTTCTTTAAAGCCGTATTGCTGAAATGCGCAGGTCGCACTAAAGCTAAAAAAAAAAAAAGAGTGAAAAGATGAATCCATGACGGCTGATAACAATAATGAGAACGGTCCAGTCTTCATAGACGGCGCTTGTTGTAGGCATCCGGAGATTTCTGGATTGTAGCACTCATCTGAGAACTAATGAATTGCGTCTCCTGTATGATGCCACTAAGAAAGATTCTTATGCGGGGGGAAAAACCAAAGCAGGCAGCCAAATAATGCTAAATTTTGATTACTATTTAATGTACTTGGGTAATAATGAAAGGACTTATTGGGACTTTCCCGAAATGATTTAGGTTGAAGGCCTCTTTTACAATGTGTTTACATCATGAATACCTGAACTAGATGATGCACAGCAAGAGAACGCTTGTGATGGCATTCGTTATCTAATCTAACAGCAAAAAATAGCTTCGATTAAAGCATTGTAATTCATCACGTTAAACTTTATCATTAGTTTGCACCGCTTTATTCGGACGGGTATTGACCGAGAATTAATGCAGTCTGTTTGTTTGTTTCTGCTAGATATCCCCTTCTGCTGAATCGTCTGTACAAAGTAACTCCTTACCACCACCAGGACAGAGAAGCTTTGAGGGAAGCTCAGCTGAAAATAGAACTCCACCTCGAACACATAAACCAAGTAAGTTGCCCGATTTTTAGAACACATTTTCCGTAAACAGTAAAAAATAAACTTTGCAACCCTCGATGATGTGTTTAACGATCAGGTAGAAAAGAAAGTTGAAATTACAGCAAACGAAATGGGGGATTTGGCGAGGTTTCCGTTTGATATGTAGAGGTAGTGAGGCCAATACAGCGTGTTATTAAAGGAGGCGAATCGCGTTTATTTTTATATCCAACTGACATCAGTCAGGATTGCATTCTAATCGTTGGGGAAAATCGGATGCGTCTAAAAACAAGTTTCGTTTGCTTAATGTCAGATAAGCTGTGGATCACCGATGCATGTAAAGTAACCTGACTAGTTTTTCTCGGCAAAAATGACGAGTTTACTTTGATTAATTTTGATTTGTTTACTTTGGTTTCATTGATTAAACCCTGAAATATCCCAGGATAGCCCCCGAAATTTCTTATCACTTGCTGCAAGTTGACTTTCCGGATAATTGAGTTATTTTACACAAACATCAAGTCTACTGAAATACAATGAAGACGTTATTTAGAAATCTTCACCTTGCTGAATTAATTTATCGCGGTTGCATTCCGATACAAAAAAAAAAAAAAAAAAATTATTTTCATCAAAATGCTTGCACTTAAAGCCAACGCGTGTTTTCACTTACGACACCTGAACCACGGACATTCATAGAAAATGTGGCGGTCCGTTGATTACTTCAAATTTCGAACGGCATCGGTAACACTTTCTATCAGAAGATGGGTCTTGTTACGCCCGGATAACTTGAGAATGTAAAAATTTCAGTTATCATGGTGTAACAAGAGAAGAAATAAAAACTCCTGTATAAATAACTAAGCAAGCAAGCTTGTTCCTAAGCAGATATCGTTAAGAGCCTTTGAAAGTAACGAATACAAAGAAAGAAAAAAATGCTTGCATCCAGGTGAAAATTATAGCTGAAATTGTTTGGTTGAACTAAATAAAAAAAAAACCAAAAAAAAAAAAAAAAAAAACCAAGGAATTTTAATACATTTGTGATATGATAAAATAAGGTTAAGTAAAGCAAATAAGATTACTCATAGGATTTTGTATGTGAGAGGCTAGTTTTTACACTTGAACTAAGAGATTAAAGATTCGAGTTAATTCTTAGAAAATTTTGGAAAGGGGATTAATTTAGTATAGATGACATAGAGGTTAGCTTAAACTAAAGCTCAAGATCATAATTCCCGAATTGAGACTTCGGCACGTGTCAGTCGCGTGCACACGGACTGCATGATGTTTTGGCAGAAAAACGCCACTTTAATTGGTCAGTGAAAGGGGGGAAGAAAAGAAATTGAAGAAGGTACCGCTAGGATCATTGTATAAAAGAGTTAGGAACACCCCCCCCCCCCCCCACACACACACACGAGGCTTTTTTCCTCAGAATTTTCTTCACGAGTCTTCGTATAGGACTCAAGCGGTTTACCTGAGTGACAGGTTTGGAGTTTTCTCCGTCCGACACAATAAGGAAACAAAGTGTGAGGGATTTCGGTTCCGTGGTCCTATTGTAAGAAACGAGGGACGCCGTTTAGTTAACGAAAAGAAAGAAAATAATGTCAGTGTGTTTCATCATCCAGTGATCGTAACGAGAGAAAACAAATTCTATGCAGAAGTCAGTGCCCACGTGGTGAATTTCACAGCCATAGAATAGATGATCCTATGCATGTCCTTGATTGAAGAATGTAAGGTAAAGATTGGGAAAGCCCATCTTAACGCCAAAGGAGCTTAGGAGTGATAAGTTATAGAATTCGTTCGTCCTAGGAAGAAAGAGTTCCTCCTAGGAAGGTACAATCGGAAAAAGGTAGAAACTAGTGTAGAAGACCCAAGTAAAAAGGTACTGTAAGAATTTCGTGTCAATTCAAATCATATGTAACTGTAATCATTGTTCAATACCAGAACAGTTGAAGGGATTAATTA
Organism: Typopeltis vanoorti; assembly: GCF_054136105.1. NCBI lineage: Eukaryota > Metazoa > Arthropoda > Arachnida > Uropygi > Thelyphonidae > Typopeltis > Typopeltis vanoorti. The sequence continues at coordinate 110,153,909 of NC_143563.1, forward strand.
AAATTATAGTAGGACTTTAGTACATGTCAGACTAAGTTTATGCATGAACATTGTAATTTTATTTAAGAGAGTTTTAAAGGTCAAAAGGGTGTATTGGCTCAGCGAAAGGATAAATTTAATCCATGTTGTCTTAGTAAGAAAATTAGAGTAACTGAATATATATGTCCCAGAAAATACAGAACTATAGCGTGATCAGTAAGGGGTTAGACAAAAAAAAAAAAGGTCAACTAGTTCTAGGACTATATAAGTTTGTTTATGCAGAATCTGTTATGGCGGTATGATCACAATTCCCATAAAGGATTTTAGCCTAATACTTGTGTTTAGCTAGTGTTAATTTGTATTATATATACTTAGCACTGAATTGAGTTTTATTTGATAAAGAATGAATTGTAACATGTTTAAGAGCTCAATAAACTTTTGTTCAATGAAAATACAGTTGTCTGAGATTGCTGCTGAATTGCACCACTTGTAACAACGTACGAACCTAATCACCCGGGGGGGGGGTTTGTTAAGTTGCGAGATAAAGGTCACGATTGCATATTAGTTTCACATCCTGACATATTTTGTGTAATTGCTCCTTGTTTTTGAATTTTATATCTTAAACTAAAACGTCCTGAAAGGCGCACTATAAAATAAGGGGAGAAGAAGCTTCAATATTTGTATTTGGGTGATATCTAGATAAGATTTGGATAAAGTAGAGTTTCGCATGTAAGGATAGTTGAAAGCATAACAGTCGTAAATTGGGACCCAACAGTCTCTTGCGTTCGCATTTTGAATAACTTTATTTCTTTACTAGACATCTGCAAACTAATCAATCCCACTGTCTTGAGCGAGAAGATTTACCCACGTGGCTGCAACTGCCTTAGCAAACGCTTGCTTATGGGCATTTGAAAATTAAGATGATTTCTAAATGAATTTACCTTTTCTTTTTCGATAACGTCGTTATCGGATCCCTCATGGGATGTTATTAAAATTGTGTTTAAGGATACTCTTAATCCTGAAAAACATGAATGGAAATAGGCTTGGACTTGATCAATGAGACACTTTAGTTACCGTGTAGTATTCAGTAATATTACAAATGAAAAAAGAATACTCAAATATAAGAAATGACAGGAAAGAACGATTGTTCGTCCGTTTCTGACTTGTTAAGCATATGCAAGGATGTCAGCACGAGTAAGGCACTACATAAGAAAAGAGATCTGAAAGTTGTTCAACCGGCTCACGCAGATTTGTTTTCTCCAGAAGAACATACAGAAGTAAACACATGCAAAAAAAAGCATGCACGTGACTTACGAATGTCAGAAGTATCTGACAGGGATAGTGTGTGTCGCCTCAGATTGTAGAAATTACTTGAGACCTGGCTATCAGAATCAGACATACTAACTGGTATTGGGGTAAAGGGTGCAGTATTTTTAAGGATGGACGGGATAGGAGGGGGAGGGTGATGCTCATGATAATGCTCGAGTATCGGTTTTTTATGTAGCAGCGAGTATGAAGCCATCTGGTGTGAGGTGGAGTCTAAAAAAGATCAAATACACAGTTGGGGGGGGTGTTACAGACCTGGCGGATCGGTTGCTGGTGATGAAGAAATGCATCACCAAATAGAGACGATGGGTGAGAAAATAGCAATCATAATGAGAGACTTTAATTATCCAAATATTGATTGGGTAGCAGTAGAATCTCGAGAGAAGAATGAAAATGTATTTATTGAGATGTAGCAGGACAACTTCCTCAAGCAGCATGTGACAGAAGGAACTCAAGGTCAAAGAGTGTTAGATTTGATTATAGTATCAGAGGGTGTTTCAGTTAAGGATGCAACTATCTTACCTCCGATTCGTAGCAGTGATCACGCAGTCTCACTTGGGAAGTGACTAAGCTTATAAATGTTCCATCCAGAAAAGGTTGCATGCTGTGAACTACAAAGCAGGAAATTATCACCAACTGAGGAGCGTGTTTAGATTCTGTCTCGTTGTGTCGACAATACGTAAGAAGTATTTAAAAAAGAAACTTAAGCGATGCAATACAGGTCGAAGAATACGTAAGGTAGGAGTGAAATCGATACGCAACAGATTCTTAAGAAAAAGATGTGGAAGGAATACGGGTGCATAAGGATGATGTCCGCTATGAAAATTATAAGGGTTAGGCCAGAAGAATTACAACTATTGTACTGAAAGCTTAAATATGAAAAACTGGCTCTGCAAGCTGAACACGACCGAAATAAATTCTACGGTTATGCTGCAAATGAAAGAATAACTAGTGAATGCAGGTGATTGAGAGATGAATGCAAAGAAATAGTTCGACTAATGAGTCCTCGTTTTGTTAAAAGCTATCAACCTGGTGCATGCAACATTGCGCTCGGTGTCTCCTTTTCGCTGGATGATGAACCTCAGGTGCAGGAGGTATCAGAGCTGTTCCACAAACGGAACAAGAATTCAGCAATAGGAACTGATGGGATAAAAACACGTGTGCTAAAAGAGTGTTCAGCTGAACTGGCCATTCCTTTGACCAGGCTGTTTAATGAGTCTCGGCAAAACGATTTGCTCGCTTAGGAGTGACTAAACTTTCTCCAACTGCCGTCGTCTCCTGTCACTAAACTGATATTATTATTCAACATAAAAGGAATAATGGCATGGCTTTCTGACGAGGCAGACACGAAACACCGAAATTCAACTTTTGGTTTTTCAAAAAAAAAAAAAAAAAAATACTGTTGCCCTTCCCGTCGTCATATTTAGTTGAATGTGGCTTTAGCGCTGTGAATGACTTGCTACTGACAAAAAAAAAAAAAAAAAAAAAAAAAAAAAAAAATCATCTGAATATCACAAACCGACCGTTGGGATTTGAAATTGACTAAATTAGTGCCTCAAATAAAAACTCTTCGCAGCAGACATCAAGCTCAAGGATCGCATTAACTTGGATTTTATTTTCCCGAGTTCAGTTCGATTTATGTTTTATAAGATACAGAGTGTAATATAAAATTTATATCCATTGAAGAAAGTCAAATTAAAAACAGTTTTACCTTTTTCATTTTAAGTACCTCTTTTTATATTATACTTTTTCAGAACTTGGCTGACTATTATGCTAGAGGGGGGGGGCATCAAAATCTTTGGGGCGTTGAGGTGGGGCATGATCCAAAAAACGTTGGGAAACACTGGTTTAGATTATTTGTATTCCTTAACTCACTGTGAGAGTTGAGGTGGAGAGGGATGCGGAAACGTGTCGCAAACGGCTTACATCTATAAGAAGGCATGCGCAGAGCCAAATACTTGATGACAACAAGCAATTCCCAGTCTGCTATGAAGCTGCAGCCAATAAGCCGTGACAAATTCATTTCTGATGCCATTTTTCATCATTCACCACGAGAACAGAGTTCTTCTCGTTGCGAATTTTTATTTTATTCCACTTGGGAATAAAAAGGTTAAAAAATATTAAACGGTGGGCACGAACTTGCATCCTAAATGGCTTCTTCGGAAATTCCTATTCCTAGAGTGGAATTCGGTTGAAAATAATTCCGCCAAATCATCCGGGTGGACACGAACGCTTTCCAGAATTGAGAAATAAATGGACGGAGTTAATGGCGTCGACAGAATTGTATTCTACTCGTACATGGGCAGAATTAAACGGAAGGTAAACTTGGAATGCACGTGCTTAATTTATTTTTGTCTTGGGAAAGTGCCAACGGACATTAACTGATATACCAAAAAAAAAAAAAAATCTGTTTATGCACGGTGTTGATAATGGAAATAATTCGCGATATTCCCCCCCCCCCACATCGCTAACATGTCAGAACCTGTAAAGAATGGATGATCATCGCATGAAATCAATTTGCGATCGTCAATCAATCACACGACAAACAGTTCTGAGTATTGTTTAAAAGCCTTCACATTTCCGGCCTGCTGACACAACCCTTGCTAATTAACTTATGAACTGCCCCTCGCTGTTTGCTCCCCGTTCTTTCCCTACGAAGCGAATAATAAGGAAACGCTTACTCCGAGATTTTAAGCGATTTCGCCACCGTGGAATGTTTGACGTCATTTCATACTCGTGTTACCACTTCCATGCAACCTACGTCCTCGTCATGCTCGAATGCTAACATATTTGACGCACTTTCATAGAAAACCGAGTCCGTGTGGTCGTATCGTATTGTGTGCTTCGCATTTTACTCTGACTAGGAGTTGTTTCGAGCACACCTCTGTTTCGCTATGAAAGTAAAACAGCTGGTACGTGAACATTTGCGAATGGCTGAATTTTAGTATTTTTTATCGTTACTGAACAAGGGAGCGCTGCAGTCTATTCCAAGCAGACGACGGCTTTAATTTTAAGGCTTATTTTCGTTGAAGCCTTGTTTATCGTTTCCACGCGAGAACGGCTTGGTCAAACAATTAAAAAAATTTCGTAATTCTAAATTTATCCCCCTCCCCCACACACACTTTCTGTGGGAGGTGGTGAAGAATTCTAAGAACTAAATTTCCTTGATTTTTACTCGGAATAACATCTAATCAAAATAAACTTCACTGTTTTGCAGCAAACTAAAGGGACAGGAGGGACGAAAATCTGGAGGAGAATTTCCAACATCTCTGCAGCTCACAGAAGGATCGTAAGTGTGTCGGACATAGGAAGCATCAAGCTAAGAAAAGTAAGAACGCCTTTTGTTTCTTCATAAAAAAATCATATGTTGGTCCTAAATTGAATTGTATCGTATCTGCACGAGTATTTAAAATTTATTATTTAATGAAATTAATGTTTTCCCTTTTGCAAGATGGCGATCGAAGTCCTGAAGTGGAGCAGAGAAGAAATACGATTTGTGATGGCAGGAAAACTTCACTTCAGTCCAGTGACCGACTTTCTGAAAGCAAAGAAAGGCAGAGCGGCCAAGTACACGCTGGTGCACGCCTTGTTGGCCACCTTGGGCAAACCCAACACTAACTACAGACCGGATCTGGTGAACGAGAACACCGTTCTCTTCCCCAAGAACACGGGCATCAGAGACGCGACGCTGCTGCTGGCCAAGGAGAAGAACGGAAGATTCGTTTTGTCGAGGGTAAGCGAAAATTCTGTTTTACGAAATAATGACACGCTTCTCACATAACTACACTCTTTTATTTATGGGAAAAAGTCGAGGAAGGGAGTTACTGTCGCGCTAAACGACCACACGAGGGATTCTAAATTCAGAGTGACGCAATAAGGAAAAACTGGTATTGAGTGACTCGCGCTTTTCACTGGGAAAATCGGCCTTTCTAGTTCGGGGAGAAGGAACTGCGCCAAATAAGATGTTTGAATTTGCAGTTGATTATCACGTGAAAGTTTACCCCTCCCCCCAATATATGTATATGTATGTATGTATCATTCAGATTGAAACATTTTCTTTACTTGATAAACCACTAATTGGCTTTTTTCAATAGCAAAGCTGACGTGAAAAACTTTTTTACCCTTCGGTAAAACCAAGATTACAAAATTACTTGGTATCTTCAACAGCAAAGCTGACTTGTTTATTTCAGGAGATGCTGATTATCTCAGGTGGATCACTTGTAGAAAATCCGTTTTTGACCTGCACAAATGGCTGGTGTCGACTTATGTCTATCAAGTGCGCGTGTTACGTCAAATGGCTTCGGAACACGAGGAGCTCCACTCAGAATGCACAGAAGATTGGGTGGTGGTGGGGATTGAATCGGATTATCACGACCGTGACAGAAGAGCTGCTTGTCGGTTTTGCACAATAACAGACAACTTTGCCACTTGGTTAGACTATAAATTGTATATTTAGTTTAATCCTTTAAGTTTGCGCATGCAGTAGAACTCGTGGCAAAGGTGAACCAAGTTCTCATCCCTTTCCTTAGTATCCCATAATGCAAAGCATCTCCTTGCGGAGATGTATAATGCTTTGCATTATGGGATACTAAGGAAAGTGATGAGAACCTGGTCCCCCTTTTGCAAAAAGATACTTCAGACTCAAACTTTGTTTGCTTACACTTGGATAAAGGATTAAACCAAATATATAATTTATAACTTTGCCTTTTGTCGTGTGGTCAGTTTAAAAGTCGTAAGAGAACGTCCTGTTGAGAATCATTGGCATGAACTCCATGGTAACGATGTATAATAAATGGTATTGTGGCATCAAAAAGGCGAGCAATGGCAAAGCGAAAACATAATTGACCTTTGACGTGGTACTATAACCATTAAGTTTCGAGAAAGCGAAGATTCTTGCTCTGCAAAATCGTAGAGGAACGTACCAGAAATATGGGAGCAGGTATGCTCTAAAATAGACGGCAAATGGCCTGTGGACGGGAGGGAGGTTAACAGAGATACTGGTAACGAGTAGATAAAAAGAAAAAAAATGGTGTCCTCTTGGGTTAGGTTACCTATACTTTTTTTTTTTAAGAAAAGAGCATTCTTCAGGAACCCATGGACACATCCCAGAAAATTCTCTGAATCTTTAATTTTGGTTTCTAACATGCTGACCTAAGAGAGGAAAAAAAAAAAAAAAAAAAAGTCGTCCTCTCTCCGGAGAGGAGATCATCTAATGATGTAATGCTTCTTAGCTGCTGTGAAAGCTCCTGCCAGTTGCCACCCTCAGAACTGCCCCACCTGCTGCTCGTCGTTGAGTGTCAGATCGGGGGGGGGGGGGAGAAGCCACTTTTAGCATTGCTGGGGAATAGCTTTATTTTATTTGGTGTCGTAAGGTGTGTCCAAAGCACTTATTTGCTGTGTTAAGAAGTCTGTAATGAAGATAAAAACAGCCTTGTTGCGATGGATTGAAGCGAGGGTTCACTTAGAACGAGCGTTCTGCATCAGCACAATTCGATTTCCTTCTCGTCGGCCATCCCAGCGATGAACGCCCTGCATGTTTAGTTTTTCTCGTGTTTACGGTTCGCTATTTGCCAACAAACAGTTTTTTAATGACACGTCTGAAATATAATAATTAAAATAATACCGTGAATTCGCTAGAAATCACGGAAAGTGCTTAGACTGTAGGGCGCCCTTCCACGTGGAGTAAAACATTCTTAGGTTTTTTTTTTTTTTTTTTTTACTTACCTTTAGTGCTGAGAAATGATCTTATAAGTAAGGTTCGCTCCTTAAATGGTGGAGTTTTAAATCACGCACGGCTGCAATCGGGTTCACGTTCCTAGAATTTCTTCGATTGCACTTTTTGTTAAAGCGATCCGAGCGATGCCTTAACAAGTTGCTTCGCTGACCGCAATTTAATACGAAGTAGCGGTGATAAAAGAACTTTATTTACATAACCAGAATTTGTTTAGCTGAAGATTTCTTTCCATTACGTGTTGCAACAAACGCTGAACTCTTAGACGAGTTTCCATACAAAAAAAATCTGTTTTACTTTTGAACCTGATAGGGTCGTTTCCGCTGTAAAACTCGTCACGGCTAACTTCGTTTCGACGCAATAAAACTTCCAAAATGCTATTAAAAATGGAATGCTTTCTGGAATTAAATGCCATCTAAGTAAATAGAAAAAAGAATAATTCCTGACGGGAAAAAGTACAATTAACACAACTTATTAATAAAAACTGTTACTGAAAGATCAGTCGAAATAAATAACACGTTCTCGGCTTTATGGACTATCAAAAAGCTTTGGCACAGTAAGCCATGAAAAGTTAATAGAAATATTAAAAGGCGTTCAAATTGATACAAAAGAGCTCAGAATAATAATAATAGAATTATACTGGAATCAGAAGACAGATCATAAACGACCTTAATAAGGAAACAAAGGACATAAAAAGAGGAGTAAGACAATGGTGTATAATATCATCTATACTTTTCTGTATATGCAGTGAAAGAAATTGAAATGGGAATAAAACTCGTCACCGATCAATCGAATTACAAATATTAGATTTGGTGTTCATAGCGAAATCAAAAACAGAATTACGAAAAATTAATTGAATAATAAATAATAATAAACAGAATTGAATAATAAAGGAGTAATGACATCTGGAATGAATAAACAGATGAAAATAAGAATAATAAAATCCATCAATGGTACACATTGAATTATGGATGTGAGACGTGGACTTATACAAAACCCATCATCAAGAAATTGCAGGCCTTTGAGATGTGCTATAGGAGGACACTGAAGGTTTCTTGGAACGAGAGAAAAACTAAAGAAGTTAATCGGAAGCAAAAGATGGCAGGACACATTAAGAGGATGATCAGCAGGGAAAATTGGAGGGAAGAACTTCTTGCGTTGATGAATGGACGGGCAACAAGAGCTGCTACGAAAAAGCTTTAATTGGATGTCAGAGGAATGGACATTCTCGCTTGCCAACTTTTGCTGAATTTAGAATGGAAGCGAGTTAATCGCGTAGGTTCAGCAACCACTTCAACTGTTTGACTTGTCGCTGGTTAGTAGCGTAATGGAGGTGACCTTTCCGTGAAGAATAATCTGATTTGCAAATGAAGACGTTTCCTCCATTTCGCGATGAAAGGCCTGGCAGCAGGTGTTAGTTCGTCGGATGTTTTAAATTTCTGCCTTGCCGGGCTAAAGATCTTGCATCCAAATGGCTCGAGTAATGTTGGCGACGATGAGGCAAACACTCGTGAAGATATTTCCGTAGAAAGGCATCGCACAGCAGTCCAATAGTAAAAACACGTTGAGATGGGCGTTTAACTCCTCCTGAAAACAGAACAAAATGCCCCTTTTGATGATAAACTGAAAGATTTTGCAATAAAAATAAAAGCTTTAAAGGAAAGTCCGGAGGGTTAAATTAAAAAAAAAAAAAAAAAGCGTCCCGTCAGAAGTAATGGGACCGAGAAAGATTGTGTGGTTATAAAGCTTAAAATATCGCTGGTACATTGTTTCGAGAGAGAGGATTTTTTAGTGGTGTGTGCCAATCATACGAGAGATTGAACTGGATGAAACAGTAATTGCGACTGGTTGGTTTCTTCTTTCCTTTGCATGTTAGATAACAATCCCCCCCCCCCCGCCGATTTTAGGGAGATGCAGTTTACATTAAAGAATGCAATCCTGGGTAAATGGTCGATTGTTTACTAGCTGCGCCCTCTGTGATTTTAATTTAGCTACTCTTTAGATTAGTTAACGCTCTTGTCACAATTTTTTTTTTTTTTTTTACAGGATCCTCTTCATTTGGGATGTTGCGTAATTGTCAGCGCAGAAGAAAGCGATGAGGTCGTGGAAATTCAAGAATACACAACAAAGGAATCGATCATGCTCAAGGTAATTAAAAAATCGCGCTATTGTTTTTTTTGCTCGCAGATCTCGAAAACTATGACCTGAATGTAGTTTCTAACAACGCTGAGGCTTTTCAATCCTAAATCCAAATGAATTTTCCTTTCATAGATCAACAGGCCACTTCCCAATCCATTAAGGAACCATCTAGTGAATTAAGCCAAGTTTAAAATTGCTGTTTCTTGTAATAAAGAGCTTTGTTTTCCTTTCCTTCAAATGGCGCACGAGTTAACACACTACTGCGTTATATTATATTTGAAATATAAACTGTCTAAATTAACGCTTGAATTTTTTTAATGCTAACTTGAAGCGTTTTTTCTTGCGCAGGCCGAGTGCAAATCGGAGACTCGAGAGTGGTTGAAGCAGCTGAAGTACCACGCCAAGGATCTGGGCACGTGGCGCAGGAGAAGAAACGCCCTTGCGAACATCATGATCAACGGCACGGTCCGGCAGTAGACCTCCAAGAAGAGATGCTTAAACCCCGTATTGACGGAAAACCTGTATAATAAATCGGAACTACTGTCTTACAAGAGAATACATGCGGGCGTGTATATAAAGGCATTAGTAACTAAAGGGAAGTTTCCTTAGACTGTGGGGTCGAGCTTCACTTTTCTTAGATGGCGGTCGTAATTATATTTAAAATCCCAACCAACGCTGCCTTAAATGCCATTTTGTTGTTAGCAATGCACGGCGACGAACGCGCTCCATATTTTAAATACTCGAAGCGTAATTTTGAGTGTCTGCTGCTGAACAAACGAAAATTGCAAAGCTGTATAGAAGATGGCGCATCTGCTTTATTTTAACATTTCGGCCTTAAAGTCTGTTTTCGGACAGACAGACGCGTGTCGTGTAAATAACTTGTAGGAATGCGCAGATGCACGCGATTCTGAAGGCAAAAAACCAAAGCTTGAATGCTGTAGATAGCCTTAACTTATCGTAGTTCGAGCGAGAGACGAGCAGAATTCACGCGGAACTAATACTTTATTTAAAGGTGTGCGTGTGTGTGTAGATTATTTTGGGAACGGTGAAGGCTGATTCATGTAAATTTCGAGAATGTTGCTTTATCCTACATCTTAACAAATGTATCTAGTCCACTTTTTTTTTACCATTGATGTCCACAGAAAAACTACTAAACCTGAATGTGCTTTAGACTGTATGTATATGGGGAAATAAAATTGTTTTTGTATTCAGCAGTTGCCTTTTGTACTCGACACAACTCTCGTGAACATCAGAAACATGATCTGTACATTGACCACCCCTTATGAGAACTCGTCCGTGATGGCTGTAATTTCACAAGGATTAAATCAGAACGACATCTCGCTGTTTGCATAACTCACGAATGGTGAGAGATGCAAACCGGTCCGCTAATCTTAATACGGCAAGAATGGATTTATTTTCTAGAAAATTGTGACTGTTCAGTTAAGATGAAATGTAATTTCTGGAGAAAAGAGATCGCGTGTTGGTATAATAGAACGCTGTCAAACTCGGAAATGATGGGGATACTCGTTGTAAACGTCTATCTACAGCGACGCCAAAGCACCGGCTATGCTGGCCTGTTCAATACCCAGCAGAAACTTGATCGTCGGTGGGTTTGGGATCTGTTAGGCGACTATACTTTTGCGATACACCACAGAGCAGTTTTTCATGCCCGCAGAATGTTAGCCCTAGTTGCTTTGGCCATAATTCAAATAACGAAGCGAACGTGGACCACGATGCCGGTTTCATCAGGACAATGCGGACTTCATTTCAGCAGGTCGGTGATCTTCACGGAAATGCTTTTCTGCATGCTGGCCTTGGTACAGAAAACACTTTAATTGCCAAGCTGAAAATTGGAATTTCGTGTAGTGGCCAAATTTTTGTTATTTTGTTAGCGACGTCCACGCGATAACGAGTGATAAACCGTTTGTTGAGAACTCGCATCGCGCGATTGGCAATGAACGTGTTAATAAATGCGGATTCGCATCCTCATCCAACTCCTTAAGCGGTGAACAGAAAATGAATTAAAACGTAGCGAGCGTTTCGTCCCTTCAAATATTCTGTTTGGCAGGAAACACTTCTCGTTTCAGTTTGCCTTCCTAAATTAGTTCCGCGTAGGTAGGGATGTTGCTACTACGGTAGTTTCGCTTGGCGAACGAGCTACTTACGACAGCAGGTGTGTGTAAACAAATCGGCAGACTTATTTCTATACTTACTTTCGTATAAGAAAATAACACCGTTTTCGATGCTATCAATAGCGTTCCTGGGTTCAGCACACTAAAGCTTTAGATTGAATCCACTTTTCAAGTCATGCTTTTGAAAGGAACAACCTTTTCAGAGGTCGATAGAAGAGAAGATCTGGCTGTCGTTGAGATCTTCGTTCAGGTCGTGATCTTAATTTTGGCGCTCTCGGGGAACAGTTTCGTTTTAATAGCACTGATGCGTTCTCGGAAAGCACGCCCATTCTCCAACGTCTATATTTTCATGGCCCACTCGAGCTTCGCCGATCTGCTAGTTGCTATCTTTTGCATACTGCCACAACTCATCTGGCATGTGACACGTCGCTTTGTGGGCGGAGAATTTCTTTGTCGTTCTGTAAAATATCTACAGCTGTTTGTTCTTTATCTGTCCGCCTATCTTCGGGTAGGAATGACCGTCGACCTCTTCATAGCAGTCCACGGGTTCAATAAGCAACAGGATCTCACCCGATCAGCCTGCCTGATGATTGTTCTAGCTTGGACTGTGTCCGCTCTCTTTGCTGTACCTCAGGCCGTGATATTTCGCGTGCAAGAGATCAAACCGGGTATCTTTGAGTGTTGGGCGACATTTACCGAGTCGTGGGGAGCTAAAGCCAATGTCGCATGGTTTGTAATGATAATGTTTATAATTCCCGTGGCAATTATCTGCACTTGTTACTGCGTCATGTGCTGGAAAATATGGAAATACAATCCGGGCAGTATAAGAATCAGGAGCCATATTCTTAAGGACGCTTCACGCGATACGGTTGCATACAGCAAGCCAGTTCCTCTTCCGGATATCCACCGGAGAAAAATGTGCAACAGAATTTCATATGCTGTACGGAAAACATTGAAATTAACCTTCGCAGTAATCGTCTGCTTTTTCCTGTGTTGGTCGCCATTCTGCATTAGCCAGTTGCGCCATACTATCAGTCCTCCAGAAAAAGGTAAGAAGCTTAACTACTACAAACCCAATGCGTCTAAACTATAGTTCGGCTCTTTATCGTATATATATGCGAAATACACTGGGGACCGGTGCAGCACGATCGTTTGTATTAAACGAATTCGTCTGCATTGTGACATATTAAGCGGCGATAAAACGTTGTAATTAATTCACTGCCTTCAAAAAGAAACCTTTAGGTCAGTTGTGCTTGTCGGCTTTCTTGATTACATTTCATAAAAACTTTCTATAAGCTCGGGAAGTATATTTCCCGAATGTAAACCAGACTAATTAACGTTACATATTCGCGCGGGTATTAAAAAAAAATCACTCGGGGAAGAGCATGAGATGGATTCGATTGGGTCTTAAAGTAGTTTAATTTTTCTGAATGAGAAAGATCAGAAGATAAACCACCGCATCGATTAATTTGAAACGCTGTCGAAGTGGGATTTTATTTTTTCCTGCCGTGAGACCAAATTGGAACCACGGCTAAGTTTTCAGCACTACACAAGGTAAAAAAAATTGCGAAACCGTGTATTCAGATATCACTTACAAAAAAGTTAATTCACTTTATAGCAGGTTTTATCGAACTCAAAGTAATATAGGGGTGGCACGCCACCACATCAAACGTTGATCTCGTGTTATTATTTTCGGCTACTGATCTGTGTATGGGAGTCACAACAGTAAGTGGAGAAACTCCGAGGTCACCCTCGTTTCCAATATGGCTAAGGACCCAACTGAGCATCAGGATATACGTGAGTTTTATGAACTAGAATAAATACCGAACGTGATCGGTATAAATCATACTTTGGTAAGTGATTTGCTTTTATGCATCGGGGTACAGGTGATAACTGTCTGCAGTAATTTTGTTTAGCTTGTATAATATTATTCGTTTGCATTTCAAAGGGACGAATGTATGTTATATTAAATTTCCAGAACTGAAGTAAAAGCTTGAAATGGGTAACGTCTGATGGCCAAGAGGATTCAACTATCAAAGGGCACTCTTCATTGCAGATACTTAATTATGGGTTTACAATATAATGAAAGTAGGGATCATCAACTTACACCCCTATGTTGGTTGGAAAAGGATATGGATTCATTACCAGAATAATAACTGTGGGATGAGGTAAAGATTGCATTTTGTTAAACACGTATGTAAAAAAAAAAAAAAATTTTTTTTTTTTTTTTTACTGATAACCTACTGTACCTTTCAATGATCCTCATTGTGCTAGTATGGCCGACAGTAGGAGGAAGTTTTTCAGTTCTGTGTTATACTTAGAACCTTGGCATTAAGACTGAGAAATGTGCTTCCCTTTGAACGTTTTAACACTAAGTGACCTTCACGCCATTCTGCAACTGGGATTGATAACCTAGTCACAATGCTTCTAGAACCGTTTTGTTTACCCACCCCTCACAAAAGACCTTTAAGTATAAGTACAGAGAACTATCTTCTCAGATCGACTCCATTACTTACTCTGTACAAATCAAATCCCAACTTTCTTTCACATTTTGGAGTGGTGCACCTAAGAATTCTTGATGCAGTTTGGTTGATAACCTCGCCCTCAGATGGTGTTGTTAGTTTCTTTGATGGATATTGGTCAGTGGAACTAGCATCCATTTTGTCCTCCCATTTCTGCTAAACGAGTAACTACCTCAGGATATTTTATAAATACTGAGGTCTGGTTTTTTTTTTTTTTTTTGCCTTCCCTCAGCATTAGACTATGGAAGTAAATATTGTGAAAAGGTGGGTCATTTTTTCTACATTACTGTCTGCAAAGGGGAGAGAGCACAGGAAGCGATTGCTCTGTGATATGCTAATATTGAAATCCCCCATACAAATGAACTCACCAGTTTGACTATCATATTGCAATAGGGAATCCCAAAGAGACAAAGCACTACAGTATATTGGAGTTAAGTTAGCTGGAACAGAATTGGGTTTGTTAAGAAAAGTAAAATGCCTTGTTACATATAGGACTTGCATAAATATTTTGGTGGAATCTGACAGCTGCATTCTTGTAATGGAAAGACAAAACAATACCTCAATCACCTCTGGAAGAATGATGATTACAACTTTGAAGTAAAAAAGGTAAACTAGAGGGTTATTATTTATTAGTATCAGTTCAGGAATTGCTGATGCTATTAATGCAGTATGCTATAGTAATTGGTAACTCACGAAACTGATGGGAGAAAAAGGGAAAATATTCTGACAGTCATCAGATGAAATGGTTCAAACATGTGGAGAGGGCTAATGGCATTCCAAAGCAAACCCTAGAAGGAATCGTTCCAGGGTTAAGGCCGACCTCGATTAAAATAGACTGATAACATCAAACAATGGACAAATTCCTCCCTTTCTCGACTGAGACGACTGTAGGAGGCTAGCAAAGAGTATCACCTACCAGCCATGAATGACCCAACGGTTCATTTAGGACTATGGGAGAAGAAGATATGCAATTGTTACATTCTTAGGGAAAGAAAATATTGAGAGTAGGTAAGTTTGAACTCAGCAATGAAAGAAAAAAACGTTGAGACTTTTATCTAAGTGTTACTTTGGGGTACAAAAGGAAGGATATTTCTATGTGTGAATACACTGGAACATTTTTAAATTTGTTCTGGGAGGAAGATGATACTTTCCGTTTTGGCCAGCTGTGTTTTTTTTACTATTCCAAGTATATTTATTTTTGATGACTTTATGTAACACAAAATTGAGAAGTGGTGGTTTGGACTCAGAAATAAATGGACAATACAGTGATTCTACAGAAATGACTCTTTCAGAAAGATAATGCACTGTGATTGCAGAGGCATTTCAATAGGAAGAATGGTCCAAAATTCCCCTTGCTTGCTATCATAAGATTGTAGCATCTTATTTACGTGGGTGTCTGTTCACTTCTTTCCAAGTAGTATATTTGATTACTATAAATATGCACAGGGAAAAACAAATCGTACCTGCTGTTAGCATTTTAAATATGAACTATTGAGCTCAAAATAGTGTGGCAGAAAAAAAGATATATCCTTTGCTGGTAATATAAATAAAGCATATGTAGAGTTTCCTGTAAGGAAACATATGCTTTATTACCAGCAAAGATACATGTGTCCATACCCTTAGAGAAGACCCAGCATTTCATGTGGGAAAAGGTGTTAATGACTTAAATTATCAGCCACTGCTTGTTCTCTCTCATGCAATAAAAAAGATAACCCCAGTTGTATTAGAAAATGATTACTATAATATTCTATGCTTCTTTTTAAACATTTCAGCAAGTGATGTGGAACCATTTCAGGCTATCTTCCTTCTGCTAGCTAGTCTCAACAGTTGCATTAATCCTTGGATATATTATGCTTTCAGTGGAAGACTGCTCAACCAATGTAGATTATGTTGCAGATTAAACCTTGAAACATCAACTGATAACAGCATCGAAGACAAACATCTTGCCTCAGTACAGATAAAAGTTTCTTCCACTAACAAAACTTGAATAAATCATTTGTACCATTATAAAATGTGACTTAAAACTTGTATAGTTCAAGAGTGTCAGTCAGCAGGTTTCTTATAATAAAGATTTCAAGTGTTTGAAGACTATTACGTTTGCATGTCAAATCATTCTGAACAGATTTAGGAATAGTGCTTTTAATTATTCTTGCATACATCTCACAACTAGGCTATAATATTTGATTAGGGAAAAAAATCTTGACAGAAACCAATGAGGGGAGAATGGTATTTGCACCTACACAATTTCCATGGAGAGGGGGAAATTCAATTATGAAGTTTGGAGGTGGGTTGGCTTTATATTAGACTAAAGCATGTAACCTGCCCCCCAAAAAAACTTGTACTTCACAGAAATACAGGCCACCTATCAATGTGGTGCATTATAAGATAAGGATCCAGAGGTTCTACATTTTTTGCTCAATAAAATATAAAAGAACTGGTTAGACATCAAGGGAGACCATACACAAGTCGGGCCCTTTCCAATATCACAATCTACAGATTAATTAAACAATAGTCCAAGGACTGATCACTTCATTCCAAAGATATGCATTGAGATTATTATATTATACAAAGACTGACATAAGGCCTTAGCCAGTTCAACTGAACATTCCTTATGTAACATATCATTAAATGCAAATAATAACCATATGCTTGCCCTCCTATGTTATGTAAACTGATTATCCAAAAATATGTGGAAGTTTGGTTCAGTCACCATCCTGGAAACATAATGAAAAGGCTCATTCACCTGATGTGTACTTGATATTGTTCTTACCTTACTGCTAATAAATATTTCTCACGAGAGAGATCCCAATTTACGTGTGTGTGTATACACCCACACACAGTACTATAGTTAAAATCAAACATTTCTCATCCTGTGCTCACAACTTGTTATAAGCAATACTCTGGATTGGTTGAGGTCATCTCCTGGGATAAAAAAATAACACATGGTTTCTACACCTATTATTCCCTCTTGACAACTCTAGTTTCTCTCATTTTCTCCAGCTGCCATAGTCAGGCAAATGAAATCACTATTTCTGAGCTCTTACCTGTGTCATTCTAATTGTCACAATTTATGTTAATTTACCATTATTGAAATACCATAAATCCTGACAATTAGACTGGGGAGGAGTGTATCTCTGCAAATTATCCTAGAACAATTTGTGTTGCACCAAAAATAAATATTTTTGGTGCTCTTAAATTGCTTTACATTAGGCATAAGAACTGTGATTATACCAAAAAGAAACTCTTGGCTAACACAAAGTTGAGTGCCAAGATCTGCACTATGCATGTTATGTAATAATGATATCCACATCTACCAGACTGGATGAACCTGCATGCCCAGTGTTGCAAAACATGTTTCTGGACATCTAGGAAAGTGTGTGTTACATTAAATTAGTGGAAGTATTTCCCAAGTTTCTAAAAATATTTAAGCAGATGGTGGGGAATGATCCATATAGAATAGCAAATTATTTTTTCTTTAAATGGAATAAACCCCAATTTCATGCACTTGAAAGTCCATTATAGACTAATGGAAACAGAATAACTAAGCTGTGTTAATTTGTTAACTCAGTCTCAAATTTAAGGAAGAGGTAGCTACTATGAATACTACTGAATAGAAATTTTATAATTAAATATGTATCAAGAATAAAAAATATATATGGAAGGAACCATGCCAAACTGATATGTCATTTTAGATTTCAGTAGATTCAAACCTCAATGCTTAGGTAAAGCATTCTCTTATATATACTACATCCCAAGAAACAAAATCTCATCTTGTCGATAAATGCTGCTCCTTCCAAACATAGTAAAAGGAGAGAATTGAATTTTTTATAGTAACTTTACCTCTGAACAATCAAACTGCTTATAATAGAATTCTCTTTTGTACCATTTATTACTTAAATATTATGACAAAGTGTTGTCATATTTTGTGTTAACGAGTCCTCTCCAAATTTCACAGAATATCCTTTTTTACCACTTATCTTTAATGTTAGAATGTAATTGTATTAATAAAATAAACATTTGGCCAAATGGATGCTTTTTAAAAATTTATTTAAACAAACATTACATGTCATAATCACATATACAATAAAATATTTAGAGAAATTCTACAACAATAAAGCAATTAATGTGAAATGAATTTGTGTCATTCTATTATAATTTTCATAGCAAAAATATTTACTAACATTATAACAGATGGAACACACATTCAACTAATAGGTACTTTTCGAAATCATTACATCAGAGAAGCTCAATATTTAATCAACTCACAGGAGTATTCTACTGCAAAAAAATACTAAGTTACTGCCATTTAAGAATAATTCTTTTCACATGAAACTGATTTTACTAAAAGTAGGAAATTTTTTTTTTTTTGGTAGTTTTCACAATACCAAATAACTGTTTATAAGAATATATATATTTTTTAAAGTGAATTTTCAAAAAAAAAAATTTTTTTTTCATAACATGTTTCTTATTATATTCTCTGAATGCTTCAACTTATCCATATAAATTCCAAACATTAACAAAGCTTCAACAATAAGATTTCATAGTTAACAGAAACATTGAATTTCACAACAGTAATGAATCTTATCCAAAAAAAAAACTTGGGTAGTTCAAATTATGCTGCAAATATTCAGAACTTTTCTCTCACACATATGGCACCTGAAAATTTTCTCATGTGCCATAACATTTCAAACAAATTACCTTCCTATATATTTATTGACTGAATACTAGTTATGATTAAAAATGAATCACTTCGAAATGGCAATTTTTTGGAGACAGAAAGGAGGACCTTTGAAGATATAATCTTTAGATGATCATAATATATAAATGAATTTATTCTGTTGAACTGTATAAATCAAGGTTATGTTGTCAAAATTTATTACATATGCACTGCAAAATCTCTATTTTATCAGTTTAAGGTAAAAAAAAAATAACAGATTCAAGATGTATGCATGCTGTTTTGCTGCAAAACAGCAACAACTTCTTGCCTTCCATATGAGAATACAGTTGGCTACATTTTTCCAGTAACCACAAATATATATGAGTATTACTGGCCAAAGTTATTCATTTTTCTACAAGCTTGTAAAGCACAAAGTTATAGGCATCAAAAGACAGTCCATGTCTGGAATACAGAAAGAGGACAAGTGGTGCAGTGTGAAAAGGATTGGTATTGCTGTTCTGGAGGAGAGCATAATGGCTGGAACACTCAGAGGTATATTTCAAGAGGATTTGGATGTTTTTGCATTATGACCAAAAAAAAGGAAATTTCAAGTTTCATCTGTCAAATGAGAGCTTATTCTATAGTAGAAAGGTTGACTAGGTAGGATATTAAAATTATCCTTTTTTTTTTTCCCACAAGAACCAAGTAAGAATTTCAACACCTAAAATTTGGGAAAGAAGAAAGTGTTAAGAGAAGCCTATTATCAACATAAAGTGGTGATTCTTCAGTATGAGTCCTTGCTTACATTTGGAGTAGTGACAGGACAAAATATTAAAAACAGACAATTAAATTTGGTTTGAAAGTAGAAAAAAAAGGGCAAGTTAGTGGTTTTCAGAAAATAGATTTTGGAATTGAGAAGTAAAAATAGTTTAACAGAATTTGTCAGTAAACTGTTACTGTCAAAACAGATAAAATCTGTTAAAGCAAATATCCCTGACAAAGTGGTGGACTAGGTTTCCAACAGATTTGTTTTACAATCTTAACTGTTCATATCCCAAATAGATTTTTTTTTTTTTGGGACAGTACTGTGCCAGATGATGTAATGTTTCATTCAACTTTTCCTGCTGGCAGAGAATGCATACCAGAACCTACTGTTTCCCAAAAAATAGTGATGTAGCATTCTGTCATACGCTAGCTACTTCTGCATTGCTTTTCATTATGAAAAGTGTATATAATATACAAAGATACTTCCATTAATGTGTCTGACTGGATTTTTAAGGATACAACAAAGCAACCGAAATATGAGAAGAGTACATGTGAAAATGCAAGTTTTGTTTGCATTTTATACAGATTACCGATCTAGTTTAAGTCATTCATCTTTTATATGCACACAGATAAACAATATAAAAGTAATGAGAAAACATCTTGTAAAAGAGGTTTCCCAATTATTATACATATCAAATTAAAATATATTGCATATAAGGTGATATAATAATAAATTTCAATATTATATCTGCAAATTTTTCTTATCTGTTTCTCCATCTTTTCTAAATTATTCCAAGTATGTCAAAATATCTTTAGGGACTAAATAAAGAGAATGCCTTCTACTGTACAGACTCTAGAAGCAAATAATCATGCTGAGAAAATGCATATATTAGCATAATGGAACATAACAAATATTATGCTTTTTTGATTCTGCCAATATCACGCAAAAAAGTTTAGCTTTTTTAATAAACTATTTACTTTAGAAAACAGGATTTCTAATGTGGCAAGTGCTTAACACTCACTGAGCAATGAACATAATTTATTTACGAAAACAATGGTTGAAAGTTGAGAATCTCCATTTTCTAAACTAATGCATGTATATAATTAAGAAAGTATGAAAATGATCTAAGACAATCATAAAGACCAGAGAGCTAAATAGCAAGAATAATACTCACATTGTTTTTGTAAAACATGAAAGGCAAAATTATTGTATAAAGCCATTTTAAATTGGCCTAGATACTTGGCACAAAAATATTGTAATTTTCTATGTGAATCAAAATGAAAAGTACTAAACCCACTCAGAAATGAAATGAACCAAAAAAAAAAAACCTTAAATAGAATAATTTACTACACGTGGCAGCAGTTAGGACATGGATAGCTTCGAGAAGCACCATCATTATGCAAGTTTTTGGCAGTATAACACACATTTTTTTCATCCTCCTCATTATCTATGAAAGATCATGCAAGAAAACCCTTGTCTAACCAAACTGGGCAATTATTATTTTGACAAAGTAGAAATACATTAATATTTTTTCTGTGATTCAGATTTTCTAATGCAAATTAAACACACTAGAGGTTGAAAAAAAAACCATAGCACAGAATGTAAGGAATTGACTGACAATCTGTTGAACAGCTGTAGGAGAAAAGGTTGTCTCAAAAACCAAAATAGTAAATGTGGCGAAAGCAGAGAAAGAAATGATGCTCTTCAACAAATTTGAAGATCAACTGTATATGAATGCTGACCTACTTGTCACCCATGTTTATACGGAGTTTGGAACAACCAAGTGGAAGAAATTCATGTACCAGTTCTGCCTTATTCAAAAGGCAGAACTGTGTGCAGACAGTAGTTAAAATTCTTTTTACTAAGTGAGTGATCCAATAACAAAAAATTACTTAAAAGCTTGCTCGTTGTTAAAGCAATTATGGAATCTAATCTTAAACTAATTAATGCAGGCTTATTCTCCACTGTAGAATAAATGTGCCCCCCCCCTGCAAACAAAAAATTCTAATACCTATATTCCCTTGAACTTTGTTAATAAAGAAAGCACTGTGAAATAGTTCCCAACAATCACAGACATAATCAAGTCAAATGTATACATCACTAAAAGCACCAAAAACCAGTTTGAAAAATTAAAACTTAGAAAATAATTTAGGAGCATCAATGAAAATTCTTAACAAAACTGATGAATGTAAGATACACATATTGCCTATTAAAAATTCATACCTAATCCCATTACTGTTTAGAAAAAAAGTACATATACCCATATGTACTTTTATCAGTCTTCACATAGTTTGCCATAAAATAGTTAATAGTAATTCAAATAAATCACTGCACTTTATTAAAAGAAAAGTAACCCCCTTCCAGTTTACTTGCACTATTTCACTATGAATTTTAACATTTCCAAACACAGATACTGTGAATGTAATAAATCCTTGAATTATGTTTTAAATATAATTTCATAATAAAAACAGTCAAGAGTATCACCAAAATTGTCTTATGAATAAAATCAAAAACATTAAGCTCATGCAAAGAACTAGAAAAATAATGTGTTAGTATAGCAATGCACCGTACAGAATGCTGCTGTGTTGTAATTACAACAATCTCTCAATTATTCTCACTCTTGGAAAGCAATTTACTGGTTAGTTAATTAAGGTACAGTTGCAAATGCTACTTCAGCAGTTAAACAACATGCTAATTCATTCAACAATTGGATAATTGAGAGAATATTATTATATGATAGATTGTCATACTAGGTTTATCATTTTCACAAAAACAATAAGAAGCCAAAGACTTACGTCACTGAAATATAATCCCCTTACTCTCTCTTAGAAGAATAAACACTGTTTTATATCAAAGTTAGTAACATTCAGTTAACAATAATCATGTCTCAATATTTACATTATTATGACTAGTAAAAGCTATTTAAATATAACATGTTAACTAAAGAAAAAAAATGTTCCTCTAGTCAACTCCATTATGACCAAGCATTACAGAATATATTCAAGATTAAATATAAACATTTCTATAAATTAATGTGTTTGTTATATATATTTATTTGTTTATTTATAAAAATCAACTTATTTACATTTCTAGTGTTTTTAAAACTTTTACAATCATCAACATTTATCATTTTCTTTTTAGTGGAAACAAACAATTTTTTTTTAATGTATTTGCATTATTTCTCAGAATGGGCTTTTCAAGTGATCAACCACCTCTTGGCTAGCATATTATTCATGCAAGTCTTAGTTCTTTAAATACATCAAAGATTCATGCTTTCCAGTTTTTTTCACCCTTGTAAATGACATTTGCAGGTGCTCACTAGACTTTATTCTGGGTAGAAAAAATGAGAAAGCGAAAAGAAAATTCGGGTTATTTTCAAAATTTACAATTTTACTAAAACTGAAATATTTCATGTTCTTTTTTTAAATGAAAACGAATTATGACTATTTAGTATAGAATTGTTCAAGTAGCAAGCCTAGTTATCTCTGTGGATAAAGCATCTGCTTTCCAACTGATATGTCATGGGTTTCGTTCGTAACTATAAATTCACATGTATGCCATAGTAATTAACTTTTTAATAATATCTAAATATTTCATCTTAAGCATCATAAGACATCATCAGTACAGTTATTAAACAACAATAGAAATTACATAAAAAAAATACATTAGTGCACATGCTTACATTGGAATCTTATGTATACAGTAGTGTGTTTAAGAACTAAATAATATTAGGCTATAATTAAATTAAAATATAACTTATACAGTTAAGGATAACAATTTCCCAGACTTCTGGGATAGTGAGACAATCGTTACAGCTAAAATTGGGTCTGTGCTGTAAGGCATCAGCACTTTCTTTATACAAATGCTCATGTTTATGTGGATCGATGTAGTAGCTTGGTGTGTTGGCATTTTTAACTCCATGTTAGGCGAGACCAGATTTGTGAGGTTTCATAAGACGGATGAGGGCTTAATGTTCAGGAATGCATTTATTTACAGATCTTCCTGTTTGTCCATAGTAAGACAAGTTACAAGAGCATGCCACTTCAAATATACCAGATAGCATCAGTGGTAAAAGTTTGTCTTTTGGAGAATGTACCAATTGTGAATTTGGTTTATTCGTAGCAGGGAGTTTGTATTTCTTCAAAATTTTTGACAAATGTTCAGAGATGCCTTTGTTATATGGTATAGAAGTCCTGTGGGCTTCTTCTTGTCTAGGTTGATGTTTTGGAGGACGGCTAATAATTTTTGAGTTGTTATTGGATTAAATCCATTTAGTAAGGCTGTATCTTTAATAATTTCCAATTCTTGTTTTAAAGATTATTCAGAGGAATAAAATTGGTGCGCTCTGGATACCAAAGATTTAATGATGACATATTTTTAAGATAGGTGGTGAGCCAACGTATTGTGGATATAACGACCAGAAAAAAGTTGGTTTTTGATTGACAGAAGTGGAAATGGAACCATCTTGATTAAACTGGATGTGTATAACCGAGGAAGAAATATTTTGCAATGATTCATTTTCTAGTATGAATTTGATGCAAGGATGTAGGCTGTTGATATTATTTAGAAATGAGTAAAGTTCTTGTAAAGTTCTTAAACAAATCTGAAAACAAACCCCAATTCAACATCACCAGAGTTAAAGATCGGTACCATCAACATAAGAAACCTGAATGGCAAAGAAATGGAGCTAGCTGAGGAATTAGACAAGTACCAGATCGATATAATAGGGGTGACTGAAACAAAAAAGACAAAAACTGGTGAGATCTTTCTGAGCAATAAATACAAAATGTTATATTCAGGCAACGACAATCAAGGAAAAGAAGGAGTAGCCATAGTATTCAACACAAAATACGAGGCTAATCTTCTTGAATGGCAGGCAGTCTCAAGTAGAGTAATGTGGGCAAATATGAGAATGGAAAACTGGACAATGAGACTTATTTGTGCCTATGGTCCCACAGAAGGTTCTACTAAGGTAGAAGTGGAGGAATTTTTTCAGGCTTTAGAAAAAGCAACTGACACAATGAAAAAGGAAAAGTTGGTCCTTGTTGGGGAGATCGAAATAGCAGAGTAGGAAATAATTGTGAGACATACAAAAATATTATGGGAAAATTTGGAGAAAAGAGCAAAGCTAATAATAATGGCAAATATCTGTTGGATTTCTGCTCAGGACATGGACTGGTTATTATTAACACCATGTTCAAACATAAAAATGTGCACAAATTCACATGGAGAGAAGAAGCAAGGAATAAGAAAAGTCTCATTGACTATGTTATTGTTGATAGTGATGTTTTCTCCCTGGTGCAGGACACCAGAGTGTACAGAGGATTTAAAATTGGAAGTGATCACTATTTAGTCTTGAGCAGGATAAAATTGAATTTCATATTGAAAAGAATAACATGTAAGAGGCTAGGAATAAGAAGTCTCATTGACTATGTTATTGTTGATAGTGATGTTTGTTCCCTGGTGCAGGACACCAGAGTGTACAGAGGATTTGAAATTGGAAGTGATCACTATTTAGTCTTGAGCAGAATAAAATTGAATTTCATATTGAAAAGAATAACATGTAAGAAAGTTTTAAAGCGAATAAAAGTTGAGCAGCTCTCAGATGTGAACTGTAGAAAAGATTATTGAAAAGAAAATGAAAGAGTTTGAGAACAGGAATCAAACCTTGGAGATTCAGTGGCAAACTCTGAAGAAAACATTGATTGATTCTGCCAGAGAGGCATGTGGTGAGGTTGTGTGCAAGGATAAAAAAATCAGAACTCCCTGGTGGACACAGGAAGTTAAAGAGGCAGTGAAGTAAAAAGAAGAAAGCATATCAAAAGTTCCTGCCAAATAAGTCAGCTTTTACTCTTACAGAATACAGAGACAAATGTAAGAAAGCTAAACAGTGTGTAAAACTAGCTAAACAAAAGTCA
The DNA here is from genome assembly GCF_054136105.1 of Typopeltis vanoorti. Classification (NCBI taxonomy): domain Eukaryota; kingdom Metazoa; phylum Arthropoda; class Arachnida; order Uropygi; family Thelyphonidae; genus Typopeltis; species Typopeltis vanoorti. Next base: position 110,179,079 of record NC_143563.1, read on the forward strand.
TGGAGTAATTACTTGAAGTATGGAGTAATTACTTTGAAAAACTGCTAAATGAAACAAGCAGTGATGACAGCACAGTGATAAAAAACACTGACCAGGCATGCAGTCAGGAATACATATCCATACTTGAAGTAGAAAAAGCCATCAAAGGCTTGAAATGTGGAAAGGCAGCAGGAGTAGATGATATTCAACCAGAAATGCTGAAGTATGGTGGTATAAAAGTCTTACAGTGGCTGCACTGCATAGTCCAGAAAGCCTGGACAGAGGGACGAATTCCCGATGATTGGAGTAGAGCTCTCATAGTACCCATATATAAAAAGGGAAATAAAACTGAATGTGAGAATTACAGAGGTATTTCCCTACTGAGTGTTCCTGGCAAGATCTATGCAAGTATACTTGAGAAACGGTTGAGAAGAATTGTGGAAGAACAAGCTGGATTCAGGCCAAATAGAGGCTGTCAGGATCAGATCTTCACTTTACGACAAATAGTCGAGAAAACATGGGAATATAACAGAGATCTGTATTTAAGTCTTGTCGATTTGGAAAAGGCATATGACAAGGTGCCAAGAGAGAAACTATTCAATACACTGTAGTTATATGGTGTCAATGGGGCATTATATCAAGCAATACCTAGTCTTTATTTGAGTTGTAAGTCAGCAGTTAGAATTGAAGGAAGTACAGGAAGATGGTTTAATGTTAAATCTGGTGTGAGACAAGGATGTACATTATCCCCTCTGTTATTCATTATCTATATGGATCACATCATGATGGAAAGTGGTATTAAACATGATATCAAAATTGGAGTTCTTAATCTCAGCTCTTTGCTTTATGCAGATGATGTTATACTTCTAAATAAATCCGCTACAAGTCTGCAAGATTCTCTGACTAAATTGAATAGCTGTTGTAATAGATATGGTATGAAGGTCAGCAATAAAAAGACAAAGACAATGAAAATAGGCAGAATCATTGAAAATGTCAACTGTGTTGTGAATGGAGAACCTGTGGAACAAGTGAAACATTTCAGCTACTTAGGCACGATTTTTAGTGAAGATGGTAAATTAAATATAGAAATAGACAACAGAATCAGCAAAGCTGGTATGGTAGGAAGTCAATTGAATAAATTCATATGGAATAAGAGAGAAATTAGTCGGAACACTAAATTAGCTGTATACAAGACAGTGTTCAAACCAGTTTTAACTGATGGATCTGAGAGCTGGGTCAGAAGTAAAACACTTGACCAAAGACTAGAGACCGCAGATATGAGAGTCCTGAGAAAGATTAGAGGCGTGAACAGACGGCATCAATGGCAATATCATATTAAAAACGAGGATATTAGGAAAGAACTTGACATTGTCAACATCCGGGAATGAGTTAGCAGAGCTAATCTCAGGTGGTATGGTCACTTAAATAGAATGGGAGAGGAAAGATTAGCAAAACAAGTGTTCTCTGCCAGGTTGGTAGCAAAACGACCCAGAGGAAAACCAAGATGTAGGTGGATTGATACGGTACAAAGTGCCTTAAAGAATAGAAATATAAGATCTGATAATATTGGAGTCTTGACAAGTAACAGACTGATTTGGAGGAAAATTGTAGATAGGAAGTTAATAATGATGTAATTTTTTTCATGTAGTACTATCATATCCTGTACACTCCTTGAGGGTACATGGCAGGAATTTGATGATGATGACGATGACGTAAAGTTCTTGTTCCGTGTGACTCCAGACTGCAAAGACATCAACATATTGTTGGTTTTGGGTCAAGATTGAAAATTCTTTCTTCTAGTTTATAATAAATTTAGTTTAATCCTTTATCCAAGTGTAAGCAAACAAAGTTTGTGCCAAGACTGAGGTAAGGTGGTGCAACTCCGAGCAAAGGTGGACAAAGTTCTCAGTATCTCCCATAATGCAAAGCACATCTCCTTGCAGACACGTCTACTGCTATTCATTAAGGGAAGTGCCACTACCCAGACTGGTTTTGACCTTTATTGAGGTCTCGTCAGTGGGAGGAAGAAGCAATAGGAGAGGTCATATTTACCTATAAAAGTTGCCAACAGGTGTACCACCTTATTATTGAATTACTCTGGATTTAGAGAAAGATGTTGGAAGTTTATTTTGCACTTGGTTAGACTATAATAAATTTAGTGAGACAAGGAGTGATGAGAGCTTGGTCCACCTTTGCTCGGAGTTGCACCACCTTACCTCAGTCCTGAAGATATTTTCAGGCGCAAACTTTGTTTGCTTACACTTGGATAAAGGATTAAACTAAATTTATATCTAACCAACTGCAAAATAAACTTCCTTTCTTCTAGTTGACTAAGTTAGGTGATAAGGGTAAGCCCATTGCTGTTCCTTCCTGTTATTTATATATTTTATCTTTACATGTGATTGTAAATTTGAATAATTCCACAATATCGGATGGAAATTTTTGGGTTAACAATTCTTTTGTATCTTTGTGAGGGATATTAGTGAAGAGAGACACAATGTCAAAGCTATCTGACAGTTTAATGTCTTGAAAATATATACACGTTAGCACAAGAATAATGTTTAATTTGCCAAATATAAAAGAGTACACAACATCTTTTCGATTCTTACAAACCAACACAGAACAACCAAGATTCAATACATCGAATTCCAATTCCTTACATTTCTGGGATTTCAGATCCAATTTCAAGAATTCTAAAGAATTATGATCTAACAGCCACTTATACACCATACAAATTATCCACCCTGTTTCCTTCATCTAAAGATAAACGCTCAACCTTGTCTCTACCTGGTGTGTATCAAGTTCCTTGTAATTGTAATCTTTCTTACTTTGGACAAATTGGACGTTCCATAGAAAAAAGAATTCAAGAGCATCAGTCATCAATTCAACACAACAAACCTGAGAAATCTGGATTAGCTCAGCATGGATTAGAAACAAACCACAACATCCTCTGGTCCAAAGTAAGTAAGGCCTGTATACTTAAAGTATACAGGCCTTACTTAAACATCTTAACTTGATCGTAATGACTGTATATCTATATCAAAAATTTGTGAAAGTTTAATCAGGATAACACATTAATTTTTTTTTTTTATCAGTATAATGTTATTTACGATCATTATATGAATTTCTGAATTAATATCTTTATGTTTTTTTTTTTAAAAAAAAGTTTACTCTTCTAATACTTAGCGATATGACATCACGCGTTGCGTTCTATGTATGAATGATCAATTGTTCGTATTCTACTTTGTTTTTTAAAACTATTGCTATGTAGCCACTGAATATGGTTTGTAATATTCAGACCGAAATATTTGGCAAATTAAACATTATTCTTGTGCTAACGTGTATATATTTCTAATCATTATGTCACAAGTATCGTTAAAAAATGAGTTTAATGTCTTTTATTTTTGTGTGGAATTTTTTGGAAGAAGGTGAGTGGCCTATGAGGGGACGAAGAAATTGACAAAAATTTTGATATTTGACTGTGCCATATGTGTGAATTTATAGTTATGAATACGCCACACGTTTTACTATATAAGAAATGGGTTTTGATTCCCACCAAGGAAATGGATTTTTGTAAAAAAAAAAGTCTTTAGCTAAATTTCAAAATACTATATGTGCATCTGTGTTGTGTGTACACACACTTTGATTTCTGCAATGACAATCCCAAGAAAATCTAAAGATTACACAATCCAGGAACATTTTCAAGAGGCTAAACATTCTTCAGGTCTACACAATAACTGGTTTCAGGCAGTTAAAAATATAATCTATGACCTAAAGAGTTTCAAACATGCATTCTGGGATTTGAATCTACACTCTGATAGTAAAATGTAAACTATCCTCTCGGCCATCTAGACCAACAAACTAGTAACATTTGCTCAACATGAAAAGAGATGAAATAGGGTTTTCTTAACCAGCATCTTCCATCCCCTTATTTTGCACTCCTTGTAAAAAAACAAAAGCACTATTTAAGCATAAAGATTACATGTAGTCTTTAAAAGAAGAAAAAAAAAATGGATACAGACTTGTTTTAATGAATATGAATATTTCATAACTTATCCATGGCTTTTTGATGAACAGACACACAAGTAAGAAAAATACAAGTGACTATTTTCTGCATCTGCCATGCTGAAATTTAAGGTATCACATTCAGAGAGCATATTGTGTGAAATGCTGCATTGTTTTTTTTTTTTTTTTTTTGCAGTCATTCTCACACTTGCCTCATGGTTGCCTGCATCCACCCTAATAGCTTTAGTGTTTTACCTAACTTTGCACTTCATTATTAAACAACACTCTCTCTAGACACTTAACTCTGAATCTATTTAAATACTATCCATCAAATTCAGTCAATCAGTCTGCAAACTCCACAACCTGTGCATCGCTTCATTTGCAATCATTCCCTCCTCTTCAATTCGTCTATCATAGCATGGCAGCCAACTTACAATCTTCACGCTCTTCTTTTTTGCTTCTTCCAAGAACTATTTCACATCTTCTCTCTTACAATATTTTTTGCCTTTCAACTCATTAGTGCCAGCCAAAACAATCATCAATTCTTTATCTTTTTTGCATCCTGACAGCTCTTCACCAACATTATTAATTTTCCTGCCAGGGAAACAGGATATAGTCATACTTTCATTAAGTACTCTTCTTATCATGGAATAACCATAAAAATTTTCTCCTCATCCTCTTTCTCTTGTTTATTTCTACACACCTGTTACATTTTCTTCTTCTCAGCTCTAACAGTCTCTTGACATTCTGCAATCTTTCCATCTCATGCTTTGTTCTGTGAAGGACTCTACATAAGTGCGTTATTCCTCTCCATTTTATTGACCTTCCACCACCACATTCTCAAAATTTTCGACAGAAACATGGAAAATATATTATCTAAAAACATTACATATTCATCAGTCTCACCTACTTTCCATAAATCTTTCAACTTTCATGATGAACAAATCTCACATATATTCCAGTGAACAAAATATTCCACATCCAACCCACTCAACGTCTTGGCCAACATTGCTTTACTTTACTATTGGGCCATTCTGACACTATCTACTTTAATACAAATATACAACTTTTCTTAAATCTAAATAATTTAGATCTAAGAAATTATTCACTCTCACACACAAAACAAAAATTGTTTTTTTTTTGTGTGTGTGTGTGATTACTTTAATAATATTAATTAATTTTAAAAAATTACCTTTTCATCAGTGTTTACAATGCTAAAAAGTTAATTCATGGAAACACACATCCTTTCTCAATTTAGAATCGGACAAATCTCCATTTAGATTTAGTAACGGTGAACTGGCATTCATGTCACTTGCCCCCAATTCCAACTTATTCAAATCATTCTGTAAGTGCTACATGTCAGTCATATCAGTAAACAGATGTCTCCCAATGTCATTAATATACAAAATGAATAACAATGGACTATGAAGTGATGCCTAGGATACATTTATTGATACCTGTCAGTCAACCATTCTCTTATTCAAAATAATAGTTCATAATCCAATCTCATATCCTCCAATTTATACAACAACCTTCCATGTTATATCCAGTCAAATGCCTTAGCAAACTCCATAAGTATCAGTGTATCTATTCCCAATTCTCATCCAACCACAACATTATTGTAAAATGCAAGCAAGATATTCAAACATGACATTCCCTTAATAACTTCATGCTGTTCATTGCAAGGTACAGATTATTTATCGGCCAACTTCTGCACGTAACCTCTTACCAACTTTTCCAAATTCTTCACTGCTTCAAAGATATCAATAGCCATGTCTTTCTTTGCCCTTTGTGCAAATAGATCATATATTCTTTCACTCCTGTGTAATCCACCCTCTCATGAGATGCAAATTACACAACCAAGTTCAGCTTAACACTTTAGCATCTGTACTCCATTAATAAGTATAGAATAACATATATGCCACAGTAAATACTTTATGTAAATATTTTGTCTTATGTATCAGAAGACATCATCAGTACAACTAATGAACAAAAATAGGAATTGAATTCAAAAAATAATAGTGCGTATGCTTAGATTGGAATCCATCTACATATACGGTTGAGTGTTCATAGATTAAAAACTACTGGGCTGAAATTAACATTACTTAAATTAAATTAAAATACAGCAGATAAATTATTGAATACATTTGAGAATAACAATTTCCAAACTTTTTTGGAATAGTGAGAGAGTCAATTTGATTAAGATTACGTCTATAAAGTAAGGCTTTAGCACTTTCTTTATATAACAGTCCATGTTTATATGTGGATCTATGCAATAACTTGCCCTTTTGCCACTGGATTCTGTGATTAGCATTTTCAAATCCATGTGGTGCAAGGCCAGATTTGTGAGGTTTGATAAGGCAAATGTGGTCTTGATGTTCAGAGATATGTTTATTTATAGATATTCCTGTTTGCCCATAGTAAGACAAGTTACACAAAGATGGCACTTGGTATACACCAGGTAGCGTAATTGGTGAGAGTTTGTCTTTTGGAGAAGGTAACAAATTGTGAATTTGATTGAAGGGTTTGTAGGTAGCAATGAGTTTATATGTTTTCATAATTTTTGCTACACATTCAGAGATGCCTTTAATATATGGTATAGGAGTCCGTTGGGCTTATTTTTGTTTGCATTGATTTATAGGGGATTGGTTAATTATTTTTGGGGATGTTTATTTAGTAAGGCTGATACAGACATGTATCAGCCGTAATAGTATCCAGAGCACACAAATCTTGTGTGCTCTGTATACTAAAGATTTTATGATGCCATATTTTTGAGATGGATGGTGAGCCAATGTATTATGGATATAACCAACCTGAAAAAGTAGGTTTTCAGTAGACATAAGTGAAAATGGATCCATCTGTTTGTACTAGATGTGCACATCAAGAAAGGAAATGCTTTTTGTTGTTTCCTTTTCTACTGTGAACTTGATACAAGGATGCAGGGTGTTGATTTTTTGTAGAAATGAGTAGAGTTCAGGTTCTGTGTGACTCCAAACTGCAAAGATGTCATCAACGTAGCATAGCCACATTGTTGGTTTTGGGTCGAGAGTGAAAATTCTATCTTCTAGGTGTAGTTAAGTGATAAGAGTGAGCCCATTGCTTTTCCTTCCTGTTGTTTATATATTTGATCTTTCCATATGAAGTAATCAGATGTAATTGCAAATTTGAATAATTTCCCTATGCCCAGTGAGGCAGTAAATTCATTATTCGATCATATGATTTAACATCTAAAGCTACAGTGGTATTGCCTTCGTCAGCTTTGGTGGTAACTATACCATTATTACGTTTTATTGCGATTCGAACAAATATATTCCATATTTAGATTTCATATGCGATATCGAAAAGAAAACCAGTTATTTGTCTAGCATTGAAGCTAATAGACTAACTTTTGAAATAGCCAAAGTGATCTATGATATCCAACCATCAAAATTGAATATTCCATCAGCAAAATTAAAAGACCTGAATTCCCTAAAACATAATAATATACTTATCACCAAAACTGGCAATAAACCAAAACAAAGGCAATGCCACTGTAATCTTAGATGCTAAATCATATAATCAGAAAATGAATTTACTGCTTCATTAATGCAATACTTATTCCCAGCTTAATAATGATCCTACCAAAAGTCATCTAAAAAAACTCAACAAGTTACTGGATGAAACAAATCTATACAGGAAGAAAACATCAAAACACTCAAAATATACCATGCAAGACCTCACAGAATATATGGTTCACCAAAATTACATGAAAGTAACTGTCCATTCAGACCTAATTTGGATTCTATACGCAGTCTCAGATATAAAATATCAAGATTCCTGTCTAACATTTTCCATCCCCTGACTGACCACTCAACCTCTGCGATAAAAAACTCCATAGAATTTCATACAAAGATAAAAGACAAACTAGCAAATGCAGACATGTTAGTATGCTCTGACATTGTCTCTCTCTTGACTAATATCCCTCATCACAAAGAAACAATAGATTTATTAACCCAAACATTTCCATCAGACATAGTGGAATTATTCAAATTTGCAAACATATCTGATTACTTCACATGGAAAGATAAAATATATAAGCAACAAGAAAGAACAGCAATAGGCTCACACTTATCACCTAACTTACTCAAATTTTTTTCTGGAACACCTAGAAGATAGAATTTTTGCTTTTGACCCAAAACCAACAATGTGGCTACACTATGTCGATGACATCTTTGCAGTTTGGAGTCGCACAAAAAGAACTCTACTCATTTCTACAAAAAATCAACACCCTGCATCCTAATATCAAGTTCACAGAAAAGGAATCATCAAAAGGTATTTCCTTTCTTGATGAGCACATCCAGCACAAATAAGATGGATCCATTTCCACTTCCATCTACTAAAAACCAACTTTTTCAGGTTGTTATATCCATAATACATCAGCTCACCATCCATCTCAAAAATATGGTATCATAAAATCTTTAAGTATCCAGAGCAAACAAGATTTGTCTTCTGAAGAATCCCTAAAACAAGAATTGGAATTTATCAAAGAAAGCCTAATTAAACAAATACAATCCAATAACCCAAAAATTAATTAACCACTCCCCTACAAATCAATGCAGACAAAAAGAAGCCCACAGGACTCCTATACCATATATTAAAGGTATCTCTGAATGTGTGGCAAAAATTATGAGAAAATACAAACTCATTGCTACCTACAAACCCATCAACCAAATTCACAACTTGCTACCTTCTCCAAAAGACAAACTCTCACCAATGATGCTACTACCTGGCATATACCAAGTGCTATTTTTGTGTAACTTATCTTACCATGACAAACAGGAATATCTATTAATAAATGTGTCTCTGAACATCAAGACCACATCATCAAACCCTCACAAATTTGGGCTTGCACAACATGGAATTGAAAATGCTAAAAAAACGTCAAGCTACTATATAGTTCCACATATAAACATGAATGTTTATATAAAGAAAATGCTGAAGATTTACTTCATAGACCTAATCTTAATCGAAATGACTGTCTCACTATTCCAAAAGTTTGGGAAATTGTTATCCTCAATTTTATTCAATAATTTATCTGCTATATTTTAATTTAAGTAATGTTAATTTCAGCCTGATAATTTTTAATCCATCAACACACAACTTTATACATAAAGAGATTCCAATTATGAATGTCATTTGTTAGTTGTACTAATGATGTCATATAAGACAAAATATTTACATAATAAAAAAGTATTTACTGTAGCATACACTGTTATTCTATCATTATAGATACCCACAGATTAATTACACATCTAATATGTGTAATTAATTATCACTAAGCTTTTGTTGTGTAAAACTTTTATATACCCTGCCTTTATTTTTAACAAAGACAGACCTTGTCTTTCCATCCAAGATTGCCCCTCTTGTTGAAATGCTTTCACGGTGATCCAGATACAGTGGAGAAGTGTTAAAGATGATGTGAGGATTGTGAAATGTAGATTTCGAGGACAAACTAAGAATGTATGGACTGCACACACTAACAAACAGGAGAAAGATGGGTGATAGAGACCTAGGAATTTTTCATTTCAAAGAAGGCAAGAATAAGGCATTCTTGGAAGTTGAGAATAAATGCAGTAAAGAAAAGGGTGAGAGCTAGATTTTTCTCTCACAGAATGGTGCATGATTAGTATAGCTTACTTTTTGAGGTAATGAGTGCAAGTAGAGTAAATGAATTCATAAGGTATGACAACTGGTGGGAAGTGATGTGTAGCCTCTGTTGGTCATTAAGTCCTTGACTCTCTGGAAGTCTCTAATAATTTATTTTCACTATACTTCTAAATCTTTTTTTTTTTTTTTTTTTTTTTTAATTTTCTTCTCCTCCACACTACTATCAATGGAATCCAATGCCATACCATCACATTTCCATATAGTAAAACCTGTGGTCATCTGGAAATAGGTTATTGAATCACAATGATATCAGCCTGCAGGACAGGAAAGTCATCCATGGCACGCTGAAACCAAGCAAGGCAACATAGTAAACCAAAAATAAACAATAAATTTAAATTTAAAAAACAACTTTAATACACTGACAAATGTTACTCACTGCTTTCGCACGCTGCAATTACATGATAAGATGAGCTTTCTGGTAAACTTCTTTGCCTAAGTGTGGAGTATCGCTTGGGCCGACTGCTACCTGAAGCAATAGGTTTGGTGAAAGGCACTTCAGAATCCACACTTTGAACTTTACCTAAGGAATTTTCATATGCAAAAATAACTTGTATATTAAACAAAACCAAAAAAAACCTTGAAATTAAATAAAACAATGAAATAAAATTATTTGGGTAAGAGGTTCAATACTGGTTTGCAACTATATATATATATAATGGCCAATGGCCTTCTCAAAGATATCCTCAGTAACAGGGTTTAATGCACCACTAATGACAGAGATATCTATAGTAGCATAATTAATTTAGTATAGAATAATAATACCATATCAAACTATACTCCCCTCCAGCATTGTGTGTTTAAGAAAATTAACAATGTAGACTAGATAATAACTAAAAATATTTAATTACTTCCTATATTTTGCTGAAGTTAATCAGCATCTTCAGGATTTAATATACTGGTATTGAACATGTACAAAAAGGCATAAGTCAGTAACAAAAATGGAGCAAGAGAGATACAGGATGACCTAAACTCTTATAATTACACCATCTATTGGCTTTGGTTGGGAGTTCTTAGGTGTTGGGATGACTCTCTGCTGATGAGGGTTCCCCATATGAAAGGCAATTTGCAACTATATTTGTTTAGGATGGGATAGTTGCTAAGAGCTTCAGCAGGTTAGAGGAAAAGCCTCTCGAATTTAAATTTGCTTTGGTGGAGTAAAGTGGCTTTATTCCAATGGATCCTGTGCTGGGTATCCAGAGCATGGTCTGCTATGGTCACTCAGGATTAGCAGTGTATCTGCATGGATGTGTTTAATACCAGCATACTAATCCTTGAAGTTGCCGATTTAACCTCAGCAAAATATATGAAGTAATAATTAAATATTTTTAGGTATTGTCTAGTCTACGTTGTGAATTTCCTTAAACAATACAATGCTGGAGAATCAACATATAAGCATAAACACCAAGTATACTCCCCTACCATCTGGATAAGAGGGGAGCCTTCCAATATAATTTGTGAACTTAAGCATGGAAGCTGGGAGGAGAAAGCATTATATTACACTTAAGCAACTAGAGCTATGAAACAGGCACACAGCAACTGAATATTTTGTTTTCCTGATCAGCTGGCATGTTATGAGAGAAAAATGCTTTTTTTTTCTCTCATAACATTAGCCAGTCCTGCATGGAAGTGCAGGACTGGCTAATCCATGCTTATTTGAAATAGCTTTGTAAATGGCACAATTTTTTACATTCTACAGTTCATTTTCTTTTAAAAAATTATTTAAGAATGTACTCTCTTATTATTACCCAAGACTCTATGGAGTCAAAGACTCATCTGGGAGGTCCTTTTATCATACCATGCTTTAAACACTCAAATTCTGTGAAGACACCACACTCTCAGGCAAGGCATTCCAATCATTCACAACTCTGCATGAATTATACAGTTTCCAGGGATGACCTCTGTTTCTCCCCTGATCTCCCACTATTTTCTATAGAACCTCTCCAGCATTGATCCTATAACAACCCCTTTGTAGGTCTCCCCTCTTCCTCCTATCCACCAGACTCTGCAAATTGCATCTTCTCAATCTTTCCCCATACTCGACATTCCAGGTTAGAAACTACCTTAGTCAGTCGCCTCTAGACCCATTCCAACATCTCTTCGTCCTTCTGAAAACCAGGTGACCAAATCTGGGCAGAACAGTCCATTTGTGGCCCAATCAAAGACTTATACAATGGAACAAGAATGTTCCTACTTCTACAAGTCAGTGTCCTCCACATCATTCCCAGAAGCCTTTGTGTTGTCTTCACAATTTTGGCTATGTGTCCTCTAAATTTCAGATCCTTATCCACTATCACCCTCAGATCTTTTATTTCCTTTACCTCCGACAATATATCCTCACCAGGCATAAATTCTGCATCCCATCTTTGTTTTCCAAATTTTAAAATGTTACATTTTGCAACATTGAACTCACATCCCCATTCCTGTGCCCAATCACTCAATTGATTCAAGTTTTCTAGTAAGGCCACATCTTCTCTACTCTTCATGGTTCATCCCAACTTTGCATCATCTGCAAACAACTGAATATCTCCATCCAAATCGTCACCAATATCATTAATATATAAGTTAAACAGTAATGGCCCTAAAACAGACCCCCTGAGGCACACCACTAGTGACTTTCCTTTTCCTAAATATCAATTCCCCCATACACAACTTGTTGATACCTATCAGATAGCTGGTCTCCAATCCAATGTACTAATCTAATATCCAACCCCATCCACTCTAGTTTGACTATCAACTTATCATGTGGTAATCTATCAAAAGCCTTTGCAAAATTTAAGTATATTACTGTGTATCCTTCTCCTCTGTCCAAGGAAGCAGTCACCTTATTATAATAAGTAAGTAGATTACTAAAACATGACCTCCCTTTAGCAAATTCATGCTGTCCATCAAAGATAATACCACTGTTGTCAACCCAATTCAGAATCCTAGTTCTATATTGATGCTGGGGTTCTATCACCTCCCTTATGAAGCAGCACAATCTTGTCCTCCTTCCACTCCTTAGGAACTTGACCCAATGCAAGACTCATATTAAAAAAATATGTCAAGGCCAGCATCAACTCCCTGGCACATTCCTTCAGAATGCATGGTGATATATTATCAAGTTCCACAGCCTTATTAACATCTAGTTTGCTAAACTCCCCATACACCTCTTGCTTACTTACAGTCAGTCTCTGCTCCTCCCCATCATCAACTGCTCTCAATCTTTCCACGGAGTCACATTCACAAGATTGAAAGACCTTTATGAACTGCTCATTAAGTATCTCCACTATACATTCTACAACAGCTGTCTTTATACCATTTTCTCCAATCAATGTCATTCTTCCTTTTGCTGGCTACATATCAAAAGAACTCCTTAGGATTCTTTCTGGCTTCATTAGCTAACTGCTGTTCATACCTCACTTTAGCTACTCTCACCAGCCAAGTCACCTGCTTTGCCTGGCCTTTGTAATCCTCATGGAATTCGTTATTTCCACTTCTCTTATGCTGCTTCCATAATGCCCTTTTTCTCTGTATTCGCATGCTTAATCTCTTTATTCATCCATTTCACAGCTACCTTATTTAACCTTCTCACCCTTAGAATACATTTAGACATTGCATCTATTATAGTTTTTGAAAATCCCCCGAGCTGCATTGATCTCTTTTCCAGCTAACTCTTCATTCCATGCTACACCTGCAAGCCGTCTCCTGAGCTCTTCATAATCAACCCCCCCCCCCTTGCAGTTCCATATATACCCTTTGCTCATAGAGGTCCTCATACTGCTGGCAACCACCCAGGTAATCACCTCATGGTCCCTCTCATCAATTGGTGGATGATTTGACACCTCATTTATAATTACATCCTCTGATGAGATGACCAAATCCAAGACCCTTAATCCTCGTGTGCCCTCTGTTACATACTGTCTGAGGTAGTTATCCCTCAAAAACTCATTTTCTTTACTTCCAGTTGCTATCTCATCATTCCAGTCTATATTGCCATAATTAAAATTGCCCATAATGATCATTCTTTTCTTATCTGCTTGGCTAATTTGATCATACATTTCATTATCAATACCACCACTTTACCTGATCTATTACAACATCCAACCAAGTATTTTATTCCATTCATCTCTACCTCACACCATACTGCCTCAAAACCACTGACACCATTTCCCTCTTGCATCTCTACTTTGTATGGACATAACTCTTTCTCTATCATCAATAGCACTCCCCCCCTCCCCTTTTACCCCTTCTATCCTCACGAAACACATCATACCTTCCATCTCTATTCCTGTCAGGATGTCGTCCTCATCTAACCATGTCGCACTTACTCCGACAATATTTGGGTGAACAGACTCAATTAGTGCAACCATTTCATCTGCCTTGTTTCTTACACTTCTAGCATTTGCATACAAACACAACAGCTCATTCATGTATCTACAGCTAGTTCCACCGATACCACTCATTCGATGTGATCTCTTCATGCTCTACTGGGGCCATTTCCCTTTCTGCTTATTCATTTTAGAACCCTCTTCAATTCCAACTGTTTCCTCTTGATCCCAGGTCATCCCATTCCTTTCCTGTCTGCATCCTCTTGGAGCATCCACCTTTCTCATGCTGTGTACCCGTCTACCCAGAGCCTCCCAGTTTCCCTGTTCCTCTTGCACACCCATTCTCTCATTTTCCATATGCATGCCACTCACTTCCTCATTCATAACCACCTCTTCAATCTCTCCTGCTCTTCTGCATCACTTCCCACTTGATCTGATTTATTCTCTGTACTCACTTCTCTACCACCCAGCAGCAGTCTTTCCAAGCGACTCACACCATAACCACTGAAATGCAGTCCATCTCTCTCTCTTATATAGTTCACTTCGTCCTTCAAACTCATTCCACACATTAACAAACTGTAGTCCTTTCTCCTTGCACATTTCAGCTAACACATCATTCATAATTTTTGCTCTCTGCCTCATCTCACCACAGTCATACTTAGGCAACATGCTTACTAGCCTTCCTGTCACACTCTTCTCTTTTATCCGTCTAAGCAGCCTCCTGATATTTATTCTGACATGCTCTTTGTCCTCTGTCAAGTCATTCATACCTATTAAAACCATCAACTCCTTTGCTTGCTCCCTCCTCATATCCAATGCCTCAATCACTCTACTCATTTTACTGCCTGGAAAACATACCTTGTGCATCCTCTCATCCAGCAATTTTTTAATAATGGAGTTGCCATACAACACCACTCGCTCATCTTTCGTACCAACATGATTTGTTTTAATCGTTTTCATCTGAAGTTTCTTAATTTCATTCCACATCCATTTCATCTCTTGCCTCATCCAACCCAATTCAACTTTCAAATCTCGAGTCACATTCTCTCTATCATTCAATCTTTCTAATTTTTGAACTCTCAACCCCCGCTTCACACTTTCACTCTCATTCATCCTTTTGAGTTTCTATACTTTCAGTCCATGCATCCAACTTCGCTATCATTCATTCTTTCAATTTTTCCCACTTTCAAACCTTGCGTCACGCTATTTCCAGTTTCATTAGTTTTCTCTCAATTTCGTTGCCTTCTGCCACATTTACCTCACATTTGTCCTTTTTACCATCCATTACGGTTTTCAAATCACTCGTTTTCTTTTTCAATGAATTTTGAACATTTTTGCCTTTCTTTCACATCATCCTTCTCTTTCGAATGAGCACTCATCGAATTCTCATTTAGCTCACACTTCGCACACACCTTCCATCCGACCTAAATATCCACAAATTATCTATGTAATCAAAAGAATACATGTAGCACACCTCGCACTTCACAAAACGACTGAACTCTAAGTTAAAGTCATGCAATGACAAAGCCACTGCCATCTTTCCTCTCCTGGTTATTACTCTAAGATCTAATAACAACGAATTTGTAATTAAGTTTAGGCAAAATATCCCACACACTAATAATACTAGTAGCGCACAACTTTTATAGCAGCTCTTACTCAAACAAACACTCATATACAATTAATTATTTCAAGAATAACTTATCTGAATTTGAAGCTCTTCTTACACCCCGCTGCTGCCCTTGCCCTTTTGTAGAACAAATTATTGGTCCACATAATTGTTTCGATGGAGCAATGTTAAAAAACAATTTTCAGTCCACACAATACAGTATTAAATGAAAAATGCAGTGAAGAAGAAGATACGGATAAACAATATTATATACTATTTCTTTTGTACCATATGAGTTTCTTTACAAAATACAATATGCTTTCCACTATTATATGCCTAACTGTTTTCTGCAGTTGTTTCCAAGACCATCCTGTCATATTCCCCCAGGTTTTTCTAAGTATCTTTTTGGTATACGGTTCTTCACTACCCCCCCCCCCAACATTATATTATCGTGCAATCTTTCTAAGACAATTTTTCCATTCTTTCATTTTCATTTTTGGATTCAATCATTTTTTGTTGTCACTGTTTAATATTTTTCTTATCAATAGTTCTATTTGTCTAATTCTGTATGTTTTGTATATTTATTGTCATGTCATATTTTTACAGATTTCATTTAGCTTGTTTATCAACTTTTGCAGTTCATTTGGGGTCTTGCAATAAGGACGAGATCATCTGCATATTTGATATTATTTATGTTTAAACCATTGACATTGATTCCAGGCTCATCGTCTATTGCCTTCTTTACAACTTCTTCTAGATATATGTTGAATAGGCATGGGGATAATGGGCATCCCTTGCATTACTCCTTTTTGGATCTCTATAGTTTCTTTTCCTTTCTTGTCCTTTTTAATTATAGCATTTGTCTTAGAGTAATATTTTATCAGAAATTATATTATATATTTGTCTATTGCTATTTCTAGTAGAATTTTAAGAAGGATTTCTCTGTTGATGCTATCAAAAGCCTGTTTAAAGTCCACAAAACAACAATATAGTTCTTTATGGTCTTTCCAGCTGAACTCTGCTAGTTGGTGCAGTGTGAAAATTTGGTCTATTGTTGAATAGTTTCTTCGGAAACCAGCTTGTTCTATGCCTATCATTTCTTCGTAGGTGTTTTTTAATCTATTTTGTATAATTCTTATGAATATTTTATAGGTGTGGGAAAGTAAATCAATTGGTCTGTAATTTCTGCAGTCTCTTCTGTCTCCTTTCTTGTATATTGGGATGATCTTTAGTTCTCCAGTCATCTGGCTCTCCTGTTTGTAGTATTTTATTTAATAGGGTTGTTAAATATTCTATTGAGATGCTGCTTCCATATGACCACAGTTCAGTAGGGATAGTATTAATGCCTGGTGCTTTATTGTTTTTCATCTGTTTTATTGCATTTCTAACTTCTTCTTGTAAAAATTTTGGGTGGTCATTATTTTCTTCTATTGTTGGCATTGTAGTTTTGTTTCCTTGGTGGAAGATAGTCTTGAAATGGTTTGACCAGATTTTTCTTATATCTTCAATATTCCCGGTTTCAGTCATCTTGTTGTTTATCATTGTTACTGCTTTTGCTGAGAATTCCTTTGTAATTTCTCTTACAGTATCATGGAAGACTTTTAAGTTTTTTTGTTGGTATGCTTCTTGGCATTTCTTAGCTTTTTCTTCTAACCATTTTTCTTTGGCTTTTTTGCATAGGTTATCAACTTTATTTTTTAGTGCTCAGTATTTTTCTCTATTCTCTTCATTGTTTTGTTGGTTTACAAGTATCTTGGCCTCTCTTTTCTCTTCTATTGTAGCTACGATTTCTTGGGTTATCCACTGCTTGTTTATTTTGAGTTTGTTACTTAGAGTGTCTTTTGCAATTGATAACACTGTTTCTTTTCCTTCTCCCCAGTATTTTCTACTGTTCTGGAAGATGAAGGGTTTTCATTTCAAGCACATCTGTTTTAAAAATCGACTTCTGCTTGATGTTTTCTTCTTTTCCGATATTGTTTTTTCCTGTTGAATTTTAATCTTCACTTTGGCAGTTAATATTTCGTGGTCAGTGTCGAAATCAAAACTTCTTAATGTTCATACATTATTTACTGATCTTTTCCATTGTTTGTTTATGATGATAGAGTCTATGCAGTTCTTTATATTACCATGATAAATTTAGTTTAATCCTTTATTCAAGTGTGAGCAAACAAAGTTTGGGCCTGAAAATATCTTCAGGACTGGGGTAAGGTAGTACAACACAGGACAACTCGTAGCAAAGGTTTCATTAGACCGTTTATATTACCATCTGGGGATGTCCATGTATATTTATTATTAGAGCGTTGATAGAACAATGTGTTTGTAATCATTAGACTGTTTGCTTTACAGAAGTGGAGTAATTGTTCTCCTCTGTCATTAAGCTCTCCGTATCCAAATTTCCTCATCAGATCTTTTTTGTCTGCTGTGAACTGTTCTATTTTAGATTTAAAATCTCCCATCACTATCATGAGTTCTCTATTTTTGGGATTTTTTATTTCCTGTTGAAGTTCTTCATAGAAATTTTCTATTTCTTCCTCTGAATGGTTACTGTCTGGTGCATATATTTGGATTATTTTAATTGCTTTACCCTTTTTCTTCTGCTTGAAGTTTGGCTGTAATTATTCTAGGAGACACTGGTTTTATTTCAATTACTGAGTGTGTAAGTTTCTTTTCAATTAATAATGCAACTCCTTCTGTGTGTATGTTATCTTTTTTTCCTGATAGGTATAGTCTTCCTTCTGGTAAATCCATGAATCCATCTCTGCACCAATGTGTCTCTGATAAACCTAAAATACTCCATTTCAGTCTCTCATAAATCTACAAAACTTAAATACAGATTCTTGTTCCCGTGATTTCTTAACTACAATATCTGATCTTGATGACCAGTTAAGCTAGAACCCAGCATGTTCTCCAAATTCCTCAGCCACAATTTCTCTTAGTCTCTTGTCAAGTACACTTGTACAAATTTTACATGGAACAATTAGTATAGAAATTCCTCTGTAATTCTCATTAAGTTTTATTTCTTAATAAAACTTAATGCAAGATAAAAAATGTTGAACAGATGACATAGTTGAACTATTTAATGATCGCTTTATTAGTGTTTCATCCTGGTACTACAGGCTTTATTCCTAGATGAATGAGTGGTGAAGTGAATGATGTATTCCGACTACTGAGTACCTAAATGTTAATACGGCAGAGGAGCTAAATGGATAATAATAAATTTAGTTTAATCCTTTATCCAAGTGTAAGCAAACAAAGTCTGCTTACACTTGGATAAAGTGGATTGGTTAGTGGATTGATTGCACCTGAAAATATCTTCAGGACTGAGGTAAGGTGGTGCAACACCAGGTAACTCCGAGCAAAGGTGGACCAAGCTCTCATCTTTATCCAAGTGTAAAATAAACACTTGGATAAAGGATTAAACTAAATTTATTATAGTCTAACCAAGTGCAAAATAAACTTCCAACATCTTTCTCTAAAAGAACTAGATGGAATTTTATGTGTTTTAAGAGAATGTGCTATGAAACTGACCGTACTAATAAAGTGACTGTTTAATGCAAGTTTCGCAATGGGGCAGATTCATGGAGAGTATGTATCAAAATATAGACCTATTCGTATTTCTTCTGTAGTAGTGATGATTTTGGAGAAATTGGTAAGAATCCATGTACAAATTGGGCAGATGAGGGTAATATTATTTATGCAGGCCAGCATGGATTTGTTAAAGGGCATTCTTGTTTTAAATCTGGTTACCTTTTTTACAATAGGGTAAGAAGAGCAGTAGATGAAGGTAAGGCATACACTGTCATTTTTTTGGATTTTTCCAAAGGAATTTGACAGGGTGCCACATGACAAGTTGATTTTTAAGTTGCATCATATGGATTTGGATATCAGGTTAGTGGATTGAATTGGTGATTGGCTTTCTGATAGATATCAAAAATAGGAACGTTACAAGTTGAGTTCCATAGGGTTCAGCCTTGGGACCATTGCTTTTCAATGTTTATGTCAATGATATTGTCAAATAACTACAGGGAGGTGTTCAGTTGTTTGCAGATGATGTGAAGCTTGGGAGGGTTATTAGTAATAGTGCTGATGTTTTTGCTCTTCAAGAGGATTTGAATAAGCTGGAAAGGTGGGAAAAGGCATGAGGAAGTTAGTTTAATGCAACTAAATGTAAGGCTTTAAAATTTGTGATCCACAGAAGGGTGGATCTTGGGGTGATTATGGATGGAGATTTAATGTTATGGAGGCATATTGCAAAGGTGTCCGCACGGTCAGCCTAGTGGCTATGAGCTTTGCAACCATATGCCTGGGGAAGGAGTGTCCTAGGTTCGATTCCTGTCGACGGCATGAGGAGCTTAAGGATCTTCCTCAGCTAGCCAAGTTAACTGGTCTTTGGCATGGACAGCAGGATTTTTTCCACCAGTTTATCTGGGGGTTTTCATCCCGCAAGCAAGCGAACTGGCCCCATGAACACACACAGATTACAGTCAGTAATACTGACCCAGCCATAGGCCTGATTTGTCAACTATGTCGGTCTTAAGCCTAGATAAAATTTGGGGGGATTGAGATGGTGCCATACCTTCTCGTAAAAGGGACTCACGGATTGTATCATAATATGAAAACTAACTATTGCAAATGTTGTGAAGCCATTTTCAGAGAAATATGGTAATGTTGAGAAGAACATTGACCATAAGAGATAAAAGTGTGCTGGTCCCATTGTATAAAGCTTTGAACAGACCACATCTAGATTTCTGTGCTCAGATCTGGTCACTAGGATTTGAAGGGAATGAAATAACCTTGGAGAGAGTGCAGAGACAGACAAAAATGATATCAGGACTGTATAACATTAATTATGAGAATAGACTGAGGCACGGAGACCGCAGAGTTTGGTGGATAGAAGGCAAGGGGGGGATACGATTGAAACATTTAAGTTGTTGAAGGGTTGTTACTGAATCAACACTGAAGATATTTTTCATAGAATGAGGGAAAGGAGCAACGACAAGGGGCTATCCCTGGAAGTGTATAGGAACGTGGAATGCATTTCCTGACAGAGTGTAGTGAACATGCAGACTATGGATGATTTTAAGGAGTGGCATGATAGACTTCGTTTCACTAGTGTTGACCTCCTGCGATGAGTCTTTTGATTCCATGGGGATCAGGAAAATAATAACTTCAAATCTTTTTTTAATAGCTCCAGAACATTTTGCCACCTTCTTGATATTTATCATCTATATTCTTATTGTCCGCGCGGTTAGCCTAGTGGCTTAGTGCTTCGCAACCATATGCCTGGGGAAGGAGTGTCCTAGGTTCGATTCCCGTCGGAGACGTGAGGAGCTCAAGGATCTTCCTGAGCCATAGCCAAGTTAGCCGGTCTTGGGCATGGACAGTAGGGTTTTTTCCGCCAGTTTATCTGGGGTTTTTCATCCCGCAAGCAGGCAAACCGGCCCCGTGAACACACAGGTTACAGTCAAAAAAATACTTACGGCAAGGAAGGCAACGGGAAACCACCTTGCTCATAATCATCTCCCTAGTATAGTAGCATATATAGCTACCCTCCCCTGGCCGTATGGCAGAAGGGAACAGATAGATAGATATTCTTATTAGTCTTCCCATGACTTTTGTTTAGATGCTTTTACATACAGCTTAGCTCTCTTACATTTCATTTACAGCTCTCTTACATTGCTCCACGAGAATACAATCTGTATTCTCTTGGAGCATCTGCTGACTTACTTGCTAAAAACGTTTGAACGCTTTCTTCTTTTCTAAGTCTGCATTTTTACATCATGGAGTTCTATATTTTTTTTATCCTTGTACACAACTCCAAAATATGCCTTATTAGCTGATTCAATCAAGATTTTCTTCAGAGAGTGCCCAAGTCTCCAAGGTTTAATTCTTGTTTTCAAACTCTTTTCAATTTTTCTTAAATAATATTTCAAGTAGAGTCTATAGTTCATCTGTAAAAGCTGCTCAACTTTTATTCTGTTTAAAACTTTTACATGTGTTTTTAATATGATATTCATTTTTATCCAACTTAAAACTAAGTAATAATCACTTCAAATTTCCTGTGTACCTTTGTATCCTGAAACAGTGAGATACTTTTTTTTTCCCATCTTTTGCTTCTGTCAATATAGTGCACATTTTTATGTTGAAACATAGTATTAGTGATGACTAGTTCATGTTGCAAACAGAAATCCAGCAGGAACCAAGAACTTACCATTAGTATTAGCTTTACCCTTTTCTCCAAATTTTCCCCAAACATATCAATATGTCTAGGATTAATTTCTTACTCTGCTGATATGATTTCCAACAAAGGTGTATGTTTTGCTAGCAAAACACAACAAGCAGAGTTGAGTTTTGCTAGCAGTGAAATGGACAAAGGTTATCCAAACCACAGTGATAAATATTTTAGAGACTGGAATTTAGAGTATAGAAGTTAAGAATCATGAAGTTGTGATCTGTGCACATCAAGGTTTGTCAAATAAAAAAGAGGAGTGTAATGTGCTATTATCACCAAATTATGCATTGGATCTACTCCAGCTTACCAATTGGTGGTAAGCTGGAGTAGATCACTGTTATACGAAGGAAAGAGGATAGGCAAAAGAACAGAACCTTGTGGAACCCCAGCATAAAGAATCATCTAATATCACATGAAGTGTGCATCTGGTCAGAAAACTGGCAAGCCAATCTCAGATTTGGAGTGTGGGGGGGGGGAACAAATGATGGACACTTAATTATTACACCTTTATGCCATAGCTGGACTAACTTCCAAACTGCAGGATAGTACTAGTGAATAAAAAGAGAGCAAAAACAGGTGACAGAGTGGGAGTCAACTCTGGTGTACAAACCTTGAAACAAATAGAGGAATGACATCAGGACAAGTAGACTTTTTGGTATCTAATTTGTACAAGATTTTTCTGATGTTTTCTGGCAAAAGGTCAGACAAGCCATTGAGTGATAACTATTTTAAATGGTTGGGAGGAGGGACATTTACCAAGATGATCGTCAGGGTTGGAGGAGACATAAGAAGACAGGAGGTGGTTTTTTCTTTGTAGATAATGCAACAGAACCATCCTGATGTAACAATGGTGGTCAATAGAGACTAAAAGGCATGGTTGCCACTTGGACAGGAGTTACTATAAGGAGATTCAATTATAAGGGATATACTTAATGAAAATGTGATGAAAACATGTTTCCAAAGTGTGAAAATCAAGGATTTTAGTGAATAATTGGTCTGTCCCAATTGACAATATGTACTTGTTGTTATTAAGACTTACAGTCTACAGCTCTCATGAAAATTTATGACATACAGCTTTCTCTATGCCGTGGAAATTCTTATGTATTGCCATGGCTGCTTGCATTCCAAACAGGTTATCTAGAATAAGAAAGCAAGTTGTGGTAACCAGCTCTCTCAAGGAGAGGAGGATCCCATCGTAAAATGCCAATAAATTGCTAAAACTCTGGCACAACTGTGGACTTGAAAACATTTTAAATGCTTTTCACTAATATATGGTTATCATTCCTCTCTGAAACTGTTAACTCTGAGTACTCATTTGGCATAATAATCAGTATAACTTTCCAAGCAAACCAATGATCTCCATCATAGGCCACAATAATTAACATACTGCATAACAGTTAATTTTCCTGCAAAAAGATAGGTATCAAATAACTTTTGAAAGGATAGTATAGAATAAATTTATATACCATTTTGGTTATGTTCATTCTAATTCAAGATTATTTTGCCTAGATTCAACACACAAACTGCCATTTTGACAAAAATACGAGAAAGTAACTAAAACACTTTTTTTGAATGTTAGTCAAGCGGGTTTTAATTTATTGTCCTACATGTTTCGCCGATTTCTGCTATCAGCATCTTCAGGGAATACAATTGGTAAGCTATATGAAGGTAACAGACTAGGTTTTAACTGACAGTTCTAATTCATACAAAATTAGTATTGTGCGAGGCAATGCGCGTGTCTTGGGAACATGATTTATTTGTTATGAGACATAATGTAATTGGCGTGAAAGTTAATTTCTTTGATGTTTAGTGATCTGATTAAAGCTTTCCAAATTTTCAGTAGGATTAGACCTTGATTCTTATTTAGGTTTCCTATTGAACGGGCAACTGTAGCAGCCTCCTTGAAGGTTCTGGAATGGTAGTTCTCTTCTATATAGGGCATACGACTCTTATCCCTATATCTGAAGATGATATCCTAGAGCAAGCCTTGACGTCACATCTCTGTTTACAAACATTCCAGTTGTGGAAGTCATCCATATCTTAGACAACTTGTTCCCAAGAAACATCACTACTTTGTCCAATCATTGTTTAACTTCGAACTATTTCATTTGGCAAAAAACAGTCTCCAAACAACTTACCGGATTAGTAAGTTGTTTGTAGACTGTTTCACTCCTTCTTGCGCTGACTTATTCATGGAAGACCTAGAGGATAAAATTTTATCCCAAATTACTCCAAAACTGAAAACTTGGTACAGATATGTTGATGACATCTTTATCATTTGGAATCATACAAAAGAAGAACTAATGGATTATCTCAACCAAATCAATAGTTTCCACCATACCATCAAATTCACATTAGAAATTGAAAAAAAAATGAAAAACTTCCATTTCTAGACATTCTAATAAAAAAACAAACCAATAACAGTATCAACCTGTCTGTGTATAGAAAACCTTCGAATACTGGACGTTACCTCAATTTCCACTTGTCTCATCATATATCCCAGAAACTTAGCATTATCCATATGCTTAAGAAAAGAGCTATACATTACACACAGACCAAGATGACTTACAAAAAGAATTAACTACAATATCCAGAGAGCTATCCTAAAAGACTGCAACAATATCCTCTTTTCGGATATACCACAAAGACAACGTGATGACACCCAATACATCAGTACTATAACTATTCCATTTGTCAGTAGTATTTCCAAAAAATTGGCTATCCTTCTAAAACCACACAATATTAGAGTAGCATTCAAGCCAGTCAATACTATTCGGAAATTTTTAAGATCACCGAAAGACCCTCATCCATTTTACAAGTACTCTAGAGTATATAATATACCTTTCTCCTGTGGTGTTAGTTACGTTGGTCAGACCTCTAGAAGCTTTGAAACGAGACAAAAAGAACACATAGGATATGCCAGAAACAACAGACAAGCTATTTCTTGCCACTCTGCCTCTACCAACCATCTCATTGAGTGGGATAAGAGTCATATGCCCTATATAGAAGAGAACTACCATTCCAGAACCTTCAAGGAGGCTGCTACAGTCACCTGTTCAACAGGAAACCTAAATAAGAATCGAGGTCTAATCCTACCGGAAATTTGGAAAGCTTTAATCAGATCATTAATCATCAAAGAAATGAACTTTCACACCAATTACATTATGTCTTGTAACAAATAAATCATGTTCCCGAGACACACACACACACACATTATCTCACACAATACTAATTTTGTATGAATTAGAACTGTCAGTTAAAACCTAGTCTGTTACCTTCATTTAGTTACCAATTGTTATATATAGTTACCCTGAAGATGCCGATAGCAAAAATCGGCAAAACATGTAGGACAATAAATTAAAACCCACTTGACTAACATTCAAAATGTGTTTTAGTTATTATACAAGTAGTCAAGGAAGAAAATCACTATGAATATGAGAAAGTATTTTTAAATAACTTTCTCACCCAATACAGCAGCCTCAGAAAAATTTTTAAAAGAATGAGATCAATTTAAAAGGAAGTACTGTTATAAATCATCACCACTATGATATTCAAGCTGATCTTAAAGTGTGAGGCATATAAAAAAAAAAAAAAAGAAAAGAAAAAATGCTCTGCACATAAAAGTTTAGAAATTAAGGTACTTACACATATATTTATTTAATTTCCTAGAGAATTTACTTCCATAATCAAATTCTGTTTTGCTATCCTCAACTGACAAATTCTGCATTTCAGTACTAAGTGATGCAACTTCTAAACCATGCTGAAAAGAAAGTGTGCTGTCACCAGCTCCTCTGTACCACTCTTTGTCACAAATCTGGTGTTCATCTGGTTTTTTATCTTTTATACGTTTCATAGCAGAAAATTCATTTTGATCAGTTTTATGGATCGAGTCCTGTTTTTCTGTAAGCATAACTTTTGGAGATTTGTTTTTTGTATAGTTTATCCTTCTACTATTAGAAACTGACTCCTTGTTTTCTAAACATTTATTATAAATATCTTGATTATGCACAGGAATATGTACATTAGAAACATCATCATCATAAATATTAGCATTATGACTGGGAATAGAAGGGCTGCTATCAAAAGGAAGTTTGTTTTGTCTTCCTCTTCCCCTGTTTTTTCCCTGTCTTTTACCTTGGCCCCGGGGATTACCAATTATGTTGGATTTTTCTCTAAAATATGCTTCTTGATCTTGCCAATTACGAGTGTACCTTGAAGGTCCACGCCTGAAAATAAATAAGAGGTATTAATATTTGAGCTAAATGTAATATAATGGTTTATTTTTAATTATAAAACAATTAAAGTTAGTACAGATATTACTAGACTCATGTAAAACATTAAATATTATACAGAATAGCACACTGGAAATATATCACAAATGAAACATTAATATATCACCAACAAGAGAGAGAAATAAAGAGAAAATAATAATGTTAATGTCATTAAATATTTAAGCTAAAAGCAAAAATAAACAAAATGATACACAGAGAAGACTGCATAACAAGAGAGCATAAAAATTAGCATAAAATAGCACCTTATGGACATTGGTATGCCTACTTAATTCCATGCAAGTAATGCGCTAGGTAGTAATTTATTATTTCTAAACATAAATGCCAGGAGAGTCTGAAACAAAGGGTTGAGTTCATTGCTTTATTGAATACAATATGGCCTAAGATTCTTGGCATTAGTGAAACCTGACTATCAGAATCAGATATGGTAACTGGGATCGAGGGTAATGGGTATACTATTTACTAGGAATGACAGAAGAGATAGGAGAGGAAGAGAAGTACTACTAATGATATCAGATGACTTAAGTCCAGTTAGGGTAGAAATGCAAGAAAATAATGAGTGTAACAATGTCTCAAGTAGCAATGAGTTTGAGTCTATCTGGTGTGAAGTGGAGGCTAACAAAATGAAATATACAATAGGGTATTACTACAGATCTGGCTGTTCAGTTGCAGGGGATGAAGAAATGCATCATCATCATCAAATTCCTGATTTGTACCCTCAAGGGGTGTACAGGATATGCTAGTACTACATGAAAAATTTACATCATTAATAAAAAAACTTCCTATCTACAATTTTCCTCCAAATCAGTCTGTTACTTGTCAAGACTCCAATATTATCAGATCTTATATTTCTATCGTCCAAGGCACTTTGTACCATATAAATCCACCTATTTCTTGGTCGTCCTCTGGGTCGTGTTCCTGCTAACCTGGCAGAGAATACTTGTTTTGCTAATCTTTCCTCGCCCATTCTGTTTAAGTGACCATACCACCTGAGATTACCTCTGCTAATGCATTCCTGGATGCCAACAATGTCAAGTTCTTTCCTAATATCCTCGTTTTTAATATGATATTGCCATTGATGCCATCTGTTCACGCCTCTAATCTTTCTCAGGACTCCCATATCTGGGGTCTCTAGTCTTTGGTCAAGTGTTTTACTTCTAACCCAGCTCTCAGATCAATGTTAAAACTGGTTTGAACATTGTCTTGTATACAGCTAATTTAGTGTTCCGACTAATTTCTCTCTTATTCCATATGAATTTATTTGATTGACTTCCTACAATGCCAGCTTTGTTGATTCTGTTGTCTATTTCCATATTTAATTTACCATCTTTACTAAAAATCGTGCCTAAGTAGCTGAAATGTTTTACTTGTTCCACAGGTTCTCCAGTCACAACACAGTTGACATTTTCAACGATTCTACCTATTTTCAATGTCTTTGTCTTTTTATTGCTGACCCTCATACCATAGCTATTACAACAGTTATTCAATTTAGTTAGGGAATCTTGCAAGCTTGTAGCGGATTTATTTAGAAGTATAACATCATCCGCATAAAGCAAAGAGCTGACATTAACATCTCCAATTTTGATATCATGTTTAATACCACTTTCCTTCATAATGTGATCCATATAGATAACGAATAACAGAGGGGATAATGTACATCCTTATCTCACACCTTTACATTAAACCATCTTCCTGTACTTCCTTCAATTCTAACTGCTTATTTACAACGCAAATAAAGACTATGCATTGCTTGATATAATACCCCATTTACACCATATAACTGCAGCGTATTGAATAGCTTCTCTTTTGGCACCTTGTTATATGCCTTTTCCAGATCGACAAAACTTAAATACAGATCTTTGTTATATTCCCATGCTTTTTCAACTATTTGTTGTAAAGTGAAGATCTGATCCTGACCACCTCTATTTGGCCTGAATCCAACTTGTTCTTCACCAAGCTTTTCTTCCACAATTCTTCTCAAACGTTTCTCAAGTACACTTGCATAGATCTTGCCAGGAACACTCAGTAGGGAAATACCTCTGTAATTCTCACATTCAGTTTTATTTCATTTTTATATATGGGTACTATTAAAGCTCCACTCCAATCATCAGGAATTTGTCCCTCTCTCCAGGCTTTCTGAACTATACAGAGCAGCCACTGTAAGACTTTTATACCACCATACTTCAGCATTTCTGGTCGAATATCTACTCCTGCTGCCTTTCCACATTTTAAGCCTTCCATGGCTTTTTCTATTTTAAATATCGATATATATTCCTCCTGTATGCCGGTTGATTGTTTTTTAACACTGTGCTATCACTGCTTGTTTCGTTTAGCAATTTTTAGAAGTAATTATTCAATACTTCAAGGATATCTTTTATTCCCATTTTCATGTCACCATTATTATCTCTAATTCCTTTTACAGCACTCTTTCCTCCATTTCTAAGCTTCAACAAGCTCCAGAATATCTTACCACCTTCTTGA
Source organism: Typopeltis vanoorti (assembly GCF_054136105.1). Lineage (NCBI taxonomy): Eukaryota > Metazoa > Arthropoda > Arachnida > Uropygi > Thelyphonidae > Typopeltis > Typopeltis vanoorti. The sequence continues at coordinate 110,207,684 of NC_143563.1, forward strand.
TATTTATTTTCTATGTTCTTGCCTAAGTCCTCCCATGACTTTTGTTTAGCTAGTTTTACAGTGTTTAGCTTTCTTACATTTGTCTCTATGTTCTCTAAGAGCATAAGCTGACTTATTTCCCAGGAACTTTTGATATGCTTTCTTCATTTCCTTCACTGCCTCTTTAACTTCCTGTGTCCACCATGGAGTTCTAATTTTTCTATCCTTGCAGACAACTTCACCACATGCCTCTCTGGCTGAATCAATCAATGTTTTCTTCAGAGTTTGCCACTGAATCTCCAAGGTTTGATTCCTGTTCTCAAACTCTTTCATTTTTTCTTTCTAATCTTTGTGTATTTTTAGTCTACAGTTCACATCTGAGAGCTGCTCAACTTTTATTCACTTTAAAACTTTCTTACATGTTATTCTTTTCAATATGAAATTCAATTTTATCCTGCTCAAGACTAAATAGTGATCACTTGCAATTTCAAATCCTCTGTACACTCTGGTGTCCTGCACCAGTGGAAAAACATCACTATCAACAATAACACAGTTAATGAGACTTTTCTTATTCCTTGCCTCTTCTCTCCATGTGAATTTGTGCACATTTTTATGTTGGAACATAGTGTTAGTAATAACTAGTCCATGTCCCGAGCAGAAATCCAACAGATATTTGCCATTATTATTAGCTTTGCTGTTTTCTCCAAATTTTCCTAAAATAGTTTTGTATGTCTCACAATCATTTCCTACTCTGCTATTTAGATCCCCAACAAGGACCAACTTTTCCTTTTTCATTGTGTCAGTTACTTTTTCTAAAGCCTGAAAAAATTCCTCCACTTCTACCTTAGTAGAACCTTCCAGGGGACCATAGGCACAAATAAGTCTCATTGTCCAATTCCTCATTCTGATATTTGCTCACATCACTCTATTTGAGACTGCCTGCCATTCAAGAAGATTAGCCTCGTATTTTGTGTTGAATACTATGGCTACTCCTTCTTTTCCTTGATTGTTATTGCCTGAATATAACATTTTGTATTTATTGCTCAGAAAGATCTCACCAGTTTTTGTCTTTTTCGTTTCAGTCACCCCTATTATGTCAATCTGGTACTTATCTAATTCCTCAGCTAGCTCCATTTCTTTGCCATTCAGGCTTCTTATGTTGATAGTACTGATCTTTAACTCTGGTGATGTTGAGTTGGGGTGTGCTTTCAAATTTGTTCCAGTAGCTGACTTTTTGTTGTTCGCCCTGCTTCCCTGGCAAAAACAATGGAGGGTCTTGTTTAACCGGGCAACGCCCCAGCTGGCATGAAATTTTGTCATATTGTACTATCATTTATATATTGGTTTAAGCCAATAAGAATACAATTTGATCAGCTAAATCCCAAATTGGCAGCCCATCCTTGTTCGTTCAGTATCCTGGTAGAGACCCAAAAGGGTGCACCACGAGAAGGTGAGGATTGGACATTAGGTCAGAAGCACTGGTTGGTTCTCTGCATTCCTTTAAAGGCTATGTGGAGGTCTCCTCTCAGTTATACAGCTTTGACCCTTAAGCACCCCATGAAGAAATGCATCGCCAATTTATCTTTATGGGTGCTAAAGGAGTGATCATTATGGGTGACTTTAATTTTACAAACATTGATTGGGTAGATGAGAAATCTCATGATAAAAAAGTGGAATTTATTGAATTGTTGCATGACAACTTTCTCAAGCAGCAAGTGAAAGAAGAAACTCAAGGTCAAAGAGTGTTTTATTTGCTCATAAGCATCAGAAGGGTTCACTGTTAAGAATATGGTTATTTTACCACCAGTTGGTGACAGTGATCATGCTGTGCTTTCTTGGGAAGTATCTAATTGCATTGATGCTCCAATTAGAACAGGTTACAAGTTGAACTAGAAAGTTGGAAATTATGATCAACTTAGGAGAATACTATCTTTGGTCCAATGGTATCAGTTAGTGAATGAAAAAAATGTCAGCAGTGCATGGGAATCTTTGAAAACGTGCTTAAATGAGGGGTGGTATCTGAATGTATCCCTAGTGTTCAAACAATAAATAGGTTGGGAGTGAAATGGATGTGCAACCTTATTAAGCAAGAGATCCACAAGAAGATGATGTGGAAAGAATATCGTGAGAATAAGAGTGAGAAGAGCTATGAAATACGTAAAGCTCAGGGCAGAAAAGTAACAAATATTGTACTGAAAGCTAAAACAGAGTATGAAAAGAAATTGGCCATGCAAGCTAAAGGAAATCCAAAAGAACTTTATCATTATGCCACAAGCAAAAGAAAGAATGAATGTGAAAGAATAACTTTATTCAATGCAGATGGCACTTTAGTGTCGGAAGCTAATGAGATCGTTCAGTTAATGAGTGCTGACTTTGCTAAGATATATTAACCAGGTGTATGTAACATGGTGCACAGTGCTACTGTTACATTACATGAAGAGTTAGAGGTTCATGAAAATGATGTTGGAGAGCTGTTGAATAACCTGGATTTGTCAATAGGAACTGATGGAATATCAATTAAGATTTCCACATGTTTGCATAACTTGAGTCTCAGCTCAGGAATGATACCATAGGAATGGAAGGAATGTATGATAGATCCATTGTACAAGGGTGGTGCAAAAACTAATGTGTAACTACTGACTTATCAGTATCTCTGGTGTGGTAGTGAAGATTTTAGAGAAGTTGGTAAGAACACGCATACAGAAATAGGTAAACAAACAAGCTATACTCTGCAAGGAGCAGCATGGGTTTAGTAAAGGAATGTCATGGTTTAGCAATTTGCTCATGTTTTATAACAATGTTATAGCCGAGCTGGATAAAGGGAATGGATACACTAAGATAATGTTAGATTTTGCTAAGGCATTTGATAGGATACCACACGAAAGGCTGTTGCATAAACTGGAGAATATGGGATTGGAATATAAACTTGACTTGGATCGGTGGATGATTGATGACAGATAGAAAGTGTATATGGTGGGTGGGAATCTGTCAGATTTAAGGTGACCAGTAGTGTACCTCAGGGTTCAGTCCTTGGACCATTCTTGTTTAATCTATACATTAATGATATTAGGAAACGTCTAACAGGAGACGTGCAATTGTTTGCCAATGATGTGAAGATAGGCAGAGCAATCAAGGAATACTGCTGATATCCAGCACATACAAAATGATTTCAATAAACACTTCGGCATGATAAAATTTCCAACAATAAATTATATTAGTAGGGTTATGCCACAAGCAACTGACGATGCTAGGGATCTTGGTGTAATGGTGGATAGGAATCTGAAATTCAAAGGTCAGATAGCAAAAGTTGCAAATACAACTTAGAGGGTAATTGTGATGTTGAAGAGAACCTTGACATGTAAGGAAGTCATTTTGCCTCTTCATAGGCCTGGATAAGACCACACCTGGATTATTGTGCACAGATTTGGTCTCCCGCATTCCAAGGGAGATAAAGAAACTGTGAAAAAGGGTGCAAAGAAGAGATACAAAGATTATATCTGGATTATGGAATTTAGATTATGAGGATAGATTGTGAGCATGTGGATTGCAGACTCCGCTTAACAGGAGAAAGAGGGGTGATATGACAGAGTTCTATAAACTTTTGAATGGATATTATAAAATATCTGATGAAATTTTTCATTATATGACAGGTGGGGAGAGAAGATGGGGTCATCCATGGAAGTTAAATTTGTTTGCAGTCAAGAAAGGGATAAGTTTTTGTCTCACAGAGCAGTGCGTGAGTAGAATAGTTTGCCTTTAATGGTAGTGATTGCATCTAGTGAGAATGAATTTAAGGGAAGGTAGCTGGTTTGGGTGATTTATAGCCTCCCTCGACTCCCTGGAGGTCTCAGATAATGATGATAATAATACCCATGCTACTGTGCTTTACATATCTCATGTAAGATATGCTAAGCAAGAAAGGTTTTATATAAAATCCTTATGTGAGTTGAATCTTAACTATTTACCTGTACCATGTTTTTATAAACTCAATAGTTGTATCTGTGACTCATTTAAGGTATATCACAGAATACCAAACTGTTGAGCACTCTCTTAGCTGGTCTATAATTCTGGGGATCCCTTAATTTTTGGAACCATGGCAGTTGGCTAGTTTGTATTAGGATAAATGTGGATCTGGCTTTATTAATCTCCATTATAACAATTATTTATAAATTAATTAAGATGATTTGTAATTAAGAATAATTCCTTTATAAGTTAGTAAATAACAGAGGTGAAAATGTAGAAGAGATGACAATGATGGTTGGTATGAGTGGCATAACAGGTAGTGTGGATCGTGTAGCAAGAGATTTGAGATTGCTGTATACATTGTACAACAGAAACGTGAGGACAATAGAGTGTGATGTCTTGGTGTAATAATGCAGAGTGAAGAGAAGAGCAGTGACGATGAATGAGATGATAGCAAGAATATGTAGGAAGAGAGATCCGGAATAATTGGGTGCTTGGAATACATTTCAGGATGGAAAGTGGAGCTGTATGCAAGAGACCGATTACATTTGAATGAAAGAAGGATGCAGGCATTTGGAGAGACTGCTGTTTTCTGGGAAAGTGAGTATGTTAAGGCAAAGAAACTACAGTTCCAAAGGTGGAAGGTGCAGTGATGGTGGCTTGAGAAATGAGAGGATGTATACTATATTGTAGTATACACACTCTAATATATTACAGTATATACTGGAGTCTGTGTAGAGTAATAATAATAACTATGCAAATTGCAATATACAAACTGACAATGCACTGGTTTTCTGTATACAAATGCCAGGAGCTTTAGGAATAAAGGGAATGAGTTTGTGGCATTAATTGAAGACTTCTGGTATCAGTGAAACTTGGTTAACCAAAGAGAATGTTCTGCCAAGAATAGGGTGTTACTCATGGTAAGAGATGAATTGTGCTCTATTAGGGTAGAGAATGAGGGGGGTGGGAAATAATGCTAATGGCTTTGAGAGCATATAATGTTAGATGTATATAAGATAATTAGTAGGATGCTGCTATTGAGCAGGAAATATAGATGGTGATGAGTAGGAAACATTTAGGCAAATTAGTCTGACAAGTGCAAAAAGTGATTATGAGAGACTTCAAACAGAGCAATATAAATTGGACAAAGGAAGCGGTATAAGTACTAAGGGAAGTGAATTTTTGGACTTGAAGGATAACCATCTTAGACAGCATGAAGTGGAGGGAACACAAGGATCAAGTGTTCTGGACTTGGTCATAGTATGAGAGAATTTGATTGTGAATCAGATGTCATATTTGCCCCCAGTTGGCAAGAGTGATCATGTAGTCAGGACTTGGCGCATGAATAGGCATGTAGAAGTATCAAGGCAGAAGGAATTTATGTTGAATTATAAGGCAGACAACTATCATAGACTTAGAAACAACCAGCTTGAAGTGGTATAATGGATGAAAGAATTTGAAGGAAGAGAGGTCACTAGTTACTAACACCATGTTTCAATACACAGATGTGCACAAATTCACATGGAGACAAGACACAAGAAATAAGAAAAGCCTCATTGACTACGTCTAATATCTTCATGCTCATTCAGGATACAAGAGTGCACAGAGGATTTGAACTTGGAAGCAACCGTTACTATAGAATACTTTGCCACAGTAAACAACTTTTTTATAATGTAAATATTTCGTCTTATGTATCATAAGACATCATCAGTACAACTAACAAACAACAATAAAAATTGAATTAAAAAAAAAAAAACAGTAGTGTGCATGCTTAAATTGGAATCCCTCTATGTATACAGTTGCATGTTTATGGATTAAAAACTACTGGGCTGAAATTAAAATGACTTAAATTAAAATATAGCATATAAATTATTGAATACAACTGAGGATAACAATTTCCCAAACTTTTGGAATAGTGAGGCAGTCAATTCGATTAAGATTAGGTTATGAAGTAAGGCTTCACTTTCTTTACATAACAATTCATGTTTATATGTAATAACTTGGCATTTTGCCCTTATATTCATAGTAAGATAAGTTACACAAAAATAGCACTTGGTATATGCCAGGTAGTAGCATCATTGGTGAGAGTTTGTCTTTTCGAGAAGGTAGCAAGTTGTGAATTTGGTTGATGGTTTGTAGGTAGCAATGAGTTTGTATTTTCTCATAATTTTTGCCACACATTCAGAGATGCGTTTAACATGTGGTATAGGAGTCCTGTGGGCTTCTTCTTGTCTGTGCTGATTTGTAAGAGATTGGTAAATTATTTTTTGGGTTGTTATTGGACTGTATTCGTTTAGTAAGGCTGTTTCTTTGATAATTTCCAATTCTTGTTTTAGAGATTCTTCAGAAAAACAAATCTTGTGCGCTCTGGATACTAAAGATTTTATGATACCATATTTTTGAGATGGATGGTGAGCAGATGTATTATGGATATAATGACTTGAAAAGGTTGGTTTTTGGTAAGATGGAAGTGGAAATGGATCCATCTTATTTGAGCTGGATATGTACATCAAGAAAGGAAATACCTGTTGATGTTTCCTTTTCTAGTGTGAATTTGATACAAGGATGCAGAGTGTTGATTCTTTTGTAGAAATGAGTAGAGTTCAGGTTCCATATGACTTCAAACTGCAAAGACAGCATTGACGTAGCAGAGCCAAATTGTTGGTGTTGGGTCAAGAGCAAAAATTCATCTTCTAGGTGTTCAAAAAAAAAGTTGACTAAGCTTGGTGATAAGGGTGAGCCCATTGCTGTTCCTTTCTGCTGTTTATATATTTTATCTTTCCATGTGAATTAACTAGATATGATTGCAAATTTTAATAATTCCACTATGCCCGATGGAAATTTTTGCGTGTTTCTTTGTAAGGGATATTAGTGAAGAGAGAGAGAGAGACAATATCAAAGTTTACTAAGATGTCTGCATCTTATCTTCTAGTTTAATGTCTTTTATCTTTGCATGAAATTCTATGGAATTCTTTATCGTAGAGAATGAGTAGTCAGTGAGGGGATGGAAAATGTTAGACAGGAATCTTGATATTTTATATGTGAGACTGCCTATAGAATCCACAATAGGTCTTAGTGGACAGTTACTTTTATGTAATTTTGGTGAACCATATATTCCGGGAGGTCTTGCATGCTATGTTTTGAGTGTTTTGATGGTTTCTTCATCTATAGAAGTTTTGTTTCATCTAGTAACTTGAGTTTTTTGAGCTGACTTTTGGTAAAATCATTATTAAGCTAGGAGTAAGTATTGCGATCACGAAGCAGTAATTTCATTTTCTAATCATATGATTTAGCATCTAAGATTACAGTGGTATTGCCTTTCTCAGCTTTGATGATAAATATATTATTATTACATTTTAGTGAATTTGGGGCTTTTAATTCTGCTGGTGAAACATTCAACTCTGATAATCAGGCATCATAGATCACTTTGGCTATTTCAAACTATAATCTATAAGCTTCAATACTAGACAGATGGCTGGTGCTATCTTCAATGTTATGTATAAAATCAAGATATGGAACACGTTTGGGTGAAATCACAAACTTATGACCTGTTGCTAGTACGAGGTGTGGCTATTAAATAACGAGACTGGTTGCAAAAATGTGGTTTATTATAATTGTACAACTTAATTGTTATCCCCTTCAGCATACCTCCATCCTCTATCTATACACCATTGCATACAAATTTTATATTGTTGGAAACAGTGCTGCAAGTCATCAGGTGTTATCTGCTTCAGTAGCACTGCCATTTTCTCCTTTATCTCATTCACTGACTGAAAATGGGTGCCCTTCAAATGCAGATTTCAACTTTGGAAAAAGTTGAAAGTCCCACTGAGCAAAGTCTGGCAAGTAAGGTGGATGGTCCAACACTGGGATCTTCTTATCAGCCATATACTGCTTTACAGACAGTGCACTGTGGGCTGGAGTGTTGTTCTTCCACAGATCGGGTCTCTTCTTCCTCACTCGTTCTCTCAGCTTGGCCAGAACCTCAAGGTAATAATGTTGGTTAACTGTGTGACCCTCTTGTACCCATTCAAGCATTACTATGCTATTGATTTAAAAAAAAAAAAACTATCAGCATTGCCTTCAGTTTTGACTTGCTCATTCTTGCTTTTTTCATTCTTGGTGACATGGGAATTTTCCAGTGTATCAATTGTCTCTTTGTTTCTGGATCATAGTGGAAAATCCATGTCTCATCACATGTGATCTTCTCCTGCAAATCCGACTCCACTGTCAGCCATTCCATGATGTCAGTGCAAAGTTGTTTCTGGCAAATCGACTTCACACGTGTTTCTTTTATAACTGCCTACAGACAAACTACAAGGGACAGCAAACAATGCTTACCTCAATTGCTTCTAGAACCTTCAGGGTCATTCATGGCACAAGCGCATCCCACTGCTATGAGTACACAATTCACAGCCCACCTTGTCTCGTTATTTAATAGCCACACCTTGTATATTTTGCTCATCTTCAGTTACAGGCTGGACAGATAAGTTACCAACCCATTTGTCAGCAGTTAATTCAGTTGTATTTTTGTTAGATCATTCTAACAATGTTATGTTGATATGTTTATGATACTTTTTTCAAATGCTTTAGTACCTGCATTTTTGGAAAAATTATTAACCACGTGTAGCAGGTCTTGATTTTATGTATTTGGCAGATCACCTTCCAATTCTGTTGTTTTTGTGATGTTTAATGTCAGTTCCTTTTTCGAAACTCATAACTGATTTAGCAACAAGGAATGGCTAGCTTTTTGATACCTGGCGATTTAATGACTTCAACTTAGCAAAAGTGGGAATTAGTTTATAGTATCTGCACTAAAAAAATTAGATTCTGGCACACAGCTTACTTTCAATTGAAGCTTTCCCAGTAAGTTGCTCTTCTGTGCTGCCGACTCCTGTTTTTTTAATTCAATTCCTATTGTTGTTTGTTAGTTGTACTGATGATGTCTTATGTATCATAAGACATCATCAGTAAATCTTACCATCATAAAAAAAAGTTATTTACTGTGGCATACGTGTTATTCTATAGTCATGAATACCTCATATTGAAAAGAACAGTGTGTAAGAAAGTTTTAAAAAGAATTAAATTTGAGCAGCTTTTAAAAGTAAATTGTACACTTGACAATACAAACATTATTGAAGAAAATTTACAGCAGTTTGAAAACAAGAACCAAACCTTGGAGTCTCAGTGACAAACTCTGAAGAATACACTGATTGATTCAGCTAGGGGAGGTATATGGTGAAGTTGTCTACAAGGATAGAAAAATAACAACACCAATGTGGACACAAGAAGTTAAAGAAGCAGTCCTGGAAAAGAAGAAACCATACCAAAAGTTCCTAGCAAATAAGTCCACAGATGCCCTAAAAGAATACAGTGAAAAATAGGAGCAGCTAAGCTGTGTGTAAAAGTAGCTAAACAAAAGTAATGGGAAGACTCTGGTAAGAATATAGAAAATAAATAGCGGGAAGGTGGAAAAATGTTCTGGAGGCTATTAAAGAAGCCTAGAAATGGAGGAAAGAGTACTGTAAAAAGAATCAAAGATGATAAAGGTGAATGAAAACTGAAGATGAGGATATCCTACATGTCTGGAATAATTATCAATTCATCTCAAAAGTAATGTTGTTTTTAACATTAAATTTTGAAAGGATATAAAAGATAAACCACTTGCTAATTTAATGAAGTATATATTCTCCATTTGAATCAATAAAGCTCTTCCAATGTTGTAAAAGTCTCAGAACACCATTTTTATAGAATTCAGGTTTAGAGACAAAGAAGTCGCATAGGCTCAACTCAAGTGCTTCTAATATATTATATTGTTTTTCATTTATGAAATGTTGCAAACTTTGAAATAAGTAGTAATCTGAAGGAGCAAGATCAAGAGAATATGCAGGATGTGGAAGCTTTTCCCAGCTGAGTTCCTCAATCTTGGTATAGGTGATTCTAACACTATGAGGACGTGAGTTATCATGGCAAAAAACAACACCCTTTCAATTAACCAGAGAACAACTCTTTACTTTCAGTTGTTTTCAATCATTCAATCCTGTTACCTTGCATGAACCCACTGAGTTCAGCACTTAACATTCTTGTTAAGTACCCACTTTGGATCACCAGTGACGACACGACTCGAAAACGGATATTGAACCTCCAGTGCAGATATTGACACACTCTCTTCAATTGTTGTTTGTGAGTTCATGAGGAATCCACTAGACACTATTCCCAGTTCTTGCAAATGGTGATGGGATGATCAATGATGATGAATTAAGATCTTTTACTAATTCTTCAACAGTTGCATTGGCATTTCTTGCAACACAGGCAGCTTGATTGGAAGGCAATTTCAAATAGAGTAATCTGGGCACACTGCAAAATGGTGAAACAGAAAATTAAATTTATTTGTGCCTATGATCCCACAGAAGGTTTTTTAAGGAAGAAGTGGAGGAATTTGACATTAGAACAGCAGATGACAATAAAGAAAATGGAAAAAGTAAAAGTTGTCTATGTGAAGATCTGAATAGCAGATTAGGAAATTAATCCCACCAGGCATATAGAAACATTTTGGAAAAATTTGGAGAAAAAAAGCAAAGCTAACAATGATGGCAAGTATTTACTGGACTTCTGCCCAGGACACAGACCAGTCATTACTAACAACATTTTTCAACATAAAACTGTGTACAAGTTCATGCAAGGAGAGAAGACACAAGAAATAAGTAAAGCCTCTTTGACTATGTCATTGTTGATGCGATATCATCATTCTGATTCAGGATATAAAAGTGTACAGAGGATTTGAAATTGGAAGGAAAAATGGAGATCCTATAACACGAGAACAAGTAAAATATTTCAGCTGTTTAAGTACAGTTTTTAGTGAAGATGGTAGGTTAAATCTGGAAATAGACAACAGTGTCGGATTTACGTATAAGCTAAAAAAGCTACAGTTTAGGGCCTCACAATCTGCCGGGTCCTCAAATAAAAAACAAAAAGACCAGCTGATGTAATTTAAAACAGTAGGGGGCCTATGGGTTTTGTATAGCTTAGGGCCACAGCAAGTCTAAATCCGGCCCTGATAGACAACACAAAAAGCAAAGCTGGTATGGTGGGTTGCCAGCTGAATAAATTTATATTGAATAAGAGAGAAATTAGCCAAAATGCCAAACTAGCAGTATACAAGACAGTATTTAAACAGTTTTAAGTTATGTATCTGAGAGATGGATTAGAAATAAAGCACATGATCAAAGACTAGAAACTACAGATATGAGGGTTCTGAGAAAAATTAGAGGAGTGACCTAATGGCATCAATGGCAGAATCATATTAAAAATGGAGATATTATAAAGGAACTTGACATTACTGGCATTTAAGAATATGTAAGCAGAGCTAATCTAAGTGGTATGGCCACTTAAATAGAATGGGTGAATCAAGGTTAGCAAAACACTTGTTTAATGCCAATATGATAGGAAAAAGACCCAGAAGTAGACCAAAGTCGAGATGTATTAATTCGCTCAGAAGTGCCTTAGAAACATGAAATGTTAGATATTACAACATTGGAGTACTCCAATGTTGGAATTGATTTACAGGAAAAAAATTGTTGGTAGGAGATTAATAATAATATAAACTTAATCATGTAGTGCTGTCATAGTAACCTGAACACCCCCTTTGGGGGGGGGGTAGATATCAGGAAATTGATGATGATGAGGTCAGTACGGGATGAGAAAACTCCCTCCCATCCACTACTGACACCAATCACAGATTGTATAGTTCTAGTGAAAAAGATAGTGATTTCAAGTAAAATTAACTACTAGAGAAATCAAACTGCAGTAGATGAAGAAGAGGTGAAGAAAAGTTGCATGAGGTATATAATGCTACGGCTAAGAAAATAACTAGTATAGTAAGAAAAAAAAATTAGAATACAAGGAGACTAGTGCTGCAATCCAAGGAGAAACCCAAGAGATTGTTTTTTTTTTTTTTCTATGTGGCCAGTAAGAAGAAAAATGATTGTGAATGGATGATAGGATGCTCCATCCTGCTAAAGCAAGTTTTATTCCTAGAGGGATAAGGAGTGCCATTCTAGATGTCAGTAAGGGAGAAGGACTAGATGGGATTTTGCCATGTATTTTACAGGAAAGTGCTAAAGAACCGAACTTCCCATCTTGCAATGGGACAAGTTCTTGAGGAGTGGAAGAAGGATAAGATAATGCCACTACATAAGGGTGATGGTAGAATGGAGGTAGCCACAGACCAGCTTGTATTTCTTCTTTGGTTGTTAAAATTTGGGAAAAATTAGTAAGAACTGGTATACAAGGAAATATCATTTATGAAGGCAAGCAAGGATTTGTTGAGTAATCTGGCTGCCTTTTATAATAGAATAATAAGAGCAGTGGATGAGAAAAGGCATATCCTGTTATATTTTTGGATTTTTCAAAGGAATTTGACAGGGTGCTGCATAAAGTGGTATTTAAGATGCACAATATGGGTGTGGATATCAGATTATTGGATTGAATTGGTAGCTGATTATCTGATAGATATAAGAGTGTTGTATATGAGAGAGAAATATTGGGACCATTACTGTTCAATCTTTATGCCAATATTAAAATATCAAATTTTATGCCAATAGTTGTCATGGAACTTCAAGGAGATATTCAATTGTTTGTAGATGCAATGCTTGGGAGGGTTATTAGTAATGATGATGATGTCTGGACTCTTCGGAAGGATATCAATAAGCTGGAAAGGTGGGGAAAAGAATGGGGGATGCCAGTTTAATACAGTTAACAATAAGATTTTGAAATTTGGGATCCACATATGGAACGTTTCTTGGAGTTATACTGGAAAAAAAAAAGTGAAGGAAGCAAGGGATCTAGGAGTGACTGTAGATAGAAATTTTAACTTCAGAGAATGGATTGCAAAGGTTGTGAAGACAACCCAGAAAATTGCTGCAATACTGAGGAGGATAATGGCCAGCAGAGAGAAAAAAAATTATGGTGGCAGTTCCTTTGTATAAAAATTCTGATCACAGGATTTGAACGGGATGAAGTAACCATGGAGAGGATGCAGAGTATAGTTCGGTGAATAGAAGATGAAGGGGGATGTGATTAAGATATTTAAGCTGTTAACAAGTTGACACAGGAGAGATTTTTCATATGAAAGAATGAGAAGGAACAAGGACAACAGACCACTCCTGGAAGCTGTGAAAGAAAATAGTAAGAGGATAAGAGTAAGTGCAAACACTGAATGAGTTTAAAGGGTGATACGATAGACTGTGTTGTCTAAAATTGACCTCCCATGATGAGTCTCAAGACTCCATGGGAGGTCAGAAATAATACTACTAATAATTCCAAGAAAACTGTTATTTTGGGAAATTAATTTTGCTATCACTTTTGTATTTGAAAAGTATTTCAAAGATGCAATTTTCTGACAACTAATCAGCAGCACCTACCTAGAATTTTAGCATGAGTGGAAAGATTCCAACTTTCAAGTATTATATATATATATATATATATATACAGGGTGGTTCAAAATTCCGCATACAAACTTTGAGGGGAGGTAGAAAACATCAAAATCAACCATATACACATCTGAAACCATGACCGGAAATGTCACCCAGAAGTGATAGGTGGCGCTGTTCGCCAGTTGAGCAATTGGGGCTTCCTCATTCATGCTTTCAGCGTCGTATGAAGAACATGAGTCCTTTTACGAACACCAATCTGGCAGACATGCACCTCGTTTATGGGTTAGCTGAAGGTAATGGATGAGCCACTGTATGAATGTACTGCAAAAGGTACTCAAAATAGACGTGTAACACATCACCAAATGTGTGCGCATTTGCGTCAGAATTTATTTGACTATGGATCATTTGGGGATCGCAGACATGATAGTGGGCAGCCACGATCGATGCAAAATCTCACTATGGAAGAGGAGGTGTTGCATGCAATGGACAATAATCCAGAGACAAGCACACATGCTGTTGCCTCTGCTATAGGAGTATCTCGATCCAGTGTATTGCACGTCTGCACTCTGAGTCCTTACATCCATTTCATCTGCAATGGGTCCAGTTACAGATGGCCAAAGATTATCCTCGATGTGTGGAATTCACACAGTAGTTTCTGCAGAAAAGTGCCATAGACCAGGCTTTTCAAACGTGTTTTGTTCATGGATTAAGCTTCATTTACCCACAAAGAGGTCTTCAATCTCATGGGCCCACGCATGAACAATGCTCATGCGTGGGCCCATGAGAACCCACACGATGTGCAATCACATGCTGAACAACAACATTTCACCATTAATGTATGGGCAGCTATCGTCGCTGACTGTTTAGTCAGACCATACCTGTTACCATCCCGACTGGACTCCCAGAAGTGTCGGACCTTTCTGGAAGAAGTTCTGCCAGATTTACTGAACAATGTTCACAATGACTGTGTGTCATCAGATGTGGTTCCAACACAACAGGGCTCCAGCCCATTTGGGCATTTCTGTGTGTCAGTATTTGGACAGGTCCTTTGGGGTTCGATGGATTGGGCGTGGTGGACCCGTCGCATGGCCCCCATGCTCACCTGATTTATCGAGCATTGATTTCTTTCTATGGGGGGGGGGATCCTTAAAGCCATGGTGTACGAAACACCTGTTGCCTCTGACATGGACCTCGTGGCAAGAATCACCATCACCACTGCTAATATTCGGGAAACTCCAGGTATTTTCAAAAATGTATGGCAATCAATGCATCGTCAGTGTCAGGCATGTATCACTGCTAATGGTCGTAACTTTGAGCACCTGATGTGAAACCATATTATGTATCCAACTATTATTGAACTGTTCAGTTATGCCTAATAAAGTTTTTTACACTACTTACTGCCTTGTGTTATTTCTGTATCTTCGTGTCCCTGTTAGTACCGTCCGGTGGCATTTACGATCATGAACATCAAAATCAACCATATGTGAATATGGTTGATTTTGATGTTCTCTACCTCCCCTCAAAGTTTGTACGTGGAATTTTGAACCACCCTGTGTGTGTGTGCGCACGTGCGTGTGTGTGTGTGTAGGAAAGTTGACTTATGTTGACTCTGCATGATTGTTACCCAAGTGCATTTTGCATAAACTTTAATAAACTTGTACAATCTACATAATTTTTTTTTCTTTCCATATGAAGATTTGTTCCTAGTTTATTTATAAACTATCTTTCCCAGAATGTCATTGCTTTTGAGGACACCGCATTTATGGAGTGCTTGGTAATATGATAGATTAAATGTTCATGGGTTACAAAAGTTTAGCTGATAGGCAGAAAAGAAGAGACATGATAGAAGCATATAAATTACCAAATGGGCTTTACAGAGTAAATGCTCAAGAAGTATTTCAAGAGGACAGCTACAATAATGTAGCTGTTCGAAGTTTTTCCACTTGATTATACTATAAATTAAAGATACCAAGAAATTATATACTTGGTTTAATCCTTTATCCAAGTGTAGGCAAACAAGTTTGTGCCTGAGCTATTTTCAGGACTGGGGCAATTCGTATATAGAAGCTTATAACTTCACATCTTAGTATTCCATAATGCAAAGCACATATCCTTACGGGTATGTATAATGCTATGCATTATGAGAAGGGTCACTACCTAGACCAGTTTCGACCTTTATTGAGGTCTCGTCAGTGGGAGCCAGACCCAGAGTTGATACCAAGGTTGAAGTAATGCAGAAGTCATATTTTTCATATACAAGTTGCCAAAAGGTGTCACACATTATTAAAATATTCTGGATTAAAGATAGCTTATAGTTATTAGAGATAGTTAATAATGTGGTTTAGCAAGGGTTCAAGGATTAGATTTTTTATTTAGAGAATGGTAAACAAATGGAATGGGCTACCAGAAGTGTTTTTGTAAATGCATTGTCAGTGAACAATTTTAAAAAATAGTATGATGGGTACTGTACAAATAATGGCTATTACTGGCCTCCTATGATGAGACTTTGGATTCTGTTGAGATGCCCATATAATAATTTTTAAATGTTTAACTTAGTTTTGAACACTTACACATTAATGTTAGTATCTGTTGAGTTTCTTAATCATAGATATATCATGCAGCACATTTAAACAAACATCTTCACTATCAAATTTTCAGTCCTTGGTTTAATCAATCCTATTCTTAAATAGTAAACACCATGCAATGAAGTTCTGGATCATAAACCAACC
This sequence comes from Typopeltis vanoorti, assembly GCF_054136105.1. Classification (NCBI taxonomy): domain Eukaryota; kingdom Metazoa; phylum Arthropoda; class Arachnida; order Uropygi; family Thelyphonidae; genus Typopeltis; species Typopeltis vanoorti. The sequence goes on from NC_143563.1 coordinate 110,223,792, forward strand.
TTAAGATTGTCAAATTAAAATTCCTGACTGCTGTTAAAGTGGAAGAATGGGCTAATGCAGATAGTGGATGAATGTTTCAGCAAGTGGTCACATAAATGCAACAAAAATCATTATTTTCCTTCTTGAAAAGGTAATTTCCTTTATGGCAGATAACATATCACTAAATGAAATGCCAAGTTAGTCCAATTATGACCTCACTTCAGTTCTACCCATTATTTATGACCAGAAGTATATATTAATGAAAGCCTGCTAATAATTAGGATAGGGTTTGCCAGTCACTGAGTGGAACCACTGATGAATACCTTTGAGTGATTGAGAGTTAAAATGATACTTCAGGTCACTCACTGAGGTGAGAGTGATCTGAGGGATTGCCTAGTTTTGGAGATGACCCTTTACTTATGTGGAACCAGTCTGGGTAGTGGCCCTTTCCCATAATGCATAGCATTATACACAATTGAAAGGAAATGTGCTTTGCATTAAGGGATACTAAGGCAATTAACGAGAAGTCACTAGCTTCTATATAAATAGCCTAGTTGTGATGATATTTCACATGCAAACTTTGCTTACACTTGGATAAAGGATTAAAGAAGATTATAATTTCTTGGCATCTTTTATTTAATTTATAATCAAGCAAAAAAACTTTCAACAACATGCACAAAAGTGGACAATGTTCATAAAATCTACTGTGGATTGAGAATAGTGAAATTTGCTAGGTGATGAAGGCAATGGAATGAGAGTTTGATGGTTAATTTTATCTCTCTCTTGTTCTTTTCCTTATGCAGTACGATAGATTCTAGATGAACAGGAAAGACTGTAAAGACAAAGTCTATGTAATAATTCTGGAGCAAAATCGAGAGCATTTTCCCTCCCTCTCTCAACAGCATTCACATAGTTGCATCTACAGTTTACCTCTAAAAACTGCTCAACTTCATTATTATTTTTATTTTGTAAGAAAGTTATAAAAATAATTTAAGCTGAGAAGATTTCAGATGTGAACTGCAGATGCTATTATAAAAACAGTGAAACAAGAAAAACTGGGAGTGAAAACAACAACCAAATCTTGGAGTCCCAATGGAAAACTGAAGAAAACATCAACTGGGGAAACATGTGGCAAAATCATTTGAAAACAATAGAAAATTTTTGACTTCATAGACTCAATAACCAGTCCAGGAAAAGAACAAAATATATCAAAATTTCCTGGCAAATAAGTAGATGATAAATAAATAAATAAATCAGCAGATGCCCTGAGAGAATACAGAGAAAAATGTAAGATAGCTAAGCTATGTACAGAAGTTGCTAAACAGAAGTCATGGGAAGACTTGGCTAAGATAGATGAATATCATGAAGTTGCAAAATGCTCTGGAGGCTGATGAAAAAGCTTCATCAGCTTTTTCATCAGCCTCCAGATATCAAGATGATAAAGGTGACAAAATATAAAAATTGGATTTCTGGAATAATTATCGTGAAAAATTGTTCAATGAGAATGACAGAATAGCAACTTATATTAATAACTGATGTAGAAAAAGCCATCAGAAACCTGAAATGGAAAATAAGCTGAAGTAGTGGTATTAAACCATGCTCAAATAAGGAAGGATAATGTTTTACAGTGGCTACACTGCATAATTTGGAAGTCCTAGTCAGATTGAATTCTGGATGGAGTAGAGCTTGCATAGTACATAGTTACCACCTATAAAGAACAAAGCATTAATGTAAGAATTAGAGAGGAATTTCCTATCCAGGTAACAGTTAGGCAAACACAACTGAGAAGAGGCTAAAAAAAACTGTGGGTTCAGGACAAATAAGGGCTTGTCAGGATGAGATTTTCACTTTAAAACAAATAGTTGAGAAATCATGGGAATGTAAGAAGGATCCATATTTTAAGTTTTGTAGATGAGGAAAAAGCATACAACAAGGTACTTAAGAGAAAAGCTTTACAAAATACTACAGTTATTATAGGAAAATGGCTTAATGTAAAATCAGAAACGTAAGACAAGGATGCACACTATCTCCACTCTTATTTATCATCTACACCAGTATTTCCCAAAGTGTGGTATACATACCCCAGGAGTACATAAAAGGTCTTATGAGGTATGGTAAGAGGCACTTTTTTACTTTTATATTTTTGTTGCTGTATTGTCACAGATAAGTACAGGTGTATTCTATAATTAATTTTTCAATAACTAAAAAAACATAAAGGAAGTTTTAAAACAAATATTAATTTATGTGAATACCTCTCTTTTGTATTTCTTATACCCTTTAATATGGATTACTGGTTAAAAACTTAAAATTTCATATTTTTTGCTACTGTGTGTGAGTGTGTATTGGATTTGTATAACAAATTGTATTTAATAAATTAAAAAGTGTATTTTAAAAGTAAATGTAAATGTTTTAAATAAATAATTAAATTTATTACAATATTTTTAATAAATCTAAAAATAATTTCCCATATTTTTACTTTATTATAATGCAAAGGTTAAAAAAGAAATACCTTTAGAATTATTTGTGTTTGAATGAAATATTGTCAGAACTTCTACCAATTTGCCTTGCCTGAGAGGGGGGGGGGATAGCAACATTAAACCTGATATCAAAACTGGAGATACTCACCTTAACTCTTTATTCATGCAGATTATATGAATCTCTAAACAAATCCAGTACATGTCTTCAGGATATTTTAACTAAACTGAATAACTGCTGTAACAAATTCTGCATGAAAAGCAGCAATAAAAAAGACCAAAACTATCAAAATAAATAGCGAACAACATTCAAAAACATCACCTGCATTCTTAATGGAGAACCTATATAATAAGTAAAACAGGTTCTTAATTGAGAATGAGGACCTGTATAACAAATAACTTATTTCAATTATTTAGGCGCAATTTTTTTATTAAAGATGGTAACTAAATATGGAAATAGACAACATAAGCAAATTTGGTATGGGGGGAAGCCAACTAAATAAATTTATATGGAATAAGACAGAAATCAGCCCAAACTGCTAAGTAGCTGTATACAAGATAGTTCAAACCAATTTTAACTTCTGGATCTAAGCACTGGATTAGAAAGGAAACAAGACTTTATCAAAGAGATCACAGATAAGAAAAATTAATGGATTAAACAGATGGCACCAATGGCAGAATCATATGAAAAATGAAGGCGAAGAAGGAGCTCGACATGGTTAGCATTCAAAAATACGTTAGTAGACCTAATCTAAGGTGGTATGATCACTTAAAATAATGAGAGAGAAAAGGTTACCAAGGCAGTGTCCTAAAAGACTAAAATATAAGATCTGACCATACTGGCATACACATAATAACACTATATGATTACATAACAGACTAATTTAGAGAAAATTGTTAGAAATTAGTAATGATACATGTTTAATCATACAGTGTCATAGTATCCTGTACAATGGTGTGGATACATAACTAGAATTTGATGATGATTTTTGAGCACAAAAATTTAGAACCAAAGCAGGGATACCATGGACTAGATGACTTTTTGGTATCCAAGGTATTCAGGATTCTCCTGATGTCTTACTGATAAAAATTCCACAGAAAGCATGCAACGAACTGTTCTTGGGAAATGCTTTGTATTGGTAATCTCGGCAGGATTTGAAGGAAGTGAATGATGTCAGGAGATCTGCCTCATCTTTGGATGATTTTTATGATGAAAACACTGTTGGGCAGAAGTTGTGCCCAATGACTGTAGCAAAGGAACAGATAATTGCTTGACTGCCATTTGAGCAAAAGACAAGTCTTCTGCAATTGGACCTTTCAAAGTTAGATTTGGATTTCATGGTCTGTTACAAGCTGCAGTATGGGCTGAGAAAAGCAAGAGTTTTGTTTTCAAGATATGCAAAATTTGTTTCTTGGATTGCCCTGGATTATAGCTGGATGAAAGCCTTTATGCCAGCAATTATCTCAGTTATCTGGTAAGAGCAGACAAAAGCAGTAATCAGTCCAAAAAAGAGTAGACATCATGGAGGTCATCCCATTTGGGATGACCAAATCTTCCAAAAAAAAGTGGCTAAATTTATTTAGGGATAAAGCAGCATTTACGTGCATCACTTCATAATACAATACAATAATACTGTTAACACTAAGTTAAACCCTCATAAGTAAAATGGAAAGCATAACACACACACACACACACACACACACACACACACACACACACACACACACACACACACACACACACACTCTCTCTCTCTCTCTCTCTCTCTCTCTCTCTCTCTCTCTCTCTTTTTCAAGATAGCCTAATTCTAATCAACCATTTTATTACATCCCAGGGTAGATGAATAGTGTATTTCATATATACCTTTCATTATCCAAATTTTATCCCATACAACTTTTGCATTGTAAATGATAGATGATGGAAACTCTTAACTGTCCATCACTGTGTTTGACTATGATGTCTAACATAACATGCTTTTGCCCAAGCACAGTTAAAAGCTGTAAGATATAATGTAATACGGTAAGCCTGAATTGTAACCTATGCTCTGTCTTGATTATTTTTTGGTTACTTCGCACTTAGTGTTCTACCATGGCTTTGGAAAGAGTGTAAACAGATATGATGTTTTAGAATTGCAGTTATTGTTATTTGGGCAATATAATCAGTTACATACATCAATGCTTTGCTGCAGTCATAACTGCTTCTGCTTTAAATTTTGCAAGTTGGGGAAAATGTGTTCCAGTCAGCCTTGTCAATTTTCCACATGAGGTGTCTGAATTAGAGAACATGGTTGTTCCTGGTGGAAATCACAAAGAAATAATAGCTTCCATATATGTTCTCTCTGGCATCCCACATGGACAGTGTAGGAATGGCAGCGGAGCACAGTTCTAGATCTGTTACAGAATGTTACAGAATACAAGCAGGCATATAAAACAAGGTACTGCATTCATTAAAAAGAGGGGGGGGGGGACATCCTTCTCAACATATGCTCAACAATACAGCTTTTCCTATTTGTGTTAGCACTATCCTATAGAGCATTATTTCCATTGAAGTCATAAATATGGGCTGAGGCAGTTTCAATATAAGATTATTAAATTAAATAAGATTATCTTAGTTGATTCAGAACCTTATGATAAATAAATGAAATATAATGTAGTTAGAAATCTTGTTAACAGGTGGATGGCTACTGCTTCCAGAGCAGTATTAAGCTGGGTGTGCTGAAAAGCAGTATGATTGGCCACAAGGATAGTGACTCGTCCATGAGTAGGCACATCTCCATTTCTGTCTTTATAAACAATAGTGAAATGTAACAGTGAGGTGAGTCCTTATTGGGTCTTAAATGTCTCCTGCAGACAGAAACAGGTTTATATTTGGTTTGTAGGTTGTCTAACATCATAGTAGCACACAATGGATAAATTTATTATTAAACAAAAATATGATTCTGAGGGAAATATTAATGATGAGGCAAGTACAACTGGAAGTAGTAGTAATGACGTCGTTGCAAATACGTCTCATACAGAAGAGAGCATTATATGTAGTAAAATAGGAAAAAATAATAGACAATATTCAGACGAATATTTAAGTTGCAGTTTTACATGGACCAGTGAGGAAGAATATCCTATTCCTCAGTGTCTTGTATGCAGGGAAAAACTATCCAAGAGCGCAATGGTTCATGCTAAGTTGAAATGTCACTTTATTACGAAGCATGCTAATCTTGCTTCAAAAACTAAAGATTATTTCAAGAGATTGTTGGACATTAAAGTTAAACAAGTAAAATATTTTGAAAAGACTATTAAAATTTCCGATAAGGCACAACATGCATCATATAAGAGATGGTTGAATTATTTGCTGTAAAATTAAAACCACATATATAGCAGTCTCTTATTTTATCAGCATGTTGTGAAATAGTAAACATTATGCTTGACGATGAAGCAAAAAAGAAAATTATGAAAATTCCTCATTCGGACGATACAATAAAAAATAAAATTAAAGGTAAGTCAGATGATATTGAAAAAACAGTTACCAATAAACTTTCCAAACAACATTTTGCTTTACAAATTGACAAGTCCACTGACATTAGTAATAAAGCTCATATACTAGGATTTGTTCATTTCATTAATGAAAATGAAATAGTGAATCAATTTCTATGCTGCAGAGAACATACAACAGGACAAGATATTTTTTACTTTATTACATCATATTTAGAAAATTTTAAAATTTCATGGGAGCTGTGTGCAGGAATTTCTACAGACGGTGCCATCAATTGTAGACTCTATTAAAGGATTTATTACCCTTGCAAAGAAAATAAACCCAAATATTATATCTATGCACTGTTTTTTTGCACAGAGAATCCCTAGTTTCAAAAACATTACTGACAATATTAAAACCTGTACTAGACCAAGTTGTAAATATGGTAAATTACTTCAAGTCAAGACCTTTAAAAGCATGCCTTTTTAAAAAACTTTGCATATATGAAGTTTTTAAAAAACTTTGCTTACATGAAGTTTCTAAAAAACTTTGCTTACATGAAGTTTCTAAAAAACTTTGCTTACATGAAGTTTTTAAAAAACTTTGCATACATGAAGTTTTTAAAAAATGCATATTTGAAGCCAAGTACGAATCTTTGATTTTTCACACTGAAACAAGATGGTTATCCAAGGGTAAAGTGCTATTCCAAATTTTAGAACTTAAGAATGAATTTTCCAAATAGATATTATTTTGATATATCTATAGCTGACATTTTTAATTACTTAAATAGAGTTAATACAAATATCCAAGGGAAAGATGAAAATATTTTGACATCCACTGACAAAATGTCAGCTTTTCAGAAAAAAAGTATCTCTTTGGAAAAACTGCATATCAGAAAAAAATACAGTAGATATGTTTCCTTTGCTCCATAATAACAACGTCGAGGGAATTATTTCCGTTAAAACAGAACATTTAACAATATTGGAAGAAAAGATTTCAAGTTACTTTCCTTCCTTAAATACACACAATTATGACTGGATTTGAAATCCATTGGGCACAGTTAATACATCAAGTTGTGAATTTTCGGTACAACAAGAAAATCAATTAGCTACCCTGTCAATGGATCGTATGCTAAAAATGAAATTCTCTGAAATAACTCTTGAGGAATTTTGGATTTTTGCCCAAGCTGAATACCCAACTCTCTCCACAAAGGCAATGAAAATTTTATTACAGTTTTCATCATCATATTTGTGTGAGCTCGGTTTCTCAATATTACCAATATAAAAACTAAAAAGCGTTAAAGACTTACTAATATAGACAAATAGATGGGGTAGCTATATCACATATTAGACCTAATATTGCTGAAATCTGCAAAAGCCGACGAGCTCAAGTATCACATTAAAACAAGTTCCATTTTTATAAAAGGCAATTAGTTTTATGACCCTAATGCTTTTGATGTTCCCCAAATTTTTCTTATAATCAAAAGTGTTCTGTGACTTCTAAAAGGTTAAGAACCACTGGCCTAAACAATAGAAAAGTGTAGTAGACATTATTTATATTTAATATAAATGAAAGAAATATATTGCATTTTGCACACTTTTTTTTAATTACAAATTCTGACCTATTCTCACCCATATCTCCTTCTTCTTCTGGCACGAGGAGCATTTTCTTCACAACGTATGTCATAACCATACACAGCTATTATTTCATCTTGTGTTTTTGGAGCTTGTTGATCTTCTTCATACTTATCATGTGCCCATTTGTCAGAGCTTTTCCACAGTCTATTCTTTTTCCTCTGTGTCCTTGTGCTAAGGGGGAAAAAGTTCATAAAATGCTTTAAGTGATTATACTGGTTCAAATGCACAAACAATGAACAAAAGAAGTGGAGGGAAAAAGAAATTTTAAAACTGTACTGGCTAGTTTCATATCAGCCTGGTTGATCAAGTGGATAATGTACCCACTCTTCAACCAACAGGCTATAGGCTCAAATCTATCCATAGACACACACAGGGCTCGACAAATATGCTTGCCCACAGCGAGCAGATTTTGTTAGCTGACAAGTGGCTGCAGACAGACTGGACACAACGGAATATCTTTATTTAATAAAACCTAACTTTCTAAACAAAATCTTTTAAAGTAAAAACAGATGGAGCATTACTAAGCACGTTAGTAATGGAAGGGGAGGGTAGGGTCTGGGATAAGTAAAGTTTTTTGCATAGCGAGTATGGTTTTACATTATTTGTCAAGCCCTGGGCATGGATATTTGTGAATATCCATATTACATTCATGTCTTGAGTAAGACATGAATGTGATCATACAGTTGTGTAAGACTACCTTCCTGCTTACTGGCAGTATGAAATGGATCGAAAAAGTTACATGTTTGAGTTAAAAAAAAGGGTTTCTAGATTATATATAAAAAATTTCTAATAAATTAAAAAAAAAAAAAAAAGAACTACAGACAACCAAAAACCAATGTTACTAATGTACTACAGGTTTACAAGCTTCCATGAGTCATAGTAAAAAACACTTTAATATATATTTGATTTATAAATAATTTTTAAATAACTATCATTAAATAATTATCGTTAACTATTGCTAAAAGTTTCAAAATTTTTAATATCAGTTTCATAATTACACAAAGAATTACAACAATTTCTAACCATTACTTTAATATGATGCACAGTTCCAATAAATTCTCCAGATGACCACTTTTTCTAATGGAATATCAGGTTTTTCATCCCACAAAACAGGCAAACTTTCCAGAAGAACAAGTGCAATTTATAGACAAACATTATGCAATAGCCAGACAATACAATAGCTTGAGTTGTGTCTGTACTCACAAACAAATGGGAAAAAAAAGCAACCAATCACAGGCAATTGAACCATCAACAGCAACAACTTTTTTATGACACACGACTGGCCGAAAGGTGGATGACACATAAGACAGAAGACTTCCCTGCGAAACAACTGTAACAGAATTCATATAGTTTCTGCAAGTCTGAAAAGGCTCAAGTGAGAGTATTTAATACTGTAGATGTTTCTCTTCTGATAATTATTGGAAAGAAACAAAACATGGGCTAAACGGTAAATTATCCAAACTGCAAAATGCATGTAAGTAAATGTGGTTAGGGATATGAAACATGAAAAAGTGTTCCTACAAGTCTGTTGTAGAGACCTTCACTACAACCATATTTCTTTATGGTAATTACTATTTCATTCTTCCTCTTTTTCTTTATTTTTCTTCCCATTTGCTGTGCTCCACTTCTCTCGAGTCTTTTTTGTTATCCTTTCTTCCAGACCATCATCACTGGGATCCAACACCCTACCAACCATGTTTGTTGTGCAGTGTGATCCATACACATCTGGAAAGGGGGATTCAGGTAGCTGGATGACCAGACCAGGATCAATCAGTTAGTGGACTTACCTGCAAGAGTCAACAGGCATTGCAGTAAGTCTCTCACCCCATGGTCTGGGATTGGGAACCAAGGCTTGCTGCAGTGCTAGGAATAGCATCTGGAGAAATCCTGCCGTTGTATTCCTGAGCACAGTCATTGCTTGCTGGTCTGTCGTCATCCACATCCAAAAGCACTCAAGCATGAATTCTTCATCCTCAATTGTTTCAGGGGCTCTAACAAGTCTCAACCCAAGTAATAATACCATCATTACACCTTTTGATAACAAAAGGTATGTGACACAAGATTAAATGTACCAGTGTTTCTGATCATTCAAGCAACAGGTGAATGATCACCTCTTGCTTGAATTTTCTATCCACCAAAGCTGTTAAGAAAGAACATTCCTTTTGGAAACATCATGTCAGCAACATTCTGAGAAAGTGCTGAGAGCAACATCAATGGATGGAATACTAATCAATTTAATCACTGAACAGCTGCCTACCGCTGTAGGCAATGCTTTATATCTTGATTACGTCACAATTTACTGTCACTCTTGTAACATCAGGGTAACTGAGTGTAGTTAGCAGGGGTGTCAGAACTAGATTTTTTGCTTAGAGAGTGGAAAATGAGTGGAATAAATTGCCAGACTATTATGGGTGCAATGACTGTGAATGAGTTCAAAGCAAATTATGACAGATACTGAGCAAATGTATGATAGTTCTTATGATCTGTTCTTTGAACAGATCATAAGAAGAATAGAATCCTTTTATGTCAAGTTGTATGATGATTCCCCAAGACTTAAACCAGTATTATTATCTAAGACCTCCAGGGAGTCAAGGACTCATTGATGGTGACTATAAATCATCCAAACCAGCTGTAATAAATTCCCTTATATTCATTCACACTAGATGCACTCATGACACTTAAAGGTAATAAACTATTTCGCTCAATCAATGCTCTGTAAGAGAACAACCTAGCTCTTACCCTTTTCTTAACTATGAACAAACTTAGCTTCCATGGATGCCCCCATCTTCCATATAACGAAAAATTTCATTACACAATATCCTATAATACCCATTCAAAAGTTTAAGACCTCTATCGTATCACCCTTCTTTCTCCTGTTAACCAGAGTCTGTAATCCACAAACAATCTGGCCTCATAATCTAAATCCCACAATCCGGATATAATCTTTGTAACTCTTTTTGCATCCTTGGAATCCAGGAGACCAAATCAGCACACAATAATCTAGGTGCAATCTTACCAAAACTTTATAAAGAGGCAAAAATGACTTCCTTATCCTTACATGTTAAGGTTCGTTCAACATGGCAATTACTCTTCAGTTGTATTTATAACTTTTGCTATGTGACCTTTGAACTTCAAATTCCTATCCTCCAATATGCAAAGATCCCTTGCCTCCTCAATTTCTTGTACATAACTCTGCTAATATAATATACTGCTGGAAATCTCATCATGCCAAAGTGCATAAGTTTACATTTACTAACATCAAACTGACACCCATTTTCGTTAGCCCAAATTTCCAGCCTATTCAAATCATCTTGTAAGTGCTGAATATCAATAACATCCCTGATTGCCCTGCTTACTTATCTTTGCATCATTGGCAAACAACTGCACATCTGATGTTAGACCCTGCCTGATGTCATGAATGTATAGATTGAACAATAATGGCCCAAGGACTGAACCCTGAGGTACACCACTGATCATCTAAAATCTAGCAGATTCACATCCACTGTATACCACTTTTTGATATCTGTCTGTCAAACCATTCCCTGATCCAAGTCAAGAGTTTATATTCCAATCCATATTCTCCAATTTATGCAACAGTCTACCATGTGGTATCCTATCAAACTATCTATCTCAATGGCTTTAACAGGCCTTTAATGCCCACAGCCCTCCAAGCATGCTTGGATTTCGTAACCGAAATACGAGGATAGAATGGTCACCCCTATGCCTCGAGGTGTTCCTGGCTGTATCCCTGTGTGTTCACAGGGCCAGTTTGCCTGCTTGCGGGATGAAACACGCCATTGGCGGAAAAAACCCTGCTGTCCATGCTCAAGACTAACTAACTTGGCTATGGCTTAGGAAGATCCTTCAGCTCCTCACGTCATCGACGGGAAATGAACCAAAGACACTCCTTCCCCAGTCATACGGTTGCGAAGCGCAAAGCCACTAGGCTAACCGTGCAGATGTATCCTATCAAACCCCTTAGAAAAATCCAACATTATCACAGTGTATCTATTCCCTTTATCCAACTTGGCCATAACATTATAAAATATAAGCAAATTACTAAAGCATTAACTTCCTTTACTAAACCCATGCCGCTCCTTGCAGAGTATAGCTTGCTTGTCTACCCATTTCTGTATGCGAGTTCTTACCAACTTCTCAAAAATCTTCACTACCACACCAGAGATAATGATAAGTCAGTAGTTAGACCCACTAACTTTTGCACCACCCTTGTACAGTGAAACTATTATACATTCCTTCCATTCCTGTGGTATCATTCCTGAGCTGAGACTCAAGTCATGTTAAAGGCCAAACCAATTCAACTTGACATTTCTTTAGCAAATGGGCTGATATTCCATTCCATCTCTCCCTATTTAACAAATTCTCATCCATGTTATGCAAACAGCTCTTCAAACCTCATTTTCATACCTCTAACTTTTCATCCAATGTAGCAGTAGCAAAGTGAGCACTCATTAATTGAACAATCTCATTAGCCTCCAACACTAGAGTACCATCTGCATTAAATAAAGTTATTCTTTCGCAATCATTCTTTCTTTTGCTTGAGGCATAACAATAAAATTCTTTTGGATTGCCTTTAGCTTGCATAGTCAATTTCTTTTCATACTCCAATTTAGCTTTCTACACAATACTCGTTACTTTTCTGGCCTGAGCTTTATGTATTTCTTTATGTATTTCTCACTCTTATTCTCATGATATTCTTTCCACATCATCTTCTTCTTGTGGATCTCTTACTTAATAAGGTCACATATCCATTTTACTCCCAACCTATTTATTCTTCAAACACTAGGGTTACATTAAGATACCACCTCATTTAAACACTTTCTCAAAGATTCCCATGCAATGCTGACATTTTTCTCATTCAGAAACTGATACCTTGGAACCAAAGATAGTATTCTCCTTCCTGCTTTGTATTTCAACATGTATCCTGTTCTAATCTGAGCATCAATACAATTAGATATTTCCCAAGAGAGCACAGCATAATCACTGTCACCAATTGGTGGTAAAATAGCCATATTCTTAACAGAGAACCCTTCTGATGCTTATGAGCAAATCCAACACTCTTTGACCTCAAGTTCCTTCTTTCACATGCTGCTTGAAAAAGTTGTCTTGCAACAAGTAAATAAATTCCTCTTCTTTCTTATTATGAGATGTCATATGTATCTATGTATACCAATCAATGTCTGGAAAATTTAAGTCACCCATAATGATCACTCCTTTTGCACTCATAAGGATAAATTGGCAATGCATTTCTTCATTCCCTGCAACTGAGCTGCCAGGTCTGTAGCAACACTCCACCATATATTTAATTTTGTTAGTCACCACTTCACACCAGATGCTCAAACTGACTGCTAAATGGGACATTGTTATCTTGCATTTCTACCCTAACTGAACTTAAGGCATTTGATATCATTAGTAGTGCTCCTCCTCCTCTCCTATCTTTTCTGTCATTCCTAAAATAGTATACCCATTACACTTTATCCCAGTTACCATATCTGATTCTGATAGCATCTTTCATTAACGCCAACATTCTTAGGCCATATCATATTCAATAAAGCAACGCACTCAACCCCCTTTGTTTCTGATGCTCCTGGCATTTGTGTATAGAAATAATAAATTACCACCTAGCCTATTCTAATAATTAGATATGCAGTCTATTTTGCCTTGTTGTAGAACTTTCTCTTTTCCCTCCCCAGAAATACTTTAAAGGTCCAAACCCAAAGCATATTTTCCCACCCATTCGCCATATACATAACCACGTTCGAACACATTTATATCTTTATCACGTTTGCATACAATAGCTGAACTTTCACATACATTTTCCCCATTCCTCCCTTGATGATTGTATATGGAAATAAGAATGTAATATCTGGAAGGGAAGAGGAAGAAATATGCCCTGATATTTTATAAGAAGTTTAGTATGCAATGGATAGCATGAATAATGAACAGACACTAGGTGAACATGAGTTACCAATAGAAGTTCTGAAAGCAGATGGTGTATCAGTCATGATTCTTCTTCCTCTTAAGTAGCTTCTCCAATTTGGAGGTTAGAATCGTGGCATGCCAGAATGTCCATTCCTCTGATATCTAATTAAAGGGCTATCTCGTAATAGCTCTTGTTATCCATCCATTTGTTTAAATCATCAACCCAAGAAGTTCTCGGTCTACCAGGAGATCTTCTTTCCTCTAATTTTCTCTTCAATATTTCCAGAGATGTTTTCCCTGCTTTTGGTACACATTAACTTCAATATCTCTTCATTAGTTTAAGTTAAGGGATATTATATCCCATATTGTTTCTTTGCCGAATAAGAAGCAATATGGGATATAATATCCTTTAACTTAAATAAGTTCATGTCGCCGAATTGAAGCCTTTGGGTCTTCATTATTATTAATAATCTCTTCATTAGTTTTTTCATCCTTCCAAGAATCTTCAGTGCTCTCCTGTAGCACCACATCTGAAAGGCCTGCAATTTCCTGATTATGGATTTTGAATATGTCCACATCTCACATCCATAATTTAACATGTACCATATATAGGATTTCATTATTCTTATTTTAGTCTGTTTATTTATTCCAGAGGCCATTCATAATTATTATTCCAAAATGCTCCTTTTGCCTTAGCTATTCTTGATTTAATTTCCATAATTGTTGTTTCATATTCTGTAATCATTACTCCTAAATAATTCTAAGCATTTCCATTTTGAATGAATCCCATTGATACTTTAAATCTGTGTTTTGTTGCTGTTTTTTGCTTATTACTACAAACTTGGTTTTATCTATAATTGTGATTCTTTTTAATTAGTATTTCAACTATATTTTGTAACTCTGTTTTTCATTTCACTATGAAGACCAAATCATCAGTAAATTTAATAATTCTATTGCGATTTACTTTTATTCTCATTTCAATTTCTTCATATTCTTTCATTATCATTTCACTGTATATATTGAAAAGTGATATTATACACCCTTGTCTCACTCCTCTTTTGATATTTTCTTCTTCTTCACTTCCATCTAAGACAGGTTGAGTCTTCTCTTGAGCAGGATCTTCCAGTCTTCTCTATTCCTTGCTGTTCGAAAAAGTTCCTTATATGTTCTGCATCCCGAGACGTTCTTTATTAATTTCAGCCAGGTAATTCTTGGTCGTCCAGGTCTTCTTTTTTCAGTTGGAAAAGTATTGATTAGGACATTAGGAAGTCTGTCTGCATCCATGCGTACAGTGTCCAAACCATCTCAGTTGTTGTTTTCTAATTTTTTCTATTATTGTCTTTTTATACAATAGTTCTTGTCTGACTGTGATGTTTGTTTTCTTTTCTATCCAACTTGTTCTATTTATTTTTCTTAAGCATTTCATTTCAAATGCTAGCAGTTTTTTCTCCTCTCTTTTTTTAACTGTCCACGCTTCTGCTCCATAGATGACTGTTGGTATAATTATTGCTTCATATAATTTGATTTTGACTTGTTTAGATATCTTGTTTGTTTTCCAGATTTTCTGTAATTTTCCCATGGTGGTCCATCCTATCGCTATTCTGTGTTTGATTGTTTTGAGTTCATCTATTGTTTCTGTTAGTTTTGATCCAAGGTATATGAAGTTGTCTACTTGTTCTATTTGTTCTCCATTTAGGGTGGCCGAGATGGTAGTTCTGTTCCTCCCTATTTTCATCACTTTTGTCTTTTGTATATTTATTGTCATGTCATATGTTTTACAGGTTTCGTTTAGCTTGTTGATCAACTTTTGTAGTTCATTTGGGGTTCTTGCAAGGACGAGATCATCTGCATATTTGATATTATTTATGTTTAAACCGTTGACATTGATTCCAGGCTCATTGTCTATTGCTTTCTTTACAACTTCTTCTAGATATATGTTGAATAGGCATGGGGATAATGGGCATCCTTGCATTACTCCTTTTTGGATCTCTATGGGTTCTGTTGTGAGTGTGTCCTTTTTAATTATTGCATTTGTCTTAGAGTAATATTTTATCAGAAACTGTATTATATATTTGTCTATTGCTTTTTCTAGTAGAATTTTGAGAAGGATTTCTCTGTTGATGTTATCGAAAGCTTGTTTAAAGTCCACAAAACAACAATATAGTTCTTTATGGTCTTCCCAGCTGAGCTCTGCTAGTTGGTGCAATGTGAAAATTTGGTCTATTGTTGAATAGTTTCCTCGGAAACCAGCTTGTTCTATGCCTATCATTTCTTCGTAGGTGTTTTTTAATCTGTTTTGTATAATTCTTATGAATATTTTATAGGTGTGAGGGAGTAAATTGATTGGTCTGTAATTTCTGCAGTCTCTTTTGTCTCCTTTCTTGTATATTGGGATGATCTTTCCAGTTCTCCAGTCATCTGGGATCTCTCCTGTTTGTAGTATTTTATTGAATAGGGTTGTTAAATATTCTATTGATATGCTGCCTCCATATGACCACAGTTCAGTAGGGATAGTATCAATGCCTGGTGCTTTATTGTTTTTCATCTGTTTTATTGCGTATCTAACTTCTTCTTGTAAAATTTTTGGGTGATCATTATTTTCTTCTATTGTTGGCATGGTAGTTTTGCTTCTTTGGTGGAAGATAGTCTCAAAATGGTTTGACCAGATTTTTCTTATATATTCATTATTCCCGGTTTCAGTCATCTTGTTGTTTATCATTGTTACTGCTTTTGCTGAGAATTCCTTTGTAATTTCTCTTACAGTATCATGGAAGACTTTTAGGTTGTTTTGTTGGTATGCTTCTTGGCATTTCTTAGCTTTTTCTTCTAACCATTTTTCTTTGGCTTTTTTGCTTAGGTTATCAACTTTATTTTTTAGTGCTCTGTATATTTCTCTATTCTCTTCATTGTCTTGTTGGTAATGTAATTTTGTTGGAATTCTATTTTGATATCTATTATTGCATTATTAATTTCATTTATAATTTGTGTGTTCTGATTCCAGTATAATTCTATTATTATTCTGAGGTCTTTTGTATCAATTTGAATGCCTTAATATTTCAATTAACTTTTCATGGCTTTCTATGTCAAATGCTTTTTTCAAAGTCTATAATAAAGCATATATATATATATATATATATATATATATATATATATATATATATATTATTATTTATTTCTACTCATCTTTCAATAACAGTTTCTAACTGATAAATTGCATTAATTGTACTTTTTTCCTGGCATGAATACTTTTTGATGCTCACTTATATGGCATTTAATTCTATAAAACATTCTATATGTTATTATTTTCATTGTATTTTGAAGCATGAGATATTATACTAATTGTTCTAAAATCATTACATTCTGCTGCATTATTATTTTCTGGTATTGGTATTGGAATGCAAATAGATTTTATGAAATCTTCTGGTAGTATGCTTGTATCATATATATTCTGTATTATTTCTATTAAAAATCCCCCCCCCCCATCTCTTATCAACCCATCAGCTGATATTCCATCACTTTACCATTAGGTAGTTATTTTATTGTGCTTATTACTTAGTCACGATTATGTTAAGTAAAATTTATACATCATGCCTAAGATAGAGAAGATATTAAAAATTACTGCCTTATCAGTCTCCTTTCAAACAAGATACAAAATTTTTACAAAAATCATTAGCAAAAGAAAACAGACTACTCCATTTTTGCCAAACTCCAGAACAAGCAGGATTCAGAAAAAATTACAGCACCATTGATCATATATATGTAATAAGAGAAATAATTAATAAAACAAATGAATACCCAAAACCCTTAGGTCTGACATTCATTGATTTTGAAAAGGCATTTCATTCAATCTCAACATTAATTATTTTAGAAGTCCTTAAAAATCAAGGAGTTGAAAAAGCATCCATTGATATATACTTAGTCATATATACAAGTAACCCTCATATAATGCAGATGTTAGGTTCCACAGAAATGCTGCGTTATATAAACCACATTATGCGAGACTCAGATCACATAGAAAAAGTAGGGTCATGTTCTGAAATCGTTTTTTTTTTTTTTTTTAATTATATAAAGAACAATGACATATCCAACAAAAAATATTTTTATTTAATTCAGTTAATTCATGTAAGTTAAGAAAACGTATAAACTATGAAACAAAATACATAGTATAAACTTATATAAATACAAACTGTGACTGTCCATCTGACTGTTTCAGACCCAGTCAGAATTCAGAAACCCACTAATGTAGTTAATACAGTAATGTACCATTTCTCCAACCTAAAAAATGACTGGTATGTCAACTGACTTCTCTGTGGAGCACCATGTAATAGTACTTCAATTATCCAAACTGTGTTCTGATAATTGAAGAGTTGGATAAACAGTTAACAAAAGCATATAAATTGACCAGATCCAGAATTAAACACACAGCTGTGGTATAAGTGGTATGGTTCATAAGTTTTAGTACAAAAATTATAAAAAATCAAAAACACATTAGAGAAAGATAAAACATTTATTATTCCAATTATAATTCACTGGCATCTATTCATCACTGTCTTCAAAATGAACATTTCGTAGATGTTCTTTATTCATGAGTGGTCGGACGTTATCATCACTTGGAATCTCTTGGACATCATTTGTATAATTCTCATTGCATGCTTCGGCTGGTTTAGTTATCAAGAAGTCAGTAATAAAACCTTGCTTACCACTATGCTGCAATTTTTTATTACGTTCATAATATGGAGCTAAACAAATATCCAATTGTCTCGTGAATTTTCCGGAGCACTCCATTGAGGGATCACTATCAGTAATAACTTTCCAACTTTTTTGCCAAGTCCAATCCTTCTGCTAATTTCTTTAAACTGAATTCTTTAACAGATTCATCAAAATCAGAATCTTCGCAGAACTTTCCCCACCTTTTGATTTGACATCATGTATTAATTGTACCAGGTCCTCCTAATTTAAATCTATTTCTCCATCAATTAATTCACTAATTTCGATTTCAACTATATCGTAAAAGTCCTCTAAGTGGCCATTAATATAAAAATAAAATTTTTACATAAAAGAGCATTACATATCGTATGTAACTCACCAGAAAATAAAGTGC
Organism: Typopeltis vanoorti; assembly: GCF_054136105.1. Classification (NCBI taxonomy): domain Eukaryota; kingdom Metazoa; phylum Arthropoda; class Arachnida; order Uropygi; family Thelyphonidae; genus Typopeltis; species Typopeltis vanoorti. Next base: position 110,242,389 of record NC_143563.1, read on the forward strand.
TCAGTTTGAGATTAACACACTTATGATTTTTAATCTGCTTTCCTGACAGAAAACAAAGACAATTTTCAACAATAAACACTTTATATGGTAAACGATTGACATACAGGCATGCTAAAGGGTATTTCCCCCTAATACAAATTCACTACTTATAACTACATTTGCGATGCAGTAGACCCAAATTTAACGAAGATAAAATTTGATTTTTAAGTCACAGGGTGAAAAATATATAAAAAAATAAAGGGTTACTACAATTTGTAGACCGTGTTTTTATCAAAACTACGTTGTATAAGTACTGCATTGAAACATTGAACAAGGGTTACTACAATTTGTAGACCGCGTTGTATAAGTACTACATCATACGAGGGTTACCTGTATATCAATTCAACTACATCTTTAAATTTTTAAAATCAGCAACAGATACGAAATTTCCTATAAAAAAGGGAATTAGATGGGGAGATGCCATTTCACCTAAATTATTGATGGATGACATTTTATAATATAATAAGGTAATAGAGAATTTGGATAAAAGAAATGGCTACACTATGATACTGCTGGACTTTGCAAAAGAATATGATAGAATACCACATGGTAAATTATTATGTAATTAATAATTTTATGGATAGAGAGGTGGCTGATAGACATTAGAGGGTGGTCTATGGTGGAGTAGAATCAAGGTGATTGATGGTGACTAGTGGAGTGCCCCAAAGATCTATACTAGGACCACTATTTTTTTAAATTGTACATTAATGATATACAGGAGATTGGATGGTGGTGGTGGGGGGGGGGGATATTCAGTTGTTTGCCGATGAGGCAAAACTGGAGAGGCAATAGTTGATAAAGGTGATGTAGATATCTTGCAGGATGACTTAAATAAATTGGCAGTGTGTGCAAAGGACAATGGTTGTCAATCTAATGTTGTAAAATAAAGTAATGCACCTTGGGATGAAACGATTACATACTTCATATCATAATGATGATACTAGATTACAGGAAAATGATATGGCTAAAGATCTGAGGGAGGGGTTATGGTGGATAGAGATTTGAAATACAGAGGACATATTGCAAGAGTTGTCAAAATAGCTCAGAGGATTACCTGGATGTTGACAAACACATTGAAAAGTAAAGAAAGGGAGGTTATTATCCCTCTTTATAAGGCTATGCCATTATATTCAGCCACATCTTAACTACTGTGCACAGATTTCATCACCCGATTTCTTGGGAAATCAGGAGTTGGTAGAGAGGATTTAAAGACGAATGACTAAGCTGATAACAGGTCTGTGGAATGCTCCCTATGTAGTGTGTGAGTTACAAAGTTCGGTTGATAGGTAGAAAAGAGGAGACATGATAGAAACTTATAAAATATTAAGGGGGTTTGATAAAATTGACCAAAAGGAAATTTTTCATCATCATCATCAAATTCCTGATGTACCCTCAAGGGGTGTACAGGATATTATGATAGTACTACATGAAAACCTTACATCATTACTAACTTCCTATCAACAATTGTCCTCCAAATCAATCTAAAATATATCAAGAGTCCAACATTATCAGATCTTATATCTCTGTCTCCTAAAGCACTTTTTAACTGTATCAAACCACCTATATCTTGGTGGTTTTCCTGCCAATCTGGCAGAGAACACTTGTTTTTACACCTGAGATTAGCTTTGTTAACACATTCCTGGATGCTGACAATGTCAAGGTCCTTCCTAATATCCTCATTTTTAATATGACATTGCCACGGATGGCATCTGTTCATGCCCCTAATCTTTCTCAGGACTCTCATATCTGTGGTCTATAGTCTTTGGACAAGTGTTTTATTTCTAACCCAGCTCTCACATCGATAAGTTAAAATTGGTTTGAACACTGTCTTGTATACAGTTAATTTAGTGTTTTGACTAATTTCTCTCTCAAGCCATATAAATTTATTCAATTGACTTCTTACCATACTGGCTTTGTTGATTCTGTTATCTATTTCCATATTTATTCACTAAAAATCATGCCTAAGTAGCTGAAATGTTTTACTCGTTCTATAAGTTCTCCGTTCGCAATGCAGTTGATATTTTCAATGTTTTGGCCTATTTTCATTGTTATTGCTGATTTTCATAACAAATTTATTAAGAGTTATACAATTCAGTCAGGAATTTTGCAGACTTGTACTGGATTTATTTACAAGTCTAACATCATCTACATAAAGTAAAGAGCTGGGATTAACATCCCCAATTTTGATATCAGGTTTAATACCACTTTCCTTGATAATGTGATCTATATAGATAATGAATAACAGAGGGGATAATGTACATCCTTGTCTGACACCAGAATTAACATCAAACCATCTTCCTGTACTTCCTTCAATTCTAAATGCTGACTTAGAACTCAAAGACTAAGTATTGTTTGATATAATGCTCCATTGACACCATATCTGTAGTGTTTTGAATAACTTTTCTCTTGGCACCTTGTCATATGCCTTCTGCAGGTCTACAAAACTTAAATACAGATCTTTGTTATATTCCCATGATTTCTCCACTATTTGTCGTAAAGTGGAAATCTGATCCTGACATCCTCTATTTGGCCCGAATCCCACTTCTTCACAAAGCTTCCCTTCCACAATCCTTCTCAACCATTTCTCAAGTATACTTCCATAAATCTTACTAGGAACACTCAGTAGGGAAATACCTCTGTAATTCTCACATTCAGTTTTATTATCCTTTTTATATATGGGTACCATGAGAGCTCTACTCCAATCATCTGGAATTCGTCCCTCTGTCCAGGCCTTCTGAGCTATGCAGTGTAGCCACTGTAAGACTTTTATACTTCCATACTTGAGCATTTCTGGTCAAATATCTACTTCACATTTCAGCTTTTAATGGCTTTTTCTACTTCAAGTATGGATATATATTCCTGATTGTATGCCTAGTCAAGTGTTTTTTACCACTGTGCTGTCACTGATTGTTTCATTTAGCAATTTTTCGTAGCAATTACTCCATACTTCAAGGATATCTTTTTCTCCAGCTTCAAGGATATCTTTTTCTCCAGTTTTCATGTCACCTTTATCATCTCTAATTCCTTTTACACACTCTTTCCTCTATTTCTGAACTTTTTCAACAGCCTCCAGAATATTTTGCCACTTTCCTGATATTTATTTTCTATGTTCTTCCCAAAATCGTCCAAAGTTTTATTTAGCTAATTTTACACAGTATTTAGCTTTCTTATATTTGTCTGTATCTCTAAGAGGACAAGCTGACTTATTTGCCAAGAACTTTCTATATGCTTTCTTCTTTTCTTTCACTGCCTCTTTAACTTCCTATGTCCACCATGGAGTTCTGATTTTTCTATCCTTGCAGACAACCTAACCACATGCCTCTCTGGATGAATCAATCAATGTTTTCTTCAGGGCTTGCTACTGAATCTCCAAGGTTTGGTTCCTGTTTTCAAACTCTTTCATCTTTTCTTGAATAATGTTTGTGAACTTAAGTCTACAGTTCACATCTGAGAGCTGCTCAACTTTTATTTGCTTTAAAACTTTCTTATGTGTTCTTCTTTTCAGTATGAATTTCATATTGAAAAGAAAACAAGGAATAAGAGAAGTCTGATTGACTATATTATTGTTGATATTGATGTTTTCTCACTGGTGCAGTACACTCTAGTGTCCTGAAAACATCAATATCAACAAGAATATAGTCAATGAGACTTTTCTTATTCCTTGCCTCTAGGGGTCATCTGTGGAATTTGTGTAAGAGTGTGGTTGGTAAGGATATACAGACATTTTTTGCATGGTGAATGAATTTCCAGAATGGATCTCCCTGACAGTGAGTGAGTTCAAGGAGTTGATAGTTTTTTTTTTGTATAAAATATTTAGCTGGGTCTCTCAGAATGAATCTTTGGGCTCCATGGAGATACTGTATCATTGTAAAACCTCTCATGATATGCAACTTCATAACTTATCGTGTACATTTTTACATGTTTTTTGTTTAGGGAAATGTACTTAGAATAATGTTAATTTTTTTGACAGAAATAATCTTTTCTGTAATAATATCGTATTGAACCTTTGTAAAAATAATGTGGCACATAACATTATCATGTAAGGCTATTAAGTAATGTTAAATCAGTAAGTCTAATGCAAAGATTAGTGAAGAAAATTCCAAAGAACAATTGAAGAATGACTTCAGTATGTCCGAAGGTAAATACGCGACCAATTTTGAGAGAGATGCGCATGTGTAAAATGGAGGTCTGGGCCTACATAAGGCAATTCATCGGGAAAGAATTTTGTCTGAGGGTTTTGTAAGCTTTCTCTTACCTAAGTCCCTGTCATGCCAAGATCGCTGTTGGAAATCTAAAGAGAAGTGTTGAGGGTTCTGAGTCTTCTACCTGGGTACATTGCCACGCAAGAAATATTGTGTCTTTCATCTTAAAGGGAAGGAGAGGTACATCGCCACCATGTTAAGGGTCCTGTAAGGCAAGGCATAGTCAACAACCCTGACAAGGAAGAATTTTAGCAGGAAAACAGGATTGTGTCAGTAAGCGGAAAGAAAGACAAGAAGAATTATGTGTGAATAAAAGGTTAATGTGAAACACTATCTGCTGAACAAGAATGTATGTCAAGCGTCTATGTTTATGATGTACATTAATGGTGAATTAGGTTTAACCAAAGTATGTCTTATATTCAGTTAATGTTATGCTAGATTGTGAATTACCTTAGAACTAAGATTAGATTAGAAAGGCTTGAGGATAGCAAAAAGAAAACTTTTTGTAATGACACTGTGTATATACATGAATGTAACTCACTCTGTACATATTTCTGTTTGACTTATTAAATGGCTTGTAAACAACACATTGGACTGATTCTGTCAATGCACTAACCCAAAAATTCGAACCTGCATAAGGTAGATGTTTATATGAATTATATTTAAGCCACAACTAGTTTAAAGTAAGAATAATATAAGTGGGGAATATATACGATATCTGCTTAATCTTTGATTTAAGATCTTATATTCTCATACTCAATATATAGTCTACCTGGTGCAGTTGATAAAACAAATAAATTTATTAGACTATAGAGCATGAGAAATAAGATACAGTAGAAATAGATAAGTGGTGGCAGTCGATAGTTAAGGCAGCCAACCATTCACAATAATTAAGTAAAAGAAAACGTAGACAAAGCACATAAAATAGAATACAGATGGCAATATAACAAATGGTGCAGTCTTAATTATAACATAATAATAACTAAAGTAGAATATAACAATCACAATCAATTCCATTGAACAACAACACATACTCTAAGTACTTTGAATAACTGATTCAAAAACAACGCTGAAATTATTTAAAAATCAATAAAATCATACTCATTGATTTCATTTTCTTGTGTTGAATCAAATATTCTATCATCATGCTCATAAAACGTTCCTTTCTTTGGAATATACTGAGGATTTCGACGATCCTCATCATAATCAGGAACTTTCTCTTCAATACAAGGTGATTGCACATTCTGCTCAAGAAAAATAAAACAAATTAGGATATATTCAGAGATATCTTCTTATATTTATTATTAGATGAGGATCTATTTAATATGGTCATGTTGGATTTATGAAATTTGGTAACAACAAGCAGATGATACATAAACCAATGGTAATGATTAATTCATATAATTAATCATGTAATTAATTCTTATCACACAGAATATTTTTATTATTATAATTGACTTATGTATACATTTCATGTAAAATTAGTAAAGCGATCTGGACACAGTGCAAAAAGGAGAAATAGAAAATTAAATTTATTTGTGCCTATGATCCCACAGAATGTTATTTTAAGGAAGAAGTGGAGGAATTTGACATTAGAACAGGCAGATGACAAAGAAAATGGAAAAAGTAAAAGTGGGTCCATGTTGAAGATCTGAAGAGCAGAGTAAGAAATTAATACCACCTGGCATAGAGAAACATTTTGGAAAAATTTGGAGAAAAGAGCAAAGCTAACAATAATGGTAAGTATTTACTGGACTTCTGCCCAGGACACAGACTAGTCATTACTAACACCATGTTTCAACATAAAACTGCGCACAAGTTCATGCATGGAGCAAAGATACAAGAAATAAGTAAAGCCTCGTTGACATCATTGTTGATAGTGATATCATCATTCTGGTTCAGGATATAAGAGTGTACAAAGGATTTGAAATTGGAAGTGATCATCATGTAGTGTTAGGCAAAATAAAAATGGATATCACATTAAAAAAAACAGTATGTAAGAGTTTTAAAAGAACTAAAGTTGAACAGCTTTTACAGGAAAACTGTACACTTGACAATACAAACATTATTGAAGAAAATTTACAGAAGTTTGAAAACAAGAACCAAACCTTAGAGTCTCAGTGGCTCTGAAGAAGTCTTGGAGTCTTAAGAAGCCATTGATTGATTGATTCAGTTAAGGAGTTATCTGGTGAAGCTAAGTATGGATAGAACAATAAGAACCCCATGGTGGACAAAAGTTAAAGAAGCAGTTCTAGAAAAGAAGAAAGCATACCAAAGTTTATAGCAATTAAGTCAGCAGATACTCCCAAAAAATACAGTAAGTTATGTGTAAAAGTAGCTAAACAAAAGTCATCAAAAGACTTTGGAAAACTGTACACTTGACAATACAAACATTATTGAAGAAAATTTACAGAAGTTTGAAAACAAGAACCAAACCTTAGAGTCTCAGTGGCTCTGAAGAAGTCTTGGAGTCTTAAGAAGCCATTGATTGATTGATTCAGTTAAGGAGTTATCTGGTGAAGCTAAGTATGGATAGAACAATAAGAACTCCATGGTGGACAAAAGTTAAAGAAGCAGTTCTAGAAAAGAAGAAAGCATACCAAAGTTTATAGCAATTAAGTCAGCAGATACTCCCAAAAAATACAGTAAGTTATGTGTAAAAGTAGCTAAACAAAAGTCATCAAAAGACTTTGGTAAGAGTATTGAAAATAAATATCAGGAAGGTGGCAAAATATTCTGGATGCTATTGAAGAAGCTTAGGAATGCAAGAAAGAGTACAGTAAAAGGAATTAAAGATGATAAAGGTGACATGAAAACTGAAGATAAGGATATTCTAGATGTCTGGAGTAATTATTTTCAAAGACTGTTAAACAAACCAAGCAGTGACAGAGCCATACTAGAAAATTTTCAAGAGGAATGCAAAGAGGAGTATTTATCAATACTTGAGGTAGAAAAAGCCATCAAAAACTTGGAATGTAGAAGGGCAGCTGGAGTAGATGATATTTAAGTATTTCTGGTTGAGGTATAAAAGTTTTGTAGTGGATACACTGCATAATTCAGAGGGTGTGGTCAGAAGGGCGAATTCCAAAAAATAGTAGAGGAATTTCTCTACTAATTGTTCCAGGTGGGATTTATGCAAGCATACTTGAAACAAGATTGAGAAAGATTGTGAGAGAGAAACTTGGAGAAGAACAAGCTTCAAAAACACTTCAATTATATGGGGTGAGCAAAACACTATACAGAGCAATACATAGTCTATATTTAAGTTGCAAGTCAGCAGTTGGAATTGAAGGAAATACAGGAAGACAGGTTGACGTAAAATCAGGGGTAAGACAAGGATGCACATTATCTCCACTCTTATTCATCATCCATATGAATCACATTATGAAAGAAAGTGGCATTGGGCCTGATATTAGAATTGGAGATGTCAAACTTATCTCTTTGCTTTATGCAGGTGATGTTGTACTCCTGAACACATCTGGTGCAAATCTCCAGGATTCACTAACAAAATTGAATAACAACTGTAGCAAATTTGGCATGAAAGTCAGCAGAAAAGAAAAAAAAAAAAGACCAAAATTATGAATATAGGCAAGAGCATAGAAAAATTCAGCTGCATTCTGAATGGAGATCCTATAGAAGTCAAATATTTCAGCTATTTAGGCACAGTTTTTAGTGAACATTGCAGGTTAAATCTGGAAACAGACAACACAATAAGCAAAGCTGGTATGGTGGGTAGCCAGCTGAATAAATTTATATAGAATAAGAGAGAAATTAACCAAAATACAAAACTAGCAGTATACAAGACAATGTTCAAACCAGTTTCAGTTATGGATCTGAGAGTTTGGTTTAGAAATAAAACAATTGTTTAGAGACTAGAAACCATAGATAGTGGGCTCAGCAAAATATTAAGGGAGTGAACCAATGGAATGAATTGCAGAATCATATTAAAAATGAAGATATTAAAAAGGAACTTGACATTATTAGCATTCAAGAATGTGAAAGTAGAGCTAATCTAAGGTGGTATGACTACTTAAATAGTATTGACACTAAACACAGTATCTGGTTGGATGAAGCTTGTCTTCTCCATAGAAGCAATTTTAAATATAAATGGCTTTTCAAAGAAAATTACAAAGCTCTTTTACATCAGCCTAACCTGAATCAGAACGATTGTCTCTCTCTCAAAAGTTTGAGAGATTCTCATTTTATGTAAACATCAAAAATAGTTTTAATATTGTTTATTAATATTCATTTCCAGCTCATGGCAACAGTTTTTAATTCGTAAACCAATTGTTGTATGTACCCTGTACTGCTGTTCTTTGATTTGCTTGTTTTTACACGCTGATGATGTACTGTTATTTTCAGTACGAAATATCTCTACTTTCATTAAAGTTACTACTGACTATAACTTGTTATTTATAATAATGCCACAGGATCTTTAAAGATTAGACTTAAATAGAATGGTAAGTAAAGGTTAGAAAAACAGGTGTTTGGTGCCAAGATGACAGGAAAGAGACCAGAGGAAGACCAAGGTCTCCTATGGTCTCTTTCCTGCCATCTTGGTATATATAGTTGGACTGATTTGGTCAGAAGTGCTCACAACAGAGTGCTCATAAGTAATAGACTGAGTTGTAGGAAAACTGTTGACGGGAGTTTAATAATGATGTAAAGTTAATCATGTAGTGCTGTCATAGTAACCTGAATATCCCTTGGGGGTACACATCAGGAAATTGATGATAATGACTTCATCAAGGAGAATGGAAGACTGTAGAGGTTGCACAGAAGGATAAAGGGTAATAGTGTGATAGGAAAGGTACTCAGTGTGTTACCCAGGTATGACAGTGATGAGAGAAGACAAACAACAAGGATTATTAATGATATATTAGCAGAAATGTAAGTAGAGAAAGGAGTGCAATTTTTTAATGTGTGGAATGAATATGAAGGATGAACTGAAACTGCATTTGAATGGTTTCGGTGCGAGTCATTTGGAGAGAGTGCGGCTGGAAGTGAGTAATAAATGCAGAGAATGAATCTAAGTAAGAAGTGATGTGAAAGAGGGAGAGTAAGGAAGGAGGGATTGATGTGGTGCTGAATGGAGAAGGGGGTAGCAAGAGTGTAGAGAATGAGAGAACAAGTGTGGAAGACAAATCAGGGAAATGGGAGACTCAGGGTGGACAGGGAAACACAAGTGTGAGAAAGGTTGATGCTCCAAGAGGATGTGAATGGATGTGTAGACAAAAAGGGAATGGGATTGCCTGGGATGTAGGGAGAATAGTTGGATTTGAAGAAGGTTCTGGGATGAGCAAGGAAAAAAAGAAATGGTTTGAGGAATGTATGGAGGTCACTTCTAATAAGTTGTATCACTGAAACTTGTTACAGATCCCAGAATGAGATGCTATTCGTGAGTGAATGCTAGAAGTATCAGAAATAAAGGAAATTAAATGGTCGAGTCAATTCAATTAATTTAACGGAAATTAAATTAATTCAGTTCATTCACCCAAAATTGTTGGAACAAGTGAGACATGGTTAGATAAGCTTGACATCCTGAGAGGAAGAGAGATGGAAGGGTACGATGTTTTTCATGATGATAGAAAGGGTGAAAAGGGAGGTGGAGTGCTATTGACGATAAAAAAAAAAAGAGTTATGTCCATATAAGGTAGAACTGTAAGAAGTGGTGTTTTTGAGGCATTGTGGTGTGAGATAGAGGTGAACAGAATGAAATACTTAGATGTTGCTATAAACCTGGTAATGTGGAGGATTTTATTTATTTTATTCGTGTGGGTTCCCCTCCCCCTTATTCTTCGACCGCCTCTTAGACTGGTAGAGCCCTCCTAATGAGGGATTAATTACTATATCCTATGACTGTAGCCTGTGTTCGCGAGGCTTGCTTGCAGAATGAAAAACCCCGGATAAATTGGGGGAAAACAACCCTGCTGTCCACACCCAAGAACGGCTAACTTGGCTATGGCTGAGAAAGATCCTTAAGCTCCTCATGTTGTCGATGGGAATCGAACATAGGACATTCAGGAGGACAGTGACTATGAAATGTACAGCAATTCCTCGATTAATGCGTTCTTTAAAACAGGCGCATTAATCGAAAACTCACTAATCGAATATAATAACCTATGGGAAAAAGTATAATTCGTTCCACACTTTGTAGAGCTTTGCTTGGCTTTGTGCAAAAAATAGTTGATTCATGCTGAAGGGAAGAAAGAAATGAAGGAAGTATGAATTGGTCACCAACACACAAAATCATGTGTTTTATAGATAAAATTTCCCAACTGTTATACAAGCAAAATAGTTACCACTTTAAAAACTACAGTGATCATAAAAGAGAAGTTAATTTTCCGACATGTAATAATAAACAACTCATCCCAGAAAATGGATTGATTACCCTATTATCGGAATTGATTCTCCTTTTTGTGACATGCGCAGAAGTGTCAAAGGGTCTCGAATCTGTGGGCGTACTATAGCAGACGACATAAATTTTGGCAGTAAAAATTTGGAACATAGTGTACATGGAAGCAGTGTAGTATGCCATTAAAAATAACTTTAAAAATGTTTTAAATCGGTAACTAAATTATTTCATTCTGGTGAGTGATTTTTTAAAATAGTTAGCCATAAAAATGCATAGATAGAAAATTTTTAAAATCTGTAACATTTATTTTTAAGATGTATATAGGCGCACTAATTGAATTTGGGTATCGGAAAAAAATGACACACTAATCGAAAATGCACTAATCGGGGGTGCATTAATCGAGGGATTATTGTATAAGCAAATTAGACAAGCAAATAGGAAAAGGATGATTTTAATTATGGCAAAAAAATTGGAATGACAAGATAGCAACCAGAAGTAAAGAAAACAACAGAGGGACAACTGCCTCAGACAATATGCAAGGGAGCATGCAAGGATTGACAGTCTTGGATTTGATCAACTCATCACAGGATGTCATTATAAATGAGGTGTCAAATCTCCCTCCAGTTGGTGAGTGACCACAAAGTGATTAACTAGGTGTTTACCAGCGATGTGGATTTGGGTGAGGGAAGGGAATATATGGAACTACAAGGCTGGTAATTATGAGAAGCTCAGGAGCCATCTTGCAGCTGTAACATGAAATGAGAAGTTGGTAGAAAGGAAATCAATTGATGCTTAGATGTTATTCAAGAACTATCTGGTAGAAGTAATGTCTAAATGTATTCCAAGGGTCAGAAGGTTAAATAACGTAGATATGAAATGAATGAATGAAGAGATTAAACATACAATACAGAGAAAGAAGACATTATTAAGACAATATGAGTGGTAATAATTCCATGAGACATACAAAGAGCAGGCAAGGAGGATATCAACTCAGTTGATAAGGGTAGCAAAAGTGCTGTATGAGCAGCACTTAGTTAATGAATCAAAAAAACGGAGTTCTTTTGACAAGTAGCCAACAAAAAAAAAAAAAAAAGGAATGTTTTTTTATGGTAGGATGACACTGATTGGAGAAAATAGTATAAGAACAAATTGTGCAAAAGATATAGTTGAGGTATTTAATGATAAAGCCTTTCATCCTTGTGACTGTGACATCATGAGGAATTTGAGAGCAGTAGATGAAGAAGAGAGACTGACTGCAAGTGAGCAAGGTGTATATGGGATACTGAGCAACCTTGATATTAATAAGGATGTGGGACATGATATATCACCACATATTTTGAAGGAATGTGCCATGGAGTTGACATCTGCCTTAGCATATTTGTTTATTATGAGTCGTATACTGAGTCAAGTTCCAAAGGCGTGGAAGGAAGACAAGACTGTACCACTTCATAAGGAAGATGACAGAACTCAAGCATCAAATTATAGGCTAATCTGTGTATTAGGTGTTGTGGTCAGGTTAAAGTGTTGGCTGGGCAAGTGAGAACCAGATTCTAGAATTGAGTTGGCAACAATAGTATTTGATGGACAGCATGATTTGCTAAAGGGAGGTCATGTTTTATAACCTATTTACTTAATACAATAAGGTGACAGCTGCAATGGATGAGGCGATGGATACATAGTAGTATATGTAGATTTTGCAAAGGCTTTTGATAGATTACCATATAGTAAGTTGATAGTCAAACTAGAGCAGATGGGTGTTGGATATTAGGCTAGTGCATTAGATTGGAGACTGGCTATCTGACAAGTATCAACAAGTTGTGTACAGGGAAGAAATATCTCAGAAGAAGAAAGTCACTAGTTGTGTGCCTCAGGGGTCCACTGTAGGACCATTGGTGTTTAACCTGTATGATAATGATATTATGGAAGATCTGAATATGGATATTCAGTCATTTCCAAATGATGCAAAGTGTGGAAGAACTAAGAGGAGTAGAGTAGATGTTGTGGCCTTGCGAGAAGACTTGAATAGACTGAGTGAATGGGCATAGGAATGGAGATACCAGTTCAATGTTGCAAAATGTAAGGTTTTAAAATTTGACAAACAAAGATGGTATGTAGAATTTATGCTTTTGGGGATATATTGTTGGAGGTGTAAGAAATAAGAGATCTTAGGGTGATGGTGTATAAGGATCTAAAATTTAGAGGACAGAATGCTAAAATTGTGGACAACACAATGAAATTTGCAATGATGCAGAGGACACTGACTTGTGGAAGTAAGGAGATTCAGGTTCCATTGTATAAGGCCTTGATTAGCCCACATATGGACTACTGTGCACAAATTTGGTCACCTGGTTATTACAAAAGGATGAAAAGATATTGGAAAGGGTCTAAAGATGATTGACTAAGGTAGTTCCTGGTCTCTTTAATGTTAAGCATGAAGAAAGGTTGAGAAGATGCAATTTATAGACTCTAGTGTAGGGATGCCCAGACCGCGGCCCTCCGTTGATTTTCTGGCGGCCCACCTCACCGTGTATTATTTTTACACGATAGGCAATTTTTAAAAATGGTACATGTGCAAAGCAAAGTAGCTGTGACGTCACGATTGCCTGTCTACTTACGATAATCGGTTAGCAATAATGTTAACAAATTTTATAATTCATCTATTTGTCATATGAGTATTTTGTTTTCGTAGTGCGGTTGCTACAATTTATTATCAACCCTAGGAAACGGTAAAAAATAAATTCTAAAATGGATAAAGCAAGGCCAAGTAGGAAACGCAAACTACAGGATGAAAAAGGGTAATTTCAGGATAGCTGGACCGAAAAATATGGTTTTGTGCAGTCGTTTAATAATATCGTGTGCTTGATTTGCAAAAGTGCTGTAGCCATACCAAAAGAATACAATATAAGGAGACACTATGAAAGTCTGCATTCTAAAATCATTTTCAAATCTACCCGAAGAACTACGTAAAGAAAAGATTTCATTTTTGAAACGAGAATTGACAGGTCTGCAAGTGATGTTTACAAAACCTATTCAAGATTCAGAAATTGCAACAGAAATAAGTTTTGAAATATCTCGTCTTATAGCAAAAAATGGTGCCGACCATTTACAAATGGAGATTTCGTTAAAGATTGCCTTGAGATAGCTGCTAAAAAAATTTGTCCTGAATCAGCCAAAAATGTTGAGAAAATTCAGTTAAACAGGATGACTGTGCAAAGAAGAATTACTGCAATGTCAGAAAATATAAAGGACCAATTAACATGTTATTCAAAGAAATGTGCCTATTTTTCATTACCTATTGATGAATCAACTGACATTACTTCCACAGCCCAGTTGTTAATATTTGCACGTGGAATAACGCAAGAGTTTGAGGTAAGTGAGGAGCTGACAATGAACTAAGAATGAGTTCATTGTCAGATCAAACGAAAGGTAATGACATGTTCACTGGGCTTTTGGAACAGTGTTCCAAAATTGATTTAGATTTGACAAAATTATCAGGTATCATGACTGACGGAGCTCCTTCCAAGGAGCTAATTCTGGATTGGTAACATTATTGAAACAGCATGACGATGAGTTGATACAATTCCACTGTACATCAGGAGAGCTTGTGCTCTAAGAAACTTGGATTTGAACATGTCGTGAAAGCTGTGGTTTCAACGATTAATTTTATAAAATCCCATGGTCTTAATCACTGACAATTTAAAAATTTCTTGAAGACATCGAAAGTGAATATGGTGACTTAATTTTTTACACAGAAGTGAGGTGACTAAGTTGTGGACAAACACTGGAGCGGTTCCTAAATTTAATTGATGAAATTGAAATCTTCATGACTGAAAAAAACAAAAACATCCCCGACATAAAAAATCCAGATTGGTTATGTGACTTAGTCTTTCTGGTTGACATTACTAATCATTTAAATACGTGACTTCAGGGCAAAGATCAATTGGTTACTCAACTTTACAGCCACATTTTGTCTTTTCAGTGCAAGTTAAATCTATTTCAAATCCAACTGAAGTCAGGGAATTACATCCATTTTCCTAATTATAAGAAAGTTTCTGAAAAGTTCAATGTCAACTTCAAAACTGTGTATGTTGAAAAGATTGATAACTTGATATCAGCCTTCAAGGATCGGTTTTCTGATTTTAAAAAAGTGAAACTGTTGCTAGATTTATTTAGCAATCCTTTTGCCATTTGGCCCGAAAATGCACCTGAATCAGCACAGCTTGAACTCATCGACATTCAAAACGATCAGAGCCTGCGAAATAAATTTAACGAAGGCAATTTATTAAACTTCTATCGTTGTGTCGATAAAAACAATTATAAATGGTTGCTAGATAATGTATTAAAATGTGCAAGCCTCTTTGACTCAACATATATTTGTGAACAAACTTTTTCAGTCATGAATATTAACAAATCTAAAAAATAGGAACCGCTTGACTGATGAAAATTTAGAACCAATTTTCGAGTTTTGTAGTTGGCTACTACAAAACTCGAACCAAATATCAAAACAATCGTCAAATCAATGCAATGTCACGCATCAAATTAAATTTACTTACTTTTTATTACTTTTCTTGTAACAATTATGATAGGTATAAATAAAATAAACAATACATGGTAGATAAATTTCAAGTTTTTTTTGGCAGCCCTCCCATAAGTAACAGTGGAACTATGCGACCCTCAGCCTTAACAAGTTTGTGCATCCCTGCTCTACTGGATAGGAGGAAGAAAGGGTGATATGATGAAGATATGGAAGTTGGCATGGGGTTGTTATAGGATTAACATTGAAGAGGTTTTTCATAAAATGGTGGGAGATGGAAGGTAGAGCAAGAAGTCATCCCTGGAAGATATATAAAAAAGGTGAGCAAGGGAGTGAGCAGATTTTTTTCTTTTTGTATGGAGAGTTGTGAATGATTGGAATGCATTGTCTGAAAGCATGGTGACTGTAGAGAATTTAAATGTATTTAAGACACATGATGATGAACTATGTATATGACAAAGGGACCACCCCAAGAAATGAGTCCTTGGATGATGATGATGATGATGATGATAATAATAAATTGCCCTAGCATCCCACAATACAAAAGCACACTTCCTTTCAGACATGCATATTACTATGCATTAAGAGAAGGGTCATAACCGATCAGTTTCAATCTTTAATGAGCTCTCATCAGTGGGTACAACTTCCATGATAGGCCCTAACAGACTTTTCTAACAACTTTACTACTACTCCAGAGGCTAAGTGGCTAATTATTTGCTCTACCTGTTCTGCAATCTCTTTTGCAATAGAAGTAACTTCATTTTTTTTCATTACGCTGAGACTTAATTAAACAACTCAGTCAAAGGGATTAACAATTTTCCTGCATATTTTGTTAACATATGTTGTTATCTAACCGTATTACCATATTTGCATGGTTTTGCAATATCATTAGCATTCCACAGTTAATCTGTCACTATTCTCTCATCAGATGCTATTTTCACCTGGATGATGTACCATAACAAATGATCTCTCAATAATTCAGCTCTTCTGAATTATTTCTTCTGCTGCCATCCTTTACTAACTCGAGTTATTCTTCCACACTTGTTCTTCCTTTTATTTTTGCCTCCTTTATGACTTTCTTCTAGATTAAATGTTTGCTGCTCATGAAAGTATGTCATATTTCTCCAAATATCCCCTCCACGATTTCTCTTTATGCAACTCATTATTCATAACTCTACTAAATGAATTCTTCTTCTTAACTCATGCAATAGTGTCTAACAAAACACTCCTTCACTCTTTCTTCAAACATTCCACAATGTTTTCCATGCTTCAAGCTACCTTTAAGTTGATCATACACTGTATATGCCTTATTAACCAAAAATTCCATATGTCTGGCCACATTCCTGATCAGGGCCAAATGGTAATGCTCTTTCTCTCTAAATTAAACAAAGTGACCACATTTTTGTGGGTGTATCCTCTCTATTAACAAATTCAACATTTTTAAATCCTCAGCATATCTCTTAATAATATCCTCTCAAAAGTAACAATCTATTATTAACTCTATAAATTCCTTTTTCTTCATCACATGAGCCTTTTCCACTTTAAATTGCTTTCATTGTGATTTCTTTGGGCAATTGATATTGAGAGAAGAAAGTTAAAATATTTTGGACACATTGAAAGGATGGAAGGAGGACTTCTCAGAACAGTAATAGAAGGTAAAGTTCCTGGAAAAAGAGGAAGGGGAAGACCGTCAATGAGATGGATGGATGGTGTGTGTGTGGAGTGACTGATCTTCAGAGAGCTGAAGCTGCCAGAAAAGCATACAACAGGAGTACATGGCGAGGCCTGGTGTGGCATATCACCGAGCATCACAGTGACTATATGGCATCTGTGGATGTCCAGCGAACATGTGATGTGATTTTTTTGGGCAACTGAGCTAATCTATACATTTCCTTTTCCTCTGCAGGACAATAACAGCTCAACTATATATTTTGTCCTGTTTGACTACTCTATACCAAATAGTCTTAAATCTACTGCTGCTCAGGTCAATAATGTTCTTCATTCTGTTTCTCTCTCTCTCGTCTATTTCCATGGATATTGTCCTCCTCCTCGCTGATGACAATTTTTGATCAAGTCTCAATGACCAATATAACAAACTCCATATCATTTCTGATACATGTAGCAGCAATAAATAAGTATAATGTAATAAATGAATTGAAAAGAACTTTCATCTTATGAAAGCCATCATAGTCACTGAATCAATTCACAATATTAATATTTTCAAACTGTATATAACTGCTGAACATCAGTAAGATAAAAAATGTGTGTGATATTTAGCATAAAGTCTAGTTTTTGATACTATTGCTGGTTTTAAAATTACAGTTTCCTTTCAATGGTTAGAGATATCTACTTTGAATAACTCAAAGCAAATACAAATAAAATCATAATCAACATAGTTTCAGATTTGTTGTAAACAACATCAGCATAAAATAAAAATTAGATGAAATTTTCCTAAGGTGGAGACTTGTCATGTCAGGGCCGCCCCTAGGAATTTTTCCGCCCCGTGCAGTAGCATATTTTGCTGCACCTTCTCCCTTATTTTTTGTATAGTTTATGCCTACTTTTGCTGCCACAAAAAAACTTGCTGCACCGTGCAAATGCACGTCTTGCACCATCAGTAGAGCTGGCCCTGTTTCATGTCTGCTGCCATGGCAGCACCTCCCTGTGATATGGCTGTTGCGTTGGCTAGGCAGCAGTACATTAAGGTTGGTATGGAGTGGATGATGGATAAACAGCTAATAGACATCAAAGAGTAGCATTTTTACCTGTTTACTTTATTAATTATTGATATAGGGAATTTTTATTTTTGAGGGGGGGGGGGATATTCAATTATCTTCTAATATTGCAAAACTGGGGGAGAGACAATAGATAATTTAAATAGACTAACAGTAGGGACTAAGGATAATGGTTACAAGTTTAATGTGGCATAATATAAGGTTATGCACTTTGGAATGAAAAGATAAAAAGCTTTGTAAATATTATAATGACGGAAATGGATTGTAGGAAACTGATAAGGCTAGGGATTTAGAAATTACGATGGGATATGGATTTCAGGAGTATATTGCAAAAGTGAACAAAAAAGCTGAAAGGATTGCTTAGATAGTGACAGACAAAAAAAAAGATGGAGAATATAATAAAAACACATAACTGAAGGGATTTTATAAAGTAAATGCTAAAGAAATTTAAATTTACATGAATGGAAAGAGAGAGAGAGAACAAAAAATCATTCCTAGACGGCATGTGCTTGTTTTAAGATATATTAGAAAACAATAATGAAGGACAATGCTACATTTAGTTGGTATATTCGAATTACTCGAAGGTGTAAATAAGTGAACCATTATTAATAAGTCATGCAAGAATGGGAAATGTAATGGAAAGAATAAGTGTGAGTAGAAATACTTTCATTAATGGCAAACGAATTATTAATAATTAACATTTGTGATATGTGTGTCCTATAAGTGAGCCTCTGTAGCTCAGTCAGCATAGATGAAGCCCTTTGGTCGGAAAGACCTGGGTTCGATTCCAGTCAGTGACTTGAGGAACCTTTATCCGGCCTCTTTCAATGAAAAGTTAGTTAGATAAAAAACCCTCTCGGTCTGATAAAAACTTAGGTTTTTCATCCCTCAACACAGACAAACTGACCAGTAGAACATACGCAATTTACAGACAATACTTAGAGACATAGGGGTAACCACTTTATGCTTGTATTATGGTTGGGAAGTCCAAGGATACCTGGAAGGCCATGGGCACTTAAGTGCCTGTAAAAGCCAGTGATGGATGAATGTGTTGTATAACTTGCTGGGTAGAGTGAATAGCATGTGATCCTATAAAGTCTAGACATGCATAAGTGAATTTATGATGGCATAATTAAACAAAAAACTTATGAGGAGAGGGAAAGAAATTTGTTTGCAAAGTATAAATAACTAACCAATAATAAACAGCTACTATATACATTTAGTGGGGTGCAAAGTCCAACTCTACTTCCCCGGGGGTGTTGGGAATCCTAACCATTATCGGACTTGCACCCAACACTACTAACAGAGCTCTGGCGAACACTTCAGAACCCTGGTGAGGAGAGTGTATATGCGACCACAGCAAAGATGCCACTACAGCAACAACAGAAATGGTCCCAAGTCATGTGCAGCCCACACTCACCTTTCTACGGTGGAAGTAAGGCACCGAATGAGTCCAGGGGTGCTAAGAATCTCGCGGATGAAAACAGGCCGCCTCTTAAATCTATGAAAATGGCAGTCAGTATCCTCAATACTCGAACTTTGGTAAGAAACTACAAAATAGATTTATTAATCAAAGGACCAACTAATATCGACTTTGATATCCTGCTAGTGAATGAAACAAAAAGATTGAAAAAACTGACAGCAAGATGGTACAATGGCTCACAGATACTCCTCAGAGCATCCTCAAACAATGGCAAACAAGGCAGAGTGGGCTTCATTGTTAAATCTAAGTTCACCAAGTCAATCCTTTCTTGTAACATCATATCTGAAACGATAGGTGCACTCCTAATTAGAATAGAGAACAATATAACAATAAAATTAATATCCTAAAATTAATATAATGCTCCAACATCTGTAGCTGATAATCAAGAAATAGAAAAGTTTTACATGAATCTTCAATAGGCATTAAATTACAGGTCAACATACACATTTGTTGGTGGTGACTTTAATGCCAAAATAGGATGTGGAAAAGAAAACGAAAAGTTTATTGGTCCAAATGGCCTGGGAGAAAGAAACAGAACAGGAGAGAGGTTAGCTGAATTTGCTGCAGCTGAAAAACTTTTTATCATGAACGCTTTTTCCAACAAACGCCCAGGTTGTTGAAAGAAGATGGACTTGGCAATCACCGAATGGAGATACAAAAAATGAAATTGACTACATTTTAACAGACTATAAAAAAACTGGTACAAAATGTCGGTACAATAGACGAAACATACTTCGACATAGATTCCGAACACAGATTCCTCAGAGCCATTATAAGAATAGACCACAAAAAAGAACAACATATCAGAAAAACATCAAACCACAAAAGACACTACCAAAAGTTCAGGAGAGTACATAGAAGAGACTGAATGGACTATTAAGAACTGTTACATAAATAATGACTATATCATCATCAACATCAAATTCCTGCCATCTACCCTCAAGGGGAGTACAGGATATGATAGTACTACATGAAAAATTTACATCATTACTAACTTCCTATCTACAATTTTTCTCCAAATCAGTCTGTTACTTGTCAAGACTCCAACATTATCAGATCTTATATTTATATCGTCTAAGGCACTTTGTACCGTATCAATCCACCTATATCTTGGTCATCCTCTGGGTCGTTTTCCTGCCAACTTGGAAGAGAACACTTGTTTTGCTAATCTTTCCTCTCCCATTCTATTTAAGTGACCATACCATCTGAGATTAGCTCTGCTAACGCATTCTGGATGCTGACAATGTCAAGTTCTTTCCTAATACCCTTGTTTTTAATATGATATTAAAATTGATGCCATCTGTTCACGCCTATAATCTTTCTCAGGACTCTCATATCTGCGGTCTCTAGTCTTTGGTGAAGTGTTTTACTTCTGACCCAGCTCTTAGATCCATAAGTTAAAACTGGTTTGAACACTGTCTTCTATACAACTAATTTAGTGTTCCGACTAATTTCTCTCTTATTCCATATGAATTTATTCAATTGACTTCCTACCATACCAGCTTTGTTGATTCTGTTGTCTATTTCCATATTTACTTTACCATCTTCAGTAAAAATCGTGCCTAAGTAGCTGAAATGTTTTACTTGTTCCACAGGTTCTCCATTCACAAGACAGTTGACATTTTCAATGATTCTGCCTATTTTCATTGTCTTTGTCTTTTTATTGCTGACCTTCTTACCATATCTATTACAACAGTTATTCAATTTAGTCCGGGAATCTTGTAGACTTGTAGCGGATTTATTCCGAAGTATAACATCGTCTGCATAAAGCAAAGAGCTGACATTAACATCTTCTGCATAAAGCAAAGAGCTGACATTACATCTCCAATTTTGATATCATGCTTAATACCACTTTCCTTCATAATGTGATCCATATAGATAATGAATAACAGAGGGGATAATGTACATCCTTGTCTCACACCAGATTTAACATTAAACCATTTTCCTGTACTTCCTTCAATTCTAACTGCACTTACAACTCAAATAAAGACTAAGTATTGATCGATATAATGCTTCATTGACACCACCATATAACTGTAGCGTATTGAATAGCTTCTCTCTTGGCACCGTGCCATATGCCTTTTCCAAATCGACAAAACTTAAATGCAGATCTTTGTTATATTCCCATGCTTTCTCGACTATTTGTCGTAAAGTGAAGATCTGTTCCTGACAGCCTCTATTAGGCCTGAATCCAGCTTTTCTTCCACAATTCTTCGCAACCGTTTCTCAAGTATACTTGCATATATCTTACCTGGAACATTCAGTAGGGATAAACCTCTGTAATTCTCAGATTCAGTTTTATTTCCCTTTTTATATATGGGTACTATGAGAGCTCTACTCCAATCATCGGGAATTCGTCCCCCTGTCCAGGCTTTCTGAACTATGCAATGCAGCCACTGTGAGACTTTTATACCACCATACTTCTGTATTTCTGGTCGAATATCATCTACTCCTGCTGACTTTCCACATTTCAAGCCTTTGATGGCTTTTTCTACTTCAAGTATGGATATGTATTCCTGACTGCATGCCTGTTGAGTGTTTTTTACCTGCTGTCATCACAGCTTGTTTCATTTAGCAGTTTTTCTAAGTAATTACTCCATACTTCAAGGATATCTTTTTCTCCCATTTTCATGTCACCTTTATCATCTCTAACTCCTTTTACAGCACTCTTTCCTCCATTTCTAAGCTTCTTCAACAACCTCCAGAATATTTTGCCACCTTCTTGATATTAATTTTCTATATTCTTGCCAAAGTCCTCCCATGACTTTTCTTTAGCTAGTTTTACACAGTGTTTAGCATTCTTGCATTTGTCTCTGTATTCTCTAAGAGCACAAGCTGACTTATTTCCCAGGAACTTTTGATATGCTCTCTTCTTTTCCTTCGCTGCCTCTTTAACTACCTGTGTCCACCATGTAGTTCTAATTTTTCTATCCTTGCAGACAACTTCACCACATGCCTCTCTAGCTGAATCAATCAGGGCTTTCTTCAAGGCATGCCACTGAATCTCCAAGGTTTGATTCCTGATCTCAAACTCTTTCATTTTTTCTTCAATAATCTTTGTGTATTTTAGTCTACAGTTCACATCTGAGAGCTGCTCAACTTTTATTCGCTTTAAAACTTGCTTACATGTTACTGATGACTATATTGACTTTATTAATAAATTCAATGAGTGCAAGAAAAATTCAGAAATTCCTGTAAAACAAAAGAAAAGAGAACAACTCTTACCTCAAACTATAGAACTACTGAAAAAGAGAAGGGAACTGAAGAAATCTGAAGAAAATTTTCTAGAATACAAAATCATCTGTAAGTTACGAAGGAAAAGAATTCCAGAAGGCTACAAAGCTTTCAGGATACAAAAACTAAGAGAAGCAGTGCAGGCAAAAACCAGCCTGAAAAAAATAGAGAAAGACTTAAATTTTAAACAGTCAATTCCATCTGCTTTACAGGATCAAAATGAAGAAAAACATACTAATAGAAAAAAGATGGAAGGAATTGTGCAGAATTTTTATAATGATCTTTATGCAACTAAGTGCCAAGTTTCAGAACCTATCATTCCAAAACCAAACAATATACAAGATGTACTTCTAGAAGAAATAGAACATGCCCTTAAGAAAATGAGTAAAGGGCTCACGACTTGATCATGTTAAGGCTGAAGAAATCCAACAGGTAGTCAAATTATTTTCAAAGCTTTGGCTGCCAGATTCATGTGGTATTTCAAAGAAAGAGATTCCAGAGAAATAAAAGACCTCGAAAACCATACTTCTATTCAAAAAAGGGAACAAGGAAGACATAAAAACTATCACCCAATCTGTCTACTCTTTCACACATATAAAATCATGAACAGAGTAATACTGAACAGAATCCAAAACACTCTCAAAGACAACTCTAGTAGAGAGCAGGCAGGATTCAGAAGAGGCTTCTCCACAACAGATCATATCCAGGTCATTTCACAATTAACAGAAAAATGCAGGACTAATCTTGCCAATCTTTTCTCTCTCATTCTGTTTAAGTGACCATACCACCTGAGATTAGCTCTGCTAACGCATTCCGGGATGCTGACAATATCCAGTTCTTTCCTAATAGCTTTGTTGATTCTGTTATCTATTTCCATATTTAATTTACCAGCTTCACTAAAAATTGTGCCTAAGTAGCTGAAATGTTTTACTTCTATAGGTTTCTCCATTCACTATGCAGTTGATATTTTCATTGTCTTTGTCTTGTTATTGCTGATTTTCATAACAAATTTATTAACAGTTACTCAATTCAGTCAGGAATTTTGCAGACTTGTACTGGATTTATTTAAAAGTATAACATCATCTGCATAAAGCAAAGAGCTGGGATTGACATCTCCCATTTTGATACCAGGTTTAATACCCTTTCCATCATAATGTGATCCATATAGATAATGAATAAGAGAGGGGGATAATGTACATCCTTGTCTCACACCAGATTTAACATTAAACCACCTTGTTGTACTTCCTTCAATTCTAACTGCTGACTTAAAACTCAAGTAAAGACTGGGTATTACTTGATATAATGCCCCACTGACACTATATGACTGCAGCGTTTCGAATAGCTTCTCTCTTGGCACCTTATCATATGCCTTTTCCAGATCTACAAAACTTAAATACAGATCTTTGTTATATTCCCTTGATTTCTCAACTGTCTGTGGTAAAGTGAAAATCTGATCCTGACAGCCTCTATTTGGCTGAATCCAGTTTGTTCTTCACCAAGCTTCTCTTTCATAATCCTTCTCAACTGATTCTCAAGTATACTTGCATATATCTTACCAGGACACTCAGTAATGAAATGCCTCTGTAATTCTCACATTCAGTTTTATTTCCCTTTTTATATATGGGTATTATGAGAGCTCTACTCCAATCATCGGGAATTCATCCCTCTGTCCAGGACTTCTGAACTATGTAGTGCAGCCACTGTAAGACTTTTATATCTCCATACTTGAGCATTTCTGGTCGAATATTATCTACTTCTGCTGCCTTTCCACATTTCGGGCTTTTGATGGCTTTTTCTACTTCAAGTATGGATATGTATTCCTGACTGCATGCCTGGTCAGTGTTTTTTACCACTGTGCCGTCATCACTGCTTGTTTCATTTAGCAAATTTTTTGAAGTAATTCTTCCATACTTCAAGGATATCTTTTTTTCCTGTTTTCATGTCACCTTTATCATCTCTAATTCCTTTTACAGCACTCTTTCCTCCATTCCTAAGCTTCTTCAACAACCTGCAGAATATTTTGCCACCTTCTTGATATTTATTTTCTGTGTTCCTGCCAAAGTCCTTCCATGACTTGTTTAGCTTACTTACATTTGTCTCTGTATTCTCTAAGAGCATTATTCAAATACTGAACTCTAATTCTATTTATTACCTCTCCCCATGCAGGAATCAAGATGGTCAAAGTCACATCCTTACTATTATCAATCCAGAGTTTTTCAGTGAATATTATTTGTAATATATGCTAAAATACATATTTTTTTATTCAATTAATTCATAAAAATATACTGAACTATGAAGTAACAATTGTGATGTAGTGACAAATGTAAAAATTTCTTGTACCTTTTCATCTAATCCTTCATCTAATAATTCAAAGTCATGCAACAAAAGACTGTGTTCAAACAGCTCATTTTCTACTTCAGCAATTCCCTCTTCTCCACCTTCTTCATCAATTAGACCTGCTGGAAAGCTTATTTCTGATCGCAGATCATCTTCTGATAACTAAAAAAAAAACAACAATGATAAATTGATGTTAACTTTTTTTATCAGCAACTTGAAAAAAAATTAAAAATAAATAAACCAATACAACTCATCTTTCAAACCATTTTCGCTCCTAAACAACTGCAAAATCCATTATGGGCTATAGTATGGCTTGTTTCTACAAATGGGACTCTGGCAAGGAGAATATTGCTATCTTAAAAGTATTCCTTCCCTAGATGGATGCAAAGCCAACTAGACCTCTAGGGTGGATTTCTTTCATCACCCAGTGAAACAACCCCATCCTACGTATTTGCCACTTCCTACACGTAACAGGTGGAGGCTTCAATGTTCATGCTCTCTACACCATGATTACTTATATGTGGAGCCAGTACCTCTTCCATTTGAGGGTAAAGCAGTGAAATGGTCTCTGCAGACTAGACAACAAGTATTACGTGGGACCAAATTACGAGGGTAAAGCAGTTAATACGTCAGGAGGTTTCCTGATCAAGCAAATAATCCTACTGATGCTTACTTTGTCAGGTTGTACCTGGAGTGAGTCTGAGGATAACATCTTGCAGGGTGCACTGCCTGAAGACTTGGAGTCTGGATACTTCCGGTGTAGGAGTGATAACAACAAGTCTTTCACCCTGATATATGCACCTGCTATATAAATTTTTCTGATATTTTGTTCACTAACATGACAATAAAAAACTATAGAAACAATGTAGTAAAAAAAAACTAAAATAATAATAATATCAAAAACTCAGAAAATATTTTTTAAAAATCTATCAAAAAAAGGTGCAAAACTGCAAAAAAACAACAAAAATCTACACTCAAAAAATCAAACAAAGGATCAAAATTCCATGTAAAAAAATACAACTTTCAGACTGACTTCACTAGCATCTGAGGTCTCAATTCTAATAAAAATTATGTGCACCACTACCTACAAACATCCAAACCTAATATGTTATTCATTACCTGATTCTCTTCCATCAAGACAGGTTGAGTACTTCATGAGTCCATCTTCTCCGCTCTTCTCTTAATAAAGTCTTTCTTGAAAGATCTTGAAGGCTGTTGATCTTAGCAGCTTTCTTAATATTAGTGATCCAGCTTATCCTTGGTGGTTTTCTGTCCCTGTAGGACAACGTAAGGTAATCTCTGTTGATTTATACTTAATCTCAAATTAATATCCTCTGGAACTGCATCTCACTTCAACTTTTATCATCACATCATGCATGATGCCTTTTATAAAAAAAGGGTGGGACATGCACATTAGTCTGATCTGATGCCCCTAATCAGACCTGGAATCCCTTTTATATAATCTGATTTAGCTCAAGATTTCTTTACTTCACTTTGTTGCCATCATTTGCTGTCTCTACTACTCTCCTATCTCTGAAAGTTGATTATTTATCAACTATGATCTAGTTACCCTAACAGTGAGAATCTTACTTGATGATTTCAATGTCCAAAATTTAGACTGGCTTCCCATCTCTAACTTCACAAACCAATCTGAAAGAGAAGCTGAACTATTTACTTGCTGTCAATTTAACACAAACTGTTCACCAACCCACAAGAATTCCAGATGATCCTTTTACAAATGCAAATGATTAATCTTAACATTTGAAATAAGAATTTGAATTATCTTTTTTTTTTTTTACTTTATTTTTACATTCTAACATTTTAGCTACTATGCTCCATTGCCTGTGAGTTTTTTTTTTTTAAAAAAAAGATAAGCCTTATAAACTCAAGGGGCTTACAAGCTTCTCTAGAGGAAGCTTTTACAAATGTCCATGCCCATGGAACCACAAACTGTTTGTTAAAGAGTAGGTATGCTATCCGTTTGGCCAACCTGATCAATAATTTTGTTGCAGTAATTCTAAATAACATCATATTGTTGACCAGAGAGCAATAATATTATGGTATTGAGATACTCATCACCTAAGTGTTTTTATATTAAATACTTTATGTAATTTATGTGCATAGTAGTTGATTTCTCCTGTCTATATTCATGTCAGAGGAATAAAATTGAGATTTTTGTAGTTACAGAATGTCATATCATGTGATAATTATCAGCAGATGGAACTGTATATGGAAAGAAATTGGTGGTGCAAACAGTTCAAATATTATGTTTTAACCATTCAGTTCACAAGTGTTTATATACTTTTGGAATGGTAAAGGAATCCTTCTGGTCAATTAACAGCCAGTAAATGGAAATATCAAAGCTGAATCATATCATAACGTGACGGTGGTACACAAATGTTGTGTGCTGCCATCCAAAAGAAACATGTACTTGCAATGTAAATTACTTCTAAATTTTTTAAATGATGAAGCACCTCTCATTCTGTGCAAATGGAGTTAGAGGTGCTTCCACTACAGTTGTAGCTCCTACTTCTGCCGATTGTTTTCTGTCATCTCTTTCAGACCATAAATTAAAGAGATGCCAAGAAATTATATTCTCGGTTTCATCCTTTATCCAAGTGTAAACAAACAAGTTTGCGCATGAAGTCACTTCACAACTGGGTTACTTGTATACAGAGGCTAATAACTTCACATCAATTGCCTTAGTATCCCATTATGCAATGCACATATCCTTACAGACATGTATAATGCTATGCATTATGGGAAGGGTCACTACCCAGAGAGGTTTCGACTTTTATCGAGATCTCATCAGTGGGAGCCAATCCTAGAAGTGATACCAACATTGAAGTAATGCAGAAGTCATATTTCCATATACAAGTAGCCAAAAAGTGTCACACCTTATTTCTGAAATACTCTGGATCAGAGACAGATGTTGAAAGTTTATTCACTTGGTTATACTATAAATGAAAGATCACATGAAATTATATTCTCGGTTTCATCCTTTATCCAAGCGTAAACAAACAAAGTTTCCGCATGAAGTCACTTCACAACTGGGTTACTTGTAGTCAGCTAAGTACAGGAAGAAGGTATGATGTTAAATAAGGTGTGAGACAAGAGTGTTGATTATCTCCACTGTTATGTATTTCAATTCAATAATCCTGCTATATAAATAACCCAGTCATGAAGTGACTTCATATGCAGACTTTGTTTACTTACACTTGGATAAAGGATGAAACCGAGAATATAATTTCTAGGCATCTTCAATTTATAGTATAACCAAGTGAAAAAAAAACTTTCAACATCTATCTCTAATACAGAGTATTTTAGAAATACTCATCACCTAAGTGCGATGAGTATACAATAGGCAAAAGGTGTCCCACCTTTTGGCTACTTGTATATGGAAATATGACTTTTGCATTGCTTCAACCTTGGTATTACTTCTGGGTCTGGGTAGTGACCCTTCTCATAATGCATAACATTATGCATGTCCATAGGGATACGTGCATTGCATTATGGGATACTAAGGCTATTGATGTGAAGTCATTAGCCTCTGTATACAAGTAACCCAGTAATGAAGTGACTTTATGCACAAACTTGTTTGCGTACACTTAGATAAAGAATGAAACTGACAATATAATTTCTTGGCATCTTTAATTTATAATATAACCAAGCCATAAAAACTTTCAACTCTTTCAGACCAGTGGTAGGTAGCTCAGCTCTTTCAAGCACTCTCTACACTTCACTCCTTTGCAGCATCTAACCACTCTCTTCTAGGTTGTCCTTTTCTGTTAATGGTATTTGTTCTACAGAACATGAAAGCATTGAATCCTGCTGTCATCTGTCTTGCAGATGTGTCCAAAAAAGTTCAGATGTATTCTTATTATTTTCTACATTAGATTCTTTTTCCAATTTACTTTTCTGTGGAGTTCTTCATTGGAGGGATGCAAAATTTACATCCTTCCATTTCATAGAACTTTTTTTATAATACTTTCTTCCAAATGCCAATATTCATTTTACTGAGTCTTTGACCATTATCAGTATCTAACATCCATAGAGAGCAATCTAGTACTCTCAGCTTTGTATCAATGCTCACTGTTTTACTGTTTCACATCTTATGCACCTGCAAGCTTACTTTCACTTTTGTTATCCAAGTTCTTACCTCCTTTTCAGTCTAAATTGCATATCATGTTGCTCCCTAGGTATGTTCCTTACTCCATCGAGCTCATATTTGTTGATCTTTATTTGCTTGTTGATCCTCTTATCCACCAAACAGTTTTAGTTGATTCAATGCTCATTATCACTTAACATCTCTTTCCTTCACTTAACTATAGTACTATACTTTTTCATTCTTCTTTATCTTCTTCAATAATGACTGTGTCACCTGCAAATCTTATGTCATTAATTTTTGTAATTTGAATTGAAATTCCACTTATATTTCAATTTATAACATTTATTGTTCTTTACAAAATCAGGATAAAGATGCTCGGGGATATCTCTCATTGTTCAGAAGAGACTCCTTCTTTTTCCACTATTTCTCATAGCAACTTTTACACTATTTTTGATATTCTGTAATAGATATATCAGATTCCTGTCCACTCCATAAGATTCAAGTATGGCACACTGTCACCTTCTGATCTTTGCTATTAAACGTTTTCTGAAAGTCAACAATCAGGCATGTACCTTCATATTTTTACAAGCTTTCTCCGAGTAATGTCAACATTAATATTTGATGCACTATACTCCTGTCTCAACTAAATTCTGCTAGCTCACCTTTCTGTTAATATCATCATAAGCATATGACTTGGTAAGGCAGGTGTTCTGTAATATTCTGCACTCCATTTTGCTTCCTTTTATTATTGAATGAATATTAAATTGATCTTGGGTATTCTTTTGGTGCTTTCCCTTCATTCCAAACAATGTTACACAGCTAGTGTAGCTCATCTATCATTATTTCACCACCTCACTTCAAGCATATCTCGGGTGACCTCATGTTCCTAGAGCTTTGATGGTTCTTCTGATGCTTTACTTCCCTTGTAACCTCTTCCCTCTATATCCATCTCTGTGTGTATGTGCTTGATAGTCATATTTCCTTCATCTTTTTTTTTTTTTTTGAACCTCCAAATCTCCATGCGTCTTATGTAACTGTTCATCTCGCCCTCCCATCCCATTTGTGTTCAAGATTTCACCCTTTTTTCCTCCTTTATATTTCTCTGCTGCAGGCTGCATTTCTCGTTGATGTTTCTAATCATCTTGTATACTTCTGTTGTTCTGTATTCATGTTAGTATTCACTCATATCTTTGCACTATTCCTCTAATCACCTTGCCTTGTTCTTTCCAACCACTACTTTGTTACATTTTGCTCCATACCATTTTTCCACTTTCAGTGAAATATCTCTTTTAATGCTCACTGGATTCTCTGTTTCTAGGACCATTTCTTCCATTCCTATTTTTTTTTTTTTTTTTTAAACTGCAGATACTACTTTGTTATTCTTATTGCGTTTTAGGTCTTGTGTACTCTATTGTGTGAGGTTAATATATATATATATACACACACACACGAGGATGGTCTGAATAGTTCTCAGCCTAACAATGAAAAAACAAATTTATAATTTCAAAATAATTTTTATTTTTCACCATAATCTCCCTTAAGACTAATACATTTATTCCAGCACCATTATCCCATCCCTGCAGTGGTTCTCAGTAAGATCTGCAAAATACCCCTCTACAGCTGCAATCACCTCTTGATTCAAATAAAAATGCTGACCAGCAAGGAAGAGTTTTAGTTTTGGGAAGAGACAGAAGTTAGAGGAAGCCAAATCTGAGGAATAGGGTGGAAGTTCCAACAATTCATAGTGCAGATCCCTTAATTTTCCCATTGCCAAAACACCTTTGTGGGCAGATGCATTGTCCTGATGAAAGATGATTTTTTTCTTCTGCAAACCGAGTCTTTTCTCATAAATTTTTTCGTCTAGTCTGGTTAAAAGATTGGAATAATAATCCCCGGTTATTGTTTTATCCTTTTCAAGATAATTAATAAACAAAATGCCTTTAGCATCCCAAAACACAGATACAATGACCTTTCCTGCTGATGGAACCGACTTTGTCTTCTTTGGGACTGAACAACCGGCTTCTGTCCACTGTTTTAACTGCTCTTTGGATTCTGGTGTGTAATGGTGAATCCAAGTCTCATCCATAGTAATAAATCAACGCATAAAATCAGTTTTATTCTTGTTAAAACACTACAAGCACTGTTCAGAGATTTTCATGCGAGTACCTTTTTTGATCTGCTGTGAGCAAGCGCAGCATCCATCATGTGCAAAGCTTTTTCATTTGCAATCCTTCACGCAAAATATATCCTACATGTCCTTTTGAAATGCCTATGGTCTCAGCAATTTCATGTACTTTGATTTACCAGTCATCCAATATATTGTGCACTTGATCAACAATTTCTGGTGTTATTACACTTTTTGGCCATACCTTCAAGGCTGGTATGGCCAAGAATTAGTTAAACTCAGCAGCTCATTTCTTAATTGTCAAAAACGAAGGAGAAAAGTGCCCATAAACTTTTATGGGCACTTCAAATGAATTTCTTTTGGCATTAAATCTTTTACAAAGAATTTTATAACCGCACGATACTCAATTTTATCCATTTCAAGGGATAGATACAACATTTTTGCTTCAGAAGCTTTATAAAACAAACCTTGATAGAATGACTTGCAATTTTACATGAATGCTTATGACAGATGTACCAACATAGAAAAAAAAAATCTTGCCGATAGTGTTGCAATCTATGGTTGAGGCCGAGAACTTTTCAGACCATCCTCATATATATATATATATATATATATACATTCTCTCAATTCTTCCACAAGTACCTTCATGTGTATTCTATTGTTATTATCTGACACCTCCAGGGAGTGTAAGGACTCATTGAGGGCTCTTACAACTCCATCTCCACCATTCAATCACCAACTAACCGCAATTACACCAACACCATCTACCACAACTAGTATTTCCACAGACAATCACAAACATCCATGCCCACGGCGAGATTCAAACCTGCAGTCTTTTGGCTGGAGAGCAGATAAGCTATCTGCTTGGCAACGAGGCCGGCACTTTCTCTGATCTTTGACTTTGAAACCACACCTTCTCGTGTCATTTGGGTTTCAAATTAATATTAGTAATCAACTATTAGTATGCACATTCTTTGTTTTTTCATCAGGTTATCTTCATGTCCACTTTCTGCATACTTTTTGCTGGGAATTTTGTACTGCAAATTACTTGTCATACTTCAAAGCAAACTCAAGCATCGATATCTGCTCATTACTCTTTCCAATTCCTCATTTTGATTTGTGACTATGACATTCCAATACTATCCGATGATCAGTATGTTTATCTTTGGTATTGATTTTGAAACTGCTTCTCAGTTGTTACAGAATAACTATTTCTTCAGTTATATCTGAAATGGGTGAATAGTGGGTGAATCAACAGAAAAAATAGATTATGACAATACCTCTGACATAACTCCATTAGAAATCTTTGAAATAGAAAAAAAATTAAAACAAATGAAAAAAAAAAATAGAGCTTCTGGGGAAAATTGGTTTAATAACAGAAATGATTAAAGAAGGTGAGGATATTCTAAAACAAAAATTTTCTCCAAAAAAGGGAGAAATACCCCAAATACGGAATACTGCAAACATTATTTCATTGCATAAAAAAGGAAGTAAATTAAAACTAGAAAACTACACGCCTATCAGTTTGTTATCCCACATTTATAAGCTTTTCACTAGAATTATAAGCAATAGAGTAGAAACAAGACTTGATTCAATACAGCCTTCTGAACAAGCTGGTTTCAGAAAAAACTTCAGTACAATAGATCATATTCAATCAATAAGCCTGCTTATTGAAAAATGGATACAATGTTCTTCTTCATATGGCCTTCATAGATTTTTAAAAAGCTTTTGATTACATAAAAACACCCTCAATAATAGAAACTCTTAGAGATTATGGCATTGAAAAACAATTTATTAACATAATAAAATATAAAAGGGGTGCTTAAGGGTCAAAGCTGTATAACTGAGAGGAGACCTTCACATAGCCTTTAAAGGAATGCGGAGAACCGACCAGGGCTTCTGACCAAATGCCCAATCCTCCGGCTGGGGGGTCGCCTGGTTAAACAAGGCCCCCATTGTTTTCGCCATGGAACCGGACGAACAGCGAAAAGTCAGCTACTGGAACAAATCTGAAAGCACACCCCAACTCAACATCATCAGAGTTAAAGATCAGTACTATCAACCTAAAAAGCCTGAATGGAGCTAGCTGAGGAATTAGATAAGTACCAGATCGACATAATAGGGGTGACTGAAACAAAAAAGACAAAAACTGGTGAGATCTTTCTGAGCAATAAATACAAAATACTATATTCAGGCAATGACAATCAAGGAAAAGAAGGAGTAGCCATAGTATTCAACATAAAATACGAGGCTAATCTTCATAAATGGCAGGCAGTCTTAAGTAGAGTAATGTGGGCAAATATGAGAATGGGGAACTGGACAATGAGACTTATTTGTGCCTATGGTCCCACAGAAGGTTCTACTAAGGTAGAAGTGGAGGGATTTTTTGAGGTTTAGAAAAAGCAACTGACACAATGAAAAAGGAAAAGTTGGTCCTTCTTGGGGATCTAAATAGCAGAGTAGGAACTGATTGTGAGACATACAAAAATATTTTGGGAAAATTTAGAGAAAAGAGCAAGGTTAATGATAATGGCAAATATCTGTTGGGTTTCTGCTCAGGACATGGACTGGTTATTACTAACACCATGTTTCAACATAAAAATGTGCACAAATTCACATGGAGAGAAGAGGCAAGGAATAAGTAAAGTCTAATTGACAATGTTATTGTTGATAGTGATGTTTTCTCCCTGGTGCAGGACACCAGCGTGTACAGAGGATTTGAAATTGGAAGTGATCGCTATTTAGTCTTGAGCAGAATAAAATTGAATTTCATATTGAAAAGAATAACATGTAAGAAAGTTTTAAAGCGAATAAAAGTTGAGCAGCTCTCAGATGTGAACTGTAGATTAAAATACACAAAGATTATTGAAGAAAAAATAAAAGAGTTTGAGAACAGGAATCAAACCTTGGAGATTCAGTGGCATGCCTTGAAGAAAGCCCTGATTGATTCAGTTAGAGAGGCATGTGGTGAAGTTGTCTGCAAAGATAGAAAAATTAGAACTCCATGGTGGACACAGAAAGTTAAAGAGGCAGTGAAGGAAAAGAAGAGAGCATATCAAAAGTTCCTGGGAAATAAGTCAGCTTGTGCTCTTAGAGAATACAGAGACAAATGCAAGAATGCTAAACACTGTGTAAAACTAGCTAAAGAAAAGTCATGGGAGGACTTTGGCAAGAATATAGAAAATTAATATCAAGAAGGTGGCAAAATATTCTGGAGGTTGTTGAAGAAGCTTAGAAATGGAGGAAAGAGTGCTGTAAAAGGAGTTAGAGATGATAAAGGTGACATGAAAATGGGAGAAAAAGATATCCTTGAAGTATGGAGTAATTACTTAGAAAAACTGCTAAATGAAACAAGCTGTGATGACAGCAGGTAAAAAACACTCAACAGGCATGCAGTCAGGAATACATATCCATACTTGAAGTAGAAAAAGCCATCAAAGGCTTGAAATGTGGAAAGTCAGCAGGAGTAGATGATATTCGACCAGAAATACAGAAGTATGGTGGTATAAAAGTCTTACAGTGGCTGCATTGCATAGTTCAGAAAGCCTGGACAGGGGGATGAATTCCCGATGATTGGAGTAGAACTCTCATAGTACCCATATATAAAAAGGGAAATAAAACTGAATCTGAGAATTACAGAGGTTTATCCCTACTGAGTGTTCCTGGTAAGATATATGCAAGTATACTTGAGAAACGGTTGAGAAGAATTGTGGAAGAAAAGCTAGATTCAGGCCAAATAGAGGCTGTCAGGAACAGATCTTCACTTTATGACAAATAGTCGAGAAAGCATGGGAATATAACAAAGATCTGTATTTAAGTTTTGTCGATTTGGAAAAGGCATATGACACGGTGCCAAGAGAGAAGCTATTCAATATGCTACAGTTATATGGTGTCAATGGAGCATTATATCAATCAATACTTAGTCTTTATTTGAGTTGTAAGTCAGCAGTTAGAATTGAAGGAAATAAAGGAAAATGGTTTAATGTTAAATCTGGTGTGAGACAAAGATGTACATTATCCCCTCTGTTATTCATTATCTATATGGATCACATTATGAAGGAAAGTGGTATTAAACATGATATCAAAATTGGAGATGTTATTGTCAGCTCTTTGCTTTATGCAGACGATGTTATACTTCGGAATAAATCCGCTACAAGTCTGCAAGATTCCCAGACTAAATTGAATAACTGTCGTAATAGATATGGTAAGAAGGTCAGCAATAAAAAGACAAAGAAAATGAAAATAGGCAGAATCATTGAAAATGTCAAATGTGTTGTGAATGGAGAACTTGTGAAACAAGTGAAACATTTCAGCTACTTAGGCATGATTTTTAGTGAAGATGGTAAATTAAATATAGAAATAGACAAATGAACCAGCAAAGCTGGTATGGTAGGAAGTCAATTGAATAAATTCATATGGAATAAGAGAGAAATTAGTCGGAACACTAAATTAGCTGTATAGAAGACAGTGTTCAAACCAGTTTTAA
Source organism: Typopeltis vanoorti (assembly GCF_054136105.1). Lineage (NCBI taxonomy): Eukaryota > Metazoa > Arthropoda > Arachnida > Uropygi > Thelyphonidae > Typopeltis > Typopeltis vanoorti. The sequence goes on from NC_143563.1 coordinate 110,278,027, forward strand.
CTTATGGATTTCTGAGAGCTGGGTCAGAAGTAAAACACTTGACCAAAGACTAGAGACCGCAGATATGAGAGTCCTGAGAAAGATTAGAGGCGTAAACAGATGGCATCAACGGCAATATCATATTAAAAATGAGGATATTAGGAAAGAACTTGACATTGTCAGCATAGCTAATCTCAGGTGGTATGGTCACTTAAAGAGAATGGCCAAAGAAAGATTAGCAAAATAAGTGTTCTCTATCAGGTTGGCAGGAAAATGACCCAGAGGAAGACCAAGATATAGGTGGACCAAAATATAGGTTGATGATGATAAAATATAAAAATAGGCCAGTCTGGTTGGCCAAGTGGATAGCGTATCCGCTCTACAGTGAAAGGGCTGCGGGTTCAAATCCCGCCGTGGGCATGGATGTTTGTGATTGTCTGTGGAAATACCTGTGGTGGTAGGCGGTAGATGGCATTGGTGTAGTTATGGTCAGTTGTGATTGAATGGTGGAGATGGAGTTGTAGACCTGGTGCCCTCCCTCGATGAGTCCTTGGACTCCCTGGAGTTGTCAAATAATAATAATAAGAATATTTATAGAAATGCAACATCAAATATCATTCTTAATGAAATAAGCAAAAAATTTCACATAAATTAAGGAATAAGGCAAGGAGACACCATTTTTCCCAAACTTTTCACATTAACAGTAGAACATATAAAGTGAAATTTAGAATGGTCCAATAAAGGAGTCAATATTAAAGGAACTAAATTAAATAAATTAAAGATTTTCTGATGATATTCTTATTATTGAAAACAATATGAAAGATTTAAAAGAAATGATAGAAGATCTAATCACTAAATCACTAGAAATTGGATTAGACATTAATTCTGAGAAAACCAAAATAACGACAAACCAAAAAGGATACAATGAAAGATGCAATGTTAAGGTAAACAATAAAGAAATTGAAATAGTAGATGAGTATACATACTCAGGAAAATTGTTAACAATGAAGAAACAAAGAGTCATGGAAGAAGTGAAAAGAGCAGGAATGGGATGGGCAGCTTTTGGAAAATTGAAGAGATTTTTAAACAGCAAAATAAAACCTGAAAACAGAGCAAGACTCTTCAACCAATGTGTGTTGCCTGTTATGACATACGGAGCAGAAACCTAGTCAATCTAAAAGGAAATAATAGATTAAATGCAAAAAATAGAAAAGAAAAAAGAATGGAAAGATGTCTACTAAATATAAGACTCAGAGATAAAATCAAAAATGAAGAAATAACAGCTAAAACAAAATTCTCAGATGTGTGGACAGACTTATGTGTTCGTCGAACATGTTGTTTATTATTTTAACGGTATAATAGAACACAGAAACTAAGTAAATAATTAATTTATTAACTCGGTGCTGATATTTCGCTGGTATTATAACCAGCATCTTCAGAGCACAAAAACATTGTTTGTCACAATGTGCGAGACTAAAACAACATGGTGTACTTAAACAAAATTGTAGCAGCAACACAAAGACTAGAGTCCTGATTTTGGCGCCCTCTATCTGAAAAAAAAAAAAAAAAAAAAAAAAAAAAAAAAAAAAAAAAAAACGCTATCATATATTACTAGAGTCCTAGAAAAGTGCTAGTTTTTTCTTAATACGACTGTCTCCCAGATCTTCGGCAAGTTAATACAGCCATATTTGTTGAGATTTGGAGTGTGTTTTAGGGCTTCTGTCGCCTCTAAGAACAATCTCTCTGATTTATATGGGTTTCTGTGTAGTACTTTTGTGTTTTTCCAGTTGATCCTGTGTGCAGGGGTATCCAGAGCATGGTCTGCTAGGCCCGACTTCCCATAATGATAATTCCGGACGTATCGTTTATGTTCGCTAATGCAGATATTCACAGTTCTTCCTGTTTGACCGTAGTAGGCTTGATTGCATGAGCAGGGTACTTGGTAGACTCCTGGATGTGATAAAGGAGGAATGCTGTCCTTGGGTGAGCGGATGAGGGTGGCTAATTTGCTACATGGTCTGAATGTAGTGCGTAGTTTATGTTTATTGAGAATTCTTGAGATCTTTTCGGATGTGTCTTTAATGTAAGGGATGGTGACTGTTTTGTTGTAGTTCTCTGTGGTGGATGGTGGGAGGGGTTTCTTAGGAGTGTTTAGTATTTTGTTTATTTTTTGCCGATTGTAGCCGTTGGCCAAGAAGGTGTGGCGTAAGTGAGTCAGTTCAGCAGTAAGAGCCTTGTCATTTGAACAGATTGCTCTCGCTCTAGGATTCTACATCCAGGAGTCTACCCTGCTCATGCAATCAAGCCTACTACGGTCAAACAGGAAGAACTGTGAATATCCGCATCAGCGAACATAAACGATACATCCGGAATTATCATTATGGGAAGTCGGGCCTAGCAGACCATGCTCTGGATACCCCTGCACACAGGATCAACTGGAAAAACACAAAAGTACTACACAGAAACCCATACAAATCAGAGAGATTGTTCTTAGAGGCAACAGAAGCCCTAAAACACACTCCAAATCTCAACAAATATGGCTGTATTAACATGCTGAAGATCTGGGAGACAGTCATATTAAGAAAAAACTAGCACTTTTCTAGGACTCTAGTAATATATGATAGCATGTTTTTTTTTTTTTTTTTTTTTTCAGATAGAGGGCGCCAAAATCAGGACTCTAGTCTTTGTGTTGCTGCTACAATTTTGTTTAAGTACACCATGTTGTTTTAGTCTCGCGTATTGTGACAAACATTGTTTTTGTGCTCTGAAGATGCTGGTTATAATACCAGCGAAATATCAGCATCAAGTTAATAAATTAATTATTTACTTAGTTTCTGTGTTCTATTATACCATTAAAATAATAAACAACAAAATTCTCAGATATTGGAGAAAACATACTTTAAAAGAAATGGAAGGGACATATCACAAGACTCAAGGACAATGGATGGACAAAAGTTTTACTGGAGTGGCGGCCATATGAAGATAAAAAATCAGTTGGAAGACCTGAAAAAAGATGGTCAGATGATATAAGAAAAACCATTGGAACTCTTTGGAATCAGCAAGTTCAGGATTGAAACAGATGGAGGGAACTGGGAGATACCTATAGCCAGAAGTGGTTATAAAATGGGTTAAAAGAATAATAATATTGATTTTGAGAATGCATCTTAGTTGTTATAAAATAACTATTTCTTCACTAATTTCTGAAGCAGGTGACTAGATCTGGTCCACTGCAATGTTGAACAGTCTTCCTAACAATCCTTGTCATTATCATTCTTTTGTTTACTGGTTTAACTCTGCCATTGCCAGTCCCAAGCCCAGATGAGAAAGGAGAAGGGTTGTACTTGTGGCTGGCAAGCACAATATGGAAAAAACATATTGCTACAGAAAGCTCAACCATTGTTGGAAAACCGATACAAAACCAAGAGGGAGAAGTACTGGGGAAAATGAAGCAAGCCAGTGAAAGCCATAATGGGGAAGCTGACAGGCAGAAAACACTCTTTAGCCCAAAACTTTTAACCAAAATTGGATGCTGGAATATTAGGACTTTGTATGAAAGTGGAAAAGCTAACTTACTAACCAGAGAAATGGACAGATACAAAATAGAAATACTAGGTCTAAACGAGACAAGATAGAATGGAGCGGAGAAATCCAACTAACAACAAACAAATACATTTTATACTCTGGAAATCAAAACGAAGATGACACACACATAGCAAAGGTGTAGCTTTCATGCCAACAACAGATGCTAGAAGAGCACTAATTGAATGGAAACCAGTTTCTGAAAGAATCATCAAAGCTAGATTTAAAACTAAATACAGAAATGTGACTATAATCAACATATATGGACCAACAAAAATGCAAAAACAGAAGAGAAAGAAGACTTCTATGACATGCTGCAAAAAAGAAGTAGATGAAGTAAAAAATAAAGATATGCTTTTAATTATAGGTGACATGAATACGAAAGTAGGAGATAGTAACGTGGGATATGAACGAATAATGGGAAAAGAAGGTTTAGGAAACTGTAATGAAAATGGGGAAAATCCTAAAAGACTTTTGCACTTTTGCACTGAGGAAAGTTACTCAGAAATGAAGCAGACATAGAAAAAAGATGGGTAGAACATTTCCAAGAAATTTTAAATGAAGAAATAGAAAACCTAGAACAAGAAATAAATACAGGAACTATAACTAAACTAGAAATAACTCAGGCAGTAAAGAAAACAAAAAACAATAAAGCCGCTGGGAGTAACAATATATAGGCTGAACTACTGTTGAAATGCTACACCTGCTATATAATCAAATATGGGAAAAGGAGGAATGGCCAGAAGACTGGAATACAGGACTCCCAGTGAAACTGCCAAAAAAAAGGGAGATATAACACTTTGTAAAAATTGGAGAGGGATTTCACTTCTAAATGTTGTAAATAAAGTATTTACTAGAATATTGCTAGCGAGAATTAAACAAGAAATTGAAACTAAACTGAGGAAAGAACAGGCTGGGTTCAGGCCAAACAGATCTTGTATTGACCAGATAATAACATTAAGAACAATTGTTGAACAATTAATTAGAGCAGCAGAGTAGCCTATTTGGGATTCATCAACTTTGAACGTGCATTTGATAGCATAGACAGAAAGACTATATGGAAGTTAATGAAGCACTATGGGATTCCTCAGAAAATCATAAATATAACAAAGAAAACTCATGAAAAATACAAAATCCAAATAATAAATAATGGAAAACTATCAGAACCATTTGCAAAAACACAAGAGCAAGGCAAGGATGTATACTCTCCCCGACCATCTTTCTGATTGTTATTGATTGAGGGATGAGGAAAACATCTGAAGAAAGAATTGGCATTCAATGGGGATGGTCAAATAAAATCAGTGACCTGGATTTTGCAGATGATATATGCCTTTTGGCACAAAAACATCAACACCTCCAAAAGAAAATAGATAATTTAAACCAGGAAGCAAATAAACATGGAATGAAAATAAATCATAACAAGACTAAAGTAATGAAGATAAATCCCAACCAAATTAGTCTTTGAAATACTAGGGAAAACACTGGAACAGGTAGATAACTTTATCTACCTGGGATCAGTGATTAGCACACAAGGAGGAACCAAACAGGACATACAAAATAGAATCCAGAAAGCACAGATTGCATTCAGTATGATTAAGAAAATTTGGGGTCCTAAGAAATAAAATTAAAAACCAAAATTAGGCTCTTCCACACTAATGTTAAACCAGTTTTACTATATGGAGCTGAGACATGGTCACTAACAAAGGAAAACATGAATAAAATGCAGGTCTACATAAACAAATGCTTGAGGAAGATACTAGGAATATACTGGCCAAATAAAATAACAAACATAGAACTTTGGGAGAGAACAGGTCAAACCAGCATCAGAAATGAAATCACTAAAATAAAATGGAACTGGATAGGTCACACAATCAGGAACCCAGATAAAGAAATAGCAAAAATTGCACTAGAATGGAATCCCCAAGGCAAGAGGAAAAGAGGCAGACCCAGGATAACATGGAGACGAGAACTAGAAATGGAGGCAAAACGCCTGAGATGTTTGGAAAGAGATCAAAAAAGAAGTATTGAATAGTCAGATGGAAGTCAATGGTTGAGGCCCTATGCTCCACAGGGAGCGAAGAGGATAGGTAAGGTAAGATAAGGTTTACTGTTTTGTATCCTAATAATGCTTCTCAGTCTCTTTAACAGAAAAAATATGATCCCTTCTTGTGTTGTACTTTTCCCAGATAAGATGATTCTTCTGCCTTTCTTCTCTCCTAACTCTGTGAAGCACACCTCCACTAATTCATGGATGTCATGCCTGTACTGCTCCATCCCCTCACAAAGCAAGCATATCTTTTCCAGGAGTCAACACAGTATTTATAACAGTATCATATATCAAATAATAATGGAAAAGACTAATTTATTCTCAATACAACTATTTCCATAAAAGATAAGATGGAAATAATCTGTGTATGTGTGTGTGTGTGTGTGCAGTATATATAAGTTACTATTTGTCACTTTAAAATTATATATAACATCACGAAAGATGGCTAAGTGGAAGGAAAACAGAGAGAGAGAGAGAAAAAACACTTACCGTACTACATTCTGAGTATTCTCTTCCCTCAACCACCTCATCATCTGATCTTTCATTTTCAAGGTTGAGTGCCTTTAAGTAATTGTAATAAAATATTATTATCCACTAATTATTTTAATCAATATTCCCTCATTTTGCTGGCCCATGTGCACATGAAAAACAGTTTGAGCACAAGTTTCCAGTCATGTGTTCTAATGGAATATTTTCATATTAATACTGCCCTTTTTTTGTCCGGCTATTACTGTAAAACTGTGAGGAACAAATTAATTTGTTTAAATATGCATAGCTACAAAAATCACCATATGTACAAGTTGAAGTGACTGTTACCGTCCAAACAGCAGACACTCTAAACAAGCCTCTGCAACTTGCTGATGTCAGTGTTAATTCAGCCACACAGTGCAGAGCAAAAGTAACTAATTGCAGTGAATTAACTTGGAATGGGTTAGAGTAATATTGAAGTGAAGACCTGGAGAAATTGCTAAATAAAATAAATGACATGAACAGCTTAGAGGGAACATTGATTTTAATCTTATTCCTTTATTACTTCTCCCATATACTGATGCAAATGATGTATATATATAGATAGATAGTCAGTAACACATATGCAGGATTGTTTGGGGTAGAGTCCATAGGATCTGATTTTCCTAAGGGAAAAGCTTTGACTTTCTGTACTCTTATCTAGCAATTTGCAACTAGCAAAAAGAATTTGATATGCTAATAAAAATCCAAGTCAGAGTGATGGTAGGAAATCAGTACACTAATTATCAATTTCATACATTAATCTTTTGGCAGAGAGATGCACTCTTCTTAAGAGAGATCTATAGGAGAATCTAGACCCTTTAGATCTCCTACATATGCCACTCAACAAATTATCATCTATTGCACTTTTAAATTATACAAAATAATTAAAACACCATGTAGCAAGGACTTAAGTTTCAGCTATTATTCACATTATAACTTACTCTCTAACAGTATTAACTCAACAAGATAGAAACAAATTTTAAGAAATAATTAATGATATCACTGATCATTATTAGGAGTAGTTCTTGTTTTTATGAGTGTGTTTGTTTTGTGAATAAAAGTTTATCACTGTTTATTATGCAATCACAATGTGGTACATTGGATCAATGCAAAATAAGAACAATGGCAGCCAAGACATCATTGTTTACACGAGTTCAACATGAACAATTCTGTAAAAGGTTGTGCATAGATGTAGTCATTAGTGCAAGTGAATTGTTTGTGGCTTGAAAGCAATCATGGCAAAAGGGTATTTTTTGTGAATACTAGAAACAAGGTCAATTCAAAAGCAACAGAGTGAAGAGATGAAAGTAATGGGCAAAAGATGTGAAAGTAGCACTGAGAAGATATTTGCAGGAGTGAATGAAATATGAATAACAAAATGAAAGAAGGATGTGAAACATGACATGAATAATTAGGTGGCAGTGATGAGGAAAACAGCACATTTGATCCATAACTTGAGCAACTGGAAAAGCATCTAGTACATATGGTAAAACATCAAAAAGAATGAAAGAAGTGCATGGGAAGAGTATGAAAGAGGAAGAAAAGCAGAGATCAGGAAAAAGTATTGTATGGCAATTCTACTAATAAAGAGATATGCTTGATGACAGAATGCCAAAATCAAGTTTGTTCAAAGGATGCTAGCCAAGTTGTTAGAATGCCAAGAGAGAAAGTAAAAGAACTGATTGTTTTAAAAGGTACGAATGATCTCAAAAAAAAAAAAAAAAAAAAAAAAAAAAAAAAAAAAAAAAAAAAAGTCAGAGACAAAAATTACTAGCATTAGTGAGACTTTGGTTGACAGTAGTTAATATAATTAGAGCAACAGAAATACTGCATTTTCAGGAAGGATAGAAAGAACAGGATGGAGTGATGAATGCATCTAAAAAAAGGTAGAAGTTAAGCAAGTGGAATACAGGATTGAGGGAAGCAACACATCTGAAACTATCTGGTGTGAGAAACAATCAACAAGACAAAATAGAGTAAATAGTTGCTGTTATAAGTCAGGGATGCACAGAAATATGTTGGCACCATGTATCAGTAACAATGAGTATAGGCCATGCAAAATTGGAAAGTGCATTTGCAGGATGGAGATGGAATTTATATAGCCAAGAGATAATTCCCTGAAACAGCATAAAAAGATGTATCCACTAGCAAGTAGCCACTTTGCTCTAATGATGTGAGTGATCAAGAGTCTTGATTGATGAAAGGCTGTAAAAACATGAAGAATTTTCATTTAAGAAGAAAAGGTATATGTGAAGAACCAGTCATTATGACAAAATCAGGAGGCTACTTGAAGAGGTTTGATGGCATAAACTGGAAGGAAAGGATGTTAGTTGTGCATGGGAAATGGTCATGATCTGTTTGAGAGAAGCAATATTAGAATGCATAACCATAGTTGGGAGGATAAATCCATTCACAATCAGTGGCAAGCACAAGAGAGAAGTGTGTCTACATGGTAAGGAAGATAAAAGGAAGAATGATTATGGACAGATAATATTAATGAATTCTGATAATAAAAAAAGGTAGAAATAGAAGAAATACTGCAGTTAAGTTAATGAGTGATCACTTTGCAAGAGTACATTATCCAAATGGAGATAGTGTAGAGTCTTTGGACTCCCAGGAGGTGTCGAATAATAATAATAATAATGTGAGAAACCATTATGAAAAGACAAAAACAAACTAGAAGTGTTTAAGATTTTACAAAATATCAATGTGAATGATGCAGTAGGAGTTTATAGAATTTTGGGGATTTATTATTATAATAAAAAATCAGCTAACGCCTTTTATTCCCAAATGGGGAGTAGGCAAGGCCGTTTTTTTAGCCCCATCTAACTTTTGGAGACTGAGTGGGCAGTTCAATCTCCACTGGTAGCCCAATCAGAAATAGCTGGCCCAAGGCTATCACTAATTAAGTGACACGCAGTGAAGAGAGACAGCTCAACAAGTGCCGCCATCTCATGGTCCCTAACCTAACACAATATATTTAATGTCTGAAATAGTGTGGGTTCTACAGTCGATTTCCTTGAGTTTAAGGGACAAAAAACCCAAGTTTCCGGGAGAAAAAACCCGCTTGCCTGTGCCAGAGATCGACAAACTCAGGAACCGGTTGAAAAAAAGCTTAGAAAAATTTCCTCTAGATTCGAACCGAAGTCTTCCTTTGTGAGGTCAAGTGCCATGGTGTGCAAACAGCACATCCACTGAGCTACACAGACTCTTATTATAATTATTATTATTAATAAATCAGTTGATTTATTAAGTTGCTGATATAAACAGCAGCAGCTTAATAAATTATCTGGTTTAGATGGAAGAAAATAACAGAGGATTAAACAGAAGAAAATGACAGTACAAAGAAGTCATTCTATTACAAATCCAAGAGATTATTTCTGGAGTTGATATCAGTAATGAAGCACTTCTAATCTCAAACAAATATGGCTGCATGAATTTACCCAAAATTTGAACCTTCAAATCTCCTATGGCCATTGGACCTTCAGTCCAATGGCCATGGAATACTTATATAACCAGTCCTACTGACACTATTAGGATTTTATTTATTTTGTTTTGTGACAAGTGCTTTATGTTTTGAGAATACAGATTCGAAATCTAGTGAAATATCAGCAACTTAATCAATTACAATGGCTTATTTTATTTTTCTATATTTCTAAATGGAAGAAGCATGGAGAGGCTTTCCATCCAGAAGTGGACTGAATGAAGAAAGCCGTTAATGATGTACTAAAGAAAATCAGATAAGGAAAGGACTGAGAAATAAGGGAGACCGGAAAGTAATAAATTTTTTGAACTACATTTTTAATATAAATTTTATTAAAGAACAAATTAACATTATTCAATTCTATAATCGGCATCATTAATTATAATCTTATTCCAACGATCTACAAAGTTTAGAATTCGTTTTTTTTTTGAAAAAAGTTTTTTCTTTGGAGGCAAAATATGATATCAAACTCCTTTGGACATCATCTTGCGAACGGAAGGTTTTATTTCTTATGCTGTGTTCTAAGGACCTGAATAAGTGATAGTCACTAGGGACAATATCCGGCGAATATGGAGGATGTGGTAGAAGTTCCCATCCTAACTGCCTAATTTTTTCTTGAGTCATTCTTGCAGAATGTGGTTTTACATTATCTTGCTCCAAAATTATCCCTTTTCGACTGACAAGTGCAGGATGTTTGATTAACAATGCTTGATGTAGTTGCTCTAATTGTTCACAGTAGATGGCTGCTGTGATAGTTTTACCTTGTTCCATGAGTTCACAATGAATAATTCCATGAATATCCCATCAAACACACAACAGACCCTTTCGTGGATGAAGTCCATCTTTAGGTGTTGGAATTGGAGTTTGATTTGGAGAAAGCCACTGTTTTTTGCGTTTATTATTCTTATACACCACCCATTTGTCGTCACCAGTTGAGACTCATTCCAAAAAGAGGCCATTTTGTTGTCTGGTGAACAATGAATTGCAAATCGCCCATCTCTGTGCTTTATTGTTTACTGACATTTCATGCGGTACCCATACACCCTGTTTAAGAACCTTGCCACTTATGCAAGTGCTCTTGGACAGTTGACCATGATGAATTAAGTTTCTTTGCTAATTCTTGTATGGTTTGTTTTGGATCTGATTCAACAAGAGTCTTAAGAGCATCATCATCTAGAGTAATAGGTCTTCCAGATCGAGGACGATTAGAAAGATCAAAATTTTTTTCTGCAAATCTCCTAAACCATCGCTGACATTTGTTAATCTTCAATACATCTCCATAAGTTGAGCAAATGATTTTGGTAGCCTCGGTAGCATTCTTTCCTTGGTGAAACAAAAACAGCATACAATGACGTAAATGATGCTCTTCATCTTTAAAGTCTGCCATATTAAAAAATAATAATCTAAAATTAAATAAAAACAGATTTTTTAAATAGAAAAGTAATGCTAATATTTAAATAAAAATAAAAATTAATAATTTATGTGTTATTTAAGAAAAAACAATCAGCTAAAAATGACTTATTAAAACTAATTGATTACTTTCCGGTCCCCCTTATATATGGGGTAAGAGAATCCACTTACTGTATTATGTTCTGAAGATTCTTTTTTCTCAACATCTTGCTTATCTGATCTTTCCTTTTCAGGGGGAGATTCCTTTAAGTGATCAAAATAAAATACTATATCAAGAAAAATATAAAATTATTTTCTTCATTATTAATTCTGCTATGACTAACAGCAATAATGGATTTATATCTAATCAAATTTTTATTTGAGTAAAAATCAACATGAGAAAGAAATAAGTTGGAAAAAATTATATAGTATTAGTAACAAGATATTTTTGCTGTGTTATCCATATACAGGGTGTTCGGGATAAATTTGACAGTTTCGTAAGGAAAAAGAAAATCTTCTTTGTATCTATTAAATTTAATGAATTGACAAAAAACATTACAGGCAGAGTTAATTACAATACTATCAACAAGATTTACTCAAAATAACCACCATTAGCATCGATCACAGCTTCAATCCTGCTTCGGAACCTCGAACAAGCTGATGCTACAGTCTCTCTGGGAAGGGCCGCAAAAACTGTTTTAATTTTATCCATTAACTGGGCTTTTGTATTACTGGAAGTGCGATTGGTGTCTTTTTCAACTGTGCCCCATACAAAATAATCCATGGGGTTAAGGTCTGGGGAGTTTGGAGGCCAAACATTTGGACTGGTGAAGTCGTAGAAATTTTCAGACAACCATTTTTGACTTTTCCCAGAGGTGTGGCAAGGGGCCGAATCCTGCTGCCATACATACGGCCTACCATTGGCTACCCTTGTTATCCAGGGCTTGACTACAGTGTTTAGCAACTCCACGTAGCCTGAATTCCAATGCCAGGGATCTTCACAACACCTGTTCCTGCAGATTTGCGAGGAATTCTGCTGTACGAATGCAATCAGATCGTCTGCAAGGGATCTTTCTTCTTGCTACATCCTCGTAGTCACCATTGCAAGTCTCTAGTTCATGCCTGATTGTTTTTACTGTATTCAGGGAGCATTGGGCAGCAGTCGAAATATCCTTATTTTGATGGCCGGCACGAATCATCATGATACAAGTTATTCTCTTCCATGATTCAGGTGGGTTCCAGCTATCCATCCTTTATGACATCTTGTATATGAATGAAGAAGGGTCCAACCTTTTAAATGAAGAGAAGTGTGTGTTAATACATGTAACTTACGGAAAAATATAATTAATTATAAACATGTCAAATTTATCCCGAACACCCTGTATATGACATTGTTAATTCTCATGATGATGTATTAAAGAAAATCAGACAAGGAAAGGACAGAGAAATATATGGGGTAAGAGAATCCACTTACTGTATCATGTTCTGAAGATTGATTTTCCTCAACATCTTGTTTATCTGATCTTTCCTTTCCAGGGGGAAATTCCTTTAAGTGATCAAAATAAAATACTATATCAAGAAAAATATAAAATTATTTTCTTCATTATTAATTCTGCTATGACTAACAGCAATAATGGATTTATATCTAATCAAATTTTTATTTGAGTAAAAATCAACATGAGAAAGAAATAAGTTGGAAAAAATTATATAGTATTAGTAACAAGATATTTTTGCTGTGTTATCCATATATATGACATTGTTAATTCTCATGATGATGTACTAAAGAAAATCAGACAAGGAAAGGACAGAGAAATATATGGGGTAAGAGAATCCACTTACTGTATCATGTTCTGAAGATTCATTTTCCTCAACATCTTGCTTATCTGATCTTTCCTTTCCAGGAGGAAATTCCTTTAAGTGATCAAAATAAAATACTATATCAAGAAAAATATAAAATTATTTTCTTCATTATTAATTCTGCTATGACTAACAGCAATAATGGATTTATATCTAATCAAATTTTTATTTGAGTAAAAATCAACATGAGAAAGAAATAAGTTGGAAAAAATTATATAGTATTAGTAACAAGATATTTTTGCTGTGTTATCCATATATATGACATTGTTAATTCTCATGATGATGTACTAAAGAAAATCAGACAAGGAAAGGACAGAGAAATATATGGGGTAAGAGAATCCACTTACTGTATCATGTTCTGAAGATTCATTTTCCTCAACATCTTGTTTATCTGATCTTTCCTTTTCAGGGGGAGATTCCTTTAAGTGATCAAAATAAAATACTATATCAAGAAAAATATAATTATTTTCTTCATTATTAATTCTGCTATGACTAACAGCAATAATGGATTTATATGTAATCAAATTTTTATTTGAGTAAAAATCAACATGAGAAAGAAATAAGTTGAAAAAAATTATACAGTATTAGTAAGAAGACATTTTTGCCATGTTATCCATGTATATAACACTGTTAATGATGATCAGACAAGGAAAGGACAGAGAAACGGAGAAATATATGGGGTAAGAGAATCCACTTACTCTATCATGCTCTGAAGATTCATTTTCCTCAACATCTTGCTTATCTGATCTTTCCTTTTCAGGGGGCGATTCCTTTAAATGATCAAAATAAAATACTATATCAAGAAAAATATAATTATTTTCTTCATTATTAATTCTGCTATGACTAACAGCAATGATGGATTTATATCTAATCAAATTTATATTTGAGTAAAAAAAAAAAAAAAAAACACATGAGAAAGAAACAAGTTGAAAAAAAAATTATACAGTATTAGTAACAAGATACCTTTGCTGTATTATCCAAGTATATAACACTTTTTTCTTTCCATGATTCTACACAGTTTCATTCAGAACAGATTTCAGCTGTTATCATCAGACCTCTACAGAGCCAAGAGGGAAAACATAGTAGGGCCTCACAACAACGAAATCCAATGTTCATCTAAATGCACCTTTAAATGCATTTACTGTTTTTAATACTCATCACATTCAGGAACTGCATTTCACTAATGACTCTCCACTGCAATAGGAGAGCAATTGCCAACTGGATTACTCAAGCATTAAATAGCTAAAGGTACAAATACATTATGCTGTAGCAGAAGTCATTAATCAAAGGTTCATTCATTTGAAGATCAGATAATTGAGAGATCACTGCATTACAATGTGGAAGATTTCTAATCAAAACATTTTAATACTTCCAATGTTTCAGAAGAGTCAAACACTGCTTTTATCAATGAACAATGTACAAAAATGTACATGCAGGCACCATGTTGGGTAAGTGAGGATGATGCAGAACATAAGGGAAATAGGCCTAAAAACCCTAAATAGTCTCACTTAGTGGGCTAGAATGGATATTCTTGGCCATTGGGCTGATTGTTTGAGGATGAGATTTCCACATAATTGGATTTAAGAGATATGCACAAAGAAAAATGCTGATTTCATTAAGGGGAAAGCCATTGGCTAAAAGGGTGTCCCAGACACAATTTCAGTGAAGAGAATAGTGAAGTCAGAGTAAAGGCTTTCCTCTTCACAAAATCAACAAAACCCTGCAAATCCTCCAAACCCAATCCCTCCCTCCCTCCCAACACACACACACACAGAGAGAGACCTTCTTCAAACCATACCAAAAATTAGCTACCCTTATCCACTCACCAAAAGATCCTCACCATCATCTTGACTATCCAGGGAATGACTATCCCTTGCTCCTGCAAATTTTCATATTTTGGACAACAGAAAGAACCACTAAGATCTGGAGGAATTTATATAGAAGAGTCCATTACCTACACTACAGGCCATTCTGGAGTATCAGACCATTCATGGATACAAATCACCAGGTCCAATGGAACAAACCTCCTCTTTTATACAGGAATGGATATAAGTGAACAAATTCAGCTACCTCATTTTACCAAAAATCTGCAAGACTGTTATTTTGACACCTACAGCAAGATTCCATTACTAGTGAAGTGTGCCTTGTGCACACATGCTTAGCTGCAATTCTTTATGCCATAAAGATGCTTTGGTGACCATGGTGAAATACTGATTTAATAATTTATGAGATAAATAAATTTAGTTAGTAATTTGTTGTTGTCATCTGAGCAATTCAGGTATAGGCTTTTAAGGTCCTGTTCCTGCTCTGCAGATGAATTTGGTCTTTCCATCTGAGTCTTGGATGTCCGTGGTCTCTTCTTCCTGTAGGTATGCTAGTTAGTAATTATTATCTCTAAATGTATGTTTTCTCCACAAAACATCACCATACATGATAATCAATATCCAAGAATCTAGACCACATTAGAATCGAACTTATAACAGATTTTTTTTAAGCATCCTAGCACTATGTAAGCAAATGCTGTATCCACAGGGCTACACATATACTGTATAGGTGTTTTAAGGATTAGATATTCTGGAAATCCTACCCTATAGACTAAACATATATCTTTCTTGATCCATTTCAGGCCTACACATATAATTTCTATATTATATAAACTGTAATTTATTTTATCCATCCACCTGGGGTTGAAAACATTCTTGAAATATTTTGTAAGAATTCATATTGAACATGCAGTGGTGGAAATTATTATTATTTTCCTGACTTCCATGGAGTCACAAGACCCATCGTGGGAGGTCAACAAAGTCTATCACACCACCTCCTTAAACTTGTTCATTGTCTGCATGTTGGCCATCCTCTTAGACAATGCATTCAATGCTCCTACAACTCTCCATTCAAAAAACTTACTTCTTACCCTTTTACTTACCATTCCCTTCTGCAACTCTCAGGGATGGCTCTTTGTCCTTGCTCCTTCCCCTCATTCTATCATATGAAAAATCTCCTCGGTGTTAACATAACCCCTCAAAAGCTTATATGTCTCAATCATATCTCCCATTTGTCTTCTATCTACCAAACTGTGCAGTCTGTATGCCCTCAGTCTGACCTCATAATCAACATTGTACAGTCCTGATATCATTTTTGTTATCCGTCACACTGCATCCTCTCCAAAGTTACTTCATTTCCTTGAAATCCATATGTGGTTTGATCAAAGCTTTATGCAATGGGACCAGCACACTTATCTTTTGTGGTCAATGTTCTTCTCATTACAGTTGCAACCTTCGCAATATGTCCTTCAAATCACTATCCACAATCACCTCAAGATCTCTTGCACCCTCTACTTCTTCCAGTATAACCCCACTCAGTGAGTATGAAGTATCCCATCTGTGGATCCCAAATTTTAAAGCCTTACATTTAGTTGCATTAAACTGACACACCCATTCATTTGTCCATCTTTCTAGCCCATTCAAATGCTCTTGAAGAGCAAAAACATCAGCACTATTATTAATAATCCTCCCAAACTTCACATCAACTGCAAACAACTGAACATCTCCGTGACAACATCACTGACATAAAGAATGAACAGCAATGGTCCCAGAACTGAACTCTGTAGAACTCCACTTGTAACCTTCCTACTCCCTGATATTGCTCTCCTATACACAACTATCTGATATCCACCAGAGAGCCAATCACCAATTCAATCCACTAACCAATGGCAGCCTGTCAAATGCCTTTGAAAAATTGACAGTGTATGGCATTAACCTCATCCATTGCTCTTGTTACTGTAGTGTAAAAAGGTAACCAGCCAAATTACCAAAACAAGAATGCCCTTTAACAAATCCATATTGTCCTGCATATTGCTTTCATCTACCCAATTCTGTATATGAGCTCTTACCAATTTCTCTAAACTCTTAACTACAGAAGAAATACAAATAGGCCTATAGTTTGATACCACCCTTATGCAATGGTACTATCTTACCCTCCTTCCACTCTCTAGGAACCTGCCCCATTGCAAGACTATCATTAAATAGCCAATTTATTGGCACATTCACAGTTGCAGCGCAGATTTCCCTAAAACGTGGTGAAATGTTAATGAGGCTAGATTCCTACCCCCACACACACACCTTATTAACATTTAGTGTACTCAGTATTCGGAATACATCCTCTTCCTTCACTTCTAACACTTCATCACTCAATATCCTTCTAGGAATATGGCCTGCTGTACTGGGATGAAATCCTAATAAAGTCATCATTAAATAGTTCAAATATGTCATCTGCTTTGGTCACCAAATTCCAATTTTCATCCAACAAGGATCTATCCACTATTATTTTTTCCTACTCACCACACAGGGAAAAAACTCTTGGAATTCTCCTCTCATATTCTAATTTTTATAGGAGAATGAAGTGGACCTAAATAAGGAAATAACACACTTCCATGTTATCCTTCACATTACAAAGTGTGAAATCAGAAATTTGCAGAAGCAGCAAGAGATTAGCAGGGTTGAGAAGAGAAAGCAGTAGGTAGTCCAAGGTAAGAATAAAGATCACGTGAACAAATGAGAAAAACAAGTTAAAGAGAAAATTATGTATGGAGACTATGATTAGAGGAGTACTTAAAGAAACCATAACAAAATCACATTTTGCTCACACAAATATTAACGATATTCGTTCTGCCGTCCAGATACAAAAAGGAAAGGCAAAAGAACTAATTGCCTTGGTTGGCACTAATGGCAGAAGCGAACTGAAGAGGAAATGATAACAAACAAATCAATACACAGGTTGCATAGAAAGAATGATGTAGGATGTGTGGACCTATGGTCTTAGTATGACAGGCGACTGTTAGTGTAATCTTGCCAAATGTTATAAGCATTAGTGAGATTTGGCTAACAGCAGATGTAGTTACGGGGGGGGGGGGGGTACATGTTAAAATTACATGGGATAAAATTACACTGCCAAAATTATACAAGGAAGAAATTACACAAGGATGAAATTACATATAGATAAAAATACACTAAGAAAAAATTACACAAATTTGAATATTTACACCAAAGTTTTTTACTTCACAGTTTTTAAATTTTTATGATGAATTTTATATTTATTTTCAGATAAGAGTTCCGTTAATTTTGTAATACTTTATAAGACCTACCTGTTGACTTTAATTCGATTAAAATATTATTGGTATTTTGTTGTCAAATTAAACACATAAACTTTCTTAATATTGCAAAAATTACTTTTATTTAAAAAAAATAATAACAAACACTAAGTCATATAAGCTACACAACGTAAAAAATCCAATCGTCTATTAGAGTCGTAATTTTGTACAATATTTGAAATACATTGCTTTAACGAAATGTACCTACGATGTCCTGGGTTTCATTGACCAATTAAATGCTGCAAATAGTTTGTATGTTGTAAAGATAATTCTTTAACAATGTTATCCAAAAATTTCCAAACAGTTGGATGGGAACACTGAAAGAGCAACTGAAATTCATAGTGCCATCCTTCAACTACAACTTGTAGTTCTAGCTATACAGTTGGCTGCAGAGTGTCTATGGTTCCAAGTAGAAATATTGAATAGAGGTTGTCTATAAGTGCCGTTCCTGAGCTGTTGACCTCGAATATATGTACGTTCGAAGTAAAGGAGAACTTGCTCGATTTGTTCATTATATTCGTCTAAATTAGAGAACAGATCAGCAACTTCTAAAAATGTTTCTAACACTTCTTCTTCTGGTAAAAGTGCAAGGGATCGTAACATTTTAATGTGTACTGCAAATGACTGATTGGATTCA
Organism: Typopeltis vanoorti; assembly: GCF_054136105.1. Classification (NCBI taxonomy): domain Eukaryota; kingdom Metazoa; phylum Arthropoda; class Arachnida; order Uropygi; family Thelyphonidae; genus Typopeltis; species Typopeltis vanoorti. Next base: position 110,296,658 of record NC_143563.1, read on the forward strand.
TATAGAGATTTTAGTCCACATTCATTTACTTTGCTTATAATAGATTGTGATAAGTGGAAAAAGCAGCCACCAATTTCGATGTTTTCAAACACGGTACGGAAAGCATTCATTGCTGCTGTTTCAAAATCAGTCAAAATTTTTCATGGTCGACCTTGAGGAATTTTCTCCAGTTACATGTTCAGCATCTTCACATATATTTCTTCCTTTTTCCCTGGTAGAAGAGCCAGTAGCCAAGGAAATGCAATGCCTGAATCATATTAGACATAGATACCACATAACTGATAATATATTTCTGGAAAGACTTTAAATGTACCATCTGCTAGCCAAAAATCGTTTACTACAAGTTGATCTAGAAGAGTCTTGTGACCAATTAGTATTATACGTTCTGGATCTTCTGCCCCGGAATCATGAATAATCCATTTAGAGTACTTCTCTGGTATTTCAAAATGTTTGTTATCTGGATTTGACAGAACGTTTCCGATTGTTTTAGCTTTGGATCTATTTAATCGTCTCGTCATGGAGCTCTTCTTCGGTAGGCACATTTTTAATCCGTCTGTTAGATATAATTGCACGAGCCATTGCGTCTGGATTCGACATTTTTCTTTTCATTTGATTTGCAAGTTGATGAGCTTCAGATTCAAAAGTCCTATTAACATGACAGTGTTCTGAAGACTCATGGATAATCTTGTTATCTCTGGTATGGAGCAGCGGTCGACAATGTAAAGTTCTAAACTTTGCACACTGCCAATGAATAGTTCCAATAGCAGTTTCACGATGACGAACAAATTCAAATCCTTTGTAAATTATAATTTGAACCGCCTTTATTACTAACGCCGTACTCAAAATCAGCCATGGGTAAATTAAAAATTAATTAAAAAAATTAATCACGAAATTTATTTCGTTGCAAGTTATACACTAGTTTTGTATTATGAGTCAGTAAACTAGAACTGAAGAATGTGAGACAAAAATTTACTTATATACCTTCACCCAAACAATTCTTAGAAATTCTTGAGCAGCTCATTGTGATTAGCAATTGTCGATTGGTTTTACCTTAGGAAATTATTCCTTGTAAATCTGAGGTAAGTACTAATTAGAGTAGCTAATCACTACATCACTTTGAGTTTCCAACTCAACCACCTCCCTAATCCCCTTGCCCAAATCTGCACTAGTGATTTACCCCTTGCTGGTTATAAATTTTGTACAATTTTTGGTAAATTTTATTTTATGTGTAATTTCTTACTTGTGCATTTTTTCCTTTTAATTTTTTTTCTTAGTGTATTTTTATCTATGTGTAATTTTTTGTTTGCGTAATTATTTCCCTGTGTAATTTCTTCCAAGTGTAATTTTTGCAGCGCAATTTTATCCCGTGTATTTTTTTCCTGTGTAATTATGTCCTTTTTTTTTTTTTTTAATTTCGTATCCAAAGACAAGTAGTACAGTAGTAAGTAAGTGGTACAACATGATTTACAACAAACTAGGATACATTACAATGAGATCAGCTTAGATTTGATAGGTGAATTATACAGGGAATAATAATCAAATATGAAAAAAAAAGGAAACTATACATAACTTATATACAATAAACACGGTCAGATGTTCCTCCAGTATCTTGCACAATCAACTGCTCTTTCTGTGCAGGATATAAGGTCCTCTTTTGCACAAGGCGATGGAAGAAAGGGACAAGAAAGAAAGTGTTCCATGGACTGGGTTGTCCCACACTCACAATTGTCTGGGTCAGTGAGGTAGCCCCATTTGATGAGGTTTTGTTTGCAGCATCCTGTTGTCCGGAGTCTGTTCAGGCTTCTCCAAGTATTCCAGTTCAAGTGGGCATCATGTGGAAGATGTTCGGCTGTTGGAATACCAGTATTATTTTCAGGATATAATGCAAGCCATTGTTGAAGTCTTGTCTCTGGGAGGTTTTTAGGTGGTTCAATAGTTGTCAGGAAGCTATGTTGGGATCTTAGTCTTTGGGGCATTGCGGTCTGGCCGAACAGTGGGTGGCATTCATCATTCATTCATTTGTCTGCTTCTTTCATCAGCTGAGAATGCAGATCTTCAAATTGAAGGGGGTGCAACACCAGCCAAAGTATACAGGTCTTTTAGTGGTGTTGGTTTCAGGCATCCTGTAATTAAGCAGCAGCTTTCATTCAATGCTGGATCAAGTTTTTCAGCATGGCAGGATCTGGACCATACTGGGCAAGCATATTCAGCAGAAGAATAGAAAAGGGCAAAGGCAGAAGATCTCAGTGTACTAGGGTCTGCACCCCATTTGGAGGAGGTAAGCTTTCTTAGTATGTTATTTCTTACATTCACTTTTGCCTTTGTTTTTTCTATGTGGGTTTTATATGAGAGGGTGCGTCGAGAGTCACACCAAGGTAGATTGGTTTCCAGGAATGTTCTATATTAGAGCCTTCCCAAGAAATCTGTAGCTTCCTTATTGTTAAGGTGGAAAAGGCCAGTCTGGGTTTTCAAGGGGTTTGGTTTTAGTTGATTGCTGGTATAGTATATGGTTAGACTATTTAAGGCAAGTGATAGAGTAGTTTCAATGGACTTGAAATTTTTTGACTGAGTAGCTATGGCAAGGTCATCAGCATAGATAAAATTTCTAGTTCCTGAAAGATGGGAAGACATTGATGTTGAAAAGTAATGGTGATAACACACTTCCCTGGGGGAGGCCATTTTTTTGGCCTCCTGTTTTCCAAGAGTGATTGGATCAGGAGGACAAGGCGATAGTCTCTAGTTATTCTGTATATTTTATTTCTGAGTGTGAGATGGTTTATGGTATCATATGCTGCAGTTAGGTCTACAAAGACTACTCCTGTGGCTAGTTTTTGCTCATAACCATTTTCTATATATTGAGTGAGGTTGAGAATTTGTGATGTGCAGGATTTGCCTGGTCTAAAGCCAGCCTGCTCAGCAATAAGATGGGGTTCGATTAGGGGTTGTAGCCTATTCAGAATTAATTGTTCATAGAGTTTAAAAAGTTTGCTGAGTAGTGATATAGGTCTGTAATTTTTTGCTTTGGTTGGGATTTTCCTTGGTTTCAGAAAGGCCACCACTTTGGCATGCCTCCAGATAGTTGGTATCTTTAAGGTTCTGAGGCAAGTGCTGCATAGGTTTAATAAACACTCTTTAGTCCTGGTTCCAAAATGTTTAATCTGTTCATTACAGACATCATCAAGGCCTGCAGATTTTCTAGGTTTTAATAGGTTTATGGCAGCGTTGAGTTCAGTAATGGTGAAATCTGAGTTAATCATATTTTGTTCCTCACTTGGGGTTCTAAGTATCTTATTTTTTGTGTGTTTTTTAGTGAATTTTCCATTCAGCAGCAGCTGGTGAGCAATTTGATTAGCTGTTACCTGCAAATGCTCATATGGCTTAGTGAAATCCTTCCTAATTCTGTTGATAAAGTTCCATGCCTTTCTGCTACTATGGATCATATCAAGGGCTTCTATTTCTTTTTTCCATGAGGAATGCCTTTCCTCTGCCATCTTGGAGCATGATTTTTCTCCTGCTTGGATAGTCTCTTCTGAGAAGGGGTTGGTATTGTAAAGTTGTAAGTAATCGGCATACTGGGCTTGTATGTCCCTGGAAAGGCCTGAAATGTAGTTTGTGCGGCATCCTCGGGGGATGTGTTTGGTAGAGATTTTCCTCAGTATTTTTATGAATTCTGGATACTCTTGAGGGTTTGGAGGGACTTCTTCTATGGAACGGTTAAGATCTTCCATGAAACCCTTCCAATTAGCTTTTTGGAAGTTAAATCGTCGTCTGTAAGGGACGGTGTTAAGCATAATTGCTGGGTTGAATTGAAGCATTATAGGTGTCTATGTTGAGTATGTGGAATCCGATTTAAAACCTTTTTAACACAGATGTTGGATATTTTTGAGCTAACAAATATGAAGTCAGGGTTATAGCCTCACTTCCATCTGCCACTGTTGAAAGATGCAGCGAGTTTTGGATTATGTATCAGGTTTAGAGAAAGGTTTCAGCCCATTTTTCAACAACTTCTCCATCTTCGTTGGACTTTGTGTAACCCCAGTTAACACTATGGCTGTTAAAGTCACCTAATACAACATTAGTCATGTATGCATTATTATTGAGGAGGATGTCAGGGAAGGAGAAAGCTTCTTCTGGTGGTTTATAGACTGAGGTGATTGAGATATTTTTAAATGTGATCGTAATAATCTCAATGTTTCTGTTGTTCGTTGAGTCAATGGATGATGGGATCAAGTTCTCTTTTGTAAATATTGCCCTGCAATATTTATCGTGGGGTATTTCTTTGATGAGTTTCATGCCATGGATGTAAGGTCTTGCAGCACCTTCTCCTCTGTGAGTTTCTTGCAGGCAGAGCACATCGCAGTCATTATCTCTGCAAATATTTGCAATGAGATCTTGCTTGACAATGGAGAAACCTTCAATATTAAATGATATTATTTTTAGGCTTGACCCCAGGTAGGATCCTTTAGGGCAGAAATTTGGGAGCATTTTAGTTCGATCACTTGTGTTTGGTTGATAGCAGCTTTAGCTTCCCCTAATGGGTACTAACAGGGTGCAGGAACGAGAACCTAGCTGCTGCGCACCCCCATTTTGTCCTGACACAGTTACAGGGATAGAATGTGAAGAGTTTAGTATTTTAGAAAAGATAGAAAAGATAAGAATTGGAGATAGGCAGGATTGTCGCTGTTCATTTGAAGGAGCCTGGTTTGAGATCAAATACCGTTCATTGTCTGCATGGCCAACATGCAGACAATGAACAAGTTTAAGGAAGTGGTGTGATAGACTTTGGTGACCTCCCACGATGAGTCTTGTGACTCCATGGAAGTCAGGAAAATAATAATTTCCACCACTGCATGTAAGATCGGGATAAGCATTCATCACCGTATGCTTTTTGAAATGCATCAAATGCTTCATAAAGCATAAGGTGATGAATGTTTATCCCATACTCGAGTTTACGAGTGGTTTAAGCGATTTCAAAGTGGTTGTGAGAAGTTGAGAATGATGAAAAGCCGGACCATCCAAAAACTGGACCGAGCAAAGTTAACATCCAAAAAGTGGGTGATTTCTTCAAAGAAAACCCAAAATTGTCCGTGAGATTGATTGAAGATGAATTGGGGATTCCAAAATCAACTGTGCACAACATTTTGACTGAAAGTTTGGGCCTTCGTAAATTGAATTTGCGATATGTTCCCCACAAGTTGACTGATGACCAAAAAACGTATCGAATTGAACTGCAAGGATCTTGTTAAAATGTTGTAAAGACTCAAACTTCCTTATGATCATTACTGGTGAGGAAACATGGTGTTTTGAGTATGAGCCCAAAACAAAGTGCCAGAGTGCTGAGTGGAGACCACCAGAAGAGGGGCATCCGAAAAAACAGTTGCTTGGAGAAGTCAAAAGTAAAGACAATGCCGATTTGTTTCCACGATTCCAAGGGCATTATCTACAAAGAATTTGTTCCACCTTGCCAAACGGTCAATGGTGATTGTTATCTTGAAGTTTTGAAGCGATTTGATAGCAAGAATTCATCGCGTACGGCATAAATATCGTGACGACCGACCCTTCGTCAAAACACATCGTCACTCTTGGCACTATAACTCGGTTTCTAATGAAACAAATGTCATAAACAGTTGGCACAACACTAATGAAGGTTGCCACTTTCGACAACAAAAGATACAACAGGTGGCGCCACTAGTTTCTTCTATTTTTGAAAAGTTCGGTTTCTTTTTGGACAGAGGGTGTATATATATATATAGAAATTTAGAAGATTGGAGTTTGGAGGACATATTGCTAAGGTAGCTCATAAGCTTACTTGGTTATTGAAGAACACATTTACAAGTAGAGATAAGTTGTTATTTTCTTTATAGGGCCTTGTTACATCCACGTTTGAATTACTCTGCTCAGGTCTGGTTTCCCAAGTTTCTTGGAGATGAGGAAGTGAAGGAGAAGATTCAAAGGCTAGCGACCAAGATGACGAGTGGTCTGTGGAACATTCCTTATGAGGATAGATTGAGGGGGGGGGGTGTAGATTGCAAAAGTTGGTTGATAGGTGAAAAGAAGGGATATGATAGAAAAACACTTACTTTAAAAGGTTTTAGAGGATTGATGCAGAGGAAATGTTTTAGCACTTGGCTGGACTGGACAGAGCAAAAGCATCCTTGGAAGTTAAGTAAAGGTGTGAAGACTAGATTTTTCACTTGGAGAGTTGTAAATGGAATGGGTTCAAGATTCATTTGTGAACACATTGTTAATGAGTTCAAGGAGAGGTATGATAGATTGTGTGGATAGCTTGGGTCTTCCACAACGAGTGTTTGGACTCCATGGAGGTGGCAGTGAAATAATAATAATAATAATATATATATACACATATAAAATTTCTACATTTCACACTTAAAAGCTGCTCAACTTCGATTCGTAATAAAACTATCATTCTTTTTAAACAGAATGCTCATTTTTATTCTTCTCAAAAATAAATAAGGTTTTAAAATTTGGGATCCACAGATGGGATGCTTCATACTCACTTGGAGTTATACTGGAAGAAGTAGAGGAAGCAAGGGATCTTTATGTCATTGATGCTGTCACAGGACTACAGAGAGATGTTTAGTTGTTTGCTGATGATGTGAAACTTGGGAGATTTATTAGTAATAGTGCTGATGTTTTGGCTCTTCAAGAGGATTTAAATAAGCTGGAAAGGTGGACAAATGATGGAGATGTCAGTTTAATGCAAATAAATGAAAGGCTTTAAAATTTGAGGTCCACAGATGGGATACTTTATACTCACTTAGTGTGGTTATACTAGAAGAAGTGAAGGGTGCAAGGGATCTTGAGGTGATTGTGAATCGAGATCTGAAGTTCTAAGACCATAGTGTAAAGGTTGTGAAGACACCTCAGAGATTTGTGGCAATGATGAGAACATTGACCACAAGAGATAAAAGTGTGCTGGTCCCATTGTATAAAACTTTGATCAAACCACATTTAGATTTCTGTGCTCAGATCTGGTCACTAGGATTTGAAGGGAATGAAGTAACCTTGGAAAGCGTGCAGAGATGGGTAACAAAAATGATATGAGGCCTGTATAACATTGATTATGAGGATAGACTGAGGGCATGCAGACTGCAGAGTTTAGTGGACAGAAGGCAAGAGGGTGGGAGAGATATTATCAAAACATTTAAGTTGTTGCAGGGTTGTTATCGTATTAACACCTTTGTGTTGACCTCCTATGATGAATCTTGTGACTCCATGGAGGTCAGGAAAATAATAATAAATGGCGTTCACTTTTTTTTTTCTGAATTTTTTTGTATTTTGAATTAGTCTGAAGATATTGCAGTACAGTTAGCGATGCATGCAAGAACTGCTGCTAAGAAGATGAGCTATTTTATTAACATTCGGCCAAGGCTAAATATTAAGATAGTAAGCATTAAGATGCCAAAAATTAAATGGCCAGCTTGATTGGATAAGTAGATATCATACTCTCTAACAAAAAAATTGTGGGTTAGAATCCTATCATAGATGTTTATGAATGTATTGGAGTGGGGAAAGATCCACATTTGTTCTATATAGCAGGCTTTCTGGATTATATATAAAAAGAATTAAATAAATCAATAAAAACAATACATATAAATAAATAAAAACTTAGACCCCCAGCTGTAATGCAATATACTATAAGTTTACAACCTGTCAAATAGGTAGGGGTCACAAGAAATAAAAAATAGCTTATCGTTGAAATGAAGAAGTGTGTTTGTAATTTATTATTATTATGGGTATCTCCATGGAGTCAGTAGACTCATCGTGGGAGACCCAAACTATCAAGACATATCTCTTCTTGAACTCACAACTGAGACAGGCAATGCATTCCACTCATTCACCACCCTCCAGGCGAAAAACCTTGTTCTCACACCCTTGTTAACCGCACTTTTCCTTAATTTCTAGGGATGACTTCTTGTTCTTCCACCACTATCACACAGCTGAAACATTTTCTCCTGCATCAATCTTATAAAAACCTTTTATTAATTTAAATGTTTCTATCATACCCCCTCTTCTCTGCCGTATTAACCAACCTCTGCAATCCACAAGCTCTCAATCTATCAATGTAGGGAGCATTTTTTACATCACTCACCAACTTAGTCACTCTCCTCTGAAACCTCTCCACAACTTCCTCATCTCCAAGGAATCCAGGTGACCAGACCTGAACACAGTAATCCAAATGTGGAAGTATCAACTCTTTATAAAGGGGAATAATAACCTCTTTATCTCTGGATGTTAGTGTGTTCCTCCATAACCAAGTAATCCTATGTGCAATCTTGGACACCTTAGCAATCTGTCCCCTGAACTTCATCTCCCTATCCACCAACACCACTAAGTCTCTAGTCTCATCAATCTCTTGGAGTACCGTTCCATCGATGTAGTACACAGCTGATAATTGTGAGCTAAGTGATTATTACTATCTATATATACATAATAGTGGAGGCAACTAGTCCTCTGTGCAAATCTGATATCGATTATTTTTGTATGGATACATCAGTGAGAGTAATTTGTGGATAAAATGAAGAGAGAGAGAGAGAGGAATAAGAATATGTCAGGAATGTGTGCTGATTATACACAGAAAAATGCAAGTATAATTTCAAATGAAGGATCACATGAGCTGTCAATGCAGATAGCAAAGTGTACAAGAAGGAATGTAAGCATGAAATGAAATGTCCAAGCTAGCCAAGAAATTAGTGGCAATACTCAAGGAGTTGGTAGGTCATTCCCCCTTCTATATCAGAAACACACAACACTTCATAAACATAATCAAAGACGTTACATTAGAAAAAGATGATTTATTAGTCAGTTTTAACGTCTCTGCCCGCTTCACGAATGTCTCAATTAATGACACAATCCTTCTTTTACAGAACAAATTCCCTCCAGATATCATAGCACTCTTTGCACAAGTATTACGTTCTGGTTATTTTGTGTGGCAAAACACTCTCTACCTACAAAAAGAAGGCACAGCCATGGGCTCGCCATTATCCCCCCCCCCCATTGCTAACTTTTATATGGAACATTTTGAGCAACATGCTCTAGATTCCTCTCCTTTAAAACCCAAAATCTATCTTTGATATGTTGGCGATGTTTTCGTGATCTGGCCCCATGGCCGTCAGACACTAGACACTTTCCTTAGCCACCTAAACAAACAACACAAACGCATACAGTTCACAATTGAGATTGAAAAACAGAACACACTTCCGTTTCTAGATACACCTGTCACACGTCTTCCATCTGGCAGTTTTTCCTTTACTATTTACCAGAAACTGCCACATACTGGCCAATATATACACATAAACTCCTACCACCACCCAACACAAAAACTAGGTGTCATTAATACTCTAAAAAAACAGGACTTTAAAGATTTGCTCCAATGAACAAGCACTGAAAGATGAAATTAAAGTTATCAGCAATACTTTTCTAAAAAATGGTTACAACCAAAACACCATTAACAAACTTCCCTACAAGACCTCAATAAAAAACAAAGATAAACCAGACTACAATAAAACTATAACTATTCCTTACATTAAAGGGACATCAGATAAAATAAACAGAATACTACAGAAATACAACCTCAAAGCCACCTTTAAACCTCCTGCAAAATTACAGAGCTTACTCAACTCATCCAAAGACCCACCCTCCACTGGTCCACCCTGGAGTATACCATATTTATTGCACCTGTAACCTACCATACATAGGGGAAACAGGAAGCACAATTCCTATCAGACAAAAGGAACATAAACGACACATTAAATATAATAACTATGGTGAAGCTGGCCTTTCTGATCATGCCCTGAACACTTTACATAGAATTGACTGGAAAAGCACCAGTTGTTTACATCACACCAAAACATGGTATAACCGCAAATTTAAGGGAGCCTGTGAGATTCTTATCGACCACCCCAATCTGAACAATAATGATGGTCTAAAAATCCCAAGCATATGGAAGGCACATATTCTACCCACTGAACCTTTCTTCCTAAGAGCTAACTATAAACAGGACTGTAGATAATCCAGAATCTTAAATCTAATATAACAACTGTCATGTTAAAATAGGACATCATTGTTACTGTAAGAAAATTATCAATATGAAAGAATATTTCTCCCATGTTATCTTAAATAGGATTTAGCTTTGATGTAGTTTCGTTTCTAAATATTTAATGAATTTTTATCTGTATCTTTTTTTTTTTTTTCACTAGAGATCATGCAGTAGAATAACTGGTGATCAAATCATTGTTTCTTTAGCTTACTGTGGGAAACTCAGATGTAACTCAGCTTGTCCTTATATATACTCCAGATGATGACCTTGATATGAAGGTCGAAACTTTGGGAAATTAAAAATAGTTATTTATAACATGGTTGTAAAGTCCATAATCTCCAAAATGAATGAAATGAAATGCTGAGAATGCATTACAGTAGTGCAAAAAAAAAAAAAAAAAAAAAAAGTGATTAGGGTGACAGAAGTAACAGGGAAGGAAATACTGCAGCACAATGTTAGAAATCTCAAGGTACTGATGAATGCTTTACAATATCAGACCACAGTTGAAGAGACTAGAAAACAAGTGCTTTGTAAGTAATATGAAAGACAAGAAAAGATACAAAATACGAGAAGAAAAAAAAAAGCAGAAAAGCATGAAAAGAATATGGTAACGTGTAGTGATTCCGCAATTAGGGATGTGCTAGATAAATGGAGTAAAGAGCATTTTCTCTGTGCAAAGACATATAAGCAGGTAGCACATATGGAAGAAATTATGAGTGTTGGTCAAAACAAATGACTTGAGAAATGAGGAATATGAAAGAATATATTCAGACATTGGTGGATGACGTGAAAAAACTGCAAGTCTGTTGCAAAGATATATGGGTGAAGTGAACTCTGATGGAGAGTTGCTGTGATAGCAATTAATTCAATATGAAGATTTTATAAGAGATATCATGTGCAGCATGCTTCTATATAGCATGATTTTCATGGTTCACAGGATTTGTACTTGCATGGAAGATTACACTTAAAAGGATTTGGTGTTGGGTGCTTAGAGACTGCCATTTAATGAAAATATACAGTCAAGGAAATTAGACATGTCATGGTGGTTGTGCAAAATCTTGGATGTGAACACTTAAGTGAGTGACTGAAATCAAGACTGTACACATGAGAGAGAGAGAGAGAAAGAGTGACAATATGGCAGGGATGACCTCAAAAATGATTAGACTAGTTTTGCTTAACAAGAAAAGTGATGACAATATCAATGGATAAAGAATATAATTTGAGGAATCAGCTCAGGCTGCTTATTAAGACAGTCGGGTTGTAAGAGTTACCTGAATACCAGTGACCAAGTGATCAGCTATCATGCATATTCTCTAATGCCAAAAGCATCAGGAATAAAGGGAAAGAACTCTTAGCACTGATAAATGCAATCAGGCCAAACATTATTGACATTGGTATTAACAGAAGAGGATCAGAATGTAATGAGTACAGTGCATTGAACAAGGATAAACAAGATAGGCAGTGTGGGAAAGAGTACTGCTAACTATTACAGATAAATTTAACCAAAGTGGTGTATCTCAAATGAAGGCAGTAGTATAAGTAAAACAGACAATGGATTCAAAGCTGCTTGTTGTGAGACAGAGTAATGGAACATAACTCAGTGGTGCAATAGACCAAGATTATCTGAAGGGGGGAGTTGAGCTACAAAGATTAACCTGATGGATAACAGGGATATCACTAGTGATTTCAAATATGCAGATACATAAGGAAAGAAAGAGAAAGCCTGCAAGAGAGAAAAAGAGAATTTAGTTACTGTAAATTCTTAAGCAGCATGTGATGGGACTGGATATAATAACAGCATCTGAGAACATGTCTAAAAATGAGCTGACTGTTATTCAACCAAATGGTGAGGATAATTATGCAGTTCTGACTTGGGATATCAATTCATAGGAGAGCTTTAAGACTAAAAAGAGACATATGTGAAACTATAAGGTGGGTAATTATAATAAACTGAGAAAATAGCTTGAAATAGTGCCTTGGCATGAAAAACTGTGCAGAAGAAAAATCAGCTATTGTTAGTAGTTTTGGATTTATTGGTAAAAAGACAGCAAAGGTCATACTGTGCCATTACAAAGGCTACAGCAGTATACAAGGTAAAAATATAAAATATATCATTAAATTAATTATGTGTATATATGTATTATACAAATAACCAATCTGGTTGGCCAAGTGGTTAGCATATTTGCTTTATAAACAAGAGTCTGCAGGTTCAAATCCTGCTGTCAGGGATGGACCTTGTCTTCATTCCTTCCTCTTGTTCTACCATACAAAAGAACTCCCCAGTATCTACTGTAACTACTTGGAACAGTTTCAAATGTCTCAATCATATCTCTCTTTCTTTTATCTACAAAACTTTGCAGTTCACATGCCCCCAACCTATTCTAATAGCTAACACTGTACAGTCCTGATATTATTTCTGTTATCTGCCTCTGCAACCTTTCCAAGATTAATTTATCCCCTTCAAATCCCAGTGACCAAATCTGAGCACAATAATCCAGATACTATCTGATTAGAACAATGGACAACCTTCATCATCTTTGCAACATGTTCCCAAAACTTCAAGTTTCTATCAATCATCATCCCAAGGTCCCTATGTCCCCACATTTCCTCTAGTACAGTTCCACTAACAGAATATGTATATCCGTATGTATAAAAAGTATATCTGTACCGTGGGTGGGCTATGAATTTTTTCCCTATTTTTTTGTATGTTTTATTTATTTTTTTTACAGTCCAGAAACCCTGCTCAGAGACCAAACATGGAATGTTTTCAAGCCACTTCAGGCCTCCAATAATTCATCACCCAGTGGTCTCACACTGGGTGATGAATTTCATTTCCCACCTTAAGACAATCACAAACATCCATGTCCATGGTAGGATTCAAATCTGCAGCCTGTTGGTGGAGAGTGGATACACTAACTACTCAGCCAACCAGCTGTACCCATTTGTCAAGCTTACTCAAATTCTCCTGAAGGGCTACCACATTTGCTCTATTACTAATAACCCTTCCCAACTTTGCGTAATCTGCAAAGAATTGAATATCCCCCTGCAATCCACTGACAATGTCTTTGATATAAAAGTTAAACAGTACAGGTCCCAGTACCAAGCCTTGTAAGAACCCTAATTGTAACCTTCTGCTTCCTCAATAGCACTCCTTCACATACAACTCTCTAATATTTATCAGAAAGCCAATCTCCAATCCAGTTTGCTTAACCTGACATCTAAATCCATATGGCATAACTTAAATATCGGTTTATCGTGTGGCATGCAAACGTGTTAAATGCTTTTGTAAAATCAAAAAGTATATGCCTTTCTCTCATCAAGTGCTGTTGTCACTATTATAAAAGGCAATTAGATTACTAAACGAAGAGCACTACTTAACATATTCATGTCAACCCTCACAGATAACATTATCCTTGCCTGCCCAATGCTGTATAAGATCTCTCACTAATTTCTACAAAACCTTAACTGCAGAAGAAATATAAACTGGTCTATAGTTGCAATTCTTCCATTCTACCACTACCTTTATGCATTGGCACTATTTTACCCTCCCTCCACTTGGGCACCTTTCCCATAGCCAGACTCTCACTATGAAGCCAAGTCAAAAGAGTTGTCAGTTCTTTATCATATTCTTCCAAACTACATGAGCAAAAATCATCCATTCTCATATTCTTACTTTACTTATTATTAATATTATTATTAGTAACTATAGAAATTAATACAGAATTAATAAGGTTATATTCATAGTGAAACCAAAGATCAATCTGTACTATTGATTATTTGAGAAGGTAATAAATTTTAATTCAAACCCACATACAACTTTCCTGCATTAATTTCATTATAAGTAAAAAATATTTTAACAAATAGTGCTCAGCAGAAATTACAAAACCTGCCTTGACAACTCAGTATATGCCACAGCTTTTTTTTTTTGTAAAAAATGTAAATAAAGCTGCAGGTTCAAATCATGGACAACACAAGCCTGTTCACAAAAACCTGCTCTAGAAAGTAACAAACAAGTTGTTCAGTTACAAGGTCTGCAATCTTTTCTCCAGTATGGAACTCACACTGCTGCAAAGAAAATTAATTAGTAAATTAGAAGCTATAAATAAAGTTGTCTAAATGTATGGGATTACTTGCTTTTTTAATTTTTCACTTAACTGAGTTTTGTTATTCAAACCTCTATGATAACTGAATGGAACACTAATCACGTAATGCCTTGAGTTTCATGAAAAATGCCTATTAACATGTGACCAGAGACCTCCAGGGAGTCAAGGACTCATTGAGTGCCACACATCGCCCACATCAGCTGTCATACCTTCTCTTATATTCATTCATGCTAGAAGCACTCACTTCAACAGGCAATCTGATTTTCATGCTACTTTTTGTGAAATTAAAATCTAGCTCTCATGACTTTCTTAACAGCATACACATTCAAATCCTGTGGATGTGCCTTCTTGTTCTTTCCTCACCTTCCGTAACACCCTTTCAGACATTTATTGATTTCTACCATATCACCTTCCTGTTGTTCATGACCTATGTTCCATAATCCCGATATCATCTTTGTAACACTTCTTTCTGCCCTCATTACAGAATTAATAAGTATATCACTTGGTAAGTGTATCACTTGGGAAGTGACTAAGTTTATGAATGTTTCATTCAGAAAAGGTTACATGCGGAACTACAAAGAAGGAAATTATGACCAACTGAGAAGCATACTGAGTTCAGTGGAATGGGATTGGTTGCTGGATGGAAAGAATATCGACAGCACATGGAAGCATTTAAATAATACTTAATGATGCAATATCAGAATGTGTCCCGAGAGTTCGAAGAATAAATAGAGTAGGAGTCAAATGGATGTGTAATCTTATTAAGCAAGAGATTCGTAAGAAAAGGCCAATGTGGAAGGAAAACTATTTGCATAAGGATGAAGTCTGCTATGAACGTTATAAGCAGCTGGTTAGAATAGTCACAACTGTTGTACAGAAAGCAAAGTCTGTGTATGAAAAGAGACTGGCTCTGTGTGTTAAAGACAACCCACAAGAATTCTATCGATATGTTGCAAGTAAAAGAAAGAATGAATATGAAAGAATAACTCTTCTAAATCCAGATGGTGTGAGGGTTACAGATGCAAAAGAGGTTGTTCAGTTAATGAGTGCCCATTTCACTAAAAGCTATCAACCTGGTGAACGCAGCATTGAGCTCACTGTTACCTCTTCACTAGATGAAGAAATGCAGGTGGTGAGGTCGAGGTATTAGAACTGTTGCAAAAATTGAATAAGAATTCAGCAATAGGGACTGATGGAATATTAGCACGTGTGATAAAAGTGTTCAGCTGAACTGGCCATTCCTTTGACCAGGATGTTTAATATGAGTTTCAGAACAGGGAAGATTCCACAGGAATGGAAGGAATGTATGGTAATTCCATTGCACTAGGGTGGTACAAAGACCGATGTATCTAACTATCAACCAATTATTATCTCGGGAGTTGTGGTGAAGATTTTGGAAAAATTGGTTAGAGCATGCATTCAGAAATGGGTTGACAGTGAATCTCTACTTTGCAATGAACAACATGGGTTTACTAAGGGAAGGTCATGTTTTAGCAACTTGCTCACATTCTATAACAATGTTACCACTGAATTAGACAAGGGGAATGGATACACCATGATACTTTTGGATTTTGCTAAGGCTTTTGACAGAATACAGCATGGAAGACTGTTGCATAAATTGGAGAAAATAGGTATGGGTTATACAATATTAGCATGGATAAGAGGATAGCTGACAGACAGATATCAAAAAGTGGTATACGGGGGATCTGAGTCTGCAAGATTTAAGGTAATAAGTGGTGTACCACAAGGATCAGTGCTTGGTCCACTGTTATTCAATGTGTATATTAATGATATTGGGAAGGATTTGACAAGTGACATACAGTTATTTGCTGATGATGCAAAGATAGGTAGAGTAATCAGGAATGCTGCTGATATGCAGTCTTTGCAGAATGATTTGAATGGGCTGGAATTGTGGGCATGGGAAAATGAGTGTCAGTTCAATGTCAGTAAATGTAAAGTCATTCACTTCGGCATGATTAAATATCCAATGTCATATTATATTGGTGGGATTAGGCTAAAAGAAACTGATGAGGCTAGGGATCTGATATTCTGGAGAGAGTACAAAGGAGAGTATATGAAAGAGGGGTGATATGATTGAGACTTACAAACTTCTGAAAGGGTCATACAGGATTTCAATTGATGGAATTTTTCAATTTATGGAGGGTGAGGAGAGGATGAGACAGCATCCTTGAAAGCTGAGAATGAAGGCCACCAAGAAGGGTGAGAGAGCTAGTTTATTCTCTCAGATGGTGGTGCATGGTTGGAATGGATTGCCTTTGGATGTTGTGAGCACAAGCAGTGTGAATGAATTCAAGAATAAGCATGATAGAAGGGTGAGAGGGCTAGTTTATTCTCTCAGATGGTGGTGCATGGTTGGAATAGATTGCCTTTGGATGTTGTGAGCACAAGCAGTGTGAGTGAATTCAAGAATAAGCATGATAGCTGGTGTGTGTAGTATGTCTCTGACTCCCTGGAGGTCTTAATAATAATAATAATATATCGTAAGGAAACCAAAGGGAACCCTATACTATTGATTCTTTAAGAAGTTAAGATTAATTCAAATCCACAAAATTTTTATGCATCAATTTCATTATAAGTAAAATATTTTAATAAATAATAAAGAAGTTGATGTGGAAACTCACTTTGCTAAGATATATTAACCAGGTGTATGTAGCATGGTGCTACTGCTGCGTTAGATGAAGAGTTACGGGTTCATGAAAATGAGGTTGAAGAGCTCTTGCATAACCTGGATAAGAATTTGTCAATAGGGACAGATGGAATATCTGCCCGTTTGTTAAAGGAATGTTCAGCTGAATTGGCTAGGCCTTTCACACATTTGTATAACTTGAGTCTCAGCTCAGGAATGGAAGGAATGTATGATAGTTGTATTGCCCAAGGATAGTGCAAAAACTGATGTGTCTAACTACCGACCTATTAGTATCTCTGGTGTGGTAGTGAAGATTTTAGAGAAGTTGGTAAGAACTGGAATACAGAAATGGGTATACAAGCATTCTATACTATGCAAGGAACAGCATGGGTTTACTAAAGGAAGGTCATGTTTTAGCAGTTTTCTCATATTTTATAACAATGTTATGGCCAAGTTGGATAAAGGGAATGGATACACTATGATAATGTTGGATTTTTCTAAGGCATTTGATAGGATACCACACGATAGGCTGTTATGTAAACTGGAGAATATGGGACTAAAACATTATCTATTGACTTGGATCAGGGGATGGTTGACAGACAGATATCAAAAAGTGGTATACAGTGGGTGTAAATCTGCCAGATTTAAGGTAACCAGTGGTGTACCTCAGGGTTCAGTCCTTAGGCCATTATTGTTCAATCTATACATTAATGACATCAAGCAGGGTCTATCATCAAATCTGCCATTGTTTGCTGATGATGCGAAGATAGGCAGGGCAATCAGGGATGCTACTGATATTCAGAAATTACAAAATGATTTAAACAGACTGGAAATCTGGGCTAACGAAAATGGCTGTCAGTTTAATGTTAGTAGGTATAAAGTTATGCACTTTGGCATGATTAGAGTTCCAGTGGCATATTATATTAGGGAGGTTATGCTACAAGAAACTGAAGAGGCAAGGGATCTTGGTGTATTGATAGAATAAGAATTTAAAGTTCAAAGGTCACATAGCAAAAGTTGCAAATACAACTCAGAGGATAATTGGTAAGTTGAAGCGAACCTTGACATGTAAGGAAAAAGTAATTTTGCCTCTTTATAAGGCTTTGATAAGACCACATTTGGATTACTGTGCACAGATTTGGTCTTCCAGGTTTCAAGGGGATAAAAAAGCTGTGGAAAGGGTGCAAAGAAGAGTTACAAAAATTATATTCGGATTATGGGATTTAGATTATGAGGACAGATTGCAAGTATGTGGATTACAGACTCTGGTTAACAGGAGAAAGAGGTGTGATATGATAGATGTCTATAAACTTTTGAATTTGGGTGTTATAGCATTTCAACTGATGAAATTTTTCGTTATATGGAAGGCGGGGAGAGAACACGGGGGGCATCCATGGAAGTTAAGGTTGTTCTCAGTCAAGAAAGGGTTAAGAGCTAGGTTTTTCTCCCAGAAAGCAGTGAGTGAGTGGAATAATTTGCCCTTACGGGTAGCGAGTGCATCCAGTGTGAATGAATTCAAGGGTAGGTATGATAGTTGGGTTGGGTAATTTACAGCCTCCCTCGATGAGCCCTTGACTCCCTGGAGGTCTTAGATAATAATAATAAAATAATAATAATGCACAGAATATCAAAGCCAGCTTTGACAGGTTAACATGTTGTCAACATATTATTATAACATAATAATACGGATATTATTGAATAAAGGGAATGGATACATTATGATACTGCTGGACGTTGCATTTAGCGATGTCCAATAGTATCATAATGTATCCATTTCTTTATCCAACTCAGCTGTAACATTATTATAACGTAAGTGCAGTCAGCCTTGAGAGCAAATCTGTAACAGTACTCCAAGGTGCAGTTGTATCAAGGCTTTAAAACAGGCAAAATGACCTCCTTATCTACATTTCAGTTACAATTCTTACATGAACATTGCGTTCTATTTGCGATCTTCGCCATGTGACCTTTGAACTTTAACTTCTTATCCACCATAACAATAAGATCCCTAGACTCATATTCTCAAAACATAATTCCACTAAATAACACTGATTCCAGTAGAAAGGCTTATATGTTGGTTATTCATAACTGTCATATTTCAGGAAATTACAACACGTACTGAATATTAATTAGAATAACTTTAATAATACTTCTGATATTTACCAGCAAAGTCAAACTGCATTATCAGGGAATACAGAACAATGTGATATATGCATTATTAGTGCCTGCATAGACTGCATGCAGGCACTAATAATGGGTAAATGAGGCTCAAGAAAGGCAACCAAAGATGGACCTACAGTCCTAAATAGCATTTCTCAGTGGGCTAAATTATGTGGTCTTGGCTGTTGGGCTGAAGATCTGAGGATCGGTGCTCCCCAAATTTGTTGATGTTTGAAAAGTTTCTTAAGGATGAGGCAGATTTCAGGAATAGCCTCTCATATTTGTATTTGTTGCAGTGGAGTAGAGTGGCCTTCTTCTAGTGTATCTTGTGGCAAATGTCCAAAGTTTTCCAAACCTCAACAAATTTAGATGCATTAAACTTTCTCAAATTTGAGAAGCACTCATCCTCAGACAAACAGCCCAACACAGAGAAGACCACACAATTTAGTCCACCAATGAATACTATTTAGGACTCTAGTCCAAACTTTGGTTGCTCGTCTTTCTTCAGCCTCATTTATCCAGTGTTAGTGCCTATGTACACATCATATTTTCTGTGTACCTTGATGATGGCAATTTGCAGAAATATTGGAAGTATTAATTCAAGTTATTGTAATTTTTAATTAAAACTGAATTGACATCCATTATCATTGTGCCCACAGTTTCAGCTTAACTCTAGTCATTCTGAAGCCAGCACGGGTCAGTCATTCATTGTTCAGTAGGTAGGCTGCAGTGGCAGAAAAGTTAAAGTCTGATGTGCAGAAAGATCTAATAAGTGACTTCCAAATATCACAAAATCATTTCTTGGTTTCTGTTGAGTGTGTCTTATGAGTGAATAACCATCGTTATTCACTCATAAGCCTCATTGATGTTGCAGGCACTGAATTTGTCTTCTATGTATGGCATGGAGCTCTTGTCCCATTCAATACTGTGGCATGTGTGAGAGAAGTGGTGTTATATCCTGGGGGGGGGGGGGCGTTAATATTTCTTTTATATTTTGTTTCTTTCGTTCTTTCCTTTCATATATATATATTCCTTCTTTATACACTCGCTTGCTTGCTTCCGCGTCTCTATCAACTCTTTATCATGCAGTCTTAGTACACACCTTTGGCCTACTTAATATAGTGATATTATATTTCTTGTGCGAATAATAGGAGGTGGTATTCTTATGGATGAACCAGCCCTTCTATTCTTCTGATAACTGATTCCTATTTCAACACTGAGAAAATTTATTTGAACTGCGCCACCCTGCGTCTAGATAATTGAAAGCGTAATATCCAGGAATCAATGATCAAGGAATACAATATCACTATTTCTTTAAAGACTTACTATATGTTTATTTCTATCCTTATACACATTACAGTCATGGTCTTATACTAATAATTTGGGTTCCTGCTTAGATCCGACATTTTATGAGTGGTAAAGATGAAATTATGTCAGGCAAGCACATACTTCAAATTAACACAAAACATTTATTATACTAAAAACATAGAAATTACACACACTTTAAGATCTTAACTCACATTTAAATATCAAGGTTAAACTCTTTCTTCTAGAACAACACAACTCAAACTTCATTAGCTTATCTGGCTACTTAGCAGAATATCTCAGGATTACACTTAGCTCACATCAAAAGAACATACAATTTTATCAACTGAGATCAAACATAAACTCATATATATACAAGATAATATTCAACTTGATCATACAAATTGATCTCAGCTCCTTCACTATAAAATTCCTGAAGTCCTTTTCTCTAAATTTCGTTACTCTAAATAAAATCTTATCAAACTTCCTACACGTTCTCAAGGAACTTACATTATCTCAATACTCACATTTCTGTGAGCTTACATTAACTAAACACACGTTCTCAAGGAACTAAACAAGATATCACAATCCATTCTCGAGGAACAAAGAAATTACTAAGCCACATTTCCTTGGAACAAATATTAAACTCTCGCATTCGTTCGACATGAACCCTTATTAAGACTACACATGTCCCTTCTTTATGAATCCAAAATGTGAAGACAAAGAATTTCTTACTGGGACTGAAGTCATACTTTCATTCTCAGCTCGATATCTGGAATGGTGGTTCCTCTTTCCTGTTCCATAGACACTTATATTGGGAGACCGTACCGCATACCACAGGTGGAGGTTGAGTCTTCGTCAGTAACATACAGCATGTCATGTTGGAGGCTTAATGGATTTTTTACAACACTCAAAAAGAATTAAAATAGAATTTAATTCTTTTTGAGTGTTGTAAACAATCCATTAAGCCTCCAACATGATGTCCTCACAGCACTTAAGCCTCTACACACGAAAACATACAGCATGGCCCTGAGGTTCCTCATCTGCCTTGGCTATCACAGGAGTGCATACTTTCTGACTACACGACATCATTCCATAGGTTTACTACCTTAGAGGTCTCCGTGAGGTTCGGCGTCTACATACTGGAACACAGGAACACAAGCTGGCGCAAAAGCAAAAGCTCAGAGATAAGAGCTAAGAACTAAGAGATAAAAGAGCGTTTTCAGCTCTGCTATTCCGTTTTGTATCTCGCGCCTTCTTCTCCCATTGGTTCTTCTCTTTTCATGAACAGCGCATGTCTCTTTGACAACTAGCACCAAATTCACTGCCTACTATCGTCCTTGCCACATTGCATGACAAGCAGCACCAAATAGGACTCTAGCGGATGATACATCTTTTGCATGCGTTACTCATGCTCGGAATCTCATGCCTTCCCTGGCAGGCACTTTAAATAAGGGGATTAAGGTCCCATGCATAGTTTACAGCATACATATAAATTACTAAGAATTAATCCTTTTTGTGAACAGTACTGCTTACAATTCAAAGTTGTTACTTATATCTTACAATTTAAGTGGAGTACAATATTAGACAAAATCTTACTATTTAGTTCTGATTAACAAGAATTTGCTTTAGAAATGGCAGATCACGTTAAACTCTGAATGAGATACTATAATTGTACAATTCTTCTCATTCAGAATTTAACAGTGGAAAGCTGGGTCTGAAATGTCTTCTCTGTTGTTATTAACATCTCCAATATGCTCTTTTTTGTTTAATTTTCAAACTTCTAGATGTAAGCAAGACCAGAAAAACACAGAATATTGTCACCTCCAGGATGTTTGTTGAAAGAGTTGTGGTCCTTCGGTGAACGTAACAGAGTTTATATCGTCATAATGGGCTTGAAAGCCATGCTTATGCATGAGATTTCAGGAGACTGGCAATTTCAAAAGAAAGTTTGCCAATATAAGGGATGGAAAGCAAAGCTCTATAGTGAATGTCAGGGATCTGTTAGTATTCTTCGTGCCATTTCTTAGAATATCCATTGCTGACAAACAGTTAGAGAAGAGAACATAATTCTTCCCTTAGTGTTTTTTCATCTCCTGTAATAGAGATTGCCCTTTTTTGTCAGTGTATGTATAATATCTAATTTTTGCAATATATGATGCAATGAAGAGAAATTAAGTAACAACCTATACTCATGCAGATTGTTACCAACATTTCTCTTCATTATACGAGCTCTATTGCATTCACCTAAAGACCACAACTCTTTCAACAAACATCCTGGAGTTACAATATTCTATGTTCTTGTGACCTTGCTTACATCTAGAAGTTTGAAAATTAGACAAAAAGAGCATATTGGAGATGTTAATAACAACAGAAAAGACAACTCAGACATAGCTTTCCACTTCTCCCACACTCACCACAATACTGAATGGGACAAGAGCTCTATGCCTTAAATTCAGTTCCCACAACATCAAAGAGGCTATGGTGGTTATCCATTCACAAGACATACTCAACAGAAACCAAGGAATGATTTTATGTGATATTTGGAAGTCACTTATTAAATCTTTCCACACACCAGACTAACTTTTCTGCGAACTATCATGCATACCTACTGAACAATGACTGATCCGTGCCAGTTTCCATGCTACAAGTGTTTCTTTTTTTTTACTTTTGTGTAACAGTTCCTACATGTTTGGTTTTAGTTATGTAATGGTTCATGTTCACCACTTATTGTATTTTTTTGTTCTTCCTAACTCAAACTTCCTAGTGGCTTGTTCATCCTACTGTCAGAAGAGGCCACTAGCATATGTGAAAAACTAGTCAGTTCAACTATCTATATCAGTAGTTCTTAACCTACTGATATAGATATTCTATATCAGTAGGTTAAGAATTATATTCTATGTTTGGCAACATTGTTCAGAATATTGCTTGTTTGGCAATACTGTTCAAATTTATTCGCTGCTTATTTTTTAGAATTTTTACATTGAAAGTTAGGTAATTGGCCTACTTTTTAGTCTGAATTTTCTACATTGAAAATAATTAATTTGGGCTATTTTTAGCAGAATCCACTACTTTTATAATCTTTATCTGCTATTTTTCCTAATACCTAATACAACCCTAGTTTGTTGATTAAATCTAGCCAGCGGTATCGTGTGGTGCACTTCGTTGATATTGTGTAGCACTGTAGCCCATTAAAATGAGTGAAAAGAGAAAGTGTTGTCAATATTTCAGTGAATATTTAAAATATGGAGTTATTCTGTCTGTAAATAATGAACAGTTACCAATGTGCTTAATATGTGAAAAAACTTTCTCAAATGAAGGAATGAAGTCATCAAGAATGATTGAGCATTTAAGAACAAAGCATCCAAATAAAGCAAAAATGGATGTGGAGTACTTTTGCAAATTAAAGACTAAATTTAAAAATTGTCCTGGACTTAAAGGGTTGGTTGCAAAACAAAGTAACAACAAGAGAAGGGACTCATTGTGTCTTACAAACTTTCAAAATTAATTGCCAAATGTGAAAAGCAACATACTATTGGTGATAAATTATAGCCACATACCGGCTATAAATGAAGTTTTAGATACAATGATTGGCCCAGGTAAAGTAACATCAATTCCTTTAAGCAATGGTTCAACAAGAATTGACGAACTAACAAAGGACATTGAAAAAAAAACTTTGTGATGATTTAAAAAGCATAGAAATTTCTTTGCAACTCGATGAGACAACTTTACATGACAACGAAGCTTTGGTAATGGCCTACATGCATTATATAAATACTAAAGAAGAAATTATTGAAGAGTTTCTATTTGCCGAACAACTGAAATTGACACAAAAGGTTCTACAATTTTTAAGGTTGTTAAAGACTTTAATGCTTTAAACATTCCTCTCACAAATATTATTGCATGTGCAACTGATGGAGCACCAGCTATGATTGGTCGTCACCGTGGATTTATAATACATTTAAAAGAAGCAGTTCCAAATATCTTTACAGTTCACTGCAGTGCTGTCTACAGCACTTAGCTGCAAAACAAAAGGGAATTATAAATGCTTTTATCGACAAATTAACATTCTACTAGCAGAATATTGCAAGACAAGATTTTCTACAGTTCCCAAGTCTACAAATAATAGGTGATGATTTAACATTAGATACAGATCATCATCATCATCATCAAATTCCTGACATGTACCCTCAAGGGGGTGTACAGGATATGACAGTACTACATGAAAAATTACATCATTACTAACTTCCTATCTACAATTTTCCTCCAAATCAGTCTGTTATTACTTGTCAAGACCCCAACATTATCAGATCTTATATTTCTATCGTCTAATGCACTTTGTACCGTATCAATCCACCTATATCTTGGTCATCCTCTGGGTCGTTTTCCTGCCAACCTGGCAGAGAACACTTGTTTTGCTAATCTTTCCTCTCCCATTCTATTTAAGTGACCATACCATCTGAGATTAGCTCTGCTAATGCATTCCTGGATGCTGACAATGTCAAGTTCTTTCCTAATATCCTCATTTTTAATATGATATTGCCATTGATGCCATCTGTTCACGCCTCTAATCTTTCTCAGGACTCTCATATCTGCGGTCTCTAGTCTTTGGTCAAGTGTTTTACTTCTGACCCAGCTCTCAGATCCATAAGTTAAAACTGGTTTGAACACTGTCTTGTATGCAGCTAATTTAGTGTTCCGACTAATTTCTCTCTTATTCCATATGAATTTATTCAATTGACTTCCCAACATACCAGCTTTGCTGTTTCTGTTGTCTATTTCAATATTTAATTTACCATCTTCAGTAAAAATCGTGCCTAAGTAGCTGAAATGTTTTACTTGTTCCACAGGTTCTCCATTCACAACACAGTTGACATTTTCAATGATTCTGCCTATTTTCATTGTCTTTGTCTTTTTATTGCTGACCTTCATACCATATCTATTACAACAGCTATTCAATTTAGTCAGAGAATCTTGCAGACTTGTAGCGGATTTATTTAGAAGTATAACATCATCTGCATAAAGCAAAGAGCTGACATTAACATCTCCAATTTTGATATCAGGTTTAATACCACTTTTCTTCATAATGTGATCCATATAGATAATGAATAACAGAAGGGATAATGTACATCCTTGTCTCACACCAGATTTAACATTAAACCATCTTCCTGTACTTCCTTCAATTCTAACTGCTGACTTACAACTCAAATAAAGACTAAGTATTGCTTGATATAATGCCCCATTGACACCATATAACTGCAGCGTATTGAATAGCTTCTCTCTTGGCATCTTGTCATATGCCTTTTCCAAATCGACAAAACTTAAATACAGATCTTTGTTATATTCCCATGCTTTCTCGACTATTTGTCATAAAGTGAAGATCTGATCCTGACAGCCTCTATTTGGCCTGAATCCAGCTTGTTCTTCGCTAAGCTTTTCTTCCACAATTCTTCTCAACCGTTTCTCAAGTATACTTGCATAGATCTTGCCAGGAACACTCAGTAGGGAAATACCTCTGTAATTCTCACATTCAGTTTTATTTCCCTTTTTATATATGGGTACTATGAGAGCTCTACTCCAATCATCGGGAATTCGTCCCTCTGTCCAGGCTTTCTGAACTATGCAGTGCAGCCAATGTAAGACTTTTATACCACCATACTTCAGCATTTCTGGTCGAATATCATCTACTCCTGCTGCCTTTCCACATTTCAAGCCTTTGATGGCTTTTTCTACTTCAAGTATGGATATGTATTCCTGACTGCATGCCTGGTCAGTATTTTTTACCACTGTGCTGTCATCACTGCTTGTTTCATTTAGCAGTTTTTCAAAGTAATTACTCCATACTTCAAGGATATCTTTTTCTCCTGTTTTCATGTCACCTTTATCATCTCTAACTCCTTTTACAGCACTCTTTCCTCCATTCCTAAGCTTCTTCAACAACCTCCAGAATATTTTGCCACCTTCTTGATATTTATTTTCTATACAGATTTGGATTGTTATTGTTCCCATCTTCTGACACTGAAAGAAGACTTGATGATCAGATTCAAAGATTCTGATGAGCTTAAAATACCTGATTGAGTCTCTTAAATCCATTTCTTTCTTATGTCACTTCTGTTCATCCAAATTTGTGTGAAGAATTTATTGACTTAAAAAATGATTTTGAAACTCAAGTACAATTTCAACAGCATGGATATGAAAGATTCTGGCCAAATATGCAATGTAAGTATCCTCAGCTTTGGCAAGAAATAAAATTACTACTCATTGCTTTTCCTTCTTCGAACTTGGTCAAGAAAGGATTCAGCGTCGTGTTGCAATTGTTAGCTGAACAGCGAAATAAACTACAAATAAGTGAAAGAGGAGACTCCGTTTGTCGAACATTAAACCTGATATTGAGAAATTAGCAGGATCTCATCAGACTCAGGGTATCCATTAATGATTGGCTTATTAAATAGAGTAAGTTTACATCTTTTTTTTTTTGAGCAAAGATTAATTTGTATTCAAGTAATTAATTTTTAATTAACTATCAGTTCAAATATGTTGATAGTAACTTAGGTTTGCCTAATAATATATTATAATTATCTTATTGAATCATTAAATTAGTGAAAATTGTGGAGGGGGCACCAGGCCATTCAAATATTTGAAAGGGGGCTCCAAGCAAAAAAATTCCTTTTCTTGTTTGGAGCAAAAATTTTCCTTTTATCCCTTTCTGAACTGAATTTTTTTTTCCAAGCGAAAAAAAGTTTTCTTTCTATTTATTTTATCTTTAGGTCTAAAAAAGCAAGAGTATCAAGTATTTTGATGAAAAATACATTTCAGGATAGGAATTCTGACCAACTGATTCTATATGGAATCATTATATTCTGGTAGCAAATATTCAACTTCTGAGCTTATACTCTATAATCCAATATATGCATATTATTCTACTAAGTCATAAAAATTGATATTGGTAAGATTTATACGTATAATAGTACCTGTTATTATATTAAAGAAATGGAACTACGATGTACGATACCAATTGGAATCATTCGCCACGTAATATGGGCTACGAAAGCCGAGACAGTGATTCCAATTGGAATCACTAGGGCAGAAAGGGTTAAAAAAAGAATTAAGAACCACTGAGCTATATTATCAAAATCTATTAAACCCAGTGTTAGTTATCATTTGTGACATTCATTTTTTGGTCGGAAAATCTACACTCATCACAATACAATTACAAATTAAGTCAGTTCGTGAAAATAAAGCAGCTAAAATATCCATGAAACTGAATTTACTAGATGCAAAATTTTCTCCTTGGTGTCTAAGGCATCTTCAGTACACCAATGATGAAACACAATGAAAATGCACATAATAGAAATATTTTAAAATGCACCATCATATGGTCAACAAATTTCTAATTCTAAAAAATAAATAAGTAAATAAAAGCATATATACAATTATAATAAGACAATCATTAGGAATTTACAGACTGATACAATATTTCCTAAAAAAAAGGATAACTAAATGCTATCAGATCTTAAATTCAGACAATGTACAAAAGCTTTACAGCAATTTTTAAAAACCTGTTCAACAAGGAATTTATTTGTGTAAAAGTTTTTTTTTTAAATAATTATGAAAGAGAAGGTATGAGAATGCCATCTAAATAAAAGATTCATGTATTCCATTTTTCGTGACAGGACAAAAGAGCATTATAATGTTGAGAAGCCTCAGAACTTTAACAAATAGAATCAGATATTCTCTTAATATAGAAGAGGCATTCGAGAGATTTCTTTCTCAAAACTAGAGACTGGGAGCCTAAAGGTGTTAAATGCTTTGTCAATAAAAGATTCATTAACCATGTAACCAGCCTTGATCCAAAGTGCATATTAAAATTGCATACCATTGATATACAGTGATTGGAGAATGATATAAGACTCAGGCCAGAAGAGTGACTAATATGGTAAGGAAGGCAAAACTGGAATATGAGAAGTGTTTGGCACTAAGATCCAAAGATAATCCTAGGGAATTTTTTAGCTATGTGGCCAGTAAGAGGAGAAATTATTGTAGAAGAATGACATTGTGGGATAAAAATGGGAATAGAGTGACTGATCCAGAGGACATAGTCGAGTTGTTCAATAAACACTTTACTGGAGTACTTCATCCTGGAGAAGTAAGTTTTAATACTAGAGGAATAGAGAAGGTTCGAGGTTTAAAAGTGCAAGAGGAAAGTGTGTTCCAAATACTGAGCACTCTGGATGTCAGTAAAGCTGTGGGACCGGATAGTATTTCACCACGGGTTTTGAGAAAATGGGCTAAAGAACTGACAGCTCCATTGACCTGGCTTTTCAATGAAAGTCTGGGTACGGGAAAGGTACCCAAGGAACGGAAGGAAGGTAAAATAGTGCCATTGCATAAGGGCAGCAGCAGACTCGATGTGTCTAACTATAGGCCAGTTTGAGTTTCATTAGTAGTTGTTAAGATCTTGGAGAAATTAGTGAGGGACCATATACAGGGTTGGGAAGATGAGGGTAATATTACCTCTGAGAGTCAACATAGATTTGTTAAGGGCTGCGTTTGCTTTAGTAATATGATTGCCTTTTATAATAAAGAGACAAGAGCAGTTGATGAGGGAAAGGCATATACATACTGCCATTTTTTTGGATTTTGCAAAGGCATTTGACAGAGCACCACATGATAAGCTGATATTTAAGTTGAAGCACATGGGTTAGTCAACTGGATTCAGGATTGGCTGTCTGATAGGTATCAGAGAGTTGTGTATGGTGGAGCAGTATTAAGGAGGCAGAAGGTTACAAGTGGGGTCCCACAGGGCTCAGTACTGGGACCTCTATTGTTTAACCTTTATATCAATGACATTGTAAATGGATTGCAGGGGGATATTCAGTTGTTTGTAGATGATGTGAAGCTGGGAAGGGTTATTAGTAATAGTGCAGATGTGACAGTGCTACAAGAAGATTTGAATAAACTAGACAAATGGGCAAATGAATGGGGTGTCAGTTTAATACAGCAAAATGAGGTCTTGAAGTTTGGAATACATCGATGGGAGGCTGCATACTCGATTGGAGGAGCTGTACTGGAAGAGAGAGAGAGACAAGAGATCTGGGGATGATGATTGATAGAAAACTGAAATTCAGGGAACATATCGCAAAGGTTGTGAAGGTAACCCAGAGGATTCCTGCAATGCTAAGACGGATGCTAACCTGCAGAGATAAAAGAGTTATTGTTCTATTGTATATGACCCTGATCAGACCACACTTAAGACTATTGTTCTCAAATTTGGTCCCCAGGATTTGAAGGGGATAAGTTAACTGTGAAAAGGGTAAAGAGACAGATAACAAAGATGGTTTCAGGACTGTACAATGTTAGTTATGAGAATCAGCTGAAGGAATGTGGACTGCTATCTATCTGGTAGATAGAAGAAGGAGAGATGATATGATTGAGACTTTTAAGCTGTTGAGAGGTAGCTCGAGGGTTGACACTGAGTTCTTTCGCTTGGTGGAACAGCAGGAAGGAGTGAGTGATGACATGAGTGATGCAAAACGAAGCTGTGAGCAAGAGGGTGAGGAGTGGTTTTTTTTGCATGGAGGGTAGTTCAACTGTGGAATGAATTGCCTGACAGAGTGGTAAGGGCAAGAACGGTCAATGAGTGGTATGATAGACTTGTTATTTCATAGGAAGGATAACTCCATGATGAGTCTTTTGACTCCATGGAGACCTGAATAATAATAATAATTTCAGCATTGTGCTGGCCTGGTTGGGCGTGGTTAGCATATCCACTCTCCAGCCAAAAGGCTGCGGGTTCAATCCCGGCATGGGCATGGACATTTGCGATTGTCTGTGAAAATAATAGTGGTGGTGGGTGGTAGATGGTGTTGGTATAGATGATGATGGTAGTTGCAGTTCTTTGTAGTTAGTGGCTTGTGAGGGGTGAAGACGAGTAAGTGCCCTCCCTCGAGTCTTTGGACTCCCTGAAGGTGTCACGTAATAATAATGATTTTGTTTATTTATTAATGTGAGATTTTCCTATTCCTCAACTGCCCCTTAGAACTGGTTGAACCCTTCTAATGAGGGATAAGTACTATATCCCTCATTAGGATATAGTACTGTTTGTTCACAGGGCCAGTTTGCCTGTTTGTGGGATGAAAAACCACAGATAAACTGGGGGGGACCCAGTTGTCCATGCCCGAGACCAGCTAACTTGGCTATGGCTGAGAAAGATCCTTAAGCTCCTTGCGTCGTCAAATAGGAACTGAACTTAGGACACTCCTTCCTCAGGCATATGGTTGCGAAGCCAAAGCACTAGGCTAACTGCATGGACATAATAATAATATAATAATATACTTAATCCAAATGCATGTTGAAGTCATTAAAATAATTTTTTTTTTTTAAAATTCAGATTTCATATAATTTAATTCTTGGCATAGAAGGTAATCACAGAACATAAACTATGAGCACAGCATAACAAGGTTTTGATGGTTCATGGATGTAACCATTAGTGGTTATACAAAGAGCTGTGAGGCCTTTCTACATTGGTCAAATTTAAAAAAATCTGATGATCTTTGGTTATCTTCTTTATGGCAAATACTATTGTATCAACAGTATTTGCCATAATTATTATCTTATTATAACTGTATATATTTTTGTTTATTTTTTTTTTAATCAGGAATCAGTTGACTATTTGCTGTCTTATTACATTATGGTGATGTTTTTAAAAATATTTTTTTATATACATTTTTATTGTGTTCTATTGTTAATGTACTGAATATGCCTTAAATACCAAGTCAAAAATTTTGTCCAGTAAATTTAATTTAATGTAAGTTTAAGACTTCCATATTTATTTTCACAAACATGCTAGGTTAGGTACCTATTTTGAAACAAATTAATTATTACCAGTTAACCTAATAAAAATTGCATGGCAAATGCAAGCAAGGCTATAGATATAAAGTGGCGGCTTATAAATAATATGTTAAAATATATACTTCATAGGATGCAGGTCACCACTTTTTTTACCTAAGGCTTGCATTTTACATAACAGTTTTCTTGGTCTGAGGACACCCAAGGAATGTGAAGTGCTAAAATATACAATTCAAAGTGTCAGTCATACACAAAAGAAGTGGGGTGAAATTATTGTATTGATGAAGTTTCACTTCAGGAGATAGAACATTGGAGGAAGTAACAGATATGGGAGGGTTGGCAGATAATGAGTTAAAGTCTAGAGGACATACTGCCAAGTTAGAGGTTTTTCAGTAAATAGCTATCATAATGAAAATGACACTGACTGTACAAATAAGGACGTGATACTGTCACTGCATAAATGCAGTGATCAGGCCACATCTGGTCTGAGCACAGATCTCATCATTTGAATAACAGAGTAAAACAGAAACGGAGAAAATGTCATGGTCTGTGGAATGTTAAGCATGAGGAACGGATAAAGAAATGTGTTCTGCAGTGAGACTTATAAGCTGGCAAGAGGACACTGAGATAAACATAGAGCAATTATTGCATAGGTATCAGGCCGTGGAGACAAAATAAGGGCATCATTCCTAGAAGCTGCATATGAGTGTGCATAAGCTGCATATGCATATTAGTGAGAAGAGGGGGAGTCAAGAGTTAGAAAATTAGAAAGATTTAATGATAGAGAGAATGTGTCGCGAGATTCGTAAAGTGAATTGGATTGGATGAGGCAAGAAATGAAATGGATGCGGAATGAAATTAAGAGAATTCAGGTCGAAACTATTAAAATAAATCATGATGGCATGAAAGAGTTAATGAAAGATGAGCGAGTGGCGTTGTATGGCGACTCCATTATTAAAGGTGTGCTAGAGGATAAAATGCACAAGGTATGTTTTCCAGGCAGTAAAATGAGTAGAGTGATTGAGGCATTGGATATGAGGCAGGAGCAAGCAAAAGAGTTAATTGTATTAATTGGTACAAATGATTTGAGAGAGAACAAAGAGCATGTCAGAATGAATGTCAGGAGGCTGCTTGGAAAGATAAAAGAGAATAGTGTGACAGGAAGGGTAGTCAATGTGTTGCCTAGTTATGATTGTGATGAAATGAGGCAGAGAGCAAGGATTATGAATGATATTCTGGCTGAAATGTGTGAGGAGATGGGAGTACAGTTTGTTAATGTGTTGAATGAATTTGAGGGACAAAGTGGGCTGTATGGGAGCAATGGGCTGCATTTGAGTGGTTATGGTGTGAGTCGCTTGGAGAGACTGCTGCTGGAAGGTAGAGAAGTGAATAGGGAGAATGAATCAGATCGAGAGGAGAGTGATGTGGAAGAGCAGGAGAGTAAGACAGGAGAGATTGAAGAAGTGGAAATGAATGGGGAAATGAGTGGTATGAGTATAGAAAATGAGAGAATGGGTGTGAAAGAGCAGGGAAACGGGGAGGCTCAGGGTGGACAGGGGTACACAGTGTGAGAAAGGTGGATGCTCCAAGAGGAGGTGAGAGCATGTGTAGGCAGGAAAGAAATGGGATGACCAGGGATCAAGAGGAAACAGATGAAATTGAAAAGGGTTCTAAAATGAAGAAGCAGAAAGGGAAATGGCCCCAGTCCAGCATGGAGAGATCACATTGAGTGAGTGGTATCAGTGGAACTAGCTGTAGATCCAGAAATTAGCTGTCATGTTTATATACCAATGCTAGAAATATAAGAAACAAGGCAGATGAAATGGTTGCACTAATTGCATCTGTTCACCCAAAGATTGTCGGAATAAGTGAGACATGGTTAGATGAGGACGACATCCTGACAGGAATAGAGATGCAAGGGTATGATATGTTTCGTGAGGATAGAAGTGGTAAAAAGGGAGGGAAAGTGCTATTGATGATAGAGAAAGAGTTATGTCCATACAAGGTAGAGATGCAAGAGGGAAATAGGGCCAGTGGTTTTGAGGCAGTATAGTGTGAGATAGAGGTGAATAGAATCAAATACTTGGTGGGATGTTGTTATAGACCTGGTAATGTGGATGGTGGTGATAGTGAAATGTATAGTCAAATAAGCCAAGCAAATAAGAAAAGGGTGATCATTATGGGTGATTTTAATTATGGCAATATAGACTGGAATGAAGAGATAGCAACTGGAAGAGAAGAAAATGAGTTTCTTGAGTTTTTGAGGGATAACTACCTCAGACAGTATGTAACAGAGGGCACACGAGGATTAAGGGTTTTGGATTTGATCAGAGGATGTAATTATAAATGAGGTGTTAAATCTTCCACCAATTGGTGAAAGTGACCATGAGGTGATTACCTGGGTGGTTGCCAGCAGTGCAAGGACCCCTGTGAAAAAAGGGTATATGTGGAACTACAAGGGGGGGGGGGATGATTATGAAGAGCTCAGGGGACAGCTTGCAGGTGTAGCATGGAATGAGGAGTTAGTTGGAAAAGAGATCAATGCAGCATGGGGGATTTTTAAAAACTATTTAGTAGATGCAATATCTAAATGTATTCCAAGGGTGAGAAGGTTAAATAAGGTAGGTGTGAGATGGATGAATAAAGAGATTAAGCATGCAATACAGAGAAAAAGGGCATTGTGGAGGCAGCATAAGGGAAGTGAAAGTAACCAATTTCATGAGGTCTACAAAGACCAGGCAAGAAGGGTGACTTGGTTGGTGAGGGTAGCTAAAGAGAGGTATGAACAGCAGTTAGCTAATGAAGCCAAAAAGAATCCTAGGGAGCTCTTTCGGTATGTAGCCAGCAAAAGAAAGAATGATTATGGAAGGATTACATTGATTGGAGGAAATGGTATAAAGACAGCTGTTGCAGAATGTGTGGTGGAGATACTTAATGAGCAGTTCATAAAGATCTTTCAATCTTGTGAATGTGACTTCATGGAGAGATTGAGAGCAGTTGATGATGGGGAGGAGAGACTGACTAAGTGAGCAAGAGGTGTTTTGGGAGTTGAGTAAACTAGATGTAAATAAGGCTGTGGGACTTGATAATATATCACCACGTATTCTGAAGGAATGTGCCAGAGAGTTGACACCTGCCTTGACATATTTTTTTAATACGAGTCTTACACTTGGTCAAGTTCCTAAAGAGTGGAAGGAGGGCAAGATTGTGCCACTTCATAAAGGAGGTGATCGAACTCAAGCATCAAACTATAGGCCTATCTCTGTCAGGTGTTGTGGTTAAGTTGTTGGAGAAGCTTGTGAGAACTAGGATCCAGAGTTGGGTTGACAACAATGGTATGATCATTGATGGACAGCATGGATTTGCTAAAAATCCATGCTGTCCATCATGTTTTAGTAATCTACTTGCTTATTCAAATTAAGTGACTGCTTCCTTGGACAGAGGAGAAGGATACACAGTAATATACTTGGATTTCGCAAAGGCTTTTGATAGAGTACCTCATGATAAGTTGACAGTCAAACTGGCGCAGATGGGGTTGGATATTAGATTAGTGCATTGGATTGGAGACTGGCTATCTGAT
This sequence comes from Typopeltis vanoorti, assembly GCF_054136105.1. NCBI lineage: Eukaryota > Metazoa > Arthropoda > Arachnida > Uropygi > Thelyphonidae > Typopeltis > Typopeltis vanoorti. Next base: position 110,331,358 of record NC_143563.1, read on the forward strand.
AGGTATCAACATGTTATGTATGGGGGTGCGATATGCAGGAAAAGGAAAGTCACTAGTGGAGTGCCTCAGGGGTTTGTTTCAGGGCCATTACTATTTAACTTGTATATTAATGATATTGGCGAAGATTTGGATGGAGATATTCAGTTGTTTGCAGATGATGCAAAGTTGGGACGAACCATAAAGAGTAGTGAAGATGTTGTGGCCTTGCAAGAAGACTTGAATAAATTGAGTGATTGGGCAGGGGAATGGGGATGCGAGTTCAATGTTGCAAAATGTAAGGTTTTAAAATTTGGAAAACAAAGATGGGATGCAGAATTTATCCTTGGTGAGAATATATTGTTGGAGGTAGAATAAATAAGGGATCTGGGGGTGATAGTGGATAAGGATCTAAAATTTAGGGGACACATCGCCAAAATTGTGAAGACAACACAAAGACTTCTGGGAATGATGCGGAGGACACTGAAGTGTAGAAGTAGGGAGATTCTTGTTCCATTGTATAAGGCTTTGATTAGGCCACACATGGACTATTGTGCCCAGATTTGGTCACCGGGCTTTCAGAAGGATGACGAGATGTTGGAAAGGGTTCAAAGACGACTGACTAAGGTAGACCTCTGGAATGTTGAGTATAAGGAAAGATTGAGAAGTAATTTGCAGAGTCTGGTGGAGAGAAGGAAGAGGGGAAATATGATAGAGACCTACAAGTTGGTAAGGGGTTGTTATAAGATCAATGGTGGAGAAGTTCTACAGAGAATAGTGGGAGATCAGGGGAGAACCAGAGGTCATCCCTGGAAACTGTATAAAGAGGGTGTGAGTATGTGAGTAGAGGGGTGAGAGGCAGGTTTTTTCTTGCAGAGTTGTGAATGATTGGAATGCCTTGCCTGAGCGTGTGGTGTATGCAAAGAGTTTGAGTGTGTTTAAGACACGGTATGATGAGATGTGTGATAAAAGGACCTCCCAGATGAGTCTTTGACTCCATGAGGTCTTGGGAAATAATAATAATAATAATGTGTGAATAAGAGAGAGTTTTTTTTTTTTTTTTTGCATGGAGAACAGTAAATGACTGGGATGCTATACCTGTGTGTGTGTGGAGTGCACCAATCTGGCTGCCTGTGATCACAAGGCCATGAAAATAATACTAAATTATTATTATCAACAGACCCCCCATGGAGTCTAGAGACACATCATGGAAGGTCATACTCTATGCAAAAATTCTACTCCTCATTCCTTGCTCACACCCACCATATACAGTTTCCAGAGATGGCCTCTTGTTAATATCTGGAGATGTTCTCCACATCTCCAGATATTCTATTAAAAATCTTATTCGCATTAATCTGGTAATTAGGCCTTACCACCTTACACATCTTGATCATGTCTCTCATCTGCTAGGCTCTATAATTTTCATTCTTTCAATCTATTCTCATATTCCACATTCCAGAGACCAGAAACCAACTTAGTCAGCTGCCGTTGGACCCTCTTCAACAACTCATCGTTTTGAAAACCAGGAGACCAAATCTGTGCACAGTAATCCACATGGAGCATCATCAAAGCCCATCATCATCAGCGCACAATGGAATCATAACATCCTTACTTCTACACATCAGTGCTCTCCACATCATACCCATATTCCGTTGTGTTTTCCTCACAATTTTAGCAAAATGTCCAAGAAATTTCAAGTCCCCATCCACCATCATCCCCAGATGTTTCATCTAATTGGTGTCCTCTAAAATAGCCCCACCAATCCTATACTCTACATACCATCTTTGCTTCCCAAATATTAAAATCTTACACTTCACTACATTAAACTGACATCCTCATGCAGTCTACTTCTGATAACTCTCCATATGAATAAATGTATATCACTATTTAAGCATTTTCCAATGTTATTTATATACAAATTAAGCAATAATCTCCCCAAAAGGGACCCCTGGGGCACGACTACTGATTTTCCTCTTCTAGGATATCACTCCCCCCATACACAACCTGCAGATACCCCTCAGACAGCCAATCTCAAATCCAGTGCAGTAATCTGCTATCCACCATATCTGTTCAACTAGTTTGGCATGTGGCAATCTATCAAAAGCCTTTGCAAAATCTATCAAAATTTACCATGGCAAATCTAAATACAGATTATTATTCCGGGGGGGGGGGGGCTGATAATTTAAATACCAGTTAGGGTTAAAGGAATACTCTCAAGTTATTATGAAGTATACTAAATTTAATTTTTCTGTATAGCAAAAATGAAAGCTGGTAGTTGTAATTACCATGAACATTTTTTCTCCTGTATTCGCTGCTTCGTAAGGTTCCTGAACAACTTCACACATTTTATCACTGGTTATAGTTTTAATAGGCATCGATGTTTCCGTAACATTTACCGAGTCCGGTCGTAAAATAGCTGCCATAATAGCTCAATTATGTTATCCTAAGAATTTTGCATAAATCAACATTTATAATTTAAAATGAAGTAAGTAACCGCATTATTTACTTGCTGGCAATTCACCTGTTTGTTCTTTCAAAACAAGTCATTTCACACTTTATTTTTAAACAGCGCACATATTTCTAATATTGATTAAAATAACTTGATCAATTACGTGTATACGAAGTCACTACACATTTATAAATATCAGGCATTGTTAGAAAGCTAACAAAATTAGTGAGTGACATTGAATATCACATAATGTTTTAAGTTGGCAGCGAAAACTCACATTTTTCTAGGTTAATCGTCCTTACTGATTATAGCACTACTCCACATAGCGGCTGTTTAATAATACAGATAACCCGGTTTTAGACTCTGATTTTTTTAACAAAAATTTTGCATTTCTGATCAGAAAATATCTCCGTTATTCATCATATACTGTAAAGAGGAATTAGAATTTCCCTTGAATTATTTCATGTGTGTGTGTGTGTGTGTGTGTGTGTGATCATAGGCTTTTACTCGGTTGTTGTGATATATTAAAACATAGATTTAATGACTTAAAAAAACGAGATAACTTATAAAGATTTTAATGAGAATAATACAACTAGTTTCGGCTTATAACAGCCTTCCTCAGGTATTCATAAAGGAAAAGAATAGTAATAAACATTGAAGTATCTAAAACAACTGGAAATTACAGGTAAAAATTGCCACACATAATTGATACATGAAAAAACGTTTTTTATGTATCGATTATGTGTGGTAATTTTTATCTGTAATTTCCAGTTTACTTCAATGTTTATTAGTATTCTTTTCCTTTATGAATACCTGAGGAAGGCTGTTATAAGCCCAAACTAGTTGTATTATTCTCATTAAAATCTTTATAAGTTATCTCGGCTTTTTAAGTCATTAAATCTATGTTTTTTTAAAAAAAAAATAAATAAATAAAATAAAATATATATATAATAAATATAATAAAATATAATAAATTAGTATTTATTATTATTAAATTATATTTTTATTATTATTAAATTATAAAAAATCCATGAAGCTATAGACTGTACAACATAATTGTATTACATGATATAATGTATCACATATCACATATTATTATCATTATTAGACCTCCAGCGAGTCAAGGACTCGTAGAGAGAGGCCATACATCACCTACACCAGCTGTCTTACGTTTTCTTAAACTCATTCACGCTAGATGCACTCACTACATCAACCGGCAAACTGTCCCACTCACTCACAGCTCTGTAAGAGAAAAAAATAGCTCTACCACTTTCTTAACTGCATGCAAACTTAATTTCAAGAGACGCTCCTTGTCCTCTCCCTACATTCCATATAATGAAAATTTTCATTAACCAATATCCTATAATGTCCTCTCAAAAGTTTACAGACCTCTATCATATCACTCCTCTTTCTTCTATCTACCAGTGTATGCAAGTCCACATACTCTCAATCTATCATCGTAATTACATTCCATAATTCCGATTTTATCGTTATAACTCTTCTTTGTGATCTTTCCAAAACTTTATTCCTTTGGAACTCAGGAGAACAAATCTGCTCTCAGTAGTGCAAGTGCAGCCGTATTAAAACCTTGAAAAGAGATAAAATAACTTCCATATCCTTACATGTCAAATGTTGGTTTCAACATCGCATTATGCTCGGAGTTGTATTTGCAATTGTGTTGTGTTCTCTGAAGTTCAACTTTCTATCCACCATAAATCCACGATCTCTAGCCTCGTCAGTTACTCGAAACATAATCCTACCAATGCTATTGGATATCATGTCACGCCGAAGTGCATAACTTTAAACTTACTAACATTGAATTGAGGGCCATTATCGTTTGCCCACATTTCCATCCTCTTCAAATCACCATGTAAATGCGGTATATCAGTAGCATATTTGATTAACATGCCTATCGCTGCATCGACAGTAAACAACTGAAGATCTTCTGTCAGCCCCTTTCCAATATGATTAGTGTATAGATTAATCAACAATGGTCCAGAGTCTGAACCTTAGAGCACACCACAGGTCACTTTAAATATGGCAGATTTCCATCTCCCATTTATCACTTTTTGATAATACCTATCCATCAGAAACCCAATTATCCAAGCCAACAGTTTATATTCTAATCCCATGTTGCCTACTTTATGCAACAGCCTTTCTTGTGGAATCCCATCAAATGGCTTAGCTAAGTCCAATGGTATCATAATGTACCGTTCTCTTTATCCAACCCATCCTTAACATTAGTATAAAATATTAGCAAATTGTTCAGGCACGACTGCCGTTTAGTAAACTCGTGTTATACCTTTCAAAGGGGAGGAGGTGGAGAGAATCCAGAGACGAGTGACCAAGATAATAGCAGGACTATGGAACGAACCATATGAGAACAGGTTGAAGATTTGTGGGCTGCAGAAATTGGTTGATAGGCGGAAAAGGGGTGATATGATTGAGACATTCAAATTACTGAAGGGTTTCTATAAGATCAATTCAGAAGATATTTTTGAGAATAGGACTGGTAGTGGGAGGACTAGGGGCCATCCATGGAAGCTTGGTAAGAGTGTGGTTAGCAGGGATGTTAGAGCTAGGTTTTTTACTTGGAGAGTGGTAAATGAGTGGAATAAGCTGCCGGAATCTGTTGTGGGTGCCACAGACTGTAAATGAGTTCAAGGAGAAGTATGATAGATACTGTGTGAATGTTGAATAGTTGTTCTTGACTTGATGTTGGGCCTCCATCGATGAGTCCGAGGACTCCTTGGAGCTGCCCGTAATAATAATAATAATAATAATAATAATAATAATAATGTACAAAGTATATTTTCTTTGTCGACTAATTTTTTTATATGCGAGTTCTTACCAACATCTTTAAAATTATCGTAGAGATACTGATAGGTCGATAGTTAGATACACCAGCCTTTGCACCACCTTTGTCCAATGTGATTATTATACATTCCTTCCATTCCTGTGGGATCTTTACTGAGCTCCAATCATACAAACATGTGAAGGTGTTTAAATTGTTGTTCAAATTGTTGTGAAGGTGTTCAGCTGAACATTTCTTTAGAAATGTGCTGATAATCCATCTTTCCCAAATGCCGAATTCTTATCCAGGTTATGTAACAGCTCGAGAATCTCCTTCACATGCATCTCTTTAATGAATGTTGTGGTAGCACTGTACGCTATGTTAAATACACCAGGTTAAAAGATCTTCATGAAGTGAGCACTCATCATTGTCAAGTCACAGATTAAAAAGAGCCAATTCCAAGGAATCTGAATTCTGTTGATAATAAAACAACAGACTATCAATCACTGTCTGCACTTTCTACAGCAACTGCCATAACGATGTTTCCAGAATAAAGTTATCGATTCGATTCACTTCATCAACTAGAAAGTTTTTTTTTCTTTTAGAAGAAACTGCAGTTCTTAATTCCCGAAACTCCGCAAAATCGATCCTAGAAGACATAAAAGCACATATCAATAAATAGTTGGGATTTAGGAAAAGGTTAGAAACATCGTACTCGGTAAGAAAACGAAGGTGAAGTCCTGGTGCCTACTATCTACCGATTTCAAAACAAAAGATAGAACTAAAAGATTGTCATTTGGGGAAGGAATGAAAAGAAGTTATCAAAAAAAAAAAATCAGCTAACGCCTTTTTATTCCCGTATATAGGGAATAGGCGAGGCCGTTTAGCCCTATCTAACTTATGGAGACTGAGTGGGCAGTTCAATCTCCACTGGTACCCAATCAGAGATAGCTGGCCCAAGGCTATCACTAATTAAGCGGCACGCAGTGAAGAGAAACGGCTCAACAAGTGCCGCCATCTCGTGGTCCCTAACTCTAACACTCGTATTTAATGTCTGAAAATAATGTGGGTTCTACGGTCGATTTTCTTGAGTTTAGGACGAAAAACCAGAGTTTAAAGAATTAAAGAATGTATTTCATTGCGATTTCCGCAAAGTCTAAAGACATTCTAGAAGGTTAGTCAAAAGTAAAGAATGCGGGGTCGGTTAACATGATAAATGGTAATATAAAGCAGAAAACACGTGAACTCTCAGTGGGCAATGACGTCACTGATGTACCCAAAGAAATGAACAACCTCTTTCCAAACTATGGTACTTTTTGTTTTTTATTCTGCAAAGGATAAAAAAAAAAAAGGAAAAAAATGGGATGTGACTATATAAATGTCGAAAGCTAAACATTATCATTAAACATAAGTTACAGTTCTTTACATATATTATTAATAAATATTTCGAACACGGAAAATATATAGAACACAAACATTGCTTCAGTTATTCCGCCATTTAAAGGAGGTAATAGAAATGAAATCAAAAATTACAGACCAATATTTATAATATCCACAATCTCAAAGATTACTGAAATCCTAATAAAAAAAATAATTAAAAAAAACGATTAAATAGCAATCTAAATACCATATCCTTTTACGGATCTAATCAATGTGGCTTTTGATCAGGATACAATACCGAAAAAGCGCTATTGGAGTTCCCTAAAATAGTTTATAGTGGAATAAATACAGGAATGTACACTGCAGCCGAAGGCGTTCGACTGTGTTCATCATGACCTACTACTACTGAAACTGTTTAGATAAGGCATTAGAAGAGTTACTAATAACCGGTTCAAATCCTATCTGAATAATAGAAAACAATATACCAGCTACGGCACATTTAACAGCGCAACAAAAATAATTAAATACAGAGTCCCGCAAGGTTCGGTGCTAGGACCCATCCTCTTCTTAATATATGTTAATGATCTGCGCGAGTACAAACTTTTTGTATGATGATATCCTTCGCTGACGATACGGCATTAGTATACACCGAAACGACCTTTGATCTAGAAAATCGGATTAATCGTAATATGTGGAAACTAAATAAGTGGTTTAGCAATAATGGACTTAAAATTAATACCGATAAAACGATATATATGTACTTCACGTTAACAGATAAGCTAAAACAATATAACCATAAAATGGCATGAAAGGAAAAGTAGTGACATCCAAAATTGTAACTGCAGCTTTGTCAAAAAATCAGTCAAGTATTTGGGCCTCCACATCGACAGCAACCTAAAATGGAACTCCCACATTACATTTTTAACAAATAAGTTGAAGTTCGTAATTAACAGAATATATTCTGTTAAAAAATTTAAGAAAGTTAATGCGCAGCATTCTTAAGATGCTTATACTATTCTTGGGAAATTTCCTCACTGCAATATGGATCACCTGTTGGGGAGGAGATTATTACAAACGATCTGCTTCCATTGATACGAATACGAAACAGAATAAGAGCTATAACCGTTACTGACTTCCCACATTCACCCAACGATCTGTTTGCCATTACACAAACTGTAATGTTTGCCATTACACATATAATAATACAACCACAAATATATGTAAGAAAGAACGTTGTAAGTTCTTCGGTATATAATGTAGACTAGGATTACGCTGTGGCCGGGAACTTGCTGGCAGTACCCAAGGCAAACAAAGAAATTTTTCATAAATCTCTTGAACACCTAGCAACAGGCAGCTACAATAAATTGCCGAATGAATTCAAGTCTGTAACATCAGGATACACTTTCAGAAAAAGATTGAGACACTACCTCATGGGGCTAAATAATGTTGACATTTATTTTAAACATATCTTATAAGAGTTCACTATTACTTACATATCATGTCCAATTATGATACTAATCTATTAACAAGTACAGGGTGTTTCAAAAAGAATGTCCCGATTATAAAATTGTATATCTCTGCAACCACGAACCACAAGCGAATGCGACTTGTACCATGTGACCAAATGTTGAGTGAAACTTTAGGCTTTACTTCATAGTTGGTAATGTATTTCGTAACTGTACCACATTTTCATTATTAAATATAATTATTTGAAATCGGGTCATTCTCTTTGAAACACCCTGTATATTCCATGTTCTATGAGCCATCATAGATACAGTCACTGGATTTTGCAGTGACTCTGCTTGCATATATGAGAAAAATATTTTTATTTGTCTATAACAAAATAATCAGCCAAAAATAAATGTAAAAATCAACAGAAAATATGATAGAAATGCTTGAATTGTACATTTATAAATATTATGTATACGTGATGAGAATAATAAACTTTGTATAATTTTAGAGGGAAGAAAATTTACCTACATTAAATAAAACACTCATCTGAGGAAATTTGTGAATTGGCAGTAGATTGGCTTTTTCAGTAGATGATGATACAATAGAACATTTCTAGGTAATTTCTAGGTAAATGTCTTCCCTTAACCGTTGAAAGCACTCAATGCTAAATGCCTCCTTTGAGCTTCTACCAAAATTGATCACAAGAATCTTGCATTAACATTAAATCTGTCTTGGCACAAATGTGTTATCATTTTTGAACTCCCTCGGCATCCAGAAAACTAGGATTTCTCCTTTATTCAAGAAGCTAATTCTGAACAACTTTATAAAAATTGCACATCCGACTAGCTGTGGAATATTACTCTCACATATGGGACTGTAACCCTAAGAGCTCCCTAAAAATGTTCAAATATTAATATAGAAAAGAGCAATTACAGTAGACTGATCAATGATCCATTGCTTACCAACTCACTTTCACATAGGCGTCTTTTGTCTACAGCATGAGTCTTCAAAAAATATTTCGATCGTCACGTCGACTGCTGTCTACCGGAACAGTCTATATATATGAGGATCTTTCTCAGATATAGCCAAGTTAGCGCAGGGTTTTTCCTTCCACAAAGCAGGCAAACTGGTCTTAAGAACACAGCGCTTCATAGACAATTACACATGGTTGAGCGTGGGGTAACGACCCCACCTCGTAGTGAGTTATGAAACCCAAAAATGGGAGGCCAACGTCCTACGTGGGGCTGTAGTACCAAAGAAGAAGATATAAAACTCAGCTAACGCTATTCTTCTTCTTTATCTAGTGATAAAGAAGCTGGCCCAAGACTATCTAGTGATAGTCTTGGGCCAGCTATCTCTAATATCATGGCGTCCAGTGAAGAGAGGCGACTGACAAGTGCCGCCATCTCGTGGTCCCTAAGCCCAATGTCTGAAAATAGTGTGGGTTCTACGGTCGATTTTCTTGAGTTAATAGGACGAAAAATCGGAGTTACCAGGAGGAAAAACCGTCTTGCCCGTTGATCGAATAACTAGGGAATCGGTCGAAAAATGGTTATTAAAATTCCTCTAGTCGGCGACTAGAATCGAACTTACGAGGGTCTATCTTCGGGCACAGGAGCTATATATATGTACGAGGGTGGCCTGAAACGTTCTCGGCCTCGACCATACATGGCAACACTATCGGAGAGATTTTTTTTTCCTAAGTTGGTATATCTGTCATAAGCAGACATGTGAAATTGCAAGTCATTCTATCAAACTGATTTTGTGCGTCGATTTATTACTATGGATGAGACTTGGATTCACCATTGCACAACAGTCAAAACAGTGAACAGAAGCCGGTTGTTTAGCGCCAAAGAAGACAAAGTCGGTTCCATCAGCAGGAAAGGTCATGCCATCGGTGTTTTGGGATGCTAAAGGCATTTTGCTTATTAATTATCTTGAAAAGGGTAAAACAATAACCGGGGAATATTATTCCGATGTTTTAACCAGACTAGACGAAAAAATTCATGAGAAAAGACCCATTTGCAGAAGAAAAAAATCATCTTTCATCAGGACAATGCACCTGCTCACAAAAGTGTTTTGTCAATGGGAAAATTAAGGGATCTGCACTATGAATTGTTGAAACATCCACCCTATTCCACAGATTTGAATCCCTCTGACTTCTATCTCTTCCCAAAACTAAAACTCTTCCTCGCTGGTCAGTTTTTTCTTCGAATCAAGAGGTGATTGCAGCTGTATAGGGGTATTTTGCAGATCTTACTGAGAACCATTACAGGGACGGGATAATGGCACTGGAGTAAATGTATTAGTCTTAAGGGAGATCATGTTGAAAAATAAAAATAATTTTGAAATGATAAATAAGTTTTTTCATTGTTAGGCCTAAAACTTTTCAGACCACCCTCGTATATAATATCTATATATATATATAACCCTCATCATTCTTCTAACACATTGGCCATCTTAATCAGCTCTCCAAGTACACTCTGAATGTGGGCATAACCTTAAGTCCCTTTTTCTATAGTTGTTCCCCCCCCCCCGCCCAAGCACATGTCAGCTTCATACCCTACGACACCACAATGGTCCCAGCTGCGATGACCTCCAGAATATTTAAATATCTTTTCCAATATTAGATTATCGTTTTCATTCTCTTGATTCCAACGTAACAATAAAACTCAGCCATCAAACTAACGTCCAATTGCTATCACCGTAGTACTCTCGAAAGTGATCGCGATCATCAACAATCAGCTCCTTGGAGACCAGCGAATTAGCGACCACCAATAATTCAGCCATTTTAATTGTACAGTCGATTTCCTTGCTAACCTTATCCACTTTTCGACAAAAAGCGTGTAAAAATTTGGAGAAACGCATGCAGCCACTCTTCAAAGCCATTCGATTGTGTCTGGCATTGAGAGCTTCTGAACGAGTTGCCAGCTTCTTCTGTGGTCGTTCGTTGCTTGTCACGACAGATTGTTTCCTCAAATCAGAATTATTTATCAGAGCTAGATAAATTATTCTCGCCCATGCTTTTCCTCCTGTTCATAATGATGGTGTCACTTTGACTTTAAACTTTATTCATAATTTTAGCTGATGCCAGTACTCTTCATTCCAGAAACTCTGTACTCAAATTAGAAGTGCTAAGATCTTCCATAAGCAATAACTTAAATCCTGGTCTCCTCACCATTCTCAAGTGAGGCGAAAATAACTTAGTGAATTTCAATGCTATTAAAACCACTCCTGTCTTATTATCCGTAAGAACAGGGGCGAATGCTGGTCTTAAAATTCACGCTTGCTCTTGTTATCATTCAGGGAATGAGAGGTGTGATTGAAATCTGATTATCGGAATAATGAATTACGGTATTTAGAAATTTATGTACATTTAATCATACAAATACAACATTTATTTTACAAATGATATTCTATATTTTTCAATTTAGTTACTTGAATACAAATTCTACCCTATAGTTCTTTATGAAATCGGTCAATAACATCGTCATAAAAATTTGATTGTAACTTCGTTTTTCCAAGCAACACGCACACTTGTAAAGGCTGGCGAGAGCTACGTTGACTGCGTATGGCCTGTGTTTAAGCAACAGAGTGAGACGACGTGAAATGGCTATGCGCGCGCATGAAATCACACTGCTGCTGCGAGGACCTGGAAGCTCACACAACCGAGCAAGCCAAGGTAGCTTTGACTAGACGAGCAAGCATCGGCCTTCGATACACAACGCAAAGTTCAAGTATTACCGCGCAAGCAAGCTTAAAACGTCTTCTGTCTACAAAAATAAAAGCCTAAATGGAATGCTTATAAATGCATGCATTTATTATCATATAAATATATAAATATTACTTCTTTCTCAATTAATGAGCTTGCGCAGCAAGCATAACAAGCATGGAGAATTCGCCACTGCGTAAGAAAGATCCTAATTCACTCCACTTACTTTTGATCCTTCAATACCAGATTTACCTTCTTGGACTGACTATGACATTCAGCTTTTTCTGATATAAACATATTACATCAAAAGTCTCCTCAGCCTCCAAAAACTTGTTCCTTTTCGTTTAATAAAAAAACAAACATTACTTCTCTCCTTGATCACTCCTAACACTTAAGTCTTAGATCCGACCAACGTTTTAATACTGTTCTCACATTTTGGGTGGTGCACCCAAAACCACCGCAAGCATTCCTGATGACATACATAACAGGATGATCTGCTTAATAGGCAGATTGTGTACTTTCATGAGCGCTACCATTCCTCCAGTTTCTTCTTATTAGAGATGTAAGAACTAGTGCAGCCACTGGTGAACACACACACTCTCCAACTTCAAACACACTAAACGAACTTCATCTGCTTTATCCCATCCACCTCTCTTCTTTGGAACAATGGCTACCCTACTATTTTTTCCCAGTGAACACACACAAAAAAAAAAAAAAAAAATCAGTTACTGCCTTTTATTCACCTATAGGGAGTAGACAAGGCCGTTTTAGCCCTAACGTTTGGAGACTGAGAGGGCAGTCTCATCTCGTGATTCCTAATCCTAATACCATGATTACTGTCTTGAAATAGCGTGGGTTCTATGGTCGATTTTCTTGAGTTTACAGAAGGAAAAAAAAAAAAAAAAAACAATTTTCCTGGTTTTCGAAGCGGAAGACAGAAACCGCATGACCGTGCCAGAGATAGACTAATTCAGGAACCGGCCGGAAAAAAAAAAAGTGTAGTAAACGTTCTTCTAGTAGGCGACAGTTGAACTAGCGAAGCTTTTTCTTCGGGCGGTCTAGCGCCATGAACGGCACACGTCACTTCCGCTGAGCCGCACACGAAGTTCTGGAGACTGAGGGGGCAGTTAAACCTGCATTGAATACAATTCCCAACTTATTAAGAACCACATTAAGAGATTACTTTCCACGCATAGCAATATTGTGTTATACGTCGTGTGACATTTCTTGTGTGTGTGATCATTGTAAAAGGAAACGTCACCAAAAGAAGAAATGTCACCATACTTGCTGTAACTTCAATATTTTGAAGTTACAGCACGTTAAGAATGATTTCATGTAACTTATTTGACTAATCTTTTATCCACCAAAAAATTATATTTTTTATACCTTTGTTTAATGAGAGAAGAAATGAGTAATTGGAATCAGTGGCGGCCCATACATAAGCACTGTGACACTGCCGCACCCTGAAGGAAAAAATGAAAAATTTTAATTTTGTTTGTGTTTATAAATAATAACAATGCTTACAACATTATATTAGTGCAGTACAACATGTTAAAGGTTACAGCTTATATTTTGACATTGATTGAATAGTTAATAATTGGAATTGTTCGATTAACGCTTTAATTATGAAACAAATGCACTACGATCTAACGCCGATATTCGTTTGCACTTGTCATTGCACGTTACGTCATTAAATACACTGCTGTCTGGGCAGTGTATCTTATTATTGCGCGCGTTATTTCTGTGAGATATGAAAAGTTTATTATTGGTGCGTGTGCGTGGTGAACTATTTTTTGTCAATCTTATTTTATTTTGTTAAAATAACATATAATTATTTATTTATTATAGATACAAGGCTGAATTATGAGGAGTGTCACTGTTGAAAATATGAAAAGAATTATGAGCTTAGCGGTTTGCCTGCCTGGTTTGATGAAGAAGTGTTTCCTTTCTTTTTCAATTGTTTTTCTTTATTTATTGAGGTAAAATTTTAGAAGATTCGATGTTTCCATAGTTCAATTTAATTACTCTTCGAAATGGCCGCTCTTAGCTAAGCTGCACCTCCTAACTCGTCGACTGCGGAATGTGTGAACGTATGACGAACTGAGATCATTCATTAAAGTGCCTTTTAGCATTAGTAGGGACGTGACAATATGCAGCCAAAAGATTCGATCCTTTTAGCAAAGCATACATCCAGAGAATAATTGAAATTTCGATCTCTGAGAGTAAAAGAAATCTGGCATTTTAAACTCAGAGGCGTATCGAACTGACTTCAGCTTATTCAACCAAAGTTCGATTTCGTCATTTTGTTTCTGAATGATTAGTCTGCAAAATAAATTTAAAAAAAAAAAGGTACGATGATTTAATTCTAAACGTGTAGATGGCAGCACATACGAATATGAAATAGTTTGATTTTCAAGTTTATCAAGCATGATAAACTCTGAATGCGCGTTTACGTCCTCTGTTTCAAATTATTATTATTATTATTATTATTATTATTAAATTTTGTGTTGTTCAAAGCAGCTCTTCTAAAACTGCTAAATGACATGTCCAATACCAACAATAAGCACAACTTATACATCAATCAACGAATCGTTTCTGGAATATAAAATAAAATAAAGCAAATGTTTAAGAAATTGTAACGCTGGGCGATTTGAGAAATCACTGGTAATTTGGTCGGTTTTCAAGCAATTTGGTCGGATGAGTAATTTGGTCGGTTTTCAAGCAATTCACAAAATGAGTAAGCACTTATTCTTGTCCCCTTCCCCCCACCCATCCATATGCATATCGCTATCCCACTGTGGCTGACGGGCATCACTGGAACTTTGTATTCGGGATCTTTACTGAAATGTGTCGAATTGTTTCAATTTCATTTCGGTCCGACCGTTTTCTTAGTGGCACGGTTAAGCTAAACAAGATTATTTGTCCACAATATAAGCTGACAAAGAGAGCCAATTTTATTTTGTCGCTAATACTGTTCGACGGAAACTAAAATGACGCGACTAATTTAAAGAGAGATCATAAATACCATCAAGTAAATGAGGAATTCGTTATAATTTTGTATCGTTATGCTAATAAAAAATGATCAGAAATTATCCACTCTTGCACCTGTAAATTGGTGGCTTACAACGTATTCCTATGACCAGATATACGGTCGGATAAGCAGCGTCTTATAACTGCTTACGTACGATACAAATCTGATCTGGATGAAACTGTGTTGGAGCAGAGTAAGTTGATATGCGCTCTCGCAGTGAGGATTACATCCTGTCTGTGCAACAAGATGCGAAGTATTCGATAACAACGAATCAAGTTACATCGTCAACAAATTACAATGGTCATTATTCAGTGTTGAATAATACTATAATAATAATCAATACGTGCGAATGAGATTGAGATGAGAATGAGAGTTTAGTACTGTATTTCAACTCCAACAGAAGTAAGATGCTGCACTCAAAAACGATGTAGAATAAGGTTACAAAAAGAGCAACTATCTTGAGTCATCATACTGGAGGAGAGATAACACTTCATATATTACACGCCAAGCCTTTAAAGCGAAAGCTTTTAAAGCATGGAGAGTGCTTTACAGGCAGAGCTGAGTATTTATAGGCGGTTAACCAGAACAAATAGCAATAAAGCGTTTCCTAAAGAGGCCCTGTGCAACAAACGCGATTGTGCTATGAAAGCCTCCGATCCCTTTGAAAGAACAAAATCAACCATGCTCGTTAAATCTCGATCTCATTCAAGCCATGTCGAAATTAGCTTCTAATTTTATTAACAGTGAAATACATTTGGTGGCTCTTCTATAAACTCCACCATTAACCTCGTGGGAGACTGGGGGGGACTGCACTTCCCCATTTCATCAATGTTTGTCATCAGAATAACAGCGTAGCACAATGAAAGGGTTTTGCTCAAGGAGGCAAACGCAAAATTTCCATCCCAATTATTTGTTGAAATGCATAAACAATGGGAAAGCATTATGAAAAGAAACCCCCTCCCCCCGCCTCTTCTAGTTTAGCTCACGAGAACAACTGCTCCTTACCCTACCCCCCACTTCGTTACGCCGCTGGGGTGACAATTGTGATAACTTCACAAGACTCCTACGAAGCCGTTATTAAAGCTAGCAGCTTGAAGCTCCTCTGCACCATCGTCAACGATGGGATATTCGAGCTCATCAGGAATTTGAAGTCTCATGCGAAAGAACGTGTCCTCAGTTTCCTATTCGTTACTTAAATATCAGTGAGTTGGCTACATGCTGCAGCATTTTCTAATTTTATTTACAATCCCACCTCTGGAATCTGGTCTTGGGTGCAGAGATGGAAAACGTTATTTTAATGAAACGAATTTTCATTTTTTCGTTAAGTCCCAAATTAAAGTACAGAATCATGAAAAGCATCGTGCGTACCCGAAGTTCATCTGGATTAGAAAATGGAAAGGTGACTGTATATAAATATGAACAGGGGGAGAGTGCAATTACTATGCAAAAAAAAAGGGGGGGGGATCGCAGAACCTTTAGCCATAATAGAGACGGAATCCTTAAATTATTACAAACAACATCTTCTAATGTGTGTAGGAGGACAGAATAATCTTTGGACTAAATGGCGGTAATTTCTTATTCATAACGATAAATTATGAAACTTGTTGGCGTTGAAAAGGAATACTTTTGTGCAGTATTTCTTGACGTGATCTGGGGATTACATTTTTCGTGTCCTGTTATCTGCTTAAGAAAATCTCCTGTTTGATCTTCATTTTTTTTTTTGAGGAAAATACTGACTTATATAACTATGTAAGCAGTAATGGACTTAATGTCATCCGTTCACTGCACATTGTAACACGGCAAGATTAATTTATATATATATTTTTTTAGTTTCGATCAGAATTACGAAAGTTTGCAATGAAATCTGTGATTTCAGTGCGTTGGGATAGATTTCTCACCAACCAGATTTCCGTATTGTGCAAGCAGTCTTAATCATGCAAACTTTTTACGGTTTTTAAGTTTAAGAATGCGTGGTCATTCAGATTTCACGAGATACTGTCCAATGACTTTTGCATCTAAAGAAGCTCGTTTGCGATTATCCATTCGAGTTACAAACTCGGCTTATGAAGTTCAACAAAAGTGTGTGCGGTGTTTCATTTTGTCTAAACGAAGACTAATTCTTTGAAAAAAATAAAAAAAAAAGAGTTGGATTTTCGATCTCTAATATTTTTCGTAAAAATGGAAGAGAGATTTGTCTGTAGTTTAAGTCTCTTGTTGTCCCCTTTCCTTTAGCCTGATATTACAAGAGTCTTTTTAGAATTCATCCGAAACACACAAGTTAAACACGTACAGTAAAGGTTCAGTTGTGTGCAATTCCTTGACGATGCTAATATTTTTGTTGGAGTTTTTAGTGCTTTTTAAGCTCGTTTTACCGCTTCTAAACATACTTAAGAGTTGTTATTCTTTGTGTAGTGGAAATGACCAATGCCTATAAGTATTCCACGGAAGATTTTCGCTGACTGTGACAAGATGATTACTGAAGTCACCTGAGTTTGTTCCACTGCTGTTCATATAGCGACCGATATGCTTATAAAAGACCCCATGGCGAGTGTGGGAAAAGTTCGGCCTGAACCGCCTTCTCTGTTGTTAGTCACGTCTGTTCTTTTTTTTTGTCTTATGAATTACGAATTTTCTAGAATACTATTCTGCACTCCTGCTCTGCAACAAATTCCTGGCATTCGCCACAGAACCTCAGTTTCCATCCCTTATATCGGTAGACATTCTCCCAAAATCGCCGATCTCCTGAAATCTCATAACCAAAGAATGGCTTTCAAGCCCATTGCGACTACACGAGCTTTATTACATTCACCTAAGAACGGCAAACATATCAACATTTTCACTTCTCCCACAATAGCGAATGGAACAAGAGCGCAGGGATGCTCACTAAATTCGTTTTCACGTACAACCAATATTATCCCCCCCCCCCTGTCGTGTTTTATTGCTTTTAGAACACCAGATACCATTGCAGTCAGAACATGCTCTACAAAGTACCGGTTTGCTTGGGAAAGTAAGATCTTAATCTAGCCTTGTGTTAATCCCGCTCTTCGTTCAAAATTGTCTTCTTTGGGTATTTTTAACTCACATTGACGTCAGAGCCTGAATAGCGGTTGAGGTAATTCAAATAATTCGAGAGAACGTTACTCGCATGAAGATGCATTTTGTGAGTTTTGCGTCATTTACGATAAAAATTTCCTTGTTGAATTCGCACTTCGTCGTGATATTTTTTTTTAAACTGATGCGACGGGAAAGTTGATGTCGACATTTCTTCGCCAACCTATCTTTACGCCATCAAGAAGTTTTCAGTGTCGATCACTTACTAAGATAAGCAAGCGAAAAGATATCGTATGTGTGAGTGAGGGTGGGTTGGATTTGTAAGCTAAAGAATTTTATGATTTCGAAACGGAGGGATACTTTTCATTAGAGTTGTTAATTTGTCACAAAACAGGATCGAAATGTTCACGTCTTGAAGTACACAATTCGGCATTGGGAATCGTATGAATTCAAACGTCTCTACTTAGCAAACGTCGTCGTGATTTCTTGTTCTTTGTAGCAAGTTTCACTAATATCTAATCCCACAAAATATTCTTCATTCTCTTTCAAAGAAGTTCGAAATCGCTGTTCTGCGGACTTTATTCTAAACTTTTTTTCTTCCATCGCACAAGTTTCCAAAATTCCGAGTGAGCATTTCGTTGAAGACTCAAGTAAGGGTGATGAATCGTTTCTTAAATAAACGGGGTCATCGAAAAAGAAGGTCGCAAAGCCAAAAAGCAAACGACGTACGAAGAAATTTTCAACAAAGCTGACAAGAATGAGCGACTTAATGACGAAATTGAGACGAAAGTAAGAAAAATTTAATTTTACTATTTAATTTGAATTGTTTTCAACTGCACATTTTGTGTCCTTCTGCGCGTTCGAGAAAGGCTGCGAATTGGTCCGACACAATCATCCGGGGGTTTCGTCGAGAGAGAAAGCGTACGGACAAGAGGACAGAGTTCAAAAGTATCTTTTTCGTTCACGTTTCACAAACTGTGAAAGTCTTCTCACAGTGTTTCGAGTCTTATTTTGGAGATAAAATATTTCTTTTGCGAAAATAAAGGAATATTAAGTGAATCGACACCAAAAAATGTCCTCTCACTGCGTGTTTAATTTAGAGATGTTCTCGCTGATTTGGGGGGAAGGCTCTCAAATTTTTCCCTCCAAGAAGAAAGTTCTTTAAGGGTTCATGATCACGCTTCGGATGCGATCAGAGAAAATCTAAGACAGATTATCTGTCTTAGATAATCTGTCTTAGGGTGTAAAGTGACAAATGGAATCATGGGAAGACTTTGCTAAGAATACACTGAAGAAGGCGAATATCACGAAGGCAGCAAATATTTTAAGGCTATTACAGATGCTTCGAATAGAAAAAGAGTTCAGAAAAGGAATCGCAGGTAATAAAGATAATATAAAACTGAAGATATTCTAAATGTAATTAACTTAAAAATATCGATGAATTAAACACGCAGTGAGAGGACATTTTTTGGTGTCGATTTTCTGGAGGGATGCACACACGCCTGAATGAGAAACCTTCATGCAGATGTTCTAGGAAAGCTATTTAAGAAAGCCGCTGCTGGTCAGTAATCGACGACAGTGTCGATCACAATGAAAAAACAAACAAACAAAGGATCTTTCGGAGTGCGATAAAGGGCAAATTGTGGGCGCACGTCTGGCTGGAGTAATGATTTTGAAAACAGCAAAGCGGACTGGTTTATCAAAAGATGAGATACCTCGGGTGTTTAATCGGTGAAAAAAAAAAAAATCTACTTTCTTGTCTAAGAGGCATAACTGTGGTCCTAAGACAGTGTCAAGAACGAAATTCATCTAAGAAATATTTTACAGACGAACAGAACTTTCTGCGTGCAGCAGTTGATCGAATCATTTAACGAAGGCTGTTTCCGATCCACATCTCACCGAACTGTGCGCAGGACATTGAAAACGATCGATATGAAACCACTGGATTAAATAAGTTTATAATTCAGCGGCAGGTGTGTGTACACATCCACACTCGGGCCGAAATGGGGAAGGCAGATGAAATTCGACCAGAAATGATCAAGTATGGAGGTTAAAAGTCTTACGGTGGCTGCACTGCCTAATTTAGAGGGCCTGGTCAGAAGGCAGAATGAGTGGAGCAGAGCTCTCACAGCGAAAAGGGGTAAGGGGTCCTGGTAAGATTTATGCAAGCATCCGTGAGAAACGGACGTAGAAAAATTGTGGAAGGGAAGCTTGGTGAAGAACAAGCTGGATTCAGGCGAAATAGGGGGTGTCAGGATCAGGTTTTCACTTCAAGACAAACAGTTGAGAAATCATGGGAATACAACAAAGACCAGAAGAGGCAATCAAGAGAAAAGCTTTTCAAAACGGGGCGAAGGGAGCATTCTACAGAGCAATACACGGTCTCTATTTGAGTTGTAAATCAGCAGTTAGAATTGAAGGAAGCGAAGTATGTGTAATCAGGTGTGATCGCTACTCTTAGCGTCATCTACGTGGGTTGCATTACGAAAGAAAGCGGCACTCAACCTAACATCAAAACTGGAGCTGTTAATCTCATCCCTTCATTTCATGCAGCTGAGATCATAAAATCCGGTGCATATCGCCAGGTTCTCTCGCCAAATCGAATAATAACTGTGACAAGTTGATGTTTGAACTGGACAATTGACCACCTTTTCTACAAAAAGTTCAAAATGCATTTTCACTGTCCTGCTGGTGCGAGAGTAACTTTCCTGAAATAACGATGCAAGAGTTACCTTTACGGCATCGGTGATTTTAATCTCACACTCAGAATATCGATTGCGCTGTAAACGTAATCTCGCACTAATCTTTAATTTTGTTTATTGCGTAGTCGTTGTTAAACCATCTTACAACGAACACACCTGTAAGATTCATTGCCTTATTCTAAATTCCCTAACTAGTTTTTCTGATCATCTCAATTTCGGCACGTGGTTGAGGAAATGGCGTTTACCTCCGGAACGCTAGACCGTCCGAAGAAAGACCTTAAGTTCAATTCTAGTCGCGGACTAGAGGAACTTTTTTCTGCGCAGTTCTTCGGTTGGTTCCCGAGTAAGACGATCACTTGCCCAGCAAGTAAGGGTTCTTAGTCCCGTATCTCAAGAAAATCGACAACACTCCCACTGCTTCAAGCATATATATTTGTTTTGGTCAGATATACTTGATATTTGTCGTAAATTTCTCGCCTGAACTCGTTGAGAGCTTGCATACTAGTGGTGGATGTCCAGGTGGCGATCCGTTGCTCGACGATCTTCCAAAAATCAGTTAGGACTAAGGAGGAGCTTCGCCTACTCCGTTTAGGAGTTACGTGGTTTGTTTTTACTCGGCAATCACTAAAATTCATAAAATGACAAATTCAGAGAAGAAATTCATGAATGACAGAATTTTATTGCTCTTTATAGTCCCATCCATGAATCGAATTTATTATTACAAACAATTCATTTATTTTGTGGAGAATTGCAAATGGGGGTGATAATCAAGCAACATTGCAATTACCGACTGTGCGTATGAGTTACTCGCAGATTAACCGAAGAAAGAGAGACAAGTTACACGCATGCGTCATAAAGATCGCTTTTGATGGCTTCTACAATCTTAGAAACTTGTCTGTTTCGGTATACGCGGAATCTCCTTATTTGCGTGCGGGGTGGGTGTTTGAAAAGCAAAACTCAAAAGGAGTATTTGCAATCCACGTGTCGCCATTTGCGGGTTCATGACGTTCCTTGATTACAAGGTGACGCAGATCCTAAAAATAAAACTCATTAGAGGCGTGCAATTACGTGCATTGCGGATGCACACAGTTAAAAAAAATTTTTTTTTTTTTTTCGTTCGCAAAGAGGAAAATGATCAGACACATTCAGAAGTCATTCCACACGTACATTTACCGATAAAGCAGCCAAGTCAGCACGTGTACCTCCATCCCCCCTTCAGTTCAAAGAACTCAACGCAGTCGTCAAGTTAATTACGCTCAGAGTTTTTTTTTTTTTAAAAAAAAAAACAACATCCCCGGGTCATTTATTGCAGTTGATTTCGAAACTCATTGTGAACGAATGCCCACCCTTTCCCATTGCGGCATTTTACGTTCATAAAAACGCACGGGACAGGAGCCTGAATAGCAAAGTGGGTGGGGCGGTAATTCTTGTTTATAGAGCCTCGGTAGCTGCATTGATGTGGACGAGCCGCTTTGGCTTGAAAGGCTCGGGTTCCAACCCCACCACGACGTGAGGGACCTTCATCGGGTCTTTCCAATCAAACAGCGAGTTGTCAGGTCTCTTTGGGATACAGATCGTCAGGCACAAATACTTCCCCTTAGGGGATGCTGCAGAGGAGTGGCGTGCGAGAGGGCTACATCATATCGCAGTGATCCCTAATCGGGGAACTCGACCTGTCTTAAGGGAGGAAGAATTGAAGATTCTTGCTCATAAAGACAGTCAATGATTCGGTAAAGTACTTCACGTAAGGGATTCTTTTAGTCTAAGCTCGTTAGTGTTTTACGCCGCTTAAAGAGAGCTTTCTGGGTGTTCGAACCACTCTTAGAAACCTTGAAACGCACCATTGAAAATGTGTGTTGACTGCCTCGTTCCGGCAGTCACCCACAATACTAAGTGGTTTACTACCCAACGTGGAATTGCCGTAATAATAAGAAACTCTTTCTTCCGATGGGGAACCGAGTTCATGGCACAGGAGGAGGGACTTCGCTCCAAGGGGAAACACGAGTGCAACCTCACTTTCTGCCATCGATTCTCTTCAACTGCCAGTCATGGCTGGTCATTCATCTCTCTCTCTCGTAGCGAATGAAACGAAAGAAAAAGCTTTTCCCTGCAAGCCACCAAGAAGAGGATTCTTGCGCTTTCCTCGACCCAGCAATGAGGCGATCAGCGGCTTACGTCTTCGAATTAAATCCAAATTCATTCAGAAACTGACGAATTTTACTGTTTATTCGTTCACTTCCCAATAAATAAACAAAGCGTCATCTGGGCTTTATTTATCGGTGCTTTACGGGTGGCATAAACCTCGAAAGCCTCGTTTGTTTTAAAAGCAGCGTCAAATTGCATTTGTGCATAATCACTTGGGGCGACTCCTCTGATTAAGATGCTGCCCGCTGAATACGTTCTTCGTTTAAGAGACAATCGTAAGCAGGTCCAGCTGCAATTACAGAGGTCACGCTGTTCTGATCAAGATTTCTCTTTTTCCCTCGACAAGGACTTCTTGCGCTGCTTCTACGATAGACCAGAGACGGGCCGTAATACTTCGCTCAGTGCAATTGGAGTGGATGAACAAAGGCCATAAAAATACTTCTCAAGGCGACAGAAAAATCTTAATTATTCCACAAATCTTTCATAAGCCCACACTCATTTGTGCAGCCATATTTAAAATCGGGGTTTGAAGACAAAGTACTTAAGAAATTGAGAATTTCTGGACTTCGCGTGTATCGATTTCACACCATCAAAGTCAAGGGAATCATAAAATGGTGTTCGAACGCATTTTTTTAACGATTAGAAAGTGGCTAAGTCGGGTTCGAGCAGGATTATCAGCAGTACAGAAAAAAAATCAACACAATGCAAAAAAATCATTGAATTTAATATTTTAGAAAATATCAAGATATCCCTGTACGCTTTTGTTAGCTTGCGTTAGCGAAGTGTAAGTGGGAAGTTACACCATATTAGGGGGTTCACATAAGGGCAACAGTACAGTATGTTTTCCACTAATGGATTTTCAGAAAATATCAATTACATTCATTGAAACAAAGTAAAACAACTGATCTGTCTCGTGTACCGATTTATTCCCTCATTTACGATTTAAATACATAAAAGTATTGGATTTATCCCATACAAAAGTATGGGATAAATCCAATATAAATGCGGAGGGGGCAGTCCGTCCCGGGCGGCACTTTGAACCTTTGCAGTTAAAACAGTCTCGAGAACTCATTTCCAAATATTGTAATCCTACTGCGATTTTCCTCACAACTGCTGTAAGTATTGCTTGTTGTGAGAGGAGTTTTTCGAAATAAAATTGATTAAGAATGACCTACATTACTATGAAATAGACTTCGCCAATGTCATCGACGATTTTCTAACAGAAAAGCAAGAAAAATAACATTTTAGAATGTTGAAATTAAAGTTTTACTTCAAAAATAAACACAGTGTTTTTGCCAACACCTGGTAGTGCAATGCTAGGGAAACTCGTATTAAAGGTGGAGTAAGCTTTGGTCTTTGAGTTTCTTATTCGGCTAAGAAATAATGTGGAATTCAATATCCACTTCATTTGGAATATTTTACTTCGCCGAAGTGAAGCCTGCTGGCTCTTATTTCAGTAACAGGGTTTTAATTTGTTTTCCTAATACGTCGTTTGGACTTTTTGTAGTATTTTTGATCGTATTGAGAGGGCGGCAAACTCATGGACCTCCCCGGGCGGCAAAAGCTCTAGCTACGCCACTGATTCATCCTTCACAGCCATAAGGTTATTGTAGTTGTTTCATCTGCAATATTTTTACTCGGAGCAAGTCTCCCCTCCATGAAATGACAGCTCCCCCCTCCCCCTAAAACGTCTTTCGTAAAACAAATTGGCCTCTTGGTTGACAGCCGTAATTACACCGTTCTGGGCTATAATTCAAGAGCGCAGTCCGACCCAACGCATTTTCAACGTACGCTGACCTGGGAGATACGGAAAAGTACAAAAAAAAAAAAATCTTTTATAAAATTCGCCGCTTTGTTTCGGCTGAAATATTTTAATAACAAAATCAAATTGAATAAAAAGCGAATGTTGGAATATTCTGACGTGAAAGTAAAACTTTCAGTCGTTTATTACAGCTCAGTCTGGATTGGTGTGGGGGTTGTTAGACGAGCTTCAGAAGCATCTCGAGATGCTTTTATTTCAGACGAATTGTGCAGATTCGTTAGCGAATCCACACAATTAATAAAATAGGAAAAAATTAGCGTGACTGGAAAAAAACTTGACTGGAAAGCGTACACACTCACACACAAAGGGGGTGGGGATAAAAAATCGTCGATTTCACCACGACCATACGTCGCTATCGTACGTATTGAGATAACGAAGCATCGTTAATTATTAATATTAATAATTGTGCGTCACGCTGATGTTTCGGGTTAAGTTGAAATGACTGAAATTGTGAAACCAAAGCTATAAGGCAGTAGAATCCATTTGCGTGTATTCTTCGGTTGTCTTCTCTGTTTTGTAAGGTAAAAAACTCGGAAAATATTCAAATTATGCTTAGTAGGTTTTTTTTTTTTAATCCCGAGACCACGTACTCGTACACGCGTAGAAACACATACAATCGCCGTAACAAAAAGGGCTCTCGCTTCTTAAGTGACCTTTTCTCATATAACGATACTCGAACACTTTCTTTCGTTTGCTTGACGGCATCTTTCAGCTGTGTGGTCGGAGGTCCAGGGCTGAGCACGCCCACGCACGCAACTGCCGTGTGACGCGGAGGCAAAACTGCTGGACCATCGCTTGTTTTCGTGGCGAGGCGAATTGTGCGGACGTTTACGGGGTCGAACCGGAGATCGTCCGAATGCCAAATCCACTTGTAGGCTCGAACTTCTTTTGAAGCGAGAAAGGATTTTAAAGAATGGCACAAGATGCCGAAAGGAGGCGCCACTCTTCGCACACGGGACCAAACAGAAAAGCAAGTGCAAGGCCAGACCCCGCATTTAATTCATTCTTCGTGTTTCGCTTTGTTTGAAGAGTTCGGCCCATCGCAGCGTGACGAGGGGAGCGCAAGGAACGCACGACTTTGTTTGTTATCGTCCGAAAGATGAACTCATCCGATCGGAGAGCCGAGAATGATTGCTGACGTCATCGCGAGGTGTTTGTTTCCTTCCACCGCGGTTGTCTGAAGGACGCGACCTTTCCCAGGGATCTCGCCGCCCGAGCGATAAATATCCTTGACTCGTGTCTTAAAAGGTCGGACCGACCTCATCCCGGTTGCTAAAATTACGTCCGCCGACAGCGGTCGTTACCTAAACGGACGACGTGCCCTCATCGCTGTTGTTATGCCCAACATAATATCGGCTCGTCTTATAGCGCGAGGAAGATTGATGAACTTTCCTTCCGAACTGCTTGTAACGAACAAACACCTTCGAGGGACAATCATCAAAAACCACGCCACTTCCAACATACTCGGGAGAAACAGTCAAAGCGCACAAAATCGTCCTTTTTTCGCAAGCAACAATTTTAATGAAAGAAAGTCGAGCGTCTCATCTTCATTATCAACAAGGTCTCTCTCTTTCTTTCTTTCTCTCTCTCTCTTCATCAGTCAACAGCTTTCGATGGTGAATAATCAGATTTTCAAGCCTCCTTTCAAGTGCGTTTCCGATCGGAGACGCTTCGTGTATTCCCGGGGGAGCACCCATCCGAATCGTCCCTGAAAGTGGAATCATTTCAATGAAATGTGATAGTCGAGGTCCTCGTGAAACTTCGCGAATTCGTTGCAGTCTTACTTTAATTGGGCCTAACTTTCGTTAATTGCAGGATGCTACGGGGCGGAGAACTTTTTTTTTTTTAATTGGGGGAAGGAGACAGAAAACACACTGCTCTCGTTCGGCAGGCGCAGTTCGTCGAGTGGGATTTTATTTTTGTCACGAGTTTTGCATTCGCGCGAGGTTGCAGTAAAACCGCAAGCCTCGAGACCTTCCTGCGCTGCGAATGAGCGATGCAATTCGAATTTTCGTCCAAGTCTGCGGAGATTGCGTTTGTTGAGGTTACGCACTTTGTTGATATACTTAGTGGCAGATTTCGGACAAAAATGTGCCGAAACACATTTCGTCGTCGGTGTCGCAAGCAGCCGCTTAGGAAAGCAAACGCGTGTTGCTTTTCAAGCAGCGCGGATTTCAAATGTTTAGAGAAATGATTGTAATCAAGAAAATCGAATTGGGATGAGATTGGTAATCGCAAGTGGCGCACTCAGAGGGGGCCCCCAAAGGGTCCCGTCACCCTCCCCCCAAAGAAAAAGAAGAAAAAAAAAACACTAGAAAATTTTCGAAAAATCTTTTCTTAATTAAAATTCATTTTTTTCTTTATGTTGTGTCTTCTATTTGATATATATACGGCTGAATATATATATATATATTCAGCTGTTTGTATATAAGGAGGATGGGAACGCACCATAAATAGCGCCGAAAACTTAGGCCGTATCCACACTGATCTTTCAAACCGCCAAAACTCAATTCATTAAGCATGAATTCAATAATTCAGTCTTCGTTGGGAGAAACGAAGAGAAGGATAAAGGCCTGTCCTTAATGCGGGGAGGGATGGCTCTATTTCACCTTGCCTTCACCCTGGTCACCGCGTTGAAGTAGAGCAGACTCTCTCGGTCAGATTGGGAAGTGCACATTTTGCATGCACGTGCGAAATCATGGGAAGAAAATCATAAACATTCCTGCCCATGACGGGATTCCAACCCGCATTCTATCAGTTGGAGGGAATACGCTAGATGCTCGGATTACCAGGCCGACACACTCCCATATTCCCACGAGGATCTTAGCTCCGCCAGAGACGATCTGACATCCTCTTGGTACCGAGTTATTGAGAGCAAGAACGCAGTTTTCGCGATAAACAGAAAGCCACCCCTCAAAGCTTTGAAAAAATGAGCGCAGAAGAGTTCTCGAGATTTTCATCCGAAGAGTGTCCCAAATGAAACGAGATGTGATCACGATTGTTGTGGCTGCAAGGAAACTCCACACAGGCCTGAACCCACTGGGACAATAACTGATTGCGGCTGCACGATAGAAATGATTGCGAAATGTTCACTGGGATGAGAAGAAAGGAGTAAATAAATATTACTTATTAAATATTAAAAATTTTAAATATTAATCAACACGACGTTCTCAGAACTGTAATCTTCTTCTTCTTCAACCTTTTGGTTCTGTCCACTGCTGGACGAAGGTCTCCCCCATGATTTTCCAGACCACTCGGTTTTCTGCCTCTCCCATCCATCTCACTCCTGCAATTTGTTCCAGTTCATCCCTCCATCCTCTTCTCGGTCTTCCTCTTTGTCTTGCTCCATCCATTGGTCTCCACTCTGTTGTTTTTCTAGTCCATCTCCCGTCACTGCATCTGGCAATATGGCCCGCCCATCTCCACTTGGCCTGTTTAATGTATTTTACAATATCCGTGACACCGTTTGACATCTTATCCGGGTATTTGTCTTCCTATCTCTTAATGTTATTTTTAGCATACTTCTTTCCATGCGATGTTGTGTTGTTTTCAGCTTTTTGTTTAGGGCTTCTGTTCAAGTCCATGTTTCTCCTCCGTACGTTAGGACGGGAAGTATGCACTGGTCGAAAGATTTCCTTTTCAGACTCATAGGGTTGTCACTTCTGAATATGTCTCTCATTTTCCCATAAGCCATCCATCCAAGGTGAATTCTTCGTTCAATCTCTTTTCTTTGGCAATCCTCAAAGGATAGCAATTGGCCCAAATATACATATGAAGTAACTTGTTCTATTTCGTGGTTTTCAACTTTGACAGTTCTTTGGTTTATGTATTTATTCATCGTTATTTTTGTTTTTTTTCTCTATTTATTTTTAATCCAATTTCTTTGGAGGCTTCGTTTAGCTGATTTAGCCTTTCTTCCAGATCTTCAAGGTTATCTGCTATCAGGACAACATCATCTGCAAATTTCAGATGATGCAGCCTTTCTCCATTTACGTTTATTCCTTTTGTTTCTCAATCAAGGCTTCTAAAGACTTCCTCTAGTACAGCTGTAAATAATTTAAGAGATATCGCCTTGCCTGATGCCTTTTTGTATTGGGAACTTTCATTGTTTTTATATAAATCAATTACAGTAGCCAATATGCATTAAAATGACTGTTTTAATTAATCGACGCGCAACTATTATCCTTCGAGATATAAGAAAAGATGCGAATAATGAGACTACGCTTTCGTCAGCGTTTCATCTTATAATTGTAATAATAATAATAATAATAATAATAATAATAATAAATAAGTTAAGTTTGTTATAGTTTATTGTATTTCTTTATAGAAATATAAAGCCAGTATATTTCTTTATACAGGCTGCATTTAAAGATTTGAAGATTTGTTACTAGATGGCGCCACAGATAGCACTGAAAAATATCTATGGCTGTGTCTTTCGTATTTGTTGATTCTAAGCCCTGACAAATAAAAAGAAAAATTTCAACCCTAATCCTTGTATAAAACATCAAAATGGAAAAATGCTACTAGAGACACAAGATATCATAAAAAGATGGAAAGAATATGGAAAAGAACTGTTTGACTCTGATCGCACAGGCGTACCAGATATACAAAATATGGATAGTGAACCAAATACGCTCTAAGTCAAATGAAAACAGATAAAACACCAGGCCCTGATCAGATCCCTATTGAATTGTTAAAGAAGGTAAATGAAAACACACTTAATGACCTAAAGGTTATTTTCAATAACATCTATGATACAGGATACATCCCTGATGATCTAAGGAAATCCATCTTTGTCACTATTCCCAAAATTCCAAGAACTATTGAATGTTCAGAATATAGACTAATAAGTTTAACAAGCCATGTTACAAAATTACTACTGAGAATAATCCTAGAAAGAATAAAAGACACTTTGTCAGTAGAAATAGAAGACACGCAATCAGGTTTTCTAAAAGACAAAGATACAAGAGAAGAAATCTTCAATTTGAAAACATTATGTGAAAGAAGCCTTGACAACCAGGAAAAGCATATATCTTTGTTTTATTGATTACACCAAAGCATTTGATTCAATAGATCACAAGAAATTAATACATATCCTAGAGATTAATGGGTTAAATGGAAAAGATCTACGTATAATTACAAATACATACTGGAATCAAATGGCCTAAATAAGATATAAAAATACATATTCGGGCAACTTTGAAATCAAAAAAGGAGTAAGGCAAGGATGTGTCTTATCACCCTTGCTGTACAATATATATAGTGAGCAAGTTTTTAAAAATATTTCAGAACTGAAGGGTGTAAAAGTCGGAGGAAGGAACTTCAACAACTTCGGGTATGCAGATGACACAGTTCTTATAGCTGAATCTGATCTGAAGATGACCTTCAAAACTTAGTCACAGAAATTTACAACAGAAGCTTAGACATGGGATTAATTATTAACTTAAAGAAAACAAAGTGCATGACTGATTATAACAAAAGAACCAATAAATAAGAAACTAAACATAACTGTTAACAAAAAGAAAATTGAACAGGTTCGGCCTTTTTTATGTTTGGGACAAATGTTTACAGACAGAGGAAATTCCCTTAAAGAAATAAAAAGAAGAATAGAGATAGCAAGAAACTGATACGAAAACTGTTCTAACATCCAGAGACATTAATATAGATACGAGGAAAAGATGAATAAAATGCTATATCTGGTCAAGCCTTCTCCACAACAGTGAAACTTGGACTCTGAATAAAGAAGCAGAGAAAAAATTAGAAGCTTTCGAAATGTGGACCATCAGAAGAATGTTGGAAATACCATGGACAGAGAAAATGAAAAACGAAGATGTTTTAAAGAAAGCGAAAATGAAAAGAAAGTTAATGAAAATAATTAAAGAGCGAAAACTTAAATATTTTGGACATCTAACTAGACAAGAAGGCATTAAGAAATTAATATTAGAAGGGAAATTGGATGGGAAAAGAGGGAGACCCGGGAGAATGTGGTTTGAAGACATTAAGGACAGGACTGGCTTGAAGTACCATAAATGGTACAGAGCAGCAAAAGAAACAACAAGGTTCCGGGACATGGTTGCCAACCTCCTTCTAGGGGATGACACTTGAAGAAGAAGCGGAAATTATGGACGAGGGAAATGTTGACTGAATTGTCGCGGAAGGGAGAGGCATTCCTTTCTTTTATCACATCTAAGGAAAAGCCCGATTCGCCAATTAGGTTGGATCATAAGGTTTACACGCGATAAACGGTCATCCTCTTTAATTTGCACGCTGCGATGCACACAAGCGCTTTGACAGTTTCGTTTGCCAAGGAAGAATGTTTACCCACACAACCTTACTGTAAAAGCAGTCAAATAAAACCCTTGAGAGTAAACATACGCTACGAAAAAAAATTCTTTTAAAAAAATGGAAAACATAAGAAAGTGAAACAGACGCTTCATCTCAAATTCCGGAAAGCACTGAAATTGGATCCCAGTTAAGATTGTTAAGATTGGCAGTTTGTGTACTATTAAGGGCGACGAAGAATATTAATCAGTGTGTGTGTGTGTGTGATTATTTACTGTAAACGACAGAATTAGTCTGTTGCATGATCGATACGCGGAAGGTCGCGTCTAACCTGTTTACTAACAGCGACAACACATTAAAAACAAATAAAAATAATTGGATCGCAACAGAAGGGAACAAACTGGCGGCTGTGTTGGAGTTCAGTCCCTTCGGATGGGCGGGAGAGTTTCCCGATTTGAAATACTCGACCGTCAACGGTGATTGGAGTTGTAACAAAATAGAAAACGAAGCAATCGGTGCTTGGACGCATCTGATTTGGCAAAACGGGCCCCTTCTGGGCAGAAGGGGTCTGCCGCTGTTCCCGTAAGTGCACCGAAATTAAAAGTAATAATCCGAAGGCTTCGATAATAAATGATGGAAACAAACGAAATTTGTGACGTCACCCCCCCTCTTCGATTTAGTGGGCGCTTTTTTTTATTTTTATTTATTTATTTATTTATTTTTTATTGTCGTATATTTTGATGCGCTGGCACTGCCACGTGTTCGAAGTTTACTGACCTGCGCTACGACGGAATGTTGTGTTTCTAATAAAATCCGTTTATAATTCGTTCGCCCATCTTCGCTGCAACCGATAACAGTCTTGCGTCAGAAATAATCGGTTCGGTTGACGTTAATCGCTGATTTCCCAGTCGATAATCGTATCACATTGGGGGGGGGGGGAGGAAATGACGTCCGCACATCTCGAAATGTAAGAAGACCGCGCAGAATTAAACTGCTTGGTGAATTCAGATGCCGCAGGAGGGAAAATCGTTCGTCGGAATTCGCTTAAAACGCGGCTGATTCGTCTGCGTCTTGGTTGGCGAAAAAGGCGAGACCGAGAAAACGATCGAATCCTCGTGAAGGACAGAAATTATCGCTTGGCCATCCCACGCACACTCATCGTATCACATGCACTTGGAGCATGAATAAGCGTCTTCAAATTCGTTTCCACATCGACGGTGCGACAAACTGTTAGCGGGGCTTCGTCGTTTCCAGTTAGCAACGAAACGTTTTTTTTTTTTTTTTTCAATTAGCTTCAAAGAATGTTTTTAACGTTCCTCCAGATGGATGGGTATGGTGGTGTAAAACTCGATGTAGCTTGGAAATACCAAAACGCTTTATATCGATTTTTACAGAGGTCAAGTCTCATGGGATTGTTACAAAAATAACCTCCTTTGTCTCGATATATTTTATGCTAAATATTAATGTAAGTGATCCTATGGGAATTGACTGTCTTTACTGCTTTAACAAAAATTTCTAGAATGTCGAAAACAAAAGCAATGCTTTGCATCGGAACTTTGTATAAGAGCTCTACATGAGGGCATAAGAAAGTTGTTTACAATTAGGTGTATGAGAAAGTTGTTTGCGAGCTCTGCGTATAAACACCTTCAAAGTTGGTGTCAAAGAGATCGGCAACGTTCAGACAAGATAGGATTAGAGGAGTGCGCGGAGGAGAAGAAAGGACGGGTCCGTCTTAACAGAAGATGAAGGAGACGTGCCGAACTCTTCGGGAATTACAACCCTTGGTACAAGGTCCCGGAGAATGCAAAATAAAAAGGGGCCGAGAGGGGCAGTTAGAGAAATCGGCAGTTAAAGTTATCAGAGTCGGCAATTAAAGGCAGAAATATCGGCAGTAGGATCCAGAGGACCAGACGTTACAGCGAACCCATGCCAGAGGAAAAGAATGGGAATGACGAGAGAACAGCCGATGCAAATACTCGAGCCAAGTGTCGGTCGGATGTCTTTTTACCGCGGGAGGTCAACCGAAGCCAAAAGTCGCAGAGCGATCTTCATGCCCGTTTGCTGAAACCTCTCGCTTGAGCTTTTCGAGTACCGGAAAATTGCAGTCTAAAGCCCGCCAATATCCTACCGAAACGCCCCCTGAAGCAAGACTCTCCAAACGGAAGCCTAAGGCCCGAGATGAAAGGAAAAGCACTTTAGTGCAGGAGCTTTGGATGAGCGTGCGACGCAGAGCCTCTGGAAGTTTGTTCCTTCTTTTGTTGCCCGTTCCTTTTGTAATCTAGGAGATACGTCATAGATAGACTGATAAGAAATAGCAATGAGAAGTGTCCATAAGAGAGTCCTCTGATTTGTTATTAATTGTAATATAATTTGTGAGATAACTTGGCATAGCTAGCTAACCTGTTAGTCAGAGTTTTCAATAATTTCATTTAATAAGCGGAGAAGTAATTGAGTAATTGTATTGTATAGTTAATTAGTATTGAAAAGGGAAAGTTTGTTTCTTTATGCTGAAAATCTAACGGATGGGTAGAGAGAGTAACCTCCCTATCGTTTAATTAATTTACTTTGATATTAATATAAATAAATCTGTTTTATTTATATGTCAACAGAGTGCCGCCTGATTCTTTAAATTACAATGCACTGTTCCGAAAAAACTCGTCGTTGCGAGCGGGAAACAACTAAGGCATTTAAGTACTTGAGAAACCACGACTGTTTACGTGAAGTTTTTACGTAAACTTCAACAAAGTTTACGTAAAAACTTGGTTGACGGAGTTTATGCTAGTAAGAGAGAGAGAGAGAGAGAGAGAGAGAGAGAGAGATCTACCGGACATTTTATCGAGTCTTATGCCGATATTGGTGGCGCAGTCTTACAAATAAATTTTCCAGTGTTCAGAGGCATACGACTAGTAAATACGAAAGGGGGATAAACATGGTACGACAGAATAAGAAAGTTTTTAAAACTTACAAGAAAGATCCGTATAGAAATCGCAAAAATCTTCATAACGAATCGGTTCCTTTATTTTTAGAAGAAGAGAAAAGCAGTAACCGTGTAAGGTGAGAATGAAACAAAGTGGAAGCCTTCTAACTTTTTATTAAGGATTAACAGACGAGGGATATTTCACGCAGATCGCAATCAGTTTAATAAAATGCGGCCCAAAACTCACGAAGGGTTTAAAATGTGAATAACTTTTTTTATTATTAATTTTTTTCATTTTATGTTTTTTTAGATATTCTGAGGAACATTTGGGAAAATAATCGTGGAAAAGTTCACAACCCGACAACGAACCAGAATCGTGCAATTTTATTTAGAAAATCAGCCTTCGTTTATTATTAGTTGGCAATTAATTTGATCTTATTAATTGGCCATCGCGTTATCCACATCTGACGGCTCCGACTTCTTCCTATCGGGTTACCCGAACAAATGTGAAAAGGTGGATGTGCACAAGCCTCGGACAGTCCAACGGCAGAAGGAGAACATTCGTGCAGAAAAGAGGGCGCTGCAGCCAAAAGCATCGACAGCTGTCGTGGAACATTAATAAATAGAAAATTTATGAAATTTTAATCCCGACTTAACGGCCACCCTCTATTGGAAAACGTAACATCCGGGTATATCGTGGGTAGGGCGCCGCGTGATGTCTGAGATGATTCAATTACCTTACTGATAAAGGGAACTGTCGCATCCGGGGAACGAAAGTTCCATTGCGCCCATGAAGTCGAAACAGACAATGCGAAAGCTGGGGCTTGATACGCCCTCGTGCGCAAAGGGAAATCCGAGACAGATCATGCACGCTTTGGCTGTTTGTGGTCCCACATTTAAAAGACAGTCAACCTCCTCTCGTATTCCAGCAGGAAGGGCTTTGCTCACGGGATTCTCCTCCTCCTTCGATGACCGGGCGTTGGATGCGAAAATTGACCTGTCCCTTGACGACCGAGATCGCTCAACTCCTTTCCCCTTCGGGGATGATGCGAATGCAACGCAAAGTGTTCCACGAAGGTGGAGGACGTTCATCTGAAGGGGAGTATCATAACTGCGGTGATCTCCGTATCGTCCGATACGACAGACAATGTTTGAACAGCAAATGAAACGCCGTCGTGACTTTGCGTGTGGTACGAACGGTGAGCAAAATGAAAGTTGGGGATGTTGAATCATCACGGATTTCATTACGCATCGCGAAACCCGGATGTCAAGCTACTGATTAAGATGCGTGCGAACATTTTTGCATCCTTCGATAGAAAAAAAAAAAAAAAACGCAGCAGCTCTAAGGCTTCACAAGTGTTTCATTTCCATAGACGATCTGTGCATTTAAGACTGAATACGGGAAAAAACATCCTTCATTCAGCGAGATGAAGGAAAAACCATTCGAAAAGACGCTGCTTAAAGAATGAAGCGCTATTCTGGTAATGGGCACGCGATCTACAGAACATTCCTGATTTAAACGAGTGTATGGCTGAAAAGCCGTCAGTGATTTTGGGAAGACTGTGTCATTCATTCTCAAAAACAACAACCCTTGACCCCACCTAGAGGGCGAAGTCAGCACACTGGGAGAGGAGCTCGAATATTTCGTGTTTTTGTTAGAATTCATTTCTGCACTGTGCGATTTTGTGATGGGTCCAACCTTGTCAAGGCGATTTAAATACGCCGCATAAAAGTAGGTGCTTCTTGAACCTGCGTGTCTTCGTACGTTATTCAAGTCTTATATTTCAAGTAACATTTTGAATCCAAATTTCTAAGCTGATCATTTACTACTGTGGATCAGGATTCAAAACTGTTGAGTGCTTAGCTGGAAGTGAAGTGCACCGAAGAGGTTCAAGGCCGCTTCAATTTATGCCCGCAGAAACAGTGACCTCTCGAGCTACTCTTCGACAATCGACCTGTCGACAGTCAACCTGCCTTGCTCAGGACGAGATTCGGAAAATGAGAAAAAGAAAGTCGCAGGCACGAACTAGCTCATTTCAAGGACGCGTGGTCGATTCGACGACTTGCAACCGAATCGAAAACGAATCCATTCCAAGCATACTCGGGATGGGATGGACGCACGAGCGAGTACGAAGGACAACTAACAGGAGGCAGCTTGTCTTCGTTATTGCACTGTTCAAGAAAGTATTCCACGCGCTTAATTAAGAAGGAAGTCTCGAAGGCAAATGGGAAAAAGAGAGAGAGAGAGAGAAGGCGTGGAATAAAAGGACAAGAATGCTAGATTCTTATTTAGGGTGGTGGAAAACAAAGAAAACCACATCGCAATCGCCAGCCTTCGGTAAGAAACAACATCCAGAGAAAAGGTTTTATGTTTGCGACTTCCAATCGCATTTTTATGTCTCAAAAAGGAAACGAAATCAAACTCTTCGATTCACGATTGACCTTTCAAAAAAAAAAAAAAAAAAGCCGTTCAAATGATGCTTTTTGAAAGTTCACTGAAAGAAAATTACCTCTGGGAATACGAAAAAGGCAACTAAGGTCGGGATGTGTTCTCCGGGGGGGGGTTCTTTTGAGGGAAGGAAACCCCCAGGTTTCCAGGTGGGGGAATCCGATCAAATCTG
Organism: Typopeltis vanoorti; assembly: GCF_054136105.1. Taxonomy (NCBI): domain Eukaryota; kingdom Metazoa; phylum Arthropoda; class Arachnida; order Uropygi; family Thelyphonidae; genus Typopeltis; species Typopeltis vanoorti. The sequence continues at coordinate 110,367,692 of NC_143563.1, forward strand.
TTTGAGACCAGTTTCATCTGCCTTCGGGTGAAAATCCTTCAAGACGGCTCGCGTCGGGACGACCCACATCGTCCCAAGCAAAGGTCACACGGCTCGAGCTACAATACTCTGCAGACGCGACAGGCGTGGGGGATTTAATCCTGTCTCGAGTATTAATAGTAGCGAGAATGACCCACGTGCATGTGGACCGCAGCATTCCGTTGCATATCAAGCTACAATCGCAAAGTGTTTCCGATGTTCTCACCGCAGTTTGCGAGGCTAAACGCGTGTCTGAGCTCAGCCAAAAGTCGCAGTTCGGAACATCTTTCGCTAATTAATTACTTTTTCTTTTAAAAAGTCATTTTTTTTACCAGAAATCCGATTTTTTTTCAATTTTTTAAAGCTTGTTGGTTCTAGATGTTTTCCACGCACACAGCAATAAATGCTGTGCACGCACACACACACACACACACACACACACACATTGGGTTGCATGTGCCGAAGTTACATAAAATTTCTGTTTGCAGTTTTGTTTCGTGAGAAGCAAACGCACTCACCGAAAACCTTCTTCGCTTTTTTAAGGTATGAAAAAGAAAACTATTTTCGTACCGAGAAAGTTTTGATTTCGATTTGGCAAGTCCATACGAAGAAAGTGGAGGGTGGTTTCGAAACTACCGCATCGTCATTTAACTATTTGTATACGGTTTACTGATGCTGCAGTTTCTGTAAAGAACTGTCGAGCTTTTGGATTCTTCAATGGGTAAAAAATGCGCGAGGAATGGCATCCTCATTAAGTTTGTAAATATGCGGGTTTTAAGGAGAGAATCTCGATCCCCGAGTCAATCCCCCTCATAAGGAGGCTACGAGTTCTTTCGTTCCCACAGAACAACGCAGCACGTAATGAGCGGTGCAGTTTCATTTTTGTCTCCGTCGCTTGTGATGCACGAGCTGAAATCTTCTCCCGGAATGTGACCCGAAGATTATGAGAAAAAAATAAGAAATTGGATGATTAGAATTCCTGTTCGCCTTCTTCGCAAACTCTTAAAGTGCTAACACGAAGTACTCGAAAGCTTCAGTTGATGTAACACAATATAAACCGCTGCAATACGCACGAAATACTTCGGGATTCCGGCGACTATCGTGAGTGTGTTTTTCATGGAAAATTTCGTTCGGTTCGGTGCTGCCTGAATCGCGTCGTCTTTTATTTACTTCGTTTTTCGACCAGCTTAATAGCGAAGCCACGCCTCTTTCTGGCATCCTGCAGCACTCACGCGAGGACACAAATATATATAATTCATTTATTTTTAATTATCGCACGTGTTTTCCTGGCCGATTTTCCGGCTTTGTGCGATGAAAAACCCCCGTTTTAAAACGGGGGGGGGGGGGGAACCTCATTGAGTGATTCCATTTCGATCGCTTTGTTAGAGGTATGCAGGGCCGGTTTATCATCAGGCGACCCTATGTAATCGCCTGGGGACGTTAAGCTCTACGATGGCTCAGGAACGACTCACTGGTGTAGCAGCGACATCTACAGAGCACGAAATTGCATCTACAATCAATAAAGATGAATCAATTCAAAACTTTGCCAAAGCAAAAGCCCGAAAGATTAATTTTTGTATTTAAGATGTAATAACTTTTTTGGTATACGGATATTAATTAATAAATAAATTTATTAATAAAATTTTAATGTTCGTAATGATATTTTTTTTATAAATATCCTCACGTGTGCTTGTGTGAGTATGACAAAATATATATATAGAGAGCGATAATGTATAGGGTCGCCTAAATTTTCTTTGCCTAGGGGCGTCATATACTCTCGGACCGGCCCTGGATGTATGCGTGCGTACGCCAGAGAGAGAGAGAGAGAGAGAGAGAGAGAGAGAGAGAGAGAGAGAGAGTAATTTTGCAGCCCAATTCGTTATCGTCTTTTACCTTGAAATCTGTTCATAAATATGAAAGGCGGGAGGGGTGTGCAGGAGGCCATAAGCGCAGCGTGGACGCGATTTCGCCGCCCCGTTTGAACGTGCAATAATCGAATGAAACATCCGAGTGTTTCCTGCGCACGCATTCTAATCAGGGTGTCGCCGCTTCCATTTCCTGTTGGGAAACTGATTAGTCGGAAATGCTGCGCGTCATTTACGTCAACAGATCTACCTTATCCTGTGACCTTGCGGGAATTGTGGCGCCACGAGAAGGCTCGCTTACCTAGAATAGCGCCGGGGATCGGTAGGCGCTCTTTCGCAACGACGGCGGGCAAGAGGATCGCGCCGTCGTCGAAACCATCTCGTTTCGTATTTTCACGAAGGATTTCCACAACAAATCGGCGAAAGATAAAACAATCGCGTTCAAAACTGAGCAGGAAATGTTTCGCAAACGAATCCGTTTTCCCGCACGCGACTTTTCGAATCACGTGAGCATCGGCGGAATTCGGTGAAATGCAAATTTAAAACAAAAACCGCAGATTTGTTAGCGAATTAAACGGTGTATTTTCGGAAGCCAGGCTGCACACGGCGGGGGTTGCTCTTAAGAAAACCGTAAAAGACAAGAGAGGATGAAACCCTCCCCCCCCGCAAGATATCGATAGCACGCTTCCTCTTTTCTCCTCATAAGAAATCACGTTTCTTTCTTCATCACTTAATCCAATCCCACTCCAGATTTAATCTTGATTTGAGAATACAAAATGACGCATCGCACACGCCCTATGACTGAGCATCTGCAATGATCGCCAATACATGACACCCGTGGTTTCCTCTGACCCCTCTCGGGCAAACGAAGTAGCGCCCGAGCACTGCTTCGTTCGCCTTGCGTTCACAGCGGCCGTGATTCCCGAGAGCTACAGGGCATCCCCACCCTATGCGACCGCTAATTCGCAAGTAGTAGAGAAACAAAAGACGCAACAAAAATTAAAAAAAAAAAAAGAATTTTAATTAGGAAAAGATTTTTGGAAAATTTTCTAGTTTTTTTTCCCTTTTTCATTTGGGGGGGGGGGGCCTGTTCTCCTGTGGGTGCGCAACTGTGTATATATATATATATATATATATCTTTCTTGCTTATTCAGAAGCAAGGACGGATCCTCCCCCCCAACACACACACACACAGCAGGCTTTATTTTCGGGCCCTTCACCGCTGCATCTCGCAGAAATGGTGCAAACGCGACATGCAGCTTTGGGCATGTCCATATTTCCGACGTATAAACGACGCAGTGAACGTGCCCGAGCAGTTCACATTTCTTCTTTTACAGAAACTGAGATTCGGAAGGTCATAAGTAAGGAGAACCCCCCCCCCCCCATCCCCTTTACTGCCTTCACATCTTGGGATGTACTTTGAAGTCCTTAATCTCTGAGTTCTTCCTGCAACTATTTCAGAATAATTTACTTTCATGGGGGGGGGGGGATTATTCTGCGTAGTATTTCCCGACGGGTCTTGCTCGGAGGAGTTATGACGAATGCGTCAATCTTACAGCACAACACAACAGCACAGGGGGGGCGCTAAATTTTTAATTAGTTTTTTTTTTTTTTTTTTTTTTTTTTTTGCGTAACCAGAAAACGCTGTACGCCAAGCAAGGAATTTCGAGCCCTTTCAGGTAGGGTGGGGGAACCCACACCGGGCGACGAGATTCATCTTCTACCCCAAAACACCCATGCCGGGATTCGAACCCCTACCCTATTGCCCTCACAGCATGAACCCTCGGTTATGCAGGCGGGTAGGTGTCGCCTGTTATCTGAATTGAGGTTTTTTTGGGGGAAAATTTGTTTCAGCGATCGCAGTCCACGGGTGCGGCGCATCATTTCCAAGCGACCTTTCGCTGAATAGCTTCGAAATCTTTCACCGCATTTTACGCTCGATTTTAATTTCGCTTCAAAAGGTTTTAGTGAACTGCGCACATTTTTCCGAAGCTCACAATTCAAATCGAATTCTCTCTTTCAGCGCACTTCAGTCATAACACGTTACTGCAGGATGGAAACTGTGCGCCTCGATGAGAAATCCCGTCGGGGTGTTTCTTCTCTTCATGCAGATTGTCAGTGGAGGACTGCTTTTGTTCAAAAAAAAAATATATATATTTTTTAAGAAAAAATAAACACGCACATCAATCAGTCTTCCTGACAATAATTACTTTCAGGAACACAAAAAATTATTAAAATCCTAAAACCAAACGGTAAAATTGTTTACCGCCTGACCCACGGAAAGCTGTTTGGATTCGTCAAGTGTCGAGAAAAGCATTTCGCGCAAAAGAGACTCGCTCATCGCTGCTCCACACGAGCAGACTAATTTACGAGCGCAATCTAAAACCAACAACACCTTTAAGTGTCTCAAAGTGGGATTTCCTCGTGCAACTGTGTTTACAGAAATACCCCTCCTCGTATTAATCCCCTCCGCCCACTCGCGGTATTAATACGAACTAAAAATATTTTAAAAATCGACTCCGCTTCAGTGCTAAAAAGGAAGCGGGACAAAAGGACGGTCCCCTCAGCCAAGTATCAGGTTGGCATTTCTAGGAAGCTCTTAGGGAGGACGCCATTCGAAATGGAAACAGTGGGACGGATGGTGTAGAATTAAGGGCTGTTCAGAGGTAAAAGGAAGGGGATGCCTTCTTGGATGATGAAGAGGGGGATGTTGGTGATGTCGATCTCTAAACGAGAAGGCTCCTCCTCGTCAGATAGTCGGGTGACGATCAAAATGAAGACCGGACGAAGAGGGTTCTTTTGTGCAATACATAAAACGCAATTAGGCTTAACTGGCATCGAAATCGAAAAGGCCATCAGACGCCCGCTGAAAAATGGGCGGAACATCGGAAATTACGTTGTAGAAGTTGCCAATCTGGAAATTGTTATTTGTTGTGTTGTGCAGGATGTAGGAAATGATTACGAGGAGGGGGGGGGGTGCATTGGGGGAAGCTTCTCCATTTCGCATTGACCCTAAGTTGGGTTAAACGCTTTCTAATATTGAGTCGAATTGTGATATGCGGAACCGGAAAGAAGAAGTAAAGAAAGCGAAACGTTTTTAATGTGGGAAAAGAAAATAATCCGAAAGATTCGGGGGAAGACAAAGAATTCTGCGCCGGAATAAAAACCGTGTTCACATTGTGGTGCACACCTCGCGTTCTTCCCCTGTTTTTTTCTTCCATTTCTAGTCTACCGGTGTTCTGAGGGGTGGAACTGGAGACGGCTCAACACCCGCTCTATTCGGATGCAGAAATAAAGTGACTTTGCAAGTTGTCCACCAGGCGGACACTTGTAACGTAACTAGTAATCGTAAAAGTGTCTTGAATCGTCGCGTGAATTTCAGTTTTAAGCGCGCTGGAAAATGAGGTCCAAGATGAATTTCATCGCTGTGTCAGCCTCACTTGTTGGAGGCTCGCAGTGGCTTAATAAATGTTCGATCTCGAGTGCGGAGTTTTCGGACTACGTAAATTTAAAGATTTAAAGAATGTAAATTTAGATTTAAAGAATGCAAAAATAAATAAACAAATAAAAAAAAAAATGGAACCACTCACGACGGTACTAAAGTACTATAGGTTTATAACCTTTTGTGTACGGATTAAAAAAAAAAAAAAAAAAAAAAACTGGAAGGAATGCCGGGAATGGTGTGTGCGTCAGTACCTAAAACGCATGTCATTTTTCGTTAAATTTTAACCTCCGATTCCAGCGCTACTTTTCTGAAAAGAGGGCAAGTGGGAGATACTTTCTGGTCCGGCAAACCATTCTGGTGGAGGGTGAACCGAAAATCTAATGAAAGCATTGAACAACAGTTTAGGCGAAGCGAGGGTCAAATGGCGCGGGTCACTTCGTGAAACAGTTCATTCCTTTTTCTTATTTAAAAAAAAAAAAGGAGGGAGGGGACAATGAATTATTTATTTACCCGCGTCCGTTATTTCAAATGAAACTTTGAAATAACGGACGACTACTCGGAAGCGTTAGTTTAGCTCCCTGACCCTCCTCCCCTCCCGAGAGTTCATTTCAGACTTCAGGATCGCTAAATTGAAACTTGTCGTTTTCGTTTCCGCCGGTTGCGACTTCGCCCGAATGCTTCCTCAATCGAGCACTTTATGTTTGCTAAGCCACCGCCCTCGCACGGCTCATGGGACAACAGCCGGACGATCGCCAACATTCGTGTGCCGTGTCTTTTTTTTTTTTTTGAGATGGGGGGGGGGGGAGGAGTTGCGTCACTGAACATAAGGAACTATTTCTGGAAGCGGATGGATTCGCACGATTGCATTCCGTTTTCCACATGCAGGAAGGAAGCTACCGTCTCTAAACTGAGCGACCTTCTAAACTTCCTTAACCCCCCCCCCCCCAAAAAAAAAACAACACTTGCTTTACTAGCATTTATGAGGGGGATACGGACCTGAACGTCACTGAAATTTTAGTATAAAAACTGGGGGGAGGGGGAATTTCAGTGAAGTTCTTCAAAATACATCGTCACTGAACTCCCCCCCCCTGCTTCAAATAAAGGTGGACCAAAATTTGCTTACAAAGCACTTCTTTCGCATTTAATTAAGGTGAGATTGCCTTCGCGATTTTTTCCTTTTCTTTCATTAGAACTGATCGAACGATTTTTAGGAGGCGTAAAAAAATGTGATCGACGAAAGAGAAACCGTTTTCGCAAAGCAAACGCGGACTTTCAGCAAGGAGATCGAACTGAAGCATATTCTGAACCGCTGACTTCCTTTCCTCCCGTGTGGTGTGCAGTGAGGACTTTTTCCCCTTCTGGTCCTACGCAAACACGTTTGAATTATTTGTCGGTCCTTCCTTCACTCCAATTGCAAAGCTAATAACCAAACGGGATTAGCCGATATGGGAACTACACCGGAAGTCCTGGGCACAAACAGGAAGAAGGCGAATTAGTAGAAGTAAGCCTATTTTTGGCTTTCCGATGCAGCGCATAACCAACCTACTCGAACTCCATTTCTACCGGAACTCCCTCGACGTCATAACCGGATGACTAATGGTGTAATCTCGCTCTGCTTTTCTACTTTGTCAAAGCTATTTTTTTTTTTTTTTAACCTTTCTGGCCATTACTTTTGTCAAATGTGGTTCGTAGACACACTCCCCTCTCGCATCCCGATGAGCAAGAAACGGAAGCGCTTATACTAGGGGGGGGGGTATGTTAAGGCTCCTTGGATGAGATCAAGATGGACGTGAAGCCAGCGTCTCCACTTAGTAAGGTTTTCGTAATATTCGCAAGCCGAAGCGCAGTTCTCTAAGTTGATTTTGCGCACCGATTTTGGGTGAAAAGCCAGTGCAACCTTTTTCAGCTGCACGTAGTTTAGAAATCTGTCACTTATACATTCTTACCATCAAATCACAATGCCAATTTTTTTTTTTTTTTTTTTTTTAAGTTTTCCGAAAAATCCACTTTAGCCTATTAAGAAATGCCAGAGATTTGCAGGCGGAAATATCTTTTAAGTGTTCTCAACCCGAAAATGTAATCTGGCGGTGGCCCACCCATCACAGACACGGAAAGAAAAATTAGAATGAATTCTCCGATTTCGAAGCATAAAATGGCTGCAGTGAAACGCGCAAACCCCGTGAAACACACGCAACTAACAGATGTTTGATGGGTCATGCTTTTAGCTTCCTCGACTGCAACTCATATTTCTCTGTGATGTAATACTTTTGTTTCTCCCGACTTTTTTTGATTGATTCCTGTTTCTGCCGCCGATGTGCACAGTAAATCCGGGTGCGTTACATCTACGAGTGACATAATATCGTCAATACATTAACGATAAGTTGTCGAGGACGAAATGCGGTGGTGTAGGCAAAATCCGTTCGCTGAAAGCTGCAGTTCATACTCCAACATGCTGCTGATTGTAGCGTAAACGATTTCTACTTAAGCAGTTATTCAAATAGCTTAAATAACTTGCGCACTAAGGATTCAAAGCCATGACGACAGCAGCGTGTCACCGTGAGCACACCCTTAGTGTCCGAAATGGTACTGTTAAGTGAACCGAACGGTCCCTCACCAGGTCAATCGACAAGCAGTGCAACGGCATTCTTGCACGCTAGCGATGAAATCTGCCGTTCATTGTAACAGCTGCTGAACTCGCTGTTGCTCCGTGGACACGCAAGATCGCTTGTCCGTGGAATAAACACGACGGCCCTTGTTCCTTTTGAAAAATAAGGGGAATCCAAGCATTCAACAAAAGATTAATTTGTGCTGTGCATTAATATTTCCACCACGTTGGAAATCTATTTCACTGTCCCACGCTTTAAATGGTGGTGGGCGCACCCAAAGGTGGGGGCCAAGGAACCCTGGCCCTCCAAAGAAAAAGGAAAAAAAACACTAGAAATTTTTCCAAAAATCTTTTTCTAATTAAAATTAATTTATTATTATTTTTTAGTTTCTGTTGTGTCGTGTTTTCTATTTCTATACTGCTTATGAATTAGCGATCACTGCCGATGCTCCGTCATAGGTAGTATGCGATGCGTCGTGTGTATTCTCAAATCGTCCACTCAAATAGCCCTCCCAGATTAAATGCTGAGTGCGCTACTGGTCCCACGCATTCTAATTTGATTTGACATGAACATTAAACGGGGGGGGGGGGGGAAGGACTTCCTCTCTTACTCCATACGAAGTTTTCTGAGTGGTCAGTTTGCCTTAATAAAGACAGAGAGGAGGTGCAAGTGATGCGAAATGTGTTTTAAGGATCCTCTTTTGACGACTATTTTGTTCAAAAAATTAATATTTAATTGTTTACTTAACGATAATTTAAGTGTCGAAATAATCTACCTGCAATGAGTGGCTATTTTATAATTAAAGACGCAAGAAAATTTCGGTATTACATTCCGCGTAGAAATGTGGAAAGCCAGTGATCGCATCTTAGATGGTCTTCAGATGAGTGGTTTTCTGATACTCCACGTGTCCGGTTTCGAACCAACCTCTCCATGTGATCCACAAGCGGGTACCGTTGCGGGTCTGTTATCGAAGTATTCTTCGGCCATTCTACGGTTGACGTGCGTCCACTTCGCGAGAAAGCTCTTTGACCCGCGTTTCCCCAATCACTTCAAAAAAGAACCTTTGGCAGTCAACCGAGGTCACTTTCGTGTCGGAATGAACCATTCCGCAATAAACATTTAAAATACTTTCTTAATTTAATTCCTGTTTTCCTTCTAAGACATCCCAACAGCACTTCTAATTACGATTAGAAGATGATTCGTTTTCTTCTCACTTCAAAAACTTTTTCGACATTACTGTTTAAGATTCCGAAGAGACTGCCGAGGCCACGAGGTGAGTGTACTGCATTCGTTCATTGCGCTGTGTTCTGTGGCCGCTTTGAATCTAAGAGGAGAAGAAGAAACTATTCGCGCCATCATCTCTACTTGCGATCGGCGAACTCACTTCCCGACGAACCTTCCTTTACTTCTTGGACAGGATTCGAGCACGTGTCTTTTCAACCCGAAACACGCGTGTACACAATAAATGACACGCGCGAGTGCGGAGCTTGTTTCCAACTGGAGGTCATCTTCCAAGGAGCACCACAGGATGAACAACCCCCCCTTTCTGCGTCATTTCAGGGAAGTGAGGTTCCCTTTTCCCCTCTGGAATTTCTCTTCTTTATTTTTTGCAATTCACCACCCACCAGTGGGGCATCTTGCTGCGACCACTTCTTCGGTCTCTACCGACTCCCCTTTTACGATTTGTCAAGAAAGGAAATATTTTGACGAAGTGTTTTAATGAGTTTCGAAATCCGTCGTGGGAATGAAGTTCCGAATCGGCAGAGTTTGATGCAATGGAGGAGTGTTCGGTTCCATTTAAAGCAGCGTTTCCATTGCAAATATTTTTGGCAACCCAAATTTGCCCTCAGATCTGTTTAGAAAGTTTTTTCTTCTCAATCGATGCAATCTCTTCGCAATTCACTTAATCGTAATCTCATCGTAAACACCGCTCTCGAGTTAGTAATCAATTCCTTAGACTTTCCCTAATTTCCTATGAGATTATTCTCAATGCGAATCTCAACACATCCGGTTATCCAATAAATTGAAGATGCCAAGAAATTATATTCTTGGTTTCATCCTTTATCCAGGTGAAAGCAAACAAAAGTTTGCGCCTCAAGTATTTTCAGGACCGGAGCAAATCGTACATCGAATCGAATGGCTCCACATCATTCATCTGTTTGCTTACACTTCGAAAAAGGATTAAACCAAGAGTATAATTTCTTGGCATCTTCAATTTATAGGATAACCCAGTGAAAATAACTTCCATCAACTGTCTCTAATCCAGAGTAGTTTAATAATAAGGTTTGACACCTTTTGGCTACTCATGTATGGAAATATGACTTCTGCATTTCTTCCTTCTTAGTATCACCCGATCAGTTTTGGAATTGTGGCGCGTTTATTACACTATGTGTCTTGATGATCATGCAAGTTTTGAATCAGTGCTCTTACCAAATCAATTCAGAGTCCTGCAGCAGTGCCGGTAAGACTACAACTGCACGGTAAGCGTTTTTTTTTTTTTTTTTTAATATCAGCTGTAGATACTGCACATTGTTACGCATGGAAAAACAGCTAAATGAATCAGTATTTGAGGAAGTATACAGAGAATTTATAAGACTAGGTGAACTACTTAACAACAATTGGCCGGGAAAAGTGAAACTTTACGAAAAGTTTCCCCCGGAAAGAGTCACAGACGCTGTCGCAGAAGATCAGTCAGAATCGGTGCCTTCTACTCCCTCAGACCTTGTAGAAGTGCGTGCACGCAAAAAGCGAAGAACAACAGAAGAACCGCACAATGACATTAATGAAATGGAACAGGGTTCGGACGCCGCTATTTCTCACAAAGAAAAGGTGCCTCCGATCATCCTTAGAGAAAAGCAGAAGTAGGCAGCTTTAAGATCCACAATCTCCAAACTGCACATTGGCTTCATTAAGGCCAAAAACATGGATGAGGCACAAAGATCCAGCCAGCAACAGTGACAGACTATAGAAGGTTGTCCAAAGAACTGGACAACCAGTATCATACCTTTGCGCTCAGCTCCGAAAAAAACTTAAAAGTGGTCCTTCGTGGTGTCTGTGAAGACAATGACACAGCAGAAATAGCTGCTGACCTGAATTCTCAGGACCTGCCTCCAGTCAAGGTCAGCAGAATGTACAAAGCAGACAAGACTCCCATGCCATTAGTCCTAGTCGAGATTCATAAAATATACAAGGATATCTACAACTTAAAAACAGTCTGTGATATCATCGTCACACCAGAACCGCTCCAGAAAAGATCATCTGGGCAGTGCCACAGGTGCCAGAAGTTTGGCCATGCCAAGAATCTATGTAGAGCGGAATATAGATGTTTGAAATGTGGGGACAGCCACCTAACCAATACCTGCACAAAGCCGAGGACCACCTCGGCCAAATGTCCAACTGCGGTGGCCCTCATCCTGAGAACTACAAAGGATGTACTCAGCATCCAAAAAACAGACGGATGGAGGCAGTCAATCAGCCCTCCTCCTACAGTATAAGAACACCAGAGGCCCAGGCATCAAAACCGGAGACTCAGCGGCCACAGTAGGAGACCTCCAAAAATAGAGACACCCAAAAGCAAACAAGAAGTTATACTGATGTGACCCGTAGAAATAGACCAATACCAGAACAAAATCAACCAACAGCACCTAAAAATCTAACAGCTGTTATTACGGCCTCACTAGCAAACATGCTACAAAATTTCAGCCTATCAAACCCTACTGAAACCTCCACTAAAAGATTTCTTCGTGAAACGCAGGTCATCCTCACAGCTCTCATAAATGAATAGTAACAAACTCATACCAGCATCTCTTCAGATAGTTGCTTGGAATGCAAATGGCCTCAAAAACAAAATTCTGGAACTCCGAGATTTCACATATAGGTATCAACCAGATTTTATATTAATCAGTGAAACTCATTTAAGACCCTCTGACAATCCTAAAATAAGGGGTTATCGCCTATACAGAAATGACAGTTACTCTACAGAGGAGGCGGCACTGCCATCTTCATTAAAAACTACATTAAGCACCACTCTGTGAGCAACCCTTCAACCACTAACCTTGAGATCACTGGCGTGGAAGTAGTCACCAGCTCCAATGGCAAACTAAAAATCTACTCAGCTTACAACCCTCCCCAAAAAGCACTACTTTACTCTGACCTAAATGCCATCTTATGCATCAGAGAGCCCACCATTATAGCCGGGGATCTGAATTCCAAGCACCCTGCGTGGAATTGCACTACCACCAACAAGAATGGTTGCATCCTTTCTAATTACTTAGGATCAAGCAACGCTGTTGTGGCAGGCCCCACGGAACCAACTCATCTCAGTACGTTTGGCACTGCTGACATCCTGGATATAGCTATCCTGCAGGATATCAAACTTCAATACAGCATCATATCTATGGATGAACTATCATCCGATCACAACCCAATTCTACTACAGCTGGGAAAACAAGAATACCTGTGTCCTCCTTCTCACTCCTACATAGCATGGGAAAAACTGTCAACAGCACTCAAGGTTTATATTGGACCTGTTCCTCACATACGCACAAAAGAAGAAGTAGAAACTGCAGTTACAAATCTCACACAACAAATTAATTCTGCTATAAGGGTAGCTACCGCCTACAAATCTGCCCACAAGCCAGATCGTTTGCCTGAAGACATCATGAACTTGATCAGAGACAAAAACACAGCTAGGAAAAGATTCCGTAGCACGTGTGCACCACAAGATAAAACAGCTCTAAACAGGATAAATGGGGCAGTAAGAGATGCACTTAAAATTCATAGAAATCAAGTCTGGGATAAAAAGTTATCCTCTATCTCAGTTCCCCCCCCCCCATAATCTCAACCCGGGGCTTAGTTCACACAGATGTAGATAAGGTAGAAGCCATACTACAGAATCTAGAGGAGCAGTGCAAACCTTCTTATAACAACTTAGATTTCAATCACCTGTATAAAATCCACAGACAGGTCAGACACGCATTAAACCTCCCAGATACCAGCGCTGACCATATTGCACCCATATCACCTGTTGAATTATATGATATTATTAAAAAACTTAACAATAAAGCTCCTGGACCAGACGGCATCTCAAACATGGTGATCAAGCTGCTGCCTCGAAAAGCTGTAGTGCACCTGACCATTATAATTAATGCAATCTTAAGACTTCACTATTTTCCTTCCACCTGGAAACTGGCTGATGTAATTCCTATACATAAGCCAGGCAAAGACCCACACCTACCGCAAAATTATCGTCCAATCAGTCTCATTTCCAATCTGGGTAAGGCTGTGGAGAAAGTCATCCTCTCACGATTCCAATCCTCAGTAAATGACCTAAACATCCTCCCTAAAGAACAGTTTGGTTTCCGGCAACACTATAGTACTACCCAGCAAATCCACAGAATTGTGGAATACATCACCACCAGCTACAACTGGCGCCAATGCACAGGAGCTGTTTTCTTAGACTTATCCAAAGCATTTGACAAAATCTGGCATTTTGGTCTCCTTTATAAACTTATCTCAGTCAGTACCTCACTAAAAATGGTTCATCTAATCCATTCATATCTTCAGAATAGATCAATGCAAGTCAAAATCAAAGGTTCTGCATCGTCCCAGCGCCATATCTTTGCTGGAGTGCCGCAGGGATCTTTACTGGCTCCATTGCTGTTTTCTGTATACATGTCAGACATCCCGCACAATCCGATGTCTTCATTTTGGCCCTGTATGCAGACGATACAGCAATACTAACGAGATCTCTTCGACCCCATTTCATTACCAGAAAGCTTCAAGAAAACCTTCTAAAGCTGGAGGGTTGGTTCTCCAAATGGAGATTGGAAGTCAACCCCCCAAAAAGCTCAGCCATTTTTCCCCCGAAAAGGCCAATATCTTCTGCAGGAGATGTGTTACTATTCAATACTAAAATTCCCTGGCAGACAGAAACAAAATACCTGGGTGTAATTCTCGACAAAAAGCTATCTTTCAACCTTCCATCAAGTCTACGTGCGCAAAAGCATCTAAAGCTATAGCTCAGATCTATCCGCTAATTAATAGAAATAGCAACCTCAGCAACAGAATCAAATTGCAGCTATACCAGATGACGATTCGTCCTATAATTACCTATGCCTCTCCGCCCTGGAGCCACACCTCTAATGCTAACATTTCAAAATACAGCGAATACAGAACAAATGCTTGAGAATGATTCTGAACGCCCCGTGGTATGTTAGAAACAATCAACTTCATAGATATACAAATATTCCTTATATTTTCTCTTTTCTACAATCCTTAGCATCCAAGTTTTTCCTAAAGACGTCCACACACCCCAACGATCTGGTTCAGCAAGCTGCAGCATACGAGGCAACGGACATATCCGATTATAGAAGACCAAAAGCCATATTAACCTCCTATAGCGATGCATAATCTCCATGCCCATTCAGGGCGAGCAAACTGCTCAATTTTACCCTCACTGTAACCACAACAGATAGCGGGGAATATGAAAAGCATCTTGCTTCACCCCTAAAGACACAACTGTCAATTGTCAACTTAGTATCACCCCTGGGTCAGGCTCCCACTGATCCTCTTTAGCTTAGAAGTGGTCGTCTCACAGAGGTATGAGAGGTTCTGCTCGGAGGCAGTTTTTTGCCCATCTCTGAGTAGGGCCGCCGCCGAGTTTACGGCTCTCCTCGGTGGTTGGGGTGAGCCTGCCATTGGTCAGAGCCAACGCTGAGAATTCCTATCCGTGGCAGGGTGGGCCTGTCACTGAGCGGAACCACCGCTGAGTAAAATGATCCTAAGGTTGGCTCGCACTTACTGAGTTTAGGGTGATCTGGGGAATCACCTGAGTTTTTGGAGACCTCCTTTCAGTTATGTAGTGAAACCGGTCTGAGTAGTGACTCTTCCTATAATGCATTGCATTATACATATCCGAAAGGATATGTGCTTTGCATGATGGGATACTAAGGAAAGTGATGAGAACTTAGTCCACCTTTGCCACGAGTTGTCCCAGTCCTGAAAGATGCTTCAGGCGCAAACTTCGTTTGCTTACACTAGAATGAATCAAGGATTAAACCGAGGATATAATTTATCGGTATTTTAATCCCACCGCATCTATCAAGTGGCCGAGCAACTTCTGAAGATGAACGAACAACTGGACAAATCAAATCGTCACCACAATCAATCATTCCAAGCAGATACTAAGAAGCTACCCCTCACCCTTTCATTCACCAGTTGCGCATCTTTTGTGTTGCGGCAGAGATATTCGGGTCGGCGTACCGCCGAGAATATTGCGCACTTTTTGCTTTCTACAAATTGCAGAGTCCCGTAAGCGAGTCTGAATGGCTTCGAGGCAACGTCTGCTGCCCGCTTTCTCTCCGACTCCAGTCGATGTGTCGAATGGACAAGAATTTTGGGTTTGAACTGAACTTGACCTCGCAATGCAACTAAAGCCCCGCTGAATGGCATCTGCCACGCCCGAAAGAATTCACGGCAGTGAAATCGATCCTTTTCTAATAAAAATTTCAGCTTATATCCTATGAACTCCGTGTGCCGATTATCACTGCTGTTTAGGTGCGTTTGCGACCCTCGATGAGTCTTTGGACTCTGGAGGTGTCATGTCATGTAATAATAATTTTGAAGTTAATCTTCAACGATTTAGAATCGTTAAAAGTGAGGCCCCGAAAGGTCATCATACTCAGTGTACACGTCGTTATTCGATAACACCTCGTTTATGAACTGAAACTGCATTTTTAATAACTTCCAAATTGCATTTCACAGAAAAAAGCCAGTTAGCATTTTAAACACTTTTTCGCTCCTTCCAATTCCGTCACCCTGATTGTCGCATCCTCACTCTTTGGCTAACTCTCCACTTTTGGTCCGGTTTTCGGTGTCGGCTATTCTTATTGCTTGTCGGCACAAATTTTGAAGAGATTATGCGTTACTTACTTACCAACTTACTACTTCGTCATTGTTCCGTCTAAATGTTCCGGCTAAATGTTCCGTCAAGTGTTTGAGCAAGATTCTACACCCGCCTGATTTAGCGCTATTCCTGCTCTGCTAGCAAACCTATCTGAATATCTCTTTTTTGTAGATTCGCTCGCTACCCGAGTCTACTAAGTCAGCGTGCGCAATGACCTTGTTCAGAAACTTTCGACAATCTTAATTAATGATTGCAAATTCATGAGATCCGTGAATATGCGGAAATAAAAATGACCTTCCGAAATCAAGTCTGTTATTTGAAGAATCACTGATTTAAAGAATGCCATTTACGTTCCAATGGCAACCATGATTGCTCGTGTAATCTCAGCCGATGGTCAGTGGTGATTTTTCTTGTAGTCATGGTTAAGCTACTCTCTTAACAAATTCCCCCCCCCCGCATTACAATACTGTTCCCGTATTAGTGGTGATGTACCAAAACCCTCGAAAAATCTCTCTGTTTCGGTGAAATTGCTCCTGATGGTTCATCATCAGGCTGATTGTGAATGTTTTGCGCTTGTTGAGAGTACGAAGCCATTTTTGGTGCAATTTACTTCTTCGTTATTGTAAATTCTTTTTTTTTATTGTTCACTTGAGAAACCATTGTGTTGCAGAATGTTGTAAATAGTAAAAATTGCTTCTTTTATTAATTTTTTTATTGTTTCCTAGCAACAACCTCTTCTTGCGAAGAAATATTTTCTTTAGTAAATAATAAAGATCAAGAAAATAACCTTCGTGATAAATATTTTCTTTGTTTCAAATGAAACAAAGAATAGCATCTTTTTTTTTTGAAAAGAATATTCTCTTGTGTTGCAGAGCCGGCGGCACCGCGAGTTGGAAGTAAGACATCGGCCGCAAGCCACCCACGACAGTTTCAATTTTTTTTCTCAGTCTTCAGGAAGAGCTTAGAACTTAGTTTTTCAGTTGTTTCGCCAGTTCAGCTCATCACAAAGAGAGAAACCCGCTTTGGTAGAATCACGAGGGAGAGAATATTCCTGTGTGAGGTCTCTCTTGGTATTCGCTTCGAGTCGAAATTATTTTCGAGTCACGAAAAGTGTTTCACGCATCTGAAGCGGGAAGGCTTTCCACTGTTAGCGTTATCCGACTAAAATCGCATTAGGCTTAACATGGGAGTCACGTGGTGTAAAGAAAATTTCACTCAAACATTCTTCAATCTAGAATTCAAAAGAAGACCCAGAAAGAGTCCTCTTTTTCTTCAGCATGCCAGAAGTCGTGGAAACGCTAAACTGATGGTAGTCATTATTTACGAAACAGAATAACTCGTAACGTGAATCTCTCGTTCTATGTGAAATTCCTGATGCGAGTACACGCGGTGGGATGACAGCACTACGCAATTGCACTAACATTAGCGGTAACTTTTAGTTACTTGTAGTCTTCAATGATGTTATTTCTGTTATAATATTTCTGTTCTTCTAAGGCACTTTGTACCGTATCAACCCATCCATGTCTTGGTCTTCCTCTGGGTCGTTTTCCTGCCAAAGAACACTTGTTTGGCTAATCTTTCCTCTCCCATTCTATTTAAGTGACCATACCACCTGAGATTAGCTCTGCTAACGCATTCCTGGATGCTGACAATGTCAAGTTCTTTCCTAATATCCTCGTTTTTAATACGATATTGCCATTAATGCCATCTGTTCACGCCTCTAATCTTTCTCAGGACTCTCATATCTGCGGTCTCTAGTCTTTGGTCAAGTGTTTTACTTCTGACCCAGCTCTCAGATCCATAAGTTAAAACTGGTTTGAACACCGTCTTGTATACAGCTAATTTAGTGTTCCGACTAATTTCTCTCTTATTCCATATGAATTTATTCAGTTGACTTCCTACCATATCAGCTTTGTTGATCCTGTTCTCTAATCCCATATTTAATTTGCCATCTTCTCTAAGGAACTGGCTAGCTAAGTGAGTTTCGACGGTGCTCTTTGGAAAGTAATCACCAAACAAAGAGGCAAAAATGTTGGCGGACAATTACTGCCCAAGTACGAGCAGTGAACAGCTAAACTCACTTTCCTACGCAATGAATGTTTGCCATCATTGAATCTCGCCAGCTGGATATTTAGTTTTGATGCTATTCTGTGAGACGGAAGAATAGAGAATGGGAAAGGCCTTTCCCATTCTGGGTAAAGCATGGGGATGCAACAGGCAGATAATAACAACAGACGGCGAGTATTATTACGTAAAAGGAATGTATTTGCACGTGTAATATGAAATGTGCAATCTCGCTGACTCGAACGGCAGATGTTTTACAAAGCGCGTGTATTATTCCTCCCTGACTACGGGCGGGGAAAATGTTCGTTCTTTTAGTACCAAATTCATCGTCAGTGGCATGACTTGCTTTGCTAGCACAATCGAAGGTCACATTTCAGTGATGTTGGATTACGTTTCACCGAATTATTTCAAGTGCGCTGTTGTGTTACTGGAAAAAGAGACACGTGTTGTTGTTCCTGACCCGATCTCATTCCCAAATCCTTTGCTGGAGTCCGGACTTCGGAATATTTCGAGCGAAGCATTACCTGAGTAATCCGATAGCACCAATTAATGTCAAAATATAACCCTCGATCGCTGCACTCTCATGACAGGAAGATAAAATAACTGCGTGGTTGAGAGAACAAGAAAGGAATGCAACTGCCAGTCTTCCATTATGTTCGTTCAGGAATGACAGAGTTTGCAACGATATCGAAACATCCCCACTATAAACGCTGCATCCACAAGCACATAAAACAACCTGCGAGGGAAGAGTCATTCGAAATGCTAAATTGAAAATGATATTAGCAAAAGAGGAGAAAGAAGTCGAGAATATTTTCCCATGCCAAACAAAATACGTTGTGGAAACAGTTCTTGCGTTTCTGTGGTAGTTTTTAATATTTTTTCGTCGGTGCATGAAGTAGACCGAGCGCAGGCTAAATTCTAATGACCACAACTGAATTTGCCCGATCATCAGTTTGCAGATCACTAAATAAAAGAACTTCGGAAACCACACACACGTCCGATGATATGAAAAAATGTTCAGGCCTACTCTTCTTATCCCGCAGATGCTGGACGAACGCTCTACAAAACATGAACAAAGACATTGCTGTACTCAGTGCGATGGAATGATTGGGCAAAGAGGGGACAGATCCGCAAGAAATATTGAGCATGAGTTCAGGTTACAGAGTTGCTGCACGCAGGTGTGGATCTTTCAACCACAGAATAATGGCGTCAACTTTCAGCATCCTCTCAATGTTTTTCAAATGTAATCAGTGGCATCTCCCGAGCAAAATATTAAAAGGCTTCCGCATGTAAGGTTTGCTGGGACTACATCCGAATTAACTAAGGCTTTAACACCAGTGGATTATGTCTCTTCGAGCCAGTTTTCGGGATGAAAAACCCGTCGATCGCTGTATGAGATTGGCTAACTGAATTTAGTTGAAATGCCCTCTTAAGGTTCTTCGCATCGTAGACGGCATTCAAACCCAGATGGTCTCTCCAACCAACCGTCATCATGGAAACCAACGAAGCTACACGAGCTCTATTTTTAAATTATCATCGCTCGGCGCTTCACAAAATCCGTAAAAGCCATTAATAATAACGCAGATCCGAAATTTTCTTTAAATGTTCTTTTAATTGGCCTCAATGCTGAATTTAAAATCCGTAAGTACCTACTTTGACCGCACATTAGTGTCGCAAATTATTGCATGATGACTATGTGAAACAAAGAAGACAGTGCGTAGCGATTCGAGTTTTGTAGGCTAAATATAGAGTAGGTGCAGAAATTAATAGAAAGCTTACGTAAAGTAGAGTACGGTAACAGTGGTTTGTCGTATGGAATGGTGGGTATGCAAGAGTGCAATTTACGCATTCAAAATTAATCGAACGAGTGTTAGCGTAATTAAGGTTCTCATCCACACGAAGTTACTGATGAGAGCGGGGATGATATATCCGACAACAGGAGTTAACGAACAGAACAGGGAAACGGTAGATGAAGCGAAATTAAGGTTAGTTAGTCAGAGTGCAACGAAGGTCCAATCGAGTCACAGTTCTGTCCATCAACCAACAAAAGTTCACTCCCATAAAGTATGAAAGGATTAAAAGCCCCAGTTTCTTCTGGAAGCATCAAAATAGCCTTTGGTCTCCATGCCGGGTCACGAAAGTTACCATAACACTTTGCGAGCATCTATTTACGTCATTATGAGTTAATGTAAGACGATATTTCGAAAACATTCCCCTGCGTTTTCATCAACGAAGACATTCCTGCTGTTTTGCTCAATTATTAAACATAGCGAAAACTTTATAAATAAAGACGAACAAGTACAGTAAATTGTGTGCGTGGTGCGCAGAACGTCTAAATACTTAAAATATGATAACTTTAGCACCATACAGATAAGGGATAAAGAAAGGCTCGAGGCCCTTTTAAATGAAATTGGGTGCCCCGAAACCCTGAAGAAAGCCGCAGCTGTGATCTGAATCTGTTTACAAACAGGAAAAAAATCGCTTATTTCTGAGGTCACAAAATCCTACGTGGAAAACTTCCAAAAGAACGCGACTCATTTGAGAAAGAAAATTAATTTGAGCTTCATTTCGCAATCAGAACAGCTTTCGATTAGCAGTGTGCAATGCGCCCATCATTACTTCCACGTGTATACTGCAAACTGGATACGTCATCAGCTTCATCATAATACGTATATTTAGATGTTATTGGTCCCGGTAGTTCCTCTGGGACCCCTGCCCCAAGAATGGATTGTAGAATTTGCGTATAGGATCGAAAAATCCGATCCTTCTTAAAAGAACCTTCCACCTCGGTCTCGCTAATTCGGCAGTGGTTGTAGAAACTTTAATTTCTCGGTGTATTCTTAGTGCAGTTGCTATAAATGACTGCATTGCTCTTCCGAATCAGCCATGGAAGAGTTCATCGAGAGGGAAGGGTTGCTGTGGAAACAATTGTCTGCAGTAAGGTCTGCTCGAAATGCTTTCGCTCCTTTATTTTCCTCATCCCTGAAGATTCGGGTGATTGCGACCAATCTGTCACGTGGCAGATACACGCGTAGAGTGATTTAGATTTTGCAAATTTGCTCTTACCTGTGTCACAGAGTAATCGCTTAGTATGGTGTCAGCACTGACCTCCTTCTCCGTTTATTTATAATCGTCTATGACGCATTTCGTGATTTGTTCCCCCCCCCCCCAGGGATATTTTATTCCTCTCGTGTTCCACCGATAACTTTCAGCCAACGCCAGAAATATGGCTGTAAAGCAGCTGACCGAGAGAAATTTACCGACTCGAAGATCACGCCAATCAAAAAACCACGCGCAGGGAATTCTCACTTTGCCAGCTTATTTCCTGCTCGCGTTCTCAATATTTTTTCCTTTGCAAATGAAACGCCAAAGAACTTCAGCCTCATCAACACCAAGTTGTGAACGTCTACTACTATAATGCCCCCGTCCTTCCGAAGTATATTATTTTTTGAAATCTTCAACTGACCGAAGGCTTCGTGTGTTTGCTGGGAGTTTTGATTTTCTGCTTCCGTGACGGAGGAGCGTAAATTCAAAGAGCGTTAAGGCTATTCATATGTCATCGCTTTCTAAGCTAAATCGCTTGTTGAAGCAGAAATTGAGTGACTTGCCAATGGAATTTCTTTGACTTCCACGTGATCAGTTAATTAACGAATTAGACGAAGATATGTGCTTCTATTCATTGCAAAATCTCCCACCGTACTAAACTAAGCGCAATTGATATTCGTTGTAAAACGGACTGCTATTGCATGCTCATACAACCAGATGCAAAGTTGTAAAAACCCATTGAATATCTACCTGGACGTGCCACTAACCTGCTTTACTATTATTATTATTATTTACAAAGAGGTATTCTAGCAAACAACCACTTTTGAATTATCTCCACCTCATTTGTAATTCAGCGAGGGTGCTTTAAGGTTTATTTCGTGTATATATCTCCTTCAAAGCGCTACCCGACCCTTGCTCCCAACCCCCCCCCCCTCTTACCTATAGAAAAGTGAGCTGCATTCCAATGGAAACAAGTCCCATTCACTTGTCATTTCCTGAACTTGATTAACGATAAGTCCTCCGACTTGTGCATACGGCTCAGTCTTTGAGTGGCGAAGAACTGTAAGGCCACATCGAGCAGTCCAACCGGTTCGTCTTGGAGCGAAGTTATTTCAAAATGACCTTATAATCCGGAATGCCTCGTTGGAAGGCCTCAGACAACATCACACTGAAGAAATATTCGTCAGCACGCAGGCGATGCGAACCGTTGATGTGGGTGTATGAGACAAGATCGAAATGAACAGAAAAGACCGAAGTTTTGGATTTGGACTTTGCAGTTCGGCAATGACACAAAGATCCAGTTCACGAGAAAGTTTTTGTGTTTGCTGAAGTGAAAGATGGCAACGATGAGCGTGCATCTGACTGAGAAACGCATCGCGAATGCAAGTTGTTTATGGGAATGAAGATGCAGCATTGTTCAACCCCGAGTCGAACTCGCCCGCGATACAAATCGCTTGTAAGGCAAATCCACATAAAGACAAGAAAAATTAATTCTTTCTAGCTACTACTGACTTTGGAATACCACATGGGGGGATAATAATTAAAGCATGGATTTTAAAATGTCCAAGTTCTATCTTCAACCTGACAACGCACAGTCTCCGACAAGTGCATCAACGACTGCAGAAATTCACTGAGTTTCAACGTCTTAGACTTGACTCCATCTGACCTCCGTCTCTTCCGGAACCTGAAGAGATGAAGCACCACCATAGTTTGTGCTGTTACCATTCAGTAGGGCTGTCGATATCGATGCTCTTTTGTTTGAAGAAAAAAAAAACTGGGTTCGGATCCCCTGTAGGATGCGTAGACATTTAAAAGTTTTTTTTTCCATCTGAAGACGAGTTAGTTGGTCTCCATTGGGTGGTGAAAGAGAGCCTTTTTTTTATCTTCTTCTTCCGGACACTCGACCTTTACACCTCCTATGAGACAAACCAATCATAAGAACACAACACACTCGCCTCATAGCCTTGGTTGTTGCGGCCGTAAATCCAAACAACCGCAACCATTCCGTAGAAACCAACATCACTTCATGCGTTACTTACGATGAAAATGCAAACTCGTGTGTGAAGTTGTTTGCTGTTTTGTTCGCCTTTCTGAAGCTTTCCTCATGTTGTCGTTGAAATTTTCTTAGCTAAATTCGCAAATCTTTTGTGGGATTGTCTTATTTTGAAGAACCGAGCGGATTAAATGCATTTCTGTCGCCATTTGCGTGTCCGCAAAATATTTTAATATTTTATTAAAAGAACTTCGGAAATCGTCGCATTCTTTCCATTTAGTCCACAAATTGTCGAGTGACACTCTTCCCAGATATCGAAAGTAAACTTTCAACATCGCAATCCCATCCGCTGATTATTTGTAACAACATTAAAGTCTTTGAACGTGTTCCTTGTGGATGCAGATGCCACTCGATTTGGTCGAACTGGCGTGTCTTCTGATCGTGAACATCGGGTGACATGTCGAGGAAAGTGCGTATCAGCTTCCTCTTGTTTGCTTCCCTTCGTGGACGTTGACTTTTTGGTCAAGTTTAGCATTGCTGCTCTCTTCGAAGACAAAACTCGTCAATTTCATATATTCGGGTGGTTGGGACATCTTATATTCGCTTGGACCACTGATGATGAGTGGAAGCGCAACATCTGACCTGTTCAGCTAATTACGAAACTGGCTTTCTCCGGCGAAAACCTGTTGGGAAGAAGTGAAACTAGATGGCGGGTGATTTTCGTGATGAAAAACCACCTTTGCTTATTGGAAGCATGAAATGGTTGATGCGTTTAGTCTCAAGAGTAGGATTCTGGCTTCCGTTATCAACCTCAACACGCAACGCGAGTAGTGTCCCTTAAAGAAATGGCAAACATACTGTGAAGACCCACAGACTCCCTCCTCCATTGCACGGTACAACAGTAAACCATTCTGAAGGACGATCTGGTGCAATCAATCCCCACAACTGTCAAGAGTCTGGATGGTCAATCCGACCATAACCTAAGACAAATGCAACTTCTGTCGTTCGTCTCCTTCAGAGACAAACAAGGCATTTCAGAAGATAATCTGTTCTTCAGAAAGACAGAAGGATCTTGAGCAACTTACTCGTGAACTCACGTGGTCTTGATGGTATCCTAAAACTGCACTCAAAAATTCGGAAATAACGCCTGTTCCGTGTCGATTCCATCCTCCTCGATACATGGTTAGCATTTAGTGCTCAACTTAGAAGCAAATTCATCCCGTCCACTAAAGAGGAGATAAAATCTTTCGACTGACTTTCTGAAGTCTTAAAATAATGAAAAATGCCGTCCAACAGTTAAGCGGCGACTAACTCTTCAAGAAATGGAGTTTGTTTTCCACTGCATGCCATGGTGGATGGTAGCTGAAGATTCGTCCACCAATCCAGGAATGTCCCATGCTCTTCTCCCACATATAAATCAACCCCTCCCCCCGATCTTTTTAACTCCGCCCCAATTCTTTTCCACCGTATTGCTGCTGGTAGTGGACTTTATTCCTCCTATGAGAAAACGCTCAAGCATCCATAACCTGCGGTTTCCCTTCCATTTGCAGTGGGTGAGGACAAGTTAATGCTACAAGAAACAGAAAGTTTTCTTTTAACAAAGACAAACCAAACAAAAATTTACTTCACTTTCCCTTCAAACAATATCCAAATTCCCAGACACGATCAGATCAGATCTCTCTCTCCAGGCTGCGATTTATGTTTAGCTTTTCTGGATCCAAACGCATCGCATTGATATTTTCGCAGCCTCCTAAAAACATTTTTCCATTTTCGAAAACACACTTCTTCTTTATCCAGGTGCTGTCTATTCTGTACAAATCCCGAATAATCTTCAGATATTTCGGGTAGAACACCAGTTCCCGTAAAAATCCTTATTCTAAATAGCAGATAAAAAAAAAAAAAGCGTGGCGTCAAAAACCTTTGGTAATTTTTTTGTTGTTTCTCCTACCCACAAAAGGTTATTTGGCGAACCTATAGTACAGTTTTGTATCGTGATTTTTTTTTTCTATTTTTCAATCAATTGTATGCATATATATTTTTTAAATTTATTTTTACATAATCTGAAAAAACCCTGCTCTAGAGACCAATCAGGGAACTTTTAAGTCGCTTCAGGCCTCCAATAAGCGAGGCTTTGGTCTCACGTTGATGATGAAATTCATCTTCCATTTAAAGACGATCACAAACATCCACACCCACGGGGGAATTCGAATCCATCGTCTATTGGTTGCAGTGCAAGCAAGCTATCCACTTGGTCAACCAGGATGACAATTTCTTGCCGATCTTACGTCAGGTCATGGGGCTACAACGAGATATATTTTCGTGAGGCAAAAGATGCGTAAGAAGGCTTCGTGCTTAAAGATCTCCGACTTACTTCTCGAGGCATTGCTCAGCCTCGTTTTATTTCAACGCTGACCAGCAGCTGCATTCGGTGACTTCAAAAGCGCGTAAACGTCCTCCAGTTCAACGAAGTGAAAGCGAATTCTTAAAACGTGTTCTTCCAGAAAGTTTTCGCCATCATTATTTGAATTCACTTCAGATGAGTTTTTGTTATACGGACCCCACCTGAAACCCACAGGGGTTGTAAAATCAGGAAACGTCCACTGAATTATTTTGGGAGGAACAGAAAGTGTAGAGGGCGCTGCTATTACCCAGTAATGATTACGAAGCATAATAAAAAGACAAAGGAAGCACTCTGACTTGGAACATTCCTTCTTCAATCTGATTGCTCAAGAAATACTGTGCAATTTCTGTTATTGGCGATATTTCTTAGCGGTGGCTGATTTCAATCAATCAATAAATAAAAAGAAAGGATAAG
The DNA here is from genome assembly GCF_054136105.1 of Typopeltis vanoorti. Taxonomy (NCBI): domain Eukaryota; kingdom Metazoa; phylum Arthropoda; class Arachnida; order Uropygi; family Thelyphonidae; genus Typopeltis; species Typopeltis vanoorti. The sequence goes on from NC_143563.1 coordinate 110,393,449, forward strand.
CTTTAGTTTTAAATGTAAACATTTCATTTAAACATTTCTAGCGTTGCACGTAAGAAAATCTTTGTACAGTTCCCTTCGCAAACATTAAAACTGCAATATTTATTCGTAATAAGGCTCAGCTCTGATTTTTTTTTTTTTTTTTTTTGTTTCTGTAACTTAAACTTGAGAAAAAAAAAATTATTTTTGCGGCTATGTTTTCACGCCATAAAAGATCTCATACGGATATAGCAGGGTTTTTTCCTCCCGGAAACTCGGGTTTTTCATCCCGCATACAGACAAATCGGCCCTTCAGAACACACGCAATTTACAGACATAGAATACTAGTTGTAGTGGTGGTGGAGGTGGGCGGTAGATGGCGTTGATGGAGATGATTCGTAGTAGAGGTTCGGTGTAGTGGTTGAGACAGTTGTATCAGTTGAGAGAGTTGTTGTTGTCCTCCCGCGATGAGTCTTCGGACTCCTTGGAGGTGTCACGAATAATAATAATAAGAAGAACTGCACTCTCGTTTACAACAGGCGATGCTCGTACTTACGTCTCATCGCCATGTTGTTTACCGCGCCAGCCAGTAAAAATTTGGAAGTATAAACTGCTGCGCGAAGTTTATACTTCCAAAGGGGAAGCGAAATTAGTGAGATTTAATTAATAATTTAATTAATACTATTAATTAACTGTTTGCTCTATCGCACAATAAAAGTGTTTTTGTAAGCTCTTCTAAATTTCAATTATAAGCTGTGTCCGCCTCTGTCGATATAGTTTGCTAGACCCACCCATCTCTCTCGGGTCATTGCTGTTCGCAAATAATTTTTAATCAGTTTAACCTTGGAAAAACTTATTTCCGCACTTGCTACGTTAACAGCCCTACCTCAATATGGCTGAACGAGCGCCCTTATTAAGCCGCGGCGTGAAGCAGGCGGCCTCTATGCTACACCCTGTCGACGGCACTGCGAGAAAAATCCTAATCATTTTTAAATTTATGTAACTGAATTCGAACCGATTTCAATGATTCGTGAGATGTTATTTCAATTCATTCCTGCGATGAAGTTAACTCAAGTCACATCGCATCGAAATGCAACTAATGCCAGTTGCATCTAAAAAAAATAATAATAAATAAATAATAATAAAAAAGGAATTCATCGTGAGCGCGTATGTTTTGTTTGCACTTTAAAGTATCCCCATAGCGATGCTCCACTTTCTCCTAAACTCCTTGGGAGAATTTGCTTTTCTTGCTGAGAGTTTTTCCAACTTCAGGATCGTTTCGATAATTAGCCGACTCGGAGAAAAGCTGGGTCATCGTATTAAGTTCGCCTCTCGCAGTCCCAATCAAGAAACACTAAAAAATACGATGGGGAAATAAGAGGAAACACTATTCATAAGCAGTCGCTTCTATACCAAAAATGAAGTCCAAAATTATGTCATGCTCCCCCCCCCCCAAGTTAAATCAGTTTTGTTATTCTCTCTCTCTTTCCGACAACTTGTGTTGATTTCCGATCGAGAAACTCTCTTCGTTGATGAGATATTTCACATTAAACAACATCCTAAGACATAGCAGGTGAGGGATGATCGGAATTGACCCTACCCTCGCAAGGGGCCAGGTGAGCGAGGGAAGCAGTCAGTCGCACGTGCAATTCGACTTCAAAAACACGCTTCGGTTTTTAGCAGTTAAACTGAAAACGTATTTTTGGGCTTCAAATTAACTTTTTAAGTCGTTTTAAAATTAAAAAATAGAATTTGTGATGGTGACAGAAACAGCGCGTGGCCTGAAGAACGGTTTTGGGTTAAGTTCACATTTAAGTTTGTTAACAGGAAGCGAAGCTATTCAGCATCAGAACGGAAACAGAATTTTTGAGACGAAATCACATGACTGAGCGATGTCCAATCATAAGGGATCGCATTCGGTCGGTTCTCGTGAAGGCCTTCTTCGCTTTCTTTAACACGTCCAACCCGCAATATCCCGTCGCTGTCCCACCATTGCGATTTTCGAGAAAACGTAAAAATATCAATTTATTCGACATTTCGTCTCCTACTCGTACAAAACTCAAATCGTCACACCGCTTACGAGGAACCGCTCCCAATGATCGGGACTGAGGGGAAAAAAGTGGGATTTGTTTATTTCCAGCGATGCATCTTTTATTTGATAATTAAGAAAATGGGTTTTCGATGAATGCGAGAATTAACGATGAAACGGACTTCAATAAAATGGCGGAAGGGGATTCGTCAAGGGCGTTAAAAAAGTCAATTGCGTTTGAAAGGGGTGGGATGAAAAAGAAATGGATTACGACAAACCTCCATTTGCTTCCAAGGTCGTCGTGAAGTGTGTCATTAAAAGTGGATTATTTTGCTGCATTTACTTTGTTAAGTGCTCGACAAAAAAGTTAATTAACTCTCCGATGTTTGCTTTTCAGAAGCGAAATTTAAATACTGCTGTCAACGCATTCGAGGGATTTCGTCTTGTTCGTGGTCTACGCTTATGTTTGGGTCACTGAAATGTCGTCGGATGCGACAGCGTAAACAACGTGCGGAATGGAATTCCGAGCAAAGCGCTATCGAATACGCGATGTTGAACGTGACATTTAGGATACGGAATATCCGTTTAATACCTGCCATCGATTGTGTCCGATACCGCGACATAAGAACCGGTCAACAGCGAGAGAACTCGCAGATTTCGAAAAAGAACCTAAAGTCCGATGGGATGGTCCAGTCCATGGGGGATGTCTGGAGAACGTTTTGTGCCCGAGTGCATCCCAGCTGAAGTTCGGCGGCAGGGGTGAAATAATCCTTCGCTGTTTCTTCCAGTCCACGTGGATTATTTTGCCTGGAAGGATGAATGCACGCTCGTGGGGAACGAAGGGGCTTTCTACATTAGGAACGTTTTTCGGAAAGGATGTCCGTCACGTCCGACTGGAGTGTCTACCTTGACGAAACGGAATAGTTTGGGGAAAACGAAGTGGGAAAATGTGATGGGCGTGGACGGATTCCCCGAGAGACTGATGGCCATGAAGATCCGATTTTAAAATCGGTAGATGGATATCGAAAAGGCTAACGAGGGTGGAGATAAAGGGACCATCCCCCCCCCCCCTACATACTATTCGGGTGTGCGAGATTTACATTTCTCCGAATAGCGTGTTGTCCCAATATCTATTTTGGCAAAACGCACGACCCCAAGATAAAACGAGAGAAAAAGGTCAAGTTTTATGGAAAAAAAGTATCCGCTGTGACAAAACTGGGGCCCGAAAGGGTCCTCCAAGTTTCCACTCGGATTCCAGGAGAACCGACGAGGACGAAGGAGTCCTGGAAACTTCAATGACAACACGGAACGTGCAATTTTGGGCGACTCGTGCCGAAAATTACGCAACTTTCAGGTTACTTTTGAAAACCTATGAAAAGGTTCTTTGGGTGAGCGAGCGTGCGGATAAGGGAAGGAAGTTTTATGTTTTCGTAAATGCGATGAGGAGTTTCGTCCTGACGCAAACGAACGACCAAAAAAATTGAACACAAAACGTCCTAAAATATAAAACTGAACTGGGAATTAAAACTCCGATCGACAGACCTCGTGCGTGTCGGTTTTCGTTTAGTTTTGTTTTAAAACAGAATTGCGTTCGTCTTCAGTTCGTCTGTTTTTCAATCAAGATCAGACAGGTTTGAACTCTCGAAATGCGCGATTGGGAAGATCCATTTCGAGGTCATCGCATTTTGCAGACGGGCAAAAATAAAAGAAAAAAAAAGATTTCTTAAGGATTACCACCAGGAATGACGATTAATAAACAAGCGCGGAAAGGACGCGAGAAAAACTGGAGGAAATATGGCGACCGCACCCTTGGAAGCCAGCGAGGAGACGCTCCCATCTGAACAAAACACTCCGTCAACTTCTATTTTTAAAAACGATGCCTCGAAGTGAGAACCTTTTTCTACGAAAGGTGAATCCATTCCACGATGGTCAGCGTTTCTTCTTCCCGGACTACTTTCTTTCTTTCGTGCGCGTAATATTACAATGGCATCCCCATCGGTCGAATCGTCCTGCATGGCAAAGCTCCAAAATGTTGCCCCTCCCGCCCCCGGGGACATCTTTTTCGAGTCGGCATTTACAGAAATCACTCACAGAAATGCTCGACTACATCCGAGTTATGTTGAAGTTCTTTTGTTTATTTATTTATTTTGTGGCGTTTCAGATAATTGTGGGCAGTCCGTCATCTACGAAAGATTCAGCCGCAGCTCATCATGGAAATGCCACAAAATTTCCCGCTTTAGAATGTGCAACACTCTGAAGTCATTCATGATTATCACGCAACACACAAACTTCACATTACGGCAGATTTCGGAGTCACCAAATTCGTCTTCAAACTATTTATTTTTCTAAATGTTCGCCTCTGTAATCAAGACCGACACTCGGATTAAAAATTATGTGAGAAATAACAGCAATCTTGTGCGCTTCGATATGCGGTAGAAAATGAGTGTTTTCTGCAGCAAATTTCGAACCAAATGACAATATTGAAACGAACTTTGAGGATATAAAAATAAAATAAAATAAAACTCCAGAACCTGGATTCGGTGTTGAAAACGCGAAAAGTAGATTACGATGAATCGCCAATCAGTTGTTAGCGCATGCACAATCCATCGTTGTCATAGGAACAGGAAGGCATAACGTCATATCCGAAACGAAACACTCTCGTTATGTGACGCAAACTTTTCGAGTTATTTGCTTAACTATATGTTAAGCAAATAACTCTAATCCTCGAGTCAAAAAAGTGAGAAATTCTTAAACATGTAATCACGTGAAACTACCGCATTTTTCTAACTAGATACGATAACCGAAGGACAACGGAATTATTTGGCGGACGAGAAAAACTTCAGTTCAGAACTGGGATTTTTTTTTCTCAAGTTTCTCAACGCAACTCGCTGCGCTCCTTCTACACAAAAAAGCAGCTCGTTTCACACGACAGCCCACCTGGAGTCGCTTAAAAGAAGCGGATACGCGGAGAATGCAACATACAGAAAGAGTGTTTGCCTATGTTTGACCTTTGCCCTTTCCGTATTAGTGAAGGCAGAATTCACATGAAATATCGCTGCAGGAATTTTGCATCCACTTCCTCCTCTCGACACAACAAACTTCGAAGCCAAGATGGTACGCAAACAGAACGTTCGTTTCCCGATATCCAAAGCAGTCGTAACTTACGGGAAAGAAGGGTTTGGGTCAACTTTCCTTTTACGCGAGCGATTTTTCGTTTTACTTTCTACAAAACGATGCACAACTCACATGAAGCATCACCCCCCCCGCCCGAGGTGTCAGAATCTTTAGCACACTGGTGAGCTGGGAATGCAGAAGGAACTTGCCGATGTTCTTTAAGAACAGCTGTAAGTTCCGCTCGCTCGTTGCAGTTCAAGAGAAGCTGATGTGGCGGATTTACAGTTGAACCGTTTTGCGATTTCGCAGATTGGAGGAAGAGGGAGGGTGGGGTGTTGCAGGTCAGTAATTCGACGCCTCCACAGAAGCAGTTGGAGAAGAGTTTGATGAGCTGCCTTTAATACTGTACTAAACTGCTCAATGCCATTTCTCGGGGGGGGATTAATGACCCCCTTTTTTTTAAGCAGCGTTCCATTCCTTTGCCTCCTTCATGAATAGTTCCACGGCCATCTGTCGCGTCTAAATTTGCACTGCGATTCCCCCCCCCCCCAACTCTCCGCAAAAGCGACTTCGCACATCGGTCAAGTTTCGGGTGAAATGTAGGATGAACCCGTTTTCTTCTTCGTTCGCTCAACTGTTGAAACAAGTGTCGTCCAGCACTGTTTCCCATAAACTTGTGGGGGGAGGGGATTGTTTACATATGTGGAAGAAGATGAATCTTTGATCCACCTCCGGATTATGTCGTGGATTTGGGATAAGAAAATAAACAGGTGGACTGAAGAAAATGGCGACATTAATGTTATGTTCCTTCCTTTTCAATTTTAATGAAGCTGGAAAAGAAAATTCAGTTAATGAATAGCGAACTCATCTAACAAAAAATAAATTTTGTTAAATTAGAATATTAAAAAAAAAAACGAATAGTCAATACGAACACACCACGCGTGTTGAGGGTTCGTAATTTTTTTTAATAATAATAATAATTATGCGATTTTGGATGAGTTCACGCCTTAAGTAGAACAAAGCTAAGGCGGGGCTGGCGACTTCTTGGTTTCTAAATTCATTTCGAAAGCTTCAGTGCAAAGAAGATCCCCTCTTCTAATTCGCTTCTATTCATGTGCATCCCACCCATGGAGGGTTGTCAACTGATCGCGGAACGGAGTTTATAAACGGGAAAGGAACCTTTTAGGCTACTTGCGATGTGCATTAAGCAACGCTGTGTTGCTATCACATCCGGCAGTTAAATTCATTTTCAGCCATTTGGGGTCAAATAAAAATGGCCCCTAACGTTAACCTTCTTAATCTCCTTATGGTCCAGGCGGAAACCATTCAGCTAAATTTGTGGCCCTTCTTCGATTGCATTATTATTAAAAGCTGTGGGGAAAAGGCGAAGCAAATACGAGGGTTTAAGGGGGGGGTTGTGATATCGAATATTCTTAATCTTCACTTAGAAATGTGTGGTCGATCATTGAAAACAGCTTGAAGAAATAATTACTAGAAACGCCACACGATTAAGCGAACAAAACTGCAGGAAACGAATATTGCAACCCGAAAAGATCACAAAACATCAGTGACGGCTCGTGGCTTGAAATCGTCGGTGTGTGCTGCAACTTTCGAAATATACATACACACTGTAAGTACAGTGTATACGTGTTTGGATAAAATACCAAAATTATGGTAAAAATTAAAAAAAATTAAACATCAAAAAATATTGTTGATTATCGATGAACATAATAGTTTGGTATAATTCGAAATTACTTAAAAATAAAATCCATTATCATAATCCCAATGATGTTCTAAAATAAAAACTATAATAAGTGTTATGTCTTTAATTGTAATGTCCAAATATTTAAAGAGACGGAGTAAACACGATAAGCACGAAGAACACTCTACGACGCAAACTGCATCTAAACCACAGTGGAACTGCGCGACGGACAGTGCCGCATTACGCTAATAGCTCGCATTTCACTATGACGTGCATATGCTTGCGCGTGTAGCAATATGACGCTGTGGAAAACACAGTGCTCCTTCGCCCTCCTAACTGCTACAAGATGGATTTTTATTATTTTTTTATACAAAATAAGAGAATTGTTGATGATAAAATTAAATATTACAAGCAAATATAAATAAATTAATAAATATATTAATATATCGAGAAAAATTGGGGGTGCTGCAGTTCCGTAGTGCGTATGCTCGAGCCGCCCCTGCAAAACATTAAAATGTAATCGGAAAAACGGAGGGAGAAAATGCTTCGCAGCTTTGTGTATTTATGTGATCAGAATAAAACTTCGCTTATGCAAGAATCCCATCGATACAAAAAATGCATACAAATAGTGGGGTACAGTGGGGGCATTTTCCCAGGGTCCCGCACTTCCTGAATGGCCCTCATGGTTCTCAGAGCTATCGGTTGCTGTGATATCTCCCTGTAAGAGTCGGCTTGTCCGTGATCGAATGCTGAGCTGGTTTGGAAACGGGCAAATGGAAAAACCTTTTCTTTATAAAAATCATAATATGAAAAAAAAAGAAAAAAAAAGAGGATTTTTTTTTCATTATTCAAAGTGAAATTCCCAATATTATTTTTGCTTCATTAAGGGGGAAGAGTTCTGTTCCCCCCTCCCGCGGAATCCTCCGCAAGCACCGTCTTCTCATTATGCGCAGCTGTCATCGGCGGTGCACGTCTTTCGCTGCGTTTCGATCCAAACGGACTTCTTTGTTGTACAGCCGAAGAACCATGCCGAGGTCAGAGACTCGACACTTCCGTGTGTGCGCGCCTAGCCCTGATGTCAGATCCTGTTCGCGTTTCATTTGCGACGACAGTCAACGCGAAAGCTTCTGCCTACGTTAACCACCTCGACGTTCGCCCTCGTGTTAAGCGAGGCCGTCTGTCCTGGAATAATTAAGTTGTTCGCGACCGACATCGTTCGACGACTTAAGAATTCCCACAGACAATCGTCCCGATAGTTTTCGCCTCGTCTCTCGGAATTCCAGCCATCCCGTTCATTCGGAAACCCAACCGTTGTTATGTTCGAAAGTGAAAGCTCTTAAACCGTGCTCACCACGACCTCTCTCTCCATGTGACTGGTCCTTCGTTCATGTGTTCTTGCGACTGTCGGAGCAGCGGTTGTCAATTTCAATTACCACTTTCGACACGAGTCGTCTGCTATTCGATCTGCGATGTATCCACTTTCTTGTTGCCAGGGCAACGACAAAATGGCAGCCGTTCCATTTCCACCTGTGACGTACAGTTCTTTGTTCGTGCCGTACTTCCTTCAAGTAAGTGCTTTGTTATTCAAAGGAATTTCGTTCGATACTTTATTTTAGCTTCAAGTTATTTCCTCCACGAGAGTTTGTTAATATGCTTTCGGCTGACTGTAAATGAAATCAAGCGTGGCCTGTCACCACTGCTGTTTGACGTCACCAATCACTGAACCAATAGCGATGTGATCTGTTGAAAGGCAATAAAGAGCAAATCTCGATATCAGAGCGTAACTGGCATGCTATGCTCGCAGCTTTACCGCAGTGCCCCGAAGGCTTCAAACTACGAACAAACCGTAAAAGTGTCGCAAAAATGAGTGTTCTTTTAAAACCTTCAAAGCGAAGTTAAGCCACGCCCACATTGCAACTGTCAACAGATCATCCATAAACAGTTTTCGTTTCCGAGCAAACCACACGAACGCAGATTACTGTGTTTAGCTGAAATTCCAAACTTTTGTGTGTGTGTGTGTGTGTGTGTGTGTGCACTTACTTGCTTGCAGGAATCACTTTCAAGTTTCCCCGTTTTTAATAATTTCAAAAAATTAAAACTGCATAATTTATAATTAACTTATACAGATTTATCATTTAAAAAAATTTCTGTCGATATAAAAATAAGATCGATTTTGATATCGCCTCGCACACAAGTGCGTTGTTACTTACTTCTGCTATTTTATTAGAAATTACGCAATGTATTCAAACATGGCCGCTGCATGCAACTTGCAAAAATAAATCAGATCTTTATATTTTTTATATTGCGGTGATTGGTCAACGGACATTAGAGCGGGAAGAGAGAGTCGCCTGTAATACGATTATGTAACATAATTATATAATAAGTCGTTTTAATTAACAAACTCATTAAAATTGTTATGATTACGAAATATTCCACTCTGCACGTCACTAGAACAACTTCTCATGGACAACTCGAAGTGTCATTTATTGTCGTATGCTATCGTTTCAACCCATTACACCTCGCGCTGCAGCTGCTCTCCCAATACAAAAGATTTATCACTCTTAAGTCATTTCTCATTTTAGAAATATCCGAACTCGTGAGACAAACGGAAGTACGTCACTTGATTTGTATTTCCCGTTTCTCAATGTTTCCTTTGCTACTTCACAGTTTTGTAGCTTTTTAGTGTTTTTGATTTCGTTTTCTCCATTATGGCCATTAAGGAAAAAAAAATGCAATTTCCATTAAAAGTCGATTAGTGAACTAAACTGAAACATGTCCAATAAAGTCCGGTTAAATATGTCAAGGGAAATGGACAGACAGACAGAATAAACAGAACATTTATGGGATAACTCGGGAAATAAAAAAAGGAAGTAAATGTGTGTGTGCGTGTGAGGAGGAGAATGTAACAATATTACTGTCATAATAGATCGCGCGAGCATTTTTAAGAACAAAAAGAGGTCTGTTTAGGGAAGTCACACACATTGCAAGTGTTTGTAATCCCCGATTTCCGCAAATGGAAGGTGAGTGGTTGAAAGCATGCCGCAATTTTCGATTCTACGCAGAAATTCTTTTTTTTTTTTTTTTTTTTTTTTTCTGGGAAGGGGATTATTAGATGACACGAATTTCTATACTAATTCCAAAAAGTTCGTTTCACCTGGTATCATTCGATAGCAATAAGTTGGGAGGGGGGGGGGGGGGAACGATTCTAATTTTAAAGGTAAAGAATTTTTTAAAAAAATTCCTTTCGGAGTGGTTATTTCCGGATCTCTCTATCCACTGCCCTGTTACGTCCCTTTATGTTGCGATACGTAAGAGATGCTTCCATTTAAAGAACTGAAATAGCTCGCCCGGATTTCCACGCACGGTGTTTGGAAAGACCTGGGTTCGAATCCCGCCTACAACACGCCGAACTTTAATCAGGACTTTTCAGATAAAGGCGAGTTAACCGGCCTCATGCGGAGATGGAGGGTTTTTCATCCGGCATCCAGGACAGTAGAACGAACATCATCACTTTGCGTGCAAAATATATTTCTAGGCACAGGGCCGACCACCTTATCCTGGAGTCAAAATCTCTCGAACGGCGCTTGAGGATTCGTTAAGAACAGCAGAAGTAGAAGGTGATGCGTCATCGCCAACATTGGCTCTCTTACATTGAGTAGCAGACAACAGGAACGCCAAGGGTCTGAGTCTCCCCTCTCTCTCAAGACGATTACATCTCTATGGGGCCTAAGTTGATTAAGTGTCCTCGAAAATCATGTTGATTTTCTGTACCACAAAAATGTTACATTTCCTCTTTAAAAAAAATAAAAAAATGGTGAGTTAATTTTAGGGCCACACTTGCATGAGAACAATTTATGCAAACCTCCACTAGAATGAGGGTTGCCATTTCCCCCTTACTCAAGGCTTCTTTTTGTTGCCTCTTTCTATTTTATACACATATTGATCAACACTCACAGAAATAGCACCAAAATATGCATTTCAAACAAGACGTCCTTCATGAGAATCGGCAATAATCCAACATATCATGGAAGCATCCCAAAGTAAGACGAACATAATACGGCATCGAGAAATCGTAGAACTTTGGCTAAATTATATCTATCGTGTCATCGTTGCACAGAATGTTATAACCCTCCCCACTTCGCAACTGGCGTTCTTCAATGGATTGACCAAGAGTTGACCTTAAAAGCGTCAATCGAGTGACTCATTTAGTGCACGCTGGAATGAAACTGAAAGAGCGATGGAAAGACTGCCGGATGTTCTGTGCGGTCATTGTCCTGTGGGGCTCGAGCAAAGGCGAATTTTTTTATTCTTTTTTTAATTTGATCCAAGTAGTTTGCTTGAGGATGCAATTCAATTGTGTGGTACTTCCGAACGGGCTACTTCCTATAAAAACAAAGAAGTGTTGGACTTCGCCTCATTTAAGTGTCAAAGGCATTATTAACACTTGGCTGCATTTTTATTCTACTTAATTAAGTTTTTACTCCTACGACAGTACAATATGTTGAACGATCCTACGTGTAGCCTAAGAGCAACAGCTCATCCAGGTATGTTATTACGTTTTAATTTATAAACGCTGCATAATATTTGGCACCAATCAGTAGTCTCTACGTAATTCAGCAATGGGAGGTGACGAGATATTAAAGAATTCACGAGGTTGGTTACGTCATCTTATTAGCAACAATAAGAAGCAATTATCAATACTATTTCACATAATTTAAAGGCGCTTGTTCATACATAAGAAAATCTTCATCTAAAATGTTTAAGTAAATTTCTTAATAAAAATATTTTAAATAGAGCAGATTCTCACTACAGCGAACTCCCAGTTCACCATACTGAGAGTTTGCTGTAATTTATTTATTTATTTTTTAATAGCAGTATTGAGCATGTGTTACTGGTTACCGCGGTGCCAAGGAGTCTGAAGTCCCCCTCCCCCCAAACACACACACCCCTTTCAAGGATTCATTGCTTCAATTTCGACGGAAATCTCGGTGCGTTTTTGAATTTGTAAAGAAATTGTCTTCATTCTGCGAACGAGACAAATTCTGTCGCTGATAGATCATCCCCCCCCCCTACGGATAACGAATCGGAAACAGTTTGGTAAACACTTTCACTGGAACTGACGGCCGCGTGTCTGTAAATAGCAGCGACCTCAAAACCGAGAGATATCTGGAAACGAAGAACCATAGTAGCGCGTGGTCACGTATTTCTGTCGTGCGATGAGGATCTTGGCACGTAAGCACAACCTTCGCTAGGCCTCTGAAAATTGTAAAGGGCACGACTGGGGGAGGGGGGGGTTAATGATGACATCACAAATTGTAGGACGCCTTCAGTAAAAAAGAAATTAAAACAATATAATAATAAAAAAACACCAGGAGCAGGAAAAAATATACAAATGCACGTGTTCAATTAATTAAAGGCCAAATTTTCAGATCGCGCACTTGAGAATACCGCTGTCCTGTTCATGTGCACTTCGCAATTTTCCTCGTGAGAAATCCAAGAAAGGACAATTCAAGCACGAAAGTAATCCGCGCTGTTTGTCGTGTGTATTGTACACGAACCCTTCTCAACAGGTAGAACGTTTGGGGAGCATCTCATTTAAGCTTTTTGAAAAAACCGAATCCGTGGTGCGACCAGGATGACAGTGTCGCGGTTTTTTATCGAAAAATATTTTTAAAATGTATGACGGCGTTCACACTTTTTTTTTTTTTTTTAGCACAAACCTTAGGTACGTGTTCAAACAGGGGAACATCTGCAGTTGGGGAAGTTTTCACTTTTAACTATCATGGCACGAGGTGAGTGAAAGAGTTTGAAACGGGTCAACCGCGAAGATTGTGCGGACAGGCTTCCCGAAGAAACTGACACCACCGTGTATTTCATCTTTGCCAGTGAAATACAGGGTGGTGTCAGTTTCTTCGGGAACCACATTACGAACCTCGAACCACATTATGGATTTTGTTTCGTTGGAGCCTGACGGCTCATTTCGGAGGCCTCAGCTACAAGTCAGGGTATTCTGATCGCCAGGTGAGTTCATCGTAAAATTTAATACGACAGCAACGAGAGACATTTTCGGTCTGTGACCAAAGCTGTGGTTCAATGGTGCGCTCATTTCGACTGCTCCATCACATCGCGGGGCCCTTCGTTTGCTTCGATCACTCGACGAACAGCAAAAAAAAGAAAAGGGGGTCGTCTTACTTCCGCCGATTGCACTAAAAAAACCAGTCGGAATGCGAACACAATTCGCTTCTTAAGTGAGGGTGTGCACGCCGTCTTACACTCATTTCTCGGGTGTAAAATGTTGTGCAGCTCTTTCTCTGGACCGACGTTGCCACTGAGGTGTGGTCTCGAAGCGCGTGCTCAATCTTCACGACTGCGCCTCTCGATGCAGAACTCGAACCAGGTTTCTATTTTCTTATTTCGCAAGGAAAGGTGGCATTCCTCGGTGACTAAATTTATTCGCGTAGTCCTCCTTGCGTAGAAAGCATGGGGGGGGGGATATTCACGCGGCGTGTTAACTTTTCTTTTTTGTTTTCCTTTTCCCGCTGCTCATGACGCAAATGAATACGCCAAGCGGATCTTGCACGAATGATAAAAGCGAAGTTCTCTGCTGAAATAAGTCGACCTCTCGTCGGCGGTGATTGCAGAATACAAATAAGGGGCGACTGCTGTCATCAAATGGATGTAAAACAGCGCGTGCACTTCCATCCCTAATTTTTTTTTTTTTAACATTCGATGAAGCTCGTCTGCGACTTTAGTTATCCTTGTGCTGAAGGTGATTGAAGCTTGCTGCATGTTTTTGATAATCTGAAAGGATTTTCATCTTAGAATTTTGAATATTTCAGTTTCTCAGTTGCGTGTTCCAATTTTTTGCTGGTTTTCGATTCAGATTAATGGCAAAAAAACAAAGAAAATAAAACTCCTGATCTCTCTTCATTCCTTAAAACACAAACTTCTTTTAGTCTCAACTTTGGAAATCGGTAGGTAGCTTGTCTCCACACTGCGTTGCATTGGCAGCCGAGCTCATTTCGACCGATGGTTTGTAGACTAAGAGAACACGCCAGATCTCGTTTTCCTAATTTCGAACCGATTTTTGTGTGAAATAGTGCGAGTTCTGTGGTCGGTTTTTCTTTTGCTTGCGCAAAAGATCAACAACTCAGATGGAAACGCCTCGAGAAAGTTCCTGTAGTTGGTGACTACAATCTAAACTATGATGATCTGCTAGATCGTCTTCTGTCAGTCTAGCATCATTGAAGTTAGCGCAAACTCCCCTTGTGACAATTTGGCAACGAAAACAACTTCTTGAAATAGCGTCAGTGTGACTCTTCATCAAATCACTAAAGGAATAATAATAATAATTAAAAAAAAAGATGTGTTCAAGAATTTCAGGAGAAATCAAACAAGATAAATGGAAGTTAATAGTAGACGGTATTTATTTCCCCTCCCCATCCTTTTCCATTGAAAATTTGCTTTTTCTCCAATAACATTTTTACGTAAGAAGAACAAGGAGTTTTTTTTGGGGGGGGGGATAAATGCCGCAAAGGAAATGGGGTTCAGATGACGGAAGCGATTCTTTCGAGCGCATCATTTGATGGATAATAAGATGGGAGTCGCGTTCAAGGCCTCAGAGACCACAGAATTCTTGATTTTGTGCGCGAATATCCACCGCAGATCTCTTTGACGAAATTCTTTTGGAGCCGCCACTTCCGGTTGTTCACAGCTGAAAGCAGCATGTGGTTGTTCATATTCGCAATTGTGTCACCGAACACGTTCCGTTGTGAGATCAGCAGTTCTCAAAGGGTGTTCTCTCGGGAGGATCGGAGAACATTTTCACGCTTTGCAAAATATTACCACGAGAGCTTCCAGAAGGACGTTTTTTCTGCAAATAGTTCGCGAATGCATCCGAGAACTCTCCTATTGACACGAGAGAAGTTCTTGTTAAGCAGCAGGCTAAACAAGGGGGTGCATTCGGGGTTTTGTTGTTCGGATGACGGACTGCACCAAAAATCTTCTAGAAGCGACATTTTGCAACCTCCGAGGCGAAGGGTGACAGGAAAAGGAATTTGGTAACAGCTTCGCTCGTGTTCGTGCGCCAGGAGGTCGCGAGGGAATTCACTCCACCTGACAGGTGTCAGAATTTTCGTGCACGCGAAGTTGGCCACACATCACGTGACCCGAAAATGCGTTTCGGGTTAACGAAAGACACCCGAGGTTCCTGTTCGATTAATGCTGCGGGGAAAAGGAGAAATCGCTCGGAACGCGCTCCCACGTGGTAGCGGATGCGCCTGCACGTTTTCGGTAATGATTTGTTTCAACTGTTCTCCGAAGCGGAATTTCGTTTATCACGTATTCGACTATCGGTTCGGTCAGCAGTTGAATCGTCATCCACGCACATCGCGGGTTTCAATTTTTCCCAAGAATTCCGGTTGCACCGCTGGAATATTCCGCCGAACATGGCGGAGCTGCAAATTCAGTAGAAAGACTTCCCAGATGGGATTCGAAATATTTCATAAAGACAGACACCCAAGGGCACATCCGAGTGATAAAATATCATCTGCATTCCTCTTTTGCATTATAGCAGGTCGACGAAACGCACATCTTTCCTCTTTTTTTTTTTTATTTTGCTTCGATGTGCTGTTTACAACGGAGCAACCCTCTTAGAGGTGTGTGCATGTGTGCGAGCATTTTAAGGCTTCCCTCCGTTCCTTCCTCTTTCCATTTTAACGCTATCTTCAGTACTACTATCAAGCACAACTTGTAATGCACTTCGATCCCTCGTGCTCCAAATTAGTTTGGGTTATTAATCAGTCCAATGATATTTTCCAACAAACACATTTAATGTACGCAATTTTTTTTTTTTTTTTTGCAGAAAACCCTTCTTTTTTTTTCCCCTTAGCGACCACCTCCCCACATATCCATTTCCCTTTGCATCCAAACTTAAAGAAAAATGTCTTTAAATATTGAAAATATTTAAAAAAAAATTTAGGATTTGAGCGGCTTTTTTTTTTATCATCGCATCGCAACAGAGTCGACTAAAATATAAAAAACAAGTGAAGTTGAGAATTGTTTTTTACAAAACAGCTTCGCGGAGACTTTGCTATCTTATAGCACAGAAATTCTTCCTGCCATACAAACCCAAAATTCACTTTGGTCCAGACTGGGCAATTTGATCTTTTTTGCAAACTGAAGTCTGTACGAAGAAAAGGGAATTTTCCTCTGCAGACTGTGTGTTTGCAAAACCCCAGGAAGCGTTAATGCTACCTCGCCTTGCACTCTCGGGTGCAGTTTGAATCGGCGTATTGAGATGCCTCCTCGTGCATTTTATCAGCAAATAGCCGATGTATTTGACTGTTTGTTACACCACGCAATTTTTATTTTAACTCATTATTTTATTTATTAATGGGATTGATTTAATTAAACTGTAGAGAATCCGAACGCATACGACTTCCCAAAGCAAAAAGCCTCTCCTCCCGCTGGGGAATAAAACCGACACCTTTATGTTCATTCTCAATTTTATGTCGAAAATGTGTTTCGGCTAAATAGCAAACGGTTCGGCCAGTTTATTCCCACTTAATTGCATTTTGAAAGAATGCAGTTCAAAATAAAGAAAAGCCGACGTTTTGGGGATTGCTGTTGCCAAGTCGAGCGTTTTAACGTAGTCCATCGTTTGTTAGTTCTATAGCACGTGCACATTTTTATTCGACTGCGACTGTTAACGAGATTGCACGCTGAGAACTCCTGCATAACTCTGGGGCAAAAGAATCGCGTAAGGGCTGTTGAAGTCTTGGTTCTATTCACTTTTTCCTTCGTTCATTTATTTTTCCTAATTAACAGACGCGGATTGTTGCTGTGCGGCAAATTTCGTCCTTGAGATTAACGAAGTTAATAATAAACGGAGATAATACACGAAACGTTCCGTAAAAATGCGAATAGGTTGTCATGTGGGTACGCCGTACGCTTGTGACATCCGCTTCTTTCCCTAAACTTTTCTCGAGGTTACTGCTATCATTTCTCGCTTGACCGCATCGTTTGCACGGTTGGTGCGCAGCAGGTGTTGCCCGAGCTCCATTGACGTCAATCGAACCAGGTGCACGTGCTGGTGGGACTGCTTCCGGACCCGGAGAATGCGCACACAGATCGCAGCCAAACAGGTATGGCTATTTTTACACCGCAGCTCGACCTCCGAATCGCAAGAAACGCCCGCTGCAGGTTTTTTATTCTTTCGTCTTTCACACGACCCCAAAAAAAATCCTGCTGCGCCAAGCCGATGTGTGTCATCGGAGACAAGAAAACGGTGCCGTGCAAAATGCTTCACGTGCATTCTCAGAAGCGCCAAAAAGATCCCTGTGTAAACTTTCCCCGGCATTCGGGTGAGCGTCGTGAATACAAAGTAGATGTCGGGATGCACGCGGTGTGGATTGTCTGCACGTATTTCGGTGCTGTAAATTCGTGTCTATTTGACCACACTACAATCCCTACGTGCAATTTACTGCTGATCTTTGCACGATGTTTTTGGCATTTCCGTCTTCCTTTACTTTGCCAATGCCTTCCACTTTTCGTTAAACGCGCGTGCTCTTCGCCATCCATGGTTTCTTTTGCGGTGGGAAGCTTCATTTGCGCTTCGTGTGAAACTATTTCTGTTTCATAGCAGAGTCGCGCAACTCTGCATTTGTGCGCCCCCTTTTATTTCAATCGAGCCCTTCGTTCACACAGTTCGACTTTTTTCTCGGAGACAGCGAAAAGTAATCTTGCAGAACTCGCAGCTACGCTCACTTCGTGAGAATCGTTTGCTAAAACATACATTTCCGGCATTTGCAATAAGACCAACGCCTACAATAGAGTACGACATCCAAATTTTCGTTTGTTCCCCCCCTCCGGCCTGCATGCAACACAAGGAAACGGGGTCGAATGCCCTTTTTCCCCTTCATAATAACTGGACGTGAATGTGCTAGTTAATATGAAGCGTATGATCCCCCGTCTGCCAAAACCCTCCCCACAAGCGAGAATTACGAAAGGGAAACTCATACAGTAAACTCAACTAGTGGTGGGCCTCTAATTATTATTATTCTTTTTTATTATCATGAAATGTAAAAATCCCTCTTAATTCAAATATCGAGTACGATGGCAACAGGCTGAAATTACCAATAAATGGATAGAAAAAAATACGATGAGTATTAGAGGTCAAGCATAGCTAGTACGGGCCTCCTGTTTCTTCGTGGATAACCTTGCGACCAGTCGGTGACCTGGCCGCGCAGGTTCCTGAAAGCCTTCGTTTTCTTCCATGTGGTCCCCCAGAAATATTCTTCGCCGGGGTGCCCTTCTTTGTTGTTGACCGACAAGGGGGAGGCAACCCTCACAGCACTTAGGCCGAGTGTGCTTCGCTGCTAGTTAACACTCGTGTCGCTATTCCGGCATCGCAGAAATATAATCGGGACGGGGTCGTACGACATAAGACCGAAGCGTGGACACAACGCAGGGTAAATGATTAAACATAGCATAAAGTTTTCCAGATTTACCTGAGTTAAGGGGGTTTTATTATTATTTATTTATTTATTTATTAAGAGAGCAGCCGAAAATTCCATGAAAAGTCTCGTTTGTTTCAACTCTGGAGAACTGAAGCCGCTTTCTTTCATCTCATTCGGTGCATACTGCGCATGCGCATGGCGGGATCCAGGCTTCGCCGTTCACGGTGGGTGGCAGATGTATTTTTACGCTCATGCTTTTCAGGCACAGGCTCGAAAGCGGTGCTGAGAAACGAAATTTCAACCCCCCCCCCTTCTCCGTTCGAGGTGTCTACAGTTTATTGCAGTGCACCTGCAAGCAAGCAATCCCACCACACAAATCCCCCTTTGACAAAACGTGGAAGAGTTCAAGGGCTGACAGACGATGCTGTGAGGGATGTTCCTAGAATGCTCTTAAAAAGTAACCAATAAAAGACTTAAATAACATCTTTCGAATAAATAAGAATAAAATAGGGACGTGTGGCATCCTCGAGATAAGACAAACTTTAAGCTCTCCTACCCAACACCATCCGCACTGCTTCGCTTCCTTGAGCCGCAAGTCCGATTGCTTTCACTTCCCTACCTGCGTGCAAGTTTTGTATTTGTATTTGCACACCGTCATATTTTCGCGATGGTGACAAAGCATCGCATCGTTTACCTTCGTTCCCAGACGGTGGGGTTTCGTACTCATTAAACTGCTAATGTGACGCTCAAAATATACTAGCAAACCACGTGATCAAGAACAACATGGGCGACATTTCCCCAAGTCGCCTGCTTTCCTTAGATGTTCGTTGGCGAGCAAAAGATCGTTGTGTTGAAATTGCTTTGTGTCTATTCAACAGGGGGTGGGGGAACAAAATGGATATACATAAACGAGATGAAGGGGGTTCGTTAAAAAAATTTTACTGCTTTCCGACTCGGCTTCAAAAGACTTCGTCCAGCAAATGAGATGAAAGATTCTTAACAAGTCCCAGAACGTAAGCAATGAGATTTATGACAGGAATCTTCGTATTAATCTTCTCACCTCGTGGAATCCGAGAACTGTTTTTCCGGGACGGTCAAGTGTGTTGACTGTCCTGTAAGTTTAGTTGCATCCCAAGCAACTACGAGAAAGGCTAACTGGGTGTTGTTTTGAAAAGCCCTTATGAAGGTTCTTCGAGACGGGATTCGAACCCAGGTGTTTCTAGCCAAAGGACAACCGAGGCGGCCGAGGTCTTGCACCGATTCGTTTTTTTCTGAACACGTGGGTGTGATGTGCTCGCGAGAAACACGAAGCCATCGGAAAGTAAATAAGTCGGCACCTTACCGTGAAGCTGTAGACGTGCTCGTGGCCTTTTCAATCCTGCTTTTGTTTGGAACGGATGACAAGCCTTTCTCTCATTTGGAGAAAGGAGACTCCCTTTGCGAAACGAATCCACTGGCCGTGGCTCGCTTTTGTCACCAGCTGGCATGCTCCACTTGATTGCGTTTCTCTGAGGTCATCTCGATCGACAACATCTCCAGTTGAAGGCAAATTAAGGTGGCGTCGACTGTTTCACGATTTGTTATGTCGAAATGCATCGAAAACGCGCTGTTGTGGCAAGATCTGATCGAACCACATTCTCGTGGAGCTTCTACGATCGAATCCAGTTTGCAATCGAAACACAAAAGTTCGCGGGCGTTGCCAGGTGTTTCTTTTCTTAATGTTAAATACCCCTCCCTCCCCTCTCCCGATCGAAGGCCGTAAATCCATCGTTAGCACTTGGCTTATCGGGGAGGCAAAAATAAAATAAAATACGAACATGAACAAAACCAGAGATCAAAGTACGTAAGATGACTTTGCGTCGCACTGTAAGATAAAGAAGAACCCTCATCCAATGTAAACTTAAAGTTTTGGCTTTTCTCACATGAGAAAAGCCCAAACTTTGTTATTTTGATGAGAAAAGCTTCTGCTGAAGCTTTTCTCATCAAAATAACAGAACCGAGAAAAGAGGTTCACGTGATTTTGGTTCCTAAGATCTGCGTGCCACTTATGGGTACACACATCGCTTTAGCCTCTCCAGAGGCACTTTTCGAACTGTTCCAAGTGTTTTGGTTTTCTTCTTTCACTTCCACCAGCCGATGGGATCCTGAAGGGTTAAAAAAAAAAAAAAATCCGTAGAGAAGCAACGAGAGCAGATGGTTTGCTGGATACCTGGCTGCGGTATTTCTCAGAAACAGCTTACCGGAAGTAGCTCAAACTGTAGAACAGATTTGAGAAGAGAATTTCAGTCCAAAAAATCATTTTGGATTGGAATACTTTCTATAACTTGCGATGGTGGATAATCTGGAGCTACATTCTTCTAAGTCAGTCGAGCGTCCAATCCTCGTGAATCCAATGGAAGAAGCGCAAACAAACAATTCTCGCAAGAATAGGGAGGGAAGGTTTTTTTTTTTTTTTTTTAAAGCGAGATGGGGAATGAAAAGTTCGACGAACTGTTTCCAGATGAAGCATTTTCATCTGGAAAATGCTTCATCATTTCCATAACCTTGTTTAGGAACGCAGAAACGCACACTAAAATAGACGTTGTGTTCTTGCACTCACTTTGCATTTTTTTAACGGATCCAAAAATAACAATCCAGGATTTTGAGGGGCGGGGTGGAAATCTTCTCAAGACCGAAACGCACTCGATTTCTGTCAATAATTCGTTTGTCAGGCGCGGGATCCACTGGACTTTGGCGCCGATCGAAGCTTCAGCAAAATGGGACTCATAAGGCATATTCCGGTAATTGGACCACATTTTTTATTATTATTAAGCTAAAAGCACAATAAAGAAATAAAACCCGACAAGTTTCGTAAGTCGTTTGACTTGGGTAAAAGGTAACTGAAAGTTAAAACAACAAAAAAGAGAAATTCACACTATTCAGTTGTAGCCGTCTGACTGTTTATAAAATGAAAAAATCAGAATGCTGATTCAAAGCAGTGCTAAGTTTAAACAATGCTGGATGATGTCACGTTCTGTTGGTCACGATCATAATGTCCGAGATCTGAGTGATTTTTTTTTTTTTTTTTTTTTTATCAAAGCTGATCAAACTTGGTGTAGAATTAAGCCTTGGTTTTTATTGCATTGCGTTGGAATTCTAAGCATGTTTGCAGCTTCTTTAAATTTCCTCACGTAACAGTTTTTTTCTATATAAGACATGTTTGTTTTCTGCCAAAGTACATTGTGGCCGTGGAATGGAAAGCTAGACCTGATTTGTGCGTTCATGCGAATTTTCAGGACTCGTCAAAAATTACTTCCAATCCCAGAAGATGAGTGAAGGACGCTTCCCTGGCGTCGCAATCCTCGCCCTCGAAAAGGAAGCGGCGCAAACAAAACACACTTCGATCACATCACGGATTCACTCGCTGTGTGTGCAAAACCCGCGCAGTAAAATTTTGAGGGACGTTTTAAGAAATATTTTGGCTGCATTTTGTCAAACAGAAAACGAAATCTGATTTTTCTTGATCCGAAGTGGAAAAAATAAAAGTTATTAACCCATTTCGGTCTCGCCCCGCTGAGGTTTTTGTACATCCAACGATGATCCAGAAAAATACTCTACAGATAATCCACAAACACGACGGGCCGTATTGTGTGCCGTATAATCGCGCAATGTTTCTGCGATTTATCACACGATTCACCGAAAATCGATTCCGTTCCACTCTAAACAGCCAATCATCACTCATTTGCTCAACTCCTTACGACTACTGCAAGTATCTTAAGACCAGCTCGTTATTTTTCGAAGGCAGTACCAGTGAAGCCCCCCCCCCCCACTTCCTTATCGGTTTTCTATTTGCAATCTCGGTCCCTTAAACTATTAACCCGAGGGTGGAATAGCAAACATATACTTCGGTACTGAACTGCGACGGTCGATTCCTTTGCTATTAAGATCGCGGGGTGTTTCATTACTTGTGTCGTTTGTTCCTTTATATAGGGTGTCCCAAAATTCACGCAAGAAGTAATTTTGATGGAAAACAGGTTTTTAATTAAAAATTGTAATTTCTTATTGATTCATAAAGTATACAGTATAGGGTTATGCATGGAATAGCATATCGGGTAAATGGCCTCCACGGCTTTGATGGCACATACGCACTCTTTTGTCGAAATTTTCCATGACCGTTTTGCATAAATGTGGCTGAATTTCGTTGATACAGCGCTCAATTTCCTCCCTCAAGGCGTGGGTGGTCGTGGACTTGTTGGAATAAACCTTAGACTTCAAAAAACCCCAAAGAAAAAAATCCAACGGCGTTAAGTCACATGATCTGGGCGGCCAATTCTGATCACCAAAGCGGGAAATTACACGACCAAGAAATGACTCATGCAGTAATTGAATTGTTTCTCGGTCTGTATGGCATGTGGCACCGTCTTGTTGAAACCACATGTCGTCCACATCCATATCTTGCAATTTAGGCACAAAAAACTGGATTATCATGTCGCGATAGCGAGCACCATTAACTGTTATTGCCTTACCAGCCGCATTTTCGAAGAAGAATGGACCGATGATGCCTCCAGCCGAAAATCCGCACCAAACAGTGACACGTTGTGGATGCATTTGTTTCTCAACAATCACTCGTGGATTTTCTGAACCTCAAATGCGACAATTTTGTCGATTAACGAAGCCATCAAGATGAAAATGAGCCTCATCGCTGAAGATGATTTTGTTCGAAAAATAAGCATCCACTTGTTGTTGTTCCATAATCCATTCAATGAACTCTCTTCGCTGTGTGTGGTCAGTAGGCTTCAGTTCTCTTTGTAAGCATAAAGATGCAAATCTTTCGTGAGAATACGATGTAGAGAGCTTCTCGAAATGCCCAATTCAAGACCACTGTGCCGAATTGATGTTCCTGGACTCTCAGCAACACTCTCACGAACTGCTTCGATGTTTTCTGTCGAACGACTTTGTTGAAGGACGGCCAGAGTGTATAAGATCACTAATTGATCCAGTTTCCTTGAATTTTTTAATTAATCTTTCCACAGTTGATGAAGTTAAATCACTATTCCGACCATATTTTGTACGAAAATTGCGAACTGTAGCTGCCAAACCTTCATTATTTTTAAAATATTGCTCAACAATGAAAATGCGTTGTTCTTTCGTGTAGCGCTCCATTTTTAATAACCCTGAACTGTCAGCTGTCACGCGGTCTTTTTTTTTTCTCGTTGGCAACACTTTACCGCACAAATGGTGCTAAATTTAGATCTTGCGTGAATCTTGGGACACCCTGTAGAAGGAAGATTTGGAATTTCGAAGGTTCGCCGTACGAAAAAACCTTGAGAGCCGAACTAGTGTTCAACCGACATGTGATTGCAGCACTTAACATTTGCAGTCGCTCCAAATGGTGCGTGATGATTACCAGACTCGACTTGCTCGATTAAAGCACATACGACTGTTCCTGGGCGAGAAACCACGATATTTTACCTCACACCAAGGTAAAAAAATCTGAAAGAATTACCTAACTTGTCAGAATAAAGAGCTTTTCCTCTCTCTCTATTTTGCATGCCCTTCTCCAATACTTTTGCTAATTAAAAAGAAAGCAAAAAAGCAACTCGTTCGAAGTGCGTTTGAATAAGTGGGGGCAGATTCGCGTCTGTAAATGATCTGCTTACTTCGAGGATTAATGGGGAGGGCAAGGGGGATCATCAGAACCGAAGGGAGGTTGAAACTGAATACTTTCTGGTTCAGAAATGCTAATTCGGAGCATAAAATATTCCGAGAACAAAAATATCGGAAGTGCTTCGACGCTGACTTTCCGATGCTTGAATCCGACGGGAGCAAATGAACGCATTTCGGTTTCAGACGCGTTTAAACATAAGAAGCCCGTCAAGAAGTAAACGCATTTGTGTCGACTCACCTGACACGACGTTTCCCCTTTCAACGGACTTCGGTCAACGACATGAACCTTGCGAGGTGACAGTTTTGGTGTGGTGACGCCATTTCGCGGGAAGAGGTCTTCGAATCACTTTCTTTTGAGACTTCTTTTTGAAAGGGCTTGTGGCGTCTGCTTTGGAAAAATCATTCAACTTCAAAATAAGGAAGAAAAAAGATCCTCTGTTTCCCTTTTTAAGGAGAAAAATCTCTCTTAATAGGACAGGCCGTAGTAGTTTACGGGGGGGGGACGACAGTCAATCGTTTGCGACAGCATTTCTTTGTTTAATATACAAGGGGTCTGTTTTTCCTGTTGAGCGAGAAAGAGTCGGACAGTCATAAAAATTACAAAGTTGCATTACGTGATTCATATACGGTCCCTTGTAAAAAAAAAAAAAAAACTTGATATAATGACAAGATTGAATCCGCACGACAACTCCTCTCCCCACCCCCGCGGATCAAGCATCACCCGGATATTGGAACCCGTTTTCGAAATTTCTTATTTTGCATTCCGATGAGCTTGCTACACACGAAAAAGGTTGTCGCGTGTGACAACCTGCATAAGCACGTGCATTTCGAGACCCCGTTAATAATATTAAGACAAAGTAACGAAGGAAGACGAACACGTTTCAAATAACGGTGCAGGACGAATAATTTCTGTCTTCGTATTAAAATATCTTCGATTTTGTTTCTCAAATTGCGGTATTTTTAACTCAAACCCCGTGATGGGGTTAAAGCAACAAAAGTAGGAATTTTTTTAAAGTAAAATTCTATTTACAGAAGAGAAAGGCACAATTTATTAATATTAATGCCTCAAACTAAATATTGTCCATCCGAGCGTAAGGGATCGAGAAAAAAGGGATCAATAATTTTGTTACTTGAAAACTATGTTCCAAGTAAAGTTTATTGTCACAATTTATGGCATTCGATTGTGTTGGGATTTCCGCTCAACAGCTCTTGGTGAACGGAAATATATGTTTCGAATAAACGAAAAATATATTTCGTTTCGGGAAAGACGCTGCTGTTGCGTGTGGGAGTATCCAGTGGCATTTGGATCCGTGATGAGGTCAGACGTTATTACTTCGTAGGTGGGAGCCGCCGCAGGATACATCGCTCCCCCAAGTTCTCTATGTTTGTAGTTACGTGTGGTCACGGGCCCACCTGCCTGTTTTGAGAGATGAAAACCCCCGCCTCTGTATATGAGACGGGCTAACTCACCTTTAGTCGAAAAGACCCGATAAAGGAATCGAACCCAAGGGCTTCGCCTATACCGACTGAGATACGGAGGCTCCACCGAAGGGCGCCGAATATAATTTATGGTTTGTACCTCGGAAAATTGTATACTACTGCATTAGCGCACTTAGGATTTAATCTTGGGGTGGGGTGGGGGGAATCCCAAGTTGAGTAGACGATTTGAGAATACACACGACGCATCGCTTACGACCTATGACGGAGAATCTGCAATGATCGCTAATTCATACGTAGTATAGAAATAGAAGACACGACACAACATAAATTTAAAAAAATGAATTTTATTAATTAGGAAAAGATTTTTGAACATTTTTATAGTTTTTTTTTTCCTTTTTCTTTGGGGACCATGGCTCCTTCGCCCCCCCCTCCCCCTCTGGGTGTGCCACTGTACTACTGCTGGGTTAAAGTTATTTCGACATCATTATGTTCTCCATTCCTCGCCAAGACTTCGTCCTTCCAATTTCGAAATCAATCCCGCGAGACTCTCTTTTACCATCTGGTAAAAAATTTAAGCTGTGAATCCGTTTTCGTCTTTCTTAAAAATTCCTTTCTTTACTATAAGAACATTCCGGTTTAGGGAATTTCTCATTATCAAATCTTCTCCGTACCACCACACGCACGCACCAATTCATAAACCTGAGAAAATTAAGTCGAATGTATTCGCTCCACGAACTACTGCTTAAAAGGGGGATTTGGTGATATTAATTTACCGCTGCAGTCTCTTTCTGTTCCTCTTCAATTATGTTTAAAATATGTTACGTGAGGCCCATTAAACCAATAGGTGTGTGTGCAAGTATGTATGTATGTGTGTATATATAAATATATATATATATCTTAAGCGATCAAACAAATATAATACAACCAACAGCTTTAAAATGATTTTCCCACCTGCATTATGATCAGACATTTACTTGAACAACAGAAGATGGCGCTACTTGTTGTACATAGTAAAATTGACGATTTTCTGTAGCCTAACGCGAGTGCAGTGGTTGTTATCTTCGTTTGAGACGTGGCGCTTGGAGGACGCTGCACACAAATAGGTCACACGTATTTCGAAATTTGAGTAGCACATGACCAGTACGATTTTGAAGGCACTTGTAATTTATATATTTATTCGTATGGAGTTCCCTCCCTTTTCTCCCTGTCCCTATTGGGGCCAGTTGAGCCCCCTCATGGGGGGTTAAGTATTTATGGCTGAAGTGTATCCGTCTATGTGTGTTCAAGGGGCCAATTTGCGGGATGAAAAGCCCCAGATAAACTGGGGGGGGGGGGGGAACCCTGCTGTCGAGACCGGCTAACTTGGCTATGGCTGAGGAAGATCCTTAAGCTCCTCACGGAGGCGACGGGAATCGAACCTAGGACACTCCTTCTCCAGGCATATGGTTGCGAAGCTCAAAGCCGCTAGGCTAACTTAGTGGGTGTGCGCTTCGCAACCTTAGTGGGTTGCGAAGCGCACACCCACTAAGCTAACCGCGCGGACGCAGGTGTAATAATAATCTGCTATGACCAGTACATGCGCAGTCATCATTCGAGATGACAACACAATTTTATACGAAGCGCTGCTTGCATTTTGATGCATCGAGAAATGTTCAACCACTAAGAAAATAATGCATGCATTTATTTTGTTGATCACTGAGGAACCATACCATTTCAACATCCCCTCCCCCCAAGGGTAACCAACTCTCTGGGAGTTTAATACCTTATGCATTATGTGGAGTGCTGTACGGAGATTCTTTAGTAAGAGGTGGGATAGATGAGAGTTTGGCAAAATCGTACCAACCTGGTGCGAACGTTAAGGATGTACGCGATTCAATTAGAATGCAAAAGCAGAGGGTGAAAGAATCGATAGTAGTAGCAGGAACGAATGATTTGAAAGGGGACAAAATGGCTATGAATGAGGATGTGAAGGAATTGCTTAAAGTGGCAAAAGAGAAGAGTGAGAGAGAGTTAGGATGGTGAGTCTGTTACCGCGGTATGACAGTGAAGGGTATAGAAGGAGGACCAAAATTGCTAATGACTTTATGCGCAGATTATGCAGGAGGAGTGGGGTGGAATTTGTGGATGTGTGGAGCGAGTTCGATGGGTGAAAGGATTTATATAACATGGATGGTTTGGATTTGAATGGATTTTGTGTACGGAAACTTGAAAAAGTGTTGTTGAATGAAGTGGATGTGCAGAATCAGGGAAACTAAAGTTATTAAGGGGGGGGGGGAGGAAGAGAAGTAGATATGCAGACTTTAGGGAGACAGTTGAGTATGAATGTGTATAATATGCCCGAGAAAATAAAGACAACAAATCAGAATGGGATAGTTAGTACAAGGCATCAAAATAGGAATGGGACAAATGGGCTTCTGCAATTCATGTACACTAATGCCAGGAGTATTAGGAACAAGAAGGAAGAATTTTTGGCCTTGGCTGGCACTTCCAGGCCACAGGTTGTTGGTATTAGTGAAACATGGCTGACTGAAGATGATATACGTGTGTAGAGGCTTAAGTGCTGTAATCCCCGTAGATGTCCTAGTGACTAGGACGAAATATAAGAAGAATTAAATTCTGTTTTAATTCTTTTTGAGTGTTGTAAAAAATCCATTAACCTCCAACATGGTGAAGATGATATAGCTAGTGGGTGTTCAGGAATGACAGGGAGAATAAAATGGGGGAAGGAGTGTTATTGATGATAGCTGATGAGTTGCAGCCAAGGA
Source organism: Typopeltis vanoorti (assembly GCF_054136105.1). Lineage (NCBI taxonomy): Eukaryota > Metazoa > Arthropoda > Arachnida > Uropygi > Thelyphonidae > Typopeltis > Typopeltis vanoorti. The sequence goes on from NC_143563.1 coordinate 110,421,580, forward strand.
GAATAGAAGTTGAACTGTAAGATAGAGAAAGGAGCACATTCGAGGCTAATTGGTGGGAGAACTGAGGCTAGCAGAACAAAATATACAATTGGGTGCTGCTTTAGACCAGGTGATGGAACAGATAGTGGCGATAGTATGCATAAACAAATTGATGAAATGCGTGGAAGGGGGATAATTATTATGGGAGATTTCAACTATGGTAGCATTGATTGGAGTGAGGAGAGGACACACGGAAGGAAGGAATTGGATTTTATTCAATTATTAAGGGATAACTATCTGAGACAGCATGTAATTGAAAATACTAGGGGGGTGAGAGTGCTGGACCTGGTAATAGCATCTCAGAATTTGACTGTAATGAATATGACCATGTTGCCACCTATTGGTGAGAGTGATCATAGGGTCTTGACTTGGGAGGTGGCAAAAGAAGGGGAATTTACAATTAAGACAGGGTACATGTGGAATTATCGTGCTGGCAAATGTATGACAAGCTTAGGAGTTTGATTGGTTCAGTGCCATGGTATGTAAAACTGCAAGGGCTGGATGTTGATAGTGCATGGGAGGCGGTTAAGAAGTGTTTGCAGGAGGCAATGGCTGACTGTATACCTAGAGTCCGAATAGTAAATCAAGTAGGGGTTAAATGGATGAATAACACCATTAAGCTTGAGCTGCAAAAAAAGAAACAACTATGGAGGGAATTTAAGGAGAAAGGTGACTGGCAGGCACATGAACAGTATAAAGCGCAGGCCAGGAGGGTGACGAGTGTGGTAAGAAAAGCAAAAGCGGATTTTGAAAGAACATTAGCCATGCAGGCTAAAGAGAATCCTAAACAGTTTTTTCGATATGTTGCAAGTAAAGGAAATAATGTATACGGCAGGTTGATTTTAAAGAATGCCGATGGTAGGGAGGTCACCGAATCAGTTGATATAGTGGAATTACTGAGCGCGCACTTTGCAAGAATATATCATCCAGGTGGTGATATTGCAGGAATGAATGAACCAACAGCTTATACGGGAATTGTGGTGAATGAAGTGGAGGTGAATAGTCTATTACAAAACCTCAATGTCAATACATCTGTGGGATAGGATGGTATACCAGCTAGTGTCGTACGTGAAGCGGCTAAAGAACTGTCAGTGCCCTTAACCATTTTGTTCAATTTGAGTCTCGGGTCTGGGTTAGTCCCGAGGGGGTAGAAAGAGGGGAAAATAGTTTCACTGCATAAAGGAGGATCCAAGACTACGGTTGTAAATTACTGACCAATTAGCATATCAGGAATCGTTGTCAAGGTCTTCGAGAAAGTAGTCAAGAGGAAAATACGGGAATAGATAGATGAAAATGGGGTACTGCATGGGGGGACAGCATGGTTTTGTGAAGGGTAGATCATGCCTCAGTAACTTGCTCAAGTTTTATAACAAGGTGACGGCTGAACTGGATAAGGGAAATGGGTTTACAGTGATACTGCTGGACCTGGCAAAGGCCTTTGACAGGATACCACATGGAATACTAATCCGTAAACTGGAGCAGATGAGGATAGATAGGGTGGGTGAGATGGATAGGTGGGTGGTTGATGGAGAGATATCAAAGAGTAGTTTATTCAGGAGTAGAGTCCAAAAGACGGCCTGTAACTAGTGGTATGCCGCAGGGTTCTGTTCTTGGACCACTGCTGTTTAATCTGTTCATTAACGATATAGGAAAGGATCTGAGAGGAAGTGTGCATCTGTTTGCTGATGATGCAAAGTTGGGTAGAGGAATAATGAGTGCACAGGATGTCAAAATCTTGCAGGATGATTAGGATAGTTTGGAGGACTGGGCTAAGGAGAATGGATGTCAATTTAATGTGGAAAAATGTAAGGTTTTGCATTTTGGAGTGAAAAGATTAGCAGCAGTATATCACATTGGTGTACTCCAGGAGATTGATGAGGCCAGGGATTTGGGAGTGTTGGTGGATAGGGAGTTGAAGTTTAGGGGGCATATTGCAAAAGTGGCTAAATCAGCTCATCAAATCACTTGGCTTCTGAAAAATACTTTAACATGCAGAGACAAACAAGTTATTGTTCCTCTGTACCGAGCCCTGATAAGACTTCATCTCGACTACTGTGCCCAGTTATGCGCCAGGGTTTCTTCGTGATGGGGAGGAAGTGGAGAGGATCCAGAGGCAAGTGACTAAGATGATAGCAGATCTATGGAATAAACCATATGAGAACAGGTTGAAGATTTGTGGGCTGCAGAAATTGGTTGATGGGGGGGGGGGTGCTATGATTGAAACATTCAAATTGCTGAAGGGTTTCTATAAGATTAATTCAGAAGATATTTTTGAGAATAGGATTGGTGGTGGGAGGAATAGGGGCCATACATGGAAGCAGGGCAAGAGCGAGGTTAGCAAGGGTGTTAGAACTAGGTTTTTTACTTGGAGAGTGGTGAATGAGTGGAATAAGCTGTCAGAGTCTGTTGTGGGTGCCATGACTGTGAATGAGTTCAAGGCGAGATAGATACTGTGTGAATGTCGAATAGTTGTGATGAACATGATGTTAGTACCTTCCTCGATGAGTCTGTCGACTCCTGGAGTTGCCCGTAATAATAATAATAATAATAATAATAATGTACTTGCATTGGGGTGTTTCGTAGTGGGGTAGTGCCGTCGCTCTTCTTGATAATTGGCATTTGTTCTCTGTACATCAAACGAGACTTCATTTTTCAAATTTTAAGGGAGGACCTTCTCGCATTGGGATTTCAAATGTTTTTCCTTCGTTATGACGAGGGAGGCGGGCGGGGTTGCAGAACGTAAAATAATTACAAAAGTGAGACAGGGTTTGGGGTAAATATGCGTACCTAATGACACAATGAAGGTGGAGCCCGAGACAAAATCGAGGCACGTGGCTTATCATATAATAGGGCACATGCAGAACGCAAAAGACGGAGGGGCAGATAATTGTCCTCCGTGTGTCGCAAAGATGTCAGAGGGTCGAAGTTTTTCTTGGCGAAATATTTTCAATTGAAATACATTTGCAGAAGATGTTGGCGCATTATTTGGAAGAAAAATTTGCCGGCTATGAAAGAGTTTTATCTGATGAGCCAAGCTAATAACATCGTCTGCTGAGAGTGCACTGGAAAAAATGAAAAAAGTCGGGTTTTGGAGCGCGTGATTTCCCCCTCTCCCCGGAACTACGTACCAACCGAGTGCAGCAAATCCGAAGAGTAAACGAAAGATGAACAGTAGGTTGAACGATTGCTGCTTTCGGGCAGTTCTTATTGCTTCCGGATAATCCTCTGCTTGGGGACGTTCAAAAAATTATTCCTGCTGAAAATAGCGAGAAAACAATCGGTGGGAAGGAAGAGTTGCGAAAAAATATCGGAGCCTTGACTACAAGCAAGGCTTCCATTACACCACGCGAAAAGTTGGGAGAAAATAAAATAAACACATCGCTGTACTTGCGAAAAATGAAAGGGAAGTTGCTGAGGTTTATTAGTTCATCTCGATTAAGTGGTTTCCTCAGCTGAAACAGATTTAAAAAAAAAAAAAAAAACGCATTGCACACAAAACATGTCGCAGTTATACGAATGTCTGTAGACTCGGCGTTAAAAGAATCAGAAACCGAAATAACACTAAAAAAGGAAAAACGTTTTTTTTTTTGTTTTTTTTTCCCGAAAGTTTAATAAGAGGCTTCATTTGCGCGTCTAATTTTAAGGTTCAATGCTATAATTACTACTGATGTGGGGGAAAAAAAATCAAAATGGTGTATTCTGGGCATCAAAATTCTGCTTTTCAACAGATAACACGAAAGCAAATTAATCGGAACTGCTTCAAAATAGGGCGGCGAATTCGAAAACTGCGAACTGCCGGAACGAGTTTTGCGCCTTCCCTTTCTTAAGAGAGCTTTTGATCTTCTTCTGCGAGGAGGGGAATACGCGCTGCGATGGTGCTCTACCTGGAAGAGGTCGCGAGGGAAAAACCCCCATTAGGAATGGACATTCGTGTTATTTTTGTGGAAAAGGTAAAGTGAACTCCAACACGTTCGCCTTCGCTGTCTACGATTTCTGTTTCGTACTTTTTTTCCCCCCGTATATAACGAATGTGGCCAGCGACGTCTTAACTTCCTCACTCAACTCGAAAACGATCCTCGCGCATTTTTCTAATAAATATCGCGCAGTAGTGCAAACAATAATCGTTGTGGCGCGTTTATTTATTGACTTAGGAAGGCGCGAGTTCAATGCGCGCCCCTGTCTTAACTCGGCACGCATCCGACGTATAATGGACCGCTTGCAAACGTGCCATTGTACTTCCGGTTTCCGTTGATTCTTTACGAACCCTCACGGGGAAGAAAACTTAAGGTTGCAAAACAGAGGTGCGATGCGACCTGGAAATTTGGCCTTTTTGTTCCTGAGTCCCCCCCCATTCAAAGAACGGGCGTCGCTTGGTGTCTCAACGATGTCGATTCCTTTAAATTGATTGCTTCGCCGTTCGATACATTTATCACAAGGCGGACGACGCCGATAGATTTCCCTAAATTCCGGTTTCGCCCGAAATCGATTACCGAAATTCTGCGTATCATAAAACACACGGAACTGCTTGTTAAACTGCCGCCATATTGGCATCCACCGATTAGAATGAAATGGGATGGGCGCGCATGCGCACTACACTTTGCGGAAGTGAATTTCACAAGATGTTGGAGATTTCAAAACGGGCATCCTTCAAGCGAAAATTCAATTCCATAACGGACGAATTTGGTCGCTTTGGCGCTCGTGCTCCTCTAAGCAGATTCCCGGATCGAATTCGAAATAGTTTTTGCGCAATAGTTTCACTAAATTTCACCCGCGCGTCCGAACGCACACGTATGAGTGAAATCTGGCGAAGACTGAATGAAGAGTGTTCCTGAGTTTTGGTTGTAATTACGGCCAAATCAGTAACGCTTTAAGCAGTGGCGGCCGGCGAAAATTTTAAGTGGGGGTGCTGCATGTACAAAATAAAAAAAAATTCTTTTTTCCATAATCAGTAACGAATTTATTAATAAATAAATTTGCATATTAAAAATTGCTTTATTAAAAATATTTCATCCTCACCACGAACGAACACCAATAATAAAAATTTCGTATCAATAGCAATGACAAGCGCAAACGAATATCGGCGTTAGATCGCAGTGCATTTGTTTCGTAATCTACAGCGTTAATCGAACAATTCCAATTATTAACTATTCAATCAATGTCGAAACATAAGCTGTAACCATTAATATGCTGTACTGCATTTATATAAATTTATATATGTTATTATTTATAAACACAAACAAAATTTAAATTTTTCATTTTTTCCTTGGGAGTGCTCTCAGTGCTTATACAAGCCGCCACTGGCTTTAAGGCTAATCACGTGCATCCTTCAGTTGGGTTGCAGGATGAAAATGAAATGTCATGCGGCGGTCCTTGTTTCGAATTATGACCGAAGCAGCTGAGGTGCATTATTGCGGGTGTTCTTCTGGCCGGTTTGCCTTTGTGGAAAAAAAAAACCGTCTCGCTCACCCTTCAGTTGAAAATTCCTATCCACATCTTCGGGATTAAAAGGTAAATCCTTGTGTCAGTGACGTGATTGTTACTCCCTACGTAGGTATCGCATCGAGAACTGATCTTGAAAGTGTCCAATTGAATATTTAGTTCGTATTACTTCAGTGATCAGCGGATCTCCATTCCAAAACGTAGATGCTAACCAGCGACAGGTGAATAATTAACAGCATTTAGAGTGTCTTTTTTTTATTTTTTTTATTTTATTCAATTGTGGGAAGCACCAAGAGGTGAAACAGAAAGCAAAAACGGTGTTTTGTTAAAACACTGCATCATGACTCTCGCAAATCCGTAATTTTCCGCTATAATTACCGGAAACATGACTATGGCGATCCACCTACAGGCCTGTTAGCGGAAGGAGCAGCCCAAGAGGAAGTTTTCGTTCGATATCTTCGCTTTAAGTGGCGAATCAAGCACAGAAAAAAGTGACGGGTCGAAAACAATAACGTGCGACAAACTGATACTGCAGTTGGAGTTATTTGATTCGAAAAATCAGGCAAGAACGTTGCTAGGGAAACTAGGGACTACAAAACCATTGGCTCTGATAATCGCGAGCGTTCTTAAGGCTCGTTTACCCCCCCCCCTTTTTTTTTTGAGAGATGAAAAAAAAAAACAGTTTCTGGGAGCGACAAATCCTTCCATCTGGCTATTGTAACTCATCTTCAGATGAACCAACCCACCATAAAATGGGTTTTCACATCCAACGCGACAAAGGAACCCACCCACGTCTTCCGACTAAAGGGAACTTACGCAGAACCCCCATTTTATCTAACTCTCAACCCGTCTACGGTGCTCCTAGGCGATAGGGTTTTGTGCATGCACGCTTTACAAAAATTGCTGCGAGTTGGTTGCGGATTCGGACTTGAAGCGGAATCTTTGCTTTACTACAGGCGACTACCATCGAAGCGCATGACTATAGCGAATTTCCGTAATCGAGCTAATGAGGGTCACTTCTGATTAGTTACGGTACGAATCAAGGAAAGTCGTTGATTGTTATTTCAAGAAATCTCAAATTTGAAATAATAACTACGAGTATTTCAATCCACTTTTTTTTCTTTTTTCCTGGTGCTTCCTGTTACAGCGGGGCGACTAATTAAAGTTAAATCAGGCAAAGCATTAAAATGTTGCGGATGTCCGAAATGAAAGCAAGAGCAACACGCGATTCCGTGTCATTTCCGTGTGATTTTTGAGTCATTTCCCCTTGTGAATTCATTTCGGGACAGCACCGGAGGGGGTTGCACGCGACACTAAAACGAAAGAAGCACATCCTTTCTGATTATCGAAGCACACACGAGCCAAGCTGATTTCATAACATTGCCGAGCCTCTGCTCTTTCTCCTTCCAATTCTACGACTGCTCACGCCACTGAGGTCACCTCAAGAAGAACGCTTTTATCACCTTCGTATTCACGTGCTCTGCGGAACGACACGAAGATCGAAAAGTGTGGTAATTAGTGATCACGGGAGAGAGAGAGAGAAGGAAGGAAAAGTACCATCCCCTGACAACAGGGCTGATGGGCAACCGAAAAAAAAAAAAAAAATGAAGAAGTATTAATTTATAAACTGAATACTTACATCATGACTGTTGATCGCTTTCGACTCCACCCGATAAAATATCAAAAACATTCTGTTGCAGCGAAAAATCAGCCATCGCAGAATTATTTGGAGAGGCAAATATTCGCGCTGTTGCTCGTCAACGCAGCAAAACGGTTTTTTTTTTCTCTCCCTGCTGACGAGTTTACTTCCTTTGAATTCTGGGTTCGAAATGGGCGAACCTACGTTTCGCCGACCCAGCGGCGGAGATAGGGATGTTTGCCTCTCGAGAAATTAAAGTAACGCATTTTTATTTTATTTCACAATAAAAGAAAGCTGGGGGGGATGTTCTTGTATGGCGAGAAATGAATACTCTCAACGGAGAACCGAGGAAATGTTGAATAGATCGCCGTCTAATATCTCGAATGCCCGCTGGAAACCAATGTCTGGATTCGCAGCACGCAATTCAATAAATGGGCACACCCCCCCCCCCTCCAAAAAAAAAAGAGAAACAATCCCCGAGAAACCAGAATGGAAGAATATATTCTGCAGCTTCGATCAAATGACAAAAACAAAAGTACTTCGAGTTGTAATAAGAAATTCGGAAGAAATGTTAAGAATATTTGGCCTAATATAGATTCCAATGGGTCCTCGAGCTTGTATTCTCCCCCCCCCTGTTTATCCCTTAAGATATCGTTAAAAATGTGAGAACAACTGCGCGTGTGACTTGTATGTAACTCTAAATATGAATCGATGGCAGCACGTACCAACAGCGAGACACGATTGAACCTGAATGTCCTTGCAGAGGCTCACTCGATGCCTGAGGATCTCTTCATTGAGGGGATGGACCCACTTTCATCCTTAATTCAACACAGCCGCAATTCTTGAAGCGTCAGCCGGGACAGAGTACATTATTTTTCCAGTTAAAAGAAATTCCTCGTGTGTGCTGTTGTTATTTCACTCTGAATCTCAAGAGAGAGTAGTTCCCGCCTCTTTAAACCCATCTTTCTATTTTTGTCCTTGGATAAATGGAGCAACTGGTCTCGTATCAAGGCATCCCGTGGGTGGGGCAGTGCTTGAATGCCGCGTTAAAAAATGCTTCGCTTACCTCGAAACTGGCCACAGCAACAGATGTCAGGTGAACCCATTTTGGCTCATTGCCGTAATTGGATACGGCTGTGCGTGGGAGAGCCATCAAATAAACAGCGCGAGGAAAATGGCCACACTGCGGCAGAGATGTCATCAGATACGCGAACGACTTCGAGTGACAGCAAAGTTGTTGCGGTCGAAGATTAACACTACGAAAGCGGAGATGAGTGGAAGCAGTCGTTCTTTTGAAAAGACAGACAAAGGAAACGGACAGTGAAGAGAGAGAGAAGGATACAGAAAGGAAAAGAGCGGAACCATTAAAAAAAACGTTGGGTGAAAATGCGGAGAAAGTAATTCGAGCCGATGGAGGGTGCTCCGGCATTAAAACAAGAGTCGAAGGTTAATCTGCGTTCAATTAGAGTGAAGGAGGAAAAACATTGAAATGGGGGGGGGGAGTTGGCGGCATCAAATCCCACGCCAATTAAAGTGAAGAGAAAGCCAACTGCAACATCACGACAGGATGCGAGCTTTTTTTTCATTTGTGTATTTTAAAAGATAAAATTCGAAGAGAATGTAAGTAGAAGATGAAAGCACGAGACAGGGATAAGCGGAAAAGGAAGCTTTCGCGAACAGAACTCGGACTAATGAAACCATTCGAGTGTCAGTTTTACTGCACTCGTGATTTTCGAATGAATAACGCAACTGGAGGGCGGTAATTCGGAGGTTGCTTCGAAGCAAAATGACGTCTTCCCATCAGACGTTCTTTAAATTCGAAATTTAAATTCGGTTTCAACCAAGTCGACTTGCCTTTTGGGAAACTGTTTTGCTGATGATTGACCCTTTCCACATAGGGAGCGCACCTGTCGACTGTTATTTGATTTGCGGGGAGTGGGGAGAAACTGTCATCGTGAAAGTGGTCACCTGCCTTCAGCTGAGGGTCCTCCTGAATGTTACCCACAGGTAAAAGGGATTCGCAGGCAGGCGTTTACAACCGGAAGGTTCCCAGCTCATATTTTGCTGAATATCTTAGAATGGAAAGATCGACTTCCTCTTTTTTTTCTTCCACCGGGGAATCCTCAGACGGGTTCATCTGGGATTAACCCGTCCTCATTTTTCCACTGGGGATTCTAATTTATTCCCACACGATGCAGACGTACTGTAAAGTACAACGACCATTCTTTTGTGGGTCAGATATTAAAACCGACGGACTTCGCTCGTTTTTTTTTTTTTTTTGTGCGAACGGAAAATAGAAAAGTTGGACCGTTCGTTCGTTTCGAAGGACCCGGCAGGAAACGCAACTCACTTACCAAGCATGTGGAGGTTTCCTCCACATCCAACAGTTGTAAATGATGATGAGGTTGAAATACAAGCGGGGTGATCGATCAGAGGCGCGATGTTATTCTGAGAAACTGTAGGATCAAGATGACATCACGTGTTGGGAATGATTTTCAATTCACGTTCATCGGGGTCCACCTTCCGGTTCTTTCAGCTGTGAACTGTCTGTCCATTCATTCATTCGGATTGTGTACTAAGACAGGTGTGAGGATGACAGTTGAACTGCTGAGGGTTTACTAGCAGTTTACTAGCTGCTTGTACGACAGCAGAGGTTGAAGCAATATGTTGGACTCGTTGACCAAACTCGTATCTCGCCTCAGTAACGCAGCGAGTAGGAATCAAGACAATACTGACCTTCATTTATAAAAAATCAGGGTTCGAATCCCGTTTGCTTCCTGGGAAAGTGTTTAAAGGTTTTTAGTCGGCACGGAGCGGAGGTAGCAGAACTTCACCTCCGAGAAACTCGGCTTTATCCTGCCAGCCTCACTCATTCTCTTTTATTTCATTTGTCTTCACTAACAATTGTACAGTATATAGAGGTCTGACCCTTTCTGTACGTGCCCCTACTGAGAATGCGTTTTTCTTATTTCTGTAGCTTGTCTTTTAAGGTCGATTTGCCATTCACTTGATCCCCACTTATCTTTAATGTAGTAGCTCTTGGATGCTTTACCTCAAAGATTTGTCCTGTGGAACACACTTAAGATGCCATCTGCATAGAGAAAAGAGCCAAGCTTAATATCTGGCATTCAAAGAGAAACTGAATACGAATTAAACTGGACATTGAAATATGAATATCGGATTTAGTTCCTTTCCTCAATGACGCGATCCGTACGTATAATAAATAACGGACGATCCTCTCTTAATTTTACACCAAGCTATCTTGTTTAGCATCGCTCAGTTTCAACGAAGTCACCAAAGATCGGTCGATTTCGACGATGATTTGTTTAGAATCTCGGCAAGAATGCAAACAACCTTTATAGTGTGTGTGTGTGTGTGTGAACGTAGGGTAGATGGGAGAGAAGATTTTTTTCCTCCAGGAAACTGAGGTTTTTCCTGCCGCAAAACAAGCAACCCTTCCACAAGGGGGCACAAGCAATTTCCAGTGCATCAAAGCCTTAATTGTAAGCGACCCATCAGCCCAGCAATTCCCCCTTTTACTGGGTACATTTTAGTTATCCACACACGGAGGCCCTTGTAATGCGAGGCCCTAAATTGCGCGTTACATTCATTCGTAAATCCGGTGTGAGACTAGACGGTATTTTAAGGTTGTCTTCAGCGTGTGAGACAGTCGAGCTTCAGTCAGGAAGAGTAAGCGTGGTGTAGCGTTTGAAAACTACAAATGGACGTTGATAGGTTGTGAACGGAGAGAAGCTTTTTCTCCCTGCTAAATATTTGCATTTTTTAGGTGTTTTGAGAGAAAGGAGAAATCAGAGATTGAGGAAACAAATATTGTGATATGCAAATACGATTCTTGGAGTTAACAAACCAGCTCATCAAAGAATGAAAGCCTCCGGGATAAGAGAATTCTCGGGAAATTATTTCAACCGAAAGTTTTGAAAATGAACTTTTCAATAAAATTAAGAACAAAGATATTAACATTCTGAACACGTTCGCGTTTAATCACAAGAATGGCAGAATAAAAATCCAAAAAAACCCTCAAGCGTGGCTTGGTTTCTTTCTTTAATCAATGTTAACAGCGGACGGCTGGAAACAAACCTAACAGATGGCCTTTCTTTATTTCTCTTAAGATTTTATGATAGTCCGTCTTGCCTTAAGTAATCCTGTAATAGTTAAGAGTGGTTAGAGCCATTTTAATCACCAGACGAGACTGTGTTCACTGAGACTAAAGATTTATTTTGTTTAAGAAAACTACAATTCGGTCAAGTTGAACTCCTGCACGAATTCAAGTCTGCGAAGCTGAATTCATCGAAGTCGCGTCTTCGATTTACTTTGGTTAAGAAGGAAGCCTTTTTAAGAAAGAATTTCGGTGTTTGACGCCATCACCAAAGAATGAAATATTGGATTAAACCATTTAGCGAACATCTTAATTCTAAAAGAAAACCGATTCAATTTCGTTTACTCTTCCCCCCGCCCCACCCAAAAAACCCCCTTAGCACAGCCAACTATGGAAAATGCGAGGAACTCGTTGACAACTACAGAAGGTTGCGGGCGACTAATTTCGATGTCGCATCTGAATGAATAATCACCAACGAAAAAAAAAAAAAAAAAAAAAAGATCGAAGAAAGTGATGGAAGAAATCGAGGGAAAGATGAAAATCGTGGCTGGAATGGAACCATTTAGTTTGTCTTAACTTAGAAAATAGAAGACTAAATGCAGGTGAAATTTATGCTGTTCCCCCCCTACTTTAAGGATACATTTCGGAAAACGATAATATCGGCGGAAAGGCGGCCCTCGCAATAACAGCAGGATTTAGCGAACTGTTCGACATCGTCACAAATGCGGTCGAAATGCCGGATTTTATAGTTCCGTGTCCTAATTGGGCGCGATTTTCAGCGTTCGTGTAATTTGAACAGCCGGGGAGGAGACTCGTGCAACAGGATGTTCATCACACAGTTCGACGTCGAAAGAAATTTCGAGATTAAGGGGATGTCCGGACTCGTTTTTTTTTTTTTTTTCTCCCTTATCAAAATTACGTTTGCGCTAATTAGTGGACACGAGAACGTCCCAGTCGAGTAGTAAAGCAGTTCCCCCCCCCCTCCTCCACATACACCGAATGTTGCCTCAAAAAAATTCAAGGCACACTTAAAAAGAAAATAATCTTGTTGTGCGTTCTTTCTTCATGTTATGACTTCAAGGACGATGTGACCGATCAAGTGGATCGACTCGCTTTCAGGCTCTGATGGCTTCATCTCAATCCAAAAATCTACTTCATGGATTGGGATGAAGGCGTCACTGATGAACTTTGCTAAAGTTGTCTTCGTTTCGGTTTCATTTTCAAACCGGAAATTCACCTCTTCAGAAATCTTCTTATTGCAGAGAAGATCAAAACGCGCATCGATCTTCTCCTCAGACTCGTGGGAGGTTCAACTTAAATGCGAATATTTTGTTTGTCGTTCGCATCCTGCGGCAAATTTCTATATTTTTCGTGGGTGATACCGAGTTTAAACTCCCCTCCTGTTTTTATTAACAGTTTCCGGCTATAAAGCAGCTGCTTCCCTCCCCAGTGGGACTCGAATCCCCCATCTTTCCGACCAAAGGGGGAAGAACAATGTTGTTGTGATGACTTCGCTACGAAAATCAGTGCAAAGCCCCACTAATCTGCTAAAGAAAGGCCACTTTTTTTTTTCTCTCTCTTCGACACGCAAATCGGGAGGTGCAGTTTATTTCACCAAACTGAAACCTTTCTGAGAATAAATCAACTCCGATCTTCACTAAAAATATCGAAATATTACAACACCTGCCGTGAATATCAAACAGGTCGCTTTCTATAGTGCAGTATCCTCACCCATCCACCCGCCCGCCCAGGGTTAGTCGTGGTCAACCACCAACAACTGCACATCTCCCCCCCCCCCCCTCTGAAATTTTGTGTTGAAGGAGATAAAACTAAGCAGTGGATTCCCAAACGGTTAACGACGTATTAAATGCACGCGATCGTATCCAAAATCAGGGGACACGTACGAAGAAGACAAACCATGTATTTGACAAAAATTAATCACGCACTGTCCTCCCGCCTGTAATGACTGCTTCACTGAATTGCACGTCGCATTCTCAACAATGAGAATGTCATCCAATTAGCCGCATCGAAGTTGCAGTCCAGCTTCCGTAGCACTGGAATCACTTTTGCTTTGAGATCGATTATTTTTTACACGACAAACCAACCCAGAAAAATTGGTTAAACGATGCGATGTGTGAAGATGTCCGGGGAGGAACCAAAGGAGATGGAGGCGGGGAAACGCTCGAGACTTCTTTTTTATTACTTTCCTTTTGAACTAATTGGATTTAACGATTCGAATGTAGCGGGCGATGCCCATCCTACATACCTTCGCCAAATGACAACTGGAGTTACTGATCGTCGAAATGCGACTTGGTGGTCAAGCGACTCTTAAGCCGAGTACTTGACACAGCGTGCAATGCGAAAGTTGCGGGGATTTAAATGTATGCTCGCAAGAACAACCGACACTCCATTCACAGCAGTCCCTTCTGCCGCAGGTCCTTGGATGAAGACAATGCTGGAACGCCTTGAGCGGCACGTATGGCGTTCAACCCCCCCCCCCCTGCAGCAACTGCCGGGAATATCTTCGGCGCCCTGAAACGACGCTCTCTCTCTCTCTCTCTCTCTCTTCATCTCCATGATCAGCAAAAGTGTGAATGGGATTAACTTTTTCGCACTAAGAAAAAGAAATAAGAAGCAAGAGTAAGCACGTCCCCTCTCTGCCTTCTTATTGGCAGAGAAACCGTCCGTCGGATGTTTCCGTTTTTCAGAATTCAATACGAACTCGTGTAAGAACGACTTGAGACAATCTGCTCGAATGTCCAACTGAAACGTCTTAAAATGTCTTTAAGACGTCTTAAAACGCCGATGCAGTGTTGGCTCAGAAATGACCTTTTCCACTCAAATATCCAGCGATACTCCTGACGTCATGTGGGTAACTATCGAGTCCTTCCCCGTTAGAATGCACCTCGACTGTCCGTAATGGCAATGGCGACAATCGGCCGCTTTAGTATTTCAATTTAGAAGTAATCGCATTCAAAGAAAATGAAGATGTAAGCAAGCAATCGCTGAACACTTAGTTTGTTCTTATCTTCATCGCCTTGCGCTTAACGGAAACGAATTTCGCAATTAGTTCGATGTCCAAGCGGGAATAAATCGCTAATTTATGGCATTCGCGCACCTGCAGATGCAACGCCATTCAACACCGCAACAAGCATGCCTTCACACGGATTCTGTTAACACTAAAGGGGGGGGGGGTGAAAAAATCTTTGAGAACTTGATGTAAGTCGATGTAGTCAAACCACATCGCGTTCCTCTCTAAAAGGTCTTCTCCATCAGCAGTTTAGCTGGATTATGAGCAAGAATTGGGGTTGCAGATGGATGATTGGGATAACCCCCCCCCCTTCGAGATGTCGCGAAATAACAGAATTCCAATGGCGTCAAGTCCAGGCTGCACAGAGGAGTTCCGCTACCTCCAATTCCGTTTTAATGGACTCCAAGGTCTTCGTTGGAGTCCAATCCTGTAATATTTAGTTAACTTGTTCCAATCATTTCTCAGTTATTCGCTCATTTGCTGCTCTACGCAATGCTACGCGATCGTCTACGCTACACCACTTACAACACATCGCTAATTCACACGGAATTTCTGACCAATTTGCCTGTTAATCGGAGCAAAAGGCCCCACGAGGGGAACCCGGGAAAGTATAAATTATATTTAGAATATAATTCATATCAATAAGTATCAATAAATATCGAGGAAAATAATAATGATTTAGAACGGAAAGTTCTTAATGATATTATCAGCTATCGCAGCGTCCTGAAATGTTGATCAAATGTGCAAAGGTTTCCACAGCAACACTCAACAAGACTCGGCCAATCAGTGAAAAGCATGCAAACGCCACCACATCAAGCCGCGTGATTGAACAACAAGATTATATTTGCATCTCAAACAGTTGACGATTGAATATCAGCGTCCCTGACGAAAATATTGTTAGGTCACGTTAGCCGCAAATTTCGTTATCCGTAGAAAAGATGAAGGTGGCGGATGTATCGCAGAAAACAGAGAATTGTCATTTCTACGAATTTCAGCAAAATGGAAAAAGTTGGGTGAGGGATACAATCGTTCAATCTCAAAGAAAGAGAGAGAAAAAAAAAAGAAAAAAAAAAACAGTGGCAGGATGAGATCCTAATCTCAAGATCGCTGACAATCAGACGGCAATAATTTCATCTCCGATGCTGATGATTAACTCGCCATACGCACTAAAACAAGGAAGAAATTGGAGGGAATTTACCCCCACGAAACTCAGGGATAACGATGATGGATTGGGCCTTTAATTTCAGCGAAGGTCCATCATTAAAACATTGCGACAGCTGTCGGATTATTCCGAAAAATGCCTTCAAGCGAAAAAGGATCTTCGATCGAGGCCATTCTCAACGACGACAATGCAATTCAAGGACAGGAGAGATTTCGCCATTTCTACGATGACATCCTTCGTAATAAGCTCCTGGAAGGAAATACAATCGAACTCACAACTTGACAATAAGACTCGAAAGCAAAATAAAATTTAAGCAAAAGGGAGGATCAGATCAGCACCTTCTGTGAGCATCGTGGAGGTTGCTGACGCGAATGAATTCGTTCAAATGTTGGGAGAAAATTAGCAGACGACGATGGAACTGTCATTTGCCAACAAAATTCACGTGGCTGTTATTTCTGGAAGTCGCTTGTTGGGGGAGACGTCACCAACATTACGAGGAAGAATCAAAATTTTAGGAACACTCCACAGTGAGGAGGAGAGATGGCGACGTAATCGGGTCATGGAGATGACGCCCTCTCAAAGTGCGATACTTTGATATTGCGAGAACATTCATGGACGCATGCGCATCTTGAACTCATCTCAATATTACGGCGCTGCGGAGATTTTTTTTTTTTTCTCGTCTTGAATTATGCATTTGTCACGACCTCCACAAACTTGCAATTACGGAAGGGATGACGTCAACAATCACGTGTTTGCCATCAAGAGATGGCCGCAGTCAAGGGTCCCTCTCACGGGACTTTCGATAAAAATTGCGACGTGCTCAGGCCACGCTCCGGTGAGGCACGTTTATTTTTAGCTCAAATGGACGCGGCGTAATTAAGCTCCTCCCTCATCGGTTGAGTGCGCTGCGTGTTGCGGTAACGTCTGGATTGCGTCTTAATAATTTCTTCTTCGGCGAGATATTTACGAAATGGAGCCCGCTTTTACCAATCGCACACATCGAAGATTGCACACCGCGGCCTTGCGATGTGTTTCTCAAGCACACGTGCAGACGCATATCCAATTTCCCAACAGGCACGACGTTAGCGATGAATTTTCCACGATGAGAGAATTTACTGTGAAAGGTTTTACTTTCAAAATCGGCACATTTTTCTCCTGCGGTATGTAACTAGAGTTTCACTGTGGACAGATGGGCGGGACGTCATGTTTCCAAGACAACCATACGTTCCACTTTTAGTATGAATAGGCAAAGTTAGACCATATGCGCTTACTTAAAACGTAAAACACGGACAGTAAAAATGGGACATGTACAAAGTCTAGTTGTTGTTGTTTTCTTGTACAGGTTTTGAAAGCCCTACAGAATTTGTGTGTGAGGATTAGTCAGCATGACCAGCATCCGAACTCAATCAAAACCCGTCCAAAAGCCTCTTTGGGTTTTGGACGGGATCTGATTGAGTGAATCACCCCCGTTTGCAAATTAATCTTCCGAATATGAAGAGCCGTGCATTTTAAAAAGCTTTATTATTGTCTCTAAAAACGACAGCGCTCGTTTGGAGAAACCTCGGTTCAAATCCCGTCGAAAACGTGATCGAAGGATTTTAATGAACGAAGATTAGAGCGTCTTGTGGAAGGGGTTTTCCATCCTGATATTTCTTTGCCTGTAAAATGAAAAGAAGAGTGGCAACAGACTCACGCAGTCGACCGATCATTGTAGCCTCGCGCTTTTACAACACTCCGTTTATAAGCACACCTGTTTATGGCTGTTAACTAGCTGTAAGGAGTTAGGAGGGGCGGAATCAGTTGCGACTGAAGTACGCCGATGACGTAGAGAGAGATGGATGTAAAGCGAATTTCACGTGGGTGTTAATCGATGGCCAAAGCGAATCCTGTTTCGCTCTGAAACTTCGCGGTTTCAATTTCTAAATGCTGAATCCGTGGACAGTCGAGCAAATAGCAGCGTGATTGTGATAGACAGATTCCCGTGCATGTGGGAGCGACAGCCTCCGGTTTCTCTCTGATGAGTTGGATCTGACACGTTTTCTACCCGGAATGTCGTTTTCAGCCCAAACTGAAGGTTCGCTGGGCGCACTTGATTTTTTTTTTTTCTCTTCTTCGAATTCATTTCTAAGAGATTGCATCGAATTAACTCTCCCAACACGCGATGCACTGAGGGGGGGGGGGAAGAATATTTGGATTAAGCTGAAAAATATCGGACGCATTTCCAGACTTGTAAGCGATCGGTTAATGTATGAAGGCGAAGATGTTTCTTTGCTATTCGCATGCGCTTCCTTTTAATGGCGATAGACGACACAGGGGTTGATTGTCACGGGCCTCGAGTGCATTAAGAGCACCTTTCTCGCTCGACTTCGACCCACAAAAAAAAGCCCCTTCGTTTAAAGCAAACACCCTCGCTATTAGCAAGGGCCAACCTCTAAGTGGCGGACCGACTAAACACTTCGTTTGCGTCATTCTTTTAAATCATCGCAGTTAAGAGGACGTCACGGGGTGCTTGGCAACTCGCGTCACGGCCCTCCCAACCGAGGGATTCGTAAACAAAATTGAAAACGTCGGTAAACAGGGCGCTCGAAAGACCTCCTCCGAAGCGGATCGCTTCCTTATGAGTCCGCCAGTGGGCGTTCAAGTGCTTCGGCTGGTGCAGTTTCAGCACAGCTGGGGCTCGTTACGAACCCGACACATTGAGCGAGGCAGATGTGTTCGGCTGAGTGCTTATCCGGGAGTTCGTTCCGCCGAGGGGATATTTGACTCCCCGCTTCCAGCTGTTTCAAGTTCAGACGCAACGAGTTCGTCCTATTTTCGAAATGCCGTTCCCCCCTCCCCTCCCCCGCTTTGTTATTGCTTCGTTGCAAACACGCTTTCCCCTACCTGCATTCATTCGGATCCACGGAAAAGAAAACCTGTTTTTTTTTTTCCTTCGTGAATTCCCATCTTGTTGAAGTGTTTCTTCACCTTTGAACTCATCGCCGAAAATTATGAGAGACGAACCAACCCACGCTTCAGATCTCCAATAAGAATTTCATTTTGAAATGAATGGGGGGGGGGGGTATTTAACTTTCAGTTGCGGCCAGCGTCTTGTCTTAAGCTTTTTCACGACCCCCCGAGGTTCTTTTAGCTGCCACCGTCCTCGTGTGTCCTATGTCTGTAGATGCGCGTGTTCACGGGGCCAGTTTACCTGTTCTGGGGTACGAAAACCCCAAGTTTCCGGGTGAAACCCCCCCCCCCGTATGAGACTGGCTAACTCACCTTTAGTCGAAAGAGACCAGATACAGGTTCCTCACGTCACGGACGGGAATCGAACCCAGGTCTTTCCGACCGAGCTACAAAGGCTCATTCCTGTCAGCGCAAAGAGGTCACTACCAAGAACAGAATTTCCTTTCCCGATTTCTAAAGAAAAAAATTATGATACCGAGTGCTCCTCCCCATCCCCCAAATTATATCACCACCTGAATACGTCGTTCTGGTGCATTGGAACCAGCGGCACATACACAGCGCAATTCTTGGTGCCGAGAGGGAACACGTTAGAAAGGGGGGGGGGGGACTTACTGCATGGATCCAGTGAAGCGATTCATCCAACGCTGTGAGCAGCATCAATCGATCTTCCTTAGAGTACCGATTCTGTTATAAAAATATGCGATGCCTGTACACGCGCATCGCAACCGCATCAAGGTCGTCAAGAGAAACGAAAACACCGAGTTACGAAAATAACTCTGCCGTAATTCCACTCATTTGCACGAACGGGAAACAAATATAATCGGCAGAGGGCCGCATCTGGTCTCACTTGAAGGATCGCTGCGGGAAATCCCAAATTCATCGAAACTGTTGCTATGGGTTGCTCATTTGCATACAAGAAAACATGCTATCAAATGTTTCGTGCACGTCAGTAAGAAAATTGCGAACAGATTTAGAAATTCTTCCCTCCAAAAGAGAAATCTCTTCCCGCTGTTTGCAAAGAGTTTTCTCAAGTGTTTCGTTGCACAAAGGCGACCGAGAAGAATCCGCAATTAATTTCTAACTGCTTCCTCTATGGAGGTCCCCAACTCATCTCCAGAGACCCCCCCCCCCCCACACACACACCGTTAATCCCGTGTTCTCTGATGTGCTTGCGTTTCTGGGAAGAAATCTTTCCGCTTCAGGCATGATACCAGTTAACTCACCTTCCGTTGAACAGTCCTTAAGTTCGCTCCCGGGTTGGGATTCGATTCGAACCCAGGCAAAATGACAAAGTGCACTTCAGCTCACTCAAAATGACTTTTGAGTGAGCTGAAGTGCACTTGGGGCGTGTTTGCTGACCCCAAACTGTAACTGTCTGAAGGTCTTTCCGCTGTTTGGGCTGCAGGCCCGACAAGCACGGGCCAGCCCAGAAAGAAGCCTCGCTCTCAGAGACGAAACGTGGAACTTTATGAAGCCACTTCAGACCTCCAATAACCGGGGTGGTCTCACACCGACTTATGAACGGCAGGGTTTAAACAAGAAGTCGGCTGAATGAGGAGCCGATACGCTAACAACTCGGACAACCAGCCCGGCTTACTGTACTTTGTTTTTGTGACCTTTCAACTAAGTTTTTTTTTGTGTGTGTGTGTGTGTGTGTGTGTGTGTGTGTGTGTGTGTGTGTGTGTGTGTGTGAAACTAATTTGCTATTTTTAAGAAATCAGCACTTCTTATAGTTTGCATCTGTTCGACTGTGTCTGGAGAGAAAATTAAGACTGTCACCCGAGAATGCGTTTATTTTACTGTTCTTCCGTTGTAGATCGCAGTGTTATTCACGTGAATACTAAACAAAGGGGTTGTAAGACGGACCCTTGTGGAGCACCACAATCTAACGCTTTGAAACTGCTGTTTGCAGTTGGAATAACTTTTAAAGTAATTTTGAGAGTCCTTTGGGGTGCTATCAACTTCCAATTTCTTCTTACAAGTTCGTTGAATAGTGCGTCTAAGGTTTCGTGTAAATAAAGCGAAGAAAACTGTTGAAGTCTGTTTGTTTGTCATTTTCTACGGAGATAGAAACAGTCTGTCAAGTCCAGCATAGCACGTTCTATACCGAACTTTTGTCGTCAAGCAACGATTCTGCTCAATTACTTCAGGTTACTTCACGAACAATTCTGCTCAATTACCGCAGGGGTTTGGCTTCAGGAAAGCTATTTTTGCTCTTTTAATAACACCGTGGATTTTTTTTTTTTTTTGACAATTTCTTTAACTCTCCCACCGTCAACGGTTAACTGACAATGGCAGGGTACGTTCCTGCAGATGTCAACTAGGGTCATGGGATGCATTCCTTTTACAGAACAGCAGGAAATAAACCCGGGATGGAGATGAAGCGTCAAGGTTATCAGCGGATAAACCCATTTAGCGACGGAGTTTTGTTTCCTAAATTCTCGGGAGGGCCATTCAAATTTCGCTAATCTTTACTGACAGCAAGGTTACCGAGACAAAAGAGTAAGTGAGGGATAAATTCCTGCGCCTCTTACCACCTGAAAGTTGATAACATCGGGCTTATGATTTTATCACGTGGTCACGTTGACTCGGTTGCTGACTAACGTTTCTACACAATCGGCATTCAGGTTTTTTTTTTTTTTTCTGTGTGTTTCATTTACGATAACAAATGTACCAATTAATGACCCCAAAGGTAGTTTACGATCATCAATATTACCTTCTTATCTTTTATCTTTCTTTAAAAAAATAATCGGAAGATAGAGTGATAGGTGAAATTGCAAATAAGATAACTTCATCGTGTATGAATCATCAGTTTCATCAAAATTCTGTCGATTAATACTGTTTATTTATTTATTTTTTAACCGAACAACAAAAGATGACTTTCTCTGGTAATGTGCTCATTTTTAAGACAAATTTCATAAACGCAAGGATTTATATTAGGTCGTCCAGAACAGGCTTTTACAAACATTTATGACTACAGCGGATTCGAACCCACAATCTATTGGTTAGAGGCATGTGTGCGACCATTAGTCCGACCAGACACGAAACAACCGTTCCATCTCCGTATAAGACTGGCTAATTCACTTCAGTCGATAAATAAATCTCATTCTTACGCGACACCTCCAAGGAATCCAAAGACTCATCGCCGGGAGATTCTCCTCCACGCGGCCCATCGTCTCTTCTTTTGCGATTTCGAAGAACTTGGCCCTTTGAGTAGAGCAACACATTTTCAGTTGTGCATTGCCGGCATATCGCTCTGCAACCAAAACGCTGAGGGTTCGAATCCGCCGTGGGGGTGATGTTTGTGATTGTCTTCAGGTGGGAGATGAATTTTATTGCCCGTGTGACACCACCGCCCTGCTTACTGGAGGGCTGAAATGGCTTGAAAATGTTCAATGTTTGTTTTCTACAACAGGGTTTCGGAGATGTAAAAATAAAATAAAAACATCAATTAACAGAACCTGCGAAACAATTCTTAGCCCACCAACACAAGGATTTGCCTTTCGCAAATCATTGTGTTGGTGGTTTTCGTTTTTAAGGTACAACACGAAAAAAAATTAAAATGTCAGTTTATCTTTTTACTGCGGACTATTCGTGTAATTTGTTTTCGTTTATTAAATTGGCAGCCACCCTGACAACAAAATGAAGTTTTATACAATCCCTTTTAAAGAAATTGAGATTCAGTAAAAGGAATGTTACAGAAGCAGCAGGTCTGTGTTAAAACGAACGCAAGTCGGACGCTGATTTTCTTTTAAATGAGGCTTCGATTTCCAGTTGATCGCGATGAAAACATTATCTTGCATCAGGTCAAGTTTAAGACGGGTTTGAAACTCAGCAAACGATTCCGCTGTTCGTCACGTCTTAACAAAACACCTTTCTGTCCTGTCCCATCACTTATTTCATTTTCAAGTTGCTCCGCTGTGACCTTTTCACAGAGCATGCGCGCCTCGACTGTCTTTAGAGTGAAGTTATGAATTTTATATCGGAATGAGCTCCTTCAGCGAATTAATTTGACCGGAAAGAGGAAACTGCTCAATAAGCATGTGATCGGTCGGGTTGTTAAATATTAATCTGGAAATGACCTCTCCGGAGACTCTCCTTATGAATAATGGAGAAGAAAGGGTGCTTTAAAATAAGGTCAAATAGCAGCTTCCTTTCTCAATGTCTTATTTTTCGCCATTGGCTTGTCGGATGAATTAAGAAATATCCTACGAAGGAAACTCAAAGTATTACCATACAATCGTATCTTTCTCCGTCAGTAATCCCTGAACCAGTTTTTATTTTTAACGCTTCGTTTTCAAATTATCCTCATTCAGAATCAAAATCCGTTTCCGTGACAGTGACGCAAGCAGAGGCGAGTCCTCATAAACACGCGGAATTTTCCGTTTAGAAATAACGCCATTTCCACCGAATTTATCAGGACGTTCCCTACGATTATCTTTAACCTCAATCCCAAAACAATCTTGCACCTCGTGAATGTCTCCGATTCAAAAAAATTATCTCCTTTGTTAAATTCGGACACGCTTCGTTCTGAGTTCACCGAACTCAAACGGTATCGATAATCCACGTGCTCTTTTCGATGTCTGTCTTTGTTTGCTTAACTCGGTCTCAAAGTTGTGGTTCGGTGTTACTGCAAGCAACCGATCGTGTAATCCTTAGCCTAGATAAGGGGCTCGATGTGCGATAGGTTTACGTGGGTGGATTTGTATAAAAATAAAAATTAATAATAATTATCCCCCCCCAAAAAAATGAACGCGAGTATCAGCAGTTTATTAAAAATTCATGTAGAATGGCTCACTCAAATTCACTCAGCTCGCTTGATCTTTCTTTTTGTCATTCTTTCACACTTTAATTTTTTGTTCATGTGAGCCTACGTTCAACGGTGTTGCGACGAGGGACAGTTAAAGAAATGCGTTCGTTTTCTGGGCGAATAAATTGGCTTCAGTCAGGTTTCGTTGTAAAACTGTTTCATTATGAAAAAATTCGAGGGCGGGTAAAATCTGGGGGGCGTGGAAGTTCCGTGTTGTGTTTATTTTCGTAGAAATCGTGCTTGTGGGAAAGCAGTTTCAGAAAGAAAGAAAGAAGCAGGAAAAATTTCAGAAAGAAAGAAAGAAGCAGGAAAAATTTCAGAAGTTTTCACGGATTCGTATTTAAAACGTATCTAAGATGACCTTGAATATTTTCAACCTTTAAAAAACCGACAGAAAATGTTTCTGTTTACTGATTAAATAAAACGCGATAACCCCACTGCTACTTGCGATGTACGTTCGCGGGAATACGGAGGGGAATTCGACTTCCTCCTCCGCACAGACGTCACCGAGAAATATCGAAAGTAGGCTTTCTGTGACGTCAACAACTGCTTGAAGAGTGCGAACGAACGCTGACCCAAAGTCACGAGTTTTCTACTTAATGTTTATTTTCTTTGAAATGACGCTCAACGTTGATGGATGGATGGATGGACGGACGGCAGCGCTTAAGACGGACAAAACGCTTCGTTGTAACGATCGATTCCATCGGTAGCGGCTCTGTGGAAAAAGGGCTTCTTAGGGAGACTCGCTCTCCATCACACACGTGATAATAATAGTAGTTGTAACGATAATAAATTTCCCCGGTAAGGCACGCAGAGCTGAAGATGGGGAAAATTCCATAATGATATTCGAAGTGTCATTTTACGGACGAAAATTTGAACGTCACGATTTCGCCACTCGCGGAACATTTCAAAAACAAGTCTTATCTGTCGGCAGTGCTCAAGACTTTCTTACATAACTCGTCGACCTTCTCGAAAACTGATTCATTCCTTTCATCATCAACATGAAAGGAAATCGAAAACGTTGCAAAACTTAAAAAGGTCGGCGCGAAATCCTTCGGCAACACCAATTTTAGCAGAAGTTCTTTAGAAAACCAACGACGGAAGTGATTGCGGACTCTCATAAAGAGAGGGTTTGTTTCATACCCGCATTTTCTCGTGTAAGCGGAACAGCAAATCCAAACCCGTTCATTCTGTTTTCCTGCAATTCAAGTGGCGAAGTGAAAATGGATTCCAACTCGCAAATTTCGCTTAAATGTCACGAAACCGGGAAGGAATTATCGTTCCGCCCGCCAAGAAAAATAAAATAATAACGAGTGTTTGTGTGGAAATTCACGACTCGTTCCAAACGAAGTGCCTCCGGCAGTAACTGCAGCGCACCGCTGGAACTGAACACACAGTCCGGAGGTTTCCAACCGAATCTGAAAATTGAACGGAGTTGGCGTTCCGGTGGAAGTTTCGTTGCTCAAATAAGAAACATCACGTGGTCTGAGACTCAAGTGCTCTGTTCAAAGCCTCTGTTGAGTGGCACGTTTTTTTTTTTTTTTTTGGGGGGGGGGGGTTTGAAAAAATTGGACAAGTATAAAAAGTAGAGATGCGATGCAGGATTCGGTTCTTCACGCGTCTGTCGCAAAAAAATAAAATAAGTCAAAACTTGACCACAGTTTCATGAATTCATCCAACAGTGACAAATTCCATATCATAACGCTCTAAACAGGTCGTAAGGTGTGTGGTGGGGGGAGGATACAGCAAAGCAACGTAATCAAATAGGGGACACTATAATGTGCGTAAATGGTGTGTTTTGTGATTTGAGAGAAAAAAAAAAACCCTTCGTCGCAGACCTGACAACTCACCTTAGTTGAAAAGTCCAAATTAAAGATTCTTCCCTCTATGACGGCAATTCCAGGTCTTTCAGGAACAAAAAAAAAAAAAATTCATTTATTATGAAGTAATATTGTTGTCGCCACTTTTTCAGTTAAAAAAAGTCAAAATTACAGTAATTTTTCTTACTTTCCTTCGCTCACTTGTTGCTGATCTGTCTTCTCATATACTTTTTTTCCCTTTAAATTCTTTCCAGTAAAATTCTTGAAGAATCAAGAATTTTACTGGAAATTCCTTCTGACGTACCTCTCCCAAACGACCAGTCTTTACTCATGAGGTTTGTGTTGTGCGCATGCACAAAAACGGGGATTGGCTTTCTCTTCCGAGGGGATTTTAAAAATCTCTCAAAAATGTCTTTTGTTGACACTTACGGGTTTTCATTTCGTTCCCGTTGACCAAATCAGTGCCTCTCATCAGTTCAATCTTTTTGAATGCGCTGTCTTCACATGCATGGTTCAAGTAGAAAAAATGTTTTCTTTTCAACATCTGGAAAAAAAAATGATTCAAGTAATGTCCGACTGTGGCGTGCACTTCCTGGTTGGCCACGTGCCAGGCATGTGTCACTTCGTTCCTAATTCTCAATGAACTAAGCCTACCTTTCCAGGTGGAGAATCACCATCACAGAAGCGGCAGGGGGAAATACAAGAAAGATAATTCAATTGTACTAATTGCATCCCACGCCTCGTTTCTTACCTTATCTTAGTCATGCGTGACAGACGCTGCAAAACATGTTTTAAAAGCTGTTTAAATCACTTTTAAAATTAGGAACTAAAAAAAAAGAAATCCCATCTACGATATTAAAGAGCGGAATTAAGATTCATTGACACTGCAAACCGCTGTTACGTTTTCTTCGTTCGCAGCACGGTCTTCCAACGCCAACTTGCAGGATTTTTTTGTCTTTGCCCAAGTCTCCAGAACGTTTACATTACGATAATTTTTGGCGCTTGGATTCTCCGCATTCATCGTTAACGAAATGAATCCATTCTGTTTTAAAAGCTCCTCGTACGACTTCAAAGGTCGCAAACACCGCAAGGGATGGTTCATCAGTATCTTTAAGCAAAACACTTGAACTCGCTCTGATTCTTCGATCTATTTGTAGCGATTTTCAACCATAAAACCCCCACCCGAATCAAGTTTCTTCCCCTAAATACCCTCGGCAGATATCGATCCTGTTTCCTAGTGAAGCCATTCATAGTTGAACAGCTTTACCAGGAAACAGCTTCAAAATCAAAATCGGCTTTAACTTGTTGGCGTCTTTAGAATTTCCTAAGAATTTTCCAGAACCAGTCACTGGACGAATATTTTTTTCTTACATAATACTCTTAATTCTTGGGCAGTGTTCTTTGTTTATCACGTTCTTGAGATCAGGGTAAACTCTCCTGACTCGGTCATCGCAGCGAATTATTTATTCTCGAGTTGTCTCCGCACAATTGTAGGGAATCCCCATAAACAAAATTTCCAGAGCGGTGTCAACACTATCAACATCCTCCATCATTATGGAGGATGTTGATGTCCAAGGGAGCAATCTGAAATTGAAATCCCGGATTCGACACGGTCATCTGTAATAGGCGAAATCATCGAGTCGGCGTACAGTATTTTGTTTGGCGAGCAAAAATGTAGAACTACTTGGTGTGTGTGTGTTCTCTTAATTGAACACGTCTTCCCTTCATTCTGCTTTTTTTAGGGGAGGGAGAAATTACTCTCACTTCCATGCGAGACTAATTCATTTTCAGCTGAAAAAGTCCTCGCTGTGATTCATCGCGCCCCACAGGATTCGAACCCGATTCTTATTCAACCTACGGATGGAAACATTTCTGTAACTGCGTTTGTACTTTTCACCTCACTAAATTAACTCCTTAATATGAAAACCGGACTAAAATCCCCACCCCCCAAACATTAATCACACGCTGGAATTATTTTTATTAATTGGACAACAGAGTTTCGTTGGGACGTTTTGCCTCCTTCCAGCTTTTAACTGCAAAGGAAATGTGAGCTTCAGACCCGGGAAAAAGACCAAAACATCGGTGGAAAGCAATTCGAGTTTGGGTTCACGTCGCAATAGAAACCGATGTCATTTATTTTAAGACATCTTCCATTCAGAGATGTGCTGCATCTGACTCACGTAAAAGCGATGAGAAGAAACTCGCAAAGCAGCCAGGAAGGAGAGTGGAACAGAAGAAAGAAAGAAAGACGTCAAAAGGAGTTTCGCCTTTCGCTCGAATTCTCTGCTAAGTATCGCTTTTAGGATCGGCCGATAGAAGTGCCGTCCAAAATGTTTTCTTTTCTATAAATATACGGAAGGCTAGGCTTTTATTTCTGTGTCACGACATTTGCACTCTAACGAGTCTACCACAACTCGTGCGTAATTAGCCCCACTGTCGGAAGCCCCTCAGTGAGATTTTGTTTCACCCCGAATATAGAGTCGCCATTTATTGCAACCGGAAGCGCTCTTTTCTGAATTTGCAGCAGCGCCTTTCCTGCGAAACGGATAAACCGAACGTGTATTCTCCGACATTTGAAGAGGGCGCTTCTCTGCACTCTTTGAAGTGCCGCTTCCCACTGAAACACAAGCGGACACCAAAGAGAGCGGTCGAGACAATATCCTCCTGGTCGATTGACGTCAATGCTAAAGATAAACGAACCTTTGAAGACGATTTCAAACACATCGAACTTTGCTTCGTCGGAATATTCATTTCACATGCGCTGCTCAATGACGTCACTGGTATGCGAAGGGTTAGTGTTTCATTTCAGATCGGTCGTTTCATCCGCAGCTTTGGCCGATCGCCCCCAAAGAACATAACACCATCGTACGAAAGTGGAGGGCAATAAAACGTGTCAGATGTTTCGTAAGAACTCAAGCTTTTCGACGAATCCAATGAGCTAAGTCGGTAAGAATAAGAAAATAAAAATAACAAGTTGCCGATTGCACTTGTTATTCGCTGTTAGCAGAACAGATGAACGCAGAAAATGAAAGAAATATTCACAAAAACAGTCGAGCCATAAACTAACAAAAATAATGGCGATCTAAAGAAATAGTCTGTTGTTTTAACGTCTGCTGCTGTTTCCCTTAGCAACACAAAAACAAGCTGCCATTGATTCATACATGGCGCATGCGCTTTATTAAGAAAACTCAACAACCTACGCTGTCCGACACGTGTACTAATGAAGCAGTTCTCTAAGAAAAATTCTCACTTATTGAGAAAATAAACGCGACGGACCGTGAACACAAAGCGTCCGATTATATTTTGCTTTGGCTGATGACGTGAAAGAGAAATACACCGACGCATTCAAGTCTGGTTTACAGCGGCATCCCACTCGAAAAACAAGTCGATAAAATAGCGAAATTAACCTATTTATTTAAAAATAAGGAAATCACTGCCGATAATCACTTTAAAAACATTTCGCAACCGCATTCTCGTGTATCGACACCATTCATTACCTCAACTAAAAATGAAAAAAAAATAAATAAACCTTCAGATTCCTTTTCTTCATCGTCTGTCCGTACGCATGTTATACCTCGGCTCTAGATAGCCGTATTTCATTCCAATTCGGTACTCGGGATCCACATGGAAACTCATTCAGCCATCTAGGTTTTCGTTTCAATCGCAGCTTGGAATGAATTCCTCAGAGGTTTCCGAATGATCGGAGCTTGAATAATTGCATTCGGGATTGGCTGAGGAGGACTTGAATGGAATTTGATGGATCCTGAATCCACGTGGGACAATTTGATTGAAGCAGGATTCAGAATTAGAGCGAATAATTCCTCTGTTACTAAATGGAATTGGGTGGATTGACATTTAGAAAATTTCTGCCAAAATTCGTCAAGTCGCTCGATTCATTTTGAGGATCATCTTGATCGGACCATTTGGAGTTGCAAAAATTAGCGAAAACAAAACTGCACGTCTCAAGTGCGACGGCTCTACTTTCATTGCTGAGCTGCGAAGGTTATCGCTACCCAAGTGTGCTAACCCTTTTCGAGAAGTTTCAGTTTTCTAGTTTATCCTTTTCGTATTGAAGCAAAAAAGTTCTCGAACCGCGAGTCCGATGGGGGGAGGGGGTAGATAACTGAAAGAAAGGGTTTAATATGCTAATTCAGAAGGGGAGGTTGATTAGTTTTGAGGCTATTATTTGATTAATTCCGTTAAATTAATTAAAATAAATTTCATTCTATTTAAAATGTGTTCCCATACGTTTATGTAAATTCGAAGGGTATTACACAGTTTGAGAGTTTTCCCTCCGGTTGCACATTCCAGTGCGCTGTCTGACTTGAAAGCAAATTAAGTGCTGTTTTGTCGGATTACTTTAATACACGATCAGAATAATTAATTCATGTTGTGGCTTTTTCTTTATATCCAATGTACACTGCTTGGAAAGAAGTCAACGGACACTAGAATATGCGACTTCACCAAGTAGAGCCATGTAACGAGTGACGTGTTCGTAGTCGGTATAAATTGGAGGAATGCGATGCTCCCAGTCGGTGCACCTCTACTTGGTGAAATCGCTGCGAAAATGGAACTGACGGACTTTGAAAGAGGCATCGTAACAGGATGCCATTTTGCGGGCCTATCTGTTCGGCAAATTGTTGACAAATTGGGACATCCCAGGTCAACAATCGGCGATACCATACTGGTGGAAGCGTAGGGAGTCGACTGCAAGTGCTGCCTGCAGTGGACCCTGAACGTGACCGTAGGGTGCCATGGAGGATATGTACAAACCGCCATTCGTTGGCTGACACGTTGAATGCGGAGTTCAGGGACATCTGGAACAAGAATCTACACCAGAAACATTCAGAACCGAGGCTTACAACATGGGCTTCCATGGTAGGACCGCAACACGCAAGTCCAACATTACCCGAACCAACATGCAGGATCATTTTCACTTGTGCAAAGAGCGTGTGCAGGCGACGTGGAAGCTTGTGTTATGCTACACACTCTACCGAGCAGATGGACGGGTGTGGCGGATGCCCGATGAACGTCTCTTACCAGAGTGTGAAACCTCAACTATGAAATTCGGAGGTGGCGATGTGACGGTATAGTTCTGTTTTTCCTAGTTTGGCCTCGGACCTCTCTTTGTGGTGCCACGAACAAAGTTTCGGAATAAATGAGCCGTGTTCTTGGCACGAGCTCCCCGTTTTCCATTTTTCTATTATAATACGTGTCGCCAAATTTACGACCATATGTATCTCTGGGATATATTATATTTTTCTTTTGAACAGGCCCCATTTCAATTAAAACAACTCGTAATTTTTCATCAATATTTCCCCATTCACCTGGATCTTCTAAATTTACAGAGACTAATAATGTGTTAGTTTCGTGGTCAACTACAACTAAGTCTTCTAACTGTTTTTCACTTAAATCATGCGTCTTGTTATCTTGTTTAGTTGAAATTGTATTTTCATGAAAACTGGATGATGTGCACGGTTCTTCAACTCTGATTTCTGATGTATCGAGTTGGTTACAATCTGCATCAGAATATTTTAACAAATTTTTTAAGAGCCCTAGTTTGTTTCTTAACATCTGGTTCTTTCGCAGCATGACGCTTACGATTTTGTGCACTGGATACCTTTTTTTTTAATTTTTGATTCCATTTCTATTTTATACCCGCAAGAAATTATTACACAACACGACACAGAGTCGAAATAATAGTCCGCACTGCGCTACTGTCAGTAGCCTATTGAGATGCGTATTGTTATAAATTCACTGTTGCTATCCTGTCATTACTGCGACATTGTAAAATTTTATTATTATTTTAACTTTGTATACTTGTAATTTCTATTAATTACTTGCGATGTCTTTTTTCTTTACTTTATATTTTATTCTCCGATGTAGCTGTGCGCGATTTCTCTCTCTCAGAATCTCTCTTGTTTATATTATTACGTGCTATGTTTACAAGAAAGTCAAATAACATTTATTTCGAAATGTACACGAATTTAAACATTAGGGTGATTGCTTTCTCAATCCTTCTATAAAAACTCTTTAGCAAAATTTAGAACCTTTTTTCTTCAACTTTAACACGTTCATTGCCAATCACGCGATATCGCGTGGACGTCGCTAACTAAATAAAAAAATAAAAAAAATTTGGCCACCACACGAAATTCCAATTTTCAGCTTGGCAATGAAAGTGTTAAAATACTTTCTTTAACACAAAACGTTATCTACTCTCAGTTTAGAAATTTTACTTATTAAACTCCAAGCTTACTCGCAAAGAGGTTACCTAAATCTCTCTGTTAAGTTATCTTTACAAATTTGATATCAACTTCTAACATGCCAATTGATTCTCTTAAGGACACTTCTTAACCTTATTAAACATTAAACATATATCTTAAAAGTCTTTCTAATACAACTATAAGAGGAATTATATAAAAGTTTTGAACTTACAAAGGCTCTGTATCTCACAATCCATCAAAAGTCTTTCACTAAAAGTTCTATGACAATTCTTTCATCTCAGATCTTCATCTGGAATTTTGGCTTCGGCTATAGCAATTGGGAATGTAGCGGGACTCGTACAGTTCCGGAAAAATGATATTCTCCCACGGCGAAAAGAAAAACTTACGAGCGAAGTTACTTCGGGAAATTTGCCTCGCCTTTTCTCCTCTACTTGGGCTCGCCAAAAATGCCTGGACGACTGCCGTCTCAAGTAGCTTGAATTGCCGCCTCCAAGAAAAATGAAACTGTTGTCAACTGTCAATCAGGATCCCTCTGGACTGGAAACTTTTCTCTTCTACGGCGTTTGGGACTTCTCCTTTCGGCAGTTTGAAAGCCCTGCCTGTGGCCTAGAAGTCGTTTCTCTCTAGCGACGTCTCGAACCGAGAAGCTCCTTTCTGGAAGCAGAAAACTCTTCTCTCAACCACCAACGTCTGGATCTGGGATGCTCTCTGACGATGTCTGGAACCGAGCAGCTCTCTCTTCGGCAACGTCTGGGACTGGGAAGCTTTAGCAATGTTCTAGAACCGAGCTGCCTCCTCTTTGACAGCGTCTGAAACTGAGCAGCCTCTCCTGTCTCTCTGTGGACGTCTCTGGAACTGGGTCCCCTCTACTTCTGCAGCAATCTCTGGATCCGTGCAGTCCCTTCTGTTTGCTTCAGTCCCTTTTTATTATACCTCCTCTGAGACCTTGCATGAAGTTTGGCAACCCCCAAAGAATCAGTATGATTCTTTCATCTTAAGTTTCAAGTTCGGCACGCCTTTTGTTCTCCTCCGCTTTCTTTTAATTGTAAGTTGCTGGCCATCGGAAAGTTATTTAAACCTTTCTGACTGACTTAGCAGATGTTTACACTTAGAGCCTGCAAGCCTTTCTCATACAAACAAATTTTAATAACAATCTTTCTAATGCCGCCACGTAGATCTATTACATGCATGATAAAAACATTGCCTTTGTTTTTAACATTCTAACATATTTTTATTAAAGCAGTATAACAGTTAACTTCCAGAGTATTATTTACAATACCATCTAAAACAAACTATACAATTTGTTTTAGAGACAAACAAAGTTTATTTTTACAATATTCACATGGGACTTAACCTAAGTAAACAATCGAATGTAATGTGCTTTGGAATATTTAAGCTACAATCGAGTTTTTACAGTACCATATGACTGGTTACGTAGCAACAAATGTTTTGTACGAAAAGTCGTTTCTGCGCATAAAAACCGTTCACCGTTTCACTTTAGATTCTGCAGGCAAGCATTTAGCCTGCTCTCGCTGCAAAATTGTAAACAGCCGGCAATATACAATTTTTAAAAAATTTTTATTCTGTGTATCTGGCCTTATTTATTTTAATATTGATCATTCTAAGAATTTTTTGTTTTTATGATAAAAATTTTGTTTCTTAAAAATGAGCTTATGACGCGTGTCCCGGTGCCCCCTTCGTAGCGACGCCCGCATGCCCGCTTCCGTCGGCCCTGGCCGTGGATGTTTGTTCGTCACATTAAGAGTGTCCCGTTGACTTCTTTCCCAGGAGTGTATTTTTGTCTTGACATGTTTCTCTTTTTGTGTGTGCGTTTACGACAAATACTGCGGTGCTGAAATATCCACGTGATGTGTTCATGGTCAGCGTGTTTGTATCTATTTATGGCGTCAGCGTTATTTCAACGGCGGGAATATTTGGGCGTTTTTGGCGATAAACACGTTCCTCTGTAAATACATATCCTTTCTTTATATTCGCTGCTTGGTCTGTTTAAGTGTTCAACTGTTTAAATCGTGCACTTCACGCGATGACGCTGCACTATTTGTGGAGTGATTACGCTTGCCGGCATCCCATCTGAGGCGAGAAGTAAACAAAACGGAAAAATTCCCGCCTGCGATGCAGTTTCACCGGGAAAGAAGGAAAATAGAAAAAAGTTTCAGCTTTGCGGCTTTCGCTGATTGCGTCAATCACCTCCCCCAAAGCTTCAAAACAAAAATATTTTCTTCAAAATATGTTGTCTAATGGATTTTAAAAAAAAGGATAAAAAGGAAACAAATACTGCTGCCACGTTTTGAAAAGTGCGTTAAAATTGTTCTCACCACCACTGGCGGCTCGTGGCTTGAAATCGTCGGTGTGTGTGCTGCAACTTTCGAAATATACATACACACTGTAAGTACAGTATATACGTGTTTGGATAAAATATCAAAATTATGGTAAAAAAATTTAAAAAAAAAATTAAACATCAAAAAATATTGTTCATTATCGATACAAATAATAGTTTGGTATAATTCGAAATTACTTAAAAATAAAATCCATTATCATAATCCCAATGTTGTTCTAAAATAAAAACTATAAGAAATGTTATGTCTTTAATTGTAATGTCCAAATATTTAAAGAGACGGAGTAAACACGATAAGCACTACGAACACTCTACTACTGGCGCAAACTGCATACAAACCACAGTGGAACTGCGCGTCGGACAGTGCCGCATTACGCTAATAGCTCGCATCTCACTATGACGTGCATATGCTTGCGCGCGTAGCAATATGACGCTGTGGTAAACACAGTGCTCCTTCGCCCTCCTAACTGCTACAAGATGGATTTTTATTATTTTTTATACAAAATACGAGAATTGTTGATGATAAAATTAAATATTACAAGCAAATATAAATAAATATATTTATATCTCGAGGAAAATTGGGGTGCTGCAGTTCCGCAGTGCCTATGCACGATATTTAGATAGCTCGCTTAAAATACACGAAGTGAGCACTTCCATCCTCACTGAAGGCTTAGCTCGAAATTCTCGACGGATGATGAACGAGATAAAAATAATCCAAAAGTTTAAGATTTTTAAAAAAATAAAATTTGCATAAAAACACTTTCAGTTTATTCCCTAAAAGAAATAAATTGAAAAAACGAATAAGCAATAAAAAATAAAGCGAATCTCTTTCAGCGAGTCTCATCGCAAGTGTTGACACAAAAAATTGACTTAATTTCGTACGAGTCTCTTTCACACAAATTCTAAATAGGATTTTAAAAACAACACACAAAAATATAAAACCATTTATCTTGTCTACAGACGAAATTGTTGTATTTATTTATTTACTTCAATAATGCAATTTCTTTTCATAGTCGATAATATAAATTTCAAATACAAGAAATAACAAAGCGAATTGTTTATGAACAGAGCTACAACGTGGTTTGCTTGATTGTCCGACGTCACAGCTGCGTTTCAGAGCTCATTGCTCCCAAATTCACAGCCATCGCTTCATGGAAAATCGGCATTTTTCTCAAGTATCAAAAGTTATTAAAATGAACAGGGGAACATCTTCGTTGGGGCTTTCTTCAGATGGGTATTTCAATTACCAGAAAACATTGCTGACAGAATTCTACGTCGTCGTAATTGTAGGCAGCATCATTTTCGCATTGCCGCTGGGAAGCAACGTCCTCTGTGGTCATTCAGCAGCTCAGTGCATTTGTGTAGGCTGCTTGCTAAGAGAGCTGTTCCTAAGCCTTGTTTGTGTTGCACGGTCGCAGAAGAAAAAGCTCTTTTAGATGACTAGAATAGAACCCATTACGGTCTTTCTTCTTTAGCCGTAGTGGCATGGGATTTACTATAAACTACACAGCAGACTTAAATACATTTTAATGATATACATTCCCCCCCCCCCAGAAATTCGGTTGTTTTCATAATTTGAATCCGGATTCAGTTGTCTCTTTGTAACTACAACAAAATCTGAACCTCATGCTTTTAAGTGAATAGTGCGAACAAATTACAGGAGTTGGGGTGGTTAGGAATTTGACTCTCTAAGAGCGAAGCATCCATAAAAGATCGTACCGAACAGTTACGCAGTGTCGTCGTTTAAAAAAAAAAACCCAAGTGAAATTTTCAGTCGCTGTTAATATCAACCCACTTCGTAATATGCACTGCGCGCTGTGGGAAATCGGAACAGGATTAACAGAAGAAAAGAGTTGGTGCAAATGACAAGGCAGAAATGATGAGAGGGGAGGCCATCGTGAAGAGGTGCATTCCTCGGTAGCATTCTTGCATAATGACGTCATCGTTAAAGCAACTCGAACCGTTTTTGTCTTCTGTATTGCACTGCACTACACGCACTTGTTTTGCGGTTATTTTTATCACAATTTTGTATCGTTTTACTGCTGATGGGATCCGATTAAAATCAGAACTACGATGACGGAGAAACTTTTAATAGGAATTCTGAATATCGACTTTCATTTAATTATATCCCCGCGCTAGAGTTGAGTTGTTGTATGAATATAGGCGAGGGGGGGGGGGGTTATGAAAGGCACCCTAAAGAAAAACGAATAATATTAGACTAAACGAAATGCAGAACGTAAACAAACAGCTTTAAAAGTATTTGCCGTTGTAGAGAGCATTTTGCCAGTCAGCATAAACAGAGTCTTCTGAAATAAATTAATGCTAATTCGTTCGAAGGCATAAATTCAAAATCGCAAGCAGCCCTGATTAGGAGCGTAAAATTCAATGACTCTTTAAGTTCGCAATGATAGTTGAAATTAAATCTTAAATATAATAGCGACATTTATTCGTCTGTGCTAAGTATCCGTGATGACATACGGAAACTTAGCATAGCAATTTGCATTCACAGGCCAGGGACATAATTATTGTTTTTTTGTGGGTGTGCGCGTGTGTGAATCTTGCCCACCGAAGGTTGTAAATTACTTCTGCGGTTGAGCCAACGGTTTGAAACTTGACTCTACAGCTCAAACATACAACTTTTTTATATTAGTTCTATAGGACCCCCCCCCCCCTCTCACCGATGATGGAAATGGTGATTTATAACCTATGCCGACAAACCCGATCCTATGGGGTATTTTCTATAGGAATATGTTTGTTTTATTACTTTTTTTTAACGATGTAAGAAATGGTAATGTTTTGGATCTACTGATTTTGAAAGGTCAGGCTATTTATCGAGGACCAAAGGCCCGAGGAGTTGTGGATGCTCTTCGTATCAGAGATGGTGATAAAGTCAGCCATATGAAACCTTCCCTAATTCCTAATCGCAGATCAATTACAAGTGGGCTGCAATTTCTGGATAAGAATGTATCATTCCACTAGTTCGGCATCGTATTTCTCCATGCGACTTTTTTTTGCTTCTTAATAAAGTTCTGGATAAGTCAAATGATTTCTTCTCCAATTTTAGCCCAGCTGAATGCATGAAGTGGGTCGACACACACGCACCGCTTAACTGTTGCTAGCATTGGACTTGCAAAGTTTGGGTCACTGAAGTTTGGGTCTGAAGTAGAATAAAGTGAAGATGGGAACGGAGTCGGGTAGGAGAAGGAAGTTTTGAACGCTTTTAGAAAAGTAGACTGTAACAGTGGGAGCAAACAACCCGCGGATTTATTTTTATTCCTTCAAAAATCTTCAGATGATTTTGGCTCATCACAGTTCCAAGACTATTGGTGGACCAGTGAACCAGTTAGAAATTCGGCACTTCTCGGCGTGCTATTTTCGTCGTCCGTTAATTACGTATTGGGCCTGGCTCACACGATTTCGTGCTCTCCTCTGGAAATGCACAATGAATGAATGAATGGTTGAGCAAACGAAGGGCAAAAACCGGGTGATCACCCTGCGGAGAATGCAAAGAAAGAGGGCAATCGCTTGTTCAAAGCACGTAACAAACTTATGCTGCTCCTCCCAGTAAATCATAGCCTTGACGCATTCAGCATTCGTTCCTGCTCTTCACGGGAGGGGAGAGAGAGAAGAGGTCACACTGGCGGGGCTTTATTGCCGCTGAAAGTATCGAAGGAAGAGCATTTCGTAACTATACGACGTCTGTTCAGAGGAATCCGGGCCGACTGCAACCGCAGGTAAAGCGAGACAACCGGGGTTCGTTCAGAGTTCATTTTCCTTCCAATTAGTTAAGCTCCGTCTGCAGCCCCCTCCCCCCCCACACACACTTTGCTGATCGCTTCTGACACCGCTGGAAACATTTATCAAAATCCTAGTAAAGAATGTCGAAAAAAGTGCCTTCCTGCAATTTCGTCGAATGACACTTGAAGATTTGTATGCCCCTCTATGAGAGCATCTCCAACCCCCCCCCCATACTTTTTCACTTCCCATATTGCCAATTTGAAAATAAATTTCATCGCGCTGCTTCCTTTCCCACTCGCAAAGATCGCGAGGCCAAAACCTGTTCAGCAATTGGTTGATCTCCCTGCGGAGCACGACCAGAAGCCCAGGGATTCTCTGCGCCGACATGTTCCGTATGGTCGTAATAGCAAGCACTAGGTTAAATTTCGAGCATCGAGATATACATTGCATCGAGGCGTTTTTTTCCGGCAGATGAAATTTATCACGAAGGGACATCCGGAGATCACCCCTTTCTGTCTATCGACCACATCCTACAGCAGTTTTTTTTTTTTTTTTTTTTTTTTAACAACAGTGCCTTGGTATGCTATTAATATGCACCACGTATTCCAATGAGACCCTCTCTTAAACATTTCAGTAAATTTTTCAAATCATTTCTCGCTTCTAACTCTTCCAAAACTTGCGTGCATTTTTAAAATTCATTCACTACAAGTGACTGGAAGGGGGACGCAATGCGTTTCCCCCTCCGGATTTTTCAATCGTGTTCACAACTGAGATTGGAGAATACAGTTGGCGAAGTTCTTCCTTCCTCTTACAAGTGGTAGTCAAGCCCACCGCAAGGCAGGCGGGTCAGGCACGCGATGGCATTTTCACAATAACAATCCTAGGTCGTTAAGGGTTGCCCGAGGCAGTTTAAAAGCACGAAGAGGTCAGATTCATTGATCGCGACTGGCCTGAAAACTGTTCATCATGGGAAAAGGAAGAAATGAATCTTCAGAAACAGACGAAAGCTTGAAATTTCTCTCGCCAGGGAGCATCGTATAGTAAAGTCATACGCTGGGTATTCGTACTTTTTTCTACAACAGAAGAGACTATTCTTTAATAACATTTATTATTATTTTTTTTTAATGCAACCCTAAGGTTAAACTGGTAGGTGTTACAAAGGCTCGTGGATATCTGGGCTTCGTTAATACACTAAACGCGATTCCAGGCATCCAAGGGCACTCCACTTACAGCTGGAACCTCTTACAACAAAGACATTGCGTCTTATACAAGCTGCAGCGATCGTTGTAATTACCGTCATGCCTAAGACACCCACTGCTGCCGCTATCCGTTCACACATACCGAGAAATGCAGCGGATGAACTGTGAATGGAGGAGAACTCCCCCACCGCCTGCAACTAAACGCGTGTGAAAACGACAAAAGCAAATGAGGGCGTCTGTTATCGTTCCCTCATGAGCTTTCAGTCACCCCGCTTCCCCTGGCAACTCTCCGCGTGACCTTGCTGTGGGCTTGGTTCTGTAAAGGCGCAGTAGAGGGTGTTTTCTGAATAAACAAACGCGATTTAATTGTAGTTGGGCGGGAAGACAATGGAGACCTTGGAAAGAGCAAAACCCATTTGGCAGGGCAGGTATTTCTTGGGGGTCGAGTTGGCGTTCCCACAAGGATGTAGTACGGATATCGCTTCCGGTTTAAGCAGCATCTTCAACAGATTGTATGCGGCAGGGTTCTCGTGCTTAATTTTTGTTTTCTTTCTCTCGAACAAAGAGAGAGATCCGTGAAGTTGTCTGAAACGACCTTGCGCGTAACAAGCACCAGCTGTCTTACGAAACGTTCATCAGGAAACGTCTGTTTTTCTAGTCGAGCACTTCAGGGGGAGAAAAAACAAAGCCAAGCAAGCGGTTCCCACTCATTGTCCAATCGTGAATGGAACTCGTCAAGACGCACTCGAATTTTACGAGCGGCATTCCAATTTAACCACAGAACAAGATCTTCATTCTCCACTGTTCGCATTCAATTCTTTTCGGCAATTTCTTTTTCTCCTGAAGGAAGGCTGATAAGAGTGTCTCCGTGACTCAGGCGTTACCAAAGACCCGATTCCATTGCAGAGAAAGATTGAGGAAAATCACGCACTGACCCAATCAGCCATTTCTGCTCGCCACTAGCTCGGAAGACAATCGTACCTATTCGCGAGTGACTGCCGATGATGACCTTTATGCGAACAATTTTCGTGTGTGGGATCGCCCTGAAAAATTAAACCAGCATTTGAAAGATCTTCACAAAAGAAAGTCAACTTTACTTAAGACTGATTGTATTCCTTGCTATCACATTAACGTTTGCCCGCACACGTGGCACGGATATGCGGTGGGACTTGCGACCTTTGTTGCGTGTGTTTGAACTATATTTACAGTACCGTCGACAGGGTGTAGCATAGAAGCAGCCTGCCTCACGACGACGCTTAATTAAGGGCGCTCCTTCAGCCATATTGCAGTAGGAGCCGTGTTAGAGCAACAAGATATCTGACGGAGATGCAAGAGATTGATTTGAAGAATTAAAAATCCTCTCAAAAGTAATACAAGAGAAAAGTGCTCTCACCATAAACAAAATCTTGCAGAAATTTATCCCAACGAAACCACCGCCCTAAGGATAGTGTTAACAATTCCTGTTAGCGTACGAAGTGCGGAAAAAGTTCTTCCAGGCTTAAACTGATTAAAAATTATTTGCGAACAGCAATGACCCAAGAAAAATTGGTTGGTCTGGCAAACAATATCGATAGAGGCGGACACAGCTTATAATTTAAATTTAGTTTTATTGTGCGATATCCCCGTAGGGCAAACATTTAATTAATATTATTGTGTGATCGTTTTGCATTGATGTTTCTCTTGTAATAAAAACAAAATGGCGATTAGAGATTTTCTTATATTTTTGTCTTATAATCCATCAGGGCGATATTTAATTGTTTGCGCGATCTAATGTGGCGACGGCCCTGTATATTTATATTGCTACCAGATATTGGAATGAGCTTATAAATAGGCAAATTTAGTGACGTAATAAATTGCCCAAGCACCTTTCAGGTCAAGTCGGAGTTGCTGGCAAACTGCATTCATATAATTCACAAGCCCATTTATAATTATGAAGTATTTTTATCGAGTGTTATTTTTTACTTGTATAAATGTTGTCGAACCTCAACATCGAAGATTCGACAACAGTTTCACTTCTAGTGCATTTTAGCTTAGGCCTTATGATTTCTATTTTTTTTTTAAATCAAAATCATCTTTCGGCTGATAACCAAATAAAGATAAAAATTGCTTTCAAACTTCGGCATCCGGGATCGCTGATTTAATTACAGATTGTTCCTTGGTGTATCCGTTTCGAATCACTGCAGTACCCGCCCCCCGTTTACCTTTAGTCGAGTTCGTTACCGATAGCCGCTTCTATCATCGACAAACAAACAGTTTTATCATCGGAGGGAACAGGATGTGCATATCTCAGTCTCGTGATTCAGTCACGAAACATGCTGCTACGGGAATGTACGACGATCACTGGGAATAAAAAAATAATAATAATAAAACATTAAAAAAACATCCTAAATGATCAGGATATTAATCATTCTAGCTTTTCCTCCTCTAATTTCCTTTTTTTTTTTCTCTAATAGCGAGTGTAAAAAAAAAAAAGTTGAATGATGGATCTATTTTTGACATCTGTACAAACCACGAGGTCACGGAAACACCCTTCAGTTACGTTCAATTCCAAACAGAGTTGAAAAGATTGGTTACGACAAAGATCAATATCGGACAACCTATCATTAGACTTCTTTATTTTATATGGGGTTTACGTCTTCATTCTGATACGGGGGGGGGGGTTGATTCCGCTGACAGTCCATTGTTAGAAGCACGAGGCTGTTTCCTAAGATCTCGATTAATGTCTGTAATTACAGAAAGACATCCTCATGCCTTGACATTCAGCTACTTAAGCTTGATCTATAGCTTAGCTGCAACTGTTTTGCAAGCACTGGCGAACTGACAGCGATGGACAACCCTATAAATAACGTTACGGCATACAAATTCTGATCAACTCTTCATAAAACCATTGCTTAGTTATGAAGTGTTATCTGTGGTAGTTATCTGTGGATTCCAATCCCGACACAGGGATAAATATCTGTGAAGGTCTTGTGATGGATGAAAGTTTGTGTTCGGCCTGCGGAGTAGGGATTTGGGACCGTTTAAGCCTTACTCGAACTGCTTACAGGGGATAATTTAAGACTTATCCCGGGTGGGATTTGCAAAAATCGAACATTTTCAGAAAATTTCTCAGATGTGCCCCCTGTTTATTCTTTATTGGGAGGAGATCCGGCCCTTCCATCCGCTTATTCATATTCTTTTACACTTATTTTCACTTCAAGGCTGTAAACGCCCAGCACGCTTCTCATTATCGCTTGTAATTGTGTCGCCTTTCTTACTTTCCTGTTCTTCTGACGTCGTCCTCTAGTTTGGGAACAAGCCAGACCCAACCACGCTTAAAAAAAGGTGATTTTCACCATACGATTCCCTCCCCCCCTCAAATACGAAGAAATCCGCCACCAGACTCTCATTCGCTACCTCGAAATCACGATTAATTATCTCTTGCTGATTCCATCGATCTTAATGCACGCGACATCTTCCTGCCTGCGTCATCCATCTTTGGACCAACGCCACAGCTGAAC
Organism: Typopeltis vanoorti; assembly: GCF_054136105.1. Lineage (NCBI taxonomy): Eukaryota > Metazoa > Arthropoda > Arachnida > Uropygi > Thelyphonidae > Typopeltis > Typopeltis vanoorti. The sequence goes on from NC_143563.1 coordinate 110,463,603, forward strand.
TCAACCGGTTATCTTCGAAACGGCATCGCGAGTTTGAATACACGTTCGGAGTGCTTCAGGATTATTTTGGATTTACGGCAGAAGCAACCAGGCTACGAGGGTAGAGTGTTTTGTCTGTGAAGTGCGTGTGTTCTTCTGGCCGGTATGCCTGTTTTGCGGGATGAAAAATCCTTACACCTCCGCATGGGACCAGCTTGTTGCGTGCTCTAGGATTTCGTTCCTTCAACGATTTCATTGCGCATATTTTCAAATTACTCAAATGAAATGCGCACTCCTCATTCCTACGAACTTTTTAAGAGGACTTAATCCGCAGAATATCCCCACTTTGGCTGTACTTTGATGTCTTTTGTTTGATTTTTTTCACCGTGATTGGTTATGGTTAATTACGTCCATAACCCGAATTTTAAAATAAAATATCTTCAGCATATCATTAAAAAATCAGCACTCGCGATCCAAAAGTTCTTCCGCTAAAACCTCAAAATCCCTTTTCGTTTATTTGAATTGCAGGCCGTCAGAATTCCGTTGTGCCATTTCCGTGTGGACAGTGCAAATCACAATTGCTGCACTGACTCCTCTTCTTTAGAGGGGCAGTTGGGATCGTCCCCGTAAACTAGTATCAGTAACCACGCCATCAGTGAAAAACGCAAAAGAACAAAACACGGGAAGTCTGACTTTGTGTTTATTATATCAAAAGCCATTTTACATCGAAAATTGCTGATGAATCTGCATTAATAGCATTTTAAATTTGCATGCGCAAATTTAAAATGATATTAATAGACAGACAGCGTACTTGCTACACTCATTAATTTACTTCTAACTCTTAAAACTGTTGGATAAAGTAAATAAATAAAATTACAAAACAGATTTCTGTATTTCATCGATACGATACGTACAACTTCAGTTGCAATTCCTTTGTTATTAGTGATAAGATCAGCAAAACGGAAATTCGTAAAAAGGGCAAAACTCTTTGATATTGAAGGCTCACTAAACGAGAAATGGTCGTACGCAATACGGTACAATTATTCTCGTGGGAAAATAATCGACCAAGAACTGCTTAGGAGTTGCCTGCATGCCACCAGATTATTTAAAACCAGTGAAAAATTGTATCGCCTTTTTGAAACCTGATTTCCTCTTGTAAGCTGAAGCCACCCTGGTTGTTCTCACGAGCGTCTTCTCTCCTCCTCCATATTTCGCATATTTTAAGGAGATGAAGATAACGGCATGATGTGGACGAGAGGAAATTAACAAGGAAATGAGATCAGGAAGTGAATGCTTCCATTTATGTGTCACTGTTTTTTGATACGCCTCCTTCTTTCCTCCGATTATTATTATTATTATTTCGAGCGACTCCAGGGAGTCCATAGACTCATCGAGGGAGGCCCTAAACATCATGTCCACACAACTATATGACATCCTCACAGTATCTATCATACCTTGCCTTGAACTCGCTCACCGTCATAGCACCCACAACAGACTCTGGAAGCTTATTCCACTCATTTACCACTCTAAAAGAACCCAGCTCTAACACCCCTGCTAACCACACTCGTGCCCAGCTTCCATAGGTGTCCCCTAGTTCTCCCACCACCAGTCCTGATCTCAAAAATATCCTCTGAATTAATCCTATAGAAACCCTTTAGCAATTTGAATGTCTCAATCATATCTCCCCTTTTCCGCCTATCAACTAATTTCTGCAACCCACAAATCTTAAACCTATTCTCATAAGGTTCATTCCACAGACCTGCTATCATCTTGGACACTCGTCTCTGGATCCTCTCCACTTCCTCCCCATCACGAAGAAACCCTGGTGCCCATAACTGGGCACAGTAGTCGAGATGAGGTCTTATCAAGGCTCGGTACAGAGGTACAATAACTTGCTTGTCTCTGCTCGTCAAGGTATTTTTCAACAACCAAGTGGGTTGATGAGCTGATTTAGCTACTTTTGCAATGTGCCCCCTAAACTTCAGCTCCCTATCCACCAACACTCCCAAGTCCCTGGCCTCATCAATCTCCTGGAGTACAGTTCCACCAATGTGGTAAACTTATAATCTTTTCACCCCAAAATGCATAACTTTACACTTTGCCAAGTTAAACTGACATCCATTTTCCTTAGCCCAGTCTGCCAATCTATCCAAATCATCCTGCAAAAATTTTGACATCATGTGTATTCACTATTGCTCTACCCAACTTTTCATCATCAGCAAATTACTGAACAGTTCCTCTCAGATCCTTCCCTATATCGTTAATGAACAGATTAAACAGCAGTGGTCAAGAACAGAACCCTGCGGCACACCACTAGTCACAGGCAGTCTTTTGGACTCTACTCCTAAATAAACTACTCTTTGATATCTCTCCATCAACCACCCACCTATCCATCTCACCAACCCTATATCCATTCTCATATGTTGTAGTTTACGGATTAGAATTCCATGTGGTATCCTGTCAAACGCCTTTGCCAGGTCCAGCAGTATCACTATAAACCCATTTCCTTTATCCAGTTCAGCCGTCACTTTGTTATAAAACTTGAGCAAGTTACTGAGGCATGATCTACCCTTCACAAAGCCATGCTGTCCCCCATACAGTATCTCATTTTCATCAATCTATTCCTGTATTTTTCCCTTGACTACTTTCTCAAAGAACTTGACAACGATTCCTGATATTCTGATCGGTCGGTAATTTGCAACCGTAGTCTTGGATCCTCCTTTATGCAGTGAAACTATTTTCCCCTCTTTCCACTCCGCCGGGACTTACAGTAGATTAAACAACATGGTCAAGGGCACTGATAATTCCTTAGCCGCTTCACGCAAGACACGTGCAGGTATACCATCCAATCGCACAGATGCATTCACATTAATGTTCTGTAATAGACTATTCACCTCCACTTCATTCATCACTATTCCCGTATAAACTAATGGTTCCTTCATTTCTTCAATGTCACCACCTGGATGATATACTTTTGCAAAGTGCGCGCTCAGTAACTCCACTATATCGACTGATTCAGTGACCTCCTTACCATCGTCATTCCTTAAAATCATTTTGCCGTGTACAGTTTTTTTTCTTGCTTGCAGCATATCGAAAAAACTGTTTAGGATTCTCTTTACCTGCATGGCCAATGTTCTTTCGTAATCCTTTTTTGCTTTTCTTACCACTCTAGTTACCATCCTGGCCTGAGCTTTATACTGTTCCTGCGCCTGCTGGTCACCTTTCTCCTTAAATTCCCTCCACAATTGTTTCTTTTTTTGCACCTCAAGTTTAATAATGTTATTCATCCATTTAACCCCTACTTGATTTATTGTTCAGACTCTTGGTATACAGTCAGCCATTGCCTCATGCAAACACTTCTTAACCACCTCCCATGCACTATCAACATCCAGTCCTTGCAGTTTTACATGCTATGGCACTGAACCAATCAAACTCCTAAGCTTGTCATACTTACCAGCCCGATAATGCCACATGTACCCTGTCTTAATTGTAAATTCCACACCTTTAGCCACCTCCCAAGTCAAGACCCTATGATCACTCTCACCAATTGGTGGCAACGTGGTCATATTCGTTACAGTCAAATCCTCAGATGCAATTACTAGGTCAGGCACTCTCTGACCCCTAGTATTTTCCATTACATGCTGTCGCAGATAGTTATCCCTTAATAACCGCATAAAATCCAATTCCTTCCTCCCATGTGTCCTCTCCTCCTTCCAGTCAATGTTACCATAATTGAAATCCCCCCATAATAATTACCCTCCTTCCACTCATTTCTTCTATTTGCCTATGCATACTATCCCCACCATCTATTCCATCACCTGGTCTATAGCAGCACCCAACTGTATATTTTATTCTGCCAGTCTCAATCTCCCACCAAATAGCCTCAAATGTGCTCCTTTCTCTATCTTACAGTTCAACTTCTATTCTCCTTGGCTGCAACTCATCAGCTATCATCAATAACACTCCTTCCCCCAATTCATTCTCCCTGTCACTCCTGAACACACTATGCCCCTCACATTCAATCCCACTAGCTGTGTCATCTTCCGTCAGCCATGTTTCACTAATGCCAATAACCTGTGGCCAGGAAGCGCCAATCAAGGCCAAAAATTCTTCCTTCTTGTTCCTAATACTCCCGGCATTAGTATACATGAAATACAGTGATCCCTTTGTCTCACCCCTATCTTGATGCCTTATACTAAATGTCCCATTCCCATTTTTTGTCCTTTGTGCTGGCTCGGGTACATTATATACATATGAATAGCGAGATCGTTTTTTTTTTTTTTTTTTAAACCTTCTTTCTCTTCAAGTGCCGGATTAAGGCCAATTGAGGTACCGGGGATAAAAGTGAAATGAGGCCCTCCGTATATTAGGAACTAAATCAGACAATTGTTATACTGTCCCTCAGTGCTCTTCGCCGAGTCGGTCAAGGCCTCCCGATCAATCCCAACCCCCACTCACCCATCCTTCCATCCGGCAGCACTTCCCGAGGACAGATGTGGCTGTCATGGCCACTTTTAACGCCTTCCACCTCTCATGTCATCGCCGTCGTGCTCGCATATAAATACTTCTGCAATCCGGGTCAGCGAAGCGAACGGAGTGGCAGATCCGGAATTGGATTTCTGGAAGGGCGGTTAGCAAATACTGTATTACGAGAGACGACTGACACACGGGATGTGGGGAAGGTTGGGAAATATTCATTAGGTTTCAAAATTATTATTATTATTTTACTAATCATAGTCGAATAGTTTTAACTGATATCGTAACTGAAGAATTAGCATATTCGGATCCACGAGCTTCGTTTTTGGTGTTTGTTAATACTAAACTATATCCAAAAGGCATCCTGCTTGGATTTCTCGAAGGGCCAAATCATTTTCTTTTTTCGCTGTTTGAATGAATGTTTACGTGACCAATAAGCAAGCTGCAAAATATTTCAATAACTACGGATACGAATTGGAAAGTTAAAAAAAAAAAAAGTAACTTTAGCGAAGTGTGGTTATTTGGACAATACTGCTCGAATATAGCGCGTGGAAAGCTAATGAAATAAATCGAAATTCTCGCAGCTTTCAAACCCTGACGATGAAGTAGACAGTGCATTGCAGCAGCCAGTGTTCTGCAGCGAGAACCGGGAGGCCGTTAACCTAGCTGTTCACGGATATGCGATCCCCGTTGAGGTGTGACCCGGAGCTATCGCAACCTATTGTTATGTAACCTCTTCTCCCGGGTTAATTTAAGAGCGAAACAGACACCACTCACGACCCGATACTCTAGATCGTGACGAGAAACCCTGCCGGAGTTTTTATTCGCAACATTGGGCTCCGATTGCGAGGCGGTAAACACTGGCGCAAGAAGACGCGTCACAACATAACGAGGGTCCTGTTGTGAAGCTAAACGCCACACTTTGAAGTAAATATGATGTAACTGCTTTGTTACACAATGAACGCATGAACCGCCACAAACACGACGTACTTGAATAGCCCAAACTCCAGGGGCGGCTCGTGCATACGCACTGCGGAACTGCAGCACCCCAATTTTCCTCGATATATAAATATATTTATTTATATTTGCTTGTAATATTTAGTTTTATCGTCAACAATCCTATACAATTCTCTTATTTTGTATTAAAAATAATAAAAATCCATCTTGTAGCAGTTAGGAGGGCGAAGGAGCACTGTGTTTACCACAGTGTCATATTGCTACACGCCCAAGCATATGCACGTCATAGTGAGATGCGAGCTATTAGCGTAATGAGGCACTGTCCGTCGCGCAGTTCCACTGTGGTTTGTATGCAGTTTGCGCCAGTAGTAGAGTGTTCGTAGTGCTTATCGTGTTTACTCCGTCTCTTTAAATATTTGGACATAACATTTGTTATAGTTTTTATTTTAGAACATTATTTATGATAATAGATTTTATTTTTAAGTAATTTCGAATTATACCAAACTATTATTTTTATCGATAATGAACAATATTTTTTGATGTTTAATTTTTTTAAAAAATTTTTTTACCATAATTTTGATATTTTATCCAAACACGTATGCACTGTACTTACAGTGTGTATGTATATTTCGAAAGTTGCAGCACACACCGACGATTTCATGCCACGAGCAGCCACTGCCAAACTCACTTATTCGCAATTAAATGTCGTTTTCAGAAATATAAATCGCCTCGCTCCGTGGGACTAATATTTCTACGACAACATAATGGTGGAATAAAGAAATGTTCTGAGATGCGGAAGGCTTTTGCATCTGAATTTGATTTTTGGTTCAAAAGAACCAAAAATTGAATTTCATTTTCACAGCAATTTTTTGGCTACTAGAGATCGTTCGAGTGAAACCAGAATGGCAAATTTTAATTCAGATGATCCTAAATACCGAACGTGAAAAAATTCGCCTCCCCCCCCCCAGAGCCCACGAATAATTTGCGGAAGACCGTCAAAAGGAGTTTAATTGAGAGTCATGCATTTTGCGAAAAAGCAACTCTGCATTTAATTACTGCGTTTTTTTAATTAGTCGTCTGCTTGTGTAATATAGCTCTCCGTCCCCCCCCCCCCCCGTCTCGTTATGCAACGTGTGGCAGTTGAATAATTACTTTGTATTAAAAAGAAATATGACGGATGCAAACAAGTTTATTAAAATTAATACGCAATAACTCAGCAATTTTAAAAGACCCGGATTTAGATTATTGCAACTTTTTTTTTTTTTTTTTTTGATATATTGCTATTTTTAATGACATTGCGAATGGTTGAGTCGTGGAATGCAGGAAACGCGAAAATTTCCAAACTGTCGAAGTTTGGAAATCAAAGGCGGCGAGAGAATGAGGAAACTGCCGCAAATCCGACAGACGCTTGCTTAATAAAACACTTCTTAATTCTGGAAGTAAAAAAAAGATTTTGGGGATTGGTGCTGACACTAAAATAAAACAAATTAACAAATGCGATTCCCAAATACAAATTCGTATTAAGAATGTATATTTATACAGATCGGAATTCGATTTCGTATTCATCCCATGGCTTACTAGAAAATCGAATTACGATTGTACACATACGACCTCTAGATACGAATTTGCATGTGGGGGGTGATCATATTTGTTAATTTCTGAAACCAGAAACACGTTGCGGTAGACAACATGGCGTCAGAAACAAACAGACCAAGGTAATGATCATTTCAAATTTCCTGAAGTGACGCCTCAAATTCATCGCCAACATAACACACTTCGAATTAATCTAATTGCTCCATCCGAAATACGAGTAGAATGGGTCTTCATTTAAAAAGAGAGTGAGAGAAATTATCTTTCATGTTTTTCCATGAGAATAATCACCGCAGCCATTTTAACAAACCCAACCAAACGCCTTTCGTTTTTTTACAGAGGAAGTAGATTTTGATTGGTTCTTGTAAAGAATGTAATAATCTCCATGGTTACTAGAAAGAAAAACACGAGGAATCGAGTCTATAATAAAACATAAATAAACAGAAATTGTTTCGTTTTTACTGCGCAGGACATCATCATAATAATGTACTGCGTAGCATGCTTTTTTCCCAGAAGTCATGTTTCAAACCTCATTTGGAGAATGACGTGAGGGGATTAACTCATTTCGTGTTTACCAAAGTAAATTAATTATGACCGCTGGTGAAATGTTTCTGCGTGGGAATATTTTAAAACGATGTAGTGGAAATTTGTCGGTTATGAAGGTTCGTTCGTCTAACAATCCACACTTTCAGGAATTCAACCGTTCAGTTATGTAATGGTTTTCCTGGTTTATAACGTGACTCAGCTTCCTAAAGGCTACTTCATTCCTGGAACCCAAATGGCCACTAAACTTTCGATACTACTAATTGCAGTATTGTTATTATTATTATCAAAGCCCCTATTTTAATTATATAAGAAATGGCTTTGATTATAACGAAGATAGGTGGGTTTTTTTCATTCTTTTCTAAGATTATTCTGAAAAAAAAAAAGAAAAAAGTGCGAGAGAAAGGAAGGTTGATGCAATTATTCCTGCAATTCAAGCTTATGACGGTGACTCACGTTTGTTTTTGTCCACTACAGAGCAGAATCCGACTTTTCCTTCTTTCATTTGCCAAGAACAGATCCTACGTTTGACATTAATTCTCAAAATTAATTAGAAAGGCGACCACATGGCGGTGTTGAAAATGTCACAATTCATCAGCATGCAACTGTACGAATAACACAGAAGTGTTGCAATGTCACCAGCTTGGGTTGGGGAAGGGGGGCAGTATCTCCGTGTGGGGATGATATTCTAAGCCAAAAGAATGTCATGTCTTAATTTATTTTTTTTAAAAAAGTTAGTTGTTAATAGACACAGCGAAAGCTCGAAGTAACGACTGTACTTGCAAAAAAGAAATCCACTTGCTCAAGGTTTACAATACGCACAGTCGGAATTAAGAATATTTCTGTTGTGACTTGAACGCCACTCCATCATTTTCCTTATGAATCATTTTGGTCCTTCTGCGCAGATGCTTTGGGCCTTTCTCCCGAACAATCATATTTAATAAATTATATTCTTAGTTTAATCCTTTATCCAAGTGTAAGCAAACAAAGTTTGCGCCTGAAGTATCTTCAGGACTGAGGAAACTCGTGGCAAAGGTGGACTAAGTTCTCATCACTTGCCTTAGTATCCCATAATGCAAAGCACATCTCCTTACGGAGATATATAATATGCATTAAGGGAAGGATCACTGCCTAGACCGGTTTCGACCTTTACTGAGGTCTCATCAGCGGGAGCCAGACCCAGAGGTGATACCAAAGTTGAAGCAATGTACAAGTCATATTTACCTATACGAGTTACCAAAATGTGTCACACCTTATTAATAAATTTGCTTTGCATTATGGGATACTAAGGGAAGTGATGAGAACTTAGTCCACCTTTGCCACGAGTTTCCCCAGTCCTGAAGATACTTCAGGCGTAAACTTTGTTTGCTTACACTTGGATAAAGGATTAAACTAAATTTATTATAGTCTAACGAAGTAGAAAAAACTTCCAACATCGTTCTCTAAATCCAGAGTAATTTATTAATAAGGTGTGACACCTTTTGGCAACTCGTATAGGTAAAGGTGATTTGTGCATTGCTTCAACCTTGGTATCATCTCTGGGTCTGGCTCCCACTGAATAAAGATCGAAACCGGTCTGGGCAGTGACCCTTCCCTTAATGAATAGCATTATACATGTCCGCAAGGAGATGTGCTTTGCATTATGGGATACTAAAGGCAAGTGATGTGAAGTCAGGCCACCTTCGCCACGAGTTTCCCCAGTCCTGAAAATACCTCAGGCGCAAACTTTGTTTATGCTTACACTTGGATAAAGGATTCAACTAAATATATAATTTAGAGTCTAACCAAGTGGGAAAAAACTTCCAGCATATTTAATAAAGTAGTCTATTTTTACTTGTTAGTCGGATTTACTCTTTGCGTTTGTTCATCCTGCGCAACGGATAACGTTCGCCACTCATTCTCCACAAGGGACTGATTTTATTTTATTTTAAAACATGAAAGGGTTTTCTGCTTAACTACTCTACGTAGAGCAGTTAAGCAGAAAAGTACCGCGTCTTGGTGGCGCGGTTGGAAGAATCCCTTTCATTTGTTGAATGTTACCCGCAGAGGAGGTAAGTAGGCGGACGCAGAACGCATTAAACAACGGTGCATTTCGTGGACGGTGGAATGGACTCAAATGGAGCTCCGTCCAGAAGTAATAATGTAAACGCGTCTGGAAATCTCACACTATTGCATTACTTTTCCTTAAGACAGTCTTCACGTGTGAGTAGACAGAAGAAAAATAATTAGAATGCGGTCAACATAGCATTTCATTACGGGAGGCTGCTGAAGTTTCGTCAAACGAGCAAATGTCTACTCCAGAAGGAGGGATGAAAAGGCGTCTCGCGGAGAACACGTTAATCTCTTAAAATGCGGATTAAAAAGAAAGAACTGGGTTAACATTAAACGCTCCACCTCGAGTGCGAGTGGCGCAGCAGACCCTGGCCTTGCTTCTGATTGGACGCCCGAAGAGCGAAAGGCGATTTGTATTCTCCGAAGGCAGGTTTTCGTTAGGAACAGGATGTCGGCGCAAACGATTCGCGTCTCAATTAAATGCGCGAATGATTCGGTTTGAAGGCCATCCCTGCGTTACGTTCGGGAACTCGACCTTTAATTTCCCTTATTTAAGTTGACGTTCGGTTCCCCCACCCCCACCCCAGCGTGAGTCAATCATCTATTTATATTATCACTAATTGAAAATTCGCTTCCAAAGACACCTGTCCAGGCATATTTACTTCCTGTCGCTATTTTGTTGCGGTCTCGTTTTAAGGTGTTCAACTCATCTGAAGGTGAAAACCTCTCGGCTGCCTCGCACGTCAAAAGGAATGCGCTCAATCACAGCGATAAGATGCGTATCAGACAGGGGGAGAGAGAGATAGAAATACCCGCAAAACAGCTTTTATCATTTACTGGTTTGTCTGTTGTTTATCAATTTCAGCCGAATTATTTTCCGCGCGAGCCGCTTGACAAAGGCGACTGCAGACGAAATTTCCTGCTGCTATGAATGAGCCCAATTTAACGGTGTGCGCATGTGCCGATCAACCAGTAAAATAGCAGGTTGAAAATCAACCATATTGATAATATCAATACACAGTCATATCCGCTCGGGGGTGCTAATTTGATCTGCCAGCGTCTTAAAAAAGGAGACATTTCGTCATTGGTCCACTGACAAGTGCAAGTTCCTAAACAGAGAATAGCACCAAGACATTGTTTCAGTAAGTCGTTCAAGTTATATTAATAAATCTTAGTACCATGGGTGGGGCGCTAAGGATTGGAAAATATGAAAACCTGGTCTATAAATCAAACGAAGAACTTCAGGTCTCCAATAAGCTCGGTAGTGGGATCACACCGGATGATGAAAATCATCTACCACCTAAAGATATTCAGATACATCCATGCGTATGCGAATTTTGATGTTTAGGCAGGATACCTTACCTAATTCTGTAAATTAAATAAATAAATAAAAAAATAGACTGTTCATAATCTCCGCTTACGATTTCTGTAATTTCGAAACGACAGTTAAATTTATTAAGAATTAATTTTAAATTAGATGATGGGGGACTTTCAGTGCGAGACCTTCCCATCGACGGTGACTGCAACTTGAACGCCCCCCCCAAATTGTCGTTTCGTGTTTCCAGGAAGAAGAAAGGGAAGAAATTCAAAGCCAACACGGTGGGGAGGAGAACTCACAGGGTGACGTAACCGAGGGCTGCCGTCTCCAGCGAAGCCCAATTGACACACGCAAAAGAAGATCCCAACACAGACGGAGTGGTACGTTCGCGAAGAGCTCAAGGTCTCCCTGACCGTCTCATCCGATCTTTTAAAGAAAGGCGATTCCAAATACCTCGTTAATTGGAAAACTCAGTTCTTCATCTTCTACAAACTTCAGCGCGGCTTGACGCGAGGTCCGCGTGAGAATAATCTTCGAAAAGCTTTCTTTGAGCTTCACTGGAAGTACGTTCTGTTTGTTAACTGCAGTCTGGTGGGTTTGTCTGTTCTTCGCGTAGGGATGGAGAAACTGGTCTCCCAGAGGGGGAAACCTTGCCACCTCCGTACGACTTGGCTCTCCGGAAGCGTCCTTAAGTTTCTTTCATCTTCGACAGGATTCGCACTACGTCATTCTTTCGACTCCGCCATGAATGCGACTTCCCTTTCATAACATTAACTATAGAAGAATTATAGAATCTTACCACGTGAACGACTGTTCATTTTTCTTCAAACCCTCCACCCCCCTCCGTCTCCAGTGTGGCTATTGATAATTGAATCGTTATTTTAAAAATGTTTATTTCTTCTTCTTCCCTTCACGTATTAGGCCTAGTGGCCTGTCACGTAGCTATCCTTGGCTCCCGATGATAAGGCCGGTAGCCCTATGCCTCCCGGTGTGTCCTAAGTCTATATCCCGGGATGAAAAACCCTGCTGTCCACGCCCAAGATCGGCTAACTTGGCTCTGGCTGAGAAAGATCCTTCAGCTCCTCATGTCATCGACGGGAATCGAGCCCAGGACACTCCTTTCCCAGGCAAATGGTTGCGAAGCGCAAAGCCACTCGGCTAACCGCGCGGCCTTCCTATTTATTTAAAAGCGAAATAAGTAAAGCGAGTTGGGAAACTTGCGAAGTATTCGGATTTGTCTGTCAGGTGGGTTTGTTTTACAGAATGGCGAAGTTTATCGATTTCGACTACCAGTTGAACTCTCGTGGCGAAAGAATTCGAATGGTATTTCAGCTTCCAATTCAATGTCGCAAAACACGCCTCACATTCCTCCGGTGGCACGCAGAAGCATTGTGAAAGTGCTCGTACGAATTCATTTTTATTGCGGTATTTTCGACAGCGAGTCACGTGTCAAATTCAGTCCAATAACAATCAGTTTCCTATTTTTAAATTGTTGATTTCCGTCTTCACGACGTTTTAAACGTTTTAATTGCCAAAATATTTTCTGAGGTTGCTTAATTACGCGTAAATGCGCGGCAGGCAGTTGTGGTTCTTTCTTAGAGTTACTTACGCAATTCTAAGTGCTGATTGCGTCACCAACTAAGAAGCTGTTCAAAGTTACTGACACTCGACATGAATACAACACTTGGAAAATGCTTTGCCTCATTTTATGACGCACGAGTTTGTTTTGATCTTTTCCAAGCAGTCCGCGTTGCGGCTTCGTTGGATTTTGTTGAACCCACTTGCGTTTATTTGCGGGGAGGATCTTCAGTGCACTTATTCGGGCCATGAAAACAACACGCCCGAACATGTGCTGTTTCCGATTTCGTAAGAACGCGGAATTCGGTTTTAAACGAATTCGTTTTAGCAATTAATTGCATTAATCTCGTTGTCGAGGGTCGCATGCTTACGGCACTTGTGGTAAATAAATAAAAGACGGGTTTACTCATCGCTGGGCGCATTTAAGCCACGAAATCTTCCGATAAGAATTGATAGTCCGCGTTCGGAATACTTATGACACGGTCCAGATAAGGACGCTGAAGTGGTACAAGTGTTTGCCGCTGATAATATTCGGCTTATCACCACCCGGCAGAAACTTTTTCTATTTCAGATGTACAGAGTACGAAACTTCTCAAACTGGGATTTTGGATGTCGGTCTGGAAAGAAAGAAAGAAAGAAAAAAGAAGTAAATACGGGGGCGAATGAGGCTAAATATGACGAAGGCGAGCAACTGAGCATTGACAAACGTAGCCGGCTGCGAACGATCACTTCTCACAACTTCTTCCAACATGCATCGTTCAAGTATCTTCGTGCAATGATTTTAATCTGGACGTTCACCGACACTGTGAGTCAATCTGAAAACGCATTTAAGATCGCGTGCCGTTTTATTAAAGTTCGGCCACTTCATCGCACTGAAGTGAAGTGTTTTTATCTCTCATTAAGAGGACTGAAAATACGGGATGACGATAAGTGCAGAAACTTCCGACTGAAGGGTAACAAACAGATCGGCAATGATAGGAGGAGTGGAACCTTGAACTTGCACGTGGAGAACAATCGTTTAATAATTTCTAACTACAGCTTCAGTGTGTTGAAAGGTAGCATCATTCATTGAAGAGTGGAATAGAACAAAGAAAGATGAATATCGCGTCAATGCAGAGAGCATCGCCTCCTGTTAGTTCGATGACAATCGGAAGCCCACGCAGACTTCTCTGCCAAATTACGTAGTCGAAATGTTGCTATGGAAACATGAAGCATAATGTCACGCCAAGCTCAAATGAAACTAGAATGGCAAACTACCTTTGTCTTCTCAAAATAAAAAATAAAATAATAAATAAATAAATAAATAAAATTTGACTTTACAAACTGGGAAACGGAACACCAACTTTGCTGTGTGTATGTCATCACTGACCACAGTTGTCGCGAAAATCAGTAGACTTCCCTCCTCCCCTTTATTTTCAAGGAAATATTTCTTCATTGGGGATTTATGTCCAATAAATACATATCGTTAGGGGTCCAGATTCCGCGCGGTTAGCCTAGCGGCTTTGAGCTTCGCAACCATATGCCTGTGGAAGGAGTGTCCTAGGTTCGATTCCCGTCGACGACGTAAGGAGCTGAAGGATCTTCCTCAGCCATAGCCAAGTTAGCCGGTCTTGGGCGTGGACAGCAGGGTCCTCTCCCCCCCACCCCCAGTTTATCTGGGATTTTTCATTCCGCAAGCAGACAAACCACCCTATTGAACACACAGGCTATAGCAAGGAAGGCAAAGGGAAACCACCTTGCTCATAGTCATTTCCCTAGGTGGGGGCTAGCTACTCCTAAACAGTCGAAAGGCTATAACCACAACAACATAGGTTCACAACTGAAGAACGAACGTATTTTAAAAAAATACGCGTTTTTTTTTTTGCGTGAATCTCATCCATGAAAGGCCGTACATTATTAGTACGGTGAGAAGCTAATCCTACGTCTAAAGAACAAACACGAACTTTTTTTCAGGCCTCCAACAGGCGGACTGGCAGTTTCTCACTAGCCAATAAAATTCTTCTCCCAAAGACAGTCACGGACGATCCATTCCATGGCCACGACGGGATTCAAGTGCAGCCTGTCGATTACCAAGTGACATTCACTTGTTCAAGCTGCTCTGTTAATGACATTCATTTTAGGCTACGAGCATGTGCCCAACCTTCTTCGCTTTTTAGTGATGAAAAAAGCGTCTTGCACGAAAATAAGGTAAGCAATCATCAAAGAATGCCGCCGGGTTTTCGATTTTTTGAAAACAAAATCCAGTCATATAAAACCAATCTGAATTACTGATGAACTCCCCCCCCCATCAATTGAAGGATCCTGAATTATGTTCACACACACATTAAAAATGAGCTTAAATTTGCAATTAAGAGTGTAAATGTACACACCGGATACATTATTATTATTAATGGGACTTCCACGGAGTCCCAGAACTCCGAGTAGGAATCCCCGCATTTGCGGATATTCAAATCGTTTAAGATTCCTTTCTGCTATAGAAGGGTATTCTGCACAGAAAGCAAGCGACGTGGCACGAACTATTCCTGTCGATGGAACTGTTGATATGAAGAAGGATGCTGTCCGAGCAATGACGTCCAACTCCGCGCTTCGTCTTAAAGTAAAAAAGGAAGGTCTGCTGCGAACTTCCTCTGTGGGATCGCCGGGGAAAAGCCGCTGAGCACGTTCTGAGAAGACACACTGCAGTATTTCGACATTCATAAAATGAAGAAAGTACTTCTTAAGAACCCTCTGAAACATTTCCTTCGCGCACGGGAGAGACGGGAAAAGCTTATTTCTCCGGCTGTATTTATTTCCTCCGATATTAACAATCGCTCTTACGAGGAATCGTCGCAAAACCCGCTGCATCAGCACTTATTGGAGAAAACTGTGCAAACAATTCGACATGGAAAAGGTCGACTAGGAAGGAAAACCAGAAATTTATTCAGCATTTCGGTGAGATCGTCCAGCCTCGTATGTTATCCGCACGGTTGCCGGATATCCTTGTTAAATATCGAAATTTGATCATCTCAGAACGCGTACCCATTTAAACGGGATAATCCGTGATTATCCCCATCTCACGTGTATTAGATTTTCCTGATCGAACGCTTTTCGAAACCAACGTGATATTTAAAGCAATCTTTGACACTTCTTTTATCGGAATTTGTGGCGCCTTCGATTAGCCTTTCGATGTTCAAGAGCTCGGTAACAAGCTATGCTCAAAAATCTCGAACTTCAAACAAAGACAAGAGTTTTAGTTTGGGGGGTTGATGACGTTTTTGCTTGCTACCCCATGAATCACCTTCACGCAAAAGCATTTATTTCCTCTACGATCGAAGTCAAAAATTGTGAAATTAAAGCAATCATCCGCTATCACGTACCATTTAATACTGTAAGCGGGTTGGATACGAGTCCGGAAGTTGTTCTTATGGCTCGTTCCACAAGAGGTTTGGCACTGCGATTGGTGGATTACAGCAGACACATCCACGAGGCTAGTAGATAATGTTTCTTACACGTGTTTACAAGCGGAAAAACTTTGTCATCTCCACGCGGGACCGGCTAATTCATCCCGAACTGAAAAGCCTTCAGGAAGGGCGCTACGAACCGAGTGTTTGCCGTTCCATTCTCGTCCCGAATGCATTACGGATGGCTCTGCCCTACAAAGAATTCTTCCGGTAGAATGCTGTCGCGCCTCCGTAGCTCAGTCGGGTTCAACGATGTATTTCCTTAGTTCAGACCTGGTTTCGGGACACGAAGAACGTTTGTCTGGGCTTTTCAGTTGAAGGCGATTTAACGAGTCTCATACGGAGAGGAATGGCTTTTTTTCTCCCCGAAACTCGGGTTTGCCATCACACAAAACAAGCAGGAAGAACACGCTCAATATTCAGACATCCAAAATTACGGGAATAAGGATCAACCAAAACATTCCGTCGGATTTGGTTTCGAATGCCCGCACGATAAAGTGCAGGTCTATGCACGAGCGTTAAATAGATGAGGATGTTCTAATACGAAGGCCCTGAAAGACGGCTCCTCCTTTGTGGAAGCAAAAATGCTTTAAAATGATGTAAAAAAGCAAACAAAGAAATTGAAGATGACATCAGTGCGGATGTTGGAAGACGCGGAGGGAGGGTTGCGAGCTCGTTAACGGGATTGTGCTATGATGAGAGGGGGGGGGGGGTTCGATTCTGTAGTTTGAAATGTTCAAAAGGGCTCTTCCATAAATTGTTTAGCACTTCGGGGGAGGACAGAATGCAGGGGAGGAGTCCGTTATGTGATACCACGTTAAGTTACCGGGGGGGGGGGGGGAAATTATGTGATTAGGATTAGTGTTTCTTGGAGGAGTCTGGAGATTTCTCACGCTGTTTAGCGCTGAAGGTGATTTATGGAACTGAGATGCGTTGGCGATGTTATACAATTACAATGACTTAATAGAAGACACCCAGTCGAGTAACGTAATTGCATGAATAATGCAACACACACACACATGCGCGTCATACGCTCGGGCACTTCAATGCTTGCTCATTGAAGAGCCTCACACACGAGAAGCGTTCAACTGTCGTAACTTCAATTTATAATCAATGTTTACAAAAAAGCAGTGGCGTTGCTGTGTCGGTTATAAAAATTGCTCAACCGAAATCCGTTATGCGGAGGAATTGGTGGATCCGTTTTAAAGCGCATTTATTTCTTAGGAAATTCGAAGAAAAAAAAAAAAAAAAGATTGCCACGGAATCGTTGTGGACAAATCCGAAGCTGCTTTAAAGACGTCACAGCAATATTAAAACAAATTCGAGGATATGATGGGGGGGGGGGGGGGGGGGGCAGTCGTGTTTCACCTCGACGGTGCAACACTTCTTTTTAAATCTCGGATTTCATTTATTTATCCCTCCCCCCCGCTTTAAGAAAAGGAAAGACTTCCACGATGCAGCCCTGCGGTGTATTTCTTTTACTTCGATTTTGGGTTGGGGAAGTCAGAACGCAAACCTGAAAGAATCTTTTTCCTTCGTCGTGTTTGATTCCTCAACTGGAAAAAAATAACTTTCTTAATATCGCAGATGATAATTTCTTTCTTCTTAATTGCACGAGAGGTCAACAAGCATCGTTCAATGCTTATGGCCCTCTAGTGGTACAGCGGGAGTAGAATATTTTGAAGGCTTCCCAAGGCACGCTCTCGTGCTACCCATCACTGCAGGATTTCGCAGTTGGACGACTCCACGTGGCATTGCTCTCCCTTAACATAAAAGGGTGCAAAACTTCCACTTGATGCTGTGGCCATCAAGAAAACAGAATTCTGTTAGAAGCAATTACAATTTAACAAATAAATGACCGTAAAAAAAAAGTTGAAATTTCCCGTCTATTTTGAGAATGGCCTTCACGTAGTAATTTTTTTAACCGAAATAGCGACACCACTCCATTTCATAGATAACCGTTTTATATTAAACAATTGGACGAACTCCAAAGCAGTGTGACCACCACTAGTACTTTCGTACTAGATCTAGTACTTTTTTTGAAATTTAAATTGTTCTAGTACGTTCACCAACAGATCTAGTACTTTTTTCCTCCGAATAATAAGAGAGTTAGACAGTTGAGTTTAATATTTTTCTCTTCTCCCACCTCCCCCATCTGTCACATTCAGTGACACAAGCATGATTTCTGTTTTTTTTCCTCCCCTCTCACTGTTCATTATCTTCTCCCTCCCCGATCCCATCCTCTCGCAATCTGACCTGACTGGCAGTAGCTAATGAAAATATATTCTTCGCTTTCAAGCACTTCTCGCGCGTTATAAGATCATTCCAACAATGAAAACAAGTGGAAAAATTAAATATTTTAATACGAGTAACCACCTGTTATTGAAGCACAGCGTAATTTGGACTCCATCATGTAAAAATTTTGCCCCACATTTCCAACTTCGACAATGAGATAATCGATGTTGTATGAGATATCGAATTTTAGTTCGTTGCTCGCATCGCAGTTTGATTTGGAGTGTCTGTGAAGTCCAGTGTTTTTATTGACTTTATTAAAAACTTGTTCAATTCTTCATCAAAAATATTATTATTTAGATTTTCCTTTTGGACAAGTGGCAAGAAAAACTTTCTAAATTTGATTCTAAATCTCAGGAAAAACCCACTGAAAGAATATTTTCAGCGGTGACAATAAATAAGAATAAAATAAGAAATCAACTACAAACTCCTTTGACGAGTAGACTCCTTTTTACGAAAGAAAAATTGAAACATTCATCAGCTACAGATTTTACTATTTCTGAAGAGTTAATTTAGCCAAATAAGATCGTAAAACGCCCTAAACAGAGTCAACGAAAGCAAATAAAAATGGAGTACTTTTTTTTTTCTGATTTAGCACCATTTTCCCGTAAGTTAGTAGTAAATATTTTTACTGGATGGGCCCCTGCTCGAAAGAGTTGGGCTTTGCATTGTCAACAACCCTTACAATTTTTTTCTGGAACTCAAGGTCGTTTTGGGTGCCAGGATTTTCCCCCGCCCATTAGTGTGTACGTAACGGATGGATTAGTCGTCGTTATGTACGCCTACAATTTCGTCGGACTAATTTTACTTCAAATGAAAGCTCAAATGCATCGCTATTACAGACGGATAATTTTACGCAATAAATAAACGAGCGAGTCGCTAAAACCCCTTAATCACAGGAGAATAACTGAAAAAGTTAATTGAAGCATTTCTTTGTGTTTACATCCGACGCTACTCACCTCGAAGAACTTTCGACGGATCTTCCATCCAAATAAACTGTCCAGCTATTCAAGTCAGTTAAGGTCCGCCACACCTATTAACGGATGTTTAATTATTCCAATTTTCTTTCACGAAATCAAATTGCCGTTCGGTCGCCAAGCAATGTCTTAACAAAGGTTTCAACATGGCACTAACCAGCAAAGGATTCAAAGCGTGAATGCAAACTGCGCATGAGATATGTGCGGTCCCACGACACTTGCGCAGTGCTTTCACTGTCGACTATTTTTAAATTCAAGTTCATCTCGATGTTGAGTGGTCAGAAAAGAAAGCTCTCAATACGGTGTTTGAAATAATACTCTGTAAGGACGGGTCAATGGTTAGCACTCCCATCCAACAGGATGAGGGTTCGAATCCCGCTGTGTGGCCATGGATGTCCTTAGATGAATTTCATCACCCGGTTGAGACTACTTATTGCACACCTTATTGGAGACCTGAAGTGGCTTGAAAAAGTTTCAGGTTTTGTTATTTTGAGCAGGATTTCCAGACTAGGTAAAAATAAATTAAAAATATAAAATTGATTTTAAAAAATCCTTAGCCCACCCACAGTACTGAGGTGTTAAAAGCGCACGTTTGGATGATTTAACCCACAAAATTCACGGGAAGATAAAGCGAAAACCAACGTATCCAATCTGAACAAAGCGAGTTTTTAAGGTGCGATGCAGTTTGGGTTCAACGAAACGCGGGTTCCCCCAAAATATTTTAAATAAGATTCTGATTTGTTGTTTTTATCGTATTTCCAAAAAGACTTTCATAATCCAGTAAGAATTAATTATTTGAAAATACCAATTAAACTCTCAGAAAAGTACTACCGAGTGCCAAGTCGCTTCACTGCATCTGAACGCGTCCCTTTTTGAGTTTATCGCCATCCTTATTTTTCGCGGCTTCGGTCTCGCGCATCCACGAGACCGGATGGGTCACTTTAAATTGCGTGACCCCGTGAGGCTAATTGTTTGCCGAAAGAGTGCATTCCCATACGACGCATTACAGATGAGACTGTTTATTCCTTTTCGGGATTAATCACAGCGATAATGAAGATTACTCTCTCGAGATTAAGAAACAACAAAATATATTAGGAAGGCGGTTAAGAAAATAAACCACTGAAAGGAAGAGATTTCTTCCTCCGAACGTGGGGGAAGTAGCAGAGGTTTGAAGTAAGAGCTTCCTCAGCAGTGCAATTCTGGGAACACAGCTAAGGAAGCGGGGGTTGGCTGCTAGAGGGGTCAGATCTACTAACTTCATTTAATAATTAGTGGTAATCTTGTTGGTTCTGTCCGAATGTCAGCGGGGAGCGACATTCTCGGCAATGAAAGCCTCAATCGTAGAGGATCTCTGGTTTTTGTAGTCCTTGCTTTCCCTTTTACGCTTTTTCTTCTTCCTTTTGATCCAATAAATGAAACAAAATTGAACGACGCAACCTCCGGTATTTGCTTTCTCTCTCTATAAATCACAAGTCCCGAAATTGCACGTGTAGTAATTGTCCGCACGCACTGACTGCGTGGACATCACCAGAATGTGTTCCGAGTTGAGATTAATTAATTTAGGAAGCGGACAGGAAAACTAATCATCAAATCCCACCTCAAACAGTCGGTCGTCGCGATGACTTCGGTTATATTTTCGTTCGTAAACCGAATAAGCTACACAAAATGCGTTACAGCAGGAAGTTGCATCTCGTTTCACGCTTCTAAACGAGTACAATTTGTCGATCTTTACTCTAAAGACAAAATGTCGTAGTCACGCTTAAGATTAAACTCGGTTTGATTTCTTGGCGATGATCGTGGATTTATCTTATTTTAATTTTTTCTTTCCAATTAATCCAAGTGAATGATTCCTCATTAAAGACCTGACCTGATCTGACTACATTTTCTCTAATTTTAATGGGCTACGAAGCGCAACTCTCACCCCTTCCAACCCCCCAAAAGTTGTTTCCTATTAAGATACCTCCCTGCGGATGAACGTGCTTGGTAGCAGTGCAACGGCGTTTGTTGTGAGCGACTTGTTTTCTGGATTACCCCGTTGTTTACTCACATTCGATGTCGTAATAGAAAGAAAGAAAGAAAGAAAGTGCTCGTCCGCGATATTTCACGGCAGTCCCAAATGTAATGAATGCGTTTATTTTTCACTCGATCATTTCCGCTGTCCCCCCCACCCGCAGTACGTGTTTGTTGGTGTGTATGCAGTCACTGGCGAAACTGAAAACAAAGTTATTAAAAAGCGGCGTGCACACACACAAAACATTCGTTTTTCACGCGAGAAGAGTCTTTCCGCTGTTTTTCTGAATGGAGTTGAGAAATTTCATTCGCAGCTCGTTTCTGGAGCGCATCAACCGACACCCGCGGACAATCCCGGAAACGGAATTTACATACGAAACGCAGCGAACGAAATGTCGTATCTGAACGTCTTAGAAGAGAAATCTTTTCGTGTTTATTCGGCTGGCTTTCTTTGAGACACCCTTGCTGAGTTGGTCAGTCGATTAGTTACAAACTTTTTTTTTTTTTGTTAACGCATTTTCACTTTTTGTTTTCATCGAGTGACGATCCCTTCCTAGTTCTAATTAGAGTTAACTTTTTTTTCCCTCTTCCACTTTGGTTGTTCACTTTTTAAACAACTCGTTCGGAGTTCACGATCGTTATTTTCAGTGACGCAACTGAAATTATTACGAATGAATTTTCGATTTTTTTTTTTTATATCTTAACGTAACTCTCGTTTTGTGCTTCAACCATCTTGAGAATGAACTGAAAGCAAATTGTTTTCGGAGAATTTTTTTTTTTTACTTATTTATTCCGAAGACAAGCGATTGGGGCGAGTGATACCTTGGGGAAATATAACCTTCACTAATATGAAGTGAGATGTAAAGGAGTGTTACTTTTTTTTTTTTTTTTATACTGGTTCCCATCCCCGTAGGGCTGTAAACCACGGTACTGAATTTCCGCCAAGATTGGGCTGCGAATTAGTTCTCTGCTCTAGACACCAAACACGAGATTTTTTTTCGAGCCACTTCAGGCCTCCAATAAGCAGTGCGGTGATCTCACTGCTGGCCAATGAAATTCCTCTCCAACGTAAAAACATTCACCACCATCCGTGCTCAACACGGGATTCGAACCAACATCCTATGGTGTTGGTTCGATAATCACTCGGCCAAAAGAGAAATTCATTGCTAAATGCGCACGCACGCACGCACACACACACACACACACACACACACACACACACACACACACACACACACACACTTTCGTTTATACGTTTAAACCGATGCAAGTCATGAATTACATCGCAAAGTAACGCGGATTAAGAAATGAGGAATTCTGTTCGAAAATTGTTGTGGTAAATTATACTCAAAACACTAGAGTTTCTTGAAGAAAGTTGCAGCCCCTAATATCTAATAAAATACCTACTTCTTTATTCTTGCGACTACCTTACCTCACTCGGTAGAAAGCCCTTTCGATAACATTTCACTCCCTTAATTCCCCCACCTCCCACTTTCGTTCTCAGCAGAAAACGAGTCCATTTTCCTGTCCAATCAGCACTTTTCTTAGCGAATTCTTCTTGGATCATTCGCAGCTCGCGTGCTGCGAACAGAATTCCGCCATCCTTCTCATTGCCAGCGTCGGCTGTTCGGCACTGCTCGCCTCAGCAGTCCACCTTCGTCACCAAGTTGAGATGACGTCGGTGCACTGCTCGCTATTTACCCTTTCACAAAGCAAAGCGAAACTGAGGTTAAATCCGACCGGTGACGTGCATCGGGCCCGTTGTTTTAAGGCCCATTAATAATCCAATAGATTCTACGTCACGAACGCACAGCTACACACGAAACGGCTTTTCGGTAACTCTAGCGGTTTTAAGGTTGTTCCCCGTGACCTTAATGGCGTCTGCTCCCCTTTTGTCCGCCAACAGATGAAGATTTTTTTTTTCCTTTCAGGGAGGTCATCGTGTTTGCAGCTGCTACCGAAAAATGTCAAACCTCCTACATCGTCACGTTCGAATTTACCGACCCCAACGGTTCACCCACGTTTCGTCAAGATATTCTTGGACGTAAAATGTCTTGTTCTTGCAAGGCCGTCAGTTCCGAGGTTTTCTTAAATAAAAATCAGTCGCATGGCATTTTAAGTTACGTCAAATTTTACGCACGTCATGAACAACGTCACAGAGGACGAGCATTGTGGCAAATGAGAATGGCGAACACGCTCCTGCCCCTCCCCAACGTCACCGTACCGAACGTGAGGGAAAGATCCTTCGATCAACGGGGAACAGCTTTGCGATTAGGAACGCTCACCCGTATTGAAACGTCTTAAAATGAGTGACGGAACCAACTCTTAAACAGCCCCCTCGAGTCTTGTTCTCAGTGATCGAAACGCATTTAAACGAATAGAAAACGTGTTGTAAACACTACTTGAAATTTCGGGAGATGGACAACAAAGCATCCGTGGCACCGAGTGGGCCACTGCCGTACGCTTCAACGCAAACTCTTCACCTTGTTTGGATGCCTGTGATGACACTCATTTCCGTATTCGTTTTAAATTCTCCAGATAAGATTATTTCGTGACATCCGGTGTGTGCGATGACAAAACGCGATATTGGGTCATCCTTAAAGAGGGTCGGGGAATGCAATGCTTACAATCGTGCCACGGCACGAAGATGTCAAAATTTTCTTAGAAAATCTAGAATTTTCAAACTGGAAATGCAGCGATTCATAAGAAATTAATAGAGTTTCTGAAGTAAAAAAAAAAAAGTGAAACCATTGCTTTTCTTAATGTAATGTGATGTGGGAAGCTCTGCAGCTTATGACATCCGGAGAGAGTTAAGAAAAAGCGACATTCACGGATAAAATATTAACGCACTGTCAGAGTATTGACATTCCGTTTTAATAAACTTAAGTTTTCCGAACGCGTAGCTATAATATTGAATCGGTTGTTACCAAACTGCTTCAGATCCGGGAAGACCCACTCGTCTCGCGTGAACCGAGCTGGTTCAAACGACCAGAGAACATCCAAGGACAGTCCGGATGTACAACTTGTGGGTGTGACAAACTGACGTCGGGTTACAGGAACCGTGCACTTTAACTGACGGACGACAGTCGGCCAAATGACGGCGAAGTACACCAGTAGTTCCAGGCATATCGGAAAGCATAATGCATTTGACCTTGTCGTAGTGCTAAAAGTGACCTTTTTTCCCACTCAAGTGTTTTGCACTCGACAGCTGCTCGCTTTGAGCTAAAAAGAAGTAGCGAAATTCGGGTCGGGTTTCGCTTGTTCTGTGTCATTGGTGGGGATGGGGGGGGGCATGAATCAGCGGTGGTGGGGCGAAGTTATTTTTGTTGGGAAGAGGAGAGATCCGAATGCCACAAACTACCCAGGTGCGTCTCTACGAGCTCGCATCCAACAATGACACACGAAGACGATTTCTTTCTGCTTCCTTCTTTGGCCATTGCCAGACCTGAAGCAGACTTCTGAGCGTCTACAGAATGAGGTGGAAACAACTGTTTACATTGGAGGGGGGGGGTCCATTCTAATGCTTCTTCTAGTCCTTTTTGTAACCATTTATGATTATAGGTTTCCCATTTGCTTCCACATTTTCTGTTGAAGGCTCCCTGATGGCAACATTCTCCAACCATTTTCAGTGGGTCATCCTCCCGTTGAAATGTAGTTAGAAGAAATTAAAGCGAGTCAATATCCTGTGGAAGC
The DNA here is from genome assembly GCF_054136105.1 of Typopeltis vanoorti. NCBI lineage: Eukaryota > Metazoa > Arthropoda > Arachnida > Uropygi > Thelyphonidae > Typopeltis > Typopeltis vanoorti. The sequence goes on from NC_143563.1 coordinate 110,488,508, forward strand.
CTTTGGGCACCTTTCATTTGTGTTATTCCTTCTGCCTGTACTCCTACGCTTTGGCATTAGTCCATTTAGGACTTGGGCCTGTCCTGAGATGGCTTTCCATTCTGTGCACCTTCTTCCTCCAGTTCTTTGCTCTCATTTTCTTCAAATCATCGTCAAGCCATCTCCTTCTAGGTCTAGATCCACCTGGTCCCGACCTTTTTTAAGGCTCTGTCATCCCTCATTTGCTGAACATATCCGATTCACCTCAATCTTCTCACCTTTATTTCGGTAATAAAATCCACTTCATTAAATTTCTTTGTTGCTCGTCACTCTCCAAAGTCCATTCTCGTTAATTGGACCAAAGATCTTTCTTAATACCTTTCGTCATCTGCTTGTGATGAATATTATTTATCACAGCTTCTTCAAACCAACAAGAATCCGTCTATTATCCCGCACACGTATTCATATGCATCCCCCCCGGCATTTTCCCACCTTCTTTTTCTTTTAGAGTGTGCTATCACTTCACGTAAAATTTCATTTGCTTCAATAATTATTCGATGAAATTAATCTCTTAAGAGATTTCCTACCAGGCCAAACGTTTCCATCTTTACAGATTCTTTGCTTCAGTTTGGCAGGAAATCTTGTACTGATGGATGAATTGCAAACTAAGAATTGAAATAATACCCTGAACGCCAAGCAAAAACTGTCATTGGCGCCAATTGCTACTCTGTCGTCACTCATAAGCAGACGTACTTGCAGTTTTCGTCTGCTTCACATCGAATGCTTTGCGTGCGTAATTTCAGAGGCTGCTTATTTTTAAATTAAAGTTTTCAAGTTAATTAATTTTCGCTGCATTCCAAGTCAGAGAATTTATTCTACAATTTCTTAAAAGTTCTGATGAAGGTAATGGTTGGCGAGCGAGTACTTTAAAGTTTCCGTTTTCTGTATAATTTTAAAATACTAATTCTGAAGCAACGTCAAAGGGATCCAATAATAGCATCAGTGCGAATTATCCAAAAGCTGTTTGTCGTCAGATTGTAAATTTAAAACGTTGCATTATGACTGTGCGCGTGACATTCTGATTACAACAGGTGAATGGGAAATATCACAGTTAAAGAAAACAGCAAAACAACCCGTCAAAGGGGTTGGCATTTAGTCAGACGATCGGTGAGTCACCGTTAAGGAAAAGCAGAAACTGCGATATTAAAGTGACTCATGCAACACACTTCCTGTAGGACTCATGGAACATGTCATCTTTAATGTGCTTCGGTGCGAATGAGTGTTCTCTTTATTTATACACGAAAAAAGCACTTTTACGACGGCTAATAATTCAACTCTCATATTCCCAGATGATTACAGAATTTACTTTGCGGGTTTCAAACATTACTCATTTTGCGGCTGCAGTTGCATTGAGGCAGACAGAACGAAATCTTTTTTTTTAAATTATGTATTTGTTTATTACGTCATGAATGATTAGTGAATAAAGAACTGTAATTCTTTGGACAGTTCTTAAAATTTCGACGCCGAAAATGTTAAGTAAAATTTCAGCCACGGCACTACACTTGGCAGCACAATCTGCGATTTATTATTTTATTTTATTATTTTTTTCTGTTAGAGACAATTTGCCTTCCAAACAAAAATAGTCCAATGACGTCCCCGTTATCTTACAAGATTGCAGCCTTACATTGGAAACGCCCATCTGCTCCTCAGTCCAAAGTATTTCCCCGGACGATGCGTTAGCTCACACTTCTCAATGCTTACATTCTGTTCTTTGAAAGTTTGCAAGTTAAAATTGATGTCCCACCAAAAACAACAGTGGACGTGGAGACAGCTTCACAAGCGCGACAATGTATGTATATTTCGTAAACGAATGTGGTCACCACCCTCTTGAGATTCGCCAGTGCATGCGTGATTGAACATCCCTTTCACCACGACATGCTAATCCATCCAGGGTAGTGACGCCTTCAACCCATTACACAATTTCCACTGTCTGCCAACCCAACTGACGTGGAACTCGACTACCCAAATGTTTTCGGTCTGTTTCCAAACTCGTATCGATTTCACTGCCTCCATTTTTTTCACAAAGTGGCTCCAAAGAATGTTACGATAAAACGAGCCGTCTTCTGTCATTCTTGAAGTTTTTACTCTGAAGGCCAGTTTTCGCCTCTGTTGATTAATTTCATTCTCATACGCTTCCTTTAGTTTTCTAAGAGCATATATATTTAAAATCTGTAGCACATTCGTACAGTGGGGTGGGCTAGTGATTATTATTATTTTTTTTACCTGATCCGTAAACCGTGCTCTAGAGACCAAACATTTTCAAGCCACTTCAGGCCTCCAATAAGCACGACAGTGGTCTCATTCTGGCTGATTAAGTTCATCTCCCACCTAAAGTCAATCACAAACATCATGCCCACGACGGGATTCGAACCCACGGCCTGCTGGGTGGAGAACGAGTTCGCTAACTACTCGGTCAACCAGACATACCCACAGAAGCTATTGTCGTCTTGTCATCCAATAATGTTACGAATTTATTAATTTAAAGGAGCTGATTTTATAACTTTTAATTTAAAAAGAGTTGGCATTATTTTCCTCTAGTGGAGGGAAAAAAAACTTTAACATTTGCTAAAATAAAGAGCGAAAAGGCTTCAGTTCGGCGATGCAATTATGTAAGCAAAATGGATATTAGATTGAGCGTTATTTCAAAGCCGAAGGTTTGTAGAAACTATGAAAGTTTCGTAAGGGAAGTTGACCAGATTTCAAGTTCCTCAAAACTGAACGAGAGTTTTTGCTCTCTTTAAGATTTCTGCCTGGTCTCTGGGAAGAACCAACCAGTTCGAAACAGCTGTCAGCCTAGTGAAACCTTATCAAATAGACTAATAAAAGGCGAATATATAGACGCTTGGACGGCGCCTATGTCTTTTAAGCAGTCCGCGCTAAGGCAACTCATGAATGCCGGCGAGTGTATTCTCTTAATCTCTCTCTGGTCAACTTTCCTTACGAAACTTTCATAGTTTCTACAAACATTCGGCTTTGAAATAATGTTGGATCCACTTTGCTTATGTAACCTTTAGTAGCATTTATCCTGGTTCTAGCGATCCCAAATCCTCCATAACAAAGAATTAGGTTCACATGTTTGGGGTGCAGTCTAAAATCTGCCTTAAAATTTCCTTTCTTTATATTCAAGAGAAAGAAGTTAATGACTCTTCACACACCCATTTCCTAACCCCATGTCATACGGGGTGCAGTCACTCTTACCACTTCTGGTTGCTTACCTTTCTGCTGTAGACATTGTTGACTCAATTGACGTACGTAATTCTGCTTTGTAAATCCATTTAATATATGAGAAAAGTGTCCTCTCACATCATTTGTTTCAAAGAAGTTGTCCTTTAAAACAAATATTTTTTTAGTGGCCGTTTGGCAGGAAGGAAAAAAAAAAAAAAAAAAACCGGGATCGATTTACTTCGTAGTACGCGGGAAACATTCGTAATACCATTCTGGCCGGTAAGAGCGAGATAATCGGGTCCATCCAGAGAAGAGAATTTCTTTTTCTGCCTTTAATTTTAGATTTTCGTCTCGCAAAATATGCAGCTCTTACTTGCTTTAGCGTCATTTATACAACCAGCCGATACGTATTTTGCAAAAACCGTCAACCATGTAATGATGTACAAATTAACACAAAATTTTAAGGGTTTATTGTTTCTTTCTTTTTTCACTACTTTCAGTCTATCCGCATTAATACTAAATGCACTTTGGATTTCAAACTTTTCATGTCCTCAACATTACATATTCCGAAGATTTTTCTCGACACTGTTAGGAGAAAGTTTGGCATCGAGGTTGAAGGAACTCTAGTTTTTCATTCTCACAAAATTGACGAAAGGGTCAGAAGAACCCAAGCAAATCACCGACATAGGACGCTGGAATCGTAGCCTTAGTAAGCGTCATGATTCCAAAACAACGACGTAGGAGGAAAACACTTACTGGTGTTCCTCGTCAAATTTCTAAGGTTTTGCGCAGATTCCTCTCTCTGATTTGACTGTTTCATTACGTTATCTATCCAGTTGTTCGGGTTTTCGTTACAAGGGCCGTGGATAAAAAAAAAAAAAAATAAATAAACAAAATCCACACAGAATCTATTCTTTGGCCTGTCAGCACGACATTCCATTCTCATTAATGAAAGGTCATTCTAAGAGTTAAGCGCGGAGGAAACCGCAGAAGATTTACAATATGTACCTCAACAAGGACCCATTCTGGTTCCCTTCAAATCCTGGTGACACACCTCGGACAGTGGCGAACTACATTCGTGTCGAAAGGAAGTCGAGAACGCATTTCGCCACTCTGTAGATGGGGCAGGTTATGAGTGTTTGATTGACGTCAGAGGCAGGTCACGTGATGCTTTAAATATAGAATAAACGATTACTTCCAGCATCTGTTCGCATGCTTGTCATCCTTCTAAACGATAAAAGCAGGAAATATTTTAAAATAATTTGGATGAATAGGTGCACGAGCTTCCCAAATGCGAGACAATTTTGAAGCGCCAAAAGGAAATTTGCACAGCTTACTAACAACCATCTGCAGAACGTGGTAAGTATCTATTGTGGATCAACTGTTTCACAATACGTGCTTCAATAAACTATTTGATCAGGTTTAGACTATTTTCGTATCCAAGCTAGCAGCAGTCTACGTGATGGGGGGGGGGGAGAAATCGCAGTAATTAAGATGAAAATAGATATCTTTAAGTGTGATCGATCATCTATAAGCGTAAGCTAGAATGCGTTTCTATTGGTTGGTTGCGCTTTATTGAGTCAGCAACTAATACCAGGAGGCCTGTTTCACTCCACAAAGAGACAGCTGTTTCATTTTCTGTGCGTAATTTTAAGAGAACGGCATTTTAAAACTGCAGTTAAATTAACCACATCGAAAAAAAACATGACGCAGTCTATTAACAACGATAAATGCGGAACTTCTGGTTTGAGTAGTCCGCACTATCCCGTAACAATATACTTTCAGCATCTGGTCGTGTCGTCATATTTACTCAGTAGGCACCACTCTACATTACGCCAGTCTCGGGGATACGCTTCAGGGATTCCTAACTAGATGCTCTCCTGCCTAACTCAGTTAGGGGGAACTGGGGTCGTGCACAATTACAGAAGCGAACACCCAGGAATGAGCAAACGTAAGTTTTATTGACAAGTGGAAAGAAAATTGCAATAAACTAACAAACAGCTAATCTGGTAGAAGGCCCCCCCCCCACTACTCACGGGGTGGGATCAAGAACTATTCCGGTGAACTGCGAGATAGATTTGCGATCGTTAACGGAAATCGCACAATGTCATGCGTTCTAGCGAATGCAGGTTCAGAGAGGCCCCTGAAGTGAGGGGAACGAGAAAGAAGCGTCACTGCTGATGAGGTCCACGTGTTCCATCCGGGTCATATCTCTTAACGCTTCCGGTAGCAGGAAGTGCTGATACACCTTGAGAGTTTAACCACCGAAAAGTTGCTCGGCTCTTGTCTAGGGGTCATGCAAGAACATACTGATAGCACGCGGTACTAATTCCCCCCCCCCCTCATACGCAGCTCCTACTGGCTAATTCAATGGCATGTCGTGCGACTAACACGTTTATATAAAAATTGTGGTCAGAAAAACAAAACTAGATACAATTATTTAAGAAAAGCTTAACAATACCCCAAAAGGGGAGGAATAACGGAATTAATTGGTATAAAAACCCCTAAACAGTACATACACACACACACACACACACATTGATTGACAAATGGAATAAAGAAACCAAATTTGATACAATGGCTGACAGATAGAAATTACATGACGGAGGAAAGGTCTGTAGCAAAGAGAATGAGCGGAGGCGCCTCCGAATTAAATAATAATACGAGACTGTTAAGAACCGAGAATGAAAAAAGCAGAATGCAATCAATGATTAGATGGCATTTTTTATCTTCAGATGGTAACGCTACAGAATGTTATTCACTACTTGAATTCTTCGAAAGTCTAAATGATAAGGGGCCACCGCCTGATAAAATATCAGGATGGTTGTTAGGATATATGCGGTCCCTAAATTCAATAAAAAAAAAAAAAAAAAACGGTATTTTTATGTTTTGAGATACAATGTTGCCGCTCCTTGACACTGCAAAAAAATGCTGTTACAAAAGTGAAGACCTTCAAGTGTCCAAATGTACACCCATCTACCTCCGCTCCAAAAAAAAAAAAAAAAAAATAATAATAAAATAAAATAAATAAATAAAATAAAATAATAATAACTAACAAATGTGAAGACAACGGAACATTAATACTGTTTTACATGCATCTAAAATATTTCTCACTGGACTATATAAGACAGCACTAAAACGACAGAATATTAAGCAAAAACAACTCAAATTGGAATCAACTGTGAATGAAAACGAAGTTACAACAAAGGAGTGCGATAAGGGGTTCGTTGTTCAATCAACTGTATGTGACACACACACATACGAGGAACAGCTTATAAAAACAATCGAAGGGCGAGAAACTGGAAAATTAAAATAACGACAAACGGTATAACATCAGATATGCCGATGAAACTGTGCTATAACAAAGATATTCTTAACTTCCATGGATGTCCTCTTCCTCCACAAAACGAAAAATTCCATCTATTCATACTTGTACGATCCTTTTAGAAGTTTGCAGATTCCTATCATAACATCCCTCTTCCTCTGTTTGCTAGTGTCTACACTCCACACATTCTCAATCTATATCCACAATCTCTACACAATCCCAATCTCATCTTCTGCACTCTCTCCACTGCATCAGCATCACACCACGGAAACCAGCAGACCAGATCCGCGCACAATACTCCAAGTGAGGTCTTATCGAGGCCTTGTAAAGAGGCAAAATAACTTCGTTGTCCTTGCATGTCAAGTTTCGTTTCAGCATTGCCATTCCTCTGAAGTTGTATTTGTAATCTTTGCTCTATGTGGCTCTTGAACTTCAACTTCTTTCTACGAAAACTCCAGTGTTCCAAGCCTAATCAGTTTCTTCTAGCATAATTCGCCTATATTTGCACCGTCAGCTGTATGTCACCTGTCAAATCCGTACACACAGAATTAGTCGTTTGTCCATTATTCAATGTTTTACATCTATGACACTGGGAAGGATTCACTAAGCCTTGCAGACTCACATCCCCAGTATACCACTTTTTGATATCTGTCTGTCGGCCATCCTCTTATCCAGTGGCGCCCGGTGAAAATTTTAAGTGGGGGTGCTGCATATACAAACAAACAAGCAAAAAAACATTTTTCTTCCTAATCAGTAACAATTTATTAATAAATAAATTTACATATTAAAAAATTGCTTTGTTAAAAATATTTCACCCTCACCACGAACAAACACCAATAATAAGTTTCGCATCTCACAGAAATAACGCGCTCAAGCATACGATACACTGCCCAACCAAGCAGGGTCGGAATGATCTTGTAACGTGCAATCACAAGCGCAAACGAAAGTCGGCGAGTCTGGCTGCATTTGGCCAAACGCGATAATTCTGACACTGCGTTAAATCGCAGTGCATTTGTTTCGTGTAACGATAATTGAAAAAATATAATTATTTTCATATTTTCAACAGTGACACTCGTCATAATTCAGCCTTGTAACTATAATAAATAAATAATTAAATGTTATTTTAACAAAATAAAATAAGATTTACAAAAAATAGTTCACCCTCACTACGAACACGCACCAATAATAAAAGTTTCGTATCTCACAGAAATAACGCGCGCAAGCATATGATACACTGCCCAACCAAGCAGTGTCGGAATGACTTGTAAAGTGCAATCACAAGCGCAAACGAATATCGGCGAGACTGGCTGCGATTGGTCGAACTTGATAATTCCGACACTGCGTTAGATCGCGGTGTTGTTGTTTCGTAATCTAAAGCGTTAATCGAACAATTCCAATTATTAACTATTCATCACTGTCGAAACATAAGCTGTAACCTTTAACATGTTGTATTGCATTTATATAATGTTGTAAGGATTGTTATTATTTATAAACACAAACAAAATGTAAATTTTTCATAATCATGCGGAGGTTTCTGTGGTTAAGAAGTTCAATCGAATTATTTCGGTTTTGTGACCACATTTTTATTAAAAACGACTGTTTTTTAAAACTAAACAAGTACTAAAAAACAAACCCGACAAGTTTCGTTGGTCGTCAGACTAACATCTTCAGGGGTAAAGATAACTAACAGTTTAAAGCACAAATATAAGAAATTACGAAAAAAAAAAAAAACAAGTTCATTTGTTGGTATTATGAACATCAAAAAAGTTCGTTAAAAACCGAACAAGATCTATACAACCGTTAATACGTGTTAGGTGGAAACAATGCTATTCGATGTCACGTTCTGTGGTCACTTTCACTCTGTCCGAGGCCTGAACTGGGTAAAATTTTGATAAACGCTGACCAAACTTGATTTAAAATCAAACCTTGATTTTTGTTGCATTGCGTAGCAATTTTGATCATATTTGCTGCCTCTTTGAATTTTCTTGTGAGACAGTTTTTTAATCAATGTAAGCCGTGTTTGTTCTGTCCCAGAGTACATCGTGACCTGTAGAAGTTGTGTGAAATGCCAAACCAGACCTATGTTCTCTCTTTTTTTGTACGTCCTTTTGATGTTCACTCATGCGTATTTCTCCCGATCTCCCCGTCTGACCTACGTAGCAGATACCACAGGAACAGTGAATATTATAAACTTCTGGTTTTTTCACTGGGTGATGTGGAAGTTTCGGAGGACGAAGGGATGTTGATATTTTTTCAAGTGGCAGGAAAGTCACTTTTATGTTGTACTTGTAGAGAAGTTTGGCTAATTTATCTGTGACATTCTTGATATAAGGAAGGGTGACTGCGTTCTTGAAGTCTTGTTTATTTAGGTTTCTCGTAGGTGCTGTATTGAGAATTTTCTTAATTATCTTAGTTTTGAAACCAATCAGTTGTAGGATCTGTGTTAAGTATTGTATTTCTTCTTTCCGCTTTTCTTCTGTACTGGGGGATGCTGTATGCTTTATCCCTTGAGGTTTTTATGAGGCCTATTTTTTGCTTGGTGTGGTGATGTGAGGTAGCATGAAGGAATCTTCCTGTGTTTGTCGACTTTCTATAAATGGAAAACGATAATCTGTTTACAAAAATTTGGCTCCGCTATGTGGACGATATATTCATCATTTGGACAGGAACAGCACTAAAACTGACTGCATTTAAAGACTATCTTAATAACTTACATCCTAACATAAAATTTACTCTGGAATTTGAAGAAAATAAAAAACTTCCTTTCCTAGACATTCTTATAGAAATAAATGAAAGAAAAAATCGAAAAATATCATAGTGTATCCATTCCTCTTGTCTAACGCCGTGGCAATTATAGAATGCAAGCAAGTTGCTAAACCATGACCTTTCCTTAGTTAATCCATACTGTTCGTCGCAAAGTAGAGATTCACTGTCAACCCATTTCTGAATGCGAGCCATTACCAACTTTTCCAAAATCTTCACCACCACTCTTGAGATATAGATTGGTCAATAGTTGGATACATCAGTCTTTGCACCACTCTTGTGCAATGGGATTACCATACATTTTTTCTACTCCTGTGGAATCTTCTCTGTTCTGAGACTCAAATTATATAGCTTGGCCAAAGGAATAGCCAGTTCGGCTGACCACTCTTTTAGCAACAGTTTCTGTTACAAAATTCTTATTCGGTTTGCGCAAGAGCTCCTTCCTCTCAAATTCACCTGAGTGTTTTTTCATGCAGTGAAGAGGTAGCAGGGAGTGACCTGCTGATAGCTTTTAGCAAAATGGCTACTCATTAGTTGAACACTTTCTTCTGCGTTTCACCCGCATATCAATTGTATTCAGAAGAGTTATTCTTTCAAATTCATCATTTCAAATTACGGCTACTGCATGAAAAAACTGGCTCTGCAAGTTTTTTCATGCAGTAGTTGTAATTCTTCTCGGCTGCTCTTTACAATTTTCATAGCTGACATCATCCTCACTGAAACGGTATTCCTTCGACATCATCTTTTCCTTAAGAATCTCTTGCTTAATAGTATTGCATAACGATTTGATTTCTACAGTATTTATTCTTCGAAATCTATGGACACACTCCGATATTGCATCGTTGAAGTATTTTTATGTTTCTCATGCTGCCAATATCCTTCCGGTCTAGCAAACCATACTGTGAAACAGAACCTAAGTGTTCTCCTGAATAGTTTTCTGCATTGTAGTTTAGCAGCAACCTTTTTTGAATGAAGTACACTTAACCTTAGCCACTTCCAAGTTAGTACAGCATGGCACTAGCCGGAGGCAGTCTTGAGGGAAAAAAATAACAAACTGAACCTCCTCTGACGCTATAATCAGATCTAACACTTATTTTGACCTCGAATTCCTTCTGTCACATGCTCCTTGAGGAAGTTGTCTTGCAACAACAATTTAACAAATTAATTGTCTTTCATCCTTCTTACGAGGTTTCACCGCTGCCCAATGAGTTTTCGGATAATTGAAGTCACTCGTGATGATTACTCTTTCCGCAGCCATCATATTTATTTGATAACGCATTTCGCCGTAACCTAGCTACCAACAACAGAAGGGTTCGAACTCACCCCCACATGGAAAATCTTACTAGTAATGCAGTCAAAGCTTTCTTGCCTAACTGGACTCAAATCATCCAATATCGTTAGCAGGGCCGTACTTATGCACAGGCTTTAGCTAGGGCCAATTTAAAGGCCCCAAACAATGAGAGAAGGGTTCCGTAGCACTCTAGCGGGAAAAGTGCAAGTACGGCGCTGATCGTTAGCAGCACAGTCTCTCTCTCTCTCTTGTCTACCCATTCTAAAAATACTGTGCCGTTTATCCTCGATACCAGTCAGCACATCTGCCTCTGCAGCCAGGTCATAGAGTTTTACTAATTTGTTTCTGGTTCTCCTAACATTCGTGTGTACAGACATAACGAGTTACCTGCATACATTTTTTTTTCTTTTTTGTACATACTCATTTATCAGTGGAATGCAATGAATAGAGAGAGATGCTGTTGACGAGAAGGAAGTCGAAAACCGCAGGACATGTGCCGAGAGAATAGATTTCGTGCAGATCCCAAAAGTGGGATTGAAGGAAGCCAACTTCCAAGGTGGATGAGGTGCTGTGAAGAGAAGACATCATAATAACAAAAGTCGATGTTGAAAAACCATCACTTTTGTTTATGAGATGGCGCCTAAAGAAGGGGAAGAAATAAAAAATCTCTCATTTGGTCCACAACCTGCCAACCAAATGCTTTCATGAAATTTGTTTTGCCGAAGTAGCATTTATAATCCTTCCTTTTTTCTACATAAGCACAGCAGTGAGCCATTCCTATTCCAACTATGAACTCACTTAAGTAAGCCCCCTCCTCCCCACACACCGCCTTTCGATTCATCTTTCCCTTTTGAAAGTACTTGCCTCCCTTCATCTCTACTGCCTAAAAATACCAACCAGATTCCAATCCAATAAAAATAAGAATAAAACTACAACGACATCGGTTACACCAAAATGACATGTTTTCATTGTGTGTTGTTTTTATGAGCTGATCTCAGTGAGGAATCAGCATTTTCTTAAAGGTGATTTTAAATTTTTCTAGAATTGTTATTTATCAATATTCATTTCACTAGTAAAAATAGTCAAAACTGAACGATCTGCCCTTTCTGATGTTTTCATACGTTTATTACACTTTCTTTTTGTAAGAGGTTTGCCAATACCTGTCATTCCACTCGACCACAAAAAAACGATGCAACCTCTAGTAGCAACACGGCAGAATAGGATGGGCCTGATGGCCTTTCATTACATCAGTCGCTTGAGATTTACACCCCTCATGCAACTGTTGCCCACTTTCCTTTCTTTTTTTCCCTGTTGTGGTAGGCTCATTTTCATTTTAATCCATTGATGCTTCTCACCAGAGGGAGAAATTATTGTTATCCCATGCTGCATAGCTAACACCAGCACAATACTGATCTTTCTTCAGGTTCATCTCTCGTATTTTTGGCAGCGTGTAGCGAAGAGAAACTCAGCAGTTTTGGATTTCGTTTGGATACCAGGCCGTGATTATCCCTCAAAAATTCCACAAACGATGCTTCTTTATGTTGTCAAATGTACCCTCGGCCCAGTCTATGTTGCGATAGGTGAAACTGTCCACTTTGATATCGACATTGTGAGACTTTAAAAGCTGTTCTTGTTGTCGTTTGGAATTACAGTACCGGCAGGATTAAAAACGGTACTATCTCCGAATGACACCGGCTAAATAAAATAAAATAAAATAAAATAAAATAAAAATTGAAAACATCCTTTGAAAATTCTGATTCAAACCCGTTTATTCCTGTATTAATTTCTGCCGAAATTAATACAGGAATAAACATCCAAGGCTATGATGCCGTTACATTATGTCTGTTAATTGCAAATGTTCTTTTGTGGAATGAAAAACAAGTTTCCGCACGATGGGAACCTTACACCACTGGCGCACCCAAAGGAGGGGGGAGGGGATATGCTCCCAAAGAAAAAACACTAGAAAAATTTCCAAAAATCTTTTCCTAATTAATAAAATTCTTTTTTTTTTTTAATTTCTGTTGTGTCGTCTCTTCCATTTCTATACTACTTATGAATTAGCGATCATTGCAGATGCTCAGTCACAGGTCGTATGCGATGCGTCGTGTGTATTCTCAAATCGTTTACTCAATTCGGGCCTCCACCAAGATTAAATCCTGAGTGCGCCACTGACTATATGAGACCGGATAACTCGCCTTATAAAAGGTTCTTTGCCTTCTAGACGGGAACCGAACCTAAGTCTTTGCAACCAAAGAACGAGAAGGTTGACTTCAGGTATGTTTACGTTTCTCTAAGCAAGAATCCCATCAACATGTTGTGTAACATTCTCACTTTTCGTTCCAAAGCGTAATAGCATCTGATAGCTTGTGTTTATTTCGGTATGGCTCTGTCTCTCTCTTTTTGTTTTTCCAGAAAAAAATGCACGTCACTGCTGTTCGTGAACAACGTGCAGTGTTAAGCAATGCTTATGCATTGCATGGTAGTCGCTTATGCTACATGAATTTTTTTTTTCCGACGTTGGTTTTTGGTATTTGTTAAAGCAACGATTTTATTATTTACGTCCATTTAGTCATGCGCCGTGGATTGATTTATCGAAAATAAACAAGGCAGAGAACCGTAACACTAAATAATTTATTATAGCCGCTTGTCGTGCTATAATACGTTTGGGCGCTGTTTTATTTCCTGGAGAGACGGGAACAAAGGACGAAAGCTGCAGTCACTCTTGACGTCGTATTAGACCTTATCGCACGTTCTGGTTAATGACGTCAGGCAGTTTAGGACCGCCTACTCTCCGACGAAACTACACGAACTGGAGTTGCAGCAACGTCTATAAAACTTACTGGTTGGCTACAACCCTGCGTTATTTTCTAAACGTTTGCAGAGAGGAGTGGTTGTTGATCTCCATCGTTTTGCTGTGGTGTTTGTTGCCTAACTGCGGTAATTAGTATTATAAGTTGTGCTTCACGATCAAGCGAATAATATTTTGTGTGCCAGGGAAGTTCCACATTTGAAGAGGACGTATAACGGACTATTTCGCTTCGTTTAGTGTAGTGCAGAAGCGCTATGTGCAAAACAACGGTATGCTGTAATATTCCGAACTTGGAAGATGTCGATGTGTTGACTGCGCTAAAGCAATTATCTGCCCTCAAAATGAAATTTCAAAGTAGTCGGTATCTATCGGTAAGTTTCTATCAACTTCTAATCTGTTGTTTTGTATTTAAGTTAATGAAATTTTAACATGACTTTTCCAAATATATTTAATATGAATTATTGTTGCGGTGGCCCACATATCCAAAACAAATTATTTACGTTCTAGAAAACAAGCATGCTTTGTTTACGATCAGGTCCACATCTGCGCACTAAACTAAACCTTGTATAAAGCGAACAGCGTGCGAATTAGCTTTTCGTGTAACGAATCGTGGATACAATTCGAGTTCGATATTATTTCCTCATGAAAATAAGAAAAATCGGCAGTTTTATAATAATTTTTGAGATGTTGAAGTTTTTCGGCTTGAAAGTCGAGAAAAACAAGCTGTTTAAATTTCATTAATTAAAAAATATGTCCGTGATACCAGATGGACAACAGATAAAAGAATTACAACTAAATGACACGTACTTAAAACATGCATGTAACAAACGCATCTTTACTGGAAGGACATGTTTCCATTAGTTGGAGAAAACACCGGGTTCTATCCTTGCCGTTATGTTAATTATATTTTTTTTATAAAGCCTTTCTTCTTCGCATTCTGTCCTGGAAACTCGGATTTTCCTTTGCAAAACGGCAGAAGCAATGGAGTTTGTGCATCGTGCTAGTATAGTGGCCTCCAGAGCTGTTTCATGGAGACGCCTAGTCATTACAATAGCGTGGAGTAGCTACGCAAGTCTTTATCAACAGCGGAAGAAAAATTCCCTAAAAATGAAGTAGAGCATTAAAAAAAAAAAAATTATGAGACTGCCACGTGGACAATGGAAACGACAGCGAATAGACAGTACAATTCGTAATTTTAACTTTAGCGTTTGACAACTCTGCAGTAAGATACGGCTTCCGTCAAAGAAGAAGCGGAACGTTTATTCACATATTCGGCTTCTGTTATCACATTCTTAAACAGGATACTCTGAAGTGATGTGTGGAACTTAAGAGATATCTTTAATTCAATTTAGATACGAAAAATACCGCGGTTATCTTTCAGCCTGGTAGAATCTGTACACGATCGAGGTCAACGGATCCATTGGATAGAAGTATACTTTTATTGCCTTGGCCTAAAAAATTCAGGTCGCTCAGTGACATTTGGAGAACATTTGCTCAAGTGAACCGTGCTAATTAGTCACAGTTCCCGGATGCTACAGATGACGTCCTCCGTTTACAAAACCTTACACTGAGTAGCGTCAGTAATTGAGTTAAAGCTTTACGTTTCGTTTTCCCAATGCTATCAGAACATTAGAAACCTTGCGTGCTGGATACTTATTCAGGACAACTTCCATTACATTGGAAAGAGCATCCTAAATTTTACGGATATACATGTAAATAACAACCTAAAAATCTACCCGTATATTATTATTATGTGACATCTCCAAGTAATTCAAAGACTCATCGTGGGTGGGCAGAAGATCCTCTCAGTAATTTTAATTTTCTCAGTAATATTAAAGTAATTTTGCTAATCGTGTGTGTTCTTTGGCAGATTTGTCTGTATGCGGGATGCAAAAAATAGTGTCCGGGAGGAGAAAAATTTTGCTACCTTCCTATGAGATCGGCTGATCATATTCATTTGAAGAGCAGAGATAAAGAGCTCCATTCTTTTATTTTCATACAAATTAATGCTATCGTTAAACTGAAGTGGATTATATATTAATAAAATATGTTAAGTAATTGTGACAATCATCCTGAATATTCTGAGTAAAAGTTGAAGTTAATCATACCTACAAAAAATATGCTAGCGAATGTGTGCGCTTAGAGTGTTTCTTTAAACTTTTTTGAGATGCGAAATGCTACATAAAACTTTTTCGCTGAATCCTTTTCCATAAAAAATATCGTTAAGTAAATTATGACCATGAATGCTTATATATGCCAAATATTTTAAAAAAGAAATAACTTGTGTTGTTTATTCACATCGGTAAATATATTTAATAAATGCATTAATATTACCGAAATACTGTATTAATATCTGTACTGTACTGCACTGCATTAGCTGGTGAGTACTTCTCACGCTTTTTCTTTTCTTTTCTAGCTACATACAATTACGTTTTCTGCTCTGGGGAACTCCGATACCGTGTTTTAAGTTTAATGCAAGAAATTTAGTTTTATGAAAGTTAATTGGGGGGGGGGGGAGTGTTTTTCGCGTTATGACAGAAAGCAACTAAAGCCACTGTATTAGGTCTGATAAGTGGCTATTCGCCTGTATTAATGGATAACTGGAGGAGTGTGTGAGAGAAATGTAAAATCAGTGTGCAAATTTCAACTGATCATTCTAAATGATAAATATCATCACATTGGATAACGGATCATGATAAACTACCATGCATGAATGATACCGTGAAATGTGCTTCTTAAAAACAGTAGTTTAATCCACTATAAGATTAAGCTGAAACACAGGAGACCTCTACAATTAACAAACAGTGTTGCATTTAATTGTATTTAACACCATACATGAAGCCAGAAGCACATTACAGAAATTAAAAAGTTATACTACAAGATGGAAAAGCAAGTATTATTTTATTATTCAAGTGGAATATTCAAAAACATTTTAGATATTTTTTATAATATCAGCAGCAAGAGAATTTCTGAATGCAAATAATTTGATATTTGCACTGTATTTTTTAAGCACAGTAAGGAATATCTGTCTATACCCCACCCTCAAGACTGATGGATATTTCAGGTATCTTCATAATGGGTACTAATACTAAAATACAGGAACCATGCATTACTTTTTAATAGGCACCAATCAGCATAATTAAATAAACTTGCAAATCATTTATATTTCCATATGAACCCCATCCACAAAATGCTTAAATTTATATGATAATGGCTGGAACAATTAGATAGCCAAGGAAACGGGTACTGCCATTTCTTTTGAATAATTGGCAATTGTAGTTTCTCCAAAATACAGGCAGAGTAAATTTGTTCTACAGGATAGGGGTGAAAAACATGAAAGAGGTGGAGTTGCAAGCATGGAGAGTTTTAGATGGACTGGAAACGTTTCCACATGTTATCTGCAGAAAGACAAGAACAATAATCTAGAATAAAGTGAGTCAACAGGGATGTGATTATTGATTGTAATGTCTGTTCTTTGACACTGCACAAGACATTTAAATATAAACGTCAAATAGAATTTTATACAGGAATTTAAACAATTTTGTAAATCACAAAATGTAAAATATAAGGCAATAATTTTTTATTTTTATTTTTTAAACTGATGATATACAGGTTATGTTCCATTAGTTATGTTTGGTGAGCTATTTAAAAACAAAATGCAATTTGATTAATAATAGCTAAATATTTGAATTCATTATGGTATTAAGTCAGGATAAAATGCTCTGGTTAAATATCCTCTTTTATTAATAGTGTATTTGGTAAAAAGTCTAGAAGTCTTTTAAGAAACTCAATGAAATAAATAATCTGAATAAACTACATAAACAGAGTAAAGTGATCTTTCCTGCTTAAGATTCATATACAGAATAATACATTAATGAAAGCAAAAAACCAGAAATTATCAATATTATAATATTAAACTTTGAATGGTGATATAAAGTTGACCAGAACCTCTGCACATGTTTCATTCCCCTTCACAGTGCTTCACCATGCTTGCTTGCATTTGTCAGAGGAAGAGGATATTCATGCTGCTCAGCCTGTATCAATTAACTAGTAAAGTCCTTTCTTAAGTATCTAGTAAATAATAATAATAAAAAAAATTGAAATGCTGCTGAGCAAGTATTGTAGTTGTTTGAATTACAGCCAAAGCAAAATAAGGTTCTGACATCTGCATGTTACGTCAGTAAATTGCACGTATTCTTCTGGCTAGTAAAGGCATCGCCTGCTCTTTTATGTAACTACTTTTTGTTACCCACTGAACAGCAGCACTTTCAATCACGTTTTCCATGCATATGATAACTGACTGTCTTTCATATATATATATATATATATATATATACTCAATTCTTAACTAGTTTTTAAAAAAAATTGACTTTGAAATTATCAGTAACCTAATGAGGAAAAAGAACAATAGCATCATTTCAGAATTAAATCATTATGCTAAACAGTTCTCTCCCATTTCCACATGCAGTTCGTCCATGATACTAGTATATTACTGATTCAACAGTCATGTTTGGGAATTACTATAGGAAATGGGTTCTAAATTCATTTTAGTACAAAACAGTGAGGGACATTTTGTGTTGGAAAAACTGGCTTGAGATGTTTTAGTCAAGAATAGAGGTTACTGCTGTGTTTCAAGTTTTTTCAATTTCATTTCTGATTAGTGATTACTTAATACTAATTTAAATTTAAGTTCCACTCGATCATTAAGATATTCAATGAAAATTAAACTTACAAAAACAATTTCAGATAGCAATGACTATTTTGAGCATGAGAGAAGAACCAAAGGTGTTTCTTTAACTTCTAATTTTTGTGTCTCATTAAAATAACAAGTAAGCAACTTAGATTATACTGCACCACCATTTAAATCAACCCCCCCCCCCCAAAAAAAATGAAGGTTTTATTTTTGGTACCTCTAAGCTGGCTTGGCTGACTGAATGAATAGTGTAAACCATGGGGTCCAAAAAAATGCTATATGTTCAAATCTTACAACAGTGGATGTTTATGAAAGTCTTTAGATGATAGTTTCTTGTGAGATCCTCACCTTGCTTATTGGAGGCCTGAAGTGCCCCACTAGAGCAAAGTGGGGCACTTCAGGCCTTCATTATCTAACCCTTAGCTCACTCACAATACTAAATGTCTTACATCTATAATCTTTTATGGGCGAGATTCATATAAATAATTTGCATAAACCACAATAAAGTTCTTTGATAGTATATTAAATTATTATATATCAATTTTTTTTTTTTATTATAGGCTGCAAGAGAGAGTGAAAGCAAAACAGAGCTTTCCTCTGCACTACATTCCAAACAAAATGTCAGCGTAGACAGAAAACTCAACAAGAGGAAAGCCCATTTTGCAAAAAATGCTTTTAGCAATTGTTATAAAAGGAAAGAAGTTGATGTTTCACAAAGTGAGAAGTCATTACGAGCTTCAAGTGGAGACTTTAAGAGCTCTAAGGATATTACCTCTGATGATCTTACACTCTTACAGCTGTTAGCTTTGGTAAGTTTACTGTATGAACAGCATTCACTACTCATAATTAATAAATTACTAGTCAAGATTCATTATGGGAAGTTCGCGATGTCTTCTGTTGTTATACATATTCTTAAATTTAACATTAATGCTGATGTCAGCTGCCTTTTTAAAATAAACAGGTTATTATTCTAATAAGTGGACTTTTTTTTTTTTGATATTTTATTTATTCCAAATGATTTGAAGTAATTTCTAGTTGTTATTGACTACACTGAGTTACACGACATCTACCTTTTGGTTCTAGTGTGAACTAGCTGGGAATAATTGGAATATCAGTATCAAATTTAGAATAAGCATATTTCATTATGAAATGCCAACTACTTAGAGCAACCAGCAGTAAAGCCCAGGATCAAATTCAGTTCTAGTCTGAAGGTCATTTGTCAGGAGGCTGGATGTCATGTAATTCACCGTATTTAATTATGACTAGAAATAGTAATAGTAGCTATGATTATCTTCTGAAGAATTTTATTTTTATTATAGAATGCACTTGAACTTACCGCACCAGCCAGTGATATCCTGCTGAAAAACAGAATAAATGGTTGGATTCAGTTATCTGGACATGAAGGTAAGCTAAAAATAATGTCCTGATATATTGACTTTAGTTGTTTCTTTTTTATATATATATATATATATATATATATATATATGAAAAATTTACTTTTACAGGTTCATTTGCCCCAGCAGGCCCAGGAACTCTTTGGAAAAAACGTAGTTCAGACAAGACAGAAGTTTTTGCATATGAAAGACTCATGAAAGATAGTATAGTGGATATGGTGCCACATTTCTATAGAGATGTTGAATATGGTGGAGAATGTATCCTTTCTTATAGGTTATTAATTTTCAGAATTAACATTATGTTCCATTTTCTGCTCTTGCAGATAGTTTCTATAAATAACATTAATATTAATTAATCATACAAAATGCAGAAGGGAAGAGAAATATTTAATTTCTAATTGTAACTGTTTAGAAGGGTTTTTATGAAATATTTGTGTTCATTAATTTTTATTAATTGCATCCTGAAAAATGTAAGGAATAGCATTTAGCAAAACTTCTATCAGAATATAAAATATTCTTATTGCCTTAAGACATGTAAATAGATCTGTTTTTATCATTTTAAGTAATCCTTGTTATTAAGTTATACATTTTAGGGAGATACAGTAGTTCCATATGTTATATAGATGAACCTGATGTTAGTAATAACTAAAATAGAACATATTTGAAAGGTTTTCCTTGACCTAGTCTTTCCAGACTTCATTGAGATGCAAGATTTACTATATAACTTTCAGAATCCTGCCATCATGGACATTAAAATGGGAACAAGGTAACTTGCTCATTATTAAACTGGTTTCAGTTCCTTTTTCTATCTTTCACATAACTTTAAATTATAGTTTAAAACACATTTAGTTTATTTAGTACTTTTATGTGAAATCAAATTTTTTTTTAAAATTTAATTATTATTGAAAGAAAAATTATTCTGAATTTAGATAGTCAGTATTAAAGCTGTACTACAGGATAAAAATGTACAATATATAAAAATTTCATAAGGGTACCATGTGGATTTTTATAGTATTATAGAACAGTAACATAATAACTTCAGTATTCTACTGATGTTCCAAACATGGTGACAGAATTGTAAGAGACACCATCTCTTGAATATAAATAATTTTAACTATCTGATGATTAATATACTTTTTCACATTCCTTATATTGCTCTCTTTAATTTAAATAAAATGAACCAATAAGAAAAATGCAATAAAAAGATTGCCACACATTCCCGAATTAATAATTTCTATAATGAATAAAATAAATAACATAATGAAATAAAATACTTGCCATCTAAAATTTTTGCATTTTAGATGGAAAACGATTTTCTTCGCTTCATGTGATCCCATCATACTCCTGTAAACTCAGGGTTTTCATCTTGCAAGATAAACCAAGTCAAAGAACATATGTAATTAATATATACATGAAGATTCTGCAAATAGGATAAACCACCCTATCATAGTAATAATTAGGTTTATATTAAGCCAATCCTTGGCCGTGACAGGCCATTGAGCATAACATGTGGAGGAAGATGAGATGAGAACATCTTGATAATATGCTGTTTTGTAGTAATAAATAATAGTAATTTATTTTAAAAGCTTGCTTTAGCAATGACATGAAATTAGTCAATTGTTCTCATTTAATACATGGCATAATTCAGAAGGTTAAATTCGAGATGGCATAAAGCTTTGATAATACCCATTCATAAAAAGCGAAATAAAACTAAATGCGAGAAATATAACACCTCCTCTGTTTATATTATTTGTTATAAGATTTATGCAAGCATACTTGAGAAGAGCCTAATGAAAAATTGTGAATGAGAAACTTGGGAAAGTACAATTTAGTTACATACTAAATAGGGTTTGTCTGTATCAGATTTTCACTTTAAGACACATAGTTAAGAAATTATGGGAATATAAATAAAAAGGATCTGTATTTAAGATTTATAGATCTGGAAAAAGGCATATGACAGGGTGCAAAGAGAAAAGCTGTTCAGAACACTGCAGTTATATGATGTAAATGACATACAGAACAATACATAAGTCATCAGTTAGAATCAGAGGAAGTCCAGGAAGATGGTTTAATATTAAATCAGGTGTAAAACAAGAGTTCACATTCCCTCTACTCTTATTCTGTATGGATCATATTATAAAGTAAAGTGGTATTAAAGCTGCAGATGTTAATCTTAGCTGTTTACTTTATGCAAATATTATAATCTTAAATAAATCTAATTCCAGTCTGCAGAATTTCCTAACTAAATTGAATAATAGCTTTAACAAATTTGGCATGAAATTTTGTAATAAAAAGAAAGACTGAAAATAAACAGGAACGTGGAAAACATTAGCCACATCCTGAATGAAGAATTTATATGATGTATAAAATATTTCAGCTATTTAGGAACAGTTCTTAGCAAAGATAGCAAATTAAATATGGAAATAGTTAACAGAATAAGCAAAGCTGGTATGGTCAGGAATCTACTGAATAAATTTATATGAATAAGAGAGAACCTGAGTCTTCATAGCTCAGTTGGTATAGTTGAAGCCCTTTGATCAGAAAGACCTTGGTTCAATTTCCCTCCATGACGTGAAGATCCTTTATCTGGTTTCTTTCAACTAAAAGTGAGTTAACTGGTCTCATATGGAGATGGAAGATTCCCCCCCCCCTCGGTAACTCAGAAGTACTTTAGAAGACAAAAAAAAAAAAATAACTAACGCTATGGGAGTGCTGACAATTGACAAAAAAAAATGGGAGGAAAATTGTTGTTAAGAGATTAGTAATGATATAGTACTGTTATGGTATTCATCAAGGAATTTAATGATCATAATACATAAAAATAAGTAAATATACTTCTGATAACAGAAATACATTTGGTCGGTTTGTATACATTATGGAGTGGAAATTGTTATATAATTTGTTATGCCTAATTTATATGGAAAATTAAATGAACTGGAAAGGATTAACTGCATACACATAACATATTTGTAAATTGATGATTTTATTACTAAGTAATGGTATTCTTATCTTTTTAGAACTTTTCTTGAGGAAGAAGTTCAGAATAATAAAGCAAGAGCTGATCTCTATCAGAAAATGATCAAAGTAGATCCAAATGCCCCAACTGAGAATGAACGACAAGCTGGTGCTATTACAAAGCTTCGTTACATGCAGGTAACTTTTAAGAACTTCTTTATCCTCTTTTGTAGTATTTTTGTAATATAAGGCAGCATATTCATCTCAAAGTATTTTTGGCTTTTCTTCCTCTTAGCATGTTAGCCTCATTGGCCCATTAACCTAACAAAACCCCATTATCACAAGCAGTTATTTGGCTTTGTATAAACATCATGATAGGGTGGTTAATTTTCTCTATGTAGACTTATGTGGATGTGTGTAAAAGCACATATTAGTATATTTCTTTTTCTTGATGAGAAAAAAAAACAAAAAAACTTACCACCTCTGGGTGATAACCTTCAGTTGAAAGACCTTATCTTACATCCTTTGTTTTTCTGTCCATAAGGCATCGCCAATTAACAGCTAAGGAGACTGACAGAAGTATTAGAATATTAAAATGGTAAATGAAATTGATTTTTAATAATAACATTAATAATCTGTA
Organism: Typopeltis vanoorti; assembly: GCF_054136105.1. Lineage (NCBI taxonomy): Eukaryota > Metazoa > Arthropoda > Arachnida > Uropygi > Thelyphonidae > Typopeltis > Typopeltis vanoorti. The sequence continues at coordinate 110,511,582 of NC_143563.1, forward strand.
GGTCATCTCCTACTTGAATGGTATCATTCAGCTTTTGTAATGCATTGTCAATATTTAATAATGGCAGGCAGCTGAAATTATTATTATTATGACAAAATCCAGGGAGTCCAAAGACTCATCGAGGGAGGGCACCCACTCCACAACTCTGTCTCCACCAACTTCAACAAACCGCAACTACACCAATGCCATCTACTGCCGACCACCACCACTTATTTCCACAGACAATCACAAACATCCATGCCCACGGCAAGATTCGAACCCACAGCCTTTTGGCTGGAGAGCAGGTATGCTAACCACTCGGCCAACTAGGCTGGCATTATCACTTCCTTTAGTGTTGCCTTTGAAATAGTTAAAGCATGCCGACATAAAATATATTGACAAGTGTCCTGATCAGTTATTTCAGCTTTTTTCCAGCAGGTATTTTGGAAATTCTTTGCTTGTAAAGTCAATTGTGAAACTATTTTTTCCAATTAGATGCATATAAGTCAGTGTGGAACAGAGCATCTATATCAGTTCCATCCTCCTTTTATACTGTAGATTCAATGACCTGTCATGTCCAAGTACTTTGCTTCTTTTGAAATCTGATTACTAATTAAGATAGGATGATTAATCCTATCTGTATTGTTCTGGTTGGTTTGCCTGTTTCACAAATTAGCAACCTGATTTTCTGGAAAGAAAAGCCTTGCCACCTCCACATGAAACTGGCTAACTCACTGCTTGAAAAGCCCTGATAAAGGTTGTTTGCATTCTAGATGGGAATTTGAACCTAGGCTTTTCCATTCAGAGGGTATCATTGATACTGACTGAATTATGGAGGCATGTGTGTGTGTATTGCTAAAATATTCAGTATATGACATACACAGAGGATGAAGTGCTATTGACACTGTGATTACTGTTCCCCTTTCTAGCATGTTGTTCCCTAGGAAATTGTGTGATACACACCTCACACATGAACCTTTTTATACAAGACTAAATCTGACCATTGAAAGTATCGGCTATGATCCATAGTAGTGCTAGCTTTTTTACTGAACCTCATTACTGGGATGATTGCACTTCAGGAGGTAGCAGTATCTCCAAAACTTGAGCATCAAATCTAAACAATGCACAGTGTAGTCTGTTGCTTCACAAAACCTGTTTTTGTCATTCTAGTCTAAGATGATGAGCCATTTAACATTCTAAATGGCATTTTAGTATTTATATTAGTATTATGCAGGATCACATATTACTAATATGTCATCCTACATATTAGGATAATTATTGAGATAGAATAACTTGTTTTGACTTAATTGTAAACTAATTTCCTGTATATTTTCAGTTTAGAGAAACTGTGAGTTCTACGTCTCAGCTTGGATTTAGGATAGAAGGATTCAAGGTAAGTTCATGTTTATATTTGTGGTTTATTTTTGAATTAATATAATTTTAATGCTGTAATAATTTTCTCTCAGAGCTTTCATGGAATGCATTCTTAAGTAGTGTACACGATCCTGTTAATAGTGCAGTTGATTTTTATTTCTTTCTTTATTATTATTAATTTTTTTTTTTTTTTTTTTTTTGTGAATCAGGCTGGTAAAAGGTTCTAAAATCTATAGTTGGTATAAGGAGTGGGCCATGGATTAGGTAATTCAGAAACATTGTTCTAGACTCCAACTAAACGCAACTTTTTCAAGCTACTTAATGAATTGCATTCCATATTGATTCTGTCATTTTAACTCTTGAACACGCCAAGCCGTAATTATTTTTTGTAAAGTACTTTCAACTAATCCATCTGTACTCTGGCCTCTGGATCTCTCAACACTTTTAGTAAAAGGATTGGCAATGCTAATATTTAAAGTCTCCTTCTGTAGCATGTTAGTACTGTGAGTGGGCTAGGGTCTAAATAGTCTGCTTGGAAATAATGCTCTTCAGGTCAAACATGATGCTTCCTCTATCCCACTACTGCCAAACCTCAAGATGGTGGTCTCACACCATGTGATGAAAGCCCCTATCATCTAGAAGTATGTAGAAACACCCATACCACAGTAAGATTCAGGGCTACTTGTAAATTGGCAAGCAGATACACCATTCACTTGACCCACTAGGTAGCAGCTTACCCATTATTTTTCTTAAATACTGATAACGCAATGTCTTTGTCCCATGACTAAAAGCTCAGATTGTTATTAAAATATATCTACATGTGTGGTTAACTGCAAATGCATGCATATAACAGTATAACTAAGCTTGAAGTTTATATAATTTTGTTTGATATAATTTATATATGTTCACATGCAAGTTTATTATAAAAGAAATAATGCTTAAAAATCCTCTAAAGATGTGATGTTTTTATAGTTTTATTTCTTAAGTTTTAATTATTTATGATATATTAATTAATCAATTATATTTTGTAATTCTCTCCACAGCCAGAAGGCAAATCTCCCACAAAGGATCTGAAATTGGTGAAATCAAGAGAAGAAGTTTTAAATACTATAAAGGAATTTTTAAATGGTCATGAAAATGTATATATTCAGTTGCTGGATCGTTTAAAACAGCTGAAAACCAAATTGGAAAAATCAAATTTTTTCAGATATCATGAGGTATGTGCACTTTATTTCTGTAATGGCAAGTCATTGCAATTTAATTTCATACATGGTGCTAATGCATCACAATGATCAATTAAATTAATTTATATTTTGCAAATGAATATCGTAAATAATTAAAAATCAGATGATAGCACAGTGTTTTGTCAGAGTGGGTTATACTGTATTTCGGTTTCAGTTATGGGATAATAACTGCAAATAATAAACACTGGAATTTTCATATTTTTCTGATGTCAGTGAAGAGTTGATGTTTAGGCAATAAGTAAAACTGCAAATATTTAATGGACATGATTTTCAGATGCTAATTCAGGGTTTAGAAAGGAGATGTAATATCAGTCATCACATATGAAATAGAAGCCTATATAACTCCATAATGTTTGATGGGACTGCAATAATAGTGTAACTGTCTTGAGTATTTTTGTCTCATAGAGGAAAATTGATAGTTAAATAAATCAGTTAAAGTCAGAGTAGGTTATATTGTGTTTCAGTTATGGGATAATAGCTGCAAATAATCTAGTTGCATTTTATATATATATATAAATGTTTAATATTTTGCCTCATGGCTCAAACACATCAGATGCATTTAAACAGCAAACATCCCAAAATCTACTTTACCACAGGGTGGGGAGAGGAAGTACACCATTTCCAACACATTTTTCAAATTGTTTATTTTTGGTTATACAGAAAGCCAGCACTTACTGACATACTTGGATAAACAGTTATACCATTGGTCTGCAAAGTGTATTTCAGTTTTTGCTATAATGTTTTGTATAATTACTTACAATTAAGGTTACTTCTTTGAAATTTCAATGACTTTATTTTTAATATTTAATGTGTTTCAAGTTTTGAAACACATTGAAAGAACTGAAATTCACAATTTATTAGTTATTACTGTTCTGTTTGTATGGGTTTTAATAAGTTAAATTCTGATATTTAGGTCATTGGCAGCAGTTTACTCATAATTCATGATGGCAGAAAAGCTGGAGTTTGGATGATTGATTTTGCCAAAACTGTTCCTCTTCCTAGTGGGTTAAATATTGACCACAAAAGTCAGTGGAAAAATGGAAACCATGAAGATGGTTATTTGTGTGGGTTGGATAATCTTATTTCGGTAGGTATGCATAACAGTAAATGTAATAAACAATAAACTTAAAATTTATGATAGAATGCTAGGAATGCCAAAGCTTATGATTTCGCAGTACTGTTCATACAATATATGTAGTTTAAATTTAGAGGTGTCACGGGTGTGGTATGTGTGTGTGTGGGGGGTTATCTTATTGGCTGGTTTTTCTATTTCAGGTATTTTTCATCGAACTATGTTTTGTACATCATCCCCCCCCCTCAAAAAAAAAAAAATCAATCATACATTTGTACTGTGAATGGGTTAAAAGTTTCTAGAACAAGGCTCTTGAACTGACATGGATCTTTTTTTAAGCCACTTCAGGTCTCCAGTAAGAAGACTGATGCTATCACTTTAGATTCATAAAACGTATCTTCTATCTGAAGACAATATTGTAGTGGTGGTGGTGGGGGGGGGAATATGAAGCTGGTATTTTATTGAATTTCAGCTGTTTGGCTCGAGGCATAAGTTCCCCATGAAAATATTTGCTATCCAATGTAAGCATGTTCTGATAGCAGTTTAATTTTCTGGATGTTTTTCCTTTTTTGATAATGGTGGGGTGATGCAGTCACAAAAATGTGTTGGGAGCATGAAAGAAAAAAGATCCTTAGGTGTACAACTGACATTGTTATAGTGGTGATTATCTGATTTGGTTATTGTACTCAATAACCAGTATTTTGCAATGCTTGAACCTGTTAAATGTTGGATTCTCTGAATGGTGTCTTCGTTTAGATTGTGGGGCATTCTTCATCGAGTTAGGAGGGTGATTTCATTGTTCAATTTCTATGAACACTGGTAATATAGAGTATTATGGATATAGTGGAAGAAATGTAGAAATAAGGCATCAAAGGACATCATGCATGTGAGGCAGATCAAAAACTTTGGAGGAAGGGATGTGGATATAAGAAACGGATGGAGAATACTTTGAAGGGCTTTTGAATGAAGAAAATGCAAGGACTCGCAGAGAAGATGGGGAGCCTTATGAGGGGATGGTGTAGAACGTTAGTAGAGTGAAAGTGAAGGAGGCCAGAAAGAGGACGAAGAATGGAAAATCTGTGGGCCCTGACAGGATCTCAGTGGAGGCATGGAAGGCACTTGGGGAAGAGGGAATTGACCTGCTGTGGGACCTATTAATAAAAGTTTGTCAACAGGAAAATATACCCAAGGAATGGAGGGAAAGTACTCTTGTCCCCATCTACAAGAGTAAAGGGGATGCACAAGACTGTAAGAATTACAGAGGAATAAAGTTGATGTCCCACACAATGAAAATCCTAGAGAGGATTCTTGATGGAAGACTGAGGAAGGAGGTGGAGATTGCAAAGGAGCAATTTGGCTTCATGCCTGGTCGATCGACGATAAATGCTATCTTTGGGTTATGGCAGATGATGGAAAAGTTTCGAGAGAAGCAATGGGAGCTACATCTGGTATTTATTGATCTGGAGAAAGTGTATGATAGAGTACCAAGGCAAGAAGTCTGGAGGTGTCTGAGGGAGAAGAAGGTACCAGAGAAATATGTCAGGCTGGTGCAGGAGATGTACAGAAATGTGAAGACAAGAGTTTGTACCTGCCTGGGAGAGACAGAAAGTTTTCCAGTGACAGTTGGCTTGCATCAAGGGTCAGCATTAAGTCCGTTCCTGTTTAATATTGTGATGGAGGAGGTGAGAGAAGACTCGCATTGGACTATGTTGTATGCTGACATCATGCTGTGTGCAGAATCAAGAGAAGAAGTGGCAGCTAAACTGGAAAGTACTGGAAGAGAGAGGTATGAGACTGAGCAGAAGTAAGACAGAGTATGTGTTGCAAAGTGAATGGCAGCCAGGAGACAGATCTGGAAGGAAATGTCATCAGGAAGGTCAGTGACGTTAGATACTTAAGTTCAACAATGAAAGAGGATGGTGAGGCTGAGAAGGAAGTGGGATGCAGGATGGTTGGAGTGCTATGCAATAAGAGGGTGCCGATCAATCTACAGGACAGCAGTGAGACCAGCTATGACGTATGCTATGGAAACTGTGGCCCTGAGGAAAAATTAACATCAGCAGGATGGAGGTAGCGGAGATGAGAATGTTTAGGTGGATGTGCGGTGTGACTAAAAAGGATCGTCTGAGAAATGACTATGTAAAGAGAATGGTGAAAGTTACGGACTTAGGAGCAAAGATACAGGAGGCAAAGTTGAGATGGTTTGGTCATGTGATGAGGAGGGAGGAAGAGTATGTGGGAAGAAAGGTCATGCAGATGGATGTGCAGGGGAGGAGGAAGCATGGGCAGCCAAAGAAGAGATGGTGGAGGAGGAGTTGAAGATGAACTTGGATGTGGCTACAGCCCAAGACAGGAGTTTGTGGAGGAGACTCACTACAAACAGCGACCCTACTTAAGTGGGCAAAGCTGCAGAAGAAGATGGATATAGTGGTTGTGGATAATAGTTTTTACAGAGAGGAGAGGTGTAGGCAATTACCTGTACTACAAATCCCATGTGTTCACACATATTTGAAATTTTATGGATAAGTTTTGCTTGGTTACTTGTTGAAAATGTTCCTCAAATGAGAAGCTATCATTTTTTAAATACATTTTTATTTTAATATCATTTTTTAAATGTATAATAAAAAAACAAGTTTCATTTTAATCTGTAGTGGTATTTGAGGTCATATGATCTTTTTAACAAAAATTTTAAACAACTTTAAAGATATTTTACTTTTGTACAATATCATGTATAAATAAAAAATTGGCCATCTGATAAATTAGACTTTTGCTATTATTTTGTAAAAAAAAAAATTGTTCCTATTTTAAATGAACCGTTTTTAGTAATTTTTAGAAATAACATTAGCTTCTATATTGTCATGCTGAGCAGCATTTTAAAATGTAACATAACAAAAAACCAAAACATACACAGAATATAAGAGCAATCAGATCCTGAAATAAATAAGAGCACTAATAATATCACTGCACAATTTATTTCAAGTAATGATTCTGACTTCTTAAATCATGTTGCTCCTAACATTTAAAATTACACAGAGAAAGCAAAGCTATTTTTGGTGATGGAGCACCCTGTTAAAAATTATCCAATTAGGTTACATAAATGCTAAATAAATAGGATTATATTAAATAAAGATTATTAATTTTGACTTACCTGTGTGCACTTTTTAAAGCAAGGATGATACAGCTCTTTGGACCAGGACATGAATAACTGAGTTGGTGTGTAATTAGGAGGTGAGCATACACCCAAGTTTCATCACCAAAAATAGCTTTGCTTTCTCTCTTCATTTCAAGAAAATGATATAGAGCATTATTAGAACATATTTACATCAATTACTATTACTAGTGAACAATAAACAGCTATAAACCATCCCATTTCTAAAAGCAAAACTGCTTTTATAATGGGATGATTTATGTGCAAATTAAAACTCTTGAAAATTTTTTAATTATGATCATTATTGTTATTGTGCAAAAGATGTTTATGTTAACACTTGTGTGTTAGAGATGACATTAACCCAAACTCTCACTTATCATTTGTTGTAATGATAGCTTAATGAACTGGACAATGGAATAATTAGACAAAATAAAATAAAAAAATTAACTATTGAAACAGTTCTTAAAATATACAGAATTGTTAATTTTTCTTTTCAACCAATGTTTTAAAATAAAATTTGGAAATAAGACTAGCCACAAAAAAAAAAAAAAAAAAAAAAAAAAAAAATGTACTGCAGCAGATGCTGTTTCTATTCTGAACTCCATGAATACTTTTTAGACTTACATATATTGTAAATAAATTCAATTCTGATATCTGGGGATATAGTTTATTAATATGCCAATTTTTCTTTATTAGGTATATGAAGACTGTGGAAAACTACTAAAGATAGATATACGGCCCTGACAAACATAAGATGAGCTTTTAGGTCCTATATTTATTCATCTTAGTCATTCCTAACAATATACTGTGAAGAATTCAAGAAATAACTATTTTTCATACTCTATTTCCCAAATGCAAAGGAGCTGTTCTGTTTGTTACAACAAGGTCATTAAAATTAAAGACATTAAAATGTTATCAAATGAACTTTTTGCTGCCATGTCAACACTGTGCATTATTCAGTTTGATGTATTTATTAATTTATTTAAAATTATGGACATTACAAGGCAACTTGTAATGTTGCTCAATAATTAGTTCCCTACTGTGGGAAAACAGTTGTAAATTATTGTATAATAAGGAAGGTTTTTAAGTCTTTGATAATATGTACATATAATTTATTATCACTATTTTCTGTTAATAAAACATAATTGATTTTTAATAAGTTAATTTCTTATTACCATCTGTGGAAACTGACATATATAATCCCATTAGTACTGAGGTGACTGATATGGTAATCGATCTCCTGGAAGGAGAAGACACCTGCAGGACTGAGGAAGCAGCTACTTTATTAGCATTATTTTTAATTACTAATCTTTAAAGGTGTTGCTGCTGTTATAGCATTGCTGTGTGTTAGAGAAAAATTTCTGTTCTTTTCCTGCACAGGTTGCAGGAAAATTAAAATTTAGTTCTGGCTTCCACAATATCTAAATTATCGTCAGAATTAAATGTTTGTTCTTTCAAAAATGGGAAGTCGTGAGAATTATTAATAACTAAGGAAGTACTTTCTTCTGGATAATTCGATGGTTTTGTCAGACCTAAGACTGGGGAAACCGAATCCAAATCATTATTGACAATATTAATAGCGCTAACATTGCTACTAACATTTGAATCATCATTTTTTTTTTGTTTGTTTTTTTTGAAATAGTTCAATAAAATACTCTGCGTAGGTTTTTTAGCCATAATTTGAAGCACAAAATCCAAAAAAAAAAAAAAAAATCTTTTACAAAAATAACTTTATCTTAACTTCAATGTTATTGAACAATTTACGTATGGAAGTTTCAAGTTCAAGACATGCTTTTCAACAAACACGATGCAAAATAGCATAGAATACAAGCGTATCCCACTGAGCATCTGCAATGATTCGTCAATACATGATACCCGTGATCCTCTCTGGACCGGCTCGGACAGCGTTTCTCACCCTTTCTAAGCCCAAGGACAAGTAAAATGCCTAAAAGAATTCTATGGACCACTAAGTTATGTAATTTGTTTAAAAACGTATGTGGGGATCAGTGCCGTAACGAGGGTATGAAGCGCCTGTGGCAAGTGTCTAATTGCGCCCCCCAACCTAAAAATGACAAAAATTTTGAAAAATGTAAATATAACAAGTTAAATTTTACTAAATGCAATATGTTAAATACTTATATTAATCCCATCAAAATGAATTGCCTGTAAATCCAATTATGTATTTGTATAAATAAATAATTACTAAATAAGAACACATTTTTATTCATATTCAGTGACAAATAAATTAAAGAAATACACGACATAGGTATAATATAATATAATAAAAACATAAATAAGTTCAGCATATTTTACAAAGAAATTTTTCTAGCTTTTTCATTTGCAAACACACTTATTATTACGTCATAATTCAATGTTTTTGCAATATCTTTTTCAATTGATATTATAGACATGTTTGTCAATCGCTCTTGTCCAACAGAAGAACGAAGGTACGATTTTACAATTTTCAATTTGCTAAACGAACGTTCGCAGGAAGTTGTTACAGGCATTCTCATGAAAATCCTTAATGATATGTCTAGATTTGGATACGTGTTTTATAATTACAATTCGCAATTTTTTTTTGCAAGATTTGAATCGTCTAAATTTTTAAAAACTTCCATAGCTTGATATTTGAAACTCAATTTTACATACAAATTCTGGAGCATCTAAGTCACTATTATATATCCATGCCAGGTCAGCTGCGCATCGTTTGAGATCATCCAGCTGCATAATTTTTAACGCGTGTGCATTTAAAAAAACTGAAGTCGTTTGCGACCTCTGGTAAAGCAGTAAATCTATCATTGAGTTGTATGAATATTAGATCGAAAACTTCACACATTTCTTTTTTTAGTAATGAAGTTTCATTCATGGCAAACGAATCATCAGTAGCTTTCTCACCAGGCATATTTTTTATTTTGCGCCGTCTCTTTTCTGGAATGCAAGTTTCAATATTTATTGTTTCTGTTAAACTTTTCGCCGAATTGTGAAGCGAATCGAAAAAATCATTTCGGTACTGTTGAATTTCATTTTTTAGAGCTTTTATCATTTTCACAGCGTTTTCAACTGTTGTTTTTTTTCTTGTAAAAGTAAATTTACTTTATTTATCTTTCCTAATATTGTATCCCAAAATATTAATAGTGCAACAAAATTAAATTTTGTTAATAATTTTCGCAACATTCGAGCATTTGTTACAGAGTCTACTGTAACTTGTCTTTGTCCATTACACATTTCATTAAGGAGTTGTATTATTAAAGGCATTTAATTTCGTAGGGCTTTTACCGCGTTAGCTTTCGCGGACCACCTCGTGTCACTTAAAACTTTAAGACAAACATAATTTTTCCTTTAAACGATCCTGTCTACTAGTAGAATTTACAAAAAGTTAAACAATTGTTGAATTGTTGCAAAACATGATTTCATTTGAACAGATATTTGTGCAGCATGAACGCCTATTAAATTAGGGCTGTGAGCATTGCATGGAACAAACTTCGCCATATTGTTTAAACGTAATATCCTGGCTTGTACCCCCTTGTATTTACCTGCCATATTCGCTTCATTATCATATGACCGTCCTCTTATATTTCTAATATTTAATACGTCTGATATTAACTTTTTTTTATGTCATTTGCAAGTGCTTCGCCAGTTTTTGCACGTGTCACAATAAAATCTCTGAAGGTTTCTTCAATGCTACATTTATTCGTGTCAGGATCAATGTTAACATAGCGCAAAGTGTGAGTTATCTGTTCCTGGTGAGAAGTGTCAGGTGTGCTATCAAATAAAATAGAAAATTATTTTGCTTTTCGAATATTTGAAATAATATGCTGTCTAATTTTAGAAGCAACTATATTAATTATATCATTTTGTATTATAGGAGAGAAATAATTAACTTGATTTTTCTTATGACTTTCAATATGTTGCGCAGTAATAGGATCGTAATGGCTAATTAATTCTATCGTGTTCAAAAATTTTTCACAAGTTCCTCTTAAAGCGTCGTTACTTTTTACGCAGTGCAGAATGGCTTCCAAAATAACTTATAATATGCCTCCACTTTTCTTTTTATTTTAATATTGCTTCTTATAATTGATCGTCTATAAAACCACCTTTCTTTATTTTTGATTCGAAAGTTTTCCATTCGACACAATTTTTTTTTTTTTTTTATGATATAATGAATCTTCATGACGTGGATTTTCATAGGATATAAATGCTGCCAGTCTCGAAACCCCGCAGTGGTCTATACATTCTGATTTTTTCCAAAAATAATACATGGAAAACAGAACAGTGCATCTTTTCGCTTGCAATATATCAACCAATTTCTGAGTACTTGTTCTCCGTTTGACATGGATTTTACAAACCACTTTTTATCAAAATACCGAATTTCTGTATCAGGATAAACACATATTATCGCACAACTTGAGTTGTGCGATAATATAAGTGTTTATCCTGACCATGTTGTGAGACGCACAACCATGTTGAACAAATATTTGTATGTTACTATTGGTTATATGCCATGTTGTGAGATCATTAAAATCTATTATTTTTACATTATCAATATTTTCTAATTTATCATCCACCATATAATTATCATAATTACATTGCTTATCAATTTCCTGGTTTTGATATTCAATTGTACTTTTCTCTTCTGTTTCCATTTCACATAAAACACGACTACTTGTAGAAGGCACGTTAGTAGTAGGGTAGCCACTAATGATCTGAGCAAGATAAGAGAAGGAATCGTGACGTGTTTGGTTGTTCATTTGATAACGTCATGAGTTTGTAATGTTTGGAATTTCCCTGGGGGATATGTGACACTGACGTCAGTTCTTGTGTTTTGGTTCGCATAAGGAATTATTGGTGATGGTAGAGATAAAGATTCGTGTTGTGATTGGTGGGGCACTTCTGACCAGATCAAGATAAGATAATGAATCGTGTCGTGGGTGGGTGTTGTTTTCAGATGTAGATAAGCGACATCATTTGTTGTTGTTGTCAATAAGTGACATACTTTGTTAGCTGTAAATAAGTGACGTTGTTTTGAATGGAAAAGGGCAATATATTAGTGGATAAGCATTTGTGTCGTTATTGGTGGGACACTGGACCAAATAGGGGTAGGGTGAAAGGGAAAGCAACATCAGTGTCCTGGATGTGTGTTGTTATGAGTTGTAGATAAGTAAATGGTTTGCGTATGGCATTATGGGTGATGGAGTGATAAGATAAATTTGGAATGTTTGGAATTTCGCTGGGATACCCTTCTGTCAGGGATATCACTTGATGTGTTGGGTTCGCATAAAGAATTGTGGATGATATTTAGAGATAAGCAATCGTGTCGTTATGTGTTTGGAAATTTCTGGGGAACATATGTCTCTCTGTGATACCACATGGTGTTTTGGTTTGCCTATGGAATTGCGGGCGATCTTTTTAAGATAAGATATCTTGGAATTTTCCCAGGGTGACACGCAACCGTCATTGTCTTCATGTTTTGTCTTTGGTTGTCTATTGATGGCTGTACTAATTTTCCAATACATTTTGAGGTATTTCTTTCCTGTTAAAGGGTGGGAATTCTTAGAGTAGAGTCGTGATTAGGCTTTTCTGAATAATTTAATTATATGCTGGTGTCCCTCAAACTAACATGCACACACACACACACACATTAGACACAAAAAGTCACTAATGTATCCATGTTGATACTCTAATATGTACCCTCTGATTATTCTCATGGAAAAAAACTATTCAGTATTACAATTATGCTTACCAAAACAAATGAGTAGTGATTATTGAAATTACAATTATCAATTGTTATGTTTAAGTTTAAAAAATAAAATTAGCTTACATTTTTTTCCAGAATGGGAACATATTGGTACTATCTAGGTTTTCTGAATATTCCAAATTGTTGATTTTTAACATATATTCACAGCACAGAACACAAGTCTGAAAATAAAATTGACTTTTTCATTATAGGTTACTGGGGCTAACATATATTCATAGCACAAAAACACACAAAACATAGGAGTTGAAAGATATTTCTGTAAATAACCAGAAAAGCTAGTTGACTACTTCATTTAGATTACTATCCTATTGGTTCTCTGTATTAATTCTTTCCCAGTTGCTCATGCTATGATTTCCCAAGCTTGGTGGGAAAGTCTATGTGCCGTTTTGTTTAGGGTAAGGGTTATTTCCAGTTTCGAATTCCGAATGCTGTTAGAGCATGGAATTCTGACAAGTGAAATGATTTTTTTTCTTCAAATTGATTGGTAATTTTCTGTATTTTACTTTTAAAATTCAGTTTAACTATTCTAACAGAATAACTGAGCAAAATTAAAAATAAATAAAATGTATGTGAATTTATTTTCCAACACTGTCGATTTCTCATCAAATCTTATCTTAAAGATATCTCTCTTATCCAGTTGCCAATTGTTGTACGTAGGCGAGAAATCATGTGTTTAGGTAGGAACTCTTGGTTCCCATGAGAAATTATTGCTGTAATAAATTAATGCTTATATTTATTTATTTTTAAACCAACATGACTATTAATTTTACCTTTTGATTCCTTGTGCTCATAACCTATTTCGGTAACTGGAATTTATTTATTTTATTTATTTTTTCTTTAGCATCAGTAATTTTAAGTAATGGATATGAGACAAACAAGGTTTTGAACTCTCCGTAGCGTTTTCTTTTAGAAACTTCTTTTGCCAGCACAACAAATAAATAGTTATTTCTTATTATTTCAAATGAATATTAGCTCTGTAATATATACTTTGTTAATTTCTATGTTACCTTTTATTCGACTGTAATATTATTAACAAATTCTATTTACTGAATCTAACATACAGAAATTAAATAAAGTGAAAAAGACAGTTTTTGTTTATTTTTTTCTTATTCTTCTGAATTAACATTTGCACTGATGTTTCTAGTGTATGATTTGCCACTGGTGTGTACGTGTAATTCATGTGTTTTTTCTCCATGTCACATTTCAAAACAAGTTGCACTATGGTTTTTACATAATTCAACTATGTAAAACTTATTTCTGTTTGTCCCAATTGGCTGTTGTCCTCTCAGCCCGACATTTATTTCACAGTAGGGATATTTATATATATTAACACAATTATTATATTAGATATTCTTTCCAATACAAATAAATAATTATTTATTCTTATTTCAAATGAAAAATAGCTCAGAAAGAAAGAAAAATTGTAAAGAAAAAAAAATGTTTACCCTCAAATAAATATTTATGATCACAGCAAACAAGAAATTCATCAGCTTTTTCAAAGTTCTGAAATTCATACACATAATGTTTTCATCATTCGGTATCATTTAAATGACGAACGGTCTGGCTATTAAGTTTATTAATGTTTTTTGATTTTTCTCTTCCAATGGCGAGTATTTTTTGATATATGCATGTTGAATTCACTTTTTATCTGCATTCTACAATACCTTTTTATTTTATTTTTTTGTCACTTTTCAGGTGAAATATTCTCCACTAAAATTCTACCTATTAATTTAATACCCATTTACTTTTGCTTCGAAGAGTTGACACAGTTTCACTGAGTGGATTTAAAAAAAAAGTTCTTTGGTTAGTTTGTGGCATGAAATTTCACAAGAAAAAAATGTTATGGTCTTACTTAAATTTGTATAACACATCAACGAAACCCAATTTGTTCATTTAGATTTACACATTTTATTTGAATGAAATATTATTTATAAATTGTATTTACTGAATCTAACATACAGAAAATAAATAGAGTGAAGAATACATTCTATTATTTTTGTCCTTTAATCTTCTTATTGTTAAATTTGCACTGTTGTTCAAAGGTTCTTCCCATGCTTGTGGAATTGCCATCATATGGTTTTTGACAATGTGACTCTCATCTGAAAGTTAATTTTCATTTGGTGATCGTTGGGAATTTATTACTGTAGTAAAATTAAGGATTGCATATTTATTTTCTTGAAACCAATACATATACTTCTGAACATTATTAAAAGCACAGAATCTTTCGTTATGTTTCCAAAAGCATTTAAAAGTACACGTTTTGGGCATCCAATTTCATTTAAATCAAGAACAGGCCTCCCTATTAACTTCGTTAATGTTTTTGATTTTTCTCTTCCTTTGGCAAGTAATATATGATATTTGCATGTTGATTCTATCATCCAATCTCTTAGTTTGTCCAAAGCTAGTGAACCAATTTCCCACTTCAGCTGATGGTTATATTTTATTAACCAAGAATTCTGCTTTTTAACTCTTTCAGGTAATTCTTTCCAACTACAAGGTGATTTTGTCACTGCATATCTTACACTAATTCCATCAGAAATACAAATTTCTTTAGGAAATAAATTTGAAGTCTTATTCAAAAGAAATTGACAATCAATTATAGCAATAATAACCGAAAATTCGTATTTTTCACCCACTGTCGATTTTTCATATTCGTTTTCCTTCATTCTTCTTCTTAGATTACTTCATATGGCACCACAAATAAATAGTTATTATTATTATTATTTCACTGATTATTAGCTCTGATCTTATATTTTATGTTAACTTTCTGTTACAAAATTCTAAACAATTAGAACTTTTCACAAAGAAACTTTCAAAGAATTTTGTGGCTCACCCATTATTTTTACATTACCAAACACAAAACACAATGCAAAACAGCAAATGCAGTGGATGAACAATTACCTTAATTCCAAAGTCACTTGACTTTATGGTTTTTTCTTATAGTACTGTTTACCCTTACTATTCCCTACCCTGACCATTCCTTCAAAAATGAACCTTTTGCACAGATGACTCAACGACATGATTTTGCATGCTGTTGGATATACTGTTGGCGTGTTTTTATCTTACTTTGTGTCGGAAAAGGTAAAATTAGTATATGTGTTATCTGGAGAGTACAAATATTTTTTCCATACCAAACATTAAGAGTTTAAGTCATGTTTTTGGGTTAATTATCTGCTGTCTCTCTGTAAAACAACCAAATTCTAACAGTTCCGATTTTCGATTATGTGAACGAATTGTTTTCAGATAACTCAGACAATGTCAATAGGTAGCATTAGACAATTTCTTAAATAACCAATTATATGGATATCACTTTTCAACACTCCCCCCTGTTCCTGGCATTAATTTCACAGTAGCGATTTTTTTACAATAATTAAACAGAATGCATTAAGATATAAAGTTGTGGATTAAAATATCAAGTTCTAATCAGAATAACTGAGTAAAAAAGTCACTGTGGAAAAACACAACAACAGAAGCACACATCTTTGTTCATTTAAGTTTACAAATGCATATTTTATTTTGCTGAAATACTATTTACAAGTATATTCAGTGAGAAAAATTCGAAACATGTAATTACCTAAAAATATTTCACAATATTTAGTTTACAGTTATTCTGTTAGAATATGTAGTTAAACTGAATTTTAAAAGTAAAATACAGAAAATTACCAATCAATTTGAAGAAAAAAAAATCATTTCACTTGTAAGAATTCCATGCTCTAACAGCATTCGGAATTCGAAACTGGAAATAACAATTACCCTAAACAAAACGGCACATACTTTCCCACCAAGCTTGGGAAATCATAGCATGAGCAACTGTGGGAAAGAATTAATACAGAGAACCAATAGGATAGTAATCTAAATGAAGTAGTCAACTAGCTTTTCTGGTTATTTACAGAAATATCTTTCAACTCCTATGTTTTGTGTGTTTTTGTGCTATGAATATATGTTAGCCCCAGTAACCTATAATGAAAAAGTCAACTGCATTTTCAGACTTGTGTTCTGTGCTGTGAATATATGTTAAAAATCAACAATTTGGAATATTCAGAAAACCTAGATAGTACCAAGATGTTCCCATTCTGGAAAGAAAAGTAAGTTAATTTTTTTTTAAAACATAAACATAATTGATAATTGTAATTTCAATAATCACTGCTTGTTTGTTTTGGTAAGCATAATTCTAATAATGAGTAGTTTTTTTCCATAACATAGGGTACATATTAGAGTATCAACATGGATACATTAGCGACTTTTCGTGTCTAATGCGTGTGTGCATGTGTGTTTGAGGGACACCAGCATATAATTAAATTATTCAGAAAAGCCTAATCACAACTCTACTCTAAGAATTCCCACCCATTAACAGGAAAGAAACCTCAAAATGTATTGGAAAATTAGTACAGCCATCAATAGACAACCAAAAACAAAACATGAAGACAATGATGGATGTGTGTCACCCTGGGAAAATTCCAAGATATCTCATCTTAAAAAGATCGCCCGCAATTCCATAGGCAAACCAAAACACCATGTGGTATCACAGAGAGACATATGTTCCCCAGAAATTTCCAAACACATAACTACACGATTGCTTATCTCTAAATATCATCCACAATGCTTTACGCGAACCCTACACACAACGTGATGTCCCTTACAGAAGGGGGTGCCCCAGCGAAATTCCAAACATTCCAAATTTATCTTATCACTATCCATCACCTATAATGCCATACACAAACCATTTACTTATCTACAACTCATAACAACACACATCCAGGTCACTGACGTCGCTTTCCCTTTCACCCCCCCCTATTTGGTTCATAGTGTCCCACCAATAACGACACAAATGCTTATCCACTAATATATCGCCCTTTTCCATTCAAAACAACATCACTTATTTACAGCTAACAAAGTACATCACTTATTGACAACAACAAATGACGTCACTTATCTACATCCGAAAACAACACCCACCCACGACACGATTCCTTATCTTATCTTGATCTGGTCAGAAGTGCCCCACCATCACAACACAAATCCTTATCTCTACTATCACCCATAATTCCATACGTGAACCAAAACACAAGAACTGATGTCACTGTCACATATTCCCCCAGGGAAATTCCAAACATTACAAACTCATGACGTCATCAAATGAACAACCAAACACGTCACGATTCCTTATTTTATCTTGATCTGGTCACTAGTGGGTTCTCCTGTTTATCACTATCATTGTTTACCTCATCATTTTTGGAATTACCACAAATGGTTGTTACGTCAGTATCAGTGGCTGATGCAGGGGAATCGTTGGTATTGGTGGATGAGGATGTAGAAGGTGCTCCAATGGCTGGTGCTGAAATTTTTAGAACTTTTGGCGCTGGTTCTGTTGAAAAATTGTTCTCTTTGGTGTCTTTCGTTAAATATCCAAATCTCCTTATATTGGTTGTTGCTTCCTTTTCTCTTTTCCTTTTGAGAAAAGCAGCTCCTGATAACTTTTTCTCTTTCAAATTACTGATCTAAATGACAATAAATTTCGTATTGATAAATTATTATTTTTCTATTAATTATTAATTTTGAGTTAATTAATTTATTATATTTAAGAGTTTTAAAACAATAAAATCTTATTAAAAACGATTTAAAAGAGTTGTCTTCTATCGATTTTTACTATAAATAATTAATTTATACAATAATTTGAAAATTTGATAATTATAGTTAAACTATAATTATTGAGGGCAACGTAAAGTATGCTGCCCAACGAGCGATTTTGGCATTTTAACAAAATGCGTCTCTGATTAATATGTTTATAATTTATAAACTACTTATCTTTAAAATCTTATTTGGCTATCAAAAATCCAAAAATAACTGCTTAATTAAAATCAAAGTCAAAAATTATTCGAAGTCACTTAAACACAGAACACACAATACACTCAATTATGTTTCACATTCAAAATTGAAATGACTCCGAAAAAATGAAAGAAGTGCATATCACGCTGTTTCATCTATCCAAATTCGAAGCGGAATTTAAGAAAACGAACAGCGTAATATACACTTATGTTTCAGACGAAATATTTAGATAGATCAATGTTTCTGAAACTTCAGATATCCGTATACTCCTTCAAGTTTCATTATTACCAAGTACCTTATCAAAATAATAATTTAATAAATAAATAGAAATATATTTCATTATAAATGTGTTTTATTTGAATTTAGATGTACATTTAAACAAAAAAATTATTTTTAATAGAACAAAATTTAGATACTATACATTTTTACTTATTATAAATAATTTATTAATGAGAAGAGTGAAATTGCTTATTTCATCTGCTATATTGCTCTCTTTTGTGCATTTTGTAAATCCAGTCTTTAACCAATGATCTCTACTTAAGAATTTGAAAGCTAAAAAAATTACCGTATTTACTCGAATATAACTCGCACTTTTTTCCCGAAATTAAACCTAAAAAATCGTGGTGCGAGACATGTGGAGATTTTCGGAAACTAAAGTTTTCAGAAAAAAAACTCAAAACGGGTACGACTTACTAAGAAGCTTATTTTCTACATCACTTCTTTTGTCCTCGAGAGCAGTTTCCTTGTTAGTCATCTTCTTTCCCATTATATCAAGCAAGAATTACCAGTAATTTAAGACTTGAGATACGTAATTAACAGTCCTTGACAAATTACTAATGAGAAGTGAAAGATGTGCGCGATTGTAGGCCAGTAGAAAAAGAGAAACTATTAAGAAGTGCATATACAGTTGTAGGTGTCCTCCCGCGATGAGTCTTCGGATTCCTTGGAGGTGTCAATAATAATATGATTGATGCCGTATTAACAAAAGATCACGCGACCCAAACAAAATAAGCTGACAATTGAATTGAAATGCTAATTCTCTTAAACCCATTTCCATAATATCTGAAATACATTCACTATATATTTCTTAGTTTTAACACGTTCATGAAAAGGGGGGGGGGGTAGTGTCAAGCAAAACCATATGTTGCACCTGCAACATGTGGTTTGCTTGAGTCTATACAGCAGTTTCTGTTGGAGGGAAGATGTGATTCATTAGTGTTTATATTCCCAGTTGTCTCTAATTGCACTATGTTGAGAAATATATTACACAGTCGGCAAATGTCTGTGAACTTTTTTCAGTAACATGATAAAACTAATTATTTTTCGTGTTTCTGCAGTATAGTTGCTGTTGTGGAGAGCATATTGTTTACTGCAGGGAGCGAGTTATTGCCCCAACGTGAAAAGTTGGGGCGATAGTGACTCGCAATTTGAGTAGGAGAATTCATGCATTATATAATTTAATATATATATATATATATACACTTATAAATATATATACTATAAAAGTATGTATATATACACACTTTTATAGTATATATATATATATATATACTATAAAAGTTAATGAAATTCACATCGTATGACACTTTATGGGTTGTTTCCTTACGTATCTAATAAATGGGTTCGAAAATGTTTAGGTTTAGTATGTATGACTAATTTTTTTATTCTTCTTCTTATTGTGCTATCTTCTATCGAAGGTCAGCGACCATCTTGGCGAACAAACTGCGCTCTTGTGCTAATCTGAGCAGTTGTGCACTGCTCTTTCCTGTCCACGTCTTGATGTTGTCAAACCATGATATTCTTTTTCTTCCTCTAGTTCCTTTGTCACCAATTCTTCCTATCAAAATAGTTTGTAGAAGTTGGTATTTGCTATTTCTCATGATGTGGCCAAGATATGATGTTTTTCGTTTCTTGATTATTTGTACAAGATGTTTAGCTTTGCCAATGGATTTTAAGACATCTTCATTGGTAATTTTTTCTGTCCATGATATCTTTAGCATATCATGTATAGCCACTTCGGCATCTGACTTCCATGTTTAGGTCTTTATTGTAGAATAGTGTTCTCATTTTCATGAAGGACTGCCGTGCAACTTCAATCCTTGTCTTTATATCTATTTCTGGATCCCACCGTTCATTAAGCCAGCAACCAAGATATTTATATCTTGACACTTGATCAATATTTTTCCCATTGAGTGTCAGTTTCATTGATGAGGCTGGATGTTTGCTGATGATCATGTATTTTGTCTTGTTGATGTTTATATTATTCCCATTCTTTGGCTTTCTATGTATACTCTGTCAATGAGTTTTTGGAGATCCATAATATTATCTGCAATTAGTACGGTGTCATCTGCATATCGAAGGTTGTTAACAATCTTTCCATTTATTGTGATTCCCTCTGAACATTCTTCCAATGCTTTTTTAAAGATTACCTCTGCATATATGTTGAACAGGAGTGGTGAGAGCACACATCCTTGTCTTACTCCTCTTTTGATGTTAATATCACTGGTGGTAATGTTGTCTAATTGAACAGTAGCTGACTGATTCCAATACAGATTTGTTATTAGTCTTATGTCTTGTTCGTCTAGCCTTATTTGTTGAAGGACTTCTATTAAGTTAGTGTGTCTGACTTTGTCGAATGCTTTTTCAAAATCTATGAAATACATAGACAGATTTCTGTTTTTCTATGCATTTTTGTATCAATATTTGGGTACAGAAAAGGGCCTCTCTAGTACCAAAACCATTCCGAAAGCTGAATTGTGTTTCACTTAGAGTTTCTTCACTTTTTCTATAAATACGATTCTGAATTACTTTGGGACAGTGATAAATGTAGATTTGAGCCAATCTGATGGAAATTCATCACTTTCATATATTTTATTAAATAGTTTTTCAAGAAGTTTGATGTTATCTGGTTCTATTAATTTTAAAAATTCTGTTTGCACACCATCTGGTCCACTGGCTTTTCCTGTTTTACTTGTTCGTATAGCATTTTCTATTTCGCATTTCATGATTGCTGGTCCTTGAATGCTATCTTTTATATTTATAGGCTTCTGTCTAGTATCATTGAAAAGTTCTGTTACATATTTTATCCAAATCTGTGCTTTATTCTCTTCTTCTAGAACTATTTTTCCATTTTCGTCTCTTAGAGACACTATTTGCTTTTTCCTCAGTTTTCCAGAAATTTCGTTGATTTTCTTATACCGATTGAAATTATCATGTTTCTTCTGAAGCAGTTCAATTTCAGTACATAAATTTTTCATCCAATTTTCCTTGGCTTCTTTTATTTTTTTCTTCATGATGTTGTGTTTCTGTATACCTGGGAAGGTCTTTGTTTTTGTACATTCTTCTTGTATCAATAAGAGAAAGAATCTCATCTGTCATCCATTCCTGTTTTATATTATTCACATAACCTACTTCTTCAATACTTGTTACGATGGCATTCTTTAAGCTATTCCAAAGAGATTCCACACTTTTATTTTCTTCTATGTTAATCTGTTGTAATCGCAGGTTAAGCTGTGTCTTGGCACTTTTATTTATGTTCGGATCTTTCAGTTTTTCTACATCAATTTTCTTTTTCTTCTTTTGTGATTTTTTAGCTGATTTTAATCTAAGACGTACTTCTGCAACTATTGGATTGTGGTCTGATGAGATATCTGCTCCAGGATAAGTCTTTGCACTCTTTATACTACTGTGGAATCTTTTATTTATCAGTATATAATCAATTTGATTTCTGACAATGTTATGTTGGTTATCTTGAGGTGATTTCCAAGTGTACAGTCTTCTGGGTGGAAGTTTAAACCATTTTTTTTATTAATAAAATATAATAAGCATATAGTTAACTGTCAATGGGAAATGCCGCCTTTTTTATTTGATAAATTAAACGCTGTATTTTTGTAAAATATCTTGTTGCCATAATACTTCTGAAAGAGCACCCTTATTAAGCAGCACCGTGAGGCAGGCTGCCTCTATGCTACACCCTGTTGACGGTACAACAACACAACTGATCTTATGAATGACAACAAGACTAATAATAATTACACGATATTTGAAATTCTCTAATCTAAAAAAAATCAGAGACGAATGGAAATATTGAGGGTGGGAAGATTGTGATTTCCATTGGATCTTGGGTTTGATGGGTGTAAATAAGGACTGGCGAATAATTTTTGTGGGTGGGTCATGAAACGAGGGATTCTGGTAGATGGAATGATACCGAAGGAGGTCATAAGGGATTAAAATTACAATATGGAAGGTAAACTTGGGATGGGCAGATAGACACATTAGGAGGATAACAGAAGAATGTATTAGATTATCTATGCAAATTATTATTATTCCTGACCTCCAAGGAGTCCGAAGACTCACTGCAGGAGGACACCTACAACTATCTCAACTGTCTACAAATGTTTAGGATTACATGGGAATTTGGACATACAAAATTCTACAAAATCATAAAATGCGAAAATACATTCATTAATAGTTAATGGTGCGATGGAACAATTTACTTGAGACAAAAAACGAGAACAATTGCGAAGAAATGTTATGTTCAAGTCGTGATATTAGGCGCTGGCATTGCCATCTAACTCGAGACGAATTTGAACTCACTGGTGTTACAAATGTAGCTGAATTTCGCTGTATTGCAAAATTTGTATGTCTAAAGTGGCGTATTGCCGAAATTTAAAAATACAATATAAAATAGTGGACTTTTATATCCATTTATTTATTTTTATATTTTACGTTTTGTGCCCCCAAGCCTAGTTGCACCCGTACAGGCGCCTCTTTCGCCAAGTCCTCGTTACGGCACTGATGGGGATTATCAACATTTGGGAAAACTGTGCCATTTATAACATAATAAATCTAAAAGCATGTTTTGAATATATACGGAAACATAATTAACTTGGAAGTAAATGATTAAAAGTGTATCATCATCGAACAAAGTTTTAATTTTTATTAAACAAATCAAAAAAAAAAAAAAAATCAGCTAACACCTTTTTATTCCTGTATACGGGAGTAGGCGAGGCCATTTAGCCCTATCTAACTTTTTTTTGGAGACTGAGTGGGCAGTTCAATCTCCACTGGTACCCAATCAGAGACAGATGGCCCAAGGCTATCACTAATTAAGCGGTACGCAGTGAAGAGAGACGGCTCAAATGTGCCGCCATCTCGTGGTCCCTAATCCTACCACAATATATTTAATGTCTGAAATAATGTGGGTTCTACGGTCGATTTTCTTGAGTTTACAGGACGAAAAACCCGAGTTTCCGGGAGGAAAAACCTGCTTGCCCGTGCCAGAGATCGACTAACTCGGGAACCGGTCGAAAAAAGGCTTAGAAAATTTCCTCTAGTCGCCGACTAGACTCGAAACCAAGCCTTCCTTCGTGCGGCCAAGCGCGGTGGTGTGCAAACGCCACATCCACTGAGCTACACAGGCTCCCTATTAAACAAATAAATAATGATATAATTATTTACTTTTGATGTGATGGATGAGTTTCTCGGCCTTGCAGAGTTGCTGGATATCTAGCTCAATATTGGTCAACTTAAGGCAAAGATCGGCACACACATTAAGATGAATTATGTATTTTGTTTTTTTATTTGAAGGAGTGATGAAAATCCTTTCTCGCAAAGATAGGTTTTAGAAAACTGCATGACGATTTTCGAAATTCGTCTTATCTGAAGAATGCTTCTTCAGATAATTCGGGAAATTCACTTCTCAGTGAAGGCGAGATCCAGAAGCATGCCAAACCTTGATCACGGAATTGCGTTTTAAGCCCACTATCACTTGAAAGCTCAATTAGCTGTTCTTTTATCGATAATGAAAGGTCGTTCTCGTGACTGCAAGCCTGAAATGGATCGTGAACCCACAGAAATTTCTTATAAAAGTTATTCAGAAAATATGTTTCCAAACACAAACGCTTTCCCAGTGATTAAATTCTAAACTAATAAGTTTTAGGGCCAGTGGCAGCTGGTGAAAATTTTAAGTGGGGGTGCTGCATATATATATATATATATATATATATATAAAAACAACTTTTTTTCCTAATCAGTAACGAATTTATTAATAAATAAATTTACATATTAAAAATTGCTTTGTTAAACATATTTCATCCTCACCACGAACAAACACCAATAATAAAAGTTTCGTATCAATAGCAATGACAAGCCCAAACGAATATCGGCATTAGATCGCAGTGCATTTGTTTCCTGTAACGATAATTGAAAAAATATAATTCTTTTCATATTTTCAACAGTGACACTCATCATAATTCAGCCTTCTATCTATAATAAATAAATAATTATATGTTATTTTAACAAAATAAAATAAGATTTACAAAATATAGTTCACCACGAACATGCACCAATAATAAACGTTTCAATGGCAGTGTATCGTATGACGTAACGTGAAAGCGCAAACGAATATCAGCATTAGATTGCAATTATCATTACACAAAACAAATGAAAAAATATAATTCTTTTCGTATGTTCAACAGTGATACTCATCATAATTCAGCCTTGTATCTATAATAAATAAATAATTATGTTATTTTAACAAAATAAAATAAGATTAAAAAAAATAGTTCACCACACACACCAATAATAAATGTTTCATATCTCACAGAAATAACGTGCGTAAGCATACTAAAGATATACTGCCATTTGAGCAGTGTGGGAATGACGTAACATGCAATGACAAGCACAAACGAATATCGGCGTTAGATCGCCGGGCATTTGTTTCATAATCTAAAGTGTTAATAGAACAATTCCAATTATTAACTATTCAATCAATGTCGAAATATAAGCCATAACCTTTAACATGTTGTATTGCATTTATATAATGTTGGAGGCATTGTTATTATTTATAAACACAAACAAACTTTAATTTTTTCCTTGGGGGTACTGCAGTGTCGCAGTGCTTATGTACGGGCCGCCACTGTTCGGGACTCTATACAAAATAACCAATTGTATTCACCTTTTGATTACTATCCGGGGAAGCTCCAAAAATCCCCATCCCTTTCGCCATGCGTTCGTAATCAGGCAACTGTTGATATTGATTTATATACACATTCAAAACTTTAAACAATTGTCGAATAATAACACAATAATGTAGGCATAATTACCGTAAAGGGAGAAAAGTAACAATAGAAAATTTTCCTACAAAATAATCAATTGTATTTACCTTTGAATGAGATCCACTTGTCGGGTGTCCAGCAAGTCAGCAAATCTTTCCTTTTGTTCAGCGTATTAATATTATCGCATTGCAATTGATGGGAATTCTGTGTTTCTGTGGATTCATTACAGACCTCTTTCTCTTCAGAAACTACACATAAACTGTCATTACAAACTCGTTTTGTATTATCACTGTCATCCGAGCTATTTTTCCATTTAAAGAAGGTACCAATGTACTTATCCATAATTGAAATACCGTACTTACTCGAATATAAATCACCCTCATGTATAACTCGCACCCTTGATTTTACTTTTCGAAAAAAGTAAAATCAATTCAAATGAAAAAAAGTTGAAAGATGTTAGTAACTTTAATAACGTTAGTAACAGGGGATAGTAACTTGTTCCCGTGGTAAACAACATGCCCTCCCCAATAGCGACCATATTGCAGAGGCAAGAAAAACAAGTACATTTATTATGTCAGTGAATAAGGTACCATCAGTCTGTGTAATATATTTTTCAACAAATAGTGCAATTAGAGACAACTGGGATAAAAACACACTAATTAATGAATCACATGTCCCCTCATACAAAAACTATGCTGTATAGACTCAAGCAAAACCATATGTTGCACCGGCAAACACAGTATCTAACTAAAAACTATTGTTATTAATTAGATGTGTGAGTTGCCTATCCCAAAGCAGCAATAAAGTTCAACTGCAGGTGTTAAAATTCGAAAACGTGTTAAAACTAAGAAATATATATATAGTGAATGTTGTTATGCCACTTTCACATATGGAATTCGGTTGAGAAGAGTTAGCATTTCAACTCAACTGGCAGCTTGCTTTTATCTTTCAGTTGGTGCATTTCCTAAAAATACATAAATACTGGAGTTAACTCACCACAACACACTTTGTCCAAGTATTACTTACTTATAAAACTTACTTACTTATAAAAACTGAGCCTTGGTTGAAGGAGGAAACCCTTCAACAATAAAAATCAATAAACAACAAGCAATTGGTTGAAATGTGGTCATGTGGACAACACATGTTCACTTAAAATCTGACAAAACAGCAACGGAAAGTGGAAGCAATAAAACCATATTGTTGTTCACTTAACCCCTCTTTTATTACTCGTCATTCTGCCACTACAAATTAAAATAGGGGCAGAATGCTCATGGAATGAACATTCTGCCGTTATTTTTTTTTTAAGTATCCATTTTATTTCAATAATTTTTACTTACTTATTCAATTTTAATTTGTTTTGTTTGGATAATTAAAATATATAGATTTATTTGGTTAATTTAAGTCTGCCTGTGGACCACCTGTCCAATCATCACAGACCATAGGTTGAGAATGACCCCTAATTCATAAGTAGTATAGAAATAGAAGACATGACACAACATAAATAAAAAAACGAATTTTAATTAGGAAAAGTATTTTGGAAAAAATTTTAGTATTTTTTAACTTTTTCTTTTTTGGGGGACCGGGCCCCTTGGCCCCCTCCCTCAGTGTGCCACTGGTCAACTTAAATCTGGCAGATTCACACCCACTGTATACCGCTTTTTGATATCTATCAACTATCTCCTGATCCAAGTCAAGAGTTTATATTCCAATCCCATATTCTCCAGTTTATGCAAAAAACTTTTGTGTGGTATCCTATTAAATGCCTTAGAAAAATCCAACATTATCATAGTGTATCCATTACCTTTATCCAACTTGGCCATAACATCATTATAAAACATGAGCAAATTGCTAAAACATGACCTTCCTTTAGTAAACCCATGCTGTTCTCCGCAGAGTATAGCATTCAGAGTATATATTAATATTTTATTGCAACCTCAAAGTTACATATTCAAATACAATTATATGACTCTTACCTTATAAAAACTGGTTTGATGCCAGAAGAAAAATCTTTTCACACATGCATTGAAGATGAGAAAAGTATACATGTTAAAAAATTCCTCTTCCTACTACAAAATTTTTCATCTCCATTGCTGCATTCCTAGGGAAATTAGGATATGTATTACAAAGTTAAGAAGCTACAAAGAAGTTAAGATATATATTACAAAAATGCAATTGAGAATGCACCTTTATCAAAGGTATTTTCAAATGAACAAGAAATATGAAATTTCAGTTCCTGATATGAATCATCAATAGGATATACAAGATGCTATGATGGTAATGCATAATTACGCTTTCTTTCAACAGTTTTCTTCCAAATTAATCTATTATGGATAAGAATATCAATATTATCAGATCTTTACATTTTAGTCCAACTCCATATTAATTTCCAATTTTACTACCAACTTGTGTATCAAAAGACTATAAAATCTAAGAGTAACAGCTGTATCAATCCACTAAATCTCGATTTATCTGGCATCAAACCATTCCTTTCCTATTTTGTTTAAAGTGATCATACTACTGTATTTAGATTAACTCAACTTACATTCTTGAATATTAATGAAGTCAAACTCTTTCCAGATATTTTTTTTTTCTATATTATGGTTCTGCCATTGATGCCATCTGTTTGTTCTCTTCTAAGTTTTAAAAATTCAACTTTTATTTCTAACCCATCTTTTCAATTCATATAATAGAACTGGTCTGAACACTGTCTTGTATACTGCTAATTTATCTTTTCCTCCATATAATTCTATTCAACTACTGTCCCCTCCTGCTCCCCTTTTCAATATATATATATCAGTTTTGCTTATTCTGTTATTATTATTCACGCCTCCATGGAGTCAAAAGACTTATCGTGGGAGGTCCTTCCTAAGAAACACAAAGTCTATCATTGACCGTTCTCGCTTTCACCACTCCATTGGGCAATGCATTTCACGGTTCAACCACCCTCCATGCAAAGAAACCACTCTTGCTCACCGTTTCCTTTCGTAACTTCCAGGGATGGCCTCTTGTCATCACTCCCTCCCCTTGTTCAACCAAGTGAAAGAACTCCCCAGTGTCAACCCTGTAACCACTTCTCAACAGTTTAAAAGTCTCAATCATATCACCTCTCCTTCTTCTATCCACCAAACTCTGCAGTCCACATTCCTTCAGCCGATCCTCATAACCAAAATTGTACAGTCCTGAAGCCATCTTTGTTTAGCCAAGCCTCATAATTGCAGCAATCCTCTGTGTTATCTTCACCACCTTTGCAATATGTCCCCTAAATTTCAGGTTTCTATCAATCAACCCCAGATCTCTTGTCTCCCCTACTTCATGCAGTATAACTCCTACCATAGAGTATGCAGCATCCCATCGATGTTTCCCAAACCTCAAGACCTTACATTTTGCTGCATTAAACTGACACCCCCTTTCATTTGCCCATCTATCTAGCTTATTCAAATCCTCTTGCAGGGCTACCACATCTGCACTATTACTAATAATCCTTCCCAACTTCGCATCATCTGCAAACAACTATGGGCAAAGAAGGCCATGATATTGGGCAGAAATATGTTCTGTATGAGAAGAATAGCATCACTGATTAGAATCTGAGGTTAGGCTAGAGTAAACATTAATAAAGCATGTCATGTAGCTTGTGTTCTATACATGTGTATGTTTTCCTGATGACGACCTCAACACAGAGATAGAAATATTGAATATTATGTATATTATTTCTGGGAAAACTCCCATGTTACTCCTCATTATAAACTATTATAATTACAGCTATTTTGCCTGCTTCAGTTTAGGAGTACCCCTGTTTAAATGTCATTGGCTATTTACTCATGGGTTCTTAGGGCATTATGAGTGTAGATGTACTAAAAAGTATATGTAGCTTAAGGAATAGAAAATTGCACATACCTTTTTCTGGGTGTTGTGGCTTTTCCTCTGTCTGCGATGTCGAGAACTGCAGAGTGTGTGTGTGTGTGGGGGGTAGGCAGTTTGGTAGAATAAGTTAGAAAAACCCGGGTTTTTTTTTTTTTCCGTAATATATAGAAACATATACTTTTATATAGGGTGGGGAAAAAGTGAAAGGGTTAATTTTTTTTTAAAATAGGGAGGGGGAAGGGGAAAGGTAGTTGACGGGGTGTGGACCGTTTCGACTATTTTAGTAAATAGCCAATAGTCGAAACGGTCCACACCCCGTCAACTACCTTTCCCCTTCCCCCTCCCTATTTTAAAAAAAAATTAACCCTTTCACTTTTTCCCCACCCTATATAAAAGTATATGTTTCTATATATTACGAAAAAAAAAACCCGGGTTTTTCTAACTTATTCTACCAAACTGCCTACCCCCCCCCCCCCACACTCTGCAGTTCTCGACATCGCAGACAGAGGAAAAGCCACAACACCCAGAAAAAGGTATGTGCAATTTTCTATTCCTTAAGCTACATATACTTTTTAGTACATCTACACTCATAATGCCCTAAGAACCCATGAGTAAATAGCCAATGACATTTAAACAGGGGTACTCCTAAACTGAAGCAGGCAAAATAGCTGTAATTATAATAATAATAATATTGAATATTATTTTCTTATAAGTAATTATTCCAACACAAGTGTTTTTGTCTCTATAAATTCTTCACTATGAATGCTGCTTACTGTGTAACCTTCTTTCATTTATTGTTTAATATTTGGCCAAGATCCAAAGGAGTGGAATAAAGGCAAAATTGTGCTGATTCATAAGGGAGGAGATAAGTTTCAAATTATAGGCTAATCTGTAGGTCTTTAGTGTTGTGGTTAAAGTGTTAGAATGGTTAGTGAGAACCAAGGGTTTGCTAAAGGAAGATCATGTTTTAGTAATCTGTTTACTTACTACAAGAAGGTGAGAGGTGCAATGGACAAAGAGAAATGCATACACTATGGTATACTTAGATTTTATAGTCTTTTGATACATAAGTTGGTAGCAAAATTGGAAATTAACATGGAGTTGGATAATGGATTAGTGCATTGGATTAGAAACTATTTAATACATATCAACAAGTTGTGTAGAAGATAGCAATATCCAAGAAGAGAATAGCATACCACAGTCACTAGTGGTGTGCTTCAAATTCAAAGATGCATTTAAGGACCATTGCTTTTAACATATATGTTGATGATACTGGGATGGTTTGAATCAGGATATTATAATTATTTATAATAATTATATTATTTATATTTATATAAATTATAATATTTATATAATTATTATAAAAATTATAATAATTATAATAATTGTTTTTGCAGAGATGATGTGAAATTGGGAGGAGGTATGAGGAGTAGAGCAGATGTAGCTTTACAGGAGGACTGGAACAGACTGAGTGAATAGGCATGGGAGTGAGGTTAACAGTTCAATGTTGCAAAGCGAGGTTTTAAAATAAAAAAAAAAAGATGGGATGTAGAGTGTACAACTGGCAGGTAGGCAAAGGAGGTGGAGGAAATAAGAAATCTGGTGGGGGGGGGAATGATGGATAAGGACCTAAAAGTTAGAGGATGCACTACTAAAATTGTGAGGGAAGCACGATAAATGCTGGCAATGATGTAGAGAACACCGACCTGTAGAAGTAAGATTATGGTTCCATTGCATATGAACTTGATAAGGCCACATGTGGACTACTGTGCACAGATGGAGAGGTGGCAGAGGGGATGAGATATGATAGAGACATAAGCTGGTAAGTATTTTGTTTTTTTTTCCTTTCAATTTTTTATCAGATTAATGTTGAAAAGGTTTCTCACAGAATGGCAAGAGAACAAAAGGTCATCCCTGGCAAGTGTATAAGAAGGATATGAGAGTGAGAAGCAAGTTTTTTTGCATGAAGAGTGGTGAATGATTGGAATGTGCTTCCTGAGAGTGTGGTGAGAATGTGAATGTATTTAAGGCAAGGTATGATGAGGTGTGTATGTCTGTGTGACAGAGGGACCTACTACAATGGGTCTTGAACTCTAATAGTAGTCTGAATATAAAAGGTTAAAATAATATAAATTTTTAAGAACAGAAGATAGAAAATCATGGGGGAAGGGGACATAACAGCTTATTATATAGTGCAGATAAATTATATAGTATATTTTAAATAAAATATTTGCTACTACTGCTAACACTTTGCTATTAGATAAAAGAAGACTAGATTTTGGAAAGATCAAAGTTGCATTGATGTATTTACACTAAACTACATAGAAAAAAATATGGGAATTTAGTTAAAAAACATGCTTGGCATTTATAGATCGTGAAAAAAAAAAAAAAAGAAGCCTTTGACTTGATAAACAGAAAAAAAAAGTTATGAATTTAACACGTTCGCTGCCACGCTCCTCGGGCATAGTTTGTTACTGCACGCCAGCAGTTTCCCTTCGTCAAGGTCACTACGAGTAATCAGTACGAGGTCAGTAATCGACATAGGAGTGTATTTGTAGTTGGCTTATGAGGCTCATATACCAACTACAAGTATACTCGTAGTTGGCAGCGAACGTGTTAATAGTAAACCAAGACTATCCAAAACATAAATTGAAGATGCCAAGAAATTATATTCTTGGTTTAATCCTTTATCCAAGTGTAAGCAAACAAAGTTTGGGCCTGAAGTATTTTCAGGACAAGGCAACTCTTATATAGAGGAGGCTAATGACTTCGCATCACTTGCCTCAGTATCCCATAATGCAAAGCACATATCCTTACAGACACATAGAATGCTATGCATTATGGCAAGGGTCACTACCCAGACCCACAGGAGATACCAAGGTTGAAGTAATGTATTTATAGATCGTGACGAGTAGCTAAAAGGTGTCACACACCTTATTATTAAATTACTCTGGATTAGAAATAGTTGAAAGTTTTTCCACTTGGTTATACTATAAATTAAAGATGTTGAGAAATTATATTCTTGGTTTAATCCTTTACCAAGTGTAAGCAAACAAAATTTGCACCTGAAGTATTTTCAAGACAGGACAACTGATATATAGAGGCTAATGACTTCACATCACTTGCCTTAGCATTACTGTATACATCTGTAAGGATATGTGCTTTGTGTAATGGGATAATAAGGCAAGTGATGTGAAGTCATTAGCCTCTATATATGAGTTGCCCTGTCCTGAAAATACTTCAGGTGCAAATTTTGTTTGCTTACACTTGAAGGATTAAAGAATATAATTCTTGGCAACTTTATTTATAATATAACCAAGTGGAAAAACTTCAACAGCTATCTCCAAAGCAGTTATTAAATGCAATTAAGAGCTTATATACAACTGCAGTCCTGAATATTAATGAATACATAGACCATCAATTGTGAGAATCATTATTTTCTGTATCACTAACAAAGAAAAAAATTATTACAACAGAATACAATTTATTGATAATATTTCAACAGCAGGAAACTAAGATTTTGGAGATGTTAAAATGTGAAAAAATATACATCTTAGAATCAAAGAAATTTGGTGTACATAGATAACATGATAGAGTAATGTGAACAAACGTCGATCAGCATACAACAGTAAACGTGATGGTTTTTACAGATGAGCAAATAATCATACAAAAATCAGAAGACGACCTTCAATGATCTTTTACCATTTACAGCAGTTAAGTAATGAATACAATTCACAAATTTTCGTAAAGAAAACAAGCTATGGCATTCTGAGGTAGGTACATATCCCACATGAACTAAAATAGTAATTAAAAACCAACTTCTAGAACAGTAACGTGTTTTCAATATTCATGATGCGAGATAACATATGACAGATAATAAATTACACTGTTTTCAACTACTCTGTATTACTCTAAGGTGAACAACAAAAGGCAAAACAAGAAATGAAATAATAAAATTTTTATGAAGTCATGGCAAATATCAACGATACTATATGGTTTGGAAAGTTGGAAAAAAATAATACAAGCAGCTGAAATGAAATTTTTTTCGAGCAGTTAAAGGATGTATAAGAATGGATAGAATACACAACAATGAATTATAAATATTATTAATGGCATCTCCATGGAGTCCGGAGACTTATCATGGGAGACCCAAAATCAATCATCATACCTCGCATTGATTCCATTCACTGTCAGGGAACTCACAACCAATTCTGGCAATCCATTCCACTTGCTCACCACTTTCCACACGAAAAATCTGGTCTGCACACACCCCTACTAACCACACTCTTATACACAACTTCCACAGATGGTCCCTACTTCTCTATTTGTCATATATTGAAAAATTTCATTTCCATCAATTTTAAACCCCTTTAATATCTTAAAAGTTTCTATCATGTCTCCTCTTTTCTGCCTATCAACTAAACTTTGTAACCCACAAGCCTTCAACCTAGAGAGTATTCCACAGACCTGTCACCGTCTTGGTCACTCGTCTATGAATCTTTTCAACCACCTACTGGTCCCCAAGAACTCAGGTGAAAAAAATCTGTGCACAGTAGTCAAAATGTGGCCGAATCATAGCCTTATAAAGAGGGATAATAACTTCCTTATCTTTACTTGTTTAGCATGTTTTTCAACATACAAGTAATTCATTGAGCTATTTTACCAACTGTTGCAATATGTCTTCTGAACTTGAACTCTGTCCACCATTATCCCCAAGTCTCTAGCCTCATCGATTTCCTACAAACGAAATGAAATATGCACACTAAATGAAAAAAATGAAAGCACACCAAAAGAATCGGAGAGAACATGTGAAACAAATGGAAGAGGAAAGACTACAAAAGGAAATAATTAAATATAAACCTGAAGGGGGAAAGGAATGAAAGTATAGTCCTTAAGATCCTGAAACTAGCTAATGGTCTACATATTGAAAGATAGCTGCTGAGAAAACACTATACTAAACAATCAATTGGATGGGTAGTTTGGAATACAATCTTGAATGAATTTACCACAGAAGAAGAAGAAATATTGTCAGGAAAACTGACAATATTTCTAAAATAAAAAACACCAAATACAGAATGAAACTAAAGATTAAAAATCAGTAAGAAGGTAGAGAGAGAGAGAGAAATGAAGTATGTGTTTCAATTTGCTTTATATAGAAGCTGAATAAAGCTAATTCATAGCATCATCAGAAAGGATGATAAACAAGTGCAGGGCATCACTAGTAATTTTATGGTAAAAATTTTGATGTTGTCAGATTGGATGGTAAAGTGTGATCTGCAAGATATGCCGTTCAGGGAAGATACATAGGATATAGAATTTGTGCTATATATTTTCAAAATAACCTGTCATCTATGTAGTTATGGTTTCAGAATGCAACAATTTATTTGAATTATGATCAATATCAATTATTTGAAGAACACATGTGAGAGAAATTGCAGATAATAAAATGTATGTGGCAGTATTAAAATTATTACTTCTTTCTTTTTGATCAGCATAAAGTTAAGTTTTTTCCAAGTTCCATTTATTCAAAAATCAATGTAGGATGGATCATACACTTATACTGTAAAGCCTACATTTGTGATGGAGCTGGAAATGTTAAATATTTATCATTTTCTGGAAACCATTGAATTAGAAACTTATTTAATACTGTTCAGACCTCTGAAGTACAGCACATTTATGATTTGGCATAGATTCCATAAGGTGTTGGATTGCATCTATTTCCACAACATTCAGCCATTCACCAGACAGTCCTTTAACTGGCTCAGATTTGATTTGAGGGAAGAGGAACTGGTTCCCAGATCTGTTTTTCTAATATGTCCAATATATTCTCAATATCCATGCTGAGTGGTGGCCAAGGATGGTGAATGTTGCTGTCATGCTTGCTGAACAACTCTTGCACAACAGAGTTGCTAGTAGTAGTAGTGTTGTCCATGAAACAACTGTCACCTGCTGGATAAAAAGTCAACCTTGCAGGATGGACTTCATAGACAACAATGTTCACAATTGCCTTAGAGACACACAATCTTCTAGCAATATCATGGGACCCGTTTTGTACTAACAGAACATGCCCCCATGCCCCCACACTGTGACATCACCTCCAGAACCTTGAAGTTGGATTTAAGAGACAAGGTGAGTTGATTGCTTCATGGGGCTCCTGAAAAACTCTGCTTACCTTTGGTATAGAACAAGGTATACTCTTACTTGTCAGACCACATGAACTTTTTCCAGTTTCCCGGTGTCCAGTCATAGTGTTCTTGACACTATTGTAGATTAACTTTCCAGTTCTTTGCAGAAATCATTTGTTTCTGTATAGGCATGAAACTGCCAATACTGATTCTCTCCAATTCCCTGTGCCCAGTTCGGTGAGATATGGGTTGGGAACAGCCTTCATTAAATGCTTTATGCAACTGTTGAACACCAAGTTCTGTTTGTCCATACAAGCCTTCTCAGACAATAGTGATCTTGTTTCTGAAGAACCACAGTTATGCATCTTAGACAAGCAATGTAGGTTATTTTTCCATTAATTAAACTACTGAGATATCTCAATTTTGAGAAACTGGTTAGTTCTGCTGTTTACAAAATCGTGGCTCAAGCCAGATGGGCACCAACAATAAGTCCTTTAACAGACTCTGAAAGATCCTTTGTTTTTCCCATTGTGATCAATGCTATTGGCAATTACTATCCAGCAGTATTCTTAAAAGTTGCTTAGAACACACATGACCAAGTATTTCACATGTACACTGCGTAAGTAATGTTTTGGTACATCTGCATAAAGATTTTTAAATTCAGTGGCAGGTATATATATGACTTTCATTTAAAATTTGAGATAGAAACACCTTAAATGAAACTATTTTATCATCTTCATCAATTTCCTGATATGTATCCCTAAGGGGTGTTCAGGCAATATGCTAGCACTATATGATTAAATTCACATTATTATCATCAATCTCCAATCCACAATATTCACCCAAATTTGTCTATTACTTGTCAGCATTCCAATATTGTCATATCTAATATTTTGTGCTTCTAAGGTACTTCTGACTGAATTAATCCATCTGGACCTTGGTCTTCCTCTGGGTCTCTTTCATGGCATCTTGGCTTCAAACACCTGTTTTGCTAACCTTTTTTCACCCATTCTATTTAATTGTCCATATAACCTTAGACTCTGCTTACACATTCTTGAATGTTAATAACATCACGTTCCTTTCTAACATCTTCATTTTTAATGATTCTGCCATTTGATGACATCCATTCATTCCTCTAATTTTTCTCAAAGCTCTCATATCTGTAGACTTTGATCAGGTGCTTTATTTCTAACCCAATGCTCAGATCTATAGCATAAAACTGGTTTGAACTCTCTTTTGTATGCTGCTAGTTTGGTGTTTTGGCTAATCATTCTCATATTCCATATATAACTTGCCATCTTCACTAAAAACTTGTGAAATATTTTCCGTGTTCTGTAGCCCTTCAAATCTAGAATGCATTTGATGTGTTCAATGTCTCTGCCTATTTTCATAGTTTTGGTCTTTTTATTGCCGATTTTCATGCTAACTTTGTTACAGCTGTTATCCAATTTAGTAAGAGAATCCTGGAGACTTGCACTATATCTGTTTATGAGTATATCATCTGCATAAATCAAAGAGTTAAGTTTGACATCACCAATTGTAATATCAGACCTAATGCCACTTTTATTCATGATGTGATCCCCATAGATGATGAATAAGAGTGGAGATAATGTGTATTCTTGTTTTATCCCTTATTTTACATCAAACTATCTTCCTATATTTCTGTCAATTCTAAATGCTGACTTGCAACTTAAATATAGACTGTATTGCTTTGTATAATGTCCCAACCCCATATAATTGCAGTGTTTTGAAATGTTTTTCTCTGGGCACACTGACATATGCTTTTTCTAGATTAATGAAACTTAAGTACAGCTTCTTGTCATATTCCCATGATTTCTCAATTATTTGGTGTAAAGTAAAAATCTGATCTTGACAACCTCTATTTTTCTGAACCCAGCTTGTTCTTCAAGTTTCTCTTCCACAATCTTTCTCAACCATCATTTCAAGTATGTTAGCATAAATCTTACCTGGAACACTTAGTAGAGAAATTCCTGTATAATTCTCACATTCAACATCCTTTTTTTTCCCTTTTAAATATAGATGGGAACTATTAGCGCTCTACTCCAATCTTTTGGAATTTGATCTTCCGAACAGGCCCTCTGAATTATGCACTGCAAGAGTTTTATACCTCCACACTTAAGCATTTCTGGCTGAATTTCATCTATTCAAGCTGCTTTTTCATTTCAAGTTTTTAATGGCTTTTTCTACCTCAAGTATGAATATGTACTCTTCTTTGCATTTCTCTTGAAAATGTTGCAGTATGATTCTGTCACTGCTTGTTTTCTGTAACAGTCTTTCAAAGTACTTACTCCTGAGATCAAGATATCCTTATCTGCAGTTTTCATGTTCACCTTTATAATCTTTGATTCCTTTTACAATACTCTTTCCTCTATTTTGAAACTTTTTCAATAGCTTTCAGAACATTATCACCTTCCTGATATTTATTTTTTTATGTTCTTACCAGTCTTCCTATGGCTTTTGTTTAACTACTTTTATACATAGCTTAGCACTCTTACATTTTTCTCTGTATTCAAAAAGGGCATCTGCCTGTTCTTATTTGCTAGGAACTTTTGGTATGCAATTCTTTTCCAGAATTGCTTCTTTAAATTCTTGTGTCCACCATGGGATTCTTATTTTTCTATCCTTACAGACAACTTCATCACATACATCCCTATGTGAATCAATCAGTCAATCAACGTCTTCTTCAAAGTTTGCCACTGAGATTCCAAAGGTTTGGTTCTTGTTTTCGATTGTTTCTAAATTTCTTCAATAATGTTTGTATAGTCAAGTCTACCTGTAAAAGCTGCTCAAATTTATTTCTTTTTAAAACTTTCTTACATATTGTTCTTTTCAATGTAACATCCATTTTTATCCTAAGTAATGGTCACTTTCAATTTCAAATTCTCTGTACACTTTTACCTTGAACCAGCATGAAGATATCCCTATCAACAATGTCATAATCAAGCTTTCTTATTTCTTGTGTCTTCTCTTGATGTGAACTTGTGCACATCTTTATGTTGGAATATGAGGTTAGTAATGACTAGTCCATGTCCTGAGCAGAAATTCATCAAATAATTAACCTTATTATCAGCTTTGCCCTTTTCTCCAAATTTTATCAGAATGTTGC
This sequence comes from Typopeltis vanoorti, assembly GCF_054136105.1. Classification (NCBI taxonomy): domain Eukaryota; kingdom Metazoa; phylum Arthropoda; class Arachnida; order Uropygi; family Thelyphonidae; genus Typopeltis; species Typopeltis vanoorti. Next base: position 110,550,151 of record NC_143563.1, read on the forward strand.
TATCTGCATACTGGGATTCATTTTCTACTCTGCTGTTTAGATCTCCAACAAGGGCCACTTTTTCCATTTTGTTTATGTCAGCTGCCTGTTCTAATGACTTGAAACATTTTTCTACTTCTTCCTTAGAACTTTCCATGGGACCAAGGTACAAATAAATTTTTTCCCCATTTCGCAGTGTGCCCAGATTACTCTACTTGAAACTGACTTTCAATCAAGAAGTTTGTCTTCATATTTGGTGTTGAATGCTTTTTGCTGCACCTTCCTTTCATTATTTGATCATTATTTCCTGAATATAACATCCTATACGTATTATTTAGTAAGATCTCACTTGTTATCTTCTTTGTCTCAGTACTGCCAATAATGTCCATGTGGTACTTTTCCAATTCTTCGGCATTCTAGTAGCAAGGCTTATACGTTGGTTAGACATAACTGGTAATTAGTTTACGGAATTAACAACGCAAATGAAGTATATTAATTAAAGGTAAATTTAATGAATCACTTCTATATTTCGGCAACGTCACATTGCCATCTTCAGGAACATAAAGATATGGTATGTGCACTCAGGAACTAACACAAAGCAAATGAGGAAGAAAGCAAGAAACTAATATTGTTCCTAAAGTCCTAATGGTGCCCTCTTGCGGGCTAATTTGGTAGTCTTGGCAGTTGGGCTGAAGTTCTCATAATGAAAGTCTCCCATTATGAGAACTTCAGCCCAACTGCCAAGACTACCAAATTAGCCCGCAAGAGGGCACCATTAGGACTTTAGGAACAATATTAGTTTCTTGCTTTCTTCCTCATTTGCTTTGTGTTAGTTCCTGAGTGCACATACCATATCTTTATGTTCCTGAAGATGGCAATGTGACGTTGCCGAAATATAGAAGTGATTCATTAAATTTACCTTTAATTAATATACTTCATTTGCATTGTTAATTCCGTAAACTAATTACCAATTCTTCTGCAAGTTCAATTTCCTTTCCATTAATAGTCCTTATATTGATGTTTCCTATCTTTAGTTCTGCTGATGTTGAGTTTATTCTTTTTCTTCTAGATGCTGAGTTCGAGTTTGTTCCAATAGTTGACTTTTCACTGTTTGCCCTGACAAAAACAACAGGGGACTCGTTTAACCAGACTACGTCCTTGCCGGCATGAAATGTCATCCTGTTGTACCATCACATACATTTGTGGTTTAAGCCAACAGAGTACAATTTTGTCTGCTAATTCCCATGTTGCCAGCCCATCCTTGTTCATTCAGTAACAAGAATATACCTACTAACAGGGCACACACAGGAGGGTGAGGGCTGGACATTAAGTCAGAAGCCCCAGTTGATTCACTACGTTCCTAAAAGGCAATGTGGAGGCCTCCTCCCAATTATTTGGATTTGACCCTTAAGTGATTCCAAAACTAATTGAATTATGTAAAATTTCCACCTAATTATCAAAGAATATTTAGTTCGACCATGAAATACAATTATTAGAAGCATTTTTTAAAAAGTAGTATCATAGTGTAAGTAACATAACATAATAAAATTCCTGAAATGAAATTATATGAATTCTTGAGAATTACCCAAAAAATTTATTTTATTCATTTAATATTCAGAGTTTCTCTTAAATAAGAGTTTTGTGTTTATTCTATATATATTAATATAGTATAAAATACTATATTAATGAATTGTATGTTTCAGGACATGGAAAATAGTAAATTTTAATTATATTAAATATTTAATAAAAAAACCCTATATAAAAAAAAAACTATATAAATACGCAGGAACAAGATTCAAAGGAAGACTCTTATTATTTTTAAATAAAATTTACTCAACTGGTATCCCCCCAATAGAATGGAAAAAAGCAATTGTGATTCCTATCTTTAAGAAAGGTAATAGAGATGACCCTAAAAACTATAGAGGTATCAGTATACTAAATTCATGTTACAAAATATACAGCAGAATCTTAAATAACAAACTAATGAAATATTCCGAAAACTTTATTCTAGAGGTACAAAATGGATTTAGAAAAGGACGATCATGTATAGACCCAGCCTTCTGCCTAAAATTAATAATAGAGAAAAGAAGAGAATATAATTTAGAAACACATATTGCATTTATTGACTTTGAAAAAGCATTTGACAAAGTTAAAAGAAACATATTATTTAACATATTAAAAGAAAGACAAATACCAAATAATATCCTAAAAGCTGTCACAAGTATATATGAAAATAATCAAATACAAATAAGATTAAATCATGAGCTATCATATACAAGAGAGATAAACCAAGGGGTCCGACAGGGATGTCCCCTCTCAGCAACTCTTTTTAATATCTACTTAAATGAAATAATAATAAAATGGAGTAAAAATTTACATCAAGGAATTAAACTTTCACCTACAGTTAACTTAAACACTCTCCTCTTTGCAGACGACCAAATAATAATTACAAATTCTGAAGATAACTTACAGAAAGCTATTTTAAACCTAAATGAGATATCCAAAGATTATGGTATGATAATATCAACGGAAAAATCGAAAACTATGGCCTTTAAAGGACAAGATCCAGCAAGAACTAAAATAGTATTAGATAACAAGATCTTAGAACAGGTGAATTCATTTAACTACCTAGGATGTATGATCACTTATGAAAATGAAAAAGATATAAACATAAAAATTGCAAAATATTTAAAAATAACAGGAGTAATTAACTCTATATTTAAACCAAACCTAGTTCAAAAACAAACCAGGCTAAAAGTATACAATACATTAGCCCTACCGGTCTTAATGTATGGAAGCGAAATCTGGACAATAAAACAAAAAGATAAACAAAGATTAACAACAGCAGAAATGAAGTTTATGAGAAAAACTGCAAAGTATACCCTATTTGATCACAAAAGAAACGAAGATATTATGAAAGAATTAAACCAAGAACCAGTAATTGAAAAAATTAATAAATATAAACATAGATGGATGGAACACGTTCAAAGAATGAAAACAGAAAGATTACCAAAACAAGCCTTAAAGTACAAGCCATTAGGAAAAAGAAAACCAGGACGTCCTCTTAAACGATTCAATGACGACTTCTAAGGCCGGAACAGGCCATACTAGGCCTAAATCCTTGATACGTATGATGATGATGATGATAAAAAAACCCAAGCTTAATGATTGTGTGCGAGAAGGGAATTACATTGGTATAGCATACAGACAGTAGCATTATATATTTTGCAAAACACTGACTTTGAGTCGAACATAAAAGAAATTTTAAGTATGTGCTAATGCCGAGGAAAAAAGATTAATACTAACATTTAGATTTATTATTAAAATAGAATTTTTAAAACCACCAAAGTCAAGATGACAGGTCGAGATGTTTGGATCTCTGTTTAATTACAAATCAGCCTGAAGTAGAAATTTTCTTTCTTGGATTGATGCAGGTCTAATTGTTAATAGCGCATCTAAGAATTTTTGTTTTCATTGTCAGCATACATGTCGCTTCATATAAATTCATTTCACTTTTTTAATAATGAAGATGCTTTGTTTAATTAAAGTGGATCTCATTTTGTCTTCAAAATAAATATCCCTCTCACTATCTTTCCTTTTAAATCTGCTTCTATTTCTCCAAGAATGTAGTTTTCCCATTTCTTTCTTTGTATTATTTTCCATTTCAAATTTCTGAAATACTTTTCTTTGAAAATTTGTTCCATTACGATTTTGCAGATCTCAAAATTTCAATTTTATTTTGCATAACACAAAAGTCATTAACCTTGTTTAAATAATAAGTGACTAAGACTTTATGCTTATAAAGTTGCTGTTTAGTTTCCTTCAAAAATTTATTACTTTGGAAAAACAAAACAGAATTTTGTTTTTCCAAATTATGAAAGAGGAATCTAAAAATTCCTTCACTTGTTTGTAGATATGCATCATGATTGCTGAGTACTTCAACTGAATCTCTTATGAGTTTTAAATGAATATTCCAATTATTTTCTTTCTTACACAGTGAGAATGGAAAATTTCAGATCGGAAAAAATTATAAAAAATCTCTAATTTCTTGGGAAATCCTTCTACCATTCCTGGAAATTGTGAATTATAAAGAATTTTTCTCGGGAAGAAACCCTAGTTGAAGTACCAATTTCTTGCCATCAATCATTTCATGTAATTCAATTTATAAGCATTTAATTAAACACTTATTGAAAATTACTATTTTTTACTACTGATCTCGATTAGCAAATTCATAGACAAAATAGAGCTTAATTTGGAATGGTATTCATTGAAAAGCCCTATTTTATCTTAACTCTTTCTTCTTATAATCAGAACTTGTGCATCTTATTTATTTTAGAAAAAAGAAAGCGAGGTTTATAAGATATTAAACTGTCCAAACCAGAGAAATCATTTATAATAATCCTGAATATATATATGCATAAGTGTGTGTGTGTATGCATGCAATGATTTCTGTGACCCAATTTATGCCGTCTTGCACACACAGCAAGACAGCATAAATTGGGTCACAGAAATCATCCACAGTGACATGAAGACATTCATCCCTCATTCCGTCCAAAATTCCCATTCACTTTTCAAGCCCTGGTTCAACAGAAGATGCATGAAAGCAGTCAAAGGAAAAAAACCCAGTTAAAACAGGTGGTTGCATCAAGAACCCAAGTATTATACTTAGCCTATGTGAAAGAACACAATAAATGTAAATCAACTATCAGCAAATCCAACTTCATAAAGACAAACAGCAGAAAACTCCTCACTTGTCCAAATGGTAGCCATGCCTTCTAGTCCTTTGCAAAAGCTATTGGTCACAACTTCTGTTCACCTGCACTCTCCCTTATCACCAATCCAGATGGCACCACTGTTACAGTACCCAAAGAAAAAGTTGACTTCCTAGCATCACTCTTTTCCTCTAACTCCTGCATAGATAATGAAGGCAAATCACCTCCTTCCATATTACTGAGCACCGTATGCCTCCGGTGGCCTTTCGGCAGAAAGACATGAAAAGAATACTAGACAACCTGAATACTACGAAGTCATCTGGCTGCATTCTGAAGAGGAACATACTACATTCCCACAACAGATCAATAGCCTTCGGCCGAGCATTCAGTTCACCATGAAAAAAGAAAAGGCTGGTAGTTTGCCATTCTTGGACACCCTTCTTACATGCACAGCCTTTGGTAATTTATCAACCAATGTTTATCAAAAACCTACCTTTACTGGCAGATACATTCATCAAAAGTCTGCTCATCACACCTCTCAAAAAATTGGTGTTATCAAGTCTTTAATTAACAGTGCACATAAAGTGTGCTCCTCTCCCTCAAGCTTACAACAAGAACTTTTCATTATCAAAACGTTAATGGAATTTAATGGTTACAATCCTAATCAAATCTAGGATAACTGACTCCTATGTTCCAACACCTCAGGATTCTTCAACAGACCACAGGATTCCAATCCCTTATATTTCTGGCATTGTAGAACCGATTGGTAGAATTTTGAAGAAGTATCATCTCATTCCCTCATATTTTCCTATCAACAAAATTTCTCACCTGTTGCCATCTACAAAAGACAAACTGGCACCTCTATCATTAGCTGGCATTTACCAGATATTGTATGTGTGAATGTAATTCAACACACTTTGGACAAAGAGGCCATTCTGAGAAAAAAAGAGTGAATGAACATAAATATTATATTGAATACATGAAACCTCAAAATTCTGGTCTGGCACAACATAGTATTGACACTAAGCACAATACCCAGTGGAATAAAGCTCATCTTCTCCATAGATGCAAGTTTAAATACGAATGCCTTTTCAAAGAAAAGTTGCGAAGCCCTTTAACACTGGCCAAATCTGAATTGAAATGATTGTCTCTCTCTCCCAAAAGTTTGGGAGATTCTTATCTTATGTAACCATCAAAGAAATAGTTTTTAAGAATTATTTAATAATATTTTATTAATATTAATTTCTAGCATGTGGCAACAGTTTTTAATTGGTAATCCACTGACTTATGTACTTTGTATTCCATTCATTTGAATTGCTTGTTGTCTACATTGATGTACTGTTAATTTCAGTACGAAATATTTGTACCTTTATTTCATTAAAGTTAATTACTGTGGTTATCATGTAATTTATTATTACACGAATGCCTTTTCAAAGAAAAGTTGCGAAGCCCTTTTACATAAGAAGGACACTAGAAAGACATTATTTTAATTATTACTTCCTATATTTTGCCACAGTTAAATTGGCAACTTCAGGCATTAATAAACTGATATCTAATACATGCATACAGGAACATTTCAATAACAAAAACGACACAGGAGAAATTCAGGATGACCTGAAGTCTTATAATTATGAGACCTATTGACTTTGGTTGGGTGTTCATGGGTTGAATGTCTGCTGATGAGGGTTACCCATATGAGAGGCAGTTTGATACAATCATATCTGTTTAGGTTGGGGGGAGTTGGTAAGAGCTGCAGCAGATTCAAGGAAAGGCTTCTCAAATTTAAATTTGCTTCAGTGGAGTAAAGTGGTTTTTTCCCCAACGGATCCTGTGCCAGGTATCCAGAGCATGGTCTGCTAATCTGTGGCCACAGTGGTGGAAACAGATGTAGTCCTGGTGCTCTGATATACAGATATTGGCTGTCTTGTGGGTCTGGCTGGCCATAGTATGAATGGTTGCAGCTGCAGGGTACCTAGTATACTCCATGTAAATCCAGTAGCTGTAGCTGGTTTCTGGGAGAACAGATGAAGGTTGCTGGCTTTCTGTGCAGTTTATAAGTGGTCACTAGACTGTGCTTTTTTTAAGATCTTAACCACCTTTTCTGAGATGCCCTAAATATGGAAGGACATTCTTTTCAAATGTCTCCATGAAAAAGCTAGCTCTGAGTGGGGTGGGGGAAAAGCACATGGGCATTCCCTCTATTTGTTTGTAAAATTTTCTTTGCCAAACAAATAGAGATAGGATGAACTATCTTTCCTTGAACCAATGATGGATTTGCTGTAATCTATATTTGGAAAGGGAGGGGATGCATGGATACATGGTGATAGAATTCTTTTTATATCATGGGAGGTGTAGCTATTGGCCAAAAAAAATGTTATATGGGTGAGTGCTATGTTATCAGAGCTAATTAATTTTGCCTGGTGGACTAAGGTTTTTATAGTTCCGTACTGTTGGGAGGCTGACTGTTGATGGATGTATTTACCTGTGCGTGTGAGTTTTCTGTAGGCAGCGAAGCTCAGAGATCCATTATCTATTTTGTTGTCTTGTAACCAGTGTCTAAGAAGGGTAGACTGTTGTTACGTTCTATTTCTGTTGAGAATTGGATCCTTGGATGTTGACTGTGCAAATGGGATAAGAAAGTGTCTAAGGTGTGAGGGCTATGTGGCCATATTGTGGGTCTAAGTATGGAAAAATTAAGGGCATTGTTTTCAAATGTCTCCATGAAAAAGTTAGCTGGATTGGGGGAAGCACATGGGCGTTCCCTCTATTTGTTTGTAAAATTTTCTTTGCCAAACAAATAGAGATGGGATGAACTCTCTCTCCTTGAACCGATATTTATCTCCAACCTCTCTTGGCACAAACACAAAGCATCAATAACTTCCTCAGCTTCTAAAACACTAAGCATTCTTTTCCACTCAAGAAGCAATTTCACACCCACATATCCAGCTATTAACCACCCTATACAGATCTCAAATTTCTGTTGAGAATTGGATCCTTGGATGTTGGCTGTGCAAATGGGATAGGAAGGTGTCTAAGGGGTGAGGCCATACATGGCCATACTGATATCCTTAGAATATTGTTCACTCATTTGAGCTGGTGCACCTAAAACGCCTTTAAAATTCTTGATGCTGTCCAGAGGAGAGCAATCCAGCTTATAAATGATCCCTCCCTCACAGGCTCACTTCGATCTCTATCTCACAGATGCAGTGTTTCAGCTCTGTCTCTTCCACAAGTACTTCCATGGTCACTACTCCAGTGAACTGGCAAACATCATTTCTCACTTGTTGTTAGGTCTATGAAAATAAGCAGCAGCAGTCCAACATCCCTCGACAATACAACTCCATATTCATTAAACCTGCTTCTCCTCTTCCTCATTTATTCCATCTGCCTGTTCTCTGGAACAGCCTTCCTCATAATGTGTTTCCCAACAAGAAGAACATCAATAGGTTTCTTCTTTCCCAACCCTTATATGCAATTTACACATGTCACTGATGTACTATAGGTTCTTTTACCTCTTGAGTGTGGGATAAATACTTTATGTAAAAATTAATAAATAAAACCAATTATTCTTTTAAAATAACTGATACAACCATCATGTACAATAGTCGACAAACTTTCTGAGATGTTTCTGAAGTAGCACTGCTAAAAATATAAAAAGATGAGCAATTTTCAGTATAAATTAAACTATAATAGACAATAAAGTTCAATGAAAATGAAATAATTAATAGGAGAATTTACATATAAATAGTGATTTTTTTAAAATATTTCAGAAACTGTTCAAATTGAGTTTCTTGGCATATTTTATTCATCTAATCTTATGTATGACGCGACATCCAGCATAAATATACAAAAATGGCTATTTTTTTCAAAACACATTCAAATATAAATGCACTATAGAAAAATTGTTGTCATTGTCTATGGATGCTAACAATTGAACAATACCATCTCTTTTAATGTTCAGCAATTTTCTTTGGTTATAATTACCGATGTATCATTCAACAAAAATGATGCTATTCATTATGAGAACTTCTAGTCTAAAATCACTCAGTGCAGTACACTTCAGGTTTTTCCAGTAAAAACAAAGTTTTCTTGCACATTTATCTTTAAGTTCAGAAAACAATTAGAAATTGTTACCATTTCAAATCCCATTTGTCATCACAGGATTATATTACTTCAAATGTACTAAATAATGAACATACGTATGGATCTTGAAGATCAATCCAGGTTTATTTGAAGATCAACTAGCTGTATCTAAAATTGCAGCATATGAAAAAATATAAAATAATTTAATTTTTTTAACCCTTTTTTATGCAATTTTATTATATTTCTATTCTCACATTTTATTCAATCTGCAGCTAACAAGTGGGTAAATATTCACTTTCTAAATAAATGCAATACTCCTTTGGATGAATGATGGATGAGTATCTTAGTTTTTGAATGATGCCCCCCCCCCTTCTTGAACTTGGCTTATTTATAAAGTACTTTAATCACAAACAAGGCACTATCATCTGATCTCACTAACCGATGCAGATTCTAACTTAGAGATCTATAACAGTATATACATGTACTAGGTATCCAAGTGGATTTCAGGATTAGCTGAAGCTATTTTCAGTAAAGTCTTCTTTACTCTTAATGATGTAAGACGGGCAGATGGATTTTGATGCCAACATTCTTTCATAACTTTTGTTACTGATGTTAATGTCTGAAAATAAAATTTAAAAAATGTAGTGATTTGAAAAAAAAAAAAAAAAAACTATTTTCTGCAAAAATAAATTTATCCTGATATATATATATATGAATATATATATATATATATGCATCAACTAGAACAACATTCAATTTTTAATACATAGGCTATTTTTATAACAGGCAATTCAAAAATTAATCCAACAAATGCATACAGTAGAAATTTTTTTTTTTTTTTTTACGCTTAGTTACAAAGTAAATTATACTAGACAAATTATATTCTTGTTTAACCTTTTACCTATGTGTAAGCAAACTAAGTTCATATGTGAAGTATCTTCATTTGTATACAGAGGCTGGGTGACTTCATATTACCTGCTAGTATCCCATAATTCATAGCACACTCTTTTGGATAAATGCTATGAATTATGAGAAAGATTACTACCCAGACTGGTATTGTTCGTTGAGGTTTCATCGTTGGGAGCTAGACTTAGGAAGATACTGCATCAATGCAGAAATCATATCTTTTTTCGTATACAAATAGTAAAATGACGTATCACCTTATTATTAAAATATCCTGGCCATGTCATCAAGATACTTCATGCAAAAGCTTTGTTTATTTACACATGGATAAAGGATTAGCATGTTTGCGCAAGGTAAGGCAATGTGATGTACAGGGCCGGCCCTAGGAATTTTGTCGCTACGTGCAATAGCATATTTTGTTGCCCCTTCCCCCTAAAAAAACTCTTTTAATGACATCTTAAAAGCCATAATATTAATATGATATTGCCACTGATGCCATCTGTTCAAGCCCCTAATCTTTTTCAGACTTCTCATATCTGCGGTTTCCAGTCTTTGGTCAAGTGTTTTACTTCTAACCCAGCTCTCAGAACATAAGTTAAAATTGGTTTGAACACTGTCTTGTACACAGCTAATTTAATGTTTTGACTAATTTCTCTCTTATTCCATATAAATTTATTCAGTTGACTTCCTACCATACCAGCTTTGCTATTTCCATATTTAATTTACCATCTTCACTAAAAATCATGCCTAAGTAGCTGAAATGTTTTACTTGTTCTATAGGTTCTCCATTCACAATGCAGTTGATATTTTCAATGCTTCTGCTTATTTTTATTGTCTTTGTTATTGCTAACCTTCATACCATATCTATTACAACAGTTATTCAATTTAGTCAGTGAATCTTGCAGACTTGTAGTGGATTTATTTAGAAGTATAACATCATATGTATAAAGCAAAGAGCTGATATTAACACCTCCAATTTTGATATCATGTTTAATACCACTTTCCTTCATAATGTGATCCATGTAGATAATGAATAACAGAGGGGATAATGTACATCCTTGTCTGACACCAGATTTAACATTAAACCATCTTCTCGTAATTCCTTCAATTCTAACTGCTGACTTACAACTCAAATAAAGACTAAGTATTGCCCGATATAATGCCCCACTAATACCATGCAACTGCAGACTTTTGAATAGCTTCTCTCCTGGCACCTTGCCATATGTGTTTTCCAGATCTACAAAACTTAAATGCAGATCTTTGTTATATTCCAATGACTTCTCAACTATTTGTTGTCATGTGAAAATCTGATCCCGACGCTCCCTATTTGGCCTGAATCTAGCTCATTTTTCACCAAGCTTCTCTTCCACAATCCTTCTCAACCGTTTCCAAGTATACTTTCATAAATCTTACCAGGAACACTAGGTCTGATTCATCAGCCTATGCCGGTTCTGAAGCCCGGATAAAATGGGGGGGGGGAGACACTAGATGGTACCGTGAACTCCCGTGAAAAAAAAAAAAGGGGAACGCTGTATCATCCCATGGAATTTATTTTATTTACCAGGAACACTCAGTAGAGTAATACCTCAACAATTCTCACATTCAGTTTTATTTCCCTTTTTATATATGGGTACTATGAGAACTCTACTCCAATCATCTGGAATTTGTCCCTCTGTCCAGGCCTTCTGAACTATACAGTGCAGCTACTGTAAGACTTTTATATCTCCATACTTGTGCATTTCTGGTCGAATATCATTTACTCCAACTGCCTTTCCACATTTCAGGCTTTATGGCTTTTTCTACTTCAAGTATGGATATGCATTCCTGACTGCATGCCTGGTCAGTGTTTTTTACCACTGTGCTGTCATCACTGCTTGTTTCATTTAGCAGTTTTTCAAAGTAATTACTCCATACTTCAAGGATATCTTTTTCTCCTGTTTTCATGTCACCTTTATCATCTCTAATTCTTTTTACACTCTTTCCTCTATTTCTGTGCTTCTTCAACAACCTCCAGAATATCTTGCCACCTTCTTGATATTTATTTTCTATGTTCTTACCAAAGTCTTCCCATGAATTTTGTTTAGTTAGTTTTACAATGTTTAGCTTTCTTACATTTGTCTCTGTATTCTCTAAGAGCACAAGCTGACTTATTTGCCATGAACTTTTGATATGCTTTCTTCTTTTCCTTCACTGCCTCTTTACCTTCCTGGGTCCAACCATAGAGTTCTGATTTTTCTGTCCTTGCAGACAACCTCACTACATGCCTCTCTGGCTAAGTCAATCAGTGTTTTCTTCAGGGCTTGACACTGAATCTCCCAGGTTTGGTTACTGTTCCCAAACTCTTTCATTTTTTTTTTGAATAATGTTTGTGTACTTTAGTCTACAGTTCACATCTGTAGACTAAAGTTGAGAACCGCTCAACTTTTATTCGCTTTAAAACTTACATGTTCTTCTTTTCAGTATGAAATTCAATTTTATTCTGCTCAAGACTAAATGGTGATCACTTCTAATTTCAAATCCTATGTACACTCTAGTGTCCTGCACCAGGAAGCAAACATTAACATATGAAAACATGAATAAGACTAATTTGTGAGCATGGTTCCACTTAAGATTCACTGGAAGAAGAAGAAGTGGAAGAACGAGGAAATTTTTTTTTTCTGAGGTATTAGAGAAGAGGCATTAAAAAAGAAATAGTTGATCCTTGTTGGATTAAAACAGAAGAGTAGGAAATGATTATCAGACATACAGAAATGTTTGGGGAAAATCTAGAGAAAAGAGCAAAGAAAATAATAATGGTAAGTAACTGCTGAATTTCTGTTCAGGACATGTACTAGTTATTACTGTTAAATTGTGAATGAAACTATGTTGTGTAATTTATTTTTTTTCATTCACATTTAACATTGCTTATTATATTTTAATCATGATTTGTATAAAAATTATTTATTATTCCTTAATTAAGGATTACTATTTAATTATTTATTCTAAACTTAACCTACTATTAATTTATTAGGCAATAATATGTGTAGAATTTATGATAACTAAAATATATATATAATGTAACTAAAGGTATTATTATAATTAATTGTGTACGTAATGAAAAAGCTGATTAAGTAGCTCAAATATTCTATTTATTCTTAATTGTGAAAATTTAACATTATGTAATCACTCATGTAGTAGTAGAGCATTATATTACATTAGCGAAATGTTTGCGTTCATTTGTTGTCATGGAGACGCATGAAGTAAACAAGCACGAGTCGAAGAGAGCGTGACCTTCGGACTGAAAGGAAAAAAAAATATAAATAAGAATTTTATAGAAAAAAAAAGAAAGAGTTTTGCGGAGCCTGAAGGAAGGTAGGATACAAGCAAAGGAAGTAGAAGAAAATTATAAGTTCTCTAGGGCAGAAATTCATGAGAATAGTGTTTAGAAGTGAGCCAAAACATAGTGAATCATATACTTAGCTGCAAGTGAAGTCAGCTGTGTTGTAAAGGAAAATTAATGCCGTAACCGGATAAATAAAGAACTGGACATTCAATGGAAAATTCTGATTAGTTCCAGTTAGTCTAGGATTACGTCTTAATTCTATGTTGCCCTGAGAAGAATTATATTGAAATTAACTAGTTTGAGGAGAATTCAGTGCCTTATTGATGTGCTTTTTTTAGAGTAGTGAAGCGCGATTAACAGTAGTTCAGTTAAATCGTTGGAGAATCTTTATTAATGTGTTCCGCTAACGTAAATAAGTTAACTCATAAGTGTGCTTACAATTAATTGATGTATTGAAGATTCGAGCAGGATAGAATTGAATTTCATACTGAAAAGAAGAGTGTGTGTAAGAATGTTTTAAAACAAATTAAAATTAACCAGCTTTCAGAGGTGAACTGTAAACTCAAATACACAAACATCATTCAAGAAAAATATGAAAGTTTGAAAACAAGAACTAAACTTTAGAGATTCAGCCAGAAAGGCATGAGGTGAGGTTTAGAAAATTTAGAATTCACGGAAGACTCAGGGAGTCTACCATAGTCAAGGAAAAGAAGAAAGCATAGCAAAACTTTCTGGCAAGTAAGTTACTTGTGCTTTTAGAAAATTCAAAGAAAAATGTAAGAAAGTAAACAAAAGCAATGGGGAGATTTTGGTAAGAATATAGAAAATAAATATTAGGAAGGTGGCAAAATATTCTGGAATCTATCAAAAAAGCTTAGAAATGGAGGAAAGAGTACTGTAAAAGGAATCAGAGATGATATAGGTGTCATGAAACTGAAGAAAAAGATATATTGGATTTATGGGATAATTACTTTGAAAGATTACTAAATGAAGCAAGCAGTGTCAGCACAGTGGTAGAAAACTCTGAACAAGAATGCAGTCAGAAATACATATCCGTACTTGAAGTAGATGAAATTTGACCAGAAATGCTCAAATGTGGAGGTATAAAAGTTTTACAGTGGCTTCACTGCATAATTCAAAAGGCAGGATCATAGTGTCGAATTCCAGATGACTGGAGTAGAGTTCTTGATAGTACCAATCTATAAAAAGGGAAATAAAATAATGTGAGAATTACAGAAGTATTTCCCTACTGAGTGTTCCTGGTAAGATTCATGCAAGTATATTTGTTAAAAATAAAATGAAGATATTAGGAAAGAGCTTGCCATTGTTAGCAATGGGAAATTCCTGAATGTGTTAGCAGAGCTAATCTCAGATGGTGTGGTCACTTAAACAGAATGGGAGAGGAAAGATTAGCAAAACTAGGTTTTCTGGGAGGAAAAAAATCCAGAGGAAGACCAAGATATACACCATCTGTCCAAAAAGAAACTGAACTTTTGATAGAAAATAAAAGACAGGTCAATTATAATTATTCAAATAATATATTTCCATCAATATACTCTCCCTCAGCTTTGATATAGCGTTTGGCATAGTCAATTAATTCATTAAATGAGTTTTTTATATCGGTTTTTGGGATACTGTTGCTTGAATGTTTTCAATGGTGTTGTATCGCTTTCCTTTCATTGGCAAATGAAGTCGGGGGAAGAGAAAGAAGTCACAAGGTGCTAAATCAGGTGAATACAGCGAGTGATCCAACACACAAACTTGGTTTTTGCTCAAAAACTGTCTCACAATGTTCGAACGATGAGATGGTGCATTATTGTGCAAAAGTGACCAGCTGCCTGCATAATGATATTCATGACGTACGCAACGAATTCTTGCTATCAATCGCTTCAAAACTTCAAGATAAAACTCACCATTGACCGTTTGGCCAGGCGGATCGAATTTTTTGTGGATAATACCCTCGGAATTGTAGAAATAAATCAGCATTGTCTTTACATTTTACTTCTCCAAGCGACTTTTTTTTGGATGCCCCTCTTCTGGTGGTCTCCACTCAGCACTCTGTGCTTTGTTTCGGGCTCATACTCAAAACACCACTTTTGTAACGATCGTTTCAAGGAAGATTTAGTCCTCACGAGCGATTTTAACGAGGTCCTTGAAGTGTTCAATTCGATACATTTTTTGGTCGCCGGTCAACTTGTGAGGGAACAAATCGAGAATTCAATTTACGAAGGACCAAACTCTTGGTCAAAATGTTGTGCACAGTTGATTTTGGAATCCCCAATTCATCTTCAATCAATCTCACGGATGATTTCGGGATTTGATGACATCAAGCACTTTTTAGATGTTAACTTCGCTCGGTCCAGTTTTTGGATGGCCTGGCTTTTCATCATCCTCAAGCATCTCATGACGACTTTGAAATTGCTTAAACCACTCATAAACTTGAGTACAGGATAAGCATTTCATCACCGTATGCGTTTCGGTAAAATCTTTACCAAGTTTAACACAAAAGCCAATCACAGCTCTCTGTTCGAAACTCATTTTCCGACCATTCGTCAAAACACACTGTCACTATAACTCAGCTTCTAATCAAATAAATGTCATAAACAGTTGACACAACACTAATAAAGGTTCCAGCTTTCGACAAAAAAAAAAAAAAATACAACAGGTGGCGACACTAGTTTCTTCTATTTTTGAAAAGTTTGGTTTCTTTTTGGACAGAGGGTATAGATGGATTGATACAGTAAAATGTGCCTTAGAAGACAGAAATATAAGTTCTGATAATGTTGGAGTCTTGACAAATAATAGATTAATTTTGGGGAAAACTGTTGATCAGAAGTTAGTAATAGTATAACTTTTTCATGTAGTATTATCATAATATCCATCCTCCCCCCTCCTGAGGGTACATATCAGGAATCTGATGATGACGAGTTGTTAGCAAGTTAATGAGGAAGAAGTTTTCAAAAGAATGAGAGAAAGAGGTAGACCAAGCAAACATTCCTGGAAACGGTATAAGGTGGTGGTGATGGGGGGGGGGGGATGATCAAGGGCATAAGGAGCGATTCTTTGTATGGAGAGTGATTGGTGAGTGAAATGTATTATATGACAGTGTGGTATATGCAGATACGCTGGATGACTCCATGAAGGTCTAGTGTTAATAATTATTTCTTTGCAAGTATAAGTTGTCTCTATTTACCAAGTGCCTTATGAAATGTCATCTTTTGTATTCTGAAGAGGAATATCAACATTACACGAGCTATCAAAAATCTTGTTAAGTTTAGTCTCACTCAGCAAGAAGTCAAATGGAACACAGAATCCTGTGATCAGATGCATGCCTAGTCCACAGACAAATGTCCCTCCTTACTTTTTCTTTTGAATGGGAAGATTCTAATTTTCATTTACCGTGTACACATTTATATATAAATGTGTGTATATATATATATGTGAAAAGTTTTTTACCTTGGGTATAAATATATATTAAGGATACCAAGTAATTTTATAAATTTTTTTTTTTATATACTCCTTCTCCCAAGTAAGCAAAACAGTTAAGTTTGTGCCTGAACATAGTTCCAGTCTAAAGGTAGTGCAACACCAGGACAACTCGTTGTAAAGGTGGGTAAAGTTCTGATCACTATTCTTAGTATTTCCCATAATGTAAAACACATCTCACTAAGAGATGTATACTGTTATACATTATGGGTGTGTGTGTGTGGGGGGGGGGGGTCACTACCCAGACCGGTTTCAACCTTTTTTGAGGTCTCCTCAGTGAGTAGCTAGACCCTGAAATACCAAGGTTTTTAGTAATACAGAGCCTTATCAACTTTACCTATACAAGTTGCTTTTACCTTGAATAAGAAACTCTGGATGAGATAAAGATGTGAAAAGTTTTTTTATCTTGGGGATAACATATATGCTACCTTTAGACTTGAATTACGTTCAGGCCCAAACTTAACTGTTTTGCTTACTTGGGAGAAGGAGTTAAAAAAAAAACCAAGTTTATAAAATTACTTGGTATTCTTAATATATATTGTCCCCAAGGTAAAAAACTTTTCACATCTTTATCTCATCCAGAGTTTCTTATTCAAAGTAAAAGCACCTTGTATCAACTTGTATAGGTAAAGTTGATAAGGCTCTGTATTACTAAAAACCTTGGTATTTCAGGGTCTAGCTACTCACTGAGGAGACCTCAAAAAAGGTTGAAACTGGTCTGGGTAGTGACCCCCCCCTCCCACCCATAATGTATAACAGTATACATCTCTTAGTGAGATGTGTTTTACATTATGGGAAATACTAAGAATAGTGATCAGAGCTTTACCCACCTTTACAATGAGTTGCCCTGGTATTGCACTACCTTTAGACTTGAACTACATTCAGGTGCAAACTTAACTGTTTTGCTTACTTGGGAGAAGGAGCAAAAAAAAAAAAAAAAAAAAAAAAAAAAAAAAAAAACCAAGTTTATAAAATTACTTGGTATCCTTAATATATGTATATAATTTTTAACAACATTATGTCATATCTCAAGTAGGTAGATTCAATCTATAGCTCCTGACTTCTTGCCACAAAAGTGAAATTCATTGGTGTTCTATCTTTTCAATTTTGTCTATTGTAAATTAATTAATGATAGAATGTGAAATATAAATATTCACAGTCTGAAATAGCAGTTGTATTTTAAGATAATTTTAAGTTATCAATAAGCCTCTTTCTTACATTTACATGTTGCTTGTTACTGATATAGTCAACTCTCACCATGACAATTGTCATTATAACAAACTTTCTCATACGAAAAAAACAAATTTCCAACAAATCTTTATAGCCACACACCAATCTACAGGCCATTCACTATAACAAATTATTCTTGTCATCCCTACAAGTGCTCGCTTTGCTAGAATCTATCAACCTAGTGTATGCAACAAAGCACACAGTACTACCACCACATCTGATCTGGACAAATGAAAATAACTGTTAGCTCAATGTTAGTAATTGTCAAGCTATGCACTTGGGCATGGTGAGATTTCTAACAGCATATTATATTAGTGGAATTATGCCTGGAGGAAATGGATGAGTCTAAGGATCTTAATGTTGGATAAGAAATTGAAATTCAAAGACCACAGAGCAAAAATTACATATCCAACTCAGAGGATAATTACAATGTTGAAATGAACACTGGTATTTAAGGATAAGAAAGTCATTACAAGGCCTTGATGTTACCACACTTGTACTGTGAAAAGATTTGGTCTCCTGAGTTAGTATAGGGACTGTGGAATGTAGATTAAAATGAAAGATTGAGGACACACAGAATGCAGACACATTGGTAAACAGCAGAAAGAGAGGTGATATGACGAAACCTATAAACTTCTGAAAGAATACAGGATATCAGTTGATGAAAATTTTCATTATATGGAAGGTGGGGAGCAGACTAGGGGTATCTCAATGGAAGCTGCATTTGTGTATGGTTAAAAAAAGTGAAAGCACTAAATTTTTCTTTCACAGAAGCAGTGAGTGAATGGAACAGTTTTACCTGTTGGAGTGATAAGTGATAGTGCATCTAGTGTGAATGAGCTTAAGAAAAGATATGACAACTGATGTAGGTGATGTATGACCCCTGATGATGACAATAATAATAATAATATAGATGATAAATATCATGAAAGTAGGAAAATGTTTTGCGGACTAATAAGAAGGCTTAGAAGGGTGAAGAAAGCATACAAATTGGGCTGAAGATCATAAATGTGATATAAAAACTGAAAATAAAGGATGTCTAGAATAACTGCTTTGAAAAATTATTAAATGAAGTAACAGGTTGCAACTGTGGTAGAAAATATCCACAAAGTTGGTTGATTTCATTTTTACTGGAAGATGGATTACTGAGACTATACTGTACAATTTCAAAGATTTAAATAACATGCAAGTAAAATAAATATGTAAAAAATATTATATAGGAATAAATAAAATACAAGGAAAGCATAAAGAGGCAATTAATAAATAAACAATTCAGGATATGGATTGGTTAAGAGTCAACACAATAAAACTAGGAAATTTGATTATAGCTGTAAGGAATGCAGAGAACTAGAACTGACCAGAACTTTTGACCCAACATCCTATCATGTTGTGAGGTATCCACCTAGATAATAAATGAATAGAGATAGGCTTGGGTTGGCAGAATAGGATTTAAATGACCAAACTGTATTCTGTACTAGATTAAACACAAAACAAAAATGATCATACAATGTGATGAAATATCATGCTTACTGGGAAATTGAATACCAAGTTAAACACGCCACTGCTATTTATGTATGGGAATTAGGATATACAGTGTAAACTCAGCAAGTAGACTAAATTTACCCTTAGCTGAAGTGAAGACAGGCACCAACAATGCAAAAAATCACCAAAAAAGAAGTGAAAGCAGCAAAAGAATCACACATGTACCATGTGATCATAAATGTTGTTAGTAAGTGTAAGAAGATTAAAATAGATGAGGTTCTGCTCAATAATAACTATAGGATGTTACATTCAGACAACCGTGATCACAGAAAGGAAAGCTATAGAAATCAACATTTATCATGAATTCAACATGATATCTTGAATGGTAGGCATATTTCAAAATTGGGAACTAGACAATCAAGCATTTGTGCCTAGTCCAGCAACAGATTCTACTAAGAAAGAAGAAAATAATCTTTTTGTCATTAAACAAGGGAATTAATATTTAAAAAAAAAAAAAAAAGGAAAAGGGGAGAAAAAAGGACAAGTCTCTGTCACAGCAGAGCAAAAAATGAATACCACACATATAAGAAATGTTTTGGGAAGACTTCAAGAAAACAACAAAGACTAACAATAATGGTAAGACCTGCTGAATTTCTGTTCAGGACATCGGCCAGACATTAATGAAACCATGTACCAACAAAGTCACATGGAGAGAAGAAAAAAAGAAGTAAGGAAACTCACTGACAGTGTTGACAGTGAGATCTTTGGTTCAGGATAAGGGTGTACATGGGATTTCAAATAAGAAGTGATTCCCATTTAGTTTTCAGCAAGATAAAAATGAATACCATATCAAATATACAAAAGTTTTAAAAAAGAATAAATGTGGAGTAACTTTCAGAGGTGAACTGGAGTCTCATATACAGAATTATTATTCAATAACAAATGAAAGTTTAAAAAACAAGAAACCAAATGTTGTGAAGACTCAGTGATTCAACCAGAGAGTCACATGGTGAAGTTTTTTTTTTTTTTTGCAAGGACAGAAAAAATCCTAACTTCATGGTGCACCCTAGATTCTTTTCCAGGAGAAAGCATACTGAAGGTTTCTAAGAAGTAAGAGAGGTACTTGTCTTCAACAAGTACCTCTCACAACAAGCAAAGACACCCAGAGGAAGACTAAGTTATAGGTGGATTAATGTGCTTAGTAGTCCATTAGACCTTAAGAGCTAATCATGAAGTCTTAATGGTTAGCTCTTAAGGTCTAAGTCTAATATAATGAAATAATCAGATTAACTGAATTCACATTTATTACCCAAATTATCTGTGTTTATTAATTGTAATAATAATAGAATTAATGCAAACATTAATACAAACAGTTTGCAGCTATAATGACTTTTGTTTTGTGTCATCATGAGAAATAGAAATATGATACAGTCAGATATGCAAATGAAAAATTCAGAATAATTTTCACAAACAAAACAGTTATTCTGAATAGCCAACCAGTTTTTTCATCAATCTGTATCATTAAAAGTTTTTTCCATTTCCACAATAACATTGTAGCTTATCTCAGTGTTTGATACATCATTGTCACTAAATTTTAATCTTAGTACATAATGTAATAGGTTTACTGAACTTCTTTTTTACTGGAAGCAACAGCACTCTTACTTTGAATTTTATCTGACATTATTAACAACAATAAAATAAAATAATAGTTGTAAACAGTTTATATTTCACAAAGAAACACCAAAACACAGACATGTAGCAAGCAGCGATGTTGTAAACAAACAGTTATGAAAACTGCACATCAGTTGATTCATGAGGCATCGTCGCTAAAATTGCAGTACGAGTGGATTGTCGTGAAGTGTGGTATTACTGTACTCCTTTTTTTCTTATACCGTAATTGACTTACCATTCTGGTTCTAATCAACTCCTTCCAAGACATTACTACAGTTTCAGAAATAGAATGACTCGCACTTTAGCAGACTCATTGGCAAATTTGCTACAGCAAATTTCTTTTAACATAACATTAATAGTATGGGACTTTGGTTGGGATTTTTTTGATAGTTTGTTACGGTGAGTGAATTTACTAAAGTGAGAAATGATTGTACTAGCTAGATAATTTGCTGCCTGTCTTGGCACAATTCTAATACTGTACAACAGAACTATCTTATTTGTGTCCCACTTATTTGGGATCCCTGTTAGTGTTCTGGCTCAATCAATTATGTAAAGATCATTGTGAGTCTTGCATATATTCCATGAACATGCATGATGATATCACAGTTGTATTTATATTGAGCATTTATTGTTCAACTACCTGAGAAAATAAAGATCGTTGAATATAAATTCAGATAAATATGGTAAAGTCAAATTGTTGCTCAAGTTCTATCCAACATTAGAAAGTCAGCAATTATGTTATAAACTTGACTCTTGGTACCAAACGATTCAAAGAAGTACAAGTAAAATAAATATTTTATTGAAAAGTGATTTGATATCTTATAGGAAAGCTTACAGGATCTGAAGACCATCTATTAGGAATGCTGGGCCTTTGGTTATCAATACACACAACTTTTTTCATATCTTCAAAGCTGGGATCATTAGGAACTAGATCATGAAATGGAGGTCTATATTCTTCTGCTATACCTTTATTTAATAATAATAAAAAAAAAAAAAAAAACATCTATATAACTCTAAAAGTATACTGCACTGTATTATTTCAATATAAATTAACCTTGAAAGTTTGAAATTAGACATGTGCAAATATATACATATATACTTTCCCCCCATATTCCATACTTTTTTTAAATACCCCATCCCCACCATTAAGGCCAGCTTACTTGTCTTAGGCAGAAGAAGAAAAGAAAGCATTTTAAAAATTTAATATGAAAAGAATTTTCCCCTAGCAGAAATAACTCATCCAAGAACCTGTGTGATTAACACAACAGACAACAAAGTTGCATCACCAACAACAACATGTGAAATTACAATTTAATATTATCCTGTCTTGCAAAAAAGATTTAATTTTACTTCTTCTTACTTTTGATAATACTCAGATCTCAAGGAAAGATAGAATCAAGTTTCTCTTCTTGGACTGACCTACACCTCTAGCATTTTCTGGCATAAACAGAAAATGTCAGTTATGTGGTGCATATGGCAGCTTAAAAATGTTATTACTTGATTACATGCATTTACAAGTGAAAAAAAAATGCAGCAATGATTTGCTAGTCTGGAACCCAATGTGCCATACGACTGGACATATTTATATTTTAATGGGCACTATTCTGCTGAAATGACTATCATCATTCCTCTATCTTCTCTTAAGCTTGTAAAGGCATGACCAGCTATTCAACATCTATTCACTTGTAGCTTCAAACACACAAAACCAACTTACTGTTCTCTCTTTCATTCTATCTATCTTAGTTCTTTTAAACAGCCTTTCTCACAATGATTTCCTGAAGACAAACACCTAACTATTAAAAAAATATCAATAGGTTCCCTTTTTCTTCTGTAGCAGATGTGTGCTGCAGATTCAAGAGTTGAATTAGAAATAAAACAGCTGATCAGAGACTAGAGACCACAGATATGATAATTCAAAGAAATGTTACATGAGTGTAACAGATGACAGAAAAAAGAACCAAAGGAAGATCAAGATTTAGGTGAATCAATAACAGCAGTGCCTTATTACATGCACATATAGAGGAATAATATATCAGAATATCAGAGCAAAAATATCACAATACCTGTATTGTCATATAAAATATGACAATACAGGTATTCTGATAAATTAGACTAATTTGGAGAGGAAACTGCTGACAAACAGTTAGCACTAATGTAATCTGATCATACAATACTATCATAATATTCTGTACAACCCTTCAGGACACATATCAGGAATTTCATGATTATTATTATGGCAAAACCAGGTGACTAGTGGTGTGGTGCAAGGTTCAGTGCCAGGACCAGTGCTGTGTTAATTTGGCCATAAAATGATATAGAAAATAATCTGAAAGAAAATATAACAGGTCCAATGGAGTTGAAAGAGGGCAAATAATCCCCTTGCATAAAGGAGGTTCTAAGATTACAGTAGCAAATTATGGACCAATCAGTATCTTAAGCATGAAGGTAAAAGTGAAGGGTCAGTTATGCCTTTAGTAATTTACTAATTTTTTATAATAGGGTAACAGTTGAGTTGGATAAAGGAAATGGCTACACAATGATTTTACAAAGGCATTTGACAGAATGCCACATGGAACTGTAAATTAGAACAAATGGAGATGGATATGACACTAGTTAAATGGATAAGAGGGTAGAATCTAGGTGACTAGTGGTGTGCTGCAAGGTTCAGTGCTGGGACCACTGCTGGTTAATTTGTACATAAATGATATAGAAAATACCTGAAAGGAAATATTCAGTTGTTTGCTGATGATGCAAAATTAGGTAAAATAATAGTTAATTAAGGTAATGTGGATAGCTTGCAGGACAATTTAAATAGGATGTCAGTATGGACAAAACATAATGGGATCAGTTTAATGTGAAGAAATGTAAAGTTATGAATTTTGGGATAAATAAATTACAAGCCATGTATCACATTGATGGCAATGGACTCTAGGAAATAGATGAAGCTAAAGATTTAGGGATGATGGTGGTCAGAAAAGTTTAGAGGACATATTGCTAAGATATCCCCATAAGATTGCTTGGCTATTGAAGAACACATTAACAAGTAGACACAAGTTGTTATTCCTCTTTATAAGGCCTTGATACATCCACATCTGGATTACTGTGCTCAAGTTTGGTCCCATGGGTTTTTTTGGTGACAAAGTGGTGGTGAGGATTCAGAGGCGAGTGACCTGTGGAATGTTCCCTATGAGGATAGATTAAGGGTGTGTGGAATGCAGAAGTTGGTTGATAGGAGAAAATAAGTGGATATGATAGAGACATTTAAGATGCTTAAAGGGTTTTATAGGATAGATGCAGAGGAAATGTTTCAACACTTGGGTAGAGGGATGAGAAAAAGGGGTCACCCCTGGAAGTTGAATAAAGGTGTGGTTAGTGGGAGTGTGAGGACTAGAATTTTTGCTTGGAGAGTTGTGAATGAGTGAAATGGGTTATCAGTCAGTTGTGAATACTTTGTTAATGGGTTCAAAGAGAGTTATGATAGATTGTGTCTCCCGCGATGAGTCTTCGGACTCCATTGAAGTGCCTGTATAATAATAATAATAATTATTATTATTATTATTGCCCAGTATCTCCATGGAGCCGAGAATCTCATTGTGGGAGACCCACATTAACGTTCATAAACACAAATTTTCCATGTGGTGGTGGTTTTTTCCTTCAGTCATTTCCGATCTTACATGACTTTGTAGGCATTGCCCACGAAGTGTTCGTGGTGATATTTTTACAGGGTAGTTCACCATTGCTTCCCCCTCCCCCAAATTTTATCCGGGCTCGGGACTAGCATATGCTGGAATATATTCATGACTGTAATCCATGAATGTTCATGAGGCCAGTTTGCCTATTCTGGGGGATGAAAACCCAAGTTTCCCCAGTTAAAAAAAAATAAACTCCATACCTCTGTATGAGACTAGCTAACTCACCTTTCGTTGAAAGAGACCAGATAAAGGTTTCTCATGTCACTGATGGGAACTGAACCCAGGTCTTTCCAACCAAAGGACTTTGTCAATACTGACTGAGCTACGGAGGCTGAAAACTTATCATACCTCTCCTTAAATGACAGGGCACTCACAACCAATTCTAGCAATCCATTCTGCTCATTTACCACTCTTCAAACAAAAAATCTAGTCTGCACACCCTCACTAATCACATTCTTAGAGCAACTTCCACGGATGACCCCAAGTTCTCTGACTACAGGTATCCCTTGCTTAACGCGGGATTTGATTAACGTGGCGAAATTAATTGCGGCAATCCCTTGATATACGCGGCAAGAGTTTTGATTAACGCGCCTTTAACCCTTGGAGCTCGCAGCTGATCTGACAGATACATGCAAAATGTTTATTATAAATATTCTTATGCAATTCAGTGTATAGCTTGGAGATCATAAGTAACTGCGCATTCTTTGTTATGAGCGATATTCCACACTGTTGGTTTAACACATGTTATGTAAAGGTTTGTGATATTTGACAGTAAATTATATACTGTGACCTCCGATATCAGTATAAGTTGTTTTTTTTTACATTCTTTTTTTTCAATAATTTCTAGATTGTACCTGAAAATAAATAAACCATCATGTATTACTGAAATAGAGATCCAAAGGCTTATTTATCATACATGTCCTCTAGGAGATGTGCTTTACATTATGGAAAATACTAAGGAAAGTGATCTGGAGCTTACTCCACCTTTACTACGAGTTGCCCATAAGGTTGCTTATGCTTGCATCCACCGAAACTTTTATTTTCTATATATTTGGCACGAAACTCTTGTAGTTTCTATATTCGGCTATGAAATAATGTTGGATTCAGTATCCACTTAATTTGTACCATCATATATTATATTTGCAGTGTTTTTTCTTTATGTTTTATTGCTTGTTTGCAGAAGCCTTGAGAGTCATTTTGCTTGTTATTGTAGAATTTATGCCAATAAGAAAAAAACTAAAACTGCTCAAATGACCCTTGATAACTTCTTTTGATAAAAAAATTGCAGTAAATAATGTAGGTACAAGTATTTATTAAACATCTACTTTGCATTCATTTTTATTTTTTATGGTACTCTTTTAGGAAAAGAGTACCATATAAAACGAATTATTAATACAGTAATCGATCATGAACGAATTGCAATTTTTACCACTGATTATTAGATTTGATTAACGTGATTTTGATATACGCAGTAACATCGAAGGATACATGTACTTGTCATATATTGAAAAATTTTCTTTCTGAAAATTTTATAAAACCCCTTTAATATGTTTCCATCGTGTCAGCACTTTTCCACCTATCAACTAAACTTTGTAACCCACACACCTTCAACCTATCCAACATATAGAGCATTACACAGAACTGTTCACCAACTTGATCACTCATCTCTTAATTAATCTTTTATCCAAGTGTAAGCAAACAAAGTTTGCACGTCAAGTAACTTCACAACTGGGCAATTTTTATTTTAATCAATGTAATAGCAGTAATGAAAATGAATGGATGCCACAATGCGATGTTTCAGGTTCTCTTCTTTGCAATTTCGGAACCCTACAAATTTCCACCGATTTCTTCATTCATTCATGCAATGCTTTTATGATGATGCCTTGCCAAATGTTGTACAGAAATGTCTTTGAACAAGGTTGGTGATTTTAATTCAGTTCACCCACAGCAAACAATTATCTTTCTCATGGGAGGGGTTCATTATAATTCAGTCTGAAATATAAAATAAATATACAAAACTTGTAATCCAAAGCATTTATATGAGGTCTAGCAGAAAAATAATAACAAATGGTAGCATTGTCAAACCGATGATGGTATAGTATGTTAGAGTGATTTCTGTTCTTTCCGTCAGTACTAGTTACTCGTCAGTAGGATAAGCACCTGCTTATCCTGCTGAGTTACACTTTTAGTGAGCATGTCTATGTGTTCATTACAAAAAATGGAGAAGCGAAATCTTGAACAACATTGTGCGATTAATTTTAACTGAATAACAGTGCTACTGAAAACTATGAATAAAATTAAGCAGGTGTATGGTTATGGTTCTAGATCACATATTCAAGTGTTTAAACACAAACAACAACACTGAGTGAGTATGGCACTGCACCTGAGATGATCGAAGTTCATCAGTTGTAAAAATGCATCTTCCTGATGCATTTTCTGGGTGCATCCAGAGATTGCGAATGATTGGATCTTGCATCATGACAATGTGCCTTCTCAATTCTGTTCCTATCAATTCGCAAGTATTTAGCCAAAAAATGCATTCCAATGTTGGAATAGCCACTGTACTTGCCTGACTTTTGTCACCCCTCCCCCAGCTCAAGAGCAAAATGAAAGATACATTTTGAGACTGCAGAAAACATCCTAACAGAGCCATAAATGAACAAAAGAAGACTTACAATCCTGTTGTAAGTCTGGTTCCAATGTTCCCTCCATATTGTATGGAGGGAACATTGGAACCAGTGCGTTGCTTGTGGGAAGAATTACTTTGAAGGTGACCACCATGATGCATCAGACAATTAATTGAATACATGATTTTATACAACATTTGTCTCATTACTTTTCTGCTTTTTATTTATTTATTTCATGTGCGAACTACGGACTACGAACTAAAAATGCCAAAATCAATTCTATGGACCACTGAGTTATGTAATTGGAAGTAAACGATTAGAAGTGCATCATCATTGAACAAAGCTTTAATTTTTATTAAACAATAATAATACGATATAATTATGTTACTATTTAATTTTAATGAGATAGTTGAGCTTCTCGGCCCTTGCAGAGTTGCTAGATATCTGGCTCAATATTGGTCAACTTCAGTCGAAGATTGGCACACACTAAGACGATTTCTGTATTTGATTTTATTTGAAGGAGCGATGAAAATCCTTTCTCAAAGACAGGTTGCAGAAAAATGCATGATGATTTTCAATGCTTCTTCTGATAATTCGCGAAATTCACTTCTCACTGAAGATGAAATCCAGAATCAAGCCAAACCAAGATTTCAGAATTGCATTTTAAGCCCACTGTCACTTGAAAGTGTCAGTGGGCTTAACTGTTCTTTTTTTGATAATGAAAGGTTGTTCTTGTGACTAAGCCTGAAATGGATCGCAAACTCACAGAAATTTCTTATAAAAGTTATTCGGAAAATATGTTTCAAAATTCTGTTTCAGAGTTTTGAGATGGTCACAAAACTCTGAAATTTGTTTGTCCTTTCCAGAAACTCAGAATCAACAAAAATATCATTTTCCACTAAAAAGGATTCCAATGTTGGAAAATGTGCAAATTGTCTTTTACATAACTAATCCATAACATGTCCATACAAAGTTTTTTTCTCAAATGCCTTTATTTTGTCCTAGGCATCAAGAACAGTTCAAGAATTTCCTTAAAGGGAGAGATTTAGTTCATTTAATTTCGAGAAAATGTCTGAAAGATAGGATAGTATTGATAACCATGCTTCATCAACAAGGAGTGGTGCAAAATCAGAATTACGTTCATTTACAAACAATAAAACTTCGTGCCATAATTGAAATAACCTTGTTAGTATGTTGCCCCTGGAAAGCCAGCAAAAGTTGTATATATTCACTGCCCATTTCATCGCAGAGTACTGAAAAATAACAGGTCATTTTTAGCCTTAATAAAATTAACTAGCTTTAGAGCATTGTATAGTACTGTTATAAATTCTGGTGACGCTTCTCTGTGTATGAAACAATGTACCCAATTCATATCCGGAGCTACTTCCTCGACCATAGAAACAAACCCACTATGCCTGTAAGGGAGTGAGCTTCATCCAAACAGAAGCCCATACATTTTTCCCACTAGATCCCTTTGTGTTTTATGTAACTGAGAGTGTGAAATATTTCTTCTCCAGTTGTTCGGGATGACAAATTTCTACAAAATAGAATATCGTCATGAATGCTGTTATCAGGTGCATATCTTACGTAGCATATTAATTGCACATCATTTGTAACATCAGTAGTCTCGTCTATTTGTAACGCATAATAAGGGCTCTTCTTAACTCTTTTGATTAACTGAGATTCTACTTCACCTGCCATATCATTAATTCTGCGACTGACAGTGTCATTTGAAAGAGGAATCAAAAACATCTTTAGTAACTTGTTGCCAAACAGTTTTTACCACATCTTTTATATCTGGGAGAAATAAATCTTCCCTGATAGAATGAAGTTTTCCTGTTTCCACTATGCGCAAACTTAAGAGACAGGATGCTTCCAGTGCCTTGCTATTAATCGAACCCATGGCCGAAACTATATCTTTCCCATGATTCAATGTTCCTAAGCATTGCAGAAAAAATTCAATTGCCTTATTTTTCACATCACAATATTTAGTTTCTAAATGTCGGAGTTTCACCCCTCTTTTATTACTCGTCATTCTGCCGCTATTTGTTGGTTTTTTAAAGTATCCATTTATTTCAATCATTTTTACTTACTTATTCAATTTTAATTAATTTGTTTGAATAATTTTAAAACAATTTTAATTTGTGTGTATAATTAAAATATATCTATTTATTTAAGTCTGCCTGCAGACCACCTATCCCATCATCATGGACCCAGGTTAAGAAACACTGATATAAGCAATTAAAAGCATACATTTAAAGAAATAGACATTAAAAGAATATGGATTAAAAGCATACATTAAGAGACAAAAATGCCCCTTGCATAAAATATTACACAAAAACATAAAATGTCAAATTTCGCTCATCCAGTGATTAATATACTTTAAAGCTGTTTCATTACACTGCATTAAATCTTCTCGGGTACATATATTATTAATGTCTATTAAGCAGTATTGCAGAAGATGATCCATGGTTTGTGTTTTACCACATGAACAGCTGTCATGTCTGTGTAGCCCCATCTGGCCATATTCTTCTTTGATCTGCCCATTCCAGAATGAAGTCTATTCAATGTCTTCCACCTTTGCAAGTGTAGATATAAGCTGGATGGAAGAGATTCGTTTAAGTTCAGAGCCTCTGGAGATTGTTCTTGCCACATTGTTGACCTTGTGGCTTTTATGGAATCCACCAACGGTTCCACTGAGTGAATAACTTTTCCTTGAGTTTTTAGCCTCCTATTTACTGCAACATGTCCATACAAAGGATGCCATTCATCATTTAGTTGTTGTTTCTGCTCATGTCTACTCTGTGTTGTTGTTGTTGTTCTTCTGATACGAGGAGGTGCAATACCAGACAGTGGGTATAGATGGTCAATTTTTGTTGACCTTGTGGCTTTTATGGAATCAACCAATGGTTCCACTGAGTGAATAGTCTAAGGCAGCTGATAATGTGCCAACACGTTTCATTAAGAACCTCGTCAATAATTTTGATGTGACGACTTTTCTGCTAGAACTCATATATAAAAGTTGAGGTAGTTATTTTAATTGAACACACTGTATAATATGTATTTTTAAACATGTAATTTTATACTCACCTCCACTAAGACACCTACAGCAGATCTCCCAAAGCACAAGACCCAGAGCATAAATATCTACACGACGATATGACTCAAATACCAGATTATTTAATGTTTCATCCAACAACTCAGGGGCCATGTACCTTTTAGTGCCCACTCTGTAATTCTGTCCAATGTTCATTTCACCTGTTGTTTGAGTGTGAGTGACAGCTAATCCAAAGTCAGCTATGGCACAGGTTCCATTATCTTTAACTAGTATATTTTTGGTCTATGCATATTAAAAAATATATGTTAAAATGTAAAAAGAGTAAAAAATATGGTCAACAATATTGTTAAATAATATTTTTCATGTTTTTAATGTCTGATTTATATTTAGATGATATTATTCGTAAATATTGCAAAATTCTAAGAAAACTAGGAAAACAAAAATGATGTATAATTATATATACTTGATATTGAAATGCTAAATATTAAAAAGCCACTCTGAACAGATTATTTCAAATTATTCAACTTAAAACAAGTGCTCATCCAAAATTTGCACATGAACTGTTTTGGAGGGAGGGGACTTATTTTTAGGAATGAACACTGGGGATGCAGAAGTATACCCATAAAACAACAACCATCTAACTGCATAAAACTGCAGAGATGACAACATGGAAAAATTTTATGAGTCATGTTCTGAGCTTGAGGAAAACAAATTACAAGAGAAATAAAAATTGTCATCATTCATTACTGTAAAGTTGTTTCATCATGTTTTCTTGCAGGTACTGTTCAAGTAGAATTTTTATTTTTGTGGCAATTCCAGACATGGATGATTAGAGAGTACACTATGACTGGAACAGAATATCACTGG
The DNA here is from genome assembly GCF_054136105.1 of Typopeltis vanoorti. Taxonomy (NCBI): domain Eukaryota; kingdom Metazoa; phylum Arthropoda; class Arachnida; order Uropygi; family Thelyphonidae; genus Typopeltis; species Typopeltis vanoorti. The sequence continues at coordinate 110,581,263 of NC_143563.1, forward strand.
CTGGAACAGAGAAAATATATCAGCATTTAATATAAAAATGTTCATGTAAGAAAGGAAAAACAAATAATCTCACAACCAAATATTTGATTCTGAGAGTATGGCCAGAAAATGAGTATTTCCATCAAATAATCAGTTACAGTGTTGAGAGATATACAGCACAATGAAAGTAGTCATCTGCATTCCTGCTTTTACCAAAGAGTTGCCATGTTTACTGCAATGGATAACAGAATGTTGAATGCTCTAAAAATGATGCAAGTACACTCAAAAAAGAGAATAAATAAAACCATGAAGAATGTTGTTTGGGACTGAAGCAAATAAAACTATGATGACAGTGCATTGTCTTCTTCTGACTGGTTTGTTGTTTTTGGCTTAAAAAAAAGTATGCAATTCTGACAGTTTCTGGCAATATATCACATTCACATTATTCAAATACTTGAGAAAACTAACACTACAAATAGCAGATCTGTCTGCATTTGAGGTGACATCACTACATTTTTACTAACAGCCAAAGAGGATGAGACCCTGAAAAACAGCCATATATAAATTTAAGACAAAGGGATACAGCATCAGATTATAGATCATTAAAAAATATCACTGAAACCATTACTGAGATTTTAACTTAATAAATGCAACACAACTCCTTTACATATTTTTAAACTATTTTCCTGTTTATTTCTCTCATTTTTTATATATAGAAAATGCTAAAGAAATATATCCAGGCAGAATTGATCAGAGAAGCAAGCAGAGGAAGATTATAATTAAAATACAAATCAAAACTTGAAAATCACCCTTTCAACAATAAAATCCTTTTAATAACCCTTTGAACATTAGGTTCCAGTTTCAGGTACTTTATCCCAAGTTTTTTTTTTTTTTGAATTTCAATACTACTTGATTAACAAGGTATAAAAAATTATTTATTTACTACTTTTATACAAAACCTTTCAATGATTTACTAAAGAGATAACTAATAAATGATTTTTATATATACAATAATAACTATAATAACCTATTCTAGTAGTAAGACTTATACGTTGGTTAGACATAACTGGTAATTAATTTACGGAATTCACAACGCATATGAAGTATATTAATTAAAGATACTTTAATGAATCACTTCTATATTTCGGCAATGTCACATTGCCATCTTCGGGAACATAAAGATATGGTATGTGCACTAAGGAACTAACAAAGCAAATGAGGAAGAAAGTAATAAACTAATTCTGTTCCTAAAGTCCTAATGGTGCCCTCTTGCGGGCTAATTTGGTAGTCTTGGCCGTTGGGCTGAAGTTCTCATAATGAAAGTCTCCCAAATTTGGGGCAGTTTCATGCACTCAAATTTGTTGAGGTTAGGAACGTTTTTTAGAGCTGCTGAAGATTCTTTGAACAATCTTTCATATTTAAACTTGCTGCGATGGATTATTTTTGTTTTCTTCCAACGAATTTTATGGTGGGTATCTAAGGCATGGTCTGCCAACCCAGAGCGGCTGTACTGGTGAAACCGGATGTAGTCTTGGTGTTCTGAATTCCTGATATTTGTTGTTCTGCCTGTTTGGCCAAAGTAGGACAATTTGCAGCTGCAAGGGACCTGGTATACACCAGGTAGGTCTAGGGGAAGTGGTTGGTCTTTGGTAGAGCGGATAAGGGATGCCAACTTTTTATATGGTCTGTAACAGGAAGTAAGGTCATATTTTTTGAGGATATTAGTTATTTTTTTCAGAGGTGCCCTGGATGTAGGGGATAGTGATAGACTTGGTGTAGTCTTTATTGTGGAGGGGGGTTTTGGTTATTAGGTTTTAGTATTTTTTGGCTTTTCTTGGGGTTATAGCCATTGGCTAAGAAAGTGTTGAGGATGTGGTTTAGTTCAATAGTCAGGGCCTTGTCATCTGAGCAGATTAATTTTGCCCTGTTATATAGTGTTTTTATCACCCCATATTGTTGTGAGGGGGGGGGGGGATTGCTGGTGAATGTATCTGCCAGTGTGGGTGGGTTTTCTGTAAACAGAGAAAACCAAAGATCCATCAAGCTGGCGGGTGATTGAAGTGTCTAGGAAGGGGAGGGTGTTGTTTTCCTCTTTTTCTAAGGTGAACTGGATTCTGGGACGTTGGTTGTTTAAGTGAGTTAGGAAGGAGTGGAGTGTGTCTGAGCCATGTGGCCAAATAGCAAACACATCATCCACATAACGAAGCCAAATAGTGGGTTTTTGTGGGGCGGAGTTTAAGGCTTTCTCTTCAAATGTCTCCATAAAGAAATTGGCCAAGGGTGGGGAAAGTGGTGAACCCATGGCTGTCCCCTCTATCTGTTTGTAGAATTTTCCTTGCCAAACGAAATAGCCTGAGTTCATTGTGAACTGAAATAGGGCTGAGATATCGGGAGGAAACTTGGCTTGGATGAGCTCAAGGGTTTCTTTGAGTGGGACATTAGTGAATTGGGAGGAGACGTCAAAACTGACCATTATGTCAGTGTGTTGGAGTGTGAGGTTTTCTATACTGGCTTTAAAGTGGGCTGAGTTTTTTATGTGTGATGGTGTGTTGCCAGTGTAGTGTGTGAGCGTTTTGGCTAAATGTTTGGCTAATTTATATGTGGGGGAATCAATGCCATCCACTATGGGACGCAATGGCACATTTTGTTTATGTATTTTTGGGAGTCCATATAATCGGGGGGGGTCTAGAGTTATAAGGTTTAAGTTTGTTGGTGACTTCCACAGGCCAAGAAGTGACCTTCTTAAGGAGTCTGTGGATAGTTCTAATCTGAGAGTTGGTCGGATTATATTCAATGGGGAGGTAAGTAGTACGGTCTCGTATTAAAGAATTTAGCTTACCTTTGTAGTCTTTTTGATTGAGTACCACAGTGGCGCTTCCCTTATCAGCTTTGGTGATTACTATTTTTTTGTTGTTTTTTAATTCTTGTAGGGCTGTATATTCGTTTTTGGATAAGTTGGATTTTGGAGGTTTGGCTTTAGTGAGAACACCGACTACATCCAGTCTCACATTGTTAGCGATATGGTTAGGCAGGTTGCGGATTCCACGCTCTATTTGGATCATGATTTCTTCAGCAGGTATCCTTTTTGGAGCTAGGGCGAAATTGTGACCACGTGAAAGTGCGGTGAGTGCTTCAGGCTTTAAAACTGCCGACGAGAGGTTGACTACTGTGTTAAGTGGTGGCTGGGGTACAGAAGTAGAAGTCTTTGTCAGGTTTTCGTATTTCTTCACGTGCCGATTACGAACTTTTTCGAATTCCTTTCTTGCCGATGTGCATGAGATGTCATGAAGAATAGATCATAGATCAAGGCCGAGTGTGTTAGAAAGCTCTTCCTCTAATGCCCGCAAGGTTTTGTTTTCGTCGGCAAGGAGAACGCGCGTCGCGGTAATTTGTTTTCTTAACAGGGCGAAGCTAGTGCGGTTATAAATGCGTAGAGCTTGCTGGAAGTGAAACGGTGCTTCAATTTCACACAATTGGGGATCACTTTGTTATCCCGGCAGCGTTTTAGGAACATAAGACGATTTATTTGCCTCGATATCTTCAACCTCAATTTGCCGTATTGACGGGCCTTTCGTGCGATTGCATCTCCGTGGATGATCATGATTCTAGTAGTAAGACTTATACGTTGGTTAGACATAACTGGTAATTAATTTACGGAATTCACAACGCATATGAAGTATATTAATTAAAGATACTTTAATGAATCACTTCTATATTTCGGCAATGTCACATTGCCATCTTCGGGAACATAAAGATATGGTATGTGCACTAAGGAACTAACAAAGCAAATGAGGAAGAAAGTAATAAACTAATTCTGTTCCTAAAGTCCTAATGGTGCCCTCTTGCGGGCTAATTTGGTAGTCTTGGCCGTTGGGCTGAAGTTCTCATAATGAAAGTCTCCCAAATTTGTTGAGGTTAGAACGTTTTTTAGAGCTGCTGAAGATTCTTTGAACAATCTTTCGTATTTAAACTTGCTGCGATGGATTATTTTTGTTTTCTTCCAACGAATTTTATGGTGGGTATCTAAGGCATGGTCTGCCAACCCAGAGCGGCTGTACTGGTGAAACCGGATGTAGTCTTGGTGTTCTGAAAAAAAAAGAGGAAAACAACACCCTCCCCTTCCTAGACACTTCAATCACCCGCCAGCTTGATGGATCTTTGGTTTTCTCTGTTTACAGAAAACCCACACACACTGGCAGATACATTCACCAGCAATCCCACCCCCCCTCACAACAATATGGGGTGATAAAAACACTACATAACAGGGCAAAATTAATCTGCTCAGATGACAAGGGCCTGACTATTGAACTAAACCACATCCTCAACACTTTCTTAGCCAATGGCTAAAACCCCAAGAAAATCCAAAAAATACTAAAACCTAATAACCACAACCCCCCTCCCCCCTCCACAATAAAGACTACACCAAGTCTATCACTATCCCCTACATCCAGGGCACCTCTGAAAAAATAACTAATATCCTCAAAAAATATGACCTTACTTCCTGTTACAGACCATATAAAAAGTTGGCATCCCTTATCCGCTCTACCAAAGACCAACCACTTCCCCTAGACCTACCTGGTGTATACCAGGTCCCTTGCAGCTGCAAATTGTCCTACTTTGGCCAAACAGGCAGAACAACAAATATCAGGATTTCAGAACACCAAGACTACATCCGGTTTCACCAGTACAGCCGCTCTGGGTTGGCAGACCATGCCTTAGATACCCACCATAAAATTCGTTGGAAGAAAACAAAAATAATCCATCGCAGCAAGTTTAAATACGAAAGATTGTTCAAAGAATCTTCAGCAGCTCTAAAAAACGTTCCTAACCTCAACAAATTTGGGTGCATGAAACTGCCCCAAATTTGGGAGACTTTCATTATGAGAACTTCAGCCCAACGGCCAAGACTACCAAATTAGCCCGCAAGAGGGCACCATTAGGACTTTAGGAACAGAATTAGTTTATTACTTTCTTCCTCATTTGCTTTGTTAGTTCCTTAGTGCACATACCATATCTTTATGTTCCCAAAGATGAATATGTGACATTGCCGAAATATAGAAGTGATTCATTAAAGTATCTTTAATTAATATACTTCATATGCGTTGTGAATTCCGTAAATTAATTACCAGTTATAATAACCTATGTTATAATAGTTATGCCAGGTAGGGAAAACTATGTAAAAAGCGCAAAATGCATGTTTTGTGCTACTGCAAACCCGATTTCAAAGCCATTTTTTTACACCGCATGCGTCCTTCTTCCTTTCGTTTCTAGCAAAGTACATGAATATCTTTTTTTTTTTAATAGTGAACAATCACCCTCTATGTATAAGCAAGAAAACTGAATCATAACTGTGCCTAGAGTGGTTATGGTGACTGCAAAATGAAAAGGTTTATGGAAATGTGCTCAGAGTGTTAGCAACGATACCAATGAATTACAGAAACATGCTTACCGTTTCAATTAAAGAAATGTGTTCATTGGTGTTGTTTCTTTAGTAATGCTAAATAAACAACACCAATGAACATGTGCAGCAAGTTTGTAATGGTCAAAGGGTTAAAGCTTAATGAAGGAAACGATAAGGATCTGGAAAAAAAATTATTAAATTTTAATCAAAATTAAATCACTTTATTACTGCAAGATGGAATAATTTCTTAGCTTAGAGCATCAATTATGTTATTTTTGCTTTAGTTAGGTAAGACAATTCTTATTCGTAGATCTTGCAATGACAGAACTCCACATTTAGAGGTTGTTATACAAGTTCAAAGGGTATGGAGATGCTGAGTCTAAGAGGAAGGGGTTGACCATGGTTGTACAGGTTTCTGTACTTGGACTATTGTTGTTTAATTTGTATATTAATGATACCTGAGAGGATCAAATAATGTTTAGTTAGAAGAGCAATAAGGTACCTATTTAATATAGCACTCTGCAGCACCACAAGCAGAGCATTATATTATTATGAATGTTTCAATAAAACTAGAGATTATGATGAATGCAAAGGTAGTTTGCATCTACCATTGAAGACAGTACTGAGTATTAACTTGTAAGAAAAATGAAGTTATTCCCCTGTTTCACAAACTCTGTTAATACCATATCTGGACTGTGTGTATTCACCCATGTCTTGAAGAGATTAGGAGACAATGAAAAGAATCATGGGTGGATAATCAAGATAACTGACTTATGGAATTATGCATATGAGGTGATATTCAAGGAATTATAGGCTTTAAAGTTTGAGAAGATGGAGGAGAGGAGATATGATAGAAATATGCAAACAAGATACCATAGCTTATGGCTGGTGGATTTATAACTCAGGCTGTTTTCCCTGGCAGCAGGCTAGGAACATGATTAGGGAGCAAGTTCTCAGCAAATGTGGAATTAGATGTTGTGAGTGTATTTTTGGGAATATATCCAAGGAGAGATATGTATTTAAATATGAGTGTCTAAACAGGTCATTCTTCGAGTCCTTGTCCTCCCCCACCCCCTTGAAAGAACATTTGTAATAATAACAACAAATAAAAGTAAAAAATTTATAAAACGATAATGAAAACTTTGCACTTATATAATACTTGAGAGCTACCACCCAATTAAAAAAAATTTCCTCCCCTATTTTCCTTGCTTCAGTTGAATCATTCAGGCCATGATATGACTTGTGTATGAAAAACAACAAGAGTAATTCTGTAGTAAAAAGGAATTTCTGACTATAGAATTACTTTTACATTTTAGAGAAATTATTTTGACGATTATATCATCATCTTCTGAGTTACATTATATATAACTTTAAAAAGTAATCTTAAAAGAAAAAGTACAAATGGCAAGCAAGGATTCAGCAGAATACTGAATTTTTCCATCATGCACAAAAATTAGCATATGTTCTCTCTCTCCCTGATGTGTTCTCATTGTTATATTTTTCTTTTTATGGAGGAATGAAAATGAAATTAACACTGTGCTTGAATCGTAAAGTGGTAAAAATAATAAATTATATGCTAAACACATTTTCTATAAATGTTTCAATCATAAATTTATAGTTTAAATTAATTTATATATATGATAATAACATAGAAGGTATATGAACAATTATACGAATTCCCAAGAAAACTTTAAGTTCCACTTAAAATAATGCAAGCAGTGAGAATTTCTGCAAATATCTCCAAGTAGCCCATTACTGTTTGCAGAAATGGTACTAACAATCATAAATTAGTGATTAAATAGAAAATTTAATGAAAGGAAAACAATTTCTCTAATACTAATGTAAATAAATAAATAAATACAGCAATCCCTTGTTTAATGCATCTCCGATTAGTGCATCACTTTTTTCCTATAACCAAATGTAATTAATGCACCTCTAAAATTTGATTAGTGCGCCTATATACATTGCACATATCCTTGTGGACATGTGCAATGCTATGCATTATGGGAAGGGTCAGTACCCAGACCAGTTTTGTCCTTTACTGATGTCACTTCAGTGGGAATCAGATCCGGAGATGACATACTAAGGTTGAAGTAATGCAGAAGTCATATTTACATATACAAATTGCCAAAAGGTCACACCTTATTATTAAATTACTCTGGATTAGAGAAAGTTGTTGGAAGTTTTTCCACTTTTTTGTACTATAAATTAAAGATATCAAGAAATTATATACTTGGTTTAATCCTTTATCCAAGTGTAAACAAACAAAGTTTGATTAGTATAACCAAGTGAAAAAAACTTCCAACAACTTTCTCTAATCTAGAGTAATTTAATAATAAGGTGTGACACCTTTTGGCAACTCGTATATGAAAATATGACTTCTACATTACATCAACCTTAGTATCACCTCTGGGTCTGGCTCCCACTAAAGAGACCTCAATAAAGGTTGAAACCAGTCAGGGTAGTGACCCTTCCCATAATGCATAGCATTATACATGTCCACAAGGAGATGAGCTTTGCATTATGGGATACTAAGGCAAGCGATGTGAAGTCTTAACTTCCTTATATGAGTTTCCCAAGTCCTGAAAATACTTCAGGAGCAAACTTTGTTTGCTTACACTTGGATAAAGGATTAAATAAAGTATATAATTTCTTGGTATCTTTAATTTGAAAAGGCTTCCAACAACCTTTCTCTAATGCAGAGTAATTTAATAACAAGTTTTATTTTATTTTTTATGTTGTGCCCATACCCAAGAGGTTGGTTGATCAACCTATCATACATTAGAACCGTGTATGAGTAGTGGGATGGGAAAGGAAGAACTTGTTCACATTTGATTTAAATGACTGTAAATTGTATTCCTTGGTGGAAGACTGTTCCACAGTGCAGCAGTTGCAAGGATGAAAAGAAACTTGTTCTGTTTATTTCTCGGTGTACTGTGAAGGGGTTGAGCAGCAGCTGCACATGTTCCAATGAGCTTAGTTACGAGTGGGAGAATTACTGATGTTATTTCAGATGAGCAGTTTCCATGGAAATATTTGTAGAATATACATACTGCAGAAACCATATGTCTGTGTGAAAGTGCAGCAGAGAGAGTTGGTAAGAGATGGATCATTAATAAGTCTAATTGCTCTCCTCTGTATTGAGTCAAGCATTTTGAGAGAGCATTTAGGGGGCCCCACCCCATATGTGGGAGCAGTATTCAATAGCTGGGCAGATTTGTGATTTGTATAATGTTAACAGCTGTTCAGGGGTGAAGTAATGTCTTGAGCAAAAGAGAAATCCTAGTTTTTTTGAAGCTGAGGATGCAATGGTTATGATGTGTTTATGCCAGGAGAGGGTTGATGTGAGGGTAATTCCAAGAAGAGAAATCTCAAACAGTCTGGAAATTTCAGTATCGTCAAAAAGGATACTGGGAAAAAAATAACTATTTTTTTTTCATGGGAAATAGTACAGAACTGGATTTTATTAGCATTGAAATTGATAAGGTTATCTGAACCCCATTGTAGGATGGCTTGGAGATTGGAATTGAGGGTGGTGGTGGTTGATGTTATGTAGGTTGAGGTGAGTTGTGTAGGGTAAGGTTTATCAAATGCAAGTGAGGAGTGTAGTGTGCTGTCATCTACAAAACTGTGAATTGGGTTGGAAGTTAACTGAAACAGGTTGTTGATATATAGCAGGAAGAGGGTTGGTGAGAGGACAGAACCTTGTGGAACCCCAGCATTAATTGAATGGTGAGAGGATATGGAGCCATCCACAATCACACACAGTGTGCATCCAGACAGAAAGCTAGCAATCAAGTCCTAGGTCAGACCTAGGACTTGATGGGATAGATTCCAGTGGAGCAAGAGAGTATATATAGGCAGCATAGGATAGGAGTCAGTTCTGGTGTGCAAACTTTCAGGACAATTGGAGGAATGCCACCAGGGCTAGGAGACTTTTTTCTGATCTCATCCTAGCAAAAGGATATATGGGGCATTGTATGTTGGCTGTCTGGAATGGTTGGGGGATATTTATCATCGTCAGTTATGCATGCATTGGAAGCAAAGTGTGAAGCCAGAAGACTGGCTTTTTCTGTGGGTGATGATGCAACAGAGCCATCTGGGTATGAGAATAATATGATGATGCAACAGAGCATAAGGGCAAGAATAGTGTGGGCAGAAGTTATAGCCAATTGCTTTGGCGAGAGACCAAAAGGCTTGGCTGCCGTTTGGATAGGCTGCTAATTTGCTCTTTCAAACTCTGTTTTGGAAACATGTTTTTTTTTTGCATCTGTTTCAGGGGCTTCAGTATAAGCTCTAAAGGAGGATGAGGTTCTTGATTTCAGCCAGTTATGGTATGTCTGGTGTTTCATCTGTACAGCCTTGGCACATCTTTTGGAGAACGAGGGTTTCATTAGGGAATGGCAATTCAGAGTACTGTGTGGAATGCAAGTTTCCATGCCTGTGAGGATTACTTTGCTAATAAGTTCGGTGCATATATTTAGGTTGGAAAGCTGCAAGCAATAGTCCAACCATGGGAATGTGGCATAGAAGTTGCGGAGGCTGTCCCACTTGGCACTGTTATAACGCCAAACAACTCTTGTATGGGAGCGTCTGTGTAGGTGTTGTTGCATGGGGGGAAGAGATGAGCACTAGATTGTGGTCAAAATTGCCGAGGGGGCCCACTATTTTCACTGTGTATTTGGAGGGGATCATTGGTGAGAAAGAGATCTAGGGTATTTGGGGAGTGGTTTGGGTTATCTGGTATTCCGGTTGGCATCTGAATAAGTTGTGTACAGTTGTTTGTGATGGCAAATGTTTCAGCATCTCTGCCTGCAAGATCCGTACAACTGGAGGAGGAAAGCCAGCTAGTGTTGTGGACAGTGAAATCACCTAGGAGGATAATTTTGCTGTTGGGAAAGCGGGATTGGAGAAAGTCAACGTTTAAGGAGAGGAAATTGAAGAGCTTAGAGTGGTTGGTTGTGTTGGGGGAGCAATACAGACAGCAAATGAATTTGACTGAGTGGGGGAAGGGATATTTTCAACCAAAGAAGGTCAAAGCTGGGATTCTAGGTTGGGTGCTCTCTGGCAAGGTATGTCAGAGCAGATGTATGCACAGACACCACCCTTGGAATGAAAGTTGTTAAAGAGTGAGTAGTTTGGAAGGTTGAGATAAAACTCAAATCTCACCTCCCACCCCAGCACTATTGAGATAAATAGTGCTGGGGTGGGAGGTGAGATTTGAGTTTCTGCCTGAAAGAGTAAGTGGGATTTGGTAGGCTGAAGGTGGTAGTGAACACTATTAAGGTTGGAGTTTAGGCCACGGATGTTGGAGAAGTGAATATGTAAGGTTTTGTGAGTCATATGTTTGACCACAAGGGTCTTGCACATTTCCTATGCAGTGCCTGCATACTGGTCTCTATGGTGGCTGTTAGTGGCATCAATTGGTTTTCACACAAGTTGCCAAAAGGTGTCACACCTTTTGACAACTGGTGCAAAACTTACTTGTTTGCTTACACTTGGATAAAGGATTAAACCAAGTATATAATTTCTTGGTATCTTTAATTTACAAAATGAGTGAATCAACTATAAGAGATTTTAAGCAAAGCTGCTGAATACAAAGAGGAAAGATAAGGCTGCTTCAAGTTCATCATGCATGCAGATCACTCAAAATCAAATTATTATAATGATTGAATTAGAGAGACTTCTTTCTCCATGAATTGAAGATTGTAACCAAAAATTGATCCTGCTAATAAACATTAATAACATCAGCACTGACCTTATGAAATCAAAAGCATAAAGTCTCTTGGTAACCTTGAAAGAAAAGGCTATCAATGATGGAAAAGAAGAATTATGAGCGTTTCAAAAAGAGAAATAGCCTACATAATGTTTGAATCACAGGCAAAGCTGCAAATAAGGAGGTGGCCGCAAATTACCTTCAGTTGTATGAAAGAAAGAAACAGAATGCCTGCCAAACTACATTAGCTCAATTTTTTGTTAAGAAGTAGAATAATAAATTTATATTCTGAATATGTTTTATTGTCTTTCAGCTTCATGATTTTCTTTTAACTAGGCCCTGAGACATACTCTAATTCTTTTATAAAAAAAAAATTAAGGGTCAAAAAAGAAATCTGAGGAACGAATTATGCTTTTTCCCATAGGTTATTATATTTTATAGTGCATTTTCAATTAATATGCCGATTTTAAAGAACGCATTAATCAAGGGATTGCTGTACTATTTTTCTAAATAAGCAAACTCACATAATAAACAAGTTAATATAGATAACACTAAAAGATCAAATTATAAAAACTGGTAAATCAAAAACCTTATTCCATATATCTTTAATGAAAACTTAGCACCAATCATCTTAATTACTTAGCCATATAATAATTATGAATGATAATTAATATAAGTAACTGCTGCAAGATACTGGAAACAATGATCTAATAAACCTTAGTACTGGCTAGTAATGTAAAGACCTATGCTGCTAATGAGAAAAGAAAAAACAACATGACTGGTCAAGAGTAACAAATAATAAAATATGCATACAGGTTTATATATTACAATACTTTCATTTCTGAATGGTGTTCAATTACAACAGCTGTTAGCTACTAAAATTAAGGTGCTCTGCTTGGAAAATTACCACAATATAAATAAATGATGCATAGCACTTATTTATAATGAATGCCGCATTGAATAATAAGTAATTAAGATAGAGAATTAAAATTGCAAAATTAGTGCAATACAAATGATGCACAGGACTTATATAAAAGCAGATCATCATCATCATCAAATTCCTGACATGTACCCTGAAGGGGCATACAGGATATAACAGTACTACATGAAAAATTTATATCATTACTAACTTCCTATTTACAATTTACCTCCAAATCAATCAGTTAACTGTCAAGATTCTAACATTGTCAGATCTTATATTTCTATCTTCTAAGGGACTTTTCACCATATCAATCCACTATATGTTGGTCTTCCTCTGGGTCTTTTTCCTGTCAACCTAGCAGTGAACACTTCTTTTGCTAATCTTTCCTCTCCCATTCTGTTTAAGTGACCATACCATCTGAGATTAGCTCTGCTAACACATTCCTGGATACTAACAATGTCAAGTTCTTTCCTAATATCCTCATTTTTAATATGATATTGCCATTCATGCCATCTGTTCATGCCTCTAATCTTTCTCAGGACTCTCATATCTGTGGTCTCTAGTCTTTGGTCAAGTGTTTTACTTCTGACCTAGCTCTCAGATCCATAAGTTAAAATTGGTTTGAACACTGTCTTTTTTACAGCTAACTTAGTGTTCCGACTAATTTCTCTCTTATTCCATATGAATTTATTCAATTGACTTCCTACCATACCAGCTTTGTTGATTCTGTTGTCTATTTCCATATTTAACTTACCATCTTCACTAAAAATCATGCCTAAGTAGCTGAAATGTTTTACTTGTTCCACACGTTCTCCATTCACAATGCAGTTGATATTTTCAATGCTTCTGCCTATTTTCATTGTCTTTGTCTTGTTATTGCTGATCTTCATAACATATCTATTACAACAGTCATTCAATTTATTCAGGGAATCTTGCAGACTTGTAGTGGATTTATTTAGAAGTATAACATCATCCACATAAAGCAAAAGAGCTGACATTAACATCTCCAATTTTGATATCAGGTTTAATACCACTTTCCTTCATAATGCAATTGATATAGATAATGAATAACAGAGGGATAATGTACATCCTTGTCTGACAGATTTAACATTAAACCATCTTCCTGTACTTCCTTCAATCCTAACTGCTGACTTACAATTCAAATAAAGAGTGCCCACTGACAGCATACAACTGCAGACTTCTGAACAGCTTCTGTCTTGGCACCTTGTCATATGCTTTATCCAGATCTATGAAACTTAAATACAGATCTTTGTAATATTCCCATGCTTCCTCAACTATTTGTCATAAAGTGAAAATCTGATCCTGACACTCCCTATATAGTGGATAAGGATCTGAAATTTAGCAGACACACAACCGAAAGTGTAAAGACACCACAAAGGCTTCTGGGAATGATGTGGAGGACACTGACTTGTAGAAGTAGGGAGATTCTTGTTCAATTGTATAGGGCTTTCATTAAGCTACGTATGGACTATTGTGCCCAGATTTGGTCACCTGGTTTTCAGAAGGACGAAGAGATGTTGGAAAGGATCCAGAGGTGACTGACTAAGGTAGTTTCTAATCTCTGGAATGTTGAGTATGAGGAAAGATTGAGAAGATGCAATTTGCAGAGTCTGGTGGACAGGAGGAAGAGGGGAGATATGATAGAGACCTACATGTTAGTAAGGAGTTGTTATAGGATCAGTGCTGCAGAGGTTCTACAGAAAATAGTGGGAGATCAGGGGAGAACCAGAGGTCATCCCTGGAAACACTATAAAGATGGTGTGAGTAGGGGAGTGAGAAGCAGGTTTTTTTCATGCAGAGTTGTGAATGATTGGAATGCCTTGGCTGAGAGTGTGGTGTCCGCGGAGAATTCGAGTGTGTTTAAAGCACAGTGTGTAGAGATGTGTGTATGATAAAAGGATCTCCCAGATGAGTCTTTGACTCCATGGGGTCTTGGGTAATAATAGTAATAATATCATTTACTGCAGCTGCCTTTCCACATTTCAGCAATTTGATGGCTTTTTCTACTTCAAGTGGATATGTATTCCTGATTGCATGCCTGTCAGTGTTTTTACCAGTAACAATCATTTAGACTGTTTCATTTAGCAATTTTTCGAAGTAATTACTCCATACTTCAAGGATATCTTTTTCTCCTGTTTTCATGTCACCTTTATCTTGTCTAATTCCTTTTACAGCACTCTTTCCTCCATTTATGAGCTTCTTCAACAACCTGCAGAATATCTTACCACCTTTTTGATATTTATTTTATATGTTCTTGCCAAAGTCCTCCCATAACTTTTGTTTAGCTAGTTTTACACAGTGATTAGCTTTCTTACATTTGTCTCTGTATTCTCTAAGCACACAAGCTGATTTATTTGCTAGGAACTTTTCATATGCTTTCTTCTTTTCCTTCACTGCCTCTTTAACTTCCTGTGTCCACCATGGAGTTCTGATTTTTCTATCCTTGCAGACAACCTCACCAAATGCCTCTCTGGCTGAATCAATCAGAGTTTTTTTCAAGGTTTGCCACTGAATCTCCAAGGTTTGGTTCGTGTTTTCAAACTGTTCATTTTTTCTTCAAATAATCTTTGTGTATTTTAGTCTGCAGTTCACATCTGAGAAATCCTCAACTTTTATTCGCTTTAAAACTTTCTTACATGTTCTTCTTTTCAGTATGAAATTCAATTTTATCCTGCTCAAGACTAAATGGTGCTTAAGGGACAAAGCTCTATAACTGAGAGGAGACCCTCCACATAGCCTTTAAAGAAATGCGGAGAACCGACCAGCGCTTCTGACCTAATGTCCAATCCTCACATTCTCGTGGTGCAGTCTGTTGGGTATCTACTTGGAAACTGAACGAACAAGGATGGGCTGGCAATTTGGGATTTAGCTGACAAAATTGCATCCTTATTGGCTTAAACCAATATAAAAAATGATGGTACAACATGACAAAATTTCATGTCAGCTGGGACGTTGCCCGGTTAAATAATGCCCCTGTTGTTTTCGCCAAGAAACCAGAGCAAACAGCGAAAAGTCAGCTACTGGAAGGAATCTGAAATCACACCCCAACTGAACATCACCAGAGTTAAAGATTGATACTATCAACATAAGAAGCCTGAATGGCAAAGAAATGGAGCTAGCTGAGGAATAAGATAAGTATCAGATCGACATAATAGGGATGACTGAAACAAAAAAGACAAAAACTAGTGAGATCTTTCTGAGCAATAATTACAAAATGTTATATTCAGGCAATGAAAATCAATGTATTTAGTATTCAACACTAAATACGAGGCTAATCTTCTTGAATTGCAGGCAGTCTCAAGTAGAGTGATGTGGGCAAATATCAGAATGGGGAACTGGACAATCAGATTTATTCGTGCCTATGGCCCCACGGAAGGTTCAACTAAGGTAGAAGTGGAGGCATTTTTTGAGGCTCTAGAGAAAGCTACTGACACAATGAAAAAGGAAAAGTTGGTCCTTGTTGGGGATCTAAATAGCAGAGTAGCAAGTGATTGTCAGACATTCAAAAATATTTTAGGAAAATTTTGAGAAAAGAACAAAGCTAATAATAATGGCAAATTCCTGTTTGATTTCTGCTCAGGACATGAACTGGTTATTACTAACACCATGTTCCAACATAAAAATGTGCACAAATTTCACCGAGAGAAGAGGAAAGGAATAAGAAAAGTCTCATTCACTATGTTATTGTTGATAGTGATGTTTTCTTACTGGTGCAGGACACCAGAGTGTACAGAGGATTTGAAATTAGAAGTGTTCACTATTTCCCTTGAGCAGGATAAAATTGAATTTCATACTGAAGAGAATGACATGTAAGAAAGTTTAAAGCGAATAAAAGTTGAGCAGCTCTCAGATGTGAACTGTAGACTAAAATACACAAAGATTATTAAAGACAAAATGAAAGAGTTTGAGAACAAGAACCAAACCTTGGAGATTCAGTGGCAAACCTTGAAAAAAACTCTGATTGATTCAGCCAGAGAGGCATTTGGTGAGGTTGTCTGCAAGGATAGAAAAATCAGAACTCCATGGTGGACAGAGGAAGTTAAAGAGGCAGTGAAGGAAAAGAAAGCATATCAAAAGTTCCTAGCAAATAAATCAGCTTGTGCTCTTAGAGAATACAGAGACAAATGTAAGAAAGCTAAACACTGTGTAAAACTAGCTAAACAAAAGTTATGGGAGGACTTTGGCAAGAACATATAAATAAATATCAAGAAGGTGGTAAGATATTCTGCAGGTTGTTCAAGAAGCTTAGAAATGGAGGAAAGAGTGCTGTAAAAGGAGTTAGAGATGATAAAGGTGACATGAAAACGGGAGAAAAAGATATCCTTGAAGTATGGAGTAATTACTTCGAAAAATTGCTAAATGAAACAAGCAGCGATAGCATAGTGGTGAAAAACACTCAACAGGCATACAGTCAGGAATAACGTGTCCATACTTGAAGTAGAAAAAGCCATGAAAGGCTTGAAATGTGGTAAGGTAGCAGGAGTAGATGATATTGGACCAGAAATGCTGAAGTATGGGGGTATAAAAGTCTTATAGTGGCTACACTGCATAGTTCAGAATACCTGGACAGAGGGACGAATTCCTGATGATTGGAGTAGAGCTCTCATAGTACCCATATATAAAAAAGGGAAATAAAACTGAATGTGAGAATTACAGAGGTATTTCTCTACTGAGTGTTCTGGGCAAGATTTATGCAAGTATACTTGAGAAACGGTTGAGAAGAATTGTGGAAGAAAAGCTTGGTGAAGAACAAGCTGGATTCAGGCCAAATAGAGGCTGTCAGGATCAGATCGTCACTTTACGATAAATAGTTGAGAAAGTGTGGGAATATAACAATGATCTGTATTTAAGTTTTGTCAATCTGGAAAAGGCATATGACAAGGTGCCAAGGGAGAAGCTATTCAATACACTACAGTTATATGCTGTGAATGAGGCATTATATCAATGCAATACTTAATCTTTATTTGAGTTGCAAGTCAGCAGTAAGAATTGAAGGAAGTACAGGAAGATGGTTTAATGTTAAATCTGGTGTGAGACAAAGATGTACATTATCCCCTCTGTTATTCATTATCTATATGAATCACTTTATGAAGGAAAGTAGTATTAAACATGATATCAAAATTGGAGATGTTAATGTCAGCTCTTTGCTTTATGCGGACGATGTTATACTTCTAAATAAATCTGCTACAAGTTCAAGATTCCCTGAATAAATTGAATAACTGTTGTAATAGATATGGTATGAAGGTCAGCAATAAAAATACAAAGACAATGAAAATAGGTAGAATCGTTGAAAATGTCAACTGTGTTTTGAATGGAGAACCTGTGGAACAAATAAAACTTTTCAGCAACTTAGGCATGATTTTTAGTGAAGATGGTAAATTAAATATGGAAATAGACAACGGAATCAACAAAGCTGGTATTGTAGGAAGTCAACTGAATAAATTCATATGGATAATTGAGAGAAATTAGTCAGAACACTAAGTTAGCTGTAAAAAAGACAGTGTTCAAACCAATTTTAACTTATGGATTTGACAGCTAGGTCAGAAGTAAAACATTTGACTATAGACTAGAAACCCCAGATATGAGAGTCCTGAGAAAGATTAGAGGCGTGAACGGATGGCATCAATGGCATTATCATATTAAAAACGAGGATGTTAGGAAAGAACTTGACATTGTCAGCATCCAGGAATGCATTAGCAGAGCTAATCTCAGATGGGATGGTCACTTAAACAGAATGGGCAAGGAATGATTAGCAAAACAAGTGTTCTCTGCCCAGAGGAAAATGACCCAGAGGAAGACCAACATATAGGTGGATTGATACGGTACAAAGTGCCTTAGACAGTAGAAATATAAGATTTCATAATGTTGGAATCTTGACAAGCAACAGACTGATTTGGAGGCAAATTATAGATAGGAAGTTAGTAATGATGAAAATTTTTCATGTAGTACTATCATATCCTGTACACCCCCTGAGGATACATGTCAGGAATTTGATGATGACTAAATTCTGATCACTTCCAATTTCAAATCCTCTGTACACTTTAGTTGTCCTGCACCAGGAAGAAAACATCACTATCAACAATAACATAGTCAATGAGACTGTTCTTTTTCTTTGTCTCTTCTCTCCATGTTAATTTGTGCACATTATGTTGGAACATTGTGTAAGTAATAACCAATTCATGTCCTGAGCAGAAATCCAACAGGTATTTGCTATTATTATTAGCTTTGCTCCTTTCTCCAAATTTTACAAAAATATTTTTGTATGTATGCAATCATTTTTTACTCTGCTATTTAGATCCCCAACAAGGACCAACTTTTCATTTTTCATTGTGTCAGTTGCTTTCTCTAAAGCCTCAAAAAATTCCTCCACTTCTACCTTAGTAGAACCTTCTGTGTGATGCCTAGTTCCCCATTCTGATATTTGTCCACATCACTCTACTTGAAATTGCCTGCCATTCAAGAAGATTACCCTCACATTTAGTGTTGAATACTATGTCTACTCCTTCTTTTCCTTGATTGTCATTACCTGAATATAACATTTTGTATTTATTGCTCAGAAAGATCTCACAAGTTTTTTTTCTTTCAGTTTTTGTTTCATTATATACATTTAGAGAAAAAAAAATCAAACAATGTTAAATGCAGGAATACAACTCCGTAACCATTAGAACCAAAGTAAATGATACTCTGAAATTATCGAATAATGCATTATTAACACACTATTATAAGGGGGGATTGAGTGAGATAACTTAGCAAAAACTGGAAAGGTTTTCGATAATCATTTCTATTTAGGTTTAGGTGATGAATATGACCTTCACAGCTTTCTTTAAACAATCTTACTAACAGAAAATGGGTTTGGTGTAACGCCTCAGTCTTATTCCAATAAATTCAGTGTTTAGAAAATACAGTGTGATTAGCAAAACCTAATTTATTAGAATTGATGTTCTTAATGTATTTTAGTAGACTGACCTCTATACCCAGAGACGTGAACAAGGAATTCTGTCAACTGGATAATAAAGAGGAGATATTTATTCTGTGGAAGTTGTAAGAATGAATTCAATTTATGAAATGGATGGAAGGAGACCTGAAGGTTCTTCTAGTGTAGAAGTCTGGCAAGCTACACAGACAAACTGCTGATATACTGGAAATATATCAAGGCACTGGAAATTTCCTCTGAGTAAGAACTAGGATGAAGTTCATAGTAATCTATTATTTTAGTGATGACACTAGAATGGTAGCGATTTTTCTATACATATTTCATGTACCTTCCAAAAGATAAACATCTTCCCCCTTCTTATCCAGAGGTTTACAAAATTTCTTGCCTATATGGTCTCTCAAATTATGGACAAAAAAGTCAGTCTGCTAAAATATGTTCAGAAGAACACCAATAATAAATCAAGTTCAATGATTTTGATAAACCGGGTCTTGCCAAGTCATGCCACATCTACTAAACACACAACATAGAGAAAGATGTGAAGTGTATATTCATCAACTGAACCTAAACAGAAATAAGCATGTAAAATTTTCCCAAGTTTGGGATGTCAATCTATTAAATTTATCTCTCCCCCAAGATTATGTTAAATAACTTTTTACTGATAAGAACTGAATAAATGATACTCTGAAATTATTGAATAATGCATTACTAACACGTTTAAGAGGAGAATTGAGTGAGATAACCTAGCAAAAACTGGAAAAGTTTTAGATAATCATTTCTATTTAGGTTCAGGTGATGAATATCACCTGATTCCATTCAGAAAAGGTTACATGCTGAACTACAAAGCAGGAAATTATGACCAACTGAGTTCAGTGAAATGGGATCGGTTGCTGGATGGAAAGAATATCAACAGTGCATGGGAAGCATTTAAACAATACATAAATGATGTAATATCAAAATGTGTTCAAAGAGTTCGAAGAATAAATAGAGTAGGAGTCAAATGGATGTGTAATCTTATTAAGCAAGAGATTCGTAAGAAAAGGACAATGTGGAAGGAATACCATTTGCATAAGGATGATGTCCGTTATGAAGTTATAAGCAGCAGGCTAGAATATTCACAACTGTTGTATGAAAAGCAAAGTCTGATTATGAAAACTGGCTCTGCTTACTAAAGACAACGAACAAGAATTCTATCGATATACTGCAAGTAAAAGAAAGAATGAATATGAAAGAATAACTATTCTAAATCCAGATGGCATGAGAGTTAAAGATGCAGAAGTGGTTGTACAGTTAATTAGTGCCCATTTTGTTAAAAGCTATCAACCTGGTGAACACAACATTGAGCTCACTGTTACCTCTTCACTAGATGAAGAAACACAAGTGTGTGAGCCCAGGTATTAGAGCTGTTGCACAAACTGAATAAGAATTCATCAATAGGGACTGATGGAATATCAGTACATGTGCTAAAAGAGTGTTCAGTTGAACTGGCCATTCCTAGACCAGGATGTTTAATATGAGTCTCAGAACAGGGAACATTCTGCAGGAATGTATGATAATTTCATTACACAAGGGTGGTGCATAGACCGATGTATCCAACTATCGACCAATTAGTATCTCAGGAGTGGTGGTGAAGATCTTGGAAAAATTGGTTAGGGCCCACATTCAGAAATGGGTTGATAATGAACAACATGGGTTCACTAAGGGAAGGTCATGTTTTAGCAACTTGCTCACATTCTATAACAATGTTACCACTGAACTAGACAAGGGGAATGGATACACCATGACAGTTTTGGATTTTGGTAAGGCTTTTGACAGAATATAGTATGGCAGACTGCTGCATAAACTGGGTTATACAATATTAGCATGGATAGGAGGATGGCTGACTGACAGATATCAAAAAGCGGTATACAGGGGATCTGAGTCTGCAAGGTTTAGGAACAGGGCACCCACTAGCCTATAGCCATAATAATAAGATAAACTATTATAAGAATAACCAAGATCTAGTTAGAAAGATATGGGAGGAGTATGGAGCAAAGCCAAGGTTTACCAGCGCCACCATCTCTTTACATGGCATATGGAGTGCAGAGCTTGGGCTTACACAGAAGGATATAAAAGTTCTTTCCTTGAGGACCCTACAGGGCACACTGGTGGCATGGCGTTGCCACCAGAGAATGACTACAATGATAAGTAGAAGAGTAAAACACTTGTAAAGGCTTAGCCTATATCAAATCTGGACGTGATGTAAGGGTAGTACTGCCCATAACCAGTACAAAGATTAATAATAAAAAAAAATAATAACAAGTGGTGTACCACAAGGATCAGTGTGCTTGGCCCACTATTATTCAATCTGTATATTAATGATATTGGGAAGGATTTGACAAGTGACACACAGTTATTTGCTGATGATGCAAAGATAGTAGGGTAATCAGGAATGCTGCTGATATGCAGTACTTGCAGAATGATTTGAATAGGCTGGAATTGTGGGCATGGGAAAATGGGTGTCAGTTCAACATCAGTAAATGTAAAGTCATTCACTTCGGCATGATTAGATATCAACTATCATATTATATTGGTGGGATTAGGCTAGAAGAAACTAATGAGGCTAGGGATCTTGGAGTGTTAATAGATAGGAAGTTGAAGTTTAGTGGCCTTGTAGCAAAGATTGCAAATACAACTCAAAAGATAATTGCAATGCTGAAATGAATGTTCACAAGTAAAGATAAGGATGTTATTTTGCCTCTTTACAAGGCAATGATAAGACTTCACTTGGACTATTGTGCACAGGTCTGGTCTCCATTATGATTCTGATATATTGGAGAGAGTACAAAGGAATGTGTTAAAAATGATATCGGAATTGTGGAATACTGATTAAGAAGACAGATTGAGAATTTGTAGACTGCAGACACTAGCAAACAGGAGAAAGAGGTGTGATATGATTGAGACTTACAAACTTCTGAAAGGGTCATACAGGATTTCAATTCATGGAATTTTTCAATTTATGGAGGGTGGGGAAAGGACATCCTTGGAAGCTGAGAATAAAAGCTGCCAAGAAGAGTGTGAGGGCTAGATTTTTCTCTCAGAGGGTGGTGTGTGATTGGAATGGACTGCCATTGGATGTTGTGAGTGCAAGCAGTGTGAATGAATTCAACAATAAGTATGATAGCTGGTGTGTGTAGTATGTGGCCTCCCTCGATGAGTCTCTGACTCCCTGGAGGTCTCTCTTAATAATAATAATAATAATGACCTTCACAGCTTTCTTCAAAATAATCTTACTAACAGAAAATGGGTTTTGTGTAACACCTTAGTCTGATTTCAGTAAATTCAGTGTTTAGAAGATGCCATTTCCTTGAATTCTAATGGTTGCAGATTCAGATCTCCTCCTGCATTTAACATCATATATTAGTATTATCATGCAATGAAAATGGTTATGAAAAACAAAACTGAAAATTCACTTTCATTAAATAATTAATTTCTAATGTAAGTATATTTTGTATCTTATGTCTACTGCTTATAGATCATCATCATCATCATCATCAAATTCCTGCCATGTACCCTCAAGGGGTGTACAGGATATGACAGTACTACATGAAAAAATTACATCATTACTAACTTCCTATCTACATTTTTCCTCCAAATCAGTCTGTTACTTGTCAAGACTCCAACATTATCAGATCTTATATTTCTATCATCTAAGGCACTTTGTACCGTATCAATCCACCTATATCTTGGTCTTCCTCTGGGTCGTTTTCCTGCCAACCTGGCAGAGAACACTTGTTTTGCTAATCTTTCCTCTCCCATTCTATTTAAGTGACCATACCATCTGAGATTAGCTCTGCTAACGCATTCCTGGATGCTGACAATGTCAAGTTCTTTCCTAATATCCTCATTTTTAATATGATATTGCCATTGATGCCATCTGTTCACGCCTCTAATCTTTCTCAGGACTCTCATATCTGCGGTCTCTAGTCTTTGGTCAAGTGTTTTACTTCTGACCCAGCTCTCAGATCCATAAGTTAAAATTGGTTTGAACACAGTCTTGTATACAGCTAATTTAGTGTTCCGACTAATTTCTTTCTTATTCCATATGAATTTATTCAATTGACTTCCCACCATACCAGCTTTGCTGATTCTGTTGTCTATTTCTATATTTAGTTTACCATCTTCAGTAAAAATTGTGCCTAAGTAGCTGAAATGTTTTACTTGTTCCACAGGTTCTCCATTCACAACACAGTTGACATTTTCAATGATTCTGCCTATTTTCATTGTCTTTGTCTTTTTATTGCTGACCTTCATACCATATCTATTACAACAGCTATTCAATTTAGTCAGAGAATCTTGCAGACTTGTAGCGGATTTATTTAGAAGTATAACATCATCCGCATAAAGCAAAGAGCTGACATTAACATCTCCAATTTTGATATCAGGTTTAATACCACATTCCTTCATAATGTGATCCATATAGATAATGAATAACAGAGGGGATAATGTACATCCTTGTCTCACACCAGATTTAACATTAAACCATCTTCCTGTACTTCCTTCAATTCTAACTGCTGACTCACAACTCAAATAAAGACTAAGTATTGCTTGATATAATGCCCCATTGACACCATATAACTGCAGCGTATTGAATAGCTTCTCTCTTGGCACCTTGTCATATGCCTTTTCCAAATCGACAAAACTTAAATACAGATCTTTGTTATATTCCCATGCTTTCTCGACTATTTGTCGTAAAGTGAAGATCTGATCCTGACAGCCTCTATTTGGCCTGAATCCAGCTTGTTCTTCACCAAGCTTTTCTTCCACAATTCTTCTCAACCGTTTCTCAAGTATACTTGCATAGATCTTGCCAGGAACACTCAGTAGGGAAATACCTCTGTAATTCTCACATTCAGTTTTATTTCCCTTTTTATATATAGGTACTATGAGAGCTCTACTCCAATCATCGGGAATTCGTCCCTCTGTCCAGGCTTTCTGAACTATGCAGTGCAGCCACTGTAAGACTCTTATACCACCATACTTCAGCATTTCTGGTCGAATATCATCTACTCCTGCTGCCTTTCCACATTTCAAGCCTTTGATGGCTTTTTCTACTTCTAGTATGGATATGTATTTCTGACTGCATGCCTGGTCAGTGTTTTTTATCACTGTGCTGTCATCACTGCTTGTTTCATTTAGCAGTTTTTCAAAGTAATTACTCCATACTTCAAGGATATCTTTTTCTCCTGTTTTCATTTCACCTTTATCATCTCTAATTCCTTTTACAGCACTCTTTCCTCCATTCCTAAGCTTCTTCAACAACCTCCAGAATATTTTGCCACCTTCTTGATATTTATTTTCTATATTCTTGCCAAAGTCCTCCCATGACTTTTGTTTAGCTAGTTTTACACACTGTTTAGCTTTCTTACATTTGTCTCTGTATTCTGTAAGAGTAAAAGCCGACTTATTTGCCAGGAACTTTTGATATGCTTTCTTCTTTTCCTTCACTACCTCTTTAACTTCCTGTGTCCACCAGGGAGTTCTGATTTTTTTATCCTTGCACACAACCTCACCACATGCCTCTCTGGCAGAATCAATCAATGTTTCCTTCAGAGTTTGCCACTGAATCTCCAAGGTTTGATTCCTGTTCTCAAACTCTTTCATTTTATTTTCAATAATATTTCTGTATTTTAGTCTACAGTTCACATCTGAGAGCTGCTCAACTTTTATTCGCTTTAAAACTTTCTTACATGTTATTCTTTTCAATATGAAATTCAATTTAATCCTGCTCAAGACTAAATAGTGATCACTTCCAATTTCAAATCCTCTGTACACTCTGGTGTCCTGCACCAGGGAGAAAACATCACTATCAACAATAACATAGTCAATGAGACTTTTCTTATTCCTAGCCTCTTCTCTCCATGTGAATTTGTGCACATTTTTATGTTGGAACATGGTGTTAGTAATAACCAGTCCATGTCCTGAGCAGAAATCCAACAGATATTTGCCATTATTATTAGCTTTGCTCTTTTCTCCAAATTTTCCCAAAATATTTTTGTATGTCTCACAATCATTTCCTACTCTACTATTTAGATCCCCAACAAGGACCAACTTTTCATTTTTCATTGTGTCAGTTGCTTTTTCTAAAGCCTCAAAAAATTCCTCCACTTCTACCTTAGTAGAACCTTCTGTGGGACCATAGGCACAAATAAGTCTCATTGTCCAGTTCCCCATTCTCATATTTGCCCACATTACTCTACTTGAGACTGACTGCCATTCAAGAAGATTAGCCTCGTATTTTGTGTTGAATACTATGGCTACTCCTTCTTTTCCTTGATTGTCATTGCCTGAATATAACATTTTGTATTTATTGCTCAGAAAGATCTCACCAGTTTTGATCTTTTTTGTTTCAGTCACCCCTATTATGTCGATCTGGTACTTATCTAATTCCTCAGCTAGCTCCATTTCTTTGCCATTCAGGCTTCTTACGTTGATAGTACCGATCTTTAACTCTGGTGATGTTGAGTTGGGGTTTGTTTTCAGATTTGTTCCAGTAGCTGACTTTTCGCTGTTCGCCCTGGTTCCCTGGCGAAAACAACGGGGGCCTTGTTTAACCGGGCGACGCCCCAGCCGGCATGAAATTTTGTCATGTTGTACCATCATTTTTTATTTTGGTTTAACCAATAAGAATACAATTTGGTCGGCTAAATCCCAAATTGCCAGCCCATCCTCGTTCGTTCAGTATCAAAGTAGATACCCAACAGGGTGCACCACGAGAAGGTGAGGATTGGACATTAGGTCAGAAGCCCTGGTCGGTTCTCCGCATTCCTGTAAAGGCTATGTGGAGGTCTCCTCTCAGTTATACAGCTTTGACCCTTAAGCACCCCCTGCTTATAGATGTACATTTGTATTAATATAAGCATTCATTAAGTACTTGATATATAGTGATTTATCTATTATCTGAATATTATATTAATTATTATATGAATATTAAATTAACGAGTCTCACATAATCAAATTACAATTTTTCAAAGCAACCTTGTTCTATGTTTGCCACCAGAGACATAATGTGACCAAAACTGGCTATGTCTTCTCATTGGCTATATGTATGTAGGTATTTGAGGAGATAAAAATTATAATTATAACTCTTCAGTGATAAGATGATTTGTTTAATTTTTATGCCTACATTAGAAGTGCTCTAATTAAACTATGATAGGTTCAAAGGCACCTACCAGGTGCATCCCTGTGTGGCAGATGGAGGGAACCCCTGACATGGAACTTGTTTCCTGTTAGGGCTGTCCATGTAGACCCAGAAAGCTACTACTTACTAAGGAACCTGAAAAGAAAAAGCCTCAAACTGGACAGACCAAATGGGTACAACTCAAAGAACAACTATTAGATTATGATTTTTGGATATGGAATACAAGAACATTATATAAGCTGAGAGCACCTAAAGCACTCACATCAGAAATTCATTGATACAAATTAAACTTCAACAGCATTACAAATATCAAAATAATTATTAAAATCATTTCTGAACCAAACAAATATAATTTCCCAAATTTTTGGAAGGTTTTCAATCTGTCCCCCCCCCCTCCCCAATTTCTATATGTTGTTGTTATGTGCTATCCAGCTGTTTTTGACTCTTGATGATCTTGTGCTCTCCATCCCACTCGGCCTCTTGTCCTTTCTTTCAGCAGCTGTTCAGATCTCCAATATGGACTCTTTTTACTTCTTCCATTTTCTTTGTCATCAGCTTGTTCTAATGACTCAAAAAAATTCCTTAACTTCTTCCTTAGATGAAACATCTGAGGGACCATAGGCACAAATAAATGTAATTTTCCATTTTCCCATTTTGCAGTGTGTCCAGACCACTCTACTTGAAACTGCTTTCCAATCAAGAAGTTTATCATCATGTACGTCTACCTTTCCTTGATCATTATTGCCCAAAATAATATCCTATATTATTTAGTAAGATCTCACCTGCTTTTGCCTTCTTTGCTTCGGTAATGCCACTTATGCCCACATGGTACTTTTCCGATTCTTCTGCAAGTTTGATTTCCTTCTTCACTAAAAATCGTGCCTAAGTAGCCAAGATATTTTACCTATTCTATAGGTTCTCCATTCACAATGAAGTTGACATTTTCAATGCTTCTGCCTATTTTCATTGTTTTTATCTTGTTATTACTGATCTTCATACCACATCTATTACAATAGTCATTCAATTTAGTCAGGGAATCTTGCAGACTTGTAGCAGATTTATTTTGAAGTATAACATTGTCCACATAAAACAAAGAGCTGAGATTAACATCTGCAATTTTGATATCAGGTTTAATACCACTTTCCTTCATAATGTGATCCATATAGATAATGAATAACAGAGGTGATAATGTACATTCTTGTCTGACACTAGATTTAACATTAAACCACCTTCCCATTAAATCTCCTTCAATTGTAACTGCTGACTTCAACTTAAATAAAGACTAAGAATCACTTGATATAATGCCTCATTGACACAAATATAACTGTAGTGTTTTGAATAGCTTTCTTCTTGGCACTTCTTCTTGTCTTTATTAGATCTACAAAACTTAAATACAGATCTTTGTATTTAACAATTGGAAATATAATAGAGGAATGAACTAACTGCATCAGTTGCAGAATCATATTAAAAATGAAGATATACATTGTAAACATTCAAGAATGTGTGAGTAGAACTAATCCAAATTGATAAACATACTGTTTGGATTAGATCTTGTTTTTGATCTTTTTCTGCTAATAAAGCAGAAAAAGATCAAAATCAAGGTGGGCTGATGCAGTCAGAAGTAGATTAGAAGACAGAAATATAGATCTGAAAATACAGGAGCAGTGATAAGTGACAGTCCCCGTGCGGTGGCCGGGGAATAAGAATAGCCCCGCTGTAGTCCATGCATGTCATATGAGGTGACTTAATGGATACCCAGTGTCTAGGGGTATAGCTGGGTCACCCTGTCTCCAGGGGTCATAAATATGGAGGCCTGGTCCTCCAAGTTGGGGGCTGGGCTGACAACCTCACTCATGAAAAAAACATCTTTTTACGAAATCTAAAGACATGACTGCTGGATGGACTAAACGGCGACAAAATGGCAAATGTCTTAAGGATTTGAAAATTGGATCATGGAACATACTTTCTCTTTACCGATCTGGAGCTTTAAAAATGCTGCTGGAGCAATTGGATAAATACAGGATACTTGTTATGGCTATACAAGAAATGAGATGGACAGGAGAGGTGATTATGGAAAAGAAAAATCATATTTTTTATAGCCCCGAAAAGAAAGATAATGTGTTTGGAACAGGTTTCATTCTAAACAAGAGGATAAAACACCTTATCACTTCAAAGCAAACTCACCTCAAATGTGTAGGTTACAAATTAAAGGACAGTTTTTTAACTACAGTTTTATCTGTGTACATGCTCCAACTGAAGAAAAGAATGATGCTGAAAAAGAGTTGTTTTATGAT
Source organism: Typopeltis vanoorti (assembly GCF_054136105.1). Classification (NCBI taxonomy): domain Eukaryota; kingdom Metazoa; phylum Arthropoda; class Arachnida; order Uropygi; family Thelyphonidae; genus Typopeltis; species Typopeltis vanoorti. The sequence continues at coordinate 110,609,707 of NC_143563.1, forward strand.
GAATTAGATAAGATCTATAGGGAATGTCCAAAGAGAGATGTAAAAATTATTATAGGATTTAAATGCCAAGATAGGTAAAGAGGTACACACAAGCCAACCATTAGGAAATATAGTTTACATAATGAGACTAGATTGATCAACTTTGCTTCTTCAAGAAATATGGTTATTGGTAATACAATGTTTAACCATAAAGATTTTCATAAAATGACCTGGAAGTCCTGATGGAGGCACTTTTAACCAAACTGATCATCTTTTAATAGATGCAAGACACCTATCCAATTTGATTGATGTTAGAACCTACAAAGGAGCAAATATTGATTCTGATCACTATTTGATTATATCAAATATTAAAAGCAGAATCTCTAATGCAAGGAAGATATATGAGTCCCATGCTAGAAAGTTTAATAAGGAAAGATTGAAGGAATTAGAAGTTAAAGCCAAATATGGTGAGAGAATCAGTGAAAACCTGCCTGGTCTAACCATTGTGAGAGTGTTAATGAAACTTGAGATGTTCTTAGGGATGTCATAGTGACAACAGCAGACATAGTATTAGGAAAAGTCAGTAGAGTTAAGTATAACCATTGGTTTGATGCCGAATGTGAACATGTACCTGTATTAAAAAATGAGGCATATAAACAAATGCAGCAAAGGAACCACACTCATAAAGCTGTGGAGGAATATCGTTTGGCTAGAAAAGAAGAAAAAAGAGTGCATAAGAATAGAAAGAAGAAATACTATGAGGATGAACTTAAGGAATTGGAACATCTCAGAAGTATGAATGAAAGCAGATCTTTCTATCAAAAGTTAAATAGTAGTTGGAAATATTTCTAGCCTAGAACAACGTTATGTAGGGATAAGGACAGTATAATTTTGAGTGGGAATGAAATGATACTAGGCAGAGCATTTCGATGAACTACTGAATTCAAATATATCTGAACAATTAGATGATATGGAAGAGAGCCAAGACCTAGAAGATGTTGAACCAGTACCAACAGATGCAGAAGTGGAGGTAGCTATTAAAAAAACTTAAGAACAATAAGGCCCCAAGAATGGATAGGATAAAAGTTGTCTTACAAGTACTTTGTACATCATTGTCTTTGTTTTTCTTGGGATCAGAAATTAATTGTAAAAATTATATCAGTACTGAGATTCAGAGATGCATTCTTTCCACAAATAGATGCTTTTGTGGACTTAGGAAACACCTCAAGTCGCACCTGGTATCAAGAAAAACAAAGATAATGATGTACAAAGTAATTGTAAGATCAGTGTTAACCTATGCCTCTGAAAACTGGGTATTATCAATGGCAGATGAAGGATTGCTAGGTCTGTTTGAAAGAAAAGTTTCTTAGCTTTATTTTTGAAGCAGGACAAGAGAATGGTATGTGGAGGAAAAGACATAACCATGAACTATATAGATTATTTAATGAGCCAGACATTATTAAATACATAAAAATAAATCGATTAAGTTGGGCTGGACACATTATATGTATGGATAGTAATAGAATAGTTAAGAACATGTTTAATGCTAAGCCAGAAGAAAAAGAAAAATTGGAAGACCTAAATTAAGATGGGAAGATGGAGTGATGCAAGATAATATGGTTTTAGGAGTCAAAAATTGGAGGAGTTTGACAATGAATAAGGAAGGTTGGCAGAAGTTTCTGAAGAAGGCCAGGGCCCATGTAGGGCAATCAAGCTGATGATAAGTGACAGACTAATTTGGAGAAAAATTGTTGACAAGAGATATTACTAATGTAATCATGCAGTATTATCATAGTATTCAGTATTTGCCTTGAGGGTACATATCAGGAAATTGATGATGATGTGTTCTGACTAAAATCAACATTCGCAAGTTTCAAAAGAATACTGATATGTATTTTGAATTATTTTGAATATCTTGTTAAATGTCCAAAACAAAAAATAAAGCAGAATTTCAATAGTGATCACCTTGGTAATTCCTCCACCCCACTCCACATAAACAGATTAAACATTTTGTTTATAAACTGCATGTATTCTTGGCCAATCTGCTTGTTTTGAGGGATGAAACACCTGGAGGGAAAAAAAATCTACCACCTCTGTATGCAACTGGGTAACTCACCTTTAGTTCTGAACAAGTTATTCATATTCTAAATGGATCTGAAACCTAGGTCTTTCTGACCAAAGGCCATCATTGATACTGAGTGAGATATGGAGGCTCAAAACATTTTGCATATTAACATACAGCAAAAACAGGCTCATCCACCTCGAATTAACCGCTGGCATAGTTTGAAATGATTAACATAGGTGCAGATGCCAATATTTAAATGAAAAACAGGAATAAAATATCCTTTAGATATAACTAAGATGAAAAGCCAAAAGGCTATTTTTTTTTCCCGGCGAGGTTGATATAAGTTAAGGGGATAAAAATCCCTTCTTGTTTTTCAGCCAGTAAGCAAAACTAAGATCGAACACTACGATCTGTAACGTTTCATGCCAACGAACTGTCAACGTATCCAAGCGTAAGTGACCACTTGGTAGTGCCACACCACGGCAACTCGTTGCAAAGGTGAAGCAAGCTTCCTCACTGTTCTTGATATTTTCTCATAATGTAAAACACAGCTCTTAAGAGATGTAGTACTGTTTTACATTATGAGGAAAGGTCACTACCCAGACCGGTTTCAACCTTTTTTGAGGTCTCATCAGTGAGTAGCTAGACCTAGTTAATATCAGAGTTTAAGTGAAGAAAACTTACATACTTTTGCTATACGATTGACCGAAAGGTGTGTCACTATATTACATTATAACATAGTATAACTAAGATGAAAAGCCAAAAGGCTATTTTTTTTTTCCCGGCGAGGTTGATATAAGTTAAGGGGATAAAAATCCCTTTTTGTTTTTCAGCCAGTAAGCGAAACTAAGATCGAACACTAATAACTAGTGACACACCTTTCGGTCAATCGTATAGCAAAAGTATGTAAGTTTTCTTCACTTAAACTCTGATATTAACTAGGTCTAGCTACTCACTGATGAGACCTCAAAAAAGGTTGAAACCGGTCTGGGTAGTGACCTTTCCTCATAATGTAAAACAGTACTACATCTCTTAAGAGCTGTGTTTTACATTATGTGAAAATATCAAGAACAGTGAGGAAGCTTGCTTCACCTTTGCAACGAGTTGCCGTGGTGTGGCACTACCAAGTGGTCACTTACGCTTGGATACGCTGACAGTTCGTCGGCATGAAACGTTACAGATCGTAGTGTTCGATCTTAGTTTCGCTTACTGGCTGAAAAACAAGAAGGGATTTTTATCCCCTTAACTTATGCTTTAGATATGTTGCATTATTAGAACACACACATGTATCAACACAAACTATTTTGTTTTACAAAATAGTAGCATATAGAAGTTATACTGAAGTGTCCAATAAAAGTATCCCCTGGTTGTTATTAACACCTTAATTGTGAAATCTGTTTTTGCATGTTGGTACATTTAAAGTCATGCTCAACAGAGTGGCCCTGTTGAGCATGATTTTAAATGTCAGTGTATTATGATACACTAACATTTTGAGACAATAAATAGCAGAAAGAATTTAAAACAGCATTATTATAAAGAAATCAACTTTATACATGATGTCCTTATTGAGAACAAGTCAGTATTTTTTTTATTTTTCTCACCTTAATGTCTTTATGAGCAATTGCTGGTTTTCCTTGCATACCAAATATTTCTGTATGAAGATGGGAAAGTCCAGAGACAACTGAAAGTGCAATCACCATCATTTCATGAGCAGTTAGAGACGACCTATTCAAATAATCATATAGAGATCCAGCCTCATGGTAATGGGTAACCAGCCAAAGCTGAGTACAAGAATTATAGGAAGTAACATCTGAACCAACATAACCAAGGATATTTTCATGGCGCAGCATTACTGTGCTGTATATTTCTGTTTCACGAATCCATGATGCCTCATCTCTAGAAAAGAAAATTTTAACAGCTACATTTTCTCCTTTCCAAACACCTCGCCAAACTTCACCGTATCCTCCCTTACCTGAAATGTAAAAGAAAGCATTAGAGGTAGTCTGGTATATGTATTTATTATTTCAATTTCATGTTTTGATAACACTGAGCATATGTGAAATGAGTCATTTAAAAGGTTTAATGAAAGTATTTTTTGTGAGAATCTCACATAAAATGTAAACAATCCTGGACTGCTACTGACTACAGGAATTTAAGCTATTTCATGCTTCTCCTTAGTAGTGTCTCACACCAGTAGACAGAAGTCATCGATTATTTAAATATCTCCCTCCCCCCCAATAAAACAAAATATTAATACCACAGTAGAAGTTGCTGTCCAATCATGTTATATACAAACTGTACATATACACGCTTGTGTGTGTGCATGTTAGAATTTATCTATGACATGCATTTTAAATATAATTCCATTCTCTGCAAAACAAATAAAACATTATACCCTTCCTCCAAATAAGATCACTGGACTTGCCCTAAAAAAAAATAAACAATCCTGCCAGTAATAATATTATTTGTAGTCTGGCAAATAACAATGTTGCCATGGAATTCATGCCTTTAATGTTATTATTAAAGTTTGTTCACAATTATTCAGGTCTTAGCATAGCAAAATTATTCCCCTTTGAAAACAGCAGTGACATATCAATATTACTGGTCATATCACACATCAAAATGAGTTTTCCTCATTGTCACTTGGCTTCTAGTGCAAGGTCTTCAGTTTCTCCCCCCCTCCCCCCACTGCATTCTTGAGTGATGAAATTCAATGGAATGACACACACATGCACACACCATGGCACCCAGAAGTAAATATCCACATATACTGGAAATTAAGCTAAAAGGTTCACAATTATTCAGGTCTGTCTTTCTTCATGAAGAGGGTTAAAATTTAAATTTAAAAAAAATAAACAATCTTGCCAGTAATAATATTATTTGTAGTTCTGCAAATAATAATATTGCCATGGAATTCATGCCTTCAATGCTATTATTAAATTGAATGCATGATTCATTCATTCAAGGCTTGAATTCCGGGAATTACCTAAATTAATATTAATACCTGGACAGCACATTTCAAGCTTTTGATATCCTTCTCAAGTATTGATAGTTACTCTTTTGACTCTCTTTCAGCACTGTTTCATTAAGTAATCCTTCAATATACTTACTCCAAACATCAAGAATATCTTCAGTTTTTGTGTCACCTTTATCATCTAAGATTCCTTTTAGAGTACTCTTTCCTCCATTTCTAAGTCTCCAGAACATCTTGAACATAGGGAGACCAAAGTCTCCCCATGAATTTTGTTTAGTTGCTTTTACACACTGAATTGTTTCTTTTTTTTTTTTTTTTTTTTATATTCTCTCATAGCACATGCTGATTTACTTGCTAGGAATTTTCAATATGTTTTCTTCTTTTTCAACCTGCTTCTTTAACTTCTTGAATCTACTATGGAGTTCTTACATTTTGATCTTTCTGGACAACTTCACAACAAATTTTCCTAGTTGAATCAATCATTGTGAGTGAGTTTCCAAGGTTTGATTCTTATCTTTAACCTTTTCATTTTTTTCATAGTGAAGAATTTATGAAGACACAACACGTGTTAGAATAATTATTTACTTAACCTTAAGCACGTAACAATCGTTTCAACCTCAGTATTGAAGTCATCATCAGGAAAATATACATCATCATCATCATCAAATTCCTACCATGTACCCTCAAGGGGTGTACAGGATATGACAGTATTACATGAAAAAATTACATCATTACTAACTTCCTATCTACAATTTTCCTCCAAATCAGTCTGTTACTTGTCAAGACTCCAACATTATCAGATCTTATATTTCTATCGTCTAAGGCACTTTGTACCGTATCAATCCACCTATATCTTGGTCTTCCTCTGGGTCGTTTTCCTGCCAACCTGGCAGAGAACACTTGGTTTTGCTAATCTTTCCTCTTCCATTCTATTTAAGTGACCGTACCACCTGAGATTAGCTCTGCTAACACATTCCTAGATGCTAACAATGTCAAGTTCTTTCCTAATATCCTCATTTTTAATATGATATTGCCATTGATGCCATCTGTTCACGCCTCTAATCTTTCTCAGGACTCTCATATCTGCGGTCTCTAGTCTTTGGTCAAGTGTTTTACTTCTGATCCAGCTCTCAGATCCATAAGTTAAAACTGGTTTGAACACTGTCTTTACAGTGTTCAAACCAGTTTTAACTTATGGATCTGATACAGCTAATTTAGTGTTCCGACTAAGTTCTTTTTTATTCCATATGAATTTATTCAATCGACTTCCCACCATACCAGCTTTGCTGATTCTGTTGTCTATTTCTATATTTAATTTACCATCTTCAGTAAAAATTGTGCCTAAGCAGCTGAAATGTTTTACTTGTTCCACGGGTTCTCCATTCACAACACAGTTGACATTTTCAATGATTCTGCCTATTTTCATTGTCTTTGTCTTTTTATTGCTGACCTTCATACCATATCTATTACAACAGCTATTCAATTTAGTCAGAGAATCTTGCAGACTTGTAGCGGATTTATTTAGAAGTATAACATCATCTGCATAAAGCAAAGAGCTGACATTAACATCTCCAATTTTGATATCAGGTTTAATACCACATTCCTTCATAATGTGATCCATATAGATAATGAATAACAGAGGGGATAATGTACATCCTTGTCTCACATCAGATTTAACATTAAATCATCTTCCTGTACTTCCTTTAATTCTAACTGCTGACTTATAACTCAAATAAAGACTAAGTATTGCTTGATATAATGCCCCATTGACACCATATAACTTCAGCGTATTGAATAGCTTCTCTCTTGGCACCTTGTCATATGCCTTTTCCAAATCGACAAAACTTAAATACAGATCTTTGTTATATTCCCATGCTTTCTCGACTATTTGTCGTAAAGTGAAGATCTGATCCTGACAGCCTCTATTTGGCCTGAATCCAGCTTGTTCTTCACCAAGCTTTTCTTCCACAATTCTTCTCAACCGTTTCTCAAGTATACTTGCATAGATCTTGCCAGGAACACTCAGTAGGGAAATACCTCTGTAATTCTCACATTCAGTTTTATTTCCCTTTTTATATATGGGAACTATGAGAGCTCTACTCCAATCATCAGGAATTCGTCCCTCTGTCCAGGCTTTCTGAACTATGCAGTGCAGCCACTGTAAGACTCTTATACCACCATGCTTCAGCATTTCTGGTCGAATATCATCTACTCCTGCTGTCTTTCCACATTTCAAGCCTTTGATGGCTTTTTCTACTTCAAGTATGGATATGTATTCCTGACTGCATGCCTGGTCAGTGTTTTTTATCACTGTGCTGTCATCACTGCTTGTTTCATTTAGCAGTTTTTCAAAGTAATTACTCCATACTTCAAGGATATCTTTTTCTTCTGTTTTCATGTCACCTTTATCATCTCTAATTCCTTTTACAGCACTCTTTCCTCCATTCCTAAGCTTCTTCAACAACCTCCAGAATATTTTGCCACCTTCTTGATATTTATTTTCTATATTCTTGCCAAAGTCCTCCCATGACTTTTGTTTAGCTAGTTTTACACACTGTTTAGCTTTCTTACATTTGTCTCTGTACTCTGTAAGAGTAAAAGCTGACTTATTTACCAGGAACTTTTGATATGCTTTCTTCTTTTCCTTCACTGCCTCTTTAACTTCCTGTGTCCTCCAGGGAGTTCTGATTTTTTTATCCTTGCACACAACCTCACCACATGCCTCTCTGGCAGAATCAATCAATGTTTTCTTCAGAGTTTGCCACTGAATCTCCAAGGTTTGATTCCTGGTCTCAAACTCTTTCATTTTTTCTTCAATAATCTTTGTGTATTTTAGTCTACAGTTCACATCTGAGAGCTGCTCAACTTTTATTCGCTTTAAAACTTTCTTACATGTTTTTCTTTTCAATATGAAATTCAATTTTATCCTGCTCAAGACTAAATAGTGATCACTTCCAATTTCAAATCCTCTGTACACTCTGGTGTCCTGCACCAGGGAGAAAACATCACTATCAACAATAACATAGTCAATGAGACTTTTCTTATTCCTAGCCTCTTCTCTCCAAAATAGGAAAACATACATATGTACAATATACAAGCTACTTCAATATACAAAAGTCAAATGATCTAAATGTTTGTTAATCATTTATCCTAGCCTGACCTCCGGTGAGGGGGAAAAAAAAACGGAACTACAGTAGTCTCTCCTTATCTGCGGAGGATATGTTCCAAGAAATCCCGTGGATAGTATCGAACCCTATATATACACTATGTTTTTTCCTATACATATATACCTATGATAAAGTTTAATTTATAAATTAGGCACAGTAAGAGATTAACAACAATAACTAATAAAATAGAACAATTATAACAACATACTGTAATAAAGTTATCTGAATGTGAATGGAATCTTAGCAACCTCAGCATGTGTGTAGCTTAGTCCAACACCAGGGCAACTTGTTGCAAAGGTGGACCATCTGGGATCAGCCGAATTGTCTATTATTAAAAGAAAGAGCCATACAGCTTCATTTCGGCAATGTAAAATTACATAGGCAAAGTGGATATTAGATCCAACATATTTCAAAACTGGATGTTCGTACGTTGACCTGAGAGCTTACAAAAATAAAATCATCGACATCCTCAAGTTGCTGTACCTACTTGACTTAAGTAGCTAAGGCAACTCTGGGATGCCGATGATTGTATTCTCATAAGCTCTCAGGTCAACTTACGAAACTTTTATAGTTTTTACAAACATTCAGCTTTGAAATAATGTTGAATCTAATATCCATTTTGCTGAATTATAAATTGTTTATTTTTGGAATTTTCCATTTAATATCTTTGGACCAAGGTTGACTGACCTCAGAAACTGAAACCGAGGATAGCAAATCCATGGATAAGGGTTTGCTATCCTTGTTAAACGATTTCTACAGTCCTTTCATATTGAGATTTTCTTCTGTCTAGGGTTGTTCTGGTTGCTATGTGGGTCTTCCACATTCTTGGAATAATTAATCCATCATTTTTGTTCAGATCTGGATGATGTTTCAGAATTTCGCAAGCTTCTTTGAATTTTCTTTCAAGCCAGGTTTTGGTGCTGCAGTGTAGGGACTTAGTACCTTTCCAGTCAATTCTATGGCATGTTTGGAGTGCATGGTCTGATAGGCCTGTTTTACCATAGTGGAGGTATTTAATGTGACATTTGTGTTCATCTTTTCTGATTGGGATGGTGCATCCTGTTTCCCCTATGTAAGGTAGGTTAAAAGTACATTGGAAGTGGATTTTTGGATGAGCTAAGTAAATTTCTTAATTTTGCTGGGGATTTGAAGGTTGTCTTGATGTTGTATTTAAGTAGTGTTCTATCTATTTTTTCTGAAATTCCCTAATGTAGGGTATGGCATTCTTGTAATCTTTTTGGCTTTTAATGGCATTTTTATGAAGGAATCTTGAACTGTTTTTTTTTTTTTTTATTGTAGTCATTTTTTACAAATGCTTGGTGAATGATTTCAAATTCTTGGTTCAGAGCTTGTTCATTAGAACAAACCTCCTAAAGCAGCTTGATTGCTCCATTTTAAAACTTTTTGCACTCTTTTCTTTTAATAAGATATTCAGTTTATCTTGCTCAAAACTAAATGATGTTCACTTCTGATTCCAAATCCCCTCTACATATATTCTTGTGTCTCAACCTAGCATGAAGATACCACTAGCAACAACACAGTCAATGAAACTTTTCTAATTTTTGCTATATGACAGGTGAATTGTAACTTGATATCTACTATAACTCCAAGATTACTAGTCTCATCAATCTCTCCAAGCATAATCTTACTAATATGCTGTTGGAAATTTCATCATGCCAAAGTGCATAACTTTACACATGAATTTATAGCGATTATCATTTGCTACACATTCCTGATTGCCTTGTTTATGTTCTATTCAACAAAACAATTGTACATCACCTGTCAGGTTCCCACGATGAGCAACAGTGGCCCAAGGAACGGTCCCTGGGGTACCCAATTGATCACTTTAAATCTGTCAAATTCACTCACTGCATATACCAATTTTAAATGCCTATCAGGCATTTAAAAGTGGCTCTGTAAGCCACTTGCTTATTCAAATCAGTAGTCAATATTCGAGTCATACCAGCTCTTCAGCCAACAGGTTGTTGGGAATTCTGCTGTGTCACAAACAACCATGCTGACGTTTGTGACTGTCTTCAGGTGGGACATAATTTCATTGCCTGGTATGAGACAACTGCCCTGCATTACTGGAAGCCTCAAGTGGCTTGAAAAATGTTCCATGTTTGGAACTCTCTTTAAGCTACTTCAGTTTTCAGACTATGTAAAAGTAAAAATAATAATAATAATAATAATAATAATAATAAAATACAAATAAATAAACATGATTAAAAAAATTCCATATCCACAACAGGTGCAGTATTGATGTACTATAGGTTCACAACCTTTTGTGGGTTTGAGATACATAGAATAAGTGTATCTTATAAAATGGCTTAGCAAGTCCAACAGCATCATAATGTATCCATTCCCATTATCCAATTTAGCAGTAACATTATAAAATATGAGGAAATCGACTTCCTCTTCCCTTTTGTAAACCCATGCTGTTCACTGCTGAATACAGCTTGTCTGTCAATCTGTTTCTGTATGTGAGTTCGTATCAACTTCTTTAAAATTTTCACGACCACTTCAGAAGATAGTGATAGATCAGCAGTTAGACAGTAATGTTTGGATTCGTACAGAACTCTCATAAATTCTTTCTATCCTGTGGATCATTCTTGAGCTGATATTCAAATTATATTTTGAATAATTTTAGGCCAGGTCAAGGGTCTAATCCACTAGAAATTAAAAAAACAAAGTGACACCATTTTAGTAAGGCAACAAAAGTCAATTATTCCTAGGGCAAAAAAAGGATAAAGACAAAACTAATTTCAGAGTGCTACTTCACATAATGGAGATATTAAGATTAGGGCAATTTAATGCTTCATGGCTTCCTTTGTAAACCCTTTTCATCAAACATATGCTCTTGTACAGGACTTGTTTTTTTTTTTCTTCCCAAAGGACTTATTATTTAGAGGAAATAGCATGCTCTGTGAAGTCAGATTGATCAGGCCTATGAAATGTTACAATTTTCTTCATGATAAATAGTGACAAATCCTCTGGATTGACCAAGGAATATGGCACACACCTGGAAAGTTTAAAGGAGGAAGCTTATCTTTGGCTAATAAAAGTAAAGAAGAATTTTATGAATGCTGAGAATAAGAAGGAAAGCAGATTGCAGAGTTTATAAGCTGAACAGACAATGCAATCAACCACTGGTCTTAAAGGGACACTCAGTTTATAGATCTTGTGAAACCATATAACCTAGGGGAATGTCCATGCCAAGTCAACTTTTTTCTTATATCATCATCCAAACAACAGACACGACCTATAAGCTTGTTAGTTTATTAATCTATCATGCTGTAGGATCAGAATGGATGGGAAGTCATCATGTTGGAGGCTTAATGGAATGGATACAGCACGCGGAAAACAGATTTCAGTACTTCCTATATTTCGTCTGTCACTGAGACATCTTCAGGAATTACAAAAAAAACTAATGTAACATACACTCAAACACCACACAATACTAAGCTAACCACGTGGGTGACTCTGAAGTCCTATCTAGGTGGTGAGCCTCTATGGGCCAATGTAGGTGGCCTAGAATGTAAGGTGGGATCTCCGATGATTAATGTTTCCCAAATCTTCGAAAGTTTAATGCAACCATATTTATTTAGATTTGGTTGTACTTATATGTGTCATATGAAATCAATCATATGACACATATAAGTACAGCTAATTCTCTTTTTACATGGCTGTTTTTACATGATTTCGAAATAACACGGTTCAAATGTAGCTTATTTTTAAAATTTCTGTTTGCATTTAGTTCTGTTAAAAAGGATATTTCCATTATAATTATAATTTTTTAGAATGGTACATATGTACTTAAACTTGAATTATTGAAAATGGTGGCTACACTCCTGATCAAGTTTGGAATGCATATGAGACTAGATTTTTTTTTTTTGGAAAAAAAAAATGCCAAATAGAACTTATATAGCGAAATCACAAAAAAGTGTTGGTGGCTTTAAAGCAGCTATGGATCATACGATCTATTATTTTGCAGTAATGCTTCAGGAGATCGTATATTAAAACCATTACTCATTAATCGATCCCTAAGACTGCGGGCAATAAAAGGTTGGCTTTTAACACATTACCAGTGCACTGGAAGGCAAACAAAAAAAGTTGGGGTACAAAAGAAATTTTTAATGAATGATTCCATCGATGTTTCCATCATATAGTGTTTTGTTCCAAAACACTATTTGATGGAAAAAAATCTGGACTTCAAAGTTTTATTGATTACAGACAATGAGCCTGGCCATCCTGTTTTAGAACACCCAAATGTGGAATTTTCTTTTTTGCTGCCTAATACAGCATCCTTAATACAACCACTAGACCAGTGTGTGATTGCTACCTTCAAAACTTACTACATAAAAACGTTCCAATACATTTTGGATAAACTAGATAATGATAATTTACTGACAGTTATTGATGTGAGGAAGAAATTTTCTATTTCTCTGTTAAGAAATTGGAAAGCTACTTGGCCAGAATGTGTGAAAAAGAAAAAAGGTACAATCCAATATCACCAGATTAGCACATGCAGTTGGCATAGAAGGATTTGATGATTTTTCGTCTGTACATATTGAAGAATTGATGGTTGACAAGACTGTTAGTGATGACGAAATAATAGAAGCTGTCCTTGAGAACCTCGATGAAAAAGAAAAAAGTGATGATGATGATGATGATGAAGAGATTTCACTCACTGCAGGATTATTTAAGAAGGGCTTCAAATGGCTAGTAAATTGCAAACTCATTTTCTTACACAAGATCCAAATACTGAACGAGCTGAACAGTTTAAACGTGAACTGAAATCATGTATGGCACAATATGAATAATTACAGAGTTCGTGGTAAAAAAAAAATCAACCTTCAGAATTATTAGAAATTAGTGCTAATTTAGTTCCTTATACTGATCAAAACATTTAACCATTGCAGTATAAACAGGATGGCCAAAGTGTTTCAAGTGATGGAAGTAATTTAATTCCAGTATCACACAAAAGAATGTGGCTACTGTCAGAAAGTGATGGCAAATAAAATTTAACTAATAACCATATGCATGGGAGTATTTAGGGTGCTTAAAGGTCAAAGCTGTATAACTGAGAGGAGATCTCCACATAGCCTTTAAAGGAAGGCGGAGAACCGACCAGGGCTTCTGACCCAATGTCCAACCCTCACCTTCTCGTGATGCACCCTGTTGGGTATCTATCTGGATACTGAATGAATGAGGATGGGCTAGCAATTTGGGATTTAGCCGACCAAATTGTATTCTTATTGGCTTAAACCAATACAGAAAATGATGGTACAACATGACAAAATTTCATGCTGGCTGGGGCATCGCCTGGTTAAACAAGGCCCCCATTGTTTTTGCCAGGTAACCAGGGCAAACAGTGAAAAGTCAGCTACTGGAACAAATCTGAAAGCACACACCCCCAACTCAACATCACCAGAGTTAAAGATCGGTACTATCAACATAAGAAGCCTGAATGGCAAAGAAATGGAGCTAGCTAAGGAATTAGATAAGTACCAGATCGATATAATAGGGTGACTGAAACAAAAAAGACAAAAACTGGTGAGATCTTTCTGAACAATAAATACAAAATGTTATATTCAGGAAATGACAATCAAAGGAAAAGAAGGAGTAGTCATAGTATTCAACACAAAATATGAGGCAAATCTTCTTGAATGGCAGGCAGTCTCAAGTAGAGCGATGTGGGCAAATATCAGAATGGGGAATTGGACAATGAGACTTATTTGTGCCTATGGTCCATCAGAAGGTTCTATTCTACTTAAGTTAGAAGCAGAGAAATTTTTTGATGCTTTAGAAAAAGCAACTGACAGAATGAAAAATTGGTCCTTGTTGGGGATCTAAATAGCAGAGTAGGAAATGATTGTCAGCCATACAAAAATATTTTGGGACAATTTGGAGAAAAGAGCAAATCCAATAATAATGGCAAATACCTGTTGAATTTCTGCTCAGGACATGGATTGGTTATTACTAACACCATGTTCCAACATAAAAATGTGCACAAATTCACATGGAGAGAAGAGGCAAGGAATAAGAAAAGTCTCATTGACTATCTTATTGTTGATAGTGATGTTTTCTCCTTGGTGCAGGACACCAGAGTGTACAGAGGATTTGAAATTGGAAGTGATCACTATTTAGTCTTGAAGCAGGATAAAATTGAATTTCGTATTGAAAAGAATAACATGTAAGAAAGTTTTAAAGCGAATAAAAGTTGAGCAGCTCTCAGATGTGAACTGTAGACTAAAATACACAAAGATTATTTGAAGAAAAAATGAAAGAGTTTGAGAACAGGAACCAAACCTTGGAGATTCAGTGGCAAGTCTTGAAGAAAACCCTGATTGATTCAGCCAGAGAGGTATGTGGTGAGGTTGTCTACAAGGATAGAAAAATCAGAACTCCCTGGTGGACACAGGAAGTTAAAGAGGCAGTGAAGGAAAAGAAGAAAGCATATCAAAAGTTCCTGGCAAATAAATCAGCTTGTGCTCTTAGAGAATACAGAGACAAATGTAAAACTAGCTAAACACTGTGTAAAACTAGCTAAACAAAAGTCATAGGAGGACTTTGGCAAAAACAAAGAAAATAAATATCAAGACAGTGGTAAGATATTATGGAGGTTGTTAAAGCTTAGAAATGGAGGAGAGAGTGCTGTAAAAGGAGTTAGAGATGATAAAGGTTGCATGAAAACAGAAGAAAAAGATATCCTTGAAGTATGGAGTAATTACTTCGAAAAATTGCTTAATGAAACAAGTAGTGATAACACAGTGGTAAAAAACATTCTACAGGCATACAGTCAGGAATATGTATCCATACTTGAAGTAGAAAAAGTCAGCAAAGGCTTGAAATGTGGAAAGGCAGCAGGAGTAGATGATATTATACCAGAAATGCTGAAATATGGTGGTATAAAAGTCTTACAGTGGCTGCACTGCATAGTTCAGAAGGTGTGGACAGAGGGACGAATTTGTGATGATTGGAGTAGAGCTCTAATAGTACCCATATATAAAAAGGGAAATAAAACTGAATGTGAGAATTACAGAGGTATTTCCTTACTGAGTGTTGTGGGCAAGATCTATGCAAGCATACTGGGGAAACGGTTGAGAAGAATTGTGGAAGAAATGCTGGATTCAGGCCAAATAGAGGCTGTTAAGATCAGATTTTCACTTTACGACAAATAGCTGAGAAAGCATGGGAATATAACAAAGATCTGTATTTAAGTTTTGTCGATCTGGAAAAGGCATATGACAAGGTGCCAAGAGAGAAGCCATTCAATACGCTACAGTTATATGGTGTCAATGGGGCATTATATTAAGCAATACTTAGTCTGTATGTGAGTTGTAAGTCGGTAGTTAGAATTGAAGGAAGTACAGGAAAACGGTTTAATGTTAAATCTGGTGTGAGAAAAGGATGTACATTATCCCCCTCCTGTTATTCATTATCTATATGGATCACATTATGAAGGAAAGTGGTATTAAACAAGATATCAGAATTGGAGATATTAATGTCAGCTCTTTGCTTTATGCGGATGATGTTATACTTTAAAATAAATCCGCTACAAGTTTGCAAGAGTCCCTGACTAAATTGAATAACTGTTGTAATAGATATGGTATGAAGGTCAGCATTAAAAGGACAATGAAAATAGGTAGAATTGTTGAAAATGTCAATTGCGTTGTGAACGGGGAACCTGTGGAACAAGTAAAACATTTCAGCTACTTAGGCACGATTTTTACTGAAGATGGTAAATTAAATATGGAAATAGACAACAGAATCAACAAAGCTGGTATGGTAGGAAGTCAATTGAATAAATTCATATGGAATAAGAGAGAAATTAGTCAGAACACTAAATTAGCTGTATACAAGACAGTGTTCAAACCAGTTTTAATTCGTGGATCTGAGAGCTGGGTCAGAAGTAAAACACTTGACCAAAGACTAGAGACCGCAGATATGAGAGTCCTGAGAAAGATTAGTGGCATGAACAGATGGCATAAATGGCAATATCATATTAAAAACGAGGATATTAGGAAAGAACTTGACATTGTCAGCATCCAGGAATGCATTAGCAGAGCTAATCTCAGGTGGTATGGTCACTTAAACAGAATGGGCGAGGAAAGATTAGCAAAACAAGTGTTCTCTGCCAAGTTGGCAGGAAAACAACCCAGAGTAAGACCAAGATATAGGTGGATTGATACGGTACAATGTGAATTAGATGATGGAAATATAAGATCTGATAATGATAATATTGGAGTCTTGACAAGTAACAGACTGATTTGGAGGAAAATTGTAGATAGGAAGTTAGTAATGATGTAAATTTTTCATGTAGTACTATAATATCCTGGACATCCCTTGAGGGTACATGTCAGGAATTTGATGATGATGATGGGTGTATTTGGGCCTTTTCGAATTTCTGTTTTATTAGTGACACACTATATTCTTTAAAAAAAATTCATATGTATATACTTTAAATAAGTATTTAAAATAAAAAAAAATATTCCATTAAAATTAAATAGGGTTTTATTCAATGATTTTCATGTTTTATTTGAAAATAACTTATTGTTCGTATCGGGTTTTCATATCTGGAACCATTCTTCTATTTTTTCATGTGCATTGTATTCTTTTTTATATGGTTTCCATTTACACCATTTTTTCTGGAGCCAATCTAATTGTAAATGGAGAATTGGGTGTATATTTAGATTTTAATTGGAAACTCTTGTTTACAATTAAAATCTCTTATAAAAAAAATTATTCTCTCTGAACTTCACACACACACACACACACACACACACACACACACACACACACACACACACACACACACACACACACACACACACACACACACACACAGGGCTTGAAAAATGTGCTTGTCTGCTCATTCATGATGAGTGAGAATTTTTAGTTGACAAAAAGAAAAATCAGAAGAGTTTCACTGTTTAATCTTTTGTTTAATGCGTTCTCAATTTACATGTTTATTGCTTACTGTCATATCACTGATAAAATGTATGAGTTTTAATGTCTCACAGATTGATAAGCACACTAGTATATCAGTATCAACATTTTAACTTCATCTGGCACATAGAATAAAACTTAGTTATGGCATTAATAAAAAGGCTTGTAAATTGACCAGATCTGGAAACACACGATTATGATACACACACAGTCAAAGTTGAAAACTTAATAAAGATAGAATAATTACAAATATTTCAATTCATGTATTGTGGATCATCATTAGTGTAATATAGTTGAAAATTAATGAGAATGGAATCTCTCCTTATATGCAGCAGCAAGATAGGCAGGTAATAGTTACTGATACTATTAAGAGCAAATGAAGTGTGCATGCATATGATAAAAACTTATAAAGTAAACAGTATAGTTCATAATTTCCTCAATTTCTGGCATGGACAATCCCTTATTAAGGTTGAGATTTGGATGATGCAGTCCTGAACTTTCTTTAAAGAAATGCTCATGTTTATAAGAACAACTATGTAATAATTTGGTATCATTCCAAAGAATCCTGTGGCTGGTGTTAGTAATTCCATGTTCTGCTCTACCTGATTTGTTCTGTTTCTTGGAGGTAATGTTTACACCATTTTTTCCGTGTAAATGGAGAATTGGGTGTATATTTAAATAAATATGACTCAGGATTCAGGACACTGCCATTTATCCAGCATGCTGAGAGATTATTACATTAGTCATATTTTCCGAAACTCTTGTTTACAATTAAAATCTTTTATAAAAAATACAGAAACAGATCAGTATGTTTGCCCAAATTAGGATAACTTACAGTTGCATGAGACTGAATGGACTTGAGATAGCAGTAGAGGCAGAATTTTATCTTTTGGAGATGATATCATAGAGCTAATTGAATTGAAAGGCTTGAAAGTTGTGTAAATATTAAACTTCTTTAGGGTATGAGAAATGTGCTCTGAAATGCCTTTAGTGTGCAGGATCATTAATCTGTAATTTTTTCTTCTAATAGAGGGTGGTAATTGTTGAGAATGGCTGTTTCTTTGATTGCAAAAATTTCTTTTTAAAGCAGATCAGACAAAGAACAGATAATATGAGCTCTTCAAAGAGGTCATTTTATAATGTCATATTTCTGTGAGGGATGGTGAGCCAAAGTCTGATGGATATACTGACTCAAGCAGGAAAGTTTGTGAGAAACAGAATTTGATGTTTCCTTATCAACATCTGTTAATTTAAGACTATTAAGGAAATATATAGTCCATTTTGATTCAAGTTCCATAGTGAAATTGATTCTGTAATGAAGATTATTTGATTTTTTATAAGTCCAGTTGTTCACAAGCAAAGATATCATCCACATGACAAAGCCATGAAAGTTTTGGATTAATCACTGAAATTTTATCTTCAAGTTGTTCAAGTTGTTCAAGTTGTTTATCTTCAAGTCTTTATCTTCTGAATAGAAGTTATCAAGGATGGAAGAAATCGAGGAGCCCATTGCAATACTTTTCATTTGTCTACAAAGTTTTTCATTCCAGCTAAAATATCCAGAATTAATGATTAATTTGAAGAGGTCTAGAATATCTGATAGGAACTTAGATGATGATGATAAAAATTCTAGGGTGTCAACTACAGGAACATTTGTAAAAAGCAAAGCTTCCTACTAAAATCAGTGGAACGAAGTCTCACATCTTTAATTTTTGATATTATTAATATATAGGTTTTATGATCAATATACATGAGCAGTAATATCCACTTTTCATTTATAATCAGAAGAGTAAGAAATAACAGTGATATTGCCTACATTAGCTTTGGTTATAATAGGATTTTTATTCTCTGAAAATCATAGGGCTTTCAAATTCTGCATATGAGATATTTAAGGTAGAAATTAAGGATTAGGAATAATTTTAGCAACTTCAAAATGTAATTGATTTCTATCATTACATGTCAAATAAGAGATGTTACTTTTAATATTATGCATGAAATCTAAATGTGGAAAACATTTTGATATAATAAAAAATTTGTGTCCTCTAACAACTTCTTTCAAGAGTTCATATTATCTGTTCTTTGTTTGATCTACTTCATAAAGAAATGTCTACAATCAAAGAAACAGCCATTTTCTCAACAGTTAACCCCAAAACAACAGAAAAGATTATCAACCATTTTTATTCCCTCTATTAGAACAGGACTCACACAGAATTGCCATCGTGTACTTTATAGGCATTTCAGAGTGCATTTCTCATACCTTAAAGAAGTTTAATATTTATACAACTTTCAAGCCTATTGCTTCGATTAGTTCTATGATACCTTCTCCAAAAGATAAAATTCTGCCTCTACTGTTATCTGAAATGTATTCAATATCATGCAACTGCAAGTTATTCCACTTTGGACAAACATGCTGATCTGTTTTTATACACTTCTTTGAACATCAACCTTAAATTATTATTATTATTATTCGTGATGCGTCCAAGGAGTCTGAAGACTCATCGTGGGAGGACACTTAATGTACAACTCTCTGCCTCCACTACTATACCAAACCTCTACTACCAATAACCTACATCAGCGCCATCTGCTGCTCACAACCACCACCACAGCTAGTATTTTTTGTCTGTAAATTGCATGTGTTCTGAAGGGCCGATTTGTCTGTATGCAGGATAAAGCTATCTCTGTATGAGTTCGGCTAACTCACCTTCAATTGAAAAAGTCCATACAAAGATTCCTCCCATCACGACAAGAATCGAACTTAGGCCTTTTCTAATCGAAGGGTGCAATGTACTGCTATTCTTCCAATTGCGCTACGGAGGCAATTACTTCCAAGAAATGGAACAAATCAGGTCTAGCAGAATGTGGAGTTACTAACACTAGCCACAGGATCTTTTGGAATGATGCCAAATTACTATAGATGTTCTTATAAACATGAGTGTTTCTTTAAAGACAGTTTTGAAATACTTCTCATCATCATCATCATCATCATCAAATTCCTGCCATGTACCCTCAAGGGGTATACAGGATATGACAGTACTACATGAAAAAATTACATCATTACTAACTTCCTATCTACAATTTTCCTCCAAATCAGTCTGTTACTTGTCAAGACTCCAACATTATCAGATCTTATATTTCTATCGTCTAAGGCACTTTGTACCGTATCAATCCACCTATATCTTGGTCTTCCTCTGGGTCGTTTTCCTGCCAACCTGGCAGAGAACACTTGTTTTGCTAATCTTTCCTCTCCCATTCTATTTAAGTGACCATACCATCTGAGATTAGCTCTGCTAACGCATTCCTGGATGCTGACAATGTCAAGTTCTTTCCTAATATCCTCATTTTTAATATGATATTGCCATTGATGCCATCTGTTCACGCCTCTAATCTTTCTCAGGACTCTCATATCTGCGGTCTCTAGTCTTTGGTCAAGTGTTTTACTTCTGACCCAGCTCTCAGATCCATAAGTTAAAATTGGTTTGAACACAGTCTTGTATACAGCTAGTTTAGTGTTCCGACTAATTTCTTTCTTATTCCATATGAATTTATTCAATTGACTTCCCACGATACCAGCTTTGCTGATTCTGTTGTCTATTTCTATATTTAGTTTACCATCTTCAGTAAAAATTGTGCCTAAGCAGCTGAAATGTTTTACTTGTTCCACGGGTTCTCCATTCACAACACAGTTGACATTTTCAATGATTCTGCCTATTTTCATTGTCTTTGTCTTTTTATTGCTGACCTTCATACCATATCTATTACAACAGCTATTCAATTTAGTCAGAGAATCTTGCAGACTTGTAGCGGATTTATTTAGAAGTATAACATCATCCGCATAAAGCAAAGAGCTGACATTAACATCTCCAATTTTGACATCAGGTTTAATACCACATTCCTTCATAATGTGATCCATATAGATAATGAATAACAGAGGGGATAATGTACATCCTTGTCTCACACCAGATTTAACATTAAACCATCTTCGTGTACTTCCTTCAATTCTAACTGCTGACTCACAACTCAAATAAAGACTAAGTATTGCTTGATATAATGCCCCATTGACACCATATAACTGAAGCGTATTGAATAGCTTCTCTCTTGGCACCTTGTCATATGCCTTTTCCAAATCGACAAAACTTAAATACAGATCTTTGTTATATTCCCATGCTTTCTCAACTATTTGTCGTAAAGTGAAGATCTGATCCTGACAGCCTCTATTTGGCCTAAATCCAGCTTGTTCTTCACCAAGCTTTTCTTCCACAATTCTTCTCAACCGTTTCTCAAGTATACTTGCATAGATCTTGCCAGGAACACTCAGTAGGGAAATACCTCTGTAATTCTCACATTCAGTTTTATTTCCCTTTTTATATATGGGTACTATGAGAGCTCTACTCCAATCATCGGGAATTCGTCCCTCTGTCCAGGCTTTCTGAACTATGCAGTGCAGCCACTGTAAGACTCTTATACCACCATACTTCAGCATTTCTGGTCGAATATCATCTACTCCTGCTGCCTTTCCACATTTCAAGCCTTTAAGGGCTTTTTCTACTTCAAGTATGGATATGTATTCCTGATTGCATGCCTGGTCAGTGTTTTTTTATCACTGTGCTGTCATCACTGCTTGTTTCATTTAGCAGTTTTTCAAAGTAATTACTCCATACTTCAAGGATATCTTTTTCTCCTGTTTTCATTTCACCTTTATCATCTCTAATTCCTTTTACAGCACTCTTTCCTTCATTCTTAAGCTTCTTCAACAACCTCCAGAATATTTTGCCACCTTCTTGATATTTATTTTCTATATTCTTGCCAAAGTCTTCCCATGACTTTTGTTTAGCTAGTTTTACACACTGTTTAGCTTTCTTACATTTGTCTCTGTATTCTGTAAGAGTAAAAGCTGACTTATTTGCCAAGAACTTTTGATATGCTTTCTTCTTTTCCTTCACTGCCTCTTTAACTTCCTGTGTCCACCAGGGAGTTCTGATTTTTTTATCCTTGCACACAACCTCACCACATGCTTCTCTGGCAGAATCAATGAATGTTTCCTTCAGAGTTTGCCACTGAATCTCCAAGGTTTGATTCCTGTTCTCAAACTCTTTCATTTTCTTTTCAATAATATTTCTGTATTTTAGTCTACAGTTCACATCTGAGAGCTGCTCAACTTTTATTCGCTTTTAAACTTTTTTACATGTTATTCTTTTCAATATGAAATTCAATTTTATCCTGCTCAAGACTAAATAGTGATCACTTCCAATTTCAAATCCTCTGTACACTCTGGTGTCCTGCACTAGGGAGAAAACATCACTATCAACAATAACATAGTCAATGAGACTATTCTTATTCCTAGCCTCTTCTCTCCATGTGAATTTGTGCACATTTTTATGTTGGAACATGGTGTTAGTAATAACCAGTCCATGTCCTGAGCAGAAATCCAACAGATATTTGCCATTATTATTAGCTTTGCTCTTTTCTCCAAATTTTCACAAAATATTTTTGTATGTCTCACAATCATTTCCTACTCTACTATTTAGATCCCCAACAAGGACCAACTTTTCCTTTTTCATTGTGTCAGTTGCTTTTTCTAAAGCCTCAAAAAATTCCTCCACTTCTACCTTAGTAGAACCTTCTGTGGGACCATAGGCACAAATAAGTCTCATTGTCCAGTTCCCCATTCTCATATTTGCCCACATTACTCTACTTGAGACTGACTGCCATTCAAGAAGATTAGCCTCGTATTTTGTGTTGAATACTATGGCTACTCCTTCTTTTCCTTGATTGTTATTGCCTGAATATAACATTTTGTATTTATTGCTCAGAAAGATCTCACCAGTTTTGGTCTTTTTTGTTTCAGTCACCCCTATTATGTCGATCTGGTACTTATCTAATTCCTCAGCTAGCTCCATTTCTTTGCCATTCAGGCTTCTTACGTTGATAGTACCGATCTTTAACTCTGGTGATGTTGAGTTGGGGTTTGTTTTCAGATTTGTTCCAGTAGCTGACTTTTCGCTGTTCGCCCTGGTTCCCTGGTGAAAACAACGGGGGCCTTGTTTAACCGGGCGACGCCCCAGCCGGCATGAAATTTTGTCTTGTTGTACCATCATTTTTTATTTTGGTTTAACCAATAAGAATACAATTTGGTCGGCTAAATCCCAAATTGCCAGCCCATCCTCGTTCGTTCAGTATCAAAGTAGATACCCAACAGGGTGCACCACGAGAAGGTGAGGATTGGACATTAGGTCAGAAGCCCTGGTCGGTTCTCCGCATTCCTTTAAAGGCTATGTGGAGGTCTCCTCTCAGTTATACAGCTTTGACCCTTAAGCACCCCTGAAATACTTCTGCATTGCCCAAATCTCAACCTCAATGATGGATTCTCTATGCCAAAAATCTGGGAAATTATTATTAAGAACTATACTGTTTAGTTATAAGTTTTATTACATGCACATCATTACAAGAAATTCCATTCTCCATATACCTTCGCTGTTGTTTAAGTTTTTCATTTCCAAATTACACTGACGATGATCCATGATTAATTTATCTTAATTAAATAATTTTTCAACTGTGTCTATGTGTAAGTAATGCAGAATTATGAATAACACATGGTTATCACTTAGTAAAAAAATATTATTAGTGGGCTGTAGATGGTGTAGTGTGGATCAAGATCATTGTTAGGGTATATGCTGTCCCCTATGTAAGGGCTGTTTTGTCTCCTATAAATTCAAGAACATATGTAAAATTACCAACAAAAAAATGGGTGTTTTTATGGTTGAGAAATTTGTTTGTTTATGCTGTCCTTCAAACTTACAGTTCCCAGGCATTGCTTTAGTTGCTTAGTGGGTTACAATGGCCTTGTGCAGATAGTGAATTAAGTGTTACTGATGGTGAGTTGTGGGGACTATAGTCTTCTAGCAATGGATTCATTGGATTTCATGGAGAAGTTACCTAATGACATATTAGAGTTCCACCCAAGTTGACACCTGACTAGTGAGATATTTGCCTGACTGGTAAGCTAGCACGTAATTTTTCAAGCCCTGCACATATATATACATAACCATTATACATACTAACCTATGCAATCTACAAGAACAACCTGTCGAGCAAGAGTTCTTTGGATCAGCAGTGGCAATCCAGATCCACTCCCTGAAGTTACAGACTGGTCTAATATTTCCTATAAGGAAACAAAAGTTTAAACTAGTTCAAACTCTGTAGGATATTTCAATTCTTTATTTCAAATGAATATATTTAATACAAACCTTTTTTTTTAAAGATTAAAAGATTAGAAGTTGCTACATTGTCAGAGCAACTGGATTTAAATATTTCAGTAAAATAAAATAGTTCCTTGTACTGCTGCTGAAAGTAAAAAATGGAACAGGGGATTGGTTATTGTTAGTTGTCTTCAGATGGGCTTGGAAATATTACTGGTGTTCCATGTGAGAGCTTACATTAAGGAAATATAATTTTTTATTCAGAGAGTTCAGAAAGATTTAGCCATTTAGTACATTATGCATGAAAGCAAATATTTTTAACAAAATATTGTAGACTCCTCTTTTATATATTCAAATAAAACCATGACAATGGAGCAGCACCTGTAACTGAACAAGAAGATGCTGAATGCAGCTCTGGAAAATGTTTTTTTAACTTCCCTATGAGCCAAGGCATGTTAACAACTGACACCCGGAAGCGGATGTGAAGCATATGATACAGTTGGAGAAAAGTGGATAAGAAGTCTTAGTCATCAATTATCTTCATTAAGAGGTGTGATAA
Source organism: Typopeltis vanoorti (assembly GCF_054136105.1). Classification (NCBI taxonomy): domain Eukaryota; kingdom Metazoa; phylum Arthropoda; class Arachnida; order Uropygi; family Thelyphonidae; genus Typopeltis; species Typopeltis vanoorti. The sequence continues at coordinate 110,634,599 of NC_143563.1, forward strand.
TCCCATGCTCAGGACAACACTTAACTGGATGAGCTTGCAATCATAGCTGTATTGCAATAGCCATAACAATAACCAATCTCCAGTGCATATAAACATAGTTCCTTATGGCATATGTGTGTAGGTGTAATTTTAAAGAGAGATATAGATTACATGTATACAACATTTTTTTTTACTTGCAGTCCTTTTATCATGTAGTTTGTTGCTAATGGCAGGACAAAATAAGAAATTGTCATAGTGAGAAATGTTGAGAGAAACTGGTTTCTCCATTTGTTTAGCTAATCCCATTATACTATGCCATTCTTTTTATTCTTTTGTCATCTTGTATTAGTCCTGTTGTAGAATGAGCCATTTAAAATGACTTATTCTAATGTACCACTAATGTGCTACACAGCATTTATGAGTAGGTTATCTATGAAGAAACTGGAGAAGAACAATAACAATACAAAGAAGTCAGTTTTGCCTTTGAGTGATTATGTATCAGTTCAAATGAAGTTAAAGTTTAAAGGTGGAAGTTGCACCTAAAAGGCTTGGTGAGAATGACAAAGTTTTTTTTTTCTTTTTTACAAGCTGTGTTTTCAATTTTGAATTTATATTTAGTGATTTTTATTTTATTTTATTTTCTCAGGCTACAACATCTCCAGCAGTTCATGAAGCTGCTCCAGACAGGCTGAATTTTTTCATGAACTGCTGTGGAACACTTATGTCAGGACTAAGACCTAAACAGTGTGTATGTGAAAGGGTGTGTTTTAAATGGGATGAAGACTGGCTTTCAATCTAACAAAAATTATTTCAGGGATTCATTCAAAGGAAGTGTGTGGATTTACAAAATGAAAGCAGCAATATGACAATACCTCAAGGGCTCACTTTAGTGAGTACGGGCATGGCAAACCCGAGGTACCTGATGCTGGACCATGCCTTACTTCATGTAATGTATATCTGTTATATTATTCTGTAGACTGGTCCCTCCCCTTCTTTCTTTGCTTCTTTCTCCTCTCCTTGCTCCTTCCCCTTGATGCTATTAGAGTATCCGAGGGTTAGGGGTGAGTCTTTCCTATCTTGCTAAGTCATTTCATCTTATGCAGCCACCGAAGGAGGCAAGCTAGCCTCAATAGGTGCCGGTCCCAAGCCTGGATAAATGCGAGGGTTGATGTCAGGAAGCGCATCAGGTCGGAAAACTTTAATGCCAGCTCAAACTATGATTATGAGTCGAAGAGAAAATGATATAAGGGCCAGGGCGTACCAGCGACTAGCAGCCACATCGCCTTACAGCTGCGAGAAATGGACGAGGGCTACCGCATCAAGGGCGGGTGCGGTTAAACAAAGGAGCCCAGCAGGTGGACAGGATGTTGCGAGTGGGAACACTGAATGTTGGAAGCATGACTGGAAGTGGAAGAGAGGTGGCAGACATGATGAGGAAGAGGAAGTTGGACATTTTATGTGTGCAGGAGACAAGGTGGAAGGGGGGAAAGGCAAAGGAACTGGGAGATGGATATAAACTGTTCTACTCTGGAGCGAATAACGAGGGAAGAAATGGTGTAGGAATTGTGGTGTGTGGCAGAATGAAGGGTGAAGTACTGGACGTAGGTAGAAGGAATGACAGGATCATGCGAATGAAATTGGGTCTTGGAGAAGAGCGAGTGGTCATATTATGTATATATGCCCCGCAAGTTGGTTGTACAGCAGAGGAAAAAGATGAGTTCTAGAACATGTTAGATGAAGAAATGAGGGAATTGGAAGAAAATGAGATGGTGATTGTCGGAGGAGACTTGAACGGACACAGAGGAAGACAGAATAGAGACTGTGAAAGGGTGCATGGTGGCCACGGAGTGGGAATGATGAACCAGGAAGGAGAGAGGGTTGTGGACTTTGCAGTAGCGTTTGATCTGGCAATTGTGAACTCGTTTTTCTACAAGAGGGAAGAACATTTGATAACATTTAGGAATGGTAACAACAGCTCACAAATTGACTACATTTTGACTAGAAGAAAACATCTTAAGGTTGTGACAAATTGTAAAGTAATTCCAACAGATCAAGTAGCACAACAACACCGACTGCTGTGCACAGACTTTAAAATAAGATCGAAGATAAAAACTTCTGGATGCCGTGGGATGAAGACAATTAAGTGGTTTCGCTTAAAACAGGAGAGTGTGAGGAATCGTTTTAGGGAGAGGGTGTCAGAGAGGATTTCGGATGGACTGGAAAGTGTACAGGATTGGTGGAAACATAATTCAAAAGTAATCCTGAGCTGTGCAATCGACGTGCTTGGTGAGACATCTGGAAAGTTTAGAGAGCAGAAGGAGGGTTGGTGGTGGAATAATGATGTACAGGGTGTTCGGGATAAATTTGACAGTTTCGTAAGGAAAAAGAAAATCTTCTTTGTATCTATTAAATTTAATGAATTGACAAAAAAACATTACAGGCAGAGTTAATTACAATACTATCAACAAGATTTACTCAAAATAACCACCATTAGCATCGATCACAGCTTCAATTCTGCTTCGGAACCTCGAACAAGCTGATGCTACAGTCTCCCTGGGAAGGGCCGCAAAAACTGTTTTAATTTTATCCATTAACTGGGCTTTTGTATTACTGGAAGTGCGATTGGTGTCTTTTTCAACTGCGCCCCATACAAAATAATCCATGGGGTTAAGGTCTGGGGAGTTTGGAGGCCAAACATTTGGACTGGTGAAGTCGTAGAAATTTTCAGACAACCATTTTTGACTTTTCCCAGAGGTGTGGCAAGGGGCCGAATCCTGCTGCCATACATACGGCCTACCATTGGCTACCCTTGTTATCCAGGGCTTGACTACAGTTAGCAACTCCACGAACAAAGCCCGAATTCCAATGCCAGGGTTCTTCAACACCTGTTCCTGCAGATTTGCGAGGAATTCTGCTGTACGAACGCAATCAGATCGTCTGCTAGGGATCTTTCTTCTTGCTACATCCTCGTAGTCACCATTGCAAGTCTCTAGTTCATGCCTGATTGTTTTTACTGTATTCAGGGAGCATTGGGCAGCAGTCGTAATATCCTTATTTTGATGGTGGGCACGAATCATCATGATACAAGTTATTCTCTTCCATGATTCAGGTGGGTTCCAGCTATCCATCCTTTCTGACATCTTGTATATGAATGAAGAAGGGTCCAAACTTTTAAATGAAGAGAAGTGTGTGTTAATACATGTAACTTACGGAAAAATATAATTAATTATAAATATGTCAAATTTATCCCGAACACCCTGTACAAGTAGAAGTGACAGCTAAGAGGAAGGCAAAGCAGAAGTGGGATGAGTCAAGAGTGGAAGAGGACAGAGAGGTGTACAAAGAGAGAAAGCAAGAGGCCAAGAAAGTTGTGGCATAGGCGAAGGCCATGGCATATCAAGATCTGTATGATCAATTAGAAACAAAGGAAGGACAGAGAAAAATTTACCAACTAGCAAAATGTAGAAATAAAGCAGCGAAGGACATCTTACAGGCAGATCAAAGATGCTGAAGGAAGAGTATTATGGAGGGATGTGGACATAAGAAACAGATGGAAAATATACTTTGAGGGACTTTTTAATGAGGAAAATGCAAGGACTCTCAGAGGAGATGGGCAGCCTTCTGAGGGGATGGTGCAGAACATCAGTAGAGTGGAAGTGACGGAGGCCATGAAGAGGATGAGGAATGGAAAAATCGGTGGGCCCTGACAGAATTCCAGTGGAGGCATGGAAGGCACTGGGGGAAGAGGGAATTAACCTACTGTGGGACCTGTTCATGAAAGTTTGCCAACAGGAAAATATACCCGAGGAATGGAGGGAGAGTACTCTTGTCCCCATCTACAAGGGTAAAGGGGATGCACAAGACTAAAAATTACAGAGGAATAAAGTTGATGTCCCACACAATGAAGATCCTAGAAAGGGTTCTTGATGGTAGATTGAGGAAGGAGGTGGAGATTGCAAAGGAACAATTTGGCTTCATGCCTGGTAGATCAACAACAGATGCTATCTTTGGGTTACGGCAGATGATGGAAAAATATTGAGAGAAACAAAGGGAGCTACATCTGGTATTTATTGATCTGGAGAAAGTATACGATAGAATGCCAAGGCAAGAAGTCTGGAGGTGTCTGAGGGAGAAGAAGGTGCCAGAGAAATATGTCAGGTTGGTGCGGGAAACGTACAGAAATGTGAAGACAAGGGTTCGGACCTGTTTGGGACAGACAGAAAGTTTTCAAGTAACAGTTGGCTTGCATCAAGGGTCAGCATTAAGTCCGTTTCTGTTTAATATTGTGATGGAGGTGGTAACAGAGGAGGTGAGAGAAGATGCGCCTTGGACAATGTTGTATGCAGATGACATCTTGTTGTGTGTAGATTCAAGAGAAGAAGCGGGAACTAAACTGGAAAGATAGAGAAAAGTACTGGAAGAGAGAGGTATGAGACTGAGCAGAAGTAAGACAGAGTATGTGTGTTGCGCAGTGGGTGGCAGCCAGGAAACAGATCTGGAGCTGGAAGGAAATGTCATCAGGAAGGTGAGAGACTTTAGAACTTAGGTTCAACAGTGAAAGAAGATGGAGGAGCTGAGAAGGAAGTGGGATGCAGGATACAAGCGGGTTGGAGGAACTGGAGGGAGATGGCTGGAGTGTTATGCGATAAGAGGGTGTCGATCAATCTGAAAGGCAAAATTTATAGGACAGTAGTGAGGCCAGCTATGACATATGCTATAGAAACTGTGGCCCTGAGGAAAAATAATATCAGCAGGATGGAAGTAGCAAAGATGAGAATGCTTAGGTGGATGTGCGGTGTGACCAGAAAGGATCGTCTGAGAAATGATTATGTCAGGGGAACAGTGAAAGTTACGAACTTAGGAGCGAAAATACAGGAGGCAAGGTTGAGATGGTTTGGTCATGTGATGAGGAGGGAGGACGAATATGTGGGAAGAAGGGTCATGCAGATGGATGTGCAAGGAAGGCGGAAGCATGGGTGGCCAAAGAAGAGATGGAGGGAGCTGGTAGAAAGAGGACTTGAAGATGAAGAACTTGGATGTGGTGACAGCCCAAGACAGGAAGGTGTGGAGGAGACTCATTACAAACAATGACCCCACTTAAGTGGGAGAAGCTGCAGAAGAAGAAGAAGAAGAAAGCAGCAATATGACCATGGGAAAAGAATGATGAAGGATTATGACTTAAATTATCAACAGGAGTGGCATACATGGTATATGTGGAAGAACAGCAAGGATTATCTGCTATTCTGGTGGTAAGTGGATGACATGTTAGGGATCAGTGCTAGCAAATGTTTCTGAGAAACTCTTCCAGAATGGAAAAGATGGTCAGAGGAATTAGAAAAGGGAAACCAGTTAAAGATATGAAATTAAAGTCCTTAAGAAAGATCACGTCACCTCTTGCACAGCTATTCTGCAGAAAATGAAGCTTCCGATAAAATTTCAAAGAGGTTAGAATGATTATCAGAATTCTGGCAGTGATGGACAATAGCAACTGAACGCAACAGAAGAGTGTAAGAAAATTTTGAGGGATAAAAAAAAAAGGAATTTAGGTTTGGCATTCTCTGGTATGGGTTTCCAGATTTTACAGATGTGCAAGTACAACCTTAATAACAAGGATCATGCAGGAGTGTAATTTAGACAGTTGCTGATGTAGCTGCAAGATGAGTTCTGAATAGGAAGTCAGGTCTGGATGTTTGTTAAGTAGTGGAGAACATTTTATGCTTACATTTAGATCACAAATGTTGGTAAAATCAACGTGAAAGGTTTCTCTATTACAATACTGCAAATAACTAAAACTAAATGTTTGTTATTTTTCATGCAGCTCAAAAAGAAGAACTAGTAGGAAACTACAATGCTAGACAATGATATACATATCTACTATGCTATCTATTATACAGAGCATCCAGTTTCCCACCTCATGATGTGGCCTAGAGAGGACTCCAAAGTATCTTTATAACTGGACTCCATCCAGGAATGATCTAATACTCTATGTTGTCACAGGATTATGCCTCTAGTGGTTGGGAAGCCGCCTGATGCATTACCATCAAGTTCCATCCTATGTAACATCAAGTAAAACTCTGTAGAACTGCAGCATCTTCAAATGGAATTCTGTATCTCTGCAGTCTGTCATGTCTGCAAAGGAATCCACACTGTATGTACAAAGATGGGGTGGGAGGGGTACAGAAGAACATAGGTTGAAAACTTTATTTTAGAGCCCAAACATGTGAAGGCATCCACTAAGTAAGATGGTAGTGTTTTCATCAGGCAATGAAAGTCATTTACTGTCCAGGGAAAAAATTTTCCATGCTACAGCAACTAGACAGTTGTTTAATTTAACTGGGAAAGACCGTATTGTTATCCAACACCATTCCAATTAGTGGCCCTGATGTATGCTTGTACTACCAAAGTGCATCCTTCAGCAACATGGGGCTTGTGGGAACTCAAGTGTCTGTGAAACATTTTTAAAGTGCCAGATATTGAAGAATCGAACAATCTTCAAATTTTTTAGTGTGCAAATGAACCCCACATCACCAGTTATGGGTTACTCCCTTCTATCGCACTAGGCTAGTAGCCTGAATTCTTTTCTCAGGTGACATTCAGTTATTCATTTGATGTGTTTCTAATAATTTTACATATTTATGTTATATTTTTTACATCTATGATGGACAACATAAATAAAATGAAAAAGATTTATAACTTAGGAGTTAGAGATGATAAAGGTGACATGAAAATGAGAAAAAAAGATATTCTTGAAGTGTGGAAAAATTATTATGAAAATAAGCAGAATCATTGAAAATGTCAACTGTCTTGTGAATTGAGAACCTGTGGAACAAGTAAAACATTTCAGCTACTTAGGCATGATTTTTAGTGAAGATGGTAAATTGAATATAGAAATAGACAACAGAATCAACATAGCTGGTATGGTAGGAAAACTAATTTCTGTCTTATTCATATGGAATAAGAGAGAAATTAGCCTGAACACTAAATTAGCTGTATAGAAGACAGTGTTCAAACCAGTTTTAACTTATGGATCTGAGAGCTAGGTCAGAAGTAAAACACTTGACCAAAGACTAGAGACCACAGATACGAGAGTCCTGAGAAACATTAGAGGTGTGGACAGATGGCATCAATGTTAATATCATATTAAAAATGAGAATATTAGGAAAGAACTTGACATTGTCAGCATCCAGGAATGCGTTAGCAGAGCTAATCTCAGGTGGTATGGTCACTTAAACAGAATCGGCGAGAAAAGGTTAGCAAAACAAGTGTTCTCTGCCAGGTTGGCAGGAAAATGATCCAGAGGAAGACCAAGATATAGGTGGATTGACACGGTACAAAGTGACTTAGATGATAGAAATGTAAGATCTGATAATGTTGGAGTCTTGACAAGTAACAGACTGATTTGGAGGAAAATTGTAGATAGGAAGTTAGTAATGATGTAAATTTTTCGCGTAGTACTATCATATCCTGTACACCCCTTTAGGATACATGGCGGGAATTTGCTAATGATGATGATGGTTTATCTTTGATTTTTATTGTGGGTCTTGTAGAGAATTTTGTTAATAGTGTTTTGGCTGTAACCATTTTTTAGCAAAGTATTGCTGATAACTGCAAATTCATCTTTAAGCACTTGTTCATTGGAGCAAATCTTCAAAGTCCCGTTTTTTAGACTATTAATGACATCTAGTTTTTGTGTTGGGTGGTGGTAGGAGTTTATGTGTATATATTGGCCAGTATGTGTCGGTTTCTGGTAAACAGTGAAGGAAAGACTGCCAGAAGGAAGACAAGTGTACCTAGAAACGGAAGTGTATTCTGCTTTTCGATCTCAATTGTGAACTATATGCGTTTGTGTTGTTTGTTTAGGTGGCTAAGGAATGTGTCTAGTGTCTGGCGGCCATGGGGCCAGATCGTGGTTGGATAGGTTGACCACGTTAATTTTACCTGACGGTGATTGGTGGCTCCTGTTATTTCTTGCTTCTTGTTGGTTGCTTATGTTCAGTGTAGAGAAATTCAAAAATGTCCGTTTGTTTTGTCGATCTTTTAGTTTATGAAATTTGGATATGGGATTTTCTTTCTTAGTTTAAAGGATATGATTCGCCGAGTTGTCTGTAATCTTCTCGAGGATAGCCCAAATATTTGTGTTCAAGTAACTGGAAAGTTCAGATTTTACATTTTGTACCTGGTTTTGAGTAAAGGCCAAGTTTTTTCTAGTCGCATGGATCTGTTCTCTGAGTAACACTTTCTTAAAGAAATAACAGGAGCTGCCAATTGCCGTCAGGTAAAAGTAATGTAGTCAACTTATCCAACCATGCCTTAAACAAAGATGAACTCTCGCTATTCAGCAAAGGTTTAAACTTTACCGTAGCACCCAGATCGATGAGCATACTGGATTTTATTGATAATATTGAAAGAGGCTTAAGATTCATCCCAACTACCATACAAGACAAAATACGTTTAGAAACTGCCAACATTTTAAATGTAAATTATAAGAAAACAATACCAAGCAACTTAAAGAAACACGAATTAACAGCAGTGAAATCACAAAAATCAAATCCGGACATCATAATAACTAGAGCTGAAAAAGGCAATGCCACCGTTATTCTAAACCAAACCACATATGTAGAAAAATGAATCTGCTAGTCTTGGATAACAATACAAATCAACTTGTTAACTATGATCCTACCAATAGAATAAAAAAGAAAACTGCGAAGCTACTTAAATCAGTTACTACATGGCCTGAAGATACAGTCAAAAAATTACTTCTGCATTACGCTGTTCTCCCAGAATTTACGGTGTACCAAAGATACACAAACAAAATACACCACTCTGGCTGACAGTTGAAGGTATAGACAGCCCGAAATATCATCTAGCCAAGAAATTAGCGTCAACACTCAAGGAGTTGGTAGGTCATTCCTACTCCTATATCAGAAACACAACAACACTTCATAAACATAATCAAACATATTACATTAGAAAAAGATGATTTATTAGTCAGTTTTGACGTCTCTGCCCTCTTTACAAATGTCCCAATCAATGACACAATCCTTCTTTTACAGGACAAATTCCGTCCAGATATCATAGCGCTTTTTGCGAATGTACTACACTCTGGCTATTTTGTGTGACAAAACACTTTCTACCTACAAAAAGAAGGCACAACCATGGGCTCACCATTATTCCCCTCTATTGCTAACTTTTATATGTAACATTTTGAACAACATGCTCTAGATTCCTCTCCTTTAAAACCCAAAGTTTGCCTTAGGTACGTTGATGATGTTTTCATGATCTGGCCCCATGGCCGCAAGACACTAGACACTTTTCTTAGCCACCTAAACAAATAACACAAATGTATACAGTTCACAATTGAGAATGAAAAGCAGAACACACCTCCGTTTCTAGATACACTTGTCACACGTCTTCCTTCACTGTTTACCGGAAACTGAGACATACTGGTCAATATATACACAAATTCCTACCACCACCCAACACATAAACTAGATGTCATTAATGCTCTAAAAAACAGGGATTTGAAGATTTGCTCCGATGAACAAGTGCTTAAAGACGAATTTAAAGTTATCGGCAATACTTTCCTAAAAATTGGTTACAGCCAAAACACTATTAACAAAATTCTCTACAAGACCCTCAATAAAAAACAAAGATACACCAGACTACAATAAAATTATAACCATTCCTTACATTAAAGGGACATCAGATAAAATAAACAGAATACTACAGAAATACAACCTCAAAGCCACTTTTAAACCTCCTGCAAAATCAAAAAGCTTACTCAACTCATCCAAAGACCAGCTCCCTCTGCTGGGACTATACGGGATTTATTGCACCTGTAATCTACCATATATAGGGGAAACAGGACACACAATTCCTATCAGACAAAAAGAACATAGACGACACATTAAGTATAATAACTATGGTCAAGCTGGCCTTTCTGATCATGCCCTGAACACTTTACATAGCACTGACTGGAAAAGTACCAGTTATTTACATCATACCAAAACATGGTATGAACGTAAATTTAAGGAAACCTGTGAGATTTTTATCAACCACTCTAATCTGAACAATAATGATAGTCTAAAAATCCCATGCATATGGGAGGCACATATTCTAACCAATTAACTTTTCTCCCTAAGAGTTAACTATAAACAGGACTGTAGATAATCCAGAATCTTAAATCTAATATAACAATTGTCATGTTAAAATTAGGACATCATTGTTACTGTAAGAAAACTATCCATATGAAGGAATGTTTCTCTTATGTTATCTTAAATAGAATTTAGCTTTGATGCAGTTTCTAAATAATTAACTGATTTTTTTTTTTATATTATATATATATATATACATATAAATTTTTTATTTTATTTATTTTATTTAAAAATTTCTTTTTAATATTATATTTTCACTAGAGGTCATGGCAGTAGAATAACTGTTGATCAAATCATTGTCTCTTTAGCATACTGTGTCCTTGTATATACTCCAGATGATGACCTTAATATGAAGGTAGAAATGCTGGGAAATTAAAATAGTTATTTATAACTCAGTTGTAAAGTCCATAATTTCTAAAATGAATGCTGATCACCGTGCAACACTAAAAGAAAGGATCTTCTCAAGATGCTGTTGTACTCTGCATTTCTCAGTGGGTGAATCATATCAGAAGTAAAAAAAGTCATGAGTATAATAGTATCTTCAGAGAATGATTCAGTCATGGGCTATAAAATACTCATTTCCTACACAAAACTTTCATAATTATATAAAATGTAAAGAGTCTCAAATTACTTACTCTTAGTGTGCTATCTCCTGCAGCAGTAGCTCGTAGATCATCGTGATATATATGGTCCATGTACTGATGATTTACTAGAGCAGTAATACGCCTTTTATGCATTCTCCTCATTAACAGTATAGCAATTAGTACGATAACCAAAATGGCAACAATAGGACAAAAAATGGATAACAATATATGCAAAAGGTATTCTGAACTTGCTGAATCTTCACCTGGAGCTATCAACAAATGCAAAAAATATAAGATTATACATTTTTTTTCTACTTTTGTCCATAACACATTACTAGGTAGTTTGTTAATCAATATAAAAACTTGACAAATATATTACTTTATGTATTATATCAACCTTGAACAACGTACAAATAAGGGGTAACTCGTTCTAACAGGTTTGAAAATCAATGTCTGTATAAAAGTACCTATTGAAAATCCATGTGTGTGTGTGGGGGAGAGACAGAAAGAGAGAGGGGGATTTCACTGATTTCTGAGATTTATAATTTTGGACAGAGAATCAACTTTTAGACAGTACCTGAAATATGAAAATGACATTATGCAACAGGAATGTTTGAAAAGGAAGGGCACTAACAGATAATAAGTTTCTATGGTCGGAATTGTCCATAATATTATTTCTAGTATGAACCACAAAGAGAAAACACTAAAAAATTGTTTATTCAACAAGTTTCCTATGCTTTATCATCTTGAATATAATATTTTAATTCGAAAAAAAATTTACATTAACAGATTGATTCTGAAACAAACTACCGTATTTTCCGGTGTATAAGACTCACCCAAGAAATTTAATACAATTTTCTGAAAAAAACCTCACAGGCTACTTTGACTGTATGTGTACGAATCATTTTTGTTGAAATGGAAATGCCATTTTTCTGATTTTCTTGCACCCATTTCAAACCTTTGGTCTCTAGTTCTTGCCACTTCGCAATTTTACCACGTTCCGCGCGCTTTCCATTACGCAAATTGTACAAAATTTTCTTCTGATCATGCCAAGTTCTAATCATTTTTTCTGTAGGCGGAGGTCCAAAATGTCTTTTAGCTTCCCTATTCTCGTGTTCTTCCGCATATTTTACAACCTGCAATTTGTAACTTGAAGTACATGAATGTCCCCTGTTTTTTTCCATCACTAAAATTTATGGGGAAATATCAAACTGAACACAAAATATCTCAACACGTCAACTCAATACTGATAAACATCGGTAACTGATTACTCGGATAAGATATTATGAAACTTGAATAGGGACTACCCGTTCTTAGCCAATGACGCGCTAGAAGTCATGTGAAGGTCACGCATCAATTTGATTGCACCATTAACCGCCTACAAAGATCTTGGAACATAAAAGGGAGTGCGTATGACTTTGAAAAGAGGAAACAATCTTTATCTTCATTATATAAGACGCACCCCATTTTTAAGATGAATTTTTAAGGTAAAAAAAAGTGTGTCTTATACACCAGACAATACGGTACCACGTATAGCATTATTGTTGTTAAATTGATGGCACATATCATGCTGAGATTTCAAATACATAGCTCATTGTTAAGAAGCACTATGTAATGTCTATCATAACTTAGTTCCCAGCTTCTTAGGTCTTATGTATGCTGACGATAAGACCAATTTTTGGCACACTGTGTCATTTCACAGTAGCTTCTTTGAATTTATGAATATAACTGTTGAATTCAATATACAGCATTCTTATATGCTCATCTTTTCTATACATCATTAATATGTTCTTTCATATGTATCTCTCCTGAGCGTCCCATCTGTCCAACAACGGATACTGCATGTGCACAAAATTTTATGTACACCAGGTCATGTATGTGGTGAATGAGGTTGTCATGATTTCAGCATCACAATGACTTTTTTCATGAGTATGCAGATGACTTTTAAGTTGTACTGCTTTAACAATTTGACCATATATTTTTCAATGTAAAGTAAAGAAACTGCGCTATTGAATTCTACTTTTTCTTGTGTATGTGCCAAAACAGTTGTAAAATGTAATTGATAGTTTTAAGATTATAGCTATTTTTTTTTTAGGTGCACTTCCCTGAAATCCATTTCTTGTTCACTTTTGTTATTGTCACTTGACATAGTGTATGTTCTATCTTTGAGTGTATTTATAATACATCACACTTCTAGGCAGGATGATGGCATGAAGTAGAATGTAAATATCTTCCATTGTTGAATTTTTATATGTTTATCTATCTACCGTATTTACTCGAATATAACTCGCCCTTGCGTGTATCTCGCATCCCTGATTTTACTTTACGAAAAAATAAATTAAAAAGTTTCGTATATACCTCACACATACAAAAAAAATAATTAAAAACTTTAAGAAATAGTGAATGTTGTTATGGCAGTTTCAGATATTTTGGAATTCGATTGAAGAGAATCAGCATTTCAACTCAACAATCATCAGCCATAAGATTTCAAAGATAAAGTGATGGATTTTCATTGCTATGTGATTCAACTAAGGAAGATCAATAACTATATGTTATCACAAATAGCCAATGCCAATCAAACACACCTCAATTTTGAAATGCCACACCAAAATGGTAGTCGGCGGCAGAGGGCATTGGTGTTAGGTGATGAAGGTTGGTGGGGTAGTGAGACGAGGAGTTGTAGAGTAGATGCCTTCCCTCGATAAGTCTTCGGACTCCCTGGAGGTGTGATGTAATAGTAATAATAATAATAATAATAACAACAATAGAAAATGGTGAAAAAAAGTGCGATAATGCGCACAACTGGAAGTGAAAAATCGCGATGCACAATCATGCTCTCAATTACTGCAGATGGAAGAAAGTTACCTCCTTACATATTATTCAAAAGGAAAACAATGTCGAAGGGGAAATTTCCCCCTAGAATTCATGTAAGATGTCAAGAAAAAGGGTGGATGGAGACTACAATGGTTCAAGATTGGATTAGAACAGCTTGGGACAAACGGCCAGGGACTCATTTCGATACCCAGTTCTCTTGTGCGGGATAGTTTACATGGGCCATTAGGACCTGAATTAGTAAATCACTTTCAGATGTAAAGACTGATGTGGCTATTATTCCTGGTGGTCTTACACCTCGTCTTAATTTTGGGGAATAAAGTGCTAGTTATATTCAAGTAAATACGGTATTACATATATATCCTTTAATCAAAAAGTGAGAAATCATATCCTACATGAGCATCATCACCACATATCTTTTCCACCAAGACTGAAATCCACAGAATCAACTCCCAGCTGAGCAGGGCAACTGCATCACAATTCACTTTCCAACATAGAAGTAACATCACCGCTCTTCCTCCCAAAAATGGAAGAAGAAAGATTTTTCCTGCTATTTAACAGTGTGAATTATGATCATCTGTTACTTTCATGTAAATGCATTATTGTCTTATAGCACTGCTATTTTTGCGTAAGTTGTAGTATCATGTTATAATAACTATTATTGGTATGAAAAGTGCAATATCTTATAACAACTGTTATTCTCATGAAAACTCTGCCAGACTGCAGAGAACCAAAGGCAGTTAAATCCTTGTACATAAGTTTTTTTTTTTTTAAATTCAAAAATAACAACCCCCCCCCACAGTAAATGATAGTCGATTTTGATCCGTTACAGAAGGAAAATATCATCAACATAGCCATATTTTGGGCTTTGTGTGGTATTTTTCAACAGCCATCATTTCAAAGGATCCTATTTATATCTGCTAAGTGTGGAGAAACTGAAGCTCCATTGTAGACCTTCTGCTTCTTCTTCAAATTTGAAGATCTGTCTACACCATGTTTGAAAAGGTTAATAGTGTAAGATGCAAAAAAGTTCTTCGACAATATCATGTCTTTTCTGGAAATGCTGGCAAGAACTTATGTCCAAACTCGTTAAAATATCTGTTTGATCTAAAATGATATTCTTATTTATTTTTTATAAAATCCTTCAAATTTTTGATGTAGATCACAATGCATATCTAGTAATTTGGTGAGCAGCAGTGCCACAACCTCGATAGCTGAACAAACGAACAACACTAATCACGTGGTCACGTTCCCAGTGAAAGCCTGGAGCATGCGCGTTGAACAAAAGAGTGTAAGAACGCTTCTTTGACACATCTAATATTTGAAAAATAAGTGATGTAAAACCATCAAATAAAATTACAAACATCAAGGTTATCGATTAGTAATAGAATTCTATTACTAATAGAATCAACTAATTAGTAATAGAATATCTAATATACATTTGATTCAAATTGTTATTTTATTTTTTCGCTCATGAAAATCAAATCCCACAGGCGGGCTGCACAAAATCGCATTGCGGGGCCGCATCTGGCCTGCAGGCAATGCTTTGGACAGCCTTGATGTAGATGATGTTTTTTCTTACATATGAAAAAAAAAACTCCATCTTCTATATATAGAAATTTTGCTAAATAATCTTGACAGATATGTAGGAGAATACCTGGCATCTACAATCAGTCTTAAGAGATACCTTCGTTATGAATTTTAGATGCATCATAGATCCATGAGATGAATGGGTGTTTGAATGTGAAGGGATCAACTTCTTCAGGCCAATTACAAAGGACCTTGATTAAATCATCTGTTTTATTATGAGTGCTCATGTGGGGTCATTCCTTAAAGCATCTATATATTCTACTATCACTGAGAAGTTCCCTTATTTTGTTTTGATAAAGTTCAAGATGACAACAATAACAGAATCAAGAATTGTGTTGCATTGCTTTACACACTTTTTAATATAACAATGTTTTTCATTTATATTTATGCTGGAATGCTAGTTAAAACCATCATTTATAATGGTTTTAACTAGCTTAATGGTATTAAGCTGGTAACCTTTTCTATATACAGTGAATGATATTAGAGTATTTAATATATGAGTATGAAAAAAAAAAAATTGCAAATAAAACTTACTATGTGTCTGCTAGTAGACAGACTATTCCCCAACATGTTATATCAAGCAAGGAAAGTCAGATAAACAGTTAAATATAATAATGAAAGTTTTACTAGATTTAGGGGGAATTCCAGGGTACTGGAAAAAGGGTAATGCCATCCATAAAGGAGGGTGAAAAAGTGATGTGGGAGAACTACAGGCCTGAAGTTTTCCTGGTAAAATAATGGAGTTCTGTAATGGATAGCCTGTAGGAACATTTAAATACCAAAAAAGTTATAAATGAATTGCAACACTGTTTTGTTAAAGACACATTCTGTTAATCAAATTTAGTTACTATGATGCTGTTCCTAAGAAATTAGATTTAGATCATAATTTTAGCATCATATATTTGGATTTTAGTAAAGCATTTGATACTGTATGGCATGCTCGTCTCATTTGTAAACTGAAGAAATATGGCACTGAAATGGGTTATGGATTCTGGTAACCAGTGGTATCACTGGGATCAGTACTGGTTCCAATGCTGACCTCAATAATAATGATTATTAAGGGTTATTTCTACAGATAATAACCCTTAAATGTGATATTTTGTAAGTCTTGGGAATAGGAATGAAAGTAGCTGGTGAAACAACATTTGACTGAAAATGTTCAAATATGAAAGTGTAAAATTTTTAATAGCTATGCTGCAAATTCAATAGGCCTGGCCAGAAGGATAAATTCTGAATGAATGGAGTAAAGTTCCCATAGTTCATCATCAGAAAATTTCTGATATGTACTCTCAAGGGATGTACAGGGTATTATGATAGTACTACATGAAATGCTTACATTATTAGACAGAATATGTGAATGAGCACAGTAATACTCTCAAGCTAACATATCCTCTAGAAACAAAACTCCTTTATAATGAAGTCAGCAAACAACATAGTATAGAGCATAGATGGCGAACCTATGGCACGCGAGACCAGAGGTGGCACGTTTCAGAATTTCGCTGGCATGTCAACGATTTACAGGTGATATCCTTTTTATATGCTTATAAATTATTCAAGCTTTTTTTTTTTTAATTGTTACAATATGTACAAGTTAAATTTTGTTTTATACCAGAGAGCAGCTATGAAGACAGCTGCTCTCTTTTGAGCAGCTATCTCGTTTGAGCTGGCACAGGAACTCGCACATGCATTATATGGCATATTTCAATTTGTGGTAGAATTTTATTTAAAGTTAGCCTTTGTGATCTGTCATAATGACATCAAGAATTTCCAATGCAATAAAACAAACACTTATTTCATGTAATTGAAAAACTGGACAAGAGTTTTTAGTCAGATACTGTGTTTCCAGTGCAACATATGGTTTAGCTTGAGTCTATACAGTGCAGTTTCTGTGAGAAGGGACATGTGATTCATTAGTTTTAATTACAGCTGTCTCTAATAATTGCACAGACTGCAAAAGCCTCCGTACCTTAATCAGGGATACAATAAAACTACGTGTTTTTCTTGCATCTGCAGTATAATGGCTCTTGGGGAGGGCGTGTTGTTAACCGCAGAGAGTGGGTTACTATTGCCTCGCCTCGACGTGAACATGTTTAAACATTTTTCGTGTGCGAGGCATATGCAACACTTAATGTATTTTTTCGTAAAGTAAAATCAGAGCTGCCAGCTATATGCGAGAGTGAGTTATTTTCGAGTAAATATGGTAAGTGTTTCGCCAACAAGTTGACATCCTTCTGCTACATCCCTTCAAGCTAACTTCAATGGTGAGTTACAATGCATAAATATTTTTCTCACTACTGTTATTTTTTTTCTTTCAAACCAACATAATGAAAATCAATTTAATAATACAATAATCAATTTTACACTGAATAACATTATAAATTTATATATAAATAAATATTATAAATAAAATAAAATATTATGTATAAAATATTATAAATAAATAAATATCTACTCTATACTATAAAATGATAAGCTGAAATTGGAAACGGATGTAGGCTGCAACGTTTTTGTCAAGTTATTTGAAATGTTTTGAAACTCAGGGGGCTACCCTGAGTGTTGAGTCTTCAAAATTCAAGTCATCGGAATTCAAGGAGAACCGGGGGGGGGGGACGATGCTACCCTGAGTGTCGGGGTACACGACAACTGGGCGACGGAATAAAAGATCAAATATGCAATTCTATTCTCTTGATCAGGTAAATTCTATTCTCTTGATATTACCAGGTAAATTTAAATAATATTTTTTTGAGAAATGAGTTAAAAGAACAGTTATAAACATAAAATTTGAAAAATCTCACTTATAATTAAGTTTATTTTTATTGTGTAGAATTATGAATTGTATAGAAGTTATATTGAAATTTCACATACAAAAAAATGAGTCAGCTAGTTAATAAATATTTATATTATATATTTTCGTTTATATCATATATCAAAATTTGTAGGATCATTTAAGAAAGAGATCGTTAAAAAAGAGTGGTCCGAAAATGATTTAAAAATGAAAGGGTATAATTGCACAGTATTAAAATAAATAAAAAATATAGTTTTGTTTTAATTAATTTATTAATATTATTTTGTAATTAACAAACATATTTACAAATGTTACATATATATACAATAAAACAAAAAAGGATATGAAATTCCAGACAATTTTTTGAATTTATTAATTCATATTATAGTTATATGCAATACCACATAAATATTCTATTTTCCCTATCATAATTAAAAACTTTTGTCAAAATTCTTTGGTCAGTTTCATCGTAACGTCTATGTTTGTGCTCATGTTGAAAACCTGTTACTGCTCTTTCATAATCAACATATGTTTTTTGAATTTTTTGTAGTCCATTTATAAAAAATCCATAAATTTGGATGACATGAGCTGCTGCCAAAGCTCAATTGCAGTTTTCGATGACAGGCTTCCACAAAATTATTTGTCCTATCGCTTCCATTTATTGTTCTTTGGTACACAGACCAAACGTTTGATGGAAAAATCAGTGGAGTCCTGGTTCTGTTATTCCTTAGACGACCTATGTATGTGTTCGTAAACCATTCTAAAATTGAGTCAAATTCATTGGATAAATGATTCTCAAGTTCAGAAATAGCATAAATAATATCTTGTTCTGGAACGAAAGCAAGCGAAGTGATCATTTTTGAATTTAAAGCGAATTGCGCATCAGAATTATATCTGGTTAAAAGACTGCATGAAGCTAAATGCTTACAAAGATTTTCTACAAGATGAAAAAAAGCAACCATTTATGTTAGCTTGTGTAAATACTATACGTAACGCTTGATGAATGGCAATTTCAAAATCAACATTTATATTTTCGGGATCTAGTAATGGCCACATTTCATGTATCATATAAATTGTGTGTGCACTCTACGGCTTCAGAAACCAGATGCTACCATCAACGCTGGTAGGCCTAAGCAGCTATACCATGTGAAATGGGAGGCATTGGAAAATGAGGCTGTGAGGAAGAATTTTACAGATGACATTTCCTCCAGGTTCAAAGATATTCCCAAGCATACTGCAGATGTTGAGGAGGAGTGGAAGCTGTTCAGAACAGTTGTCACTGCCTCTGCACTCTCATGCTGTGGCAGAAAGCAGCTCGGTGTGGCAGTGCGAAAAGGACATCTTGGTGGAAGCAGGATGTCCAAAAAACTGTCCGAGCAAAAAAGGATTCCTACCTAACATGACTTAGGATCAGGTCATCTGAGATGCGTTTGCAGTATGCTTAGGAACGAAAAGCTGCTGCTGAGGCAGTAAAGACAGCAAAGCAGAAGGCTTGGGAATCCTTTGGAGAAAGATTAGACTCATCCTATGCAAATGCAAACAAATTATTCTGGCAGACTAACTGCCGCCTTTGAGGGAGGAAATCGTGCACAGCAATGGCAATTAAGCCTCTGATAGTGCACTTTTAACAACCGAGAAGGATATCCTCCACAGATGAAGAGAATACTTTGAGAGCCTTCTTAATCCAGGTGGCCCAGCAGTTGTGGACATCCAAGAGGCACAGATCAGGACAATGACTAGTCTCACAGCAGAAGAGGTCTATTTAGCAATAAAATCGCTAAAATCGGGCAAGGCTGCTGGCGATGATGAAATTCGGCCCGAAATGCTAAAAGCCTTAAATCAAGACGGTGTTCTCTGGCCGACTCGAGTTTGTCAGGCTGCTTGGATATCTGGGTGACCACCAAAGCAATGGCAGACAGGCATAATAATACCAGTCTTCAAGAAGGGAGACCAGAAGGATTGCAGTAACTATCGTGGCATCTCTCTGCTCAGCCTGCCTGGGAAAGTGTATGCTAGGTGCTTGGAAAGATGGTGCAGGAGCATAGTTGAGTCAAAGTTCCAGGAAGAACAATGTGGCTTTCGTACTGGTAGAAGCACAACTGACCAAATCTTCACTTTAATTCAAGTCTTTGAGAAATCTTGAAAATATTCCAAGAATGTCTACACATGTTTTGTGGACTTGAAGAAGGGGTTCCTCGGGATAAGCTTTGGCAAGTAGTACAGGAGTATGGAGTGGATGGCCAACTATTAGCTGCCATCAAGTCCCTGTATGAATGCCCAGAGTTTTGTGTCAGGGTAAACAACACAAAGTCTGAACCTTTCACAATCTCCATTGGCCTCTGCCAAAGGTGTGTTCTGTCACCCCTCCTTTTCATAATATTTATGGACTAGATTGATAGGCACAGCCGAGGAAGTGAGTGTGTCAGAATTGGAAGATGTAGCATTGGATGTCTGCTTTTTGCAGATGACCTAGTTCTGCTTAGCAATTCCACAGATGACCTCCAGCAGACCCTGGATAGGTTTGTAGCTGTTTGTGCAGATGCCGGAATGAAGATCAGTGTGGCCAAAACTGACACATGTGGTCAGTTTTGGCACATTCTGACACATTTGTGGTCTCAAGACAACCATCCCAGTGCACTCTACGTGTTAGTGGGGTCCCAATGAGGCAGATGGAGAAGTTTAAATACCTTGGGTCCATATTCACAAATGATCGAAAATGGGACGTAGAGCTAGATACTCTAATTGGCTTAGCAAGCTCAATATTGCAGGAGCTTGGCCGTTCGGTAGTATTGAAGCGGGAGTTAAGCCAGAAGGCAAAGCTGGCTGTCTTCAATACAGTCTATGGTCATGAGAGTTGGGTAATGACCGAAAGAATGTGGACACGAATCCAAGCGGCTGAAATGAGGTTACTTTGAGGGGTTGCGGGGCTGACAAGACTTGACAGAGTCAGAAGCTCTGCAATTCGAGAAACCCTCAATACTCAACCGCTGCTTCTCCGTGTTGAGAGCTCACACTTACGTTGGTATCAGCACCTGGTCAGAATGCCATAAAAGAGGCTCCCTCAGCAGGCCCTCTTTGCCAAGCCAGAGGGTAGGAGGCCACATGGAAGGCCAGGACTCGCTGGATAGATTATATCCAAAACCTTGGGGGTTTTGGATATAATCTATCCAGAAAAATATAATCTATCCAAAACGTTTGGGAATCCCACTAGAACACCTGAGCTTGATGGCAGAGGATCGTGACCATTGCAAGTTCCTCTTGCAGCTGTTGCTCCCACAACCCAATTAGGAAAGGTGGGCCTTGAAGATGTATTTATAAAATTACTCCATGGTATGCAGTTGCACTAATTTGCTGCTTTAAGGATACTTGTGACATAAGACTGAATGATATATTCACATAACCACAAGAAAGATATTTATTTAACCAAATATTTCAGTCTGGAATCTGACTGTATATCTATATCAAAAATCTGGGAAAGTCTAATCAAGATTATTCATTAATTTTATTTTATTTTTTTTTCAATCATGTCTCTACTTCAAAATATTCCGTTTCATACTTAATGATATAACATCACGCGGCATGTTCTATTTTTAACAATCTATTGTTAGTATTCTAGCTTGTATTTTTTAAAACTGTTCTTGTAATACCACTGAGGATGGTCTGCTATTTCCAGACCGAAATATTTGGTTCAATAAATATCTTTCTTGTGGTTATGTGGATATATCGTTGCAGTAATATTTGAAGGTTATTATTAATGTCATGCATTGTAGGTACATAGAGACAAAGTTATCATAAGTAGTTTTTTTTTTCAAATCTTTTTTAATCAAATACACCCAATTCTCCATTTACGCGGTAGATTGGTTCCAGAAAAATTCGTGTAAATGCAAACCATATAAAAAAGAATACAGTGCATATGAAAAATTAAAAGAATGGTTCCAGATGTGAAAACCCAATATGAACAATAAGTTATTTTCAAACAATATATATATATATATATATATACATCCCTTAAAGAAAATAGTCTGTCACTAATAAAACACAAATTCAAAAAGGTCCATAAACACCCGCACATATAGTTATTAGTTAAATTTTATTCCCTGTCACTTTCTGACAGTAGCCACATTCTTTTGTGTGAGATTGGAATTAAATCACTTCCATCACTTGAAACACTTTGGCCATCCTGTTCATACTGCAATGGCAAAATGTTTTCTTCAGTAAAAGGAACTAAATTAGTACTCGTTTCCAACAATTCTGAAGGTTAATTTTTTTTTATTTGTTTTTTACCACAAACACTGTAATTAATCGTTGAAATCTTGTTTTGATTAGATCTTTGTGTAATTCTTCATATCACACTATACATGACTTCAGTTCACGTTCAGCATATGGATCATGTGTAAGAAAATGACTGCAAGTTTACTAGCCATTTGAAGCCCTTCTTTAATTAATCCTGCGGTGAGTAGAATCTCTTCATCATCATCATCACTTTTTCTTTTCATCAAGATTCTTAAGGACAGCTTCTATTATTTCATCATCACTTACAGCCTTGTCAACCATCAATTATTCAATATCTGCAGATGAAAAATCATCAAATCCTTCTCAGCCAACTGTATGTGCTAATCTGATGATATTGGGATATTCAGTTGTACGCAAAGGTACAGGATTTTTCTTTTTCACACATTCTGACCAAGTAGCTTTCCTTACAAATCCTCTTCGCTCCCTGTGGAGCATAGGGCTTCAACCATCGACTTCCATCTGACTCTATTCAATGCTTCTTTTTTGATCTCTTTCCAGGAACATCCCAGCTGTCTTGTCTCTATTTCTAGTTCTCTGGGTCTACATCTTTTCCTCTTGCCTTGGGGATTCCATTGTAGTGCAATTTTTTGCTATTTCTTTATCTGGGTTGATGATTATGTGACCTATCTAGTTCCATTTTCTTTCAGTGATTTCATTTCTGATGCTGGTTTGACCTATTCTCCCCCAAAGTTCTATGTTTGTTATTTTATTGGTCAATATATTCCCAGTATCTTCCTCAAGCATTTGTTTATGTAGACCTGCATTTTATTTATGTTTTCCTTTGTTAGTCACCATGTTTCAGCTCCGTATAGTAAAACTGGTTTAACATTAGTGTTGAAGGGGCTAATTTTGGTTTTTAATTTTATTTCTTTGGACCCCCAAATTTTCTTCACCCTGATTCAATTTTGTATATCCTGTTTCGTTCCTCCTTGTGTGCTAATCACTGATCCCAGGTAGATAAAATTATCTACCTGTTCCAGTGTTTTCCCTAATATTTCAAAGACTAATTCTAGGTTGGGGTATATCTTCATTACTTTAGTCGTGTTATGATTTATTTTCAATCCACATTTATTTACTTCCTAGTTTAAATTATCTATTTTCTTTTTGAGGTGTTGATGGTTTTGTGACAAAAGGCATATATTGTCTGCAAAATCCGGGTCGCTGATTTTATTCAACCATTCCCATTGAATGCCAATTCTTTCTTCAGATGTTTTTCTCATCACCCAATCAATAACAACCAGAAAGATGGTCGGAGAGAGTATACATCATTGTCTTTCTCCTGTATTTGTTGTAAATGGTTCAAGATAGTTTGCCATTATTTACTATTTGGATTTTTCATGAGTTTTCTTTGTTATGTTTATGATTTTCTGAGAAATTCCATAGTGCTTCATTAATTTCCATATGGTCTTTCTGTCTGTGGTATCAAATGCACGTTCAAAGTCGATGAATCCCAAATATAGGCTACTCTGCCACTCTATTGAATGTTCAACAATTATTCTTAAAGTTATTATCTGGTCAATACAAGATCTGTTTGGCCTGAAACCAGCCTGTTTAGTTTCAATTTCTTGTTTCATTCTTTCTAGCAATATTCTAGTTTACTTACAACATTTGGAAGTGAAATTCCTCTCCAATTTTTACAAAGTGTTATATCTCCCTTTTTTTGGCAGTTTCACCAGGAGTCCTATATTCAAGTCTTCTGGCCATTCCTCCTTTTACCATATTTGATTAAATAGCATGTGTAGCATTTCAACAGTAGTGTTTACTTTAAGTAGTTCAGCCTGTATATTGTCACTCCCAGCTGCTTTATTGTTTTTTTGTTTTCTTTACTGCCCGAGTTATTTTTAGTTTAGTTATAGTTCCTATATTTATTTTAAGTATTTCTTCTTCTGGTGTTTCTGGTATTTCTTGTTCCAGGTTTTCTATTTCTCCATTTAAAATTTCTTGGAAATGTTCTACCCATCTTTTTTCTATGTCTGCTTCATTTGTGAGTAACTTTCCTTGTTTATTTTTTACAGGCCCTTCTCTTTTAAAACTCTTCCCAGCTAACTTTCTTGTTATCTCAAACAACCTCCTTGAGTCAAATTATTTGCTGCTCTTCAGCATCTTCACACATTTCCTCCAGGAAAACTCTTCTATCTTTCCTTGCACTTTTTTTTTTTAACCTGTCCGTTTTTAAGCCTGTATCTTTCATTTCTCCCATTTCTTTTGTTTTCTTCTGTACTTAGCAGAAGTGTATTCCATAAAGCTTTCCTTTCTTCACATAATTTGATGGTTTCTTCAAAATTCCATTGTTTGTGATTCCTACTCTGCCTTCTCATAACTTCTTTGGCAGTACTATTAAATATATTCTTTATTTTTTCCCATTCTCTTCAATGTCTATTTCCATATGTTGTTCTATAAGGCTTTCATATTTATTACTTAATGTTACTTTATATTTGTCTTTTGTATCCTTATTTTTCAGTTTGGATATATTGTATTTAATTCTTTGGTTCTTGCCTTTAAATATTTTTCTTAGTTTCATTTCTATTTCTGCAATCAATAATAAGTGGTTTGTAAAGGCATCTGCACCTTTCCAAACTCTTACATCCATCAGAGAGCTACACCTTTGCTATGTGTGTCATCTTTGTTCTGGCTTCAAGAGTATAAAATGTATTTGTTTGTTGTTAGTTGGATTTCTCCGCTCCATTCTATCTTGTCTCGTTTAGACCTAGTATTTCTATTTTGTATCTGTCCATTTCTCTGGTTAGTAAGTTAGATTTTCCACTTTTGTACAAAGTCCTAATATTCCAGCAACCAATTCTGGTTAAAAGTTTTGGGCTAAAGAGGTTTTTTCTTGAAGTTTTCCGCTTGTCAGTTTCCCCAAATGGGACTTTCACTAGATTGCTTCATTTTCCACAGTACTTCTTCCTCTTGGTTTTGTGTCGGTTTTCCAACAATGGTTGAGGTTTCTGTAGCAATATGTTTTTCCATATTGTGGTTGCTAGCCGTAAGTACAACCCTCCTCCTTTCTCATTTGGGCTTGGGATTGGCAATGATGGAGTTCAAGTAGCTTTCCAGCATGCATTTAAAGTTGGTTTTAATTCTGATAACGAATTTTGATGCAATCCAAAATAAAAAATTTCTTCCTCACATCAATAACTGTCAGTAAATTATCCTTATCTAGTTTATCCAAAATATATTGGAATGTTCTTCTTATGTAGTAAGTTTCGAAGGTGGCCATCACACCCTGGTCTAGTGGTTGTATTAGGTAGCAGAAAACAAAATTCCACATTCGGGTGTTCTAAAACAGGATGGACAGGCACATTCTCTATAATCAATAAAACTTAAAGTCCAGATTTTTTCCCATCAAATTTAACTTCTGGAACAAAACTTTGATGGAACCATTCATTAAAAATTTCGTTTGTAATCCAACCTTTTTTGTTTGCCTTCCAGTGCACTGGAAACGCGTTAAAATCCACACCTTTCACTGCCCACAGTTATAGGGATTGCTTAACGAGTAATGGTTTTAATATACGATATCCTGAAGCATTGCTGCAAAATAATAGTCAAACGATCCTTAGCTGCTTTAAAGCCACCAGCACTTTTTTGTGATATCGCTATATAAGTTCTACTTGGCATCTGTCTACACATTCTGTAGCGTAGAGTAATCCCTGATATTTAAAACATCAAGGGAGTTCCCCCAAAATTCAAGTACATATGTACCATACTAGGAAATGATAATTATAATGGAAATACCATTTTTAACAGAACTGAATTCAAATAGATATTTTAAAAATAAGCGCCACTTGAACCGTGTTAAATCCAAATATACAGTGTAAAAATAGAATTGCTTTTGTTTTCTAAACCGTGTAAAAAGAGAATTAGCTGTAATAAAGTTGTCAAGTATGTCATGAGAACAAAGCAACATATGGTCATAACTATCAAATTCCCTCAGGAGGTATGCTGGATATTACGAGAGTGCTACATGAAAAGCTTACATCACTACTAACTTCCTATAGACAAGTTTTCCTCAAAATAAATTTTATCTGTCATAACTCTAATATT
Source organism: Typopeltis vanoorti (assembly GCF_054136105.1). NCBI lineage: Eukaryota > Metazoa > Arthropoda > Arachnida > Uropygi > Thelyphonidae > Typopeltis > Typopeltis vanoorti. Next base: position 110,660,860 of record NC_143563.1, read on the forward strand.
GTCAGATCTTATATTTAGGCCTTCTAAGACTCTTCTTACTATATCAATCCACCTGGATCCAGTCTTTTCTCTGGGTTTTTTCCTGTGATCTTGGAAACCACCTGTTTTGGTATCTTCCATCTCCCATTCTGTTTAACTGACTAATAATCTGATATTAGATTTGCCCATAACATTCCTGAATGCTAACAGTGCTAAGTTCCTTTCTAATATCCTTATTTTTAATAATATGGTTATTGCATATGGAGACTGCAATCAAGGAAAAAAAGAACAAAAAGACAAAAACAGGAAGCTACACAGAAAGACTTAAAGCTATAATATAAAAATAAAACAGAACCAAGAAAAGTTCTAGGGTGAAAGTGGGAGCCAACTGCTACACCTTCAATTTGTTTAAAGCTGGTTGTTCCAGCTAAAATGATCCAATGCTTAAAGAGTTTGCAAATGTCAGGGGGATAAATTTTGGACAAACAGAAGAATAAGTGTATCGGCTATTGGAACATTTGTAAAACGAGGCAACACATTGAAGCTCATTAAGCGATCATTCTTCTCTAATTGAAGACTTTGTAGAGTAGTTTTAAATTGTGTGAAGTTTTTTTTTTAAATGTATAATGGTGTCTGTTGAGTTTGGATGGCAAGTGTTTAGCTAGTTTATAGGTGGGACAATCTGGACCTCCCCTCCTGATTACTAACTTACACATGGAATTGTCTACATCTTTGGCACTTAATTCACTGCCCCTCCTCACCCCATCTCTCTCATAAGCCCAAAGTTTGGTTTAGGTAATGTCTGTCATTTGGCTACATGACTCACAGGCTTTCGTTAACTTTTTGCATTTCCTCAATAATATCCATACTCGAATTAGTTTCGCTTTTCAAAAGGAAAAAGAAGGGGATCTTGTCTTTTTGGATACTCTAGTTCCAAGGTAAGGATATGGGTTACTCATATGTTCAGTTTACTATAGCCCTCCTCCCACACACACAAGCAGATATCTACATATCACTTTACACCACAATAGTATGGTGGTCTAAAGTGGTATGTAGTTATCTAGGTATATAAGTTTGGCCTCCAGCACAGAGTGAATTTTATCCTCAGGACCAGAACTGCATCTGGAACAGCAGGCTCTACTCACATAATTTCAACAACATGGATGCAGACTCCCCACAAAAAAAAAAAAAAAAAAAACCATACATACACTACATCTTTACCGTACATCAAAGGCACAAGAGATAAACTGGGCTCCCTCCTGAAACTACACAAAATCAGAACTGTACAGAAACTGTCTAAACAAAGTACCTACCTGCCAAACACAAATCAAGGTTAGCCAGGACCCTCTCTCCTTTCCAGGTGTCTACAGCATCCCCTGCCAGTGTGGAACCCAATATTTCAGACAGACAGACAGGACAAACTACTTTGGTCAGGAAAAAATAACATAAAAATACAACCAGAATGGAGAATTAAAAAGCAGACTGTCTCTCAACATGCCTAAGAAAAGGGCCACTTAATAAGATGGAAGAAAGCCAAGCTACTTCACAAATACTAGTTTAAATCAGACAGACTTCCTGGAAGCGGCACAAGTTCTAAAGAACCAGATTAACTGTAACAGAATAGACGATATGATCTTACATAAATTTTGGCATACTACCTTATCTACTCATAAGCATTAACAACAAGAATCACAATGAACAGCACTACTGTTGCCTTACATGCGCATGACTACCTCTGTTCTCCAGGTAATTTTGGTTTGCATCTTCAATGAGTGTGTAATGCTAAATTGCTTAAACTAACATTATGAGAGGCAATTTAGCATTACACATCAGCTTATAAATAATTAATTTTAGCTAGTAAATTATTTACATTCTTCCACGCCTACGTAGTTTTCTGTTCAAGAAACTAACTTCGACATGTCACTTGAAGCCTACATACCTATCACTTTAACACGTTAATTGAAGATACAATATCCAATAGTAGTCCATTTCATATACTCACTACAAACTATTAGAATGCAGACTTTACAAACTTTCTAAACACAGCCAGTCTTATTCAGCTTCGAGGAAAAATGTCAATTATATGTATACTCTAAGATCCCCCTCACTAACTTGCATGTTCCTTTTACATTTTATTTTATTTGTCCATCTCCTCAAACTTTGAAGATCACATTTCTTCAATCTGTTTTCATATACAATTCCATAAGCAAGTTATAATCTTATCCTTGAAAAAGATTATATCTGGCCTTGAAACCAAAACTTTGCTTCCCTTCCTCTGGGTTCACTGATCACTGGTAGTAAACACCAATATAAAAGCCTGCAAAATATCCTTAGTCCAAAATGCACTACCCAATACTCCCTTAGTACATAATAAATAATGGACTACATTACAGTTTGCACATAGAAAAAAAAGTCTAAGTCAGCTTAGGTATATATATATATATATCCCTTATATATATATATATAAGGGATGTGTATATACAGGATGTTCGGGATAAATTTGACAGTTTCGTAAGGAAAAAGAAAATCTTCTTTGTATCTATTAAATTTAATGAATTGACAAAAAAACATTACAGGCAGAGTTAATTACAATACTATCAACAAGATTTACTCAAAATAACCACCATTAGCATCGATCACAGCTTCAATTCTGCTTCGGAACCTCGAACAAGCTGATGCTACAGTCTCCCTGGGAAGGGCCGCAAAAACTGTTTTAATTTTATCCATTAACTGGGCTTTTGTATTACTGGAAGTGCGATTGGTGTCTTTTTCAACTGCGCCCCATACAAAATAATTCATGGGGTTAAGGTCTGGGGAGTTTGGAGGCCAAACATTTGGACTGGTGAAGTCGTAGAAATTTTCAGACAACCATTTTTGACTTTTCCCAGAGGTGTGGCAAGGGGCCGAATCCTGCTGCCATACATAAGGCCTACCATTGGCTACCCTTGTTATCCAGGGCTTGACTACAGTTAGCAACTCCACGAACAAAGCCCGAATTCCAATGCCAGGGTTCTTCAACACCTGTTCCTGCAGATTTGCGAGGAATTCTGCTGTACGAACGCAATCAGATCGTCTGCTAGGGATCTTTCTTCTTGCTACATCCTCGTAGTCACCATTGCAAGTCTCTAGTTCATGCCTGATTGTTTTTACTGTATTCAGGGAGCATTGAGCAGCAGTCGTAATATCCTTATTTTGATGGCGGGCACGAATCATCATGATGCAAGTTATTCTCTTCCATGATTCAGGTGGGTTCCAGCTATCCATCCTTTCTGACATCTTGTATATGAATGAAGAAGGGTCCAAACTTTTAAATGAAGAGAAGTGTGTGTTAATACATGTAACTTACGGAAAAATATAATTAATTATAAATATGTCAAATTTATCCCGAACACCCTGTATATATATATATATACATATACTTATATATATATATATATATATATCCCTTATCGGTTCCCCCAACCTTGGCATCATCAACAAAATTGGATATCATCCATTAAACCATTCCTCATATTAATATACAAGTGATGCAATGATGGGTTAGTACAGAAGCTGCAATACACTAATGGTCATCCTCTCCTGTTAGCTTAAGCACTTCCATAGATTACTTTCTGATATCTGCCTATATCCATGTTATAAGCCTGCTTACTAAATAGCTTAAGGAAATTACAACGTACAATAGAATATACATTAAAATAAATTTTAATACATTTCCAATATTTAGGCAACATCACGTTCCCATTTTCACAGGAACTTAGAAACAAGATACATGCACGCAAGCACAATACACAGTAAATGAGGATGAAACAGGAAGCTATTCTTTCTCCTAAAAGTCCTGATGGTGCCTACTAGCGGGCAATGTAGGTATTCTTGGCTGTTTGCACTGAAGGTCTTCTGATTCAGGTTTCCCAAATTTGGGGCAGTCTCATGCAACCAAATTTGTTGAGATTTGGATTGTTTCTTAGGGCTGAGGCTGATTCCATGAATAGCCTTTCGTATTTGAATTTACTACGGTGTATTATCGTGGCTTTCTTCCACCGTATTCTATGGTGGTTATCCAGAGCATTGTCTGCAAGACCAGAGTGGCTATATTGGTGAAACCAGATGTAGTCCTTGTGTTCTGAAATTCTGATATTAGCTGTCCTGCCTGTTTGGCCAAAGTAGGACAGCTTACAGCTGCAAGGGACCTGGTATACACCAGGTAGGTCTAAGGGATGCCAATTTTCTATATAGTCTATAACAAGAAGTCAAGTCTGTTTTTTAAGATTTTTGTAATTTTTTCTGAGGTGCCTTGGATATAGGGTATAGTGATGGATTTAGAGTAATCCTTATTGTGAAGGGGGGGGAGGGGAGTTGTGGTTTATTGGTTTCAATATTTTTGGGATTATTTTTGGGGGGGGGGGGTAGCCATTGGCTGAGAAACTGTTGAGAATGTGGTTAGGGCATTGTCATTTGAACAGATAAGTTTAGCCCTGTTGTGTAGTGTCTTAATGACTCCATATTGTTGAGAGGGGGGATGATTGTTGGTGGACGTATACGTCTGTGTGGGTGGGTTTTCTATAAACTGAGAAAACCAAGGTTCCATCAGGCTGGTGGGTGACTAGTGTGTCTAAGAAGGGAAGGCAATTGTTTTTTTCTTCTTCCAGGGTGTTGGTTGTTTAAGTGTGTTAGGAAGGAGAGGAGTGCATCAGAGCCACGTGGCCAAATAGCGAACACATCAACAACATAGCGAAGCCGTATGGTTGGTTTTTGTGGGGCACAGTTTTAGGCTTTCTCTTCAAAAGTCTCCATAAAAAAGTTGGCCAAGGGTGGGGAGAGAGGTGAAGCCATGGCTGTCCCCTCTATTTGTTTGTAGACTTTTCCTTACCAAACAAAATAGCGTTACACGTTACCAAACAAACTTAAGATGAAAGAATCATGCCGAATTCTTTGGGGGTTACAATCTTCGTGCGAGGTCTCACAGAAGGTGTAATAAGGGACAGAGCCAAGCGTATAGGGCTTCCCAGATCCAGAAGTCACTAGAGAGAGAGAGGACTTCCCGTTTCCAGACGTTGCCAGAGAGGAGCTTCCTGGTTCCAGTCTTAAGAGAAGGCTTCGAGTTGCCAAAAGGAGATGTTCCAATCACCGGAGAAAAGCTTACAGGCCAAAGAGAAATCCTGGTTGACAGCAATTCAAGTTAGTGGAGGTGGCAGAAAAAAGAGGCAGTCGTCCAGGCATTATTGGCGAGCCAAAGCAGAGGAGAAAAGGCGAGAGAAATTACCTGAAGCACCTTTGCTCGGAAGTTTTTCTTTTCGCCGTGGGAGAATAACTTTTTGCCGGAGCTGCATATGAGTATCGCAGGGCGCAGTTCACAGTCCGCTATTTTCCCAATGAGATATTTCTGAAGCCAGATTTCCTGAAGGAGGCTCAAGATCTGAGATGAAAGAATTGCCTTAGAACTTTTTGTGCAAGACCTTTGACTGAATGTGTGATACAGAGCTTTTGTAAGTTATATACCTTTGTACAATTCCTCTTATAACGTGTTTTAGTTAAATTAAGATTTGACTTAAAAGATTTAATTTAGGACAATTAAGATTTAGATTAACAGTAACAAGAAGTGTCATTAAAAGAATCTATTGGCATATTTGAAGTTGATATACAGTTTGTAAAAGTAACTTAACAGAGAGTTAGCTAAGCTCTTTGCACGTATACTAGAAGTTTAATAAGTGGAAATTGTAAACAGAGTAAATAAGTTTCTGAGTTAAAGAAAGTTTTTACGGTCATTTTGAAACACGTTCCAGAGACAACAGAGGTTTTTTTGTGTGCTGCTGCTGTTTGTATTAATTAGTTGGGTAAGAGCAGTTTGTATATCAAATAAATAGAGCATTTGAATTTCAAGTTTATTATTATTTATAAATTAAATTGATTTTTCAGTTCATTTTTTTGTGCATCAAGATTCTAGTCATTTTAGAGTAAAATGTTAAGTAAAAAAGTGGATGTTAGTGAGCAGAGCAAGTTATCGTTACTATTTATTGCCTCTACATTTTAACTAAAGCTGGAATTATTATGCTTATTACTGCAAACTTAAAAAAATCAAAGCTGAAGTTGAATAAATCTTGTAATTAATAAATAAATGTTGTAATTCCATAAATATGATGATTTTTGCTATAATTTTTATTACCGTAAATTCAAAATTTTTATTTTTAGTGAGAATATCTGAACTTTACAGTTCATGAAGTAACAATTTTTCTTCATTAGCAAGCTTAATTTGATTGCATTTAAATTCTTTAAAAAAAAAAAAAATCTTTTATCCTTATACTAAATTATTACCATACCTTTTAATATTTTTTCGGTATTCGGAATTTTTGTAGCAACTATGATGCTTGTCAAACAAAATCAACAATCAACACTGCAATTGAAATCTTTCACAGAAAGATTTTTCTGTGAAATACAAAATTACAAAAGATTTAGAATTACATTAAAAGATTTTAAACTATTTAGAAAATTTAATATTAAATATAAAGTATCGTAGAAGATACATAATTATTTATAATTCATCGATATAAGTTTGTCATTTATTTATATAAAATGACTTACAAGGTTGCTAGTTTAATATTACCAAGATTTTTTTAATATTAATATTTATTGTATACATGTGAAATTCGTTTATATTTTTGGGAAGAGACACAATAAATAAATTGTGCACCAACAAGGGTCAAATATCGTAGAACAGTAAAGGAAATTCCAAAAAAACGGTAATTAAACTGATAGTTTAGTTACCGTTATTTGGCTAGTACTTGTAAAGCAGTATACTGTATACAAGTGTATATAATCTAATTATATGGTTAAAGTAGTTGTTGCAGTCAGTAAGAATATAATATTTAATTAATCATTATTCTTATTTTACTGTTACTCGTTTATTTTAAAAAATCAAGATACTACTGTTTCTATTTTTGTATTTTTTAAGCTTTTAACATAATTGTTTATTTTGGATTTAATAAATATTTATTTCGCTTTTGATAGATTAATACACATAATGATGCCAAGAAAATATGAACCCGGAGCTAGTAAAAGAAAACGACTTAGAGAAAATGAAAAACAAATAAATAGTCAAAAGGGGACAATTTCGTCTTTCTTGCGTTCTGAAAATGAAGAATTTCGTAGAACTGAAGTTATACTTCACAGTTCTCAGAATGAAAACGAAACATTGGTATCATTATCAGGCAGAGATGAAAGTAAAAATGAAGAACATCAAAATGATGTGGAAAACAGGAGAGAAAGAAGTAAATGAAACAAATCAAGAGGATTCTGAAAAAAATTTTCAATCGGAGTCTATACTTACCAGCAAACAAGCTATCTCTTATCCTACCAATATAGCAGTGTGGCCACTTACTATTAATGAACAGTTTATCGAGCATATTTTAATAAATATGCCCCAGAATGTTGGTAAAATCGAAAATTTAAAAAAAGAATACACAGAACGCAATAGAATATATGTCAGAAACGTAAATATATCACATTTTTACTGTAAAAAGCGAACAAAGGAGAGTGGCTAATTTTTTCAGAAACTAGCAAAGCAATTTACTGCTTTGCTAGTAAATTACTTTGTTTTATTGACTTGGGTTTTATCGACTGGGGAAATATAACACGAACCTTATGTGATCACAAGCATTCTACTGAGCATATACGAGCGATGTGCACATATCGCAAAAGAAAATCAAGTTCGGTAAATAGTCGAATTGATCAAATAAATACAATCTGAAGAAAATTATCGGAGAGAGGCTTTAAAAAGAATAATAGCTACCATTAAGTTATTGAGTAAACTAGGGCTAGCATTTAGAGGAAATACAAATGATATTTTTTCTGATTCTTGCGGAAATTATTTATCATGTTTACATTATTTAAGTGAATTTCATGATTTTTTTAAAACAACACATGAAAATGTATGCCAACTGTGGTTCAAATTATCTTTCTTACCATACTTGTGATGAATTCATAGCGTTAATAGCTAAAAAAACAAGAGATTTAATAATATCAGAAATTAAGGAAGCTGCTTATTTTGCAATAATACTCAATTCAATGCCAGCCATTGCCCATAATGACCAACTAGCAATGATATTTAGGTATGTTGCCGCAAATTCTGACATTAGAGAAACATTTATCGGGTTCATCACAATTACAGAACATAATTCCTTATATTTAGAAGAGGTAGTATTAAAAAAATTAGAAGAATTATCTTTGGATATAAAAATGTGCAGAGGACAAAGCAATGATAATGCTGCCAATATGAAAGGTATCTATACAGGTTTATAAGCTAGGCTGAAAAAACGTATTTCATTATATACCGTGCTTTAGTCATTCCTTAAATTTAATTGGCAACTAAGCCGTAGAATCTTGTCAGAGGTGTACAATATTTTTGTTTTATTCAAAATGTATATAATTACTTTTCATCTTCCACAAGAAGATGGGGTATACTCATTAAACATTTAGAAAAAAAAATCTTTAACAGTTAAAAGACTAAGTGAAACGAGGTGGTCCGCAAGTGCTGACGCTATATTGACTTTGAAACGTGGATATAAACAAATTAAAGACACATTACTTGAACAATCCATTTCTCCTCATGAAAAACCTACAGGGTGTTCGGGATAAATTTGACAGTTTCGTAAGGAAAAAGAAAATCTTCTTTGTATCTATTAAATTTAATGAATTGACAAAAAAACATTACAGGCAGAGTTAATTACAATACTATCAACAAGATTTACTCAAAATAACCACCATTAGCATCGATCACAGCTTCAATTCTGCTTCGGAACCTCGAACAAGCTGATGCTACAGTCTCCCTGGGAAGGGCCGCAAAAACTGTTTTAATTTTATCCATTAACTGGGCTTTTGTATTACTGGAAGTGCGATTGGTGTCTTTTTTCAACTGCGCCCCATACAAAATAATCCATGGGGTTAAGGTCTGGGGAGTTTGGAGGCCAAACATTTGGACTGGTGAAGTCGTAGAAATTTTCAGACAACCATTTTTGACTTTTCCCAGAGGTGTGGCAAGGGGCCGAATCCTGCTGCCATACATACGGCCTACCATTGGCTACCCTTGTTATCCAGGGCTTGACTACAGTTAGCAACTCCATGAACAAAGCCCGAATTCCAATGCCAGGGTTCTTCAACACCTGTTCCTGCAGATTTGCGAGGAATTCTGCTGTACGAACGCAATCAGATCGTCTGCTAGGGATCTTTCTTCTTGCTACATCCTCGTAGTCACCATTGCAAGTCTCTAGTTCATGCCTGATTGTTTTTACTGTATTCAGGGAGCATTGGGCAGCAGTCGTAATATCCTTATTTTGATGGCGGGCACGAATCATCATGATACAAGTTATTCTCTTCCATGATTCAGGTGGGTTCCAGCTATCCATCCTTTCTGACATCTTGTATATGAATGAAGAAGGGTCCAAACTTTTAAATGAAGAGAAGTGTGTGTTAATACATGTAACTTACGGAAAAATATAATTAATTATAAATATGTCAAATTTATCCCGAACACCCTGTATTTCTAAATTAGAGAGCTCATCATTGGCTGAACATTTTGACAAACCAGAAACAGCAATTTTAACAGATATGTGGGACAAAATTTTACAACGAATAAATGCTACTAGTAAATGTCTACAAGATCCCGATATGGATTTGTTTTTAGCTAATAATTTGTTACACTCTTTAGTTGATTTTTTAGATATAAGAAATAGTTTTGCTGCTGTAAATGAAGAAGCAAATTTATTAACAGATGAGACAAAATTTAAAGATAAAAAGGAAAGAGTTAAAAACGAAAAGAAATGAGTGACGAAGTTTCACAATCTAACAATGAGATTATATTACATGGGAAAGAAAATTTCGCTGCGAACACTTTTAATGTCATTTGCGATAAGCTAATTTTGGAAATTAATGAAAGAACAAAAAACTATTTCAACATATTAGATATGTCTGGCATTTTTTGAAGGAAGATCACGTCCACGCAGTTAGCCTAGTGGCTATGCGCTTCGCAACCATATGCCTGGGGAAGGAGTGTCCTAGGTTCGATTCCCATCGGTGACGTGAGGAGCTGAAGGATCTTCCTCAGCCATAGCCAAGTTAGCCAGTCTTGGGCGTGGACAGCAGGGTTTTTTCCCCAGTTTATTCTGGGGTTTTTCATCCCGCAAAGCAGGCAAACTGGCCTTGAGAACTCAACACTACAGGCCATAGGATACACCGGGGCTTAAGGCTGACCACCTTATCCTGTAAACGGAGTGAGGTCCGATGATCAATGGACCCTCGACACCGCAAGGTAAAAGAGGGTATAAGGAAGATGATGATGATGAGATATAGATCAAGACAAGTACAAGACTAGTATTGATAAAATTTTAAAAGCTTATGGGACTGATATTGATCCAGAAAAATTTACTAATGAAGTTAAGCAATTTTTAATAATGATAAAAAAAGAAAATTCTTCAATTAAAAATACGTACAAATTTATAAACGATGGGTTAAGGTCTACTTTTCCGAACTTAGATCCTTATTTTTTATTTTTGACGATGCCTATTTCAAATGCAAGTGCTGAATGCTCATTTTCAGTGTTGAAACGAATAAAAAATTATTTAAGAAGCAACTTGCCAAAATAAAACAAGTGACCTGTCATTATTATGCATTGAATCAGATGTAATGGACTTGATCAATTATGACATTATAAATATATTTGCTAAAACTAAAGCCAAAAAAAAAAACAAACTTTTAGTTATTAATTTTTGTATTTAAATTTGAACTGATTTATTTTTATGCTTTTTTTAAGATATGTATACCAATGTTGTATTGTGCTATTAAAATGAGTTATTATGGAAATGTTGACTTTTATTTTTAAACTATAAAAATGCTTATTTTTGAGGGACTCATAAAGATGTTGTGCCTCTGGCCTCCAGAAGTATAAATGCGGCCCTGTGATTAGGGCATTGTCATTTGAAAAGATAAGTTTAGCCCTGTTATGTAGTGTTTTAATGACTCCATATTGTTGTGTGTGTGTGGGGGGGAACTGTTGGTGGATGTATCTGCCTGCGTGGGTGGGTTTTCTATAAACTGAGAAAACTATGGTTCCATCAGGCTGGTGGGTGACTAGTGTGTCTAAGAAGGGAAGGCAATTGTTTTTTTTCTTCTTCCAGGGTGAACATGATTCTGGGTGTTGGTTGTTTAAGTGTGTTAGGAAGGAAAGGAGTGCATCAGAGCCATATGGCCAAAGAGCGAACACATCATCAACATAGCAAAGCCATATGGTTGGTTTTTTATGGGGCAGAGTTTCAGGCTTTCTCATCAAAAGTCTCCATAAAAAAGTTGGCCAAAGGTGGGGAGAGTGGTGAACCCATGGTTGTCCCCACTATTTGTTTGCAGAATTTTCTTTGCCAAACAAAACAGCCCGAGTTCATTGTGAACTGAAATAGGGCTGTGATATCGGGAGGATATTTAGCTTGGATTAGCTCTAAGGATTCTTTGAGTGGGTCATTTGTGAATAAGGAGGACACATCAAAATTGACCATTGAGTCAGTGTGTTGAAGTGTAATGCTATTTTGTTTGGTAAGGAAAAGTCTACAAACAAATAGAGGGGACAGCCATGGCTTCACCTCTCTCCCCACCCTTGGCCAACTTTTTTATGGAGACTTTTGAAGAGAAAGCCTAAAACTGTGCCCCACAAAAACCAACCATACGGCTTCGCTATGTTGTTGATGTGTTCGCTATTTGGCCACGTGGCTCTGATGCACTCCTCTCCTTCCTAACACACTTAAACAACCAACACTCCAGAATCAAGTTCACCCTGGAAGAAGAAAAAAACAATTGCCTTTCCTTCTTAGACACACTAGTCACACGCCAGCCTGATGGAACCTTGGTTTTTTCAGTTTATACTAGTAAATTTACTATTTACTAGTTTATAGAAAAGTTCAGAATAAACTGAACTTTTCTATAAACTGATGTATCGAGTTGGTTACAATCTGCATCAGAATATTTTAATATTTTAACAAATTTATTAAGAGCCCCAGTTTGTTTCTTAATAACTGCTTCTTTCGCAGCATGACGCTTACGATTTTGTGCACCAGATAACTTTTTTTAAATTTTTGATTCCATTTCTATTTTAAATCCCAAAGAAATTATTATACAACACAACACAGAGATGAAATAATATTCCGCACTGTGCTGCTGTCAGTAGCCTACTGAGATGCATACCATATGACTGGCTAACTAGGAACAAATATTTTGTACGAAAATTCGTTTCTGCGCATAAAAACTGTTCACCGTTTCACTTTAAATAGACTGCAGTAGACACACCATTCTGCAGGCAAGTTTAGCCTGCTCTCGCTGCAAAATTGTAAACAGCCGGCTGATCAAAGAGGCGCTAATATACAATTTTTTTTAAATTTTTATTCAGTATATCTGGCCTTATTTATTTTAATATTGATCATTCTAAGAATTTTTTGTTTTTATGATAAAAAGTTTGTTTTTTAAAAATGAACTTATGAACCATTCCATTCCCTGGTAGTGGCGCCCACATGCCTGCTTCCGCCGGCCCTGATTATGTATATGAATGTATTTTATGGGGATAATTAGCATAGAAATGGAATAGATTAGGATGCAAGTGGGGTGGTTGAAACTGAGGGGTACATGCAGTAAGCGGTAATAAAGGTGATTGGCAAGGACAGGTGGTGGGAAAAATCACTACTAATGGGTTTGGGTAGGACTGGTTACAGACCTAAAAGTGAACTGCTGTGTTTATTTGCTCCAAAATCATTGGAATAAGTGAAACATAGTTGAATGAAGATGATATTCTAATGAGAATAGAAATGGAAAGATACGGTGTTTTTTTGCAAGGATAGATAGAACAAGAAGGGAAGGGCAGTTGATAACTGGGGAATTATGTCCACAGGAGGTAGATATATGAATGAGGGAAATCGTGGCAATGGTTTTGAGGCAGTGTGGTTTGAGGTGGAGGTTGATGGGAAGAGACATTTGGCTGGATGTTGCCATAAGCCAGGAAATGTGGAGGGTGCTGATGAAGAAATGTATAAGCAACTTTGGTTAGTGAACAAGGAAAGGGTGATTATTATGGATGATTTTAATTATGCTGGTATAGATTAGAATGAAGAGAGAGTATTTGGGAATAAGTAAAATGAATTTTGCAAGTTCTTGAGAGACAACTATCTCAGGCAATATGTAAAGGAGGGCATGCAAGGATCAAGAGTTTTGGATCTGATCATTTCATTGGAGGATGTAATTATGAGTAGGGTTCTGCACATCCCTCCAGTTAGTGAGAGTGATCACATGGGTTGTGGCTAGTCATATGAAGACTTCTGTGAGGAAAGGATATACATGAGAGTACAAGACTGGTGATTATGCCAAGCTTAGGAAACAACTTGGAGCTACAGCATGGAATGAGGAGTTGAGTGATAAGGAAATAAATGCTGCTTGGGAACTGCCAAAGAAATACATGACCTCATCAATGTGTGAATGTATTCTGAAGGTCAAAATACTGAATAAGGTAGGTGTAAAATGGATGAACAAGGGGATTAAGCTTGAAATCTGGAAGAGGAAGGCACTTTAGAGTGCACAAGATGAATAATAGTAATAATTAGTTGCATAAAGAGTATAAAAAGCAGGCCAGGTTAGTGACTCAGTTGGTAAGGACAACAAAAGTGCAGTATAAGTAGAATTAGCAAATCAGGCCAAGGAAAACTCTCGTGAGTTCTTTCCATACGTGGCAAGTAAAAGGAAGCATGATTATGGTAAGATGTTAATGGATGAAAGTGGGAGATTGGTGATTGCTGCAAAGGACATAGTTGAGGTGCTCAGTACACAGTTCATCAGGGTGTCATCCTCAGTGTGAAATCAGAATGAAATGAAATGAGAGAAGACTTAATGGTGAGCGAGCAAGAGGTATATGATGAGTTAAGTATGCTAAATGCCAATAAGGCAATAGGACTTGATGACATATCACCACGTGTCTTGGGGGAATGTTCCAGGGAGTTAGCATCAGCACAAGCTCCAAAGGAGTGAAAGGAAGGCAAAATTGTTCCACTTCACAAAGGTAATGATAAGGCTAAGGCAACAAATTATAGACCGATCTGTATATTTGGAGTTGTAGGGTTTATTTGTTTATTTTATTATGGAGAATCAATCAACGAGAGGTTGGTCAACCTGTAGTACGTGAGTACTGTGAATGGGCAATAAGGAACTTATTCCAGAGAAGCAAATAGTTGTGATATATTTGTACCAAGAGAGATTTAAGATGAGAGTAATTTCAAAGAATGTGAATCTCATCTTGAATAGAGATTCGAGTATTGCCAAGGGTAAGAATGAAGAACAGTTTTTTTTTTTTTTTTTTTTTTTGTGAAAAACAATGCAGCGATGTGTTTTGTTGGTTGAAGTTGATAATGTTATCCAAACCCCATTGATGAATACTTTGAAGATTGGAATTTAATGTAGTAAAGGTTATATTTCTGTAGCTTGTAGCAATTTGCAGGGTTTGTCAAAAGAAAAGGAGGAGTGTAATGTGCTATCATCAGCAAAACTGTGTAGTAGATTGGCAGTTGGCTGGAATAGATTGTTTATGTATACAAGGAAGAGAGTGGGCAAGAGAACAAAGCTTTGTGGGACCCCAGCATTAGTTGTAGATATAGGAAATAAGAAGCCATCCACCATCACTTGATGCCAGCATCTGGCCAGAAAGCTGACTAGCCAATTGCAGAAGTCAGGGGCAGACCGAATGATGGGAGTTTTCCTAATAGGCCTTTGTGCCAAATGCTGTCAAAAGCATTGGAGATATCAAGAGCAACTGAAATTTGCCCAACCTTTCCAAGGTGTTTGTCTCAAGATGGGTGATGTAGGTTAGTAGATCCTCTGTTGATAAACAGTGATGAAATCCATACGTCAGTCATTTATCAGATGAGAGTCTTTAAGGTAGTGTAAGAGTTGGCCATTAATGGTTCTCCCCATTACTTTAGAAAGAATTGAGATGAGAGAAATTGGACAGTAGTTTGAAGGTAAGAATTTGTCACCCTTCTTAGGAACAGGTTGTATATGGGCTAGTTTCCAGACTGCAGGATAGATACCAGTGAAATAAGAAAGTGTGAACAGGTGGCATAGAGTAGGAATCAGTTCTGGGAGACAGATCTTTAGAACAACTGGAGGGATGCCATTAGGGCTGGGAGATTTTTTTTGGTATCCAGTTTGAGCAAAATTTTTCTAATCTCTTTCTGGTAAAAGATTAAATGCAGCATTAAGTGTTGGGTGCTTCGAATGGTTGAAGGACATTTACCACGATCAGCTATGCAACAGTTGGAGAAGTAGGAAGACAGGAGGTTGGCTTTTACTGTGGGTGAAGATGCAACAGTACCATCTGGGTGTAGTAGTGGTGGGAGTAGTTGGGCAGAGATATGGCCAACAGCTTTGGCTAGAGCCCAGAAGGGATGGCTGCCATTTGGGCAGCCATGCCCAAATGGCAGCTATGCAAGTTTCATGCTTTCAGCTCTCTCAAAATTAGTTTTTGATGTGATCATTTTCAGTGATAATTTTTTTGCAGCTATTTTGGGCTTTGGTATAGGCTGTAGGAGTTTTGGATGCAAGCCTGTTGTGGTATGCCTGACTCTTTTTTTGTATAGCTGTTGCACACCTATGGGAGTACCAAGGTTTAATTAAAGGAGAAGAATTTACGTTGGAGCGAAGAAAAAATGTTTCCATACTGATGAGTCTTATTTTGGAGATTCTTTCTGCATACAAGTTTGGTTTGAGTGACTGTAAACAGTAACCTGACTAAGGAAGTGAGGCACAGAAGTTGTGAAGATTGTCCCTACTTGGCTTTCTGGTAATGCCATACGACATATGAGGCGAGTGTTTGGGTATGTGTTGCTCTATTGGAGAGAGAGATTTGCATTACACTGTGGTCTGAGCTGCCTAGAGGACAGACAACATTCACAGCATACTTGAATGGATTGCTGGTAAGGAAGAGGTCTAAAGTGTTTCGGGAGTGATTGGGATTGTCTGGTATTCTGGTAGGCATGTGGACAATTTGAGTGAAACCATTTGTGATTGCAGAAGTCTAGGCCTCTCTACCTGCTTGATCTGTACAATTGGAAGCATGCAGCAAGTTAGTGTTGTGGACATTGAAGTTCCCGAGGATGATGACTTCACTGTTTGGAGAGTTGGATTGGAGAAAAGTCAACATTTAAGTAAAGGTGATTGAAGAGTTCAGGGTGGTTGTTGGCATTAGGATTGCAGCAGAGACACCATATGTATTTGGTAGAATAGGGCAGGGTGGTTTCTAGCTAAAGGAGATCAAAATTGGGAGATTCCAGGTTGGATACTCTCTGGCATGATATATCAGAGTGAACATTTGTGCAGATCCCACCTCTGAGACAAAAGGAGTTAAAGAGTGTGTAGTTGGGAAAAGAGAGATGGGTAGTGTCTGAGGAGGTTGAGATCTGAGTTTCTGTCAGGAAGAGTAGGTGAGGTTTTGCACAAAGATGATGAACGGGAACATAATTAAGGTTAGAAATGAAGTTGCATATATTTGTGAAATGTATCCGAATAATTCTATGAAGTCTGTTCATGATCACATGGGTCCCACACATTTCCTATGTAATGTTTGGGATTTTCACACTGGTTGTTTACAGAGTTCAATTTTCTCATAAGTCCATGATTGTCCAAGTTTCTTCTCCACTTTGACATTTCTTTTCCAGTTCTTTTTTTAATTACTGTTTTTTTTTTTTTGCACTGTGCATTGGTCAGATCTTTCCTGGTTCATATATATGATTCGGGGCTGTGCCTTCCATCTTGCTGTTCACGGCCAACTGGTTTGTCAGGGTATTGCAAGTTACTTGTGTGGGAAGTTTGTTCCATCTCTCTGTGTAATTGTGGGAGTGAAATAGTGATGATTTTCTTGGGGTCAAAACTGAATTGTTCAGAGAGCCTGCATATGTCATTTAGTGTTGTGTTAGTTTCAAAATAGAAGTTTAGGATGGTGGCATTGTACTTCTTATTTTCTGTCTCAACTATGTCTTGAACTGATGAAGCAATGAGATTGCAAAGCTTACTGGCATTGATGCCGACCGTGGATTGCTTCGAGCTTTTTTAGATTGTGTCTATTTTCCGGGAGAAGGTTTTGTTAAGCACGATAAGGTGCTGTTCCAGGCTATCCATGTGCTTGCTGAGATTTAGGAGTTGTTTAATCATGGGAAGGCATAGGAAACAGAAAAATAATGGCTGACCGAGAGTGTTTAGGAGTTGGAGCTCCAGTTCTTCAATTTTGGCACAAATGACAATGGGTCCACTGGCAACAAAAAATCTCAAAGTAACCTTTTCCTTTTCCGTAATGTCTAGCTTGTAGCTTCAGTATTTTCAAGCTTCAAGAGTTCTATTTATGGCAGTAAGATTCGTAGTGCTTCGTCATCGCTCTGTTTTGATGTTGCCATTTTTGCTTCGTGCTGAAGGCATGGTCACAGGTTGCCTGCTAATGATTCCTAGGCCCAATAAAGTTGTAGTTAAGGTAATGGAGAGGTTAGTGGATATAGGACAGAAAAGTGGGTTGATAACAGTGGTATTCTTTGTGCTTGTCAGCATGTATTTGGTAAATGGAGGTTGTGTTTTACAAACTTGCTCTTATGTACTATAACAAGGTGAAGAATGTATTGGAGATGCATATACAGTGGTATACTTAGATTTTGCAAAGGCTTTTGATAGATTGCCACACCACAAGTTGGTCACTCAACTGAAGCAGACGAGATTGGATGATAGACTAGTGAGTTGGATAGGTGAATCTCTATCAGATAGGTATCAGCAAGCTGTGTATGGGAGAGGTATTACCTTGAAAAAGGAAAGTCATTAGTGGTGTGCTGCAAGGGTGTGTGACTACTGTTATATTTAATTTGTATATTAATGTCGCAGTGCTTCCATAGTGCAATTGGAAGAACAGCAGAACATTGCGCCCTTCGATTGGAAAAGACCTGGGTTTGATTCTCGTCATGATGAGGGGAATCCTTATGGGCTTTTTCAACTGAAGGTGAGTTAGCTGATCTCATACAGAGATAGCAGGGTTTTTTCTCCCAGAAACTTGGATTTTTCATCCCGCGTACAGACAAATTGGCCTTCAGTACAGATGCAATTTACAGATAAAAAATGCTCTTGTTGGTGATGATGGGTGATAGATGGAGTTGATGGTAGCAGTGTCATAGTAAGGGAATTAAGTAGTAGTGGAGAGTATGAGATGCATTTAGTGAAGTGGAGTAGATTGCCCTAGCAGTGTCATAGTAAGGGAATTAAGTAGTAGTGGAGAGTATGAGATGCATTTAGTGA
This sequence comes from Typopeltis vanoorti, assembly GCF_054136105.1. Lineage (NCBI taxonomy): Eukaryota > Metazoa > Arthropoda > Arachnida > Uropygi > Thelyphonidae > Typopeltis > Typopeltis vanoorti. The sequence continues at coordinate 110,679,172 of NC_143563.1, forward strand.
AGTGGAGTAGATTGCCCTACTGCAAAGATGTGAACTAGCAGGAGGAACTGAATAGATTGTATGAGTGGGCAATGGTATGGAACTGTAAAGTCAATGTTACCAAGTGTAAGGTTCTGACATCTTGTAGGAAACAATCGGATGCAAAATATACACTTGGAGGGGAAATTTTGGAGGAAGTTGGGGAGATGAGAGACCTTGGAGGGGTGTTAATAAGGATCTGAAATTCAGATATCACATGGCACAAGTTGTGAAACCATCACATCAAATTATGGCAATAATGCAGAGGACCTGGTTCCACTGTATTGTGCATATATTTGGTCCTGTTTTCAAGGTGATGAGGATATGGCAGAAAGGGTCCAGAGATGACTCAGGTTGTAACTGTTTGGGATGTGGGATATGAGAACAGATTGAGGGAATGCAGTTTGCAAAGCCTTTAAATAGGAGGAAGAGAGGGGATATGATTGAGACATTTAAGTTGGTAAAGGATTGTTACCAGGCTAATGTGGAAGAAATTTTTTGTAGAATGGGGTAGAACAAGAGGCATAAGGAGACTAGGAGAGTGGTTGGTCAGTGGAATGCTTTTGCCTGACATCATGCTGAATGCAAATACATTGAATGAGTTTAATGCATGGTGTGATGGGTTTTGTGTGTAACAGTGTTTGTCTCCCATACGGAGACGAATGCTTATCCCATACTCAAGTTTACAGTGGTTTAAGCAATTTCAAAGTGGTTGTGAGATGCTTGAGGATGACAAAAAGCAGGGCCATCCAAAAACTTGACTGAGTAAAGTTAACATCCAAAAAGTGTGCGATTTCATTAAACAAAACCCCAAATCATCCATGAGATTGATTAAAGATGAATTGGGGATTCCAAAATCAACTGTGCACAACATTTTGACTGAGTCTGGGTCTTCGTAAATTGAATTCACGATTTGTTCCCCACAAGTTGACAGATACCAAAAAAATGTATCGAACTGAACACTGCAAGGACCTCATTAAAACCATTCATAATGACTCAAACTTCCTTGAAATGATCGTTACTGGTGACAAAAAGTGGTGTTTTGAGTATGAGCTCGAAACAATGTGCCAGAGTGCTGAGGTGGAGATCACAGAAGAGGGACATTCGAAAAAAGTTGCTTGGAGAAGTCAAAAGTAAAGACAATGCTGATTTGTTTCTATGATTCCAAGGGCATTATCCACAAAGAATTCCTTCCACCTGGCCAAACGGTCAATGGTGAGTTTTATCTCGAAGTTTGAAGCAATTGATAGCAAGAATTCATCGCGTACGGCATGAATATCGTGATACAGCAGCTGATTACTTTTGCATGATAATGCATCATCTCATTGTTCGAACATTGTGAGACAGTTTTTGAGCAAAAACCAAGTTTGTGTTGGATCACTCGCCGTATTCACCTGATTTAGCACCATGTGACTTCTTTCTCTTCCCCCGACTTCATTTGCCGATGAAAGGAAAGCGATACAACACCACTGAAAAAGTTCAAGCGGCAGTAACCACGACCCTCAACAGTATCCCAAAAACCAATATAAAAAACTCATTTAACAAATTAATTGACCATGCCAAATGCTGTATCATAGCTGAGGGAGAGTGTATTGATTGAAATAAATGATTTGAACAATTATAATTGGCCTGTGTTTTATTTTCTATCAAAAGTTCGGTTTCTTTTTGGACAGAGGTTGTAAATGTGACTGATAATAATCTCAATGTCACTGTTGTTCGTTGAGTCAATGGACGATGGAATTAAGTTTTCTTTTGTAAATATTGCACTACCATATTAATCATGGGGTATCTCTTTGATGAACCTCCCACAATGAGTCTTTAGATTCCATGGAAGTCTGGTAGTGGTAATAATAATAATATTCCCATTAAATCATAAAGAAGTTAGTGTTTATGTAACAATTCCTCATTCATTCTTGCAGCAGTAGAGAATTAATATCCTTTTTCTGTAATTCTTTTCTTCTTGCACAATCAGCACATTCAATGATTAAAAGAAAAGGTATAATAGAGTAAGGTTTGCTACAGGCAAATATGTACCCAATAATTTCAATAATAATTGCAATCCCAATGTCTACAGCTAATAATCATGTGGACATTTATAACAGGCTTAATTGGGGAGAGTGGAGGAAGAACCATTTAAAGAACTTGATAATCTTACATTATATCTTTCTATTCTTTGTAAAGGCTTGCTAATCTATTAATCTTGTTTTTGGAAATCACCTGGAATAAGTAATTTCAAAGTTTATGTAAAATCTGCATTCCCAAACCTGCAGATGTCATTTCACATTTTTTATACAGAAAAATATGAAATATTGTATTATAGTATTTTAAGTTTTTTTTCTTAAATGTAAATCTAATAAAGTATCTGATTATTTCATAAAAGTAACAAATGACTAGAGCTGTGTTTTTGTACATAATAATGTTTGACTAAATTACCATTATATGGCTTTAATGAGACTTGGTTGACAGCAAATGACATAGTGGTTACAGGAACAGATGGAGAAGTATTTTCAGGGAAGAGAGAGAGAGAGTGAAAATAGGTTGCAGGGGAGGTACTTCTGATGATAGCAGATGAACTGCAGCAAAAAATAGAGGTCAACAGGTGGCAAGAAATGTAGAAGGAAATGCACTGAAGCAATCTGGTATGAGATATAGGCCAACAGGAAAAAATATATATACAGCTACAGTAGTTACAGCTATATGCTGGGGAGATGCATTGGAAGATATGGATGATGTGTACTGGCAAATTAGCATAATGATTATAATGGAGGATTTCAATTATGGTGATATAAATTGGAGGGAAGAAAGATTACATGGCTGGAAGGAAATGGAATTTATATGTCTACTAAGAGGTAACTGTTTGAAACAGCATGTGATGGATGTGACTGAAGGTTGCCAAATGTGGAATTCTCATTTAAGAAAGCATATATGTGGAACTAAAGGGTAGTTGATTACAACAAGCTTACAATGACAATCTTAGAAGGCAGCTTAAAGCAGTGTCGTACAATAAGAAAATGAAAAAATAAAGATTTTAGCAGTGCCTTGAACATGGTCAAGGCTGTCTGGAGGAAGCAACATCAGACCATATACCCAGGATCAAGCAGATAAATTAGGTTAGTGTTAGATGGATGAATAGTATCATTAAGCAAGAGCTGAAAAAAATCCATTATCTAAAACATTATGGTTTTACAAAATGTGTGCAAAACTTTTTTTATTCTCTGAAAGACTTACCAAGTAATGGTTTAGGGGTGATTAGTGGGAATGATCCATTATTACAAAAGTTTCCTTTACAGCAATGTGCACTATACTGTCCTGAGCGAGGTCTACTGCCTGTGTGATGTTTTGTACTACAAAGCATATTCAGTCGATCTTCAAAGACAACACATCCTTTATGATGCCCGAGATCACCATAAGAATTTATTACACTGAAGCTATAACACTAAAATAAAACAAGTTATTGGACACTAATATTATCAAGTCAATATATAAATTACTGCATTTTTACAATATAACTAATGTCTTGTATATATATAACATGAGTAGTAATTGGGACATTTAATACACTGTGTTAAACATATTACAATTTTCAAAGAAAATCTGAACCATTTTACTGGGCAAGTTTTTTCAGGTAATAAATTTTTAGCACAACTGAAAATTCTTTTCTATTTGTGATTTAGAACTCAAAGGTTTCCTTCTTTAATGTGGAACTTTTATACTGTATTCTAAAGTAGTAGACATTTTTAATTTAATTTTAGCACAGACTTAGAGTATACACATGTTGGAAGTTTATTTTACACTTGGTTAGACTATAATAAATTTAGTTTAATCCTTTATCCAAGTGTAAGCAAATAAAGTTTGCACCTGAACTTAAACTAACTGCCCACAAACTAGATTCTTATAGCTATTTTTCATGTCAGGATAATAATATGTTTAAAAAAACTGAATAAATTCCAATTAATTCTATTTCTTATGCCCTGGCTGACTATTTAGGTGCATTTGGAATAGTATGTCCTGAACACTGCTACATCCGTCCATTTATGCGAATGACAATTTTGCAGTCTGGTGTTTCGTTGATGTTTTTCTTCCAAGAATTAATTCCATCATCCAAGAATCAAATTCTCTCTCTCCAAGCAGAAATCAACAATAGCTTCCTCTCCTCAGATGTTCTTATCCTAAGACTATTAGGCTATCTTAGTCTGCAGTTTTCAATCAACAGAAAGAAAACAAACTTCAATAGATTGATACTACTTTTCATTGTTGTCCTTCTCGTGGTTACAACTAGGTTCTCATTTGGAAAAATAAGATCCTAGTTGTAATCCAGGATCTCATTACAACATGAGATCCTAGATTACAACAATCAACAATCTTCTTTGTTCTCCTAAAGAGATCATTTCTATTCTGTATGCAAAGAGTGTATCAGAAAAAACCATCCAGGCTAATGCATATTTCGTCTCATTCCATCTTGTTCACATGTAACATTTTTGCTCTCTCCAAAAAAATCAACTGCTTTATCTATCCCATCTAAATGTATAGTATTATTATTTATATGGGCACTCTATGGAGTCAAAAGATTCATAACAGGAGACCTGCTCTATCCATTTACACAATACCTATCATACATCTCTATAAATCTATTCACTGTTGAGGTGCTCACAACCACCTCCAGAAATCCATTCCACTCATTCACCACTATCCAAGTAAAGCATCTAGTCTGCACACCCTTACTAATCACACTTTTACACAACTTCCAAGTGTGACCCTTTGCTTTCCCCCTGCTTCCGACGTATTGAAAATTTTCTTCTGTGTCAATCTTCCAGAATTCCTTTAGTAACTTATGTTCCTATCATATTTCCTCTCCTCTGCCTGTCAGCTAAACTCTGCAACTCACACACCCTCAATCTGTCCTCATAGGGAATTCCACAGAACTGTTACCAGTTGGTCACTCATCTTGGAATCCTCTCCACCATATCCTGATCCCCAAGAAATGCAGATGACCAAATCTGTGCACAGTAGTCAACAAGTGGTTGAATCATAGTTTTATGAAGAGGGATAATAATAACCTCTCTATCTTTACTTGTCAATGTGTTCTTCAGCATCCAAGTAATCCTCTGAGCTATTTTGCCAACTCTTCAATATGTTCTCTGAATTTCAAATCTCTATTGACCATCACCCCCAAATCCTTAGCCTAATCAATTTTCTGTAAACTAGTACCATCAATAGGATACCAAGCGTGTAATCTTTTCATCCAGAAGTGCATTACCTTACATTTCAGAACATTGAATTGACAACCACTGTCCTTTGTCCAAACTGCCAATTTCCTTAAATCATCCTGCAAGATATCTACATCATCTTTATCAACTATTGCCCTCCCTAGTTTTGCATCATCAGCAAACAACTGAATATCAACCCTTAAATCTTCTGCTATATCATTAATGTATAAATTAAAGATATGGAATTGGAGGTTGATAATGAAGAAGTAGAGAAGCTGGTGGAAGAACTCTCAAATGAAGACCTTACAGAGCAATGGTGTTCAACCTTTTTTACTATGCGAGCTACTTTTCTATAAAAAGTTATTCGCCGATCTACTCTCTTATATAGATCATGTTCCCCCAACCTGATATCTGATTATGCACAAATAAACAACTAAAAAAAAAATACATCTAAAAACTTTATGTATTTAAAAATTTATTTATCACTTTTAATTATTTTAATACAACAACAACAACAAAAAAAAAAATAAATATATTGGAATAAAATATTTATTTCTCTATTTTGGAAAACCAAAGTTAGAAAAAACAACAGATTGATTACAAACTCACAAGTTACAGGAAATGCTGGTTGATTAAAAAAAAAAAAAAAAAACTTAATGTGAAATTTGGCATTGTTTGGACCTCACAATATTTTCATAGTCAAGTTGATATGAAGAAGTGGCCAATCACAGACAATCATCCAAACAATCATTTGTAATTTAGTTTCTTAATTGATTTTTTATGACGGCCATATTTAAAAAAACGGATTCTGACAAGCATGTCAAGCCAAAACATAAATTCTTCGCGCAATATCAGTTAATATTGGGAATTTTTCATGTGCATACTTCCAAATGACTTCATTGTTTATTGATTTTAAATGTAAACTATTCTGAATGTTTATTATCTCAAGTTCTACTTCAGCTTGGTTTATATCAAACAGCCCACTAATTTTATTTGAAATTTCTGTGATGTTCAAGTTTTCTTGAAATGGATAATTGATAAAAGATACAATCATTTCAGTTTTATTAAAATCTTTAAATCTTGAATTTATTTCTTCCTCAACTAATTCTATTTCACGAATAAATTCTTTTAAATCATAGCGAAGCATTTCTTGATTTTGTTCAAAAAATTTTAATAAATATGGGAGATGTCTAAATTCGCAGTCATTTATATTTTTCTTTAATAAAAGTAAGTATTGTTGGAAAGTTTTTATTGAACTTAACATGTCAATTAAATTTTTATCTCTATCTTGTAACTGTAAATTTAAATTGCTTAATTTCATACAGAAATCTACTAAAAATGATAAGTGTAACAACCATCTTTTATGACTCAATTGTGGATAAATATCTCGTTTTTCATCAAGAAAAATTTTTATATCGTTAATTAATAGAAGAAATCTTTCTAAAAATTGACTTCTGCCGAACATTATTGTACAACAGAAGTTCCCTATCATCATCTGCCTGTAATTTAAATAACCGGCGTTGCAGGGATTTTCCTCGAACAGAATTTACAATTTTAAATGTAATATCTAAAACATCTTTTGTGTTTAATCTTTTACTACACGGTATTTGTTGGTGAATAATACAGTGGTATGTTAAAAAATCTGGATATTTGTCATAGTTTTTACATAATGAAATGAGGACTGATTTATTACCTATCATTGCAGGGGCATCATCAGTAGTAATAGACACAAGTTTAAAAAGCGGAAGTTTGTGTTGTTTCACAAATTCATCAAATGCCAAAAAAACATCTTCTCCCCTAGTCCTAACCAATAATGGTATAATTTTCAAAAGTTCTTTACTTGAATAATCTTGAAATACCATGCGAATAAATACCATTAACTGAGCAATATCAGTGAAGTTGTTTGATTCATCACATTGTAATGAAAACGCAACACACTGGTAAATGTCTGACATTAACCTGGCCTGGAAACTTTTCTCCGGCAATTTGAAACCTTGTCTGCAGCCTAGAAGTAGTCTCTCTCTCTAGCGACGTCTCAAACAGAGAAGCTCCTTTCTGGAAGCAGAAAACTCCTCTATCAAGCAACGTGGATCCGGGCAGTCTTTGACAGCAATTCTGGAACTGGGATCCCTTCAGTCCCTTATTATTAGGTTTCCTCTGAGACCTCGCATGAAGTTTGGCAATCCCCAAAGAATTGGTATGAGTCTTTCATATTAAGTTTCAAGTTTGCACACCTTTTGTTCTCCTCTGCTTTCTTTTGATTGCAAGTTGCCGGACATCGGAAAGTTGTTTGAACTCTTTCTGACTGACTTCGGAGATGTTTACACTTAGAGCCTGCAAGCCTTTCTCATACATACAAGTTTCAATAACAATCTTTCTAATGCTGCCATGTACAGCTTCGGCAACAAAAACATTGCCTTTGTTTTTAACACTCTAACATATTCTTATTAAAGCAGTATATACAGTTAGCTTCAAAAGAGTTATTTACAAAAACATCTAATACAAACTATACCGAGACAAACAAAGTATTTTTTTTTACAATATTTACATGGGACTTAACCTAAGTAAAAAATCGACGAAATGTGCTTTGGAATATTTAATATTTAAGCTACAATCGAGTTTTTACACTTTGCTTATAATCGTATTAACTCGGCTCACTGTTCGACTTTCACCAATCCAAATTAATTCATTTACCCGGACTTATAAGAAAATTACTGATTTGACAATTTTAACAAAAAATATATAAACAATAGCAATACACTTAAAGCGAATTAAAAATAATACAAAATAACGATAAATAAAATATGTTTTCAGTTTTAATTAAATTTGTAAGGAGGAATACACAAGAGATTGACCAAAAATCGCGATCGATGGGTTGAACACCCCTGTTATAGAGCATAAAAAGTTGCAGAAGAAGAAGAAGAAAGAAAAAAGCAGAAGAGTAAGAAGCAAAAACAGAAGTTTACAGTGAAAAAATTGGTTCAGGAATCTCTTTTAATAAGTAAGTTCATTTTTTTTTTTTTTTTTTTGAAGAAATAGACCCCAATATAGAGATTTAGCAAAGTGTTGTCAGAATCGGCTGACAACACTTTCAGATTCAGGATTGGCTGTCTGATAGGTATCAGAGAGTTGTGTATGGTGGAGCAGTTTCAAGGAGACAGAAGGTTACAAGTGGGATCCCACAGGGCTCAGTACTAGGACCTATATTGTTTAACCTTTATATCAATGACATTGCCAGTGGATTGCAAGGGGATATTCAGTTGTTTGCAGATGATGCGAAGCTGGGAAGGATTATTAATAATAGTGCAGATGTGGTAGCCCTGCAAGAGGATTTGAATAAGCTAGATAGGTGGGCAAATGAATGGGGGTATCAGTTTAATGCAGCAAAATGTAAGGTCTTGAGGTTTGGGAAACATCGATGGGATGCAGCATACTCTATGGGAGGAGTTATACTGGAGGAAGTTGGGGAGACAAGAGATCTGGGGCTGATTATTGATAGAAACCTGAAGTTTAGGGGACATATTGCAAAGGTGGTGAAGGTAACACAGAGGATTGCTGCAATTATGAGAAGGACACTGACCTGCAGAGATAAGAGGGTTATCATTCCGTTGTATAAGTATCTGATCAGACCACACTTGGATTATTGTTCTCAGATTTGGTCCCCAGGATTTGAAGGGGATAAATTAACTGTGGAAAAGATACAAAGACGGATGACAAAGATGGTCTCAGGACTGTACAAGGATAGTTATGAGAATCGGCTGAGGGAATGTGGACTGCAGAGTTCAGCGGATAGAAGAAGGAGAGGTGATATGATTGAGACCTTTAAACTGTTGAGAGGTGGTTACAGGGTTGACACTGGGGAGTTCTTTCACTTGGTTGAACAGCGGGAAGGAGTGATGACAAGAGGCCATCCCTGGAAGTTACGAAAGGAAACTGAGCAAGAGGGTAAGGAGTGGTTTCTTTGTGTGGAGGGTGGTTGAGCCGTGGAATGCATTGCCTGATAGAGTGGTGAGGGCGAGAATGGTCAATGAGTTTAAGGAGTGGTATGATAGACTTTGTGTTTCTTAGGGGGAACCTCCCCTCGATGAGTCATGACAGACTTTATGTTCTTAGGAAGGACCTCCCACGATGAGTCTTTTGACTCCATGGAGGCCTGAATAATAATAATAATAATAATAATAATAATCATCATCATTTGGACTACTATTTCAAAACTTTGAATTTTTTTATTTATTTATTTATTTTTTAAACCTAGATGGCGCCATATTAGGACTTTCGTTCTGTGTTGCACGCTGCAATTACTTTTACTAGCCCCACTGTTACACCGGATTGTGGTTGTTTTGCATTTGTAACAAACTTTGTGTTGTGTGCTCTGAAGATGCTGGATATAATACCAGCGAAATATTAACTTTTAAGTTAATAAATAGTTATTTTCTTAATCATCTGTGTTCATATCAAACCGTGAAATCTATTACAAAAATGTCTGATGAACACATAAGCCTATCCACGCATATGAAGAACAATTAGTCTGACTCATCTCACTGATCTACTCCTATTATAGGCATTTAATTCCTGCTTTAAACAAATTCTCAGATTTTTAAGCCATGCATACAGAACCGGTGCTAGGGTCTTTGGCGTCCACATGCAATTTCTATCTAAGCACCCCTGTAACGATCCGGGCATGTGTGGTTCTTTTACGATAATAAAAAATTAAATTATTTGAAATTTCTTAAATAAATTTTGACAAAACAGCCACACGTTGGTTCGCTAAATGTAACGAACCGGGGTGTTGATTAGGAAGGATAATCGTTAAAAACCCGAATATTCAAAAAATTCTTAAAAGTTAAAGCAAATTTTGACAAAGCCACTTCACTTTAATCGTTGAATAATGATACAGGGATTATAGCCTTCTCACCGACCCGAATTGCTAACAAAATTAAAATGAATTTTAATTAAAGTTAAAATTTATTTGAACTAAAGTTTAAAAAATCCTTTCATTTTACAAGTTTGTAAATTCTTAGTAACTTGTAAAATTTTTTTAATAATTTTTATAAGTGGAACTATCTTTTAGGAAAATAAAGGAAACTCAAGATAGATGAGAAAACAAGAAAAGAATTCAGAAATAATAATTAGAACATTTTATTAATATTAATATAAGTATTCAAAAAATAAAATCTTTACAGAATAACAGTAATAAATTAAATTACATAAATATACTTGAAATTTTTTAAATTCAAATTTTAGGATTTTTCATTTCATATTCAAAAAATTATGATTAAATAATGGTCTTAACGTCTAATTCTGCACATATATCATTTTCAATAGCTATTCATGCCAAACTAACAAGCCTTTTTTGTGACATACTTGTTCTTAAGTAGGTTTTAATCAATTTCAACTTGGAAAAGGAACGTTCACCGCTCGCTACACTAACAGGTAAGATTAATAGTATTCTTAAAGCAATTGAAAAGTTAGGGAAAGATAAATTATTGGACACAATAAAATTAAGAATATCGAAAGGGTTTTGAATATTTAAATTATCCTTTCGAAAAATGTCTCGGAAAGCACAACTCGTCATATAGTTCTATTGCATTTACGTCTTTATTGTCGCTGTCCTTCAAGAGAATCTCTAAATCGTCACAATCTTTTCGTAAACCTTCGTTATTAATTTGTAGTAATCTATACAAGAAATTGAAATTATCATAATATGTTTTTAGTTGTTCAAAACGTTCTATTAACGAACACATTGCAACGTCTAGAAGTGTATAAAACACATCCACTCTAAATTTATCTTCTGGCTATTGTGGCGTTTCGTTATGATGCTCGTAGTCAAATTGTCGTGTCTTCTTTTGTACTTGAACTTCCGTACCAGTTTTAAATTCTTGTTCTCCATCCACCTCTTCACTCAGTTCTTTTGACGTTTTTAGAACTTCTTTAAAATTTGTATCTTATCAATACTCTTGTAAGAATATTTTTGTTTTTGATAGTTTGTAAGCAAGTGTAATGTTCATATTTTTGTCTTGAAGCATTTTACTTGTGTTTATTTTACATTAATAGGGATGTTCCATTTTTCAATCATGCCAAGTTATAAGAGCAAATAAATTTGTAGTCCTTTATTTTAGCACATAATGTTTGTGCTTCATGCTGAGTTTCTTTATTAAAAATTTCATTACTTAAAATTTCAAAAAGTGCATCGTAAATTTCTCCTAACTGATATCGTAGAGGACGGATTGCATTAATTTTACTTTCCCATCGCGTTTTTGATGGCTGTTTCAATGTTACATTTTTTACGAACTTTAAAAGAATTGCCCAATGTTTGTAACAGAATGAAAAGAAATTGTATATTTCTTGAATAATTGCAAAGAAACTAATTGTATCTGCATTCACTTTGGCTGCATCGTTAATGATTAAATTTAGAGTATGAGCAGCACATGGCACATAAAGAGCTCGAGGATTTTTGTTCAAAAGGAAATTTTGGAGCCCATATTTTTTTCCCTTTCATATTTGCCGCATTGTCATACCCTTGACCTCGCATGTCTTCAATGGGGATGTTCCATTATTGTTGCACATAAACCATGTCCTGTGGAATCTGATATATCTACAAAACATAAAAAGTTTTTCCTAATCTTGACAATTCCATTGTTACAGGAAACAAAGCGAATAATAATAGTCATTTGTTCTGTTTTACTTGCATCAGGTGTGCAGTCTAAAATAATGGAATATTATTTATATTTTCGAATTGATAATAAAATTGTATCCCTGATTGCATTATTTAAAGTTTCCAATATTTCATTTTGTCTGTCTTTACTCAAATAGTGTACTCTATTGTTTCGATGTAGGGCCCTTTCAACATGCTTTTTCCATAACAGGATCAAACTTCGCAAACAATTCGACTAATTTTAAAAAATTGCCGTTATATCTTTCATATGATTTATCAGATGATCCGTGAAAACCTAAATTTTGGCTACCAAGGAATTTTATAATTTCAATCAAGCATTCTAAAACACTCGTTCGATATTTCTTTTCCATTTCATATATGCTTTGAGTCTGGCAATCAATAGTAGTTTTGATTATTAAATTTTTATCAAGTTCCTTCCATTTTAAGAAATTTTTCATGTGAGTTAAACTAGTCTGATGTCTATGCAAAGTTGTACTTATATTTCTCCAATCGTTATAACCTTCTACAAGACTACTTGATTCAGTAGGTGCAAAAAGTCTGCAACAAAAGCAAAAAAAAAAAAGAATTTAAAGTTTCGGAATAAATGAGCCGTGTTCTTGGCACGAGCTACCCATTTTCCATTTTTCTATTATAATACGTGTCTCCAAATTTACGACCATATGTATCTTTGGGATATATTATATTTTTCTTTTGAACAGACCCATTTCAATTAAAACAATCATATTTTTTCATCAATATTTCCCCATTCACCTGGATCTTCTAAATTTACAGAGACTAACAATGTGTTAGTTTCATGGTCAACTACAACTAAATCTTCTCCTAACTGTTTTTCACTTAAATTATGCGTCTTATTATCTTGTTCAACAGTTGCAATAGTACTTTCATACAAACTGGATGATACGCACGGTTCTTCAACTCTGATTTCTGATGTATCGAGTTGGTTAACAATCTGCATCAGAATATTTTAATATTTTAACAAATTTATTAAGAGCCCCAGTTTGTTTCTTAATGACTGCTTCTTTTGCAGCACGATGCTTACAATTTTGTGCACCGGATAACTTTTTTTTAATTTTTGATTCCATTTCTATTTTATACCCACAAGAAATTATTACACAACATGGCACAGAGACGCAATAATAGTCCGCACAGCGCTGTCGGTAGCCTACTGAGATGCAAACCATATGACTGCCTAACTAGCAACAAATGTTTTGTACGAAAATCGTTTCTGCACATAAAAACCGTTCACCATTTCACTTTAGACAGGCTGCAGTAGACACAACATTCTGCAGGCAAGTTTAGCCTGCTCTCGCTGAAAAATTGTAAACAGCCGGCTGATCAAAGAGGTGGCAATATACAATTTTTTTAAAATTTTTATTTGGTGTATCTGGCCTTATTTATTTTAATATTGATCATTCTAAGAATTTTTTGTTTTTATAATAACAATTTTGTTTCTTAAAAATGAACTTATGAAACGTTCCCCGGCGGCGGTGCCCCCTTCATAGTGGCACCCGCATGCATAGCAACCAGCCATCACTCCAAAGATCAACTCTAAACTCACTTTATTTCATTTTCTCCATCCCCTTTACTGTTCGTTAGAGGTCCCTGTCTCCTTGTATTTCCTAAAAAATGCAAGTTACAGATAGCTAGGATACATACATATGCACACAGACACACACAATAGAATGCCCAATTCTTTGTTTGTAGTCACCATTAAAAAAAAAAAATATCTGGATTTACTTTGAACACATTTATTCAATGCAGATGTGCAAACATAAAGAGTGAAATTATCCACATGATAAAAAGTAACATGAAATTATGGTTTACAGAGACTCAATGTATATTACCATAAGTGCATTTTCACAAATTGCCATGTCTTCACAAGACTCATATTCACACGAATAACACTGATACCTTAAAGTTATGTTACTAGGCTTAGTCAGAAATGCAGCATCTAAAAAAAAAAAAAAATTAATTAAAAAAATATATACACACATATATATATAAAATTCATTAAAAACACATTTCTGAAATAGTTAAACAATTAAATCAATCCAATATTATTTAAATCTAGAGAAACATACGAGTTTTGACATTATATACTTTTACATTTTACAGAATTAGATTGTAGCAAGCATTTGAAACAGACAAAGGATTCATTCTTAAATGATGTAACACTAAGTAAGAGAGGCGTGGCAGAAAAGTGTGACACTATAACAAGGGAAAAGGAATGAAATTTATTTGGGATGTGTCACAAAGCATTTTCTAAAAATGTTGTTATACCTGCACAACTCCTAATTCATTATACATCCAAATTTCCTAACCTTTGAAAGCTGTTCTCACATTTGGTGTGTGCACCAAAAATCTCAAGAATGTTTGATACTATCCAGAAGAGAGTGATCTGTGAACAGATTTCCCCCTCCAACTTCATCTAATCATGTTCTCAAAGAAGCTGTGCTTCTGCATTATGTCTTTTAACAGGTATTTTCATGGCTGCTCCTCCACTGAGCTGGACACTTTCATTCCTCCACTTTCTTCTAATCATGTAAGAATCAGAGCAGCTGCTGCTGAGCATGTATAGAAAGTTCAGCTCCAATATCATTGCATCACTTTTTCATCATATTCTTTCATTCAATCAACCTCTGTTTTTTTACATCTTTTCCATACCATTTGTAATCTTCAAGCTCTTCAACAAATACATTATCAGCTTCCTTCTTTCTCCCTAATTATTTGCCCATGCATGGCACATGTGTTATAGGTTTTGGTGAATGTTATGTGTGCGTGTATATATATGTAACCCCTCCCACCCACCCACCCACCCACCCACCCACACACACACACACACACACACACTAAATATGGAAATTAAAACAGTTAATTGACACATATAGTTAGTTTTTTTGCAAAACAGATCACTTTTTCTCTCTCCTGACTAATTTATCATGAAAACTGGACTGTTATTTGCTCTTGCTCTGAAGCAAAACACATCACTGCATGCATGTTCACATCCATTCTAAGTTCAGATTTGTTACACAATTTGTGTTGATTTCCATTTGACAGTTACCTGATTTGGCTCAATCAGCATCAGGAAATAATCATAAATTTGACAAACTACTACTAATACTGCAATAATAAATGTTCCTTTGTTTACTTTTCCTGGCAAATAAGTCAGCTTTTACTCTTACAGAATACAGAGACAAATGTAAGAAAGCTAAACAGTGTGTAAAACTAGCTAAACAAAAGTCATGGGAGGACTTTGGCAAGAATATAGAAAATAAATATCAAGAAGGTGGCAAAATATTCTGGAGGTTGTTGAAGAAGCTTAGGAATGGAGGAAAGAGTGCTGTAAAAGGAATTAGAGATGATAAAGGTGACATGAAAACAGGAGAAAAAGATATCCTTGAAGTATGGAGTAATTACTTTGAAAAACTGCTAAATGAAACAAGAAGTGATGACAGCACAGTGATAAAAAACACTGACCAGGCATGCAGTCAGGAATACATATCCATATTTGAAGTAGAAAAAGCCATCAAAGGCTTGAAATGTGGAAAGGCAGCAGGAGTAGATGATATTCGACCAGAAATGCTGAAGTATGGTGGTATAAGAGTCTTACAGTGGCTGCACTGCATAGTTCAGAAAGCCTGGGCAGAGGGACTAATTCCCGATGATTGGAGTAGAGCTCTCATAGTACCCATATATAAAAAGGGAAATAAAACTGAACGTGGGAATTACAGAGGTATTTCCCTACTGAGTGTTCCTGGCAAGATCTATGCAAGTATACTTGAGAAACGGTTGAGAAGAATTGTGGAAGAAAAGCTTGGTGAAGAACAAGCTGTATTCAGGCCAAATAGAGGCTGTCAGGATCAGATCTTCACTTTACGACAAATAGTCGAGAAAGCATGGGAATATAACAAAGATCTGTATTTAAGTTTTGTCAATTTGGAAAAGGCATATGACAAGGTGCCAAGAGAGAAGCTATTCAATATGCTGCAGTTATATGGTTTCAATGGGGCATTACATCAAGCAATACTTAGTCTTTATTTGAGTTGTGAGTCAGCAGTTAGAATTGAAGGAAGTAAAGGAAGATGGTTTAATGTTAAATCTGGTGTGAGACAAGGATGTACATTATCCCCTTCTGTTATTCATTATCTATATGGATCACATTATGAAGGAATGTGGTATTAAACCTGATATCAAAATTGGAGATGTTAATGTCAGCTCTTTGCTTTATGCAGATGATGTTATACTTCTAAATAAATACAAGTCTGCAAGATTCTCTGACTAAATTGAATAGCTGTTGTAATAGATATGGTATGAAGGTCAGCAATAAAAAGACAAAGACAATGAAAATAGGCAGAATCATTGAAAATGTCAACTGTGTTGTGAATGGAGAACCTGTGGAACAAGTAAAACATTTCAGCTACTTAGGCACAATTTTTACTGAAGATGGTAAACTAAATATAGAAATAGACAACAGAATCAGCAAAGCTGGTATGGTGGGAAGTCATTTGAATATATTGAGGGTACATGGCAGGAATTTGATGATGATGATTGTTTACTCGCGCAATTACGTGCATATCATTTAAAACACCAGAATACATTGTTTCAAGTTTGTTACAACTTTTTTTTTTCTTCTAGCAAAAAAAAGTATGCAAAATTTATAAGTTAAAAATTTTTCTACTTTTAGGTTCATCTAGGAGATCCTGTAATCAAGGAAGATTCATGAAAGAAGTGATACCAGCGATAGTGGAGCCCAGCATGTTGGCTGATTAATCCAGAATCAATAACGTATTCTCCTAAGGTAAAATAGAAATCATCAGCAGCTAAATTTTAGGAACTTCAAGTGTGCAATTCTGCTCTGTTGCAATGCAAATCCTATTAATAGTACAAATTTTTTGAATGTAAAAAAAAAAAAAAAAAAAAAAAAAAAAAAAAAAAAAAAAAAATCAGCTAACGCCTTTTTGTTCCCGTATATAGGGAGTAGGCGAGGCCGTTTTTAAGCCCAATCTAACTTTTGGAGACTGAGTGGGCAGTGCAATCTACACTGGTAGCCAATGAGAGATAGCTGGCCCAAGGCTATCACTAATTAATTGGCACGCAGTGAAGAAGGCGGCTAGTAAGTGCCGCCATCTGGCGGTCCATAACCCTAACACAATACATTTAATGTCTGAAAATAGTGTGGGTTTGATGGCCGATTTTCTTGAGCTTACGGGATGAAAAACCTGCTAGCCCGTGCCAGAGATCGACTAACTCTGGAACCGGTAAAGAAAAGGCTTAGAAAAAGTTCTTCTAGTTGGCGACTAGATTCGAACGCCTTTCGTCGTGCAGTCAAGCACTGTAGAGTACAAACGCCACTTCTACTGAGCTACACAGGCTCCATTTTCTGAATGCGTGCGTGTGACAAAAGAATTTTTTTTTCCCCATTATCAATGTATCTGTAATATGCCAACAATAACTTCCATCACACACAGAGACACAATTCTAGTATTATAACACAGATGGGTATTCACATAATAATATTATTAAGTAATCTTAATAATCTTGTGAAACAATTGTAAACTTACTTCACTTTAGTACCATGAGTGGTTTAAGGATCAGATAACTAAGAACCCCTAAATTAAAGATACCAAGAAATTAATGCAACTTATTTGTGCCTATGGTCCCACAGAAAGTTCTTTTAAGGAAGAAGTAGACAAATTTTTTCCTTCATTAGAACAGGAAGATGACAAAGAAAATAGAAAAATTGGTCCCTGTTGATCTAAACAGCAGAGTAGGAAATGAATCCAATTAGGTATATAGGAACTTTCTGGAGAAAAGGGCAAAGCTAATAATAATGGTGAGTATTTGCTGGATTTCTACTCAGGTCATGGACTAGTCATCAATAACACCTTGTTCAAACAAAGATATGCACAAGTTCACATCAAGAGAATACAAGAAATAAGTAAAATCCTCATTGACCAGGTCAATGTTGATAGTGATATCTTCATGCTAGTTCAAGATATGAGTGCATAGAGCATTTGAAATTGGAAGTGACCATTACTTAGTGCTAAGCAGGGTAAAACAAGGATGCTAATTGAAAAGAACAGTATGTAAGAAAGTTTTAAAAAGAATTAAAGTTAAGCAGCTTTTACAGGTAAATAAACTGTAGACTATTTTCTTCAATAATGTAGACATTATTGAAGAAAATAGAGTGCCTAATAGAGTGGTGAGAGTACGAATGGTCAATGAGTTAAAGGAGTGGTATGATAGATTGTGTTTTCTAGGAAGGACCTTCTACAATGACAGTGACTGATTGATTCAGCTAGAAATGTATGTGGTGAAGTTGTCTGTAAGAACAGAAAAATAAGAGCCCATGGTGGACACAAGTTGGAGAAGCAGAAAAAGAAAGTATACTAAAAGTTCATTGCAAATAAGTCAACAGATACTCTAAGAGAATACAGAGATAAATGTGTAAAAATAGCTAAACAACAGTCATGGGAAGACTTTAGTAAGAATATAGAATACAAATATCATGAAGGGGGAAAAAAATGTTCTGGAGGCTATTGAAAAAAAGTTTAGAAATAGAGGTAAGAGTACTTAAAATAAAAGGAATAAAAGATGATATGAAAACAGCAGATAAGGATATCCTGGAGTAATTACTTTGAAAGACTGTTAAACAAAACAAGCAGTGACAGAACCACACAAAAACATTTTCAAGAGGAATGCCAAGAGAGGTACACATCAATACTTGAGGTAGGAAAAGCCATCAAAAACTTGAAATGCAAAAAAAAAAAAATTTTCATATATCATCTGCTGGAGCAGATGATATTTGACCAGAAAAGCTTAAGTGCAGAAGTATAAAAGTTTTGCAGTTGCTCACTGCATAACTCAGAGGACCTGATAAGAAAATCAAATTCCAGATGACTGGAGTAGAGCTCTCATAGTTCCCATCTATGAAAAAGGGAATAAGGCTGAATTGTGAGAATTACAAAGGAATTTCTTTTCTAAATGTTCCGGGTAAGATTTATGCTAGCATACTTGAAAAGAGGTCGAGAAAGATTGTGTAAGAGAAAATTGGAGAACAAGCTGGATTCAGAAAAATAAGAGGTTGTCAAGATCAGATTTTCACTTTACAACAATTAGTTGAGAAATAATGAGAATATGATAAAGTGCTCAGAGAAAAGATGTTCAAAACATTACAATTGTACTGGATAAATGGATCATTATACAGAGCAGCTAGAACTGAAGGAAATACAGAAAGATGGTTTGATGTAAAATCAGGGGTAAGATAAGGATGCATACTATCTCCACTCTAATTCATCATCTATATGAAACACATAGAAAGTGTCATTACACCTGATAACAGAATTGGAAATGTCAAACTTAGCTCTTTGCTTTATGCAGGTGATACTGTACTCCTAAACACATCTAGTGAACATCTCCAGTATTCTTTAATTAATTTGAATAACAGCTATAACAAATTTTGCATGAAAATCAGCAATACAAAGAGAAAACTACTATGAAAATAGGCAGAAATATTGAACAACTACATTATGAATGGAGAGCCTATAGAACAAGCAAAATATTTCAGCTATTCAGGCACTGTTTTCAGTGAAGATGGCAGGTGGTTAAATCTGGACATAGACAACACAATAAGCAAAGCTGGTATGGTAGGTAGCCAGCTGAATAAATTTATATGGAATATTTTGAATTGGATTTTAACGGTATTGAAGCGAACACAGATTATTAAAAAAATAACTATATTATTAACTTAAAAGCTAATATTTCGGTGGTATTATATCCAGCATCTTCAGAGCACACAAACACAGTTTACAATAGCGAGACAACCACAATCCAGTGTAACAGTGGGGCTAGTATAAGTGATTGCAGCGTGCAACACAAGACTAAAGTCTGTTTTAGGCGCCACCTAAGTTATATAAAAACAAAACAGTAGTCCAAAGTTTTGAAAAAAAAAATATTAATTTGATCTTAGGATGACTGTCTCCCAAATCTTTTGGTAGATTTATACAGCCACATTTGTTAAGGTTTGGAGTATGTTTTAAGGCTTCTGTTGATTCCAGGAACAACCTCTCTGACTTGTAGAAGCTTCTGTGCAGTACTTTTGTTTTTTTCCAATTGATCCTGTGTGCTGGGGTATCCAAAGCATGGTCTGCCAGACCCGACTTGCCATAGCGAAAGTGCCGGATATATTTTTTGTGTTCACCGAGGCAGATGTCCACAGTTCTTTCTGTCTGTCCATAGTAGGCTTGATGACATGAACAGGGCACTTCATAGACTGGATGTGATAAAGGAGTAAATCTTTTGCTATGGCAAGTCGGGTCTGGCAGACCATGCTTTGGATATCCCAGCACACAGGATCAATTGGAAAAAAACAAAAGTACTGCACAGAAGCTTCTACAAGTCAGAGAGGTTGTTCCTGGAATCAACAGAAGCCTTAAAACATACTCCAAACATTAACAAGTATGACTGTATAAATCTACCAAAGATTTAAGAGACAGTCATCCTAAGACCAAATTAATTTTTTTTTTTCACAACTTTGGACTACTATTTTTGCAAAACTTTGGACTACTCTTTTTTTTTTTATTTTATTTTTATATAACTTAGATGGCGCCTAATTAGGACTTTAGTCTTATGTTGCACGCTGCAATTACATATACTAGCTCCACTGTTACACTGGATTGTGGTTGTCTCGCTACTGTAACAAACTGTGTTTGTGTGCTCTGAAGATGCTGGATATAATACCAGTGAAATATTAGCTTTTAAGTTAATAAATAGATATTTTTTTTTAACAATCTGTGTTCGCTTCAATACAGTTAAAATCCTGTTCAACATGTGTGATGAACACAAAAGCCTTTCCACACGGTTATATGGAATAACAGAGGAATTTGCCAAAACACCAAACTAACAGTATACAAGGTGTTCAAATCAATTTTAAGTAATTATTATTACTATTAACATTATCTCAAGACTCCATGGAGTCAAAGACTCATCCACGAGGTCCTTTTGTTATACACACAGCCTCATCATACTGTGCCTTAAACACACTCAAATTCTATGCAGACACCACACTCTCAGGCAAGGCATTCCAATCACAACTCTGCATGCAAAAAACCTGCTTCTCACACCCTCCTTATACAGCTTCCAGGGATAACCTCTGGTTTTCCGCTGATCCACTGCCGTTTTCTGAAAAAACTCTCCAACACTGATCCTATAACAACCCTTTACTAACTTATAGGTCTCTATCATATCACCCCCTCTTCCTCCTATCAACTAGACTCTGTAAACTGCAACTTCTCAACTTTACTTAAATTCGACATTCCAGAGATAAGAAACTACCTTTGCCTCTGGACCCTTTCCAACAACTCTTCATCCTTTTGAAAACCAGGTGACCAAATCTGTGAACGAGTGTGGCTTAATCAAAGAACAAGAATCTCGTTACTTCTACAAGTCGGTGTTGTTAAATTGTGAATGAATACAATTCATTAAGGAATGTTTCACTCATAATTTGACAAGTCAAAACCCTTGAAAAGGATATGCTTGTATTTTAGTATAAGTTGTATATAGCCTGACAAATATTGGATACTGTAATTAGTGTAAAACTTGTGAATATTCCCGTGTAAAATACGTACTAAATTGTACGTTAGACAATGAATTTGTTATATACATATTTTCTGTTAGAATTGATATAAAAGAATTACTGTGAAAATTGCATATAACCAATTGAGATTATAAGGTTACTAATCCGGTGTCTTGCCCAAAGTAAGTGGGCAAGACACCGGATTAGTAAGTTGCCTCAAGCGGTCATGTGCGCATATGGCACGTGGCGACCTAAGTTTTCGGGGAGGACACTACGAAAAGGCAAGACCCAAGAGTGCAAAGGGATAACGTGTCGGGTGAAAATTTATGGTTACAAGGAGTCCTGGTAGGGGTTGATATAAAAGGGCTGGAAACCCCCCACAAGGGTCCTTTTTTCTTTGCCTTTTTGTCTGGAGTCTCAGTTCTCTTTTGGTGGCAGAAGTCTGAGGTGTCGGGTTGTGATTTGAGGGATCACAGATTCCAAGCCCTACGATGAATGAATAGTTTCTAAGCAAAGGGCAACTCTCGGAAAAGACAGTAGCCAGATAACGTGTCTTATGGATACAGAATTGCCTCGCGCTAAGAATATTCTATGCATAGATGATCGCTGTGCAGACTCCATGAGGACCAACCTAAGCTGACAGGAATTTTAGCCTTAACATAGAAGGAAGAAAATGTTTGGAAGGAAAGGAATCCAAGAATCGAAAGGACAAGCATGAGGAATCCTCGAGTTCGGTATAGTAAACCTTTAATCAAGTAATGTGCGACAGGAAGGTAATTGTAACTTAAGAATCATAGACTGTCATAAAGTTTTGAGACTATTTAAATTTAAGACAACTGTGATATTTTAATCGTAGTTGGTGAGCAATATGTGCTATGTATTATAATTGTACTTGTGTTGATTGCTAGCTATGTTTAAGAGATGTCTAATCCAGACAGCTTGATTAACACCTAAAGGTCATTATTGGTTTTATAATCTAAGAATGCAAACTTTGAACATAATGTTTTGTAGTATTAATTACTGTGTGATGTATACTGATAAATTTTACTTTGTAATCTAGCAGTACAGTGATAATTGAAAGTTCTTTATTCTGTATGATGATCATTATGTTAAATAAACCTTTTGCTCTTATTAATTTGGTTGTCTGTGTCTAAGAATCTGATGCACCACTCATAAATTATTCGGATCAAAGTGGGAGATAATTGTTAATTAAGACCACGACTGCAAACATGGTTGATTATAGAAGGTATTGATAATCGATAACTTAGTACAGAAATAAATTAGATTAACCATATATGCATATCTGAAGGTTTGCTTCTTGACTGAGAAGTTTTTCCAATCTAAGGGTTCTGGGTGGCGCAGCGGAACAAATAAATGTTCCCAGAACCTTAAGAGAAGTCAACTTCAGAATCTTTGTTACCAAGGAGTTGGCTTAACCTTGAGACAATCCTTTTGTAGATCAGACTCGCGCATGTGATAATCTGAGGGGCTGAAGTATATAATAGTAAGACAAAGACAAACACATTATAGGCGCTGCTGAGATAGGACAAATTATTCAAGAGATAGTTAAGTAAAGGAGTTAAACCACATTAAGTAAATATTACCTACTACTACGACGATGTAACAGTGTCCTCTGCATCATTCCCAGAATTCTTTGTGTTGTCCTCACAATTTTGGCAATGTCTTCTAAATTTCAGATCCTTATCCAATATCACCCCAAGATCTATTTTCTCCACATGCAACAATATACCCACACCAAGCATAAATTCTACAACACATTTTTGTTTCCCAAATTTTAAAACCTTACATTTTGCAACAATAAACTTGCATCCCCATTCCTGTACCCATTCACTCACTTTATTCAAATCTTCTTGTAAGGCAAACGTCTTCTCTACTCTTCATAGTTCGTCCAACTTTGCATCATCTGCAAACAACTGAATATCCCAATCTCAATCTTCACCAATATCATTAACATACTGGTTGAACAGCAATGTCCCTAATACAGACCCCTGAGGCACACTACTAGCGACTTTCCTCTTCCAGGATATTGCTCCCTTGCTCCGATCCAATGCACTAATCTAATATCCAACCCCATCTGCTCTAGTTTGACTATCAACTGATCATGCAGTAATCTATCAAAAGCCTTTGCAAAAATCGAAGTATATACTACTGTGTATCCTTCTCCCCTGTCCAAGGAAGCCATCACCTTATTGTAATAAGGTGATAGCTTCCTTGGACAGAGCATGGATTTGTTCTCCCTTTAACAAACCCATGCTGTCCATCAAAGATAATACCATTGATGTTAACCCAATTCCAGATCCTATTTCTTACCAGCTTCTCCAACAACTTAACCACAACAACTGACACACAGATAGGGTTCTATCACCTCCCTTATGAAGTGGTACAATCTTGCCCCCATTCCACTCTTTTGGAAATCGACTCAGAGCAAGATCCATATAAAAAAAAAATACTGTATTTCCTTGAATTATTAATTATTAAATTAATTATCAATGTTATTTATGCAATCGGTGGCTTATCTTCATCATGCGATATTTTTGAATTTTTAGCGACAATGCGTTTGCAATTAAATTCAAACAAATAGTTTCATTATTGCTTGTAATTTTATCATTTCAAAATCATAAGATCACCATGATTTAAAAATACAGAAAATGGTTATGAGTTACCAAGAATCTACTATTTGCTATCGCTGCTTCTGGTCTCACATATGATTGGTGTGGTATTAACAAAAGATCGCACGACCAAACAATAAAAGCAAACCAACGAGTTGAAATGCTGATTCTATTCAACCGAATTCCAAAATATCTGAAACTGCCATAAGAACATTCACTATCTAAAGTTTTAAAGTTTTTTTGTGCACATAAAAAGTGTGCGAAATATGCAAAACTTTTTAATTTATTTTTTCATAAAGTAAAATCAGAGGCGCGAGATATACATGAGAAAGAATTATATTTGAGTAAATACGGTATGTTAAGGCAGATGTCAACTCCCTGGTACATTCCTTCAGAATATGTGGCGATATATTATTATTAAGTCCCAGAGCCTTATTAACATGAAGTTTGCTCATTTCCCCATACACCTCTTGCTCACTTACAGTCAGTCTCTCCTCCCCATCATCAATTACTCTCAATCTCTCCATGATGTTACATTCACAAGAATGAAAAACCTTTATGAAGTGCCCATTAAGTATCTCCATTATATCATTTGCAGCAGTTGTCCTTATACCATTTTCTCCAATCAATGTCATTCTTCCATAATCGTGTTTTTTTTTTTTTTTTTTTTTTTTTTTGCTGGCTACATATCGAAAGAACTCCCTAGGATTATTTTTGGCTTCATTAGCTAACTGCTGCTCATACCTCACTTTTGCTACCTTTACCAACGAAGTCATCCTCCTTGCCTGGTCTCTGTGATCCTCATGGAATTGGTTATTGCTTCTTCTCTTATGCTGCCTCCATAATGCCTTTTTCTCTGTATCACATGTTTAATTTCTTCATTCATCCATTTCACATCTACCTTACTTAACCTTCTGACCCTTGGAATACATTTAGACAGTGTTTCTACTAGACAGTTCTTGAATATCCCCCAAGCTGAATTAATCTCTTTTCCAGCTAGCTCCTCATTCCATGCTACACAGCAAGATGTCTCCTGAGTATCTCATAATCACCAGCCTTGTAGTTCCACATATACCCTTTTCTCACAGAGGTGCTCACACTGCTGGCAATCACCAGTTAATCACTTCATGGCCACTCTCACCAACTGGAGGGTGATTTGACACCTCATTTATAATTACATCCTCTGATGAGATGATCAAATCCAAGACCCTCAAATCCTCATGTGCCCTCTGTTACATATTGTCTGAGGTGGTTGTCCCTCAAAAACTCAAGAAACTCATTTTTTTTACTTCCAGTTGCTACCTCATCATCCCAGTCTATATAATGATAATTAAAATCACCCATAAATGATCACCTTTTTCTTATTTGCTTGGCTAATTTGATTATACATTTCATAGTCACTACCATCCACATTACCAGGTCATAACAACATCCAGCCAAGTATTTCATTCTATTCACCTCTATCTCACACCATACTGCCTCTATTTCATACACCACTATGAGGGAAAAATCGAGCCCTCACCCCCTTCTTGATAGCATCATTCTCAACTTCCATGGATACCCTCACGTCCTTTTGCCACCCTCCTCTCTAAAATGAAAAATTCCATTTACTGAAATTCTGTATGATCCAAACAATATTCATCCCAGTTAATAATAAAAAAAAATAAAAATAAAATAAAATCCTAGAGATTGTAAAAATTACAGAAACATGAAAGTAAAGTTATGCTCAAAGTTTCCAACAAAGGCTGGAGCCATGTGTGAATGGAGAAATGACAGATGAACAAGCAGGCTTCAGGAGAGATAGAGGAACTAGAGACAAGATAGCAAACATGAGATGGATTAAGGAAAGAACAAGAGAATTTTAGAAGGAAGTATTCATCTGTTTTATTGATTATAAGAAAGCTTTTGATTGTGTATACAACAACAAGCATCGACCACCTAATTCTCTTGATAAGAGAGCTGTATGACAAATGACAATCAAGAAACTTCAATAAAAAAAAGTCCCTGGAGAAATAGTGTTCAAATGGAAAAAGGTATGTGGCAGGGTTGCATATTGTCACTGTATCTTTTTAATATTTATAGTGGATATATTATGAGAATGACTGACTTGGACAAAGATCCAGCAGGAATTAAGACTGGTGACAGAAAAATAAATAATTTAAGATATGCTGATGACACAACCCTCAATAGCAGAAACTAAGGAGGATATGGTGTAGCTGATTCCATGTGCATTTATGAGAAAAAAGAACAAGCTGTTTGGAGTGTGCAAAGTACAATGTCAAGAATATTAAAGAAATATGCTTACCAAGTGGAAACAGTGTTTCAAAACCAAACCAAATGCAAACATTAATGCTTAAATGCTTTGCCATTCTGTGCTTTTAAAGCAGAACAAGCTACAGATCCCATATTCTACTCAAGTTTCTTTGGCATTATCAGGGGCCATCTATAATCTGATGTTTACAATATACATGGGAACAAATTAACTGAAGTAAGTAAACCATGGCTACAAAGAGAGAATTTCATAAGGATATATAGATGGCTTCTGCCACTGGATGGATGATCTTATAGATGCATGCTGAACATCTAAATAATGCAACTATAAGAATGATGGGACACTGCACCCTTTAATTGGAAAAGACCTGAGTTTGATTCTCATTATGATGAGAGGAATATTTATAGTTTTTTTCAATTGAAGGTGTGTTAGATGATTTCATGCAAGAGTAGCAGCTTTTTTCTCCTCCTGGAAAAGTGGGTTTTCTTTTATCTTGAATACAGGCAAATCAGCAAGAGTACACGTGCAATTTACAAACAAACTATACAATTAGTGGATGGTAGATGACATTGTGCATAGGTGATGGATAGTGGCACTGTGTGTAGATGGAGGTTTAGTGTAGACAGCTGTGTGGAATGGAGAGCTCTCCTACAATGAGTCATTGAGGGCATCATATAATAAGATTGACATTAGTTTTAAGGTTTGGTTTGAAAAAAATTACCTTAAAAAACAGTCATCTTTAATATTCTTCTTTCAATAATGGTGTCTATAATGTCTGCATGAATTTTATGCAATAAAATTTATCCAATGTACTGTCTGTTAGAATTTAGCATAGAAAGTGCTTTTCTTTCATCAATCTCATCCATAAACAGTTGGGTTTGCAATCTGACACACTTGGCACTCTGGGTAGATTAGAAGTTGATAACATAGGAATCTTGTTGTAGAGACCAAACATAGAACTTTTTCAAGCCACTTAAGGAATCCAGAAAGCAATGTGATAGCTTAGCAATGGAAAATCGTCTAGCACACAAAGACTTTTACTAGCATCTATGCCATAGCAGAATTCAAACCCACAGTTTGTTGGCCAAATAGCAGAGATGATATCAATTCAGTCAACCAAGTTATGCATAGAATAGTTCGCCATACATCGTCACATGATGTATGGCGAACGTTAATAGGAAACGCTTGTCAAAATCATTAATGAACTTATTTAAGTTAAGGGATATTATATCCCATATTGTTTCTTAGCTGAATAAGAAACTATATAAAGTTCGACGATTCCAAGCATAAGCAAATACCTGGATAGAGCAGCAACTGACCCTTGGAGGTAGTGCAAGCTGAGGCAACTCATAGAAAGGGTGGAGCAAGCTCTGATCACTATTCTTGATAATTACCCATAATGTGAACTTAACTCATAGGAGCTGTATTATTGTTCATTTGCTTACGCTTGGAATCGGTATTTGTAAAGGAATCGATTCCAAGCGTAAGCAAATAGGCATTTGCTTACGCTTGGAATCGCCAAACTTTATATAGTTTCTATATTTGGCATGAAACTCTTTGAGTTTCTTATTCGGCTAAGAAACAATATGGGATATAATATCCCTTAACTTAAATAAGTTCATGTCACCGAATCGAAGTCTTTGGCTCTTCATTATAATTAATCATTAATGAACTGATATTTAAAAAGAATTTTTTTTTTCTTTTAGCAGTTCTTGTTTTTTCATATTGCACACAATATTCTTGCACTATGTTCAGTTAACATAGCATGAGGGAACTGTGGTTTTGTTACCTGTTTCTTTGATGAAAAGGCAAATGGAAGAATTCCCATGTAAGTTAATGTTTAAAGATGTATTTGATTTGTGGTTCAATTTTGAGAATTTCTCAAATCAAAAATAGGTTGGTGTGTACAGAATATTAGTGGTAAACACTTTTCAAAATTCTCAATTTATTATTTTCATTTCTAGACAGCTGTATGGAATGGAGAGCTTTCCTACAATGAGTCATTGAAGGCATCATATAATAACATTGACATTAGTTTTAAAGTTTGGATTAAGAAGTTTATGTTTAGAAATTTAAATTCTTAATTTTATTATTATGCTATGCATAATCTTATCTTAAGTTCTTTCACAAATATAGTAAGTATATGATTATGTCACCATGGGGTTTACTGAGTTGGCATATTTTTTTCAGTTAGTCCTCTGGGTGAATTCAACGTCAATGTAATTATATTATAATATAATTGTGTTTTGTAGAGCAGATATGGGATAGAGCCATTTATGGTTGGTTGGTAACATCATCGTTCCTTGGTGAGTATATTCATTAATCTGTTGTGATTCTTATGTGGAATTTGGGAGTATCGAACTTTTGCCTTGCTATGCATAATTTACATGTGCATGATAACTGTGATTGTTACTGAGGCAGTTGTTGTTATAACCTATACCCACACACTTGTATGTTCAAAAATTAGCATTGCTGACATTAAACCTAGTGATCAAATGTATTTAGTTATAAAAAAAAAAATAAATAAAATTCAGCAAATCTGTCTAAAATGAAACAATCAATAAATCAATATTAACTGTTTTTAGTTAATTATTTTCTAGTGAAGTTCTTGTAAATGTGACTTTAACCAGTGAAGGTAAGAATCTAAAGGCTCACAGAATTTGGTTGAATTACTGAGATCACTCAGTAATTCAACCAAATAGTTGAATTACTGAGTGATCATTTTGCAGGAGTGCACCATCTAGTTGGTGATAGTACAATGCTAGATGTACAATGACTGATAGTAAAACAGAGACTGAAGAAATGGAGGTATTTAAAGCATTACAGAAACTCAATACAAACATAGCAATGGGATTAGATGGCATTTCAGCCTGTGTATTACAAGAATGTGAATGAATTATCAACTCCTCCAACCAAACTGTTTACTTTAAGCCTCAGTACTGGGAAGGTACCAATAGAGTGGAAAGAGGGAAAAATAATCTCATTACATAAAGAAGGCTCCAAGACAGAAGTGGCAAATTATCGGCCAATCAGCATCTCTGGAAGTACTGTTAAGGTATTGGAGAAAGACAGAATTCAAGAGTAAGTAGATAAGAATATGATACTCTATAAAGGACAACATGGTTTTGTGACGGGTAGGTCTTTCCTTAGTAATTTGCTTACTTTTTTAATAATCAAGTGACAATGGAGACATATAAGGGAAATGGCTACTCAGTGTTATTACCAGATTTTGCAAAAGCATTTGACAAGATTTCATGCAGAACTCTATTGCATAAATTGGAGCAGGATATGAGTTTGGTGATTTGGATCAGAGGATGGCTGATGGACAGGTATCAAAGAGTGGTTTATGGAAGAGTTGAGTCCAGGAGAAGGGAAATGACCAGTGGTGTACCATGGGATTTAGCACTTGGATCCCTGTTATTAAATTTATATCAATGATATAGGAAATGATTTGACAGGAATTATTCAGTTGTTTGCCAATGATGCTAAACTGGAAAGAGCAATAGTACATGAAGGTAATGCAGAGATCCTGCAGGAAGACTTAGACTAGTAGTATCTTCTTCTTTCCAGCCATTTTCTGTCCACTGCTGGATCCAGTTACTTCCACTTTTCTCTGCTCTGGTTGACAAATTTTTCCCAACAAAAATTGGTCATAGCCATTTCCCTTATCTGTCTCCACTGTCACTTGATTATAAAAAAAGTAAGCAAATTACTAAGACAAGGGCTATAATTCACAAAACCATGTTGTCCTTTATCGAGTATCATATTCTTATCTATTTAGTCTCGAATTCTGTCTTTCACCAATTTCTCTAATTTGACAATTAGACTAGTAGTATAGGCCAAGGTAAATGGCTATAAGATTATTGTGGACAAGTGGAAAGTAATGCACTTTGGGAAGAGATCAGAAGCTGTGTACTGATACTGTTCTACTATTGGAATAATGGAAATGAACTGCAAGAAACTGA
The DNA here is from genome assembly GCF_054136105.1 of Typopeltis vanoorti. Classification (NCBI taxonomy): domain Eukaryota; kingdom Metazoa; phylum Arthropoda; class Arachnida; order Uropygi; family Thelyphonidae; genus Typopeltis; species Typopeltis vanoorti. Next base: position 110,709,514 of record NC_143563.1, read on the forward strand.
TGAGGCCAGGGAGTTTAAGTTTAGAGGACATATTGCAAAGGTAACCAAAACAGAATATCGGATTACGTGGTTGTGGAATCAGTGGCATAGCTAGAGCTTTTGCCGCCCTTTTCAATACACACCAAAAATACTACAAAAAAGTCAAAAAGACATAGCATTTCTGACAATCTGAGGCTTAGTCACCGTCACCGCTGGTAAGACTGGCTGGCATTTTTGCCACAGCTCCCTGATCGCTGTAAACTCCCAAACATGCAGCAGTATGATAGATTTGTTTAAATCTAGACTCTAGACAGGGGTGGGCAACTTGTGCATGCCAAAATCACCAAAACTTTGATGCAAAATTTTCTCACGTGCCAACCGAAATTTTGGGGAGCATATTATTATTTGATGTCTTTTAAGTATTGAGAAGACCTCGTCAAATAATCAAAAAACACACTAGAATGGTAAAATCAAAGAATATTGTAAGAGTGATTATTGTAGATTGAATGAATGTAAAAATTAGTGATGGAATTTTTACTCAAGTCCTTCTATCCTGTTTATAGCGTGAATATTTTTTATTTGCATTTAAGTGTAATTCTAGCTGCCATATAAAGCTGCACAATTTAAAGACACAATTTTTAACATCAGCAAAAGAGTAAACAATAATTCTGATTTTTTTTTATAAAGTTCAATCAGACACAAGTTTTTTTCAAGTTTTCCCAATACATTGCAGTGCACAATCTCATAATCATTTTACTTGACTAAAGCACAATAAAAGAAAATAAAGAACATCATTACATAAAAATTAGAAACAAAATAAATTTTTATTTTACCTACATAATATATTAAACAGAAGTTAATCTTTACCATTTTTAGCAGAAAACATCAAATCAAAATTAGAGAAAGAAAAATAGTGGACTTTTATTTATTTAGCATCAATGAGACTTCTGCTGCTGCTGCATCACTAATGATAATTAATTCATATCAGGTTTATATTTTGTAACCTTTAGAGATATGCATGCACTACCTAGTTTCATCTGTAAGGCTACTCCTGTTATGAGACTTAACAAAGTTCATCACTGAGAACAATGATTCAAAAGAATATGTATAAGCAAAAATTTATATTAATGCTATTGCAAGGATGTTTATAAACATACAAAATTTTCTTAGTACCCCTTTTTCTGCACTTCTCTCTCTGTTACTCCCATCTCTAATCGATCCATTTCAATATTTTCCAAGTCAACTTTGAAAATCAATCAACTGCATTTCAAAATCTTCCATATTTATCCACAAAAAAATCTGCAGGTTTATTTGAAGATCCTTTCTTTTAGGCTTACACAGTGATCAGAATACATTTTGGAAAATTATGGAGACAACTACCGTGTTTGAGTAAAACTTTAGTTTAATATAAACCAAAATCTACATTCGACGTTTCGACCTTTATATCAAGGTCATCTTCTGGAGCATATATACTATATACAGAGAAACCAGCTGCACTACAATCTACATGGTTTGCTAAAGTTACTGACCAACTGTTACAACAATTATTGGCCTGACCTCTGGTGAGAAAAAAAAAACTTACTACATCAATGCTAGAATCCTATTATTAATATTATCTACTGGTTGTAAAATTACATTGGGAGTAACAACAAGTCTATATATATATATATATATATATATATGATTATACAAATAAATTCTAACCAGTTGGTATATGGAATGGTTTCCACTATTAGCTGAAGGTTGCCTAGAGTCCTGAAGTATGCTGTATACTATATGTTAAATAGGCTGAATGTGTGCCATCCAGATTCTTGGACTTTTCATGCCACCATTATTGTTGATATTTGAGTGGTTTATCAGAATTTCGCAGGCTTCCTTTCCTATGAAAGAAAATTTAAGGAAGCGTGCGAAATTCTGATAAACCACTCAAATATCAACAATGGTATAAACCTTGATATACCATTTCGACCTTGATATAAAGGTCGAAACACCGAATGTGGATTTTGATTTACAGTGATACCTCGGCTAACGAAGATTTTTTTGCTGCTTTTCAGACTCAGCTAACCAATGTTTTAGTGGATGCGCACGCTAACATAAAGCAGCAAACATGAACGGTCAGGCCATTCCAGGAGCTTATCTTTTATATCTGTATGTGTGACAAAGAAATGAGCTGACCACATCACATAGGGGAGACCAACCAACCTGACTGGGTCGTTTACGTCCGAGACAGCGAGAAGTGAGACACCTCATACCAGCGTCAGTACGGTGCACGCTCCGTGTGGCTGTGAATGCGAGAGGTAAGTGCGATAGCATTTATTCTTTACTTGGCTAAATTTTACTATGGGGGATTAATTTATAATCAGTAAATTCTATTCTTATCTAATTAAAAAATATGTCATATTTCTTTTATATTTTTCAGAAAAAAATTTTCTTAACAATGGGTCCAAAAAAAGTAAGCGAAAAACCCAAGGGAAGAAGAAAGTTGCTCACAATTGAGCAAAAGAAACAAATAATTTCAGCATATGAAAGAGGAGTCAGAATTGTGGATTTAGCAGTCAAGCATGGCATAGCATCATCATCAATAGCTACAATTTTGAAGAAGGAGGAGGAGACTAAGGCAGCTTCAGTTGTAGCTGGTGTGAAGACCTTGGCCTCTCAATCCCAAAGAAGTTCTGTGAATGAAGAAATGGAAAAGCTTCTGATGATCTGGATAAATGAGCATCAAATGGCTGGTGATACTATGACTCAAGAGATGATCTGCAGCAAAGCCAGAATGATTTATGAAAATTTGAAGAAAAATGTGGCAGGACACATTTTTCTTCAAAGTACAGCAGAGACAGAGGAAGAATTCAAAGGAAGCAGAGGATAGTTTGAGAAGTTCAAGAGAAGGCCAGGGATCGATAGTGTAATTAGACATGGAGAAGGAGCCAGTGCAAATAAAGAGGAGGCTGAGAAGTTTATTAGAGAATTTCAGGAGTGGACCATCATTGATGGATACAAGCCAGAACAAGTGTTTAATTGTGATGAAACTGGGTTGTTCTGGAAGCAAATGCCCAAAAGAACTTTCATCACAAAAGAATACAAGTGTATTCCAGGATACAAACCTATGAAAGGTAGAATGACTCTTTTATTTTGTGCTAATGCAAATGGTGATCTCAAAATTAAACCAATGTTGGTCTACCACTCTGAGACACCAAGAATTTTCAAGGAGGAGAATGCTTGCAAACCCATGCTTAGTGGTTATTTGAAGTCAAACACCAAGGCATGAGTAACAAGAAGCACATTAACAGAGTGGATCGTGGAGGTGTTTGGGTCCACGGTGAAAAAGTACCTGAGAGAAGAAAACTTGCCTGAAAAGGCTGTGCTTCTTCTGGACAATGCTCCAGGGCATCCACCTGGCTTGGAAGAAGATTTGGAGGCAGAATTTAACTTCATCAAGATAAATTTTCTTCCTGCAAACACCACATGTATTTTGCAACCCATGGACCAACAGGTCATATCGAACTTTAAGAAACTGTATGCAAAACACATGTTCCAAAGATGTTTTGATGCAACTTCATTTACCAGTCTGACTCTGAAGGAATTCTGGAAGGATCATTATCATATCCTTCATGCTATTCAAGTCATTGCCATGGCATGGGACGAAGTGTCAGTTAGGACACTTAATGCTGCATGGAAAAAGTTATGGCCAGACTGCTGCAAGATAAGAAGTGCTGTTTCCAGTGTTCCAGATGATGCTGGGGATCATTATCAACCTTTACTGTTTGCATCACTCCTTGAAGTTCCTTCAGGCCAGCATTTGCACATAAATTCTCCTCATGTAGGATGCAATGAAAACCTATTAGCAGATGACCAATATGTTTTGCAAACAGATTTCCAAATTCCGCTTCCTTACCAATCATGCTGGGTGCACAATCTGTTGTGATGGATACCACTGTTGAAATATCAATTTGCCGAATAGATAATTCGTTCCTAACTGCTTTACGTATTTCAACCCCACGTACGCTCAGGTAGTGTTACAAGGTTAATCATCTATTTGCATACTTCGTCATCCCTACAAAACTGTGCAAAGATTGCCAGCCTAGCTGATGATATAATGTCTGTGCTCTCATCAACACAAATAGAAAAGAACTTACATGAAGCCAAATCTTTCGTTAATTGCTTTGCTGTATTCCTTTCCCTTAATTGTTTTTCTACTCAGACAATTATTTAATGCGATGAATAGTTTTTACCTTTTCTGAAGGATTGTCAAAAAGGAACAGAGCACATTCTAGCCATGCTTCCCTAATATACTTCCCATCACTGAGTGGTTTTCGTTGGGCAATAACTTTTGAACCATCAAAACTAGCAGCAATTAAGTTGGAACTAGGCCTACCTGAAATAAATTTCATCAAAGTACGACTATTTTTTTGTCTTGCTCAGTTCACAAGAAATTAATTGTCTTTGTTCTTGTTCATTTTTGTTACTTATTTCTTATGAACAATTTCAAAATGTCTCTTTACAGAAGAAGTCTTACAAACAACTGATTCAGAACATAAAATGCATAATGTTCTGAATCATGCCACTTTTTCAGTCCAGTATTCTTTAAATTGTCTAATATCCTTTTCATTTGAATATCTGTTTCTTTTCTGGTGGTTGTGACATTCTGCTCAATCTGTAAAGAGCAGGAAGCAAATAAATATATATATATATATATATACAGTGGTATCTCGATAATCCAAACTAATAAAAAACATGCTCGTTCGGATTAGCGAATTTTCCCCCAAGTGACAACAATAACTAGCGTTTAAGACAAAAATTATCAGATTCTGAAATAGAATATAAAAGTATGAGAAAAATCAGAAATAGAATATAAAAGAATAAGAGCCATAGCTAAAAGAGAAGTCAGAAAAAGACAGAAAATTATGGAACAAATTCGATTATATAAACGAATTTGTTCCATGATTTATATAAAACTGATTTATTTATATAAAACTTATTTTATATAAATCATGTTCTAAATTTCTAATTTAGAACATGATTCATATAAAATAAGACCCAATGTATATAAGATTTTGAAACACCTAAATGCAGATACTAAAGAAAACACAAAATTAAACACCGAATTGAAATTAGTAGAATTTCTAAATTTCTACAAAGAATTGTGGACAGATAAATATTTTAAAAAAGACAACTGGCAAAGATTTAATGAAAATGAAATAACTAAAGAAGAATTAGAAATCAGCCTGAAAGAAACTGAAAATCAACTGGAGAAGATAAGCTAAGTTCAGAACTATATAAAAATGCAGGAACAAGATTCAAAGAAAGACTCCTATTATTTTTAAATAAAATTTATGCAACTGGTAACCCCCCCAATAGAATGGAAAAAATCAATTGTGATTCCTACCTTTAAAAAAAGGTGCTAGAGATGACCCTAAAAACTATAGAAGCATAAGTATACTAAATTCCTGTTACAAAATATATAGCAGAATATTAAATAGTCAACTAATGAAATATTCTGAAACCTTTATAGAAAATGACAATCATGTATAGATCCAGCCTTTTGCCTAAAATTAATAATAGAGAAAAGCAGAGAATACAATTTAGAAACACATATCGCATTTATTGACTTTGATAAAGCATCATTTGAAGAGTTAAAAGAAGCATTTTATTTAACACATTAAAAGAAAGACAAATACCAAATAATATCCTAAAAGCTATCATAAGTATATATGAAAATAATCAAATACAAATAAGATTAAATCATGAGCTATCACATACGAGAGAGATAAACCAAGAGGTCCGATAGGGATGCCCCTCTCAGCAATTCTCTTTAATATTTACCTAAATGAAATAACAATAAAATGGAATAAAAATTTCCATCAAGGTATTAAACTTTCTCCTACTGTGAACTTAAACACTCTCCTTTTTGCTGACGACCAACTAATAATTATAAATTCTGAAGATAACTTGCAGAAAGCTATTTTAGATCTAAATGAGATAGCCAAAGATTTTGGTATGATAATATCAACAGAAAAATCAAAAACAATGGCCTTTAAAGGACAAGATGCAGTAAGAACTAAAATAGTAATAGATAACAAGATCTTAGAACAGATGAATTCATTTAACTACCTAGGATGTATGATCACATATGAAAATGAAAAAGATATAAACCTAAAAATTGCAAAATATTTAAAAATAACAGGTGTAATTAACTCTATATTTAAACCAAACCTAGTTCAAAAACAAACCAGACTAAAAGTATACAATACATTAGCCCTACCAGTCTTATTGTATGGAAATGAAATCTGGACAATAAAACAAAAAGACAAACGAAAATTAATAACAGCAGAAATGAAGTTTATGAGAAAAACTGCAAAGTACACTCCTCTATTTGATCACAAAAGAAACGAAGAAATTATGAAAGAATTAAACCAAGAATCAGTAACAATAAAAATTAAAAAATATAAACATAAACGGATGGAACACGTTCAAAGAATGAAAATAGAAAGATTACCAAAACAAGCCTTAAAGTACACGACATTAGGAAAAAGAAAACCAGGATGTCTTCAAGATTCAACAATGATTTCTAAGGTCGGAACAGGCTATGTTAGGCCTGTTCCTTGATATGCACGATGATGATGATAATCAGATTCTAATGGTTCATCAATTTAATTCTGTAAATAAATTAAGTAAATGATAGAAAAAAAGCTACTGTACTGTAATGTAAAACAAAAAAATAATACAGTTTATTTTAGTAAAAAATTTAATTTGTGTGTACCTGTATTGTTGAGGATTCTGATTGAATAAAATTGCAGAGTTCAGTACGTAACTTAATTTGCATAAAAAATATCACTTTTTTGTACACAACACACAAAAAAAGTTTTTTCAGAATCTGATTTGATTTCAAATCCACTTTCGGTTCTACCTGTAATCCATTCCGCAACATCTGTTTGTGAAATTTCAACATCTGAATTTATATTTATATTTTATTTATTATTTTTTTTTTTTAAAAGTCAGTGATTTTCTTTTGCTTCTTGGAAGCTAAACTTTTTTCAAATGCTTCTTCTGGGAGCTGCATTAGCAATAAATTTTTGCGTATATTTGTGATTCATGCTAACAATACGGTACGTACTGTACAGCATAAAAAAGCAAACATGAACACACAATAAATTAAAATAGGTCTCCAGTATAACTTACAATCGACAGTATGAAAAAAAATACTGTACTGTAATAATAATAGTTAAAATAATAATCATTAAATAAAACTTTTTTTTTCTTTCAAATTGCAGTTCGGATTAGCGAGATACCACTGTATATAAGAAAGCAATTAAATAATTGCTTTATTCATACAGCTTTTAAATTTAATGAAAATTGGATTATGGGGTGTAAAAATGTGGACAGAGACATACAGACACTGACAAAAATTATAATTGGATTCAGGATTCATTCAGGTCAACTGGATTCAGGATTGGCTGTCTGATAGGTATCAGAGAGTTGTGTATGGTGGAGCAGTTTCCAGGAGGCAGAGGGTTACAAGTGGGGTCCCACAGGGCTCAGTACTAGGACCTATATTGTTTAACCTTTATATCAATGACATAGCCAGTGGATTGCAGGGGGATATTCAGTTGTTTGCGGATGATGCGAAGCTGGGAAGGATTATTAGTAATAGTGCAGATGTGGTAGCCCTGCAAGAGGATTTAAATAAGCTAGATAGATGGGCAAATGAATGGGGGGTGTCAGTTTAATGCAGCAAAATGTAAGGTCTTGAGGTTTGGGAAACATCGATGGGATGCTGCATACTCCATGGGAGGAGTTATACTGGAGGAAGTAGGGGAGACAAGAGATCTGGGGTTGATGATTGATAGAAACCTGAAGTTTAGGGGACATATTGCAAAGGTGGTGAAGGTAACACAGAGGATTGCTGCTATTATGAGAAGGACACTGACCTGCAGAGATAAGAGGGTTATCATTCCGTTGTATAAGTCTCTGATCAGACCACACTTGGACTATTGTTCTCAGATTTGGTCCCCAGGATTTGAAGGGGATAAATTAACTGTGGAAAGGATACAAAGACAGATGACAAAGATGGTTTCATGACTGTACAAGGATAGTTATGAGGATTGGCTGAGAGAATGTGGACTGCAGAGTTTGGTGGATAGAAGAAGGAGAGGTGATATGATTGAGACTTTTAAACTGTTGAGAGGTGGTTACAGGGTTGACAATGGGGAGTTCTTTCGCTTGATTAATCAGCGGAAAGGAGTGATGACAAGAGGCCATCCCTGGAAGTTACGAAAGGAAACTGTGAGCAAGAGGGTAAGGGTGGTTTCTTTGTGTGGAGGGTGGTTGAGCCGTGGAATGCATTGCCTGATGGAGTGGTGGGAGCGAGAACGGTCAGTGAGTTTAAAGAGTGGTATGATAGACTTTGTGTTTCTCAGGGGGGGGGGACCTCCCCTCGATGAGTCTTGACAGACTTTATATCTTAGGAAGGACCTCCCTCGACGAGTCTTTTGACTCCTTGGAGGCCTGAATAATAATAATAATAATTTGGACTCTATCTCATCATAATTGCTGGCCTGGTTGGCCGAGTGGATAACGTATCCGCTCTCGAGCCAAAAGGCTGTGGGTCCGAATCCTGTCATGGGCATGGATGTTTGTGATTGTCTGTGAAAATACTAGTGGTGGTCGGCAATAGATGGCATTAGTGTAGTTGCGGTCAGTTGGTGAATGAATGGGGGAGACCGAGTTGTAGACCAGATGCCCTCCCTCGATGAGTCTTTGGACTCCCTGGAGGTGTCAAATAATAATAATCACTCTCTGCATATACCAACCAAGTTTACGCAAACCAAAAATTAGTACAATTATAAGCAGACCTACAAACATGCAAATGAAAGAGAAGGGTGCACATGCAATCTAATCACGTGCAGATAACACTTCATAATCCTGAATATTAATAATACATTTCACATAGCTTTAAAAATAACTTACTGTATTTACTGGAATATAACTCACACCCCTGATTTTACTTTGCAAAAAAAGAAATTGAAAAGTTTCGTGTATACCTCGCACAGGAAAGTGCGAGGTATACGCGAAAAAGGAGTGAAAAAAAGTTTCTCAGGGGGGGGACCTCCCTCGACGAGTCTTTTGACTCCTTGGAGGCCTGAATAATAATAATAATAATTTGGACTCTATCTCATCATAATTGCTGGCCTGGTTGGCCGAGTGGATAACGTATCCGCTCTCCAGCCAAAAGGCTGTGGGTCCGAATCCTGTCATGGGCATGGATGTTTGTGATTGTCTGTGGAAATACTAGTGGTGGTCGGCAATAGATGGCATTAGTGTAGTTGCGGTCAGTTGGTGAATGAATGGGGGAGACCGAGTTGTAGACCAGATGCCCTCCCTCGATGAGTCTTTGGACTCCCTGGAGGTGTCAAATAATAATAATCACTCTCTGCATATACCAACCAAGTTTACGCAAACCAAAAATTAGTACAATTATAAGCAGACCTACAAACATGCAAATGAAAGAGAAGGGTGCACATGCAATCTAATCACGTGCAGATAACACTTCATAATCCTGAATATTAATAATACATTTCACATAGCTTTAAAAATAACTTACTGTATTTACTGGAATATAACTCACACCCCTGATTTTACTTTGCAAAAAAAGAAATTGAAAAGTTTCGTGTATACCTCGCACAGGAAAGTGCGAGGTATACGCGAAAAAGGAGTGAAAAAAAGTTTAATCCCGTTCGTGTCAGGATGATAGCGACTCACTTCCCTTGGCAAATCACACGCCCTCTCCAGTAGCCAATAGTGACTGCAGATGCAAGTAAAAGCAGGTCGTTTTATATTATCACTGAATAAGGTACAGACATTTAGTCTGTGTAATATATTTCTCAACAAATAGTGCAATTAGAGACAGCTGGAATAAAAATTGCACTAACTAATGATCATAGGTCCCCTTCCCACAGAAACTATGCTATTTAGACTCAAGCAAAACCATATGCTGCACTGGCAAACACCAAAAACCAGATGTGTGGGAGTCTGTCCAGTCAGCTCAAATGCAAAGCAACAATAAAAATCAACGGAAAGCATTAAAATTTGTAAACGTATTAAAGCTAAGAAATATATAGTGAATATTGTTATAGCACTTTCAGATATTGAATTTGGTTGAAGAGAATTAGTATTTCAATTCAAAAATTGCCTGCTGGCTTTTATCTTTGACTTGAGTGATCTTTTGTTAATACTGCACCAATCATATGCACGTCTTCATAGCTGCTATATCTTTACTGGGCCAGTACCATAGCTGTCTGTTCATTAGTCATTCATGAAGGATTGTTCATTAAGTATCTCAAGTCTTGTAAATCACTGGTAATTTTTGCTTGAAATAATGGGAAAGAAGATGGTGCTATTTGGATAGGATACACACAAGGAAACTGCTCTCTAGGTAGGAAATAGCAATTGCAATCGTGGTGCAAGATATATGCGCAGATTTTATGAAAAAAAACTGAAAACTTTAGTTTCTGAAAATCCCCACATATATCTCACACCACAATTTTTAGCTGTAAATTTTGGGGAAAAAAGGAGCGAATTATATTCGAGTAAATACGGTATGTTTATGGCAATGTAAAGGAAATTTGCTTTTATATCTAATAAGTTAAACATATTAAGTGACAATAAATACTTCCAATCCACATTTTAATGACTTACAATTTAATAAAATCCAAATCCACATATACACACTTTAGAAAACATACGTTCTTTATGAAACATGAAAAGATATATCAAATGATGGTAAAGGAGTCACGCTATGTCTGGATGCCTGACGAATGATGCAACAATTGAACTGGACGAAACTTGTACATCAGTATATTATGGAGATAGATTTCTTAGAAATAGGATATTATTTCTTATTTTCTTATTACTTATTATTACTAAAACAGTTGGCAGGGTTTGCTTATTTATTGCATTTTTATTTGGTATCACTGTACTTAATAAAATTGTATTATATTAAGTTTAAATATACAAGTCAGCGAAGATGTTTGAAAAGTATCAATTTACGTAATTATTTTTTAAGATGAGCTTTTTAAGAGTAATTATTTTTTAAGAGGTTGCATGCCGGAAAAAAGTAGTTGGCATGGCATGCCAAGGGTTGTCCATCCCTGCTCTAGACTAAACATACATAAAGAATATAATAACTATTTTTTCAACGGTTTCGATAACAAGCCAAATGATATAAATGTGTTTAGAAAAAACTAATGACGAATCAGGCATTTTAGAATTTTCATGGTAAAAACGGAATCATATGTTAATTTTTATACACTGCATAAACACATCAAAAGGGTTAAGCAAAAACTCTAATATAATAAAGGAACCACAGAGATATTATTATTACCGGGACCCTAAAATTCTGTCGATGGCAATATATGCAAAATTAGAAGAAGTGTACTGACTGTGCTGTGCCCACTGCTGAGAAGCAGCCACCACAGTATAAGCAATAAACCAATCGCCTTGCCATGCGTTTTATTTTTAAGAATTTGAATTACAGTATGATAGGGAAATGTAACAGTTTTGTTATATTTATATTTTATTTATTTTAGTTGTAAGTATAGTTGTTAAAAACTAATTATTAATTAAGTAATAAAAATTACTAAGTTAACATAAATAAAAGAATCGTCACCAAATAAAATTGTGTCTCATGGGAAACCCCCCAAAAAGTTCCGCCCGGGGTGGAGCGTCCCCTCTAGCTATGCCAGTATGTGTAGAATACACTAACAAGCAGGGATAGAGATTCTTGTTCTCCTATATAAGGCCACATCTAGACTACTATACACAAATCTGGACTCCTGGATTTCAGTGGGGATGAAGAAGCTGTGGAAAGGATCCAGAGACAGATGAAAAAGATTGCTGCAGGTCTGTGGAATACTTCCAATGAGAAGAGATTGGTGGTCTGTAGGCTTCAAAAATTAGCTGATAGGTAAACAAAAGAATACATGATAGAAGCATTTAAATTATTAAAGGGGTTTTATAGGACTGACACTGAAGACTTTTTTCAGTACATGGCAAGAAGGGACAGAACTCAAAAATAATTTTTTTGCTTGAAGAATGGTGAATGGGATGCCAGATGTAGCTGTAGGTACTTCATCAAATGAGTTTAAGAAGAGGTATGACAGGTATTGTGTGAATGATGGATCTCCCATGTGTCTTCTGACTCCATGGAGATACCTGTATAATAACCACTCGGCCAGCCAGGCTGGCTGAGCGGTAAGTATATCTGCTCTCCAGCCGAAAGGCTGCGGGTTCGAATCCCATCGTGGGCATGGATGTTTGCGATTGTCTGTGAAAATACTAGTGGTAGTGGTCGGCAGTAGATGGCATTGGTGTAGTTGAGGTCAGTTGGTGGAGACAGAGTTGTAGACAAGTCCTCTCTTGATGAGTCTTTGGACTCCTTGGAGGTGTGAAGTAATAATAATAATAATACTGTGCCAGAACACAAGGAAATAAATAACGGGCATAAAAATCAGTACATAAAAACAAATGTAAAAACTTGCAGAATTCATAAAAAAATGAGGCATTAAAAGTACATAATTTATATAAGATAGTATACAATATATTCTATCAAAATTTTAAAATGTGGCACATTTGATAAATCTGATAAAATCTCCCTGAGTGTAGAGAGCTTAGAGAGATTATGAATGTGACCAAAATAGTGACTACACTCGATGAAATGAAGGCAATCAATTAAAATATGAATAACGGTTAGTATGGTACTATGCAACTCACATATACTGTAGGCATGTCAATACCCCCCCCTCAACAAGAAGGAGTGTGTAAGATGACTATGACCTTGCAGAGAAGAGCCAGCACAACTTCCTCTTTACAGTATATCACTTAAAATTTACTGTCAGAAAAATTTTTTACTTAGTATGAATTGAGGTAAAAGGTGTGTGGGTGTGTATTTCATGTCGTTTTGATACTGTTCTGCTATTGAGCTTATGAAGTTTTTGAAGTGCATAGTTTATTTACTGAATTTAGTATTACACCACTGAATCAAAATATTAGAATAATCAAAGTGTGTTGAATGATTTGCAATTCTGATTTATTGTATAGAAAATAATTATTACCAAATATACATTAGCATCATCTAAATCTCCATAATTGTAATTATATAATTATGTAAATACATAAAAATGTAGTATAAATTATAAGAAAATTATTATTTGAAAATTTTTCTAATTTTTAACACATTTCAAAATATCAGAATATTCCAAATTTTTCCGATTGTTTTTGAGGAGAGCATAGAAATAGCATACATTTCAGTAGGTGTGGGACTGACTTGTGTGTGAGGAATCGTTTGGGCATGGATTTCAGTTAATCATTTGCTAACCATGGGATCAAACAAGTGACATATCAGAAGCCAAAATGTTTCGTATGGTGTCTCTACACAAAGAAGGTCAAACTCTACAGTTTATTAAGGAATTGAAATGTTCTCAAACAAGCATAAATAGAGCATTGAGACAGTATTCTAATAACCAAAGTTTTCAAAATAATTGCCACAATAGCAGTCGAAGAGTAATAGCTAATTTACGTTAAAATTACTAATCAAAAAATACAGAGAAATTAACATAGAAACACACACAGCTTTTATAGATTACACCAAAGCATTTGATAAAATGATCAGAGAAAAACTATGGGAAATCCTGGAAGAATGTAAAATACCAAACAACCAACTCTTTAGAGCCTTATTTAATATATATCAAGATAATAAAATATCTGTGAAATACAATAATTTAACATCAAGCTGGAAACCAATATATAAAGGAGTATATATCAGAGATTCCCCTCTCTCAGTTTTATTTAATATATACATAGATAAAATCATAAAAGAATGGAAAATAACTAACGAAGGAGGATTCAAGATAAACCATAACAACAGATTAGCTACTCTACTTTTTGCTGATTACCAAATAACCTTTGCAAACAATGAAGATGAACTACAAAAATCATTATGCAGTCTAAATCATCCATCCATCCATCTTCAAGGCTCACCTTTCCTAATTGGGGTTGTGTGTGAGGGGGTTGGAGGGGGGGAGCAGCTGCAAGAGGGACTTCCAATGGTCACGAACCTCTACCACTACCAAGCTCAGGTGTTCTAGTGGGACTCCGAGACGTGACCACCCGAGGTTATGGATATAATCAATCCAGCGAGTCCTTAGCCTTCCGTGTGGCCTCCCACCCTCTGGCTTGGCAAAGAGGACCTGCTGAGGGAGCCTCTCTTGTGGCATTCTGACCAGGTGCCAGTACCATCGTAACTGTTATCTCTCAACATGGAGAAGCAGTGGTTGAGTATTGAGAGTTTCCCGAATTGTAGAACTTCTGACCCTATCGAGTCTTGTCAGCCCCTCAACTCCTCGAAAGAACCTCATTTCAGCTGCTTGGATTCGTGTCCGCATTCTTTTGTCATTACCCAGCTCTCATGACCATAGGTGAGGATGGGGACATAGACTGTATTGAAGACAGCTTTTGCCTTCTGGCTTAATTCCCGCTTCAATACTACCGAACGGCCAAGCTCCCGCAATATTGTGCTTGCTGAGCCAATTCGAGTATCTAGCTCTAGTCCAACTTTCCATCACTCGTGAATATGGACCCAAGGTATTTAAGCTTCCCACCTGCCTCAGTGAGACTCCACTCACATGTAGAGTGCACTGGGATGGCTGTCTTGAGACCACAAATGTTTCTGTTTTGGCCACACTGATCTTTATCCCAGCTTCTGCGCTAACAGCTACAAACCTATCCAGGGTCTGCTGGAGGTCATCTGTGGCAGAGCTAAGCAGGACTAGGTCATCTACAAAAAAGCAGACGTCCAATGCTACATCTTCCAATTCTGACACACTCACTGCCTCAGCTGTGCCTATCAATCCAGTCCATAAATATTATGAAAAGGAGGGGTGACAGAACACACCCTTGGCAGAGGCCAATGGAGACTATAAACGGTTCCGACTTTGTGCTGTTTACCCTGACACAAAACTCCAGGCATTCATACAGGGACTTGATGGCAGCTAATAGGTGGCCATCCACTCCATACTCCTGTACTACTTGCCAAAGCTTATCCCGAGGAACCCCTTCTTCAAGTCCACAAAACATGTGTAGACATTCTTGGAATATTTTCAAGATTTCTCAAAGACTTGAATTAAAGTGAAGATTTGGTCAGTTGTGCTTCTAACAGGATGAAAGCCGCATTGTTCTTCTTGGAACTTTGAATCAACTATGCTCCTGCACCTTCTTTTCAAGCACCTAGCATATACTTTCCCAGGCAGGCTGAGTAGAGAGAGAGAGAGATTACACAATAGTTGCTGCAATCTCTCTCTCTGGTCTCCCTTCTTGAATACTGGTATTATTATACCTGTCTGCCACTGCTTTGGAGCTTGTCCAGATATCCAAGCAGCCTGACACACTCGAGTCAGCCAGAGAACATTGTCTCGATTTAAGGCTTTTAGCATTTCGGGTCGAATTTCATCATCACCAGCAACCCTGCCCGATTTTAGTGATTTTATTGCTAAATGGATCTCTTCTGCTGTGAGACTATTCGTCGTTCCGATCTGCACCTCTTGGATGTCCACAGCTGCCGGTCCACCCGGGTTAAGAACTCTCAAAGTATTCCTTACATCTGAGGAGGATATCCTTCTTCGTTGTTAAAAGTGCACGATTTCCTCCTTCGAAGGCAGTGGATGCTCTGCCAGAATACCTTGTTTGCATTTGCAGAGAATGAGTCTAATCTTTCTCGAAGGATTCCCAAGCACTCTGCTTTGCTGTCTTTACTGCCTCAGCAGCAGCTTTTCGTGCCTCAGTGTACCAGAAACACATCTCGGGTGACCTGCCTGACCCTAAGTCATGTTAGGTAGACCTCCTTTTTTTGCCCGGATCTCTTGGTTCTCTTGGTTCCTCCAAGGTGTCCTTTTCTCACTGCCCCTCACCACGCCGAGCTGCTTTTTGTCACAGCATGAGAGTGCATAGTCAGTGACAGCTGTTCTGAACAGCTCCCACTCCTCCTCAACATCTGCAGTATGTCTGGGAATCTCTTTGAACCTGGAGGAGATGTTATCTGTAAATTTCTTCCTCACAGCCTCATTTTCCAATACCTCCCATTTCATGCGGTATAGCTGCTTTGGTCTACAAGTGTTGATGGTAGCATTTGGTTTCTGCAGCCATAGAGTGCAAACAACAAGGTGGTGGTCAGTTGACAGTTCTGCCCCTCTCCTCACACGAACATCCAGTACTGAGGAAAATAGGTCTGCTGAGACCTATTTTCAAGTGTATCCCTGTACCAGGTATACTTAGGGACTTCTCAGTGCTGGAAGAAGATATTCATTATGGACAAGCTGTTTGTACAGCAGAAGTCTAATAATTTCAACCCATTCGCATTAAAGTCAGGGTCTTCGTAGTGAAAGCCTATGCACCTCCAGATTAGGTGGATAGGCTTGCACCACAGCCAAGTTGTGATTTTTCATCTGGAGCCTCAACACATATACCTCCCCCCCCCGAGATCCATTTGGCAACACAGTCTGAAGCCAGGGGTTGAGAGTATCTCCACCCCACACCCCCTGAGCAGACATCGTCGGGCTCACACCAGAGTAGTAGAGCTTCCCCCCTCCCCTCATCCAGGTCGACAGTTTCAGAGTCTCTCCTCTTGGTTGAAGAAAGCCTGACTAAATCTAGTTGGTAGCGTTTGGCTTCCCCAACCAGTTCCTTTTCCTTCCTTGTCAGAGAAAAGATGTTCCAGTTGCCTAAAGCCATAGTCTGGTGCTGTCGTCATTGCCATTTCCATCCTTTTTGCAGAACCATTTCTAAAAAAAAAAAAAAAAATCATTTCTTTGGACTGCTCCTAAACACCTCCCCAAACAGGTAGCAGGCCCATTGATGGAGTTTCCTCTAGCAGAGTGCTGAGGAATGGTGTCTAAGGCAGACTGTAACATATTTTTCAAAAGGGTTTCTCTGCCTAAAACCTGAATGCGTCCCTTGGTAACCCACGTGAGAGACAATGCGGTATGACCATTATATGATGACCTGACCATGTTACAGTTTTTGGTAGTGCCCTATTAGCACTACCGCCTCGGTTCGAGGCTGCTCAGGTTTCCCCCTCATAATCTGAATAAAGCAGTAACAAAAGTCATGGCCTTTAAAGGTGAAATCCAATAAGAAGCAAAATAGTAATAAACAACAAAATAACAGAGCAAGTAAATACATTCAAATATTTACGATGCACAATGTCGTATGAAAATGAAGCTGACACAGAACCAAAGCTGTCAAACTTTTTAAAAGTAATAGGCATTATAAATAAAATTTTCAACCCCAATAAGTATAAAAACACACATGAATAAGAATCTAAAATACAGTAGCTAAACCTACCTTACTTTATGGCAGTGAGACATGGATAAAAAAAAGCAGATGAAAGAAGAATTGAATCAACCGAAAAGAAATTTCTGTGCAGAACTGAAGGAGTCACCATAATGGATAACATGAAAAGCAGTGAAATCAGAAATAAACTTGGAATTATATTTAGGAAATACTTCCTAAATGAAACAGTTATTTGCTATTGAGAAAAATGGAAAGAACATATACTGAGAATGAATAGAAGCAGAATACCTAAACAAATTCTAAATTACCACCCAAAAAGGTACCTGATGGAGAGGAAGACCCTTAAAAAGATGGAATTATTAACATTTGACCTCCATGGAGTCAGCAACTCAATGTGGGAGGTACACTCTATTGCACACAATGCTCATCCAACTGTGCTTTAAACTGATTCAATGTGTCTACACCCACAACAAACTCAGGCAATGCATTCCACTCTCCATGCAAAGAACCTACTCCTCACTCCTCTGTTCACACCCTCCTCATACAGTTTCCAGCAATGGCCTCTTGTCCTATGCCTCTCTCCTATTCTATGAAAAATCTCTTCCATGTCAATCTGATAACACCCCCCTGACTAGTTTATATGTCTCAATCATATCCACCCTCTTCCTCCTATTCACAAGGCTCTGCAACTTACATTCTCTCAATCTGTCCTCGTACTCCACATTCCAAAGACCACTGACTACCTTTGTGAATCTTCTCTGGCTTTCCAACATATCCTTGTCACCATGTAAACCCGGTGACCAAATCTGTACACAATAATCCATATGAGACCTGATCAAGGCCTTATATAATGGAATCATAATCTCTCTATTTCTGCATGTCAGGGTCCTCTGCATCATTGCCATTATCCAATGTGATGTTTTTACAACTTGCAATGTGGCCCCTGAATTTCAGGTCCATCATCCTGCCTAGATCTCTCATCTCCTCTACTTCCATTAAAGTTTCCCCAACAAGTGTATACTTTGCATCCCATCGTTGCTTACCAAATCTCAAAACCTTATACTTTGCAACACTGAACTGACAGTTCCACTTACCTGCCCATTCACGCAATCTATTCAAGTCTTCTTGTAAGGCAATAACATCCACTTGACTCTGCATTGCTCTCCCCAGTTTTGCATCATCTGCAAACAACTGGATAGCACTAGTTAAACCCAACCCAATATCATTAACATATAAATTGAACAACAATGGCCCCAAAACTGACCCCTGCGGCACACAGCTAGTGATCTGTCTCTTTTGGGATACTGCACCCCTATATACAACTTTCTGATAACTATCCGACAGCCAGTCACTGATCCAACTCAGAAGTCTGTTATCCAGTCCCATCTGTTTCAATTTATTTAAGAGATTGTCGTGTGGCCATCTATCAAAAGCCTTTGCAAATTCTGAGCACACCACTGTATATGCATCTCCCCTGTCCAAGGTATTTGTCACTTGTTATAGTACATAAGTTAGTGAAACATGATCTCCCCTTAACAAACCCATGCTGATAACCACTGAGAATACTGCTGTTACCAACCCATTTGTACATCTCCAGATATACAGAAAAGCCTATAATTTGAAGCTACAGCCTTACCACCACCTTTATGCAGCGGAACAAATTTACCCTCCTTCCACCCTTGGAACCTGTGTTGTAAGACTCTTATTAAACAGGCATGCCAATGCTACTGCCAATTCCCTGGAACATTCCCTTAAGATGTGTGGTGATATGTCATCAAATCTTATTGCCTTATTGATATCAAGGTTATTTCCTCAAACACCTCCTGTTCACTCATCATAATTAAGCCATCCCCTTCTATGTCCTCTACACTTAATTTCCTTCATGATTCCACCCTAATTAGGATGAAACACCTTTATAAATTGATCACTGAATACCTCAACAATGTCTTCTGCAGGAGTTACCATTCTACCACTTTCATCCCTTAACTTCATCTTACCATGATCATTCTTCCTTCTACTTGCCACATATCTAAAAAACTCTCTAGGGTTTTTCTTTGCCTGATGTGCTAATTTCTGCTCATATTCTACCTTTGTTTTCCTTACTAACTCAGTCACTCTCCTGGCTTGTTCTTTATACTCTTCATGTGACTGATTACTAAATCACTTAAGGAATTGACAACGTAGATAAGAATATAAATTAAATTACACTTTAATAAATATTTCCGATATTTCGGCAACGTCACGTTGCCATCTTCAAAAGGAACTTACAAAAAAGGCACATGCACGTAGGCACTACAACACAGTAACTGAGAATGAAGTGATGAAGCTATTGTTCTCCTAAAAGTCCTGATGGTGCCCCTAGCAGGCTAAGTAGGTGTTCTTGGCCGTTGGGCTGAAGGTCTGCTGATGTAAGCCTCCCAAATTTGGGGCAGTCTCATACAACTAAATTTGTGAGGTTTGGAGAGTTTCTTAGGGCCGAGGCTGATTCCATAAATAGTCTTTCGAATTTGTATTTGCTACGGTATATTACTCTTTCTTCCACCGTATTCTGTGGCGTGCATCCAGAGCATGGTCTGCAAGACCAGAATGGCTGTACTTATGAAAACGGATGTAGTCCTTGTGTTCCAAAATTCTGATATTCACTGTCCTGCCTCTTTAGCAAGTAAGACAGTTTACAGCTGCAAGGGATCTGGTATACGCCAGGTATATATCCTGATATATTCAGCCTTTTGGCCTTTGGAATACATTCACACATTGATGCTATGTATTTCTTTGTCAGCTCCCAAGCAGCATAATTTATATTCTTATCTACGTTGTCAATTCCTTAAGTGATTTAGTAATGTGACTGATTATTATCATTATTCATCTTGTACTTCCTCCAAAGTACTTTCTTTTTCTAGATTTCATGCTTAAGCTCCACATTCATCCATTTTACACCTACCTTATTCAGCATTTTGGCCTTCGGAATACATTCGCACATTGATGTTGTTATGTATTTCTTTGTCAGCTCCCATGCAGCATTTATTTCTTTACTGCTCAACTCCTCGTTCCATGTTATAGCTCCACGCTGTCTCCTAAGCTTGTTCATAATCACCAGCCTTATAATTCCACATATATCTTTTCCTCACAAAATTCTGCATATGACTAGCCACAACACAGGAGATTATTTCATGATCACTTTTACCAAATGGAGGAAAGTGTGAAACCCCTCTAACAATTACATCCTCTGATCCAGAACTCTTGATCCTTGCATGCCCTTCTTTACATGCTGCCTGAGATAGTTATCTCTCAAGAACTCGAGAAATTCATTTTCCTTATTCCCAAATGCTATCTCTTCATTCCAATCTATATCACCATAATTAAAATCACCCATAATAATTATCCTTCCTCTGTTCACTAATCCAAGTTGTTTTGAGTCTGGAACAGACCACTTGGTCTAGCCTGGAAAGGAAGAAGAGGCAATAACTACATCAAGAGATGACAGAAGATTGAAGAATCATGAAAAAAACTGCTTCCGAAGTACAAGATATTTTCACAGAAGATGAAAAGAACTAAGTGTGAATGTGTCTAAATCTATGACATTGAGACGACTTCACAAACTGGATTTTAAATCACATGTGCCTAAGATGAAGCTGCTATGACTTCCAAGCGAAAGGCAGCTAGAGTGCAATGGTGTAAGCAAAGACTTGTGGGATCAAGAGGAGTGGAAAAAGATACTTTTCAGCGATGAAAGCATAATTTTGTGTGTCACATAAGGGATACATGTTTGGCATCTTAAGCAAGAAGCATTTCATAAAGGATGCATGAAACATTTAGTGAAATTTGCAACCTCTGTCATGGTATGGGTTTGTATGACTGCAAAGTGTCCAGGCAGGCTGTCTATTGTGTACAAAAGAGTCAACTCCAAAGTGTATCAAGAAATTCTTGAACACTTTAAGTTACTGGCATCGAAGATTTATGTGATGGTGATTTCCTTTTTCAGCAAGATTCAGCTTCTTGTCACACTTCCAAGACCAGTACTAGTTGGCTCAAAGAAAGGCAAATAAATATAACTCCTTGGCTGGCAAACTCACCAGATTTAAACCAAATTGGAAATTTGTGGAGAATTATGAAAAAATGTCTTCAAGAATTTGCCACAAGAGACAAAAATGAACTTGTTTCTAGTCTGCAAACCACATGGACATGTTTTGATAAAAAAGACTGTGAAATGCTAGTAAATAATATGAACTAACCGTTTACGAATGGTCATAAAAGCTAAGGGGAATGGAACAAAGTATTGATTATCATGTTGTTTCCCTCTGACTATAATTTTTGTGCATTTATTTTTGCATTATCTAATATTTTGAACCATGTTAAAAATTATTCTAATTTTGTGAATGTTCTCAAATAACAGTTTTCTTATACGTTATATTACATTTTTATGTGTTTACATGGTTATATAATGTACAAAGTACATAGATTTAAATTATACTAATTTATATTTGGTAATAATTATTTTCTATGTAATAAATTAGAATTGTAAATCATTCATCGCATTTTCTTTGATAATTCAAATTTTTTGATTCAGAGGTGCATAACAGGCTATATTATAAGGGCACTTCAGTTATTAAAAGAACACATAAGACCAAAGTAATAACTTTTTAATTAATAAGGTACAGATATAAATACGATTTTATTAATACAGACCAGTTTACAATAAAACTTATATTAAAACCTACCAGTTTCGCCAGCAAACTGTCTGGCTTTTTCAAGGCGTTTACAGAGATATGAAAACTAGTAAATGCAAATTGAAAGGAACATAAAAAACGTTGTAAACCAACTAGTAGCTATGGTTACACGTTTTGCGTGATAGAGAGGACTCGTTGTTCTTCATTATCATGCATGCGTTGTAGACGTGTAATATGATTACTGGCTAGCTGTAGTTCAGATTGATTGAGAGAGAGAGGATCAAGTTTTTTCACGAACTGTTTAGAATTACACCCTGATTTCTGTTGAAGTTTCCGCCGGTTATTGACACTATTGTGGCTTCCTTAAATAGGAATCACCTATTAAAATACAATTGTTGCGCATGCTAGGAAATGATAGAAAACAATAATTAATTAACATTTAAGATAATTTTTTTTTTATTGATTACATAAAATAAACATCTCCTAGATCTTCGAGAGAGAAAGACAATCATTTCGATTTAAATTCGGTCAGTGTAAAATAGCTTCAAAGTTTTTTTAAAAAGGCGTTCATATTTGAACCTGCATCTATGGAGGAAAATAGCTTTATCACACTGGATATTATGATATGAGCAGTGTTAATATTTATTGTGCTAGACCAGACTTCTGAAGTTTGTTGTATTCAATATAATATTGATGTTCTTTAATTCTTTTTTCCACAGATTTTTTCCTTCCTTAAACCTCAACAGAAATCAGGGTGTAATTCTAAACAGTTCATGGAAAAACTTGATCCTCTCTCTCACTCAATCTGAACTACAGCTAGCCAGTAATCACATTACAGGTCTACAACGCATGCGTGATAATGAATAAGAACAATAAGTCCTCTCTGTCACGCGAAATGTGTAACCATAGCTACTAGTTAGTTTACAATGTTTTTTATGTTCCTTTCAATTTGCATTTACTAGTTTCCATATCTCCGTAAACGCCTTGAAAAAGCCAGACAGTTTGCTGGCAAAACTGGTAGGTTTTAATATAAGTTTTATTGTAAACTGGTCTGTATTAATAAAATTGTATTTCTATTATAAAACAACCAAATATGTATAATTTAAAGGTACAGATAGTTCATACTAAAACTAATAGTACATCTTCAGTGTCACACAAACAGTTATAGGAATGGAATACAAGTAACGAACATTCAGTGGATCACCTATTAAAATACAATTGTTGCCGCGTGCTAGGAAATGATAGAAAACAATAATTAATTAACATTTAAGATAATTGTTTTTTTTATTGATTACATAAAATAAAAGTCTTTACATAAAATAAAAACGTGCTCTCTCAGGGGACCCTGTAACCCCTAGAGAGCGCGTCCCCTGGGTGGCGGATAGGGGAGCTCACCATGTGTGTGTGTGTGTGTATATATATATATATATATATGGTGGGGTGGTCTGAATATACTGAATAAGGACTCGTGGACCAACAGGGCCATCATCTTGATTGTAAGGGAAGCGGCACTCCCATGGACCCCTAGCTGGATCTATCCTCTCCTTCTTCTACTTTGAGGAAGACCCACTTACTTTAATCTTTCCTATAAGGCCTTATCAGCCAACTCTTCTTACTTTATGACCCTTGTGCTATTAGAGTACTCGAGGGCCATGGGGTCTTTTCATTTCTGGCCTTGCAACTATGTCCTCTCTATAAACCTTACTATATTTCTTCTATAATCTACCCTTTCCCCATCAATATACCCTATTCCTCATATGGGTTTAAATTCGGAAGAAGGTGAGTTCAGAAGCCTTAAGGTAGCAGCCCTACCACTGAACTATTCCATTGTCAGGCTAGTCCCCTGACATGGAGAACATAACCATACTTGGAAGCTGACAGAAAAAGATAATCGGATTGAATCTATGGGAAACGACCCTGGAATGGAAAAGGGAAAACGAAAATGGAAACTACAAAATATAATACACATAGCAAACTGGAATGTAAGAGGAATAGCATATAAAGAAATAGAATTAGACCAGTTATTAAATGAAAGAAATTTTAAAATAGCAGTAATCACTGAAACAAAAAAGAAATTAAAAGGAACTATGAGAACTGAAAATTTTAATGTGATATACAGTAGAGTTGACAGAGACCAAAGAGCACAAGCAGGAGTCATGATTTGGATTCATAACTCCCTTTCAAAACAGTTAAAACATTATAAATTATGGAATGAAAGAATAATAGAAGCTAGAATAAAAATAGATAGAGGCTATTTAACAATAATTGGTTTATATGCCCCAGAAGAAGGAAGAGAACAGGATAATATTGATTTTTATAATCAGCTACAAAACATATATAATAAAATAAATAAAAATGATTACATAATTTTAGCAGGAGACTTAAATGCAAGAATTGGAAACACGAAAATTAATAATAATATAGGAATACATGGAGAACACACTCTAAACAGAAATGGTAAAAAATTGATTGACTTTGTAGTTTATAATAACCTAAAAATAATGAATTCCTTCTATAAACATAAAGACATACATAAATATACTTGGGCAGCAAGAGGATGGAAATCAATATTAGATTACTTCATATTAAATGAAAAGGCATCAAAATTTTCACTAGATGTTAGAGTTCACAGAGGATATGAAATAAGCAGTGACCACTTCCTTGTTAAAATAAAATTAAGATTACCACCTAAATGGCTACAAGTAACAAGAACATAAAGAAAATTTGAAACATTTGTTTATAGAACTAGACTATTGAATGACACAAATGTACAATGGCTATATGAACAAAGAATTAAACAGTATCTAGATAAAATAAAACAAAATGAAGAAATAGAAATAGAATGGCTTAATATAAAAACGATACTAAATGCAGCAGCAAATGAAAGCTTAGGAAAGACCAAAAAATTCAATAAAAGAAAAAACTGAAGATCTGGGATGATACAATCAAAGAAATAATCAAAAAGAAAAAAGAAGCCTATCACAAATGGTTAAGCAGTAAAAGATTAGAAGATGAAATAGAATATAAAAGAATAAGAGCCATAGCTAAAAGAGAAGTCAGAAAAAGACAGAGAATCTTGGAATAAATTTGTTTCTAATTTAGAACATGATTTATATAAAATAAGACCCAATGTATATAAGATTTTGAAACACCTAAATGCAGATACCAAAGAAAACATAAAATTAAACACTGAATTGAAATTAGAAGAATTTCTAAATTACTACACAGAACTGTGGACAGACAAATATTTAAAAAAAAACAACTGGCAAACATTTAACGAAAATGAAAAGGAAATAACTGAAGAAGAATTAGAAATCAGCCTGAAAGAAACAAGAAACGGAAAATCACCTGGAGAAGATAAGCTAGGTTCAGAACTATATAAATACGCAGGAACAAGATTCAAAGGAAGACTCTTATTATTTTTAAATAAAATTTACTCAACTGGTATCCCCCCAATAGAATGGAAAAAAGCAATTGTGATTCCTATCTTTAAGAAAGGTAATAGAGATGACCCTAAAAACTATAGAGGTATCAGTATACTAAATTCATGTTACAAAATATACAGCAGAATCTTAAATAACAAACTAATGAAATATTCCGAAAACTTTATTCTAGAGATACAAAATGGATTTAGAAAAGGACGATCATGTATAGACCCAGCCTTCTGCCTAAAATTAATAATAGAGAAAAGAAGAGAATATAATTTAGAAACACATGTTGCATTTATTGACTTTGAAAAAGCATTTGACAAAGTTAAAAGAAACATATTATTTAACATATTAAAAGAAAGACAAATACCAAATAATATCCTAAAAGCTGTCACAAGTATATATGAAAATAATCAAATACAAATAAGATTAAATCATGAGCTATCATATACAAGAGAGATAAACGAAGGGGGCCAACAGGGATGTCCCCTCTCAGCAACTCTTTTTAATATCTACTTAAATGAAATAATAATAAAATGGAGTAAAAATTTACATCAAGGAATTAAACTTTCAACTACAGTTAACTTAAACACTCTCCTCTTTGCAGACGACCAAATAATAATTACAAATTCTGAAGATAACTTACAGAAAGCTATTTTAAATCTAAATGAGATATCCAAAGATTATGGTATGATAATATCAACGGAAAAATAAAAACTATGGCCTTTAAAGGACAAGATCCAGCAAGAACTAAAATAGTATTAGATAACAAGATCTTAGAACAGGTGAATTCATTTAACTACCTAGGATGTATGATCACTTATGAAAATGAAAAAGATATAAACATAAAAATTACAAAATATTTATAAATAACAGGAGTAATTAACTCTATATTTAAACCAAACCTAGTTCAAAAACAAACCAGGCTAAAAGTATACAATACATTAGCCCTACTGGTCTTAATGTATGGAAGCGAAATCTGGACAATAAAACAAAAAGACAAACAAAGATTAACAACAGCAGATATGAAGTTTATGAGAAAAACTGCAAAGTATGCCCTATTTGATCACAAAAGAAATGAAGATATTATGAAAGAATTAAACCAAGAACCAGTAATTGAAAAAATTAAAAAATATAAACATAGATGGATGGAACACGTTCAAAGAATGAAAACAGAAAGATTACCAAAACAAGCCTTAAAGTACAAGCCATTAGGAAAAAGAAAACCAGGACGTCCTCTTAAACGATTCAATGACGACTTCTAAGGCCGGAACAGGCCATACTAGGCCTAAATCCTTGATACCTATGATGATGATGATAAAATAAAAGTCTCCTAGATCTTTCAGAGAGAGAGAGAGACAATCATTTCGAGTTAAATTCGGTTGGTGCAAAATAGCTTCAAAGTTTTTTTAAAAAGGCGTTCATATTTGAACCTGCATCTATGGAGGAGAATAGCTTTATCACACTGGATATTATGAGCAGTGTTAATATTTATTGTGCTAAACCAGACTTCTGAGGTTTGTTGTATTCAATATAATATTGATGTTCTTTAATTCTTTTTTCCACAGAACGGCCAGTTTGTCCAAAATAAGAAACATCGCATTCACATGGTATTTGGTAAACGCCAGCCAAAGATAGAGATGAAAGTTTATCCTTTGTAGAAGGCAATAAAGAGAAAATTTTGTTGATAGGAACATACATGGGAATTGTACATACAACTGGTACTTTTTCAAAATTCTACCTATAGGTTCTGAGATTCCAGTATTAACACTACTCATAATATCCAGTGGGATAAAGCTCCATAGATGCAGGTTCAAATATGAATGCCTTTTTAAAGAAAGTTGTGAAGCTATTTTCACCAACTGAATTTAAATCGAAATGATTGTCTCTCTCTCTCTCTCTCTCAAAGATCTCGGAGACTTTTATTTTATGTAATCAATAAAAAAACCAATTATCTTAAATATTAATCAATTATTAAATGATAGAATATATTAATATTCTATCATTTCCTAGCACGTGGCAACAATTGTATTTTAATAGGTGATCCACAGAATGTTTGTTACTTGTATTCCATTCCTATAACTGTTTGTGTGACGCTGAAGATGTACTATTAGTTTTAGCATGAAATATCTGTACCTTATTAATTAAAAAATTATTACTGTGGTCTTATGTGTTCTTTTAATAATTATACCATGCCACAGGTACCTCTTAAAACAAGGAAACTTCAGGTGTTTAAACACTTTAGAATTGATTCTCAGAAAGTAGCTATAGATGTATTTCTTGGGTGTATTTTGACAAAGTCTATGTTGAAGTATTTTTTATAAAAATTGGAGGTCTCATAAAACCTGTCTGCATCCTTTAACACTTTCATTGCCAAGCTGAAAATTGGAAGTTCGTGTGGTGGCCAAATTTTTTTTATTTAGTTAGCGACGTCCATGCGATAACGCGTGATCGGCCGTTTGGTGAGAGCTCGCATCACGCATATCGTTCATTGCCAAGCTGAAAATTGGAAGTTCGTGTGGTGGCCAAATTTTTTTTATTTAGTTAGCGACGTCCATGCGATAACGCGTGATCGGCCGTTTGGCGAGAGCTCGCATCACGCATATCGTTCATTGCCAAGCTGAAAATTGGAATTTCGTGTGGTGGCCAAATTTTTTTTATTTAGTTAGCGATATCGCGTGATCGGCCATTTGGTGAGAACTCGCATCGCGTGATATCGCATGATTGGCAATGAACATGTTAAAATGATCTCAAACACCTTGTGGTAGAATTTTTTGTCAGGAGTTCCTTGAGCCATTTGTCTTGAAAGCATATCATGATTGTTTTTAGTTGATGACAAAAGAACTCTTCATCCAATGATTTTATATTTTCAGAGTAGTCAAAGGTTAAGAAATAGAATCAGATCATTATCTGTTACAAAGGAAATTGAAAATAATCCCAAGATGGTTTTAAAATAACCGAATCAATGCAGAGGGCAATATCCAAGAATCTTTTAGAGTTCAACACTTGCATGGTAAAAATATTAACCACCACCACCAATATAAGAGAAAATGCTAAGCAATTTAACCTTCAAAACTGAAGGGTAAAATAAGATGAGTCTTATTTTCAATTTCCTTTGTAACAGATAATGATCTGATTTTATTTCTTAACCTTTGACTACTCTGTTATCTATTATCATGTTTAGCTATTTTCCTGTAGCTATTATAAGAACTAGAAGAATGATGGTACATTGTGCCATTCAATTAGAAAAGGCCTGAGTTCGATTCTCGTCATGATGGGAGGAATCTTTATATGGACTTTTTCAATTGAAGGTGAGTTAGCCGATCTCATACGGAGATAGCAGGGTTTTTCATCCTGCATACAGAAATCGGCCCTTCAGAACACACACAATTTACAAATAAAAATTACTAGCTGTGGTTGTGGGCAGTAGATGGTGTTGATGTAGGTGATTGGTAGTAGAGGCTCTGTGTAATAGTAGAGACGGAGAGTTGTACAGTGGCTGTCCTCGCGCGATGCATCTTGGGACTCCTTGGAGGTGTCATGAATAATAATAGTCCAGTTTTCCCAAACTATGTTCTGTGAAACACAAGTGTTCTGCAGAAAGTGACTAAGCATTCCTTGAAAAATTACCAAAATTAATATGAGCCTGGAGGGTTTTAAATGCTGTGACAAGTTCAAACATGTTTGAAAATCAGGTGCTCCTCACTTTGCATGTGGATTGTGCTATTAAGGCCAGTGCGAGGTGTTGTCGACGCCTCCAAGCATAAGTGAAGTACAAAGGTATCTATTCTAGGAAATGTGTGGTCACAAGCAAGGTCAATGCGATGCACTGTGGCCCAGCACTGTCACATTTTTGCGATGTGATACATAGTGTGTTAGTTTTACATTGAATATGAGACCGATGATACTCGACTCTAACCAAGGTGTTCCGTTAAAATTTCAAGATTTGTGAAGTGTTCCATCGTAGGAAAAGTTTGAGAAGACCTAATATAGTCTATTGTACTTTTTTTTTTTTTTATTTTATTTAGGTTTCTTGTTTTCCAGGTGAATTTATGGCAATCTTTATGATTAAAAAAAGATATTAGTAATATTTAAGTTATTATATGTAGAGAAAAGCCTGTATCCATCTCTATTGCATGAGCTTCAACATTTGTTCATATATTTGTACCAAATGGAATGTTCTCTATTCTGGCATTGAAATGCCCAATTATTAATAGATAGTCAACTGGGTTTATTTTATCCTTTTTTTTTTTTTTGTAAATCTGAAAGGCACTGTTATCTTCCTCTCATCCTTCTCTGAGGTATAAACACCAATAACATCAACAACTACAGAAACCAGGAGACCAGACCTGCGCACAATAGTCCAAGTAAGGTCTTATCAAGGCCTTGTAAAGAGACAAAATGACTTCCTTATCTTTATATGTCAAGGTTCGTTTCAGCATTATGATTATTCTCCGAATTATATTTATAATTTTTGCTATATGAACCTTGAACTTCAACTTCTTGTCTACTAAACCTCCAAGATCCCTAGCCTGATAATATAACATTGGATATCTAATCATACCAAAGTGCATAACCTTACATTTATTAACATTGAACTGACAGCCATTTTCACATGCCCACAATTCTGGCCTATTCAAATCATTCTGTAAGTACTGCATATGAGCAGCACTCCTGATTACCTTACCTATCTTTGCATCATCAGCAAATAGCTGTATGTCACATGTCAAATTCTTCCCAATGTTAATATACAGATTGAGTAACAATGGACCAAGGACTGACCCTTAAGGCGCACTACTGTTACCTTGAATCTTGCAGATTCCCCCCCCCACATATACGACTTTTTGATCAGTCAACTATCCTCTTATCCATGCTAACAATTTATAATCCAAATCCATATTCTCCAATTTATGTAACAGTCTTCCGTTCTGTATTCTGTCAAAAGCCTTAGCAAAATCCAAAACTAACATGGTATATCCCATCCCAAATTACTAAAACTTAACCTTCCCTTAGAAAATCCATGCTGTCTGTTGCAAAGTAGAGTTTCTCTGCTAACAAATTTCTGAATGCAAGCCCTAATGAACTTTTCCAAACTCTTCACCACCACTCCTGAGATACTGATTGGTCGTTAGTTAGATACATTGATCTTTGCACCACCCTTGTATAATCGGACTACATACATACTTTCCACTCCTGTGGAATCTTCCCTGTTCTGAGACTCAAATTATATAGCCAGGTCAGAAGAATGGCCAGTTCAGCTGAACACTCTTTTAGCATTCGTGCTATCCCATCAGTTCCTATTGCAGAATTCTTATTCAGTTTGTGCAACAGCTGAATAAGAATTCATACAGTGAAGAGGTAGTGGCAAGTTCAATGTTACGTATATCAGGTAATAGCTTTTAGCAAACTGGCTACTCAGTTAGTTGAACAATGATTTCTGCATCAGTCACCTGCATTCAGTACAGTTATTCTTTCAAATTCATTCTTTCTTTCACTTGCAGCATAACGATAGAATACCGTTGAATTCTTTTCATACTCAGATTTAGCTTTCCATATATAACACTTGTGACTCTTCTGGTCTTGGCTCATGATTACCATTATCCTTATGCATATGGTATTCCTTCACACATTTTTTTAAACAAATCTCTTGCTTAATTAGATTACACATCCATTTCACTCCTATTCTATTTATTCTTCAAACTCTAGGGACATATTCTGATATTGCATTATTTAGGTATTTTTTAAACACTTCCCATCAGTGTTGATATCCTTCCCACCTAACAACTGATATCAGGGTGCAGAACCTAGCATTCTCCTAAGGTTGTCATAATTTCCTTCTTCGTAAATTAAAGATGCCAGCAAATTATATTCTTGGTTTCATCCTTTATTCAAGTACAGTGGTATCTTGCTAATCCGAACCCTCCAGTAATCCGAACTGTGGTTTGAAAGAAAAAAAAAGTTTTATGTATTACGTATTATTATTTTATGTACTATTATTTTTATTTAATAATTATTATTTTAACTATTATTATTTATTTTATTATTATTACAGTACATTATAACTATGGTGATACACAAAAAGAGGAAATTCAAAACGTGCATAATTTGGTTAAAAATATAAATCCAGATGTTGAAATTTTACAAACAGATGTTAAGAAATGGATTACAGGTAGAACCGAAAGTGAATTCGAAATCAAATCAGATGCTGAAATTATAAATATAACACTGCAGAATGAATTAGAAGACGATGATGGCTATAAAGAACTAGAAGAAAAAAAAGTGAAACATGAAGAGGCAGTTGACAGTTTTAATATGTGTATAGAATGGGCTAAGCAGAATGATATACCATTCCACAAACTTTTGTTGCCAATGCAGCTCCGAGAAGAAGTTTAAAAACGTTTAGCTTCCAAGAAGAAAAAGACAATTCAGTGACTTTTTTTACAAGGAAATAAAACTTTTTTTTGTGTTATTTTGTGAAACTTTTTTTTTGTGTAGTGAGAAAGAGATATTTTTTACATAAATCTAAGTTATGTACTGAATTATATGCAATTTTATTAAATCAGAATCCTCACCATAAGGTACATACAAACTAAATTTTTTACTAAAATAAACTTGTGTACTATATTATTTTTTAAGTTTTACATTACAGTACAGTAGCTTTTTTTCTATCAGTTACTTCATTTATTTACAGAATTAAATTGATGTACCATTAAAATCTGATTATTTTGGTCTTAAACACTAGTTGTTTATATCTCGCTAGTTGTTATTGTATCTCGGGGTGAAATTCGCTAATATGAACTTTTCCCTAATCCGAACGAGCAGTTTTTATTAGTTCGGATTAGCAAGGTACCACTGTATAAGCAAACACAGTTTGTGCATTAAGTAACTTTTGGGCAACTTTCAACGTCTATCTCTCATCCAGAGTATTTTATTAATAATGTGCGACACCTTCTGTCTACTTGTATATGGAAATATGATTTCTGCATTACTTCAACCCTGGAATCACTTCTGGATCTGGCTTCTCCCATTGATGCGACCTCAATAAAGGTCGAAACCAGTCCGGGCAGTGGCCCTTTCCATAATGCATAGCATTATGCATGTCTGTAAGGGTATATGTGTTGCATTATGGGATACTAAGACAATTGATGTGATTATTATGAGTTATCCTGTCATAAGTTACTTAATGCACAAACTTTGTTTGCTTACACTTGGATAAAGGATGAAACCAACAATATAATTTTTGGCATCTTTAATTTATAATAAAACCAAATTGAAAAACTATCAACTTCCTTCTTTGTAGTTCAGCACGTAACCTTTTATGAATGGAACATTCATAAACTTAGCCACTTTCCAAGTGGGTACCACATGATCATTATCATCAACCAGAGGCAGAATAGTTACGTCTTTAAGTGACACCTCCCTCTGACACTAATCGGATCTAACACTCTTTGACCATGAGTTCCTTCAATCACATACTACTATAGGAAGTTGTCTCGCAACAGCTCAAGAAATTCAGTTTCATTCTTTTTATGATTTCACAGCTATCTAATCAATATTCGGATAATTAAAGTCTCCTATTATGATTACTCTTTTTGCACCCATTGTATTTATTTGGTGATGCATTTCTTTTTCACTAGCAACTGATCCATCAGGTCTGTAACAGCATCCCACTATGTACTTAATCTTGTTAGAATCCACCTCACACCAGATGGCTTCAAATTCACTGCCACATGAAAAGCTGTTGTCTCAGCTCTGACTGAATCCAAGTCATCTGATATCATTAGCAGCAAGCCTCCTCCTCTCCTATCCCATGTATCCTTCCTAAAAATACTGTACCCTTTGCAGAGCTGTATTTATGGGTGTGCGAAGTGTGCGGTGGCACAGGGCCCCATGCTAACGCACAGTTTTTATGTATTTTCTTGGTAAAATAAACACCAAATTTTTCATGAAAATACATTAAAATTATTCTGATAACGGCATGTAGTTCTTTCTTTGGCGCTGCGCCGCATTACTGCTCGCCCAGTATCTCATGGCCGGAGCCAGACCAGCAGTCTGGCTCTATTGTTCAATGAAATAACATTAGGATAAACAGTAATTGGTATAGGGAATAAAATTTAAGATCGTAGTGCTAGAGCAGTAGTATTTGAAACTTCTCTAAGATATATAACAATATCGTACAACATAGTGTTAAATAGGGAAAAGTTCATTTTAAAACAGGTGTTTTAAAATGCACTTTTAAAACACCTGTTTCAAACAAAATTTCAAAATGGATTTTAGTTTATGATTTTATGAACAAGTAAATATATACACGTACTGTCATGGCAATTTTTTATGTGACATTACTTGCAAAACATCTTAAAAAACATATTTTGTAAACTGGTTTTAGGTTATCCGACATCAGAATTTTTCGTCGATAGCAGTTTTCAATCTACATAAGATTTATTTTATTATTATTATTATTATTATTATTCAGGCCTCCATAGAGTCAAAAGACTCATTGTGGGAGGTCCTTCCTAAGAACATAAAGTCTGTCAAGACTTATCGAGGGGAGGTTCCCCCTAAGAAACACAAAGTCTATCATATCACTCCTTAAACTCATCGACTGTTCTCGCCCTCACATTTATTTTCTAATATCTATTTTAGATATATTTTATTTAACAGGTAAGTAATTTTGTTTTAATTTATTAACTTATTTTATAATGAAATCTATCGTATTTAATTTTTGAGTATGACTAGTCGTGAGAGAGATTATTATGGAAGAAAATTACCTAAGTGGGCATGAAATACAAAAGCAAAAACAAGAAAAAGAAGCCGCTGAGGAACGTCAAAGAAATTCACTGTTTAAATTTATGAAGTTGAACTCATATTTGTTCAGACATATCAGTTAATAACGGGAGTTCTGAAATAACTACAAACAGTTCTTTGACTTCAACATTAATTAATAATGAGCATTCTGAAATACTCAAAGGAAGCGGAGAACATGACGCATTTGGTCAAACAATGAGTATTGAAGATTCTAAAACTGAGACACCAGAGGAAGGTGAACTATTTACTACTGATGATCCAGCAACATGGCCCAAAATTTTGAACAATGCAACACTAACACAAATTGTACAATGTGGTCTGCCGTCTCCTCCGACTGAAAATGATTTTCCAAATGATGACAACAAGAGGTGTTTTTCCACAGCTCACTATGTTAGGACAATTGCAAACGGAGAGAAGCAAAACAGAAGATGGCTTATATATTCAAACTCTTCCAACTCTATTTTTTGTTTTTGTTGCAAATTATTTTCTTCTGATGATAATTTTTTATCTAATAATGGCTTTTCTAACTGGCAACATGTAAGTGAAAGATTAAAGTCGCACGAACAAAATCCAGTGCAGATAAAATGCATGTATTCATGGACACAAATTGAATGAATTTAAAAATTCACAATACAATTGATCAGGCAAATCAAAATGTCATAAAATTTGAAGCAGAATGGTTAAGAAATGTTTTAAGACGAATAGTAGCAGCAATTCTTTATTTATCCGAACATAATTTAGCTTTTAGAGGTAATTTTGATACTTTGTACACAGCCCATAATGGTAATTTTTTAGGAATCATAGAATTAATTGCAGAATTTGATCCACTTTTAAAAGATCATTTAATACGATGTTTGGAAAAAAAAATATAGGTAAGAAACAAAATTCGTATCTATCACCCATTTTGCAAAATGAATTAACTGTTGATATGGAAACCAAAATTCAACAAAATATTGTAAATATGATACGACAGGCAAAGTACTATTCAATAATTCTCGATGGTACTCCTGATGGTAGTTATCGGGAGCAAATTTAATTAATTTTTAGATTTTTACATATATTTGAAGCAGATATTGAAATTCGTGAACATTTTTTGACATTTTTAACAACTAATGACACTACTGGTAAAGGTATATACCAGTAGTGTCATTAGTTTTGAATAAATTAAATCTGAAATTGTCAGATTGTAGAGGGCAAAGATATGAAAATGAAGCGAATATGAAAGGAGTATGAGTCCGTGCTTACATTTTAAATGAAAACGAAAAGGCATTTTATACTCCTTGCACCTGTTATAATTTAAATTTGATTTTATTATTATTACCCCAAGACCTCATGGAATTTATTGCTATAATTGATATGAGTCAAAGACTCATATCAATTATAGCAATAAATTTCTTTAATGTTTCGTTATTTAAAAAAAAAAAAAATCAGTTAGGGCTATACGTTTTCAAATTCCAGAATTTTTAATGCGCTCAAAGAATTACCTAAAACTGCATCAGATAATACTATCAAAGTAGAAGTGTTTTCAATATATGAACAAATAGATTCATTTGAGTTTATACTAAAGTTAATTTAGTCAAAAATAAATTTAGCAAATAAAGTATTACAAAATGCAAAAATTCCCATAGACGTAGCAACTAAGCATATTAAAGAGTTAGTGCAGTACTTTGAAGAGCAGAGAATATCAGGATTTGATAGCTGTTTTGAGATTGCTAATGAACTGTCAAATCTATTAGAAATAGAAATTAAATTTAAAGAAAGTCAAGTACGTCGAAGAAAAGTATTTTTTGATTATGAAATGCCTGATGAATCACACATAGATGATAAGAAAGATAATTTTAGGATAAATTTCTTTTTTTGTAATTTTAAATACTGCTCTATAATCTGTCAAAAAAAGATTTGAATTGTATGAAATTCACGAAAAATCATTTGGATTTCTTTATGATATGAAATTAATAAGAAAATGACAGAAAATGAATTAAAATTTTGCTGCAAACAGCTGCAGACATTGATGAATCTGAATTTTACAATGAATTAATTATTTTTAGAAATATTGTCCTAGAAGATGCACCCATTAATATTTTAAAATTCATAATTGCAAATAATTTGTCGGATATTCATCCAAATATTACTACGACATTTAAAATATTATTGACCAGTCCAGTTACGGTCGCATCAGCAGAAATGTCATTTTTCAAATTAAAATTAATAAAAACCTATTTGCGATCTTCTATGTCTCAAGAACGTTTGTCGTCCCTGACAATAATATCTATAGAGCATGAAATTGCAAAAAAAATTGAATTTTGATAGCATTCTAAATGATTTTATTGATGAGCCCATTAGGTTAAATAAAATTTAATATATTAAGATTTCTTTTAAATCCTATAAGTTGTTATACATATATTTCATTATTTATAGTAAAAATGGATATTTTTTTCATATTTTTATATTATTATTTATATTATTAAATAAATCATTGTTCTGGCATATTTATATGATAATGTGTACTTAATAATAAAATAATATATCATGAACATACAAACACATTTATTTTTTAGCTAATTTTTTCCCTTTACTTAAATTGATGCTAAAGAGCATACATGTTTATTTATCTGCATAAATATTTTTCATATTTGATTTAATTAATTAACAAGATATTCTTCCATTTAAAATTTCCATAAATGTTACTAACTTTCAGGGACCCTGCATTTCCATTTCGCACAGGGCCCCACAAAATGTAGAAACGGCCCTGACCCTTTGCATTTCATACCAGTTAGTATGTCTGCTTCTGATGCCTACAATATGAGGTCCCAATATATTAAGCAAGGCAACAAACTCTGCTCCTTTGTTTCTGATACTCCTTGCATTCGTGTACAGACATAAGTTAACTACATGCTCTTTTGTATACTCTTGTCTATGGTCAGAATGACAACTCACAGATCTCTATTCTTATTTAGTTCCTTACTTATGCAGACACCTTGATACATGCTTGATAGGTCTGAAAGGCCAAACACAGAAACATTCTCTCTTCGTAATTATTTCCACAATAATAACCATTCCCATTATTAAGACAGTTACCTAACATTGTCTCTCTTACACAGTTTCTCATGATTCCTCCCATTAGAATTCAGTTTCCCTGACTATTTTATTATTCCTGACACCTTTAAGGAGTCCGAAGACTCATCGCGGGAGGACACCTACAGCTGTCTCAACCACTACACCGAACCATCTCCATCAATGCCATCTAACAGCCACCACAACTAGTATTTTTTGTCTGTAAATTGCGTGTGTTCTGAAGGACCAATTTGTCTGTATGCGGGATGAAAAACCCAAGTTTCCGGGAGAAAAAACCCTGCTACCTCCGTATGAGATCGGCTAACTCACCTTCGATTGAAATCGTGCAGATAAAGATTCCTCCCATCGTGACGAGAATCGAACTTAGGCCTATTCCAATCGAAAGGTGCAATGTACCGTCGTTCTTCCAATTGCGCTACGGAGGCACTTAAAAAAAATTATTCAACCAAATTATTCTAATATCTAATAAAAATAATACAAATTATTTGTAATAGATCTCATATCAATTAATAATTTTTCAAGACTCCTGATGCCAAACACATTCAAGTGCAGGATATCCCTCTTATACGAATCCAATCTTCTCATATTCACTCCACGCATCCATAAACTTACATCTATTCCTTGTACACAGCCTATGCATCAAAGAGAAAACAAACACCACCAGGTGGGTTCGATTCACCAACCATTCAGTTAACAGCTGAAACATATGCACCATGGAGGCATATGTTTCTAATCTTAATTCTCTCATTGCAGTATTTGTAATGCGCGATATTTTTTAAAATTGATTTATGAATATCGTTACTTTTTCTTTTGCTCTTTCTTCCTTTTTGACTGCTCTGTAGATATACATGTAGTTATCTGTTTCATCCAAGCCTTTCGTTTCTTTGTGTTATTACTAATAATTTGATATTTCTTTCTATTAGAGTTTTGTCTAAATCTTGGTATTTGTGATGAAAAACCACTGATTTCAGAAAACTTTATGTTAATTCTTTTTCCTTTCCTTGCCTATATCCATAACCTGTCTGATTTGTTTCCCCGAGTGATAATCCAGTTTCTTCTATTCTGAGGCTTTGGAGTAAGAAAAGAAATTCCACTGGGGTTGCAACCTTAAGGCCTCCAAACCTGCCCTGAAAGTACTTGAAAGAGCTGTTGGTACACAAGAGGAAGGGTGGAATATTTGAGTAGCTTGCAGAAAGAAAAGTTGCCCAGTGGCTACATTGGTAGTACGTTTAGCAGTGTCTGTGCTATGTTGTCTACAGTATCTAGAGATTTTATTCACAAACCAAAGGGTTGTATAAAAGTCTAATGAGTGCTGTAGAGATTCTCCTATTGTGGACAAAAAAATGTGGAATGATGTAACAGACTGGCAGGGATTTTATTTTCATACTGTGTAACAGGTAGCTGTTGACAAAGTGACAACAGTGGTTCATTTGCTTCAACATAAAGACTATGGCTAGAAGCCATATTTGGGGATGATTGTGGACAGAGAATTCAAGTTTAGAGAGCATATTGTGAAGGTAGTCACAAAACACATCAAATTACATGGTTGTTGAAGAACCCACTAACAAGAAGGGATAAAGAAGTTATTGTTCTGCTTTATAAGACATTAATAAGGCTGCATTGGGAGACTAATGCACACAAATCTGGTCGCCTGGATTCCTTGGTGATGAAGTGGTGCAGAGAACCTAAAGGCAAATGACAAAGATTGTGGGAGGTCTGTGAAATGCTTCCGAGAATAGACTGAAGGTCTGTGGGCTCCAAACACTAGCTGATAGATGAGAGGAGATATGATAGAAGCATATAAGTTATTAAAAGGGATTTTTTTTGATAGCTTTTTTTGGTACAGGACAGGAGAGAATGAGGGGTCACTCCTAGAAATTGTATAAGAGCATGGTTAATAAGTGTGTTAGAACTCAATTTTTTTGCTTGGAGGGTGGTGAATGGGTGAAACGCACTGATGGAGATGGTTATGAGTGCTTCATCTGTGAATGAGTTTAAGGAGAGGTATGATAGGTGTTGTGTGAATAATAGCTAGTGTGTCAATATAGGTTCTCCTGCAATGAGTCTTCTAATGTCACAGAAACACCTGGTATTATAATAATAATATGTAGAACCCAAAAATTTTAATTTTTAAATTCAAGTTTTGGAGTTCTACATATTATAACTATTCTAAAATCTAATTTATAGAAGATGGTCACTGCTATAGCTGTTCTTGGTGTGCCAATCTGAAGATGCAATTATGATTTTAAATGTACTCATTTACTGAATAACCTCACAGCTAGCTATCATAAGAATTGGTACCAAAGGAAACTTATCATGCCTCAAAAAGTGTTTTATTGCTTGTATGCCGAATTTCTATATTGACCTGATTTAGCAAGCATAAAAATTAAGTTCCATAAATGTGTTATAAATTTATTAGTTTGGATTATGTTTTTATATAACAAGATTAGTGCAAATAACTGTTTTAAAATGGGTAACATTTGAAGCTTCAGATAATAATAAAACCAAGATGTTGTATTTGCTATTTTTTACTAACAATAATAATTTTAGCTATATTCATTAATCCCAACACTGGTTGAATTTGTAAGTTAAGACACCACGGCTATTCCAAGAAACTATGAACTGAAAGATAAGCCAAAATATTAATGCTTTTACATAATGTACATGACAAATGTAATTATCCTTATTTATTTTATTATTCCAAAAGCATGATGTATTAATTTATGCATATCAATCATTTTTTGTATACTTTGATCTACTTAATGAGAAGATGCATAAAGTTTGTTTTCCTGGTGGTAGAATGGAGAGAGTGATTGAAGTGTTGGACATGAAGAATAAGAGAGCACAAGAGTTGGTGGTTGTAGTAGGAACAAATGATTTGGATGGGAATAAGGAAAATGCCAGATTGGATATAAGGAGATTATTAAGGAGAGTAAAAGATAACAGTGTGGTAAGAAAGGTAGTCAGTGTGTTGCCAAGGTATGATAGTGATGAATTGAGGAGGCGGGCAAAGATTATGAATGATATGTTAGTGCAGTTATGTGAGGAGAATGGAGTGCATTTTGTGAATGTGTGGGAGGAATTTGAGGGACGGATGGAATTGTATAAAGAAGATGGGCTGCATTTAAATGGCTTTGGTGTGAGTCTGCTGGAGAGATTATTACTGGCAGGAGAAGTAATGACTGTAACGAATATAACTGAGGTGGTGCGAAGTGATATGAAAGAGCAAAAAAGTAAGGTAGGGAGAGGTATTTGTTCACTTGCAAATGGGGGAGGTGAATATTATGAATGAAGTAAATGAGAGAGTGGAGGTACAACACGAACAGGGAAATGGGGGGAGTCAGGGTGGATGGGGAGAAACTTTATGAAACATGCGGGTGTTGAATTCAGAAGTGAATGTGTAAGCGGACAAACACAGATTGAGATGGCCTGGGATGGGTGGAAAGAGTTTAGGTGTGAAGAAAGTTGTAGAATTGGTGGTAATATAGAGGAAGTGACAGGGGAAGGTATTGAAGAGTCACATCGCAGGAGTGATGTTCTTAGGACTTGTAGAAGCAGTAATGATTTCTTATGTTTATTCACTAATGCTAGAAGTATTCGAAATAAGGGGAATGAAATTGTTGCTTTGCTCGAGTCTGTTCACCCCAAAATTGTTGGTATAAGTGAGACGTGGTTAGATGACGATGACATTCTGACAGGAATAGAGATGAACGGATATGATATTTTTCATGAAGATAGACAGGGAAGAAAGGGAGAAGGAGTACTGTTAATGGTAGCAGATGAGTTGTGCCCATCTAAGGTGGAATTGCAAGGTGCAAATAGTGGTCACGGTTTTGAGGCCGTATGGTGTGAGGTAGAAGTAAACAGGATGAAATATTTAGTTGGGTGTTGCTATAGACCTGATAATATGGAGGGTAATGAGAAGGAAATGTATAGGCAAATTGGCCTAGCTAGCAAGAAACGAGTTATCGTTATGGGCGACTTTAATTATGGTAATATAGACTGGAAGCAAGAGACTGCATCTGGGGGTAAAGAAAACGAATTTTTGGAGTTTTTGAAAGATAATTACCTTAGGCAGCATGTAACGGAGGGTACACGAGGATCAAGAGTATTGGATTTGATCATCTCATCAGATGATGTTATTATAAATGAGGTGTCAAATCTTCCACTAGTTGGTGAGAGTGACCACGAGGTGATCACGTGCAGGGGGCGACCAGTCATTCGAGGACGTCTGTTAGAAAGGGATATATGTGGAATTATAAGACTGGTAATTACGAAAAGCTCAGGAAACAGCTTGCGATAATAAATTGGAAAGAGGAACTGGATGGAAAGGATATCAATGCTGCTTGGGCCATACTCAAGAACTATTTGGTGGAGGCAATATCAGAGTGTATTCCAAGGGTCAAGAGGGTAAACAGAGTGGGTGTAAAATGGATGAATCAAGAGATAAGGTAAGCAATCTGGAAGAAGAAGGTATTATGGAAGAAACACAAAATGAGTATATATAACAACCAGTTGCATGAGAAGTACAAAGAGCAGGCGAGGAAGGTGACTAGCTTGATAAGGGTAGCAAAAATGCAGTATGAGCAGCAGTTAGCTAAAGCGGCCAAAAAAAATCCTAAGGAGTTTTTTCGATATGTTGCCAGCAGAAGAAAGAATGATTACTGTAGGATAGGATTGATTGGCGAAAACAGAGGAATGATAACCGCTGCAGAGGATATAGTTGAGATATTTAGTGAGAAATTTCTAAAGGTATTTCATTCTTGAGAATGTGGCATCACGCAGAACTTGAAAGCAGTGGGAAAGGAGGAGGAGGAACTGTTAGTAAGTGAACAGGAGGTATATGAGGAATTGAATAGACTTGATGTAAATAAGGCTGTGGGACTTGATGCTATTTCACCACGTGTCTTGAGGGAATGTGCCAGAGAGTTAACAACAGCTTTTGTATATCTTTTCAACATGAGTCTCTCACTGGGTCAAGTTCCAAAAGAGTGGAAAGAGGGTAAAATTGTTCCAATTCATAAGGGAGGTGATAAGAGTAAGGCTTTGAATTATAGACCAGTCTGTGTGTCTGGAGTTGTGGTCAAGGTATTAGAGAAGTTAGTTAGGAATAAAGTGCAGAATTAGGTTGACAACAGAAAAATACTCTTTGGCAGCCAGCATGGATTTACTAAAGGAAAATCGTGCTTTAGCAACCTGCTTACATTTTATAATAAAGTGACAAATGCGTTGGATAAGGGTATTGCATATACAGTGGTATATTTAGATTTTGCAAAGGCATTTGATAAATTGCCACATGACAAGCTGGTAATTAAATTGGAACGGATGGGGCTGAACAGTAGATTGATTGTCTGATAGGAGCGATATCCCAGAAGAGGAAAGTTACTAGTGGTGTACCTTACCTCAAGGGTCTGTTTTGGGTCCATTGCTGTTTAATTTGTTTGTAAATGATATCTGGAGAGGTCTGAATGGTGATGTGCAGTTGTTTACAGATGATGCAAAGTTGGGCAGAGCTATCGGGAGTAGTGTGGATGCTGTAGCTTTGCAAGAGGACTTGAATACACTATCTGGATGGGTAAATAAGTGGGGATGTCAATTCGATGTTTCAAAGGGTAAAGTTTTGAAATTTGGGAAGCAGAGATGGGATGTAAAGTACACAATCGGTGCGAATATCTTGGAAGAGGTAGAGGAAATGAGAGATCTGGGAGTGATTGTAGACAAGGACCTAAAATTTCGGGGACAACACAGCGGATAATGGGAATGATGCGGAGGACATTGACTTGTAGAAGTAAGGCTGTTATGGTTCCTTTGTATAAGGCTTTGATCAGGCTACATATGGATTATTGTGCACAGATCTGGTCACCTGGTTTTCAAAAAGATGAAATTGTGTTGGAAAAAGTTCAGAGGCGATTGACTAAGATGGTTTCTGATCTCTGGAATGTAGAGTATGAAGTCAGTTTGACAAAATGCAATTTGTAGAAATTGGTGGATAGAAGGAGGAGGGGGGGATGTGACTGAGACATATAAGCTGTTAAGTGGTTATTACCAGATTAACGTCAGGGAGGTTTTGCACAGAATGGGTGAGGATAGCAGGAGAACAAGAGGTCATTCCTGGAAGCTGTATAAGGAGGGTGTGAGCAAGGGAATGAGGAGCAGGTTTTCTGCATGGAGAGTGGTGAGTGATTGGAATGCTTTGCCCGAGAGTGTGGTGTGTGCAGAGACAGTGAATACATTTAAGGCACAGTATGATAAACTGTGTGTATAACAGTGGACCTCCCACGATCAGTCTTTGACTCCATGGAGGTTTTTATAATAATAATAATAATTAATGAATAAATAATTAATTTCGTACTTATAATCAGTGAAAAACAAAAAAAAATACAATATATTTTAATGCTATGGGGGGAGGGGAAAAGAGAAAGTTGTCATTACACAAAGTGTGGAAATCAAAACATAAGTAATGGCAATAAAGGTTATGACAGTATTGTAGAGCTGGGGGAATTCACAGTACAGATTTATTTTTAATGGGCTTGTACTCATTTACCATGAAGATGTTTTCAACTGAGCTTAGTTTGAACAGTATTCACAATGTAATTTGTTCTTATTTATGTATGATTACTTGATTATTCTGGGGGCGGGGGATTATGATGGACAGTGCTAAAAATATTGAAGATCTGTATCACTGTATAGAAAACCACTTTGGTAATAAGAATATAAATATGGCATTTAATTTTTTTCTCTACAATAAAGATAATCGTGGGATCTTAGCTATCAAAATGCATTTGAATAAAATAATCTTGCCACGAGACCAAAAGGCAAGCACCAATGTCTCTATGAATAAAAATCGGATGAAGTGAGACATTTTTGTTCAAAATTCCAAGAAAATTAGAGATAAAATGGAGGTGATGACTCATATGTCAGTATACTATTTGCACATTATTTTTGGAAGTATACTGTGTGTGTGTGTGTGTGTGTGTGTGTGTGTTGAGGGTTGAATAATCTGAGAACCCTGTCCTAGATATCAAACATGGTACTTTTTTTTGAAGCAAGGCGGTTCCAACTCTGAGCAACAAAAATTATTGTCCTCCTAAAGACTTCCACAAATATTCATTTCATGGTGGAATTCCAAACCAGCCTGAAGGCTGAACAGTAGAAATGCTAATTAGGTCAGATGTGGCTAGATGGCCAGATGATATATCCAAGATGCAATGCTCAAGCAAGGCAACCAAATGTTATTTGGTTGCCTTGCTTCAGT
This sequence comes from Typopeltis vanoorti, assembly GCF_054136105.1. Taxonomy (NCBI): domain Eukaryota; kingdom Metazoa; phylum Arthropoda; class Arachnida; order Uropygi; family Thelyphonidae; genus Typopeltis; species Typopeltis vanoorti. Next base: position 110,754,063 of record NC_143563.1, read on the forward strand.
CTCATTTACCTGTAGGGCCAGTGTACACTACAGGTGCATGATGGCAGTTAATGGAAATATTAAAGTCATTGTAATTAATATTTAATCTATGTTTTAATTTCCTTAAATATCGTTACCTATCAGATTTATTTGTTCCCCTGCCTGTATGCAAATTATTTCAGAAGTCTAGTTGGGCAGATTTTACTGATTTTTTTTTTTGGAAGTATATTGATTTTTTTTTGTGACTAAGATTTTTTTTCTTTTTATTGATTTTATATAATTTTTATATTTTTTCTATATAAAGGAAACTGACCCAGAGAATAAGCATGGAACTTTTTAAAGTAACTACGAATCTCCAATAAACAAAGTGGTAGTCTCACACTGGTTGATGAAATTCATTTCCCACCTTAAATATTCATAAACATCTATGCCCTTGACAGGATTTGACCAGTGGCCTGAGGATAGAGCAGCTTAACTAAAGCCAGCAAAGTCAGCAAAATTTAAAATCCTGACAAAAAATTTGTTGAGACATTCCAATTTCTGTTTTAACAGGAGCATTTGCAAAGACCATAAAGAAGAAAATTTTTTTTATCAAAATGTGTGTATTAGTACTTTGCAAATTGATAAATGCATTATTATTCCATCTAGGTGATTGATCAGAAACAATATGATGACCTCCAAAGCCCCACACAGCAATTTAACAACTTAAGTTTATAATGTACTTGAAATTAATATAATGGAGAATTAAAAAAAGAAAAGAAAAAGCATAACACTTTTTAATAGTAGTTTTAATAAGCACCTATCAATAATGTTTTGTACAGACCAACTTACTATTATAGGTGATTGATCTATAACTGGATTTTAAAGCAATCAAAATCTAAAGTACATCTTTAGATGTCAACAAATCTTCAAAAGGAAAACACATCCGTAGATCAGGTGGTATAAATGAAGCTCTTTGGTTGTCAACATATGTTCAAATCCCATCTAGTATGCAAAGAACCTTTGTCAGGATTTTTCAAATTAAGTTAGTCTCATATAAAGGTGACAAGGTTTTTCCTCTGGCAAAACAAGCAAACCAGCCAGAAGAACAAATGCAATTAACAGACACGGCACAAAATCCAGACAGAATTAACTGCTCTATCATAAGCAGTATTAGGTTTCTAAGAAGCCATTTTACTTGGCCACAAAGACCATAGATTTTGATTGCTTGGAGTGTTATTCATAAAAGAGACCAATGACATCTACCTAGAGGACTGCAACAATACTATGTATGTCAAACATATGATAAAATATTATTATTATTTTATCATATCCTCCAGGGAGTCCTAAGACTCCTCGAGGACAGGTACCTATTCACATCTCTTCATCTCTGTCATCATCTACACCAGTGCCATCTACTGCCTACCGCCACCACTAGTATTTTCACAAACAATCACAAACATCCATGCCCATGGTGGAATTCGAACCCACAGCTTTTTGGCTGGAGAGCGGATATGCTAACCACTTGGCCAACCGGGCCAGCAATATATATGTGGAATGTGAAATATAAATTATCATAAAAATTCCCAATTTTAAATAGATATTTGAAATTATATAATAAGAATCTGTATTTAAGTTTCATAGATCTGGAAAAAGGCATACAACAAAGTGCCCAGACAAAAGCATTTCAAAATGTTACAGTTATATGGGATAAATGGAACATTATACAGAGGCATACACACTCTATATTTATGTTCTAAGTCAGCAGTTAGAACTGAAGGAAATACAAGAAAATGGTTTGATGTAAAATCAGGTGTAAGACATGGATGCACACTCTGAGCTTATTCATAATATATTATTATTATGCGACACCTCCAAGGAGTCCAAAGACTCATCAAGGGAGGGCACCTACTCGACAACTCTATCTCTGCCAACTACAACGAACCTGAAAGAAAGTGGTATTAAATATATATAAGTATTTTAATATATTATTATTATATCACACCTCTAGGGAGTCCAAAGACTCATCAAGGGAGGGTATCAACTTTACAACTCCACGTCTCACTACTCCACCAACCTTCATCATCAAACACCAATGCCATCTATCGCCGACAATCACCACTAGTGCTTTCACAGACAAATCACAAACATCCATGCCCACGGTGCGAAATAGCTACACACCAAACAGAAACATATGTATTGATGAGTCAGTGGTGTTGTGGTGCGGTAGACTGCCGTTTTGGCAATACATAAAACATCAAAAAACATAAATATGGCATGAAATTCTATTAACTATGCAAATCGAATGGATTGGGGATAAAAATAAAAATTTATACAGGTAAATCTGAATCCTCTTTAGCGAAAATGGGTCACACATGTGATATTGTATTTCACTTGATGGAAGAATATTTAGACCCAGGTTATGTATTGCATATGGACAATTTTTATAATTTTGTAGCTCTGACTAAATCTCTTACTGACAGAAAAACTTGCGTGTGTGGAACACTGAGAAATAATAGGAAAAACAATCCACCAGATGTTATACAGAAGAAACTAAACAAAGGGGAATTTATCTGGCAAAAAAGAGGTCCTGTTTTAGTCAGCAAATGGAAGGATAAGAGAGAAGTTCTTTCCATTTCAAATATGCACAAATTTGAAATGGTTGAAGCAAAAAATCGGAATGGTAAAATTCAATTAAAACCAAATATCGTTAGGGACTATAATTGGTGTATGTCAAGCATCGATCTTTCTGATCAAATGCTTTCTTACTATTCTGCCTTACAAAAGACAATTACATGGCCAAAGAAATTGGCAATATGCATTTTTGATATATACATTCAAAATGCGCATAAATTTTAAAATATAATTACTGGAAACACAATGACTGTGTTAAAATTTAGAGATCAATTTATCTCAGTTTTTGTTGGAATGGATGAGCTTACTGCATCACAGAATATCAGCAGGTTTCGAGATCTTCATTATTTGGAAATTTTATCACCTACAGAAAAAAATCGTCCAACAAAGGCATGCCGTGTATGTACACAAAACAAACAACGACGTGAAACACGTTATTATTGTCCTGTTTGCCAGGAAAAACCACCATTGTGCATGGAAAATTGTTTTAAAGTGTACAATTCGTAATTTGAATAAATTGGTTTTTATTTTATTAATTTCATTTTATTAGTTTTAATTTGATATACAAATTACCGGTTAATTCGTGCTTGGCATAGGAGATCGGTAATCGACATACGAGTATATTCGTAGTTGGCTTCTAAGGCACATATATAATATACTATATTTTAGCTGAAATTATTTCCCTTTTACCAAGCCCCCAGACATGCCCTTCACTTTATTCACAAGCGAAGGGTCCAAATTAAGGTACTTATGCTAAGGGTTAACTCGTGCTTGGCATAGGAGGTCGGTAATCGACATACGAGTACATGGTTGGCTTGTGAGGCTCATATACCAACTACAAGTATACTCATAGTTAGCAGCGAACGTGTTAATGATACCAAGTCATCTATACTTATATTATTAAATATACTTATATTTAATATATAATGCTGGCCGGCCTGGCTGGTCCGCTCTCCAGCCAAAAGGCTGCTTTAACCTAGTAATTGCCTTATCAAGTTATATGGCATGATTATGTCTCTGCCTCCTCCTCCTTCTATCCACCAGACTTTGCAATTTGCACTCACTCTTTTTCTCAATCCATCCTCGTAGTCAACATTCAGAGATCAGAAACCACCCTAGTCAACTATCTTCGAACTTTTTCCAATGTCTGTTTATTCTTTTGAAATCTGTTGCCCAAATCTGTGTATGGTAATCTATGTGTGGTCTGATCAAAGCCTTATACAACGGAATCATAACATCCCCACTTCTATAGGTGTGTTCTATGCAACACTGCCAGTTTGTTGTGTGGCCCTCACAATTTTAGCAAAAAATTCCTGAAATTTTAGATCCTTGTCCACCATCACCTCCAGATCCCTCATCTAAGATATCTTCAATAATTTGTGCTCTGCAGCCCATCTTTTAAAACCTTATACTTTGCTACACTGAACTGGTGGTCCACTAATTTGCCCGTTCATCCAGTTTATTCAAGTACTCTTGCAAGGCTATAACATTCATTCTACTCTTCATTTCTCCCCAACTGCACATCATCAAACAACTGTATATCACCCTTCAAGTCCTTCTCAATATCATTTACAAACAAATTAAACAACATACCCAAAATAGACCTTTGGACACACCACAAGTGCTTTCCTCTTCTGAGATCCCCTCCCCCCTCATACAGAACTTACTGATACCTATCATACACCCAGTCTCCAAAAGAATGCACTAATTTACTATCCACATCCAATGTAATTATCAGCTTGTCATGTGGCAATCTATCAAAGGCTTTTGTTAAAACCTATACCACTGTGCATGCATCTCTTCCCGTTCTGACGCATTGGTCACCTTGTTATAACAAGTAAACAGATTGCTACAACACGATCTTCTTTTAGCAAACCCATGCTTTCAAAGAGAATGTTGCTGTTATCTACCAAATTCTGAAACACCTTGACCAGAATTCTGGGCAAAAAGACTGATTATAATTCAAAGCTTTAGTTTTATCGTCCCGTTTATGAAGCAGAACAATTATGCCCTCTTTCCACTTGTTTTGGAACTTATGCCAATCTAAGACTCATGTTGAAGAATTAAGTTAAGGCTGTTGTTAATTCTCTGGAACATTCCTTCTAGACACATGGTGATATACCATTAAGTCCTACAGCCTTATTGATATCAAGCATACTCAATTCTTCATATAATTCCTGCTCACTCACCATCAGTGAGCAGGAATTATACTCCTCTACCCTTCCCACATCTACTTTTATCACTATCCAATATAATCTTTCCATTAATCATTTTTTCTTCTTCTGGTCATGTAGTGAAAAAAACTCCCTAGGATTTCTTTTGACTTCATTAGCCAACTTCTGCTCATACTGCACTTTTGTTACTCCCTTATCAAGTAAGTCACTTTTCTTGCTTGCTTGCTATTTTTATTCATCATACAACTCACTCATCTTGTGATGTTTCCGTCGTCTTCTTCCAAACTGCATGCTTCACCTCTTCATTCATCCATTTTGCACTTACCTCATTTGACCTCCTGACTGTGAAAATGAATTCAGATATTGCTTGTGCCAGACAGTTCCTGGACAGGTCTCAATAGCACTGATCAACATCCCAGTCACGTGATTAAGGACATTCTACGATCTTTTACTCCACGAAGATGATATAATTATAATAACACCCACTGATTAAAATGATTTTGTGTGCGTCGATATATTTATTATTTACTTATTTTCAAATCCATTATTTAAGTGAAGGCAGTCAAATGAAAATTCTGCCCACTAATTTTCTAGGTAACGTCGTGCTACTTAATTCTATTTATATATTTGAACATATAACTTACCGGTTCTGCCTTCTGCTATTATAATAAAACTTAATTGTAAAAATATTCTCAGTTTTTTCCACTTATAATGCGTCATTATGACAGAAATATATGGAATACAGTTAGCGTTTGTAATGCAGTTCGATATAATTTAGTAGCGAATACATATCGGCCTTGAGAAGCTAAAGCAATGCAATTCAAACATTCTGCTAGGTTACAAAAATAAAAATAAAATAATTAAATAAATAAAAGTCAAGTTAATGCTAATAGTACAAGTAAAAGGCTTCCGCTTTCAACTCATCTTTGCGGAAATTAGCGACCTCTATAAACAAATCGCAATGACACTATTTTCAAGATACTGTATATATACTCGGACACACATATAATAATATAAATAATAACAAAAAAAAAAACTGTTAATTTATATATAAATATATAAATTAGCACGATTTTTTTTATTTCATTTCGTTTTCATTTAAGCCAACCTGACGATCCTCTTACAGGAGAAAGAGTGACCTGAAACAACTATGTAGGTAAAGACTTTAATTTATAACTATAAACTCTTGTCATATTATACTGCATGTTATTGAAATGGAAAAATGGTGGTAGCAACTGCAATGTATTTCATAAATAAAACGATCAATACTTATTACTGTTTACTATTCAAGTGGCAAAGGTATTTGCTTTTTAATGAGAATGCAACCTTGTGTTGTGCTTCCCGACTCTATTCTAAGCTCCTCCTCCCTTCCACTATATAAATTTAGTAAATACTAAATTTACCTAAATTAAAGACGTATTTACCTAAATTTAAATTTAGGTAAATACGTCGTAAAACTTGAACCTCTCTATTCAAAGTTAATATAAATTATAATAATATAATAATGAGTATAGATAATTATAATATATGATCTATACTGATTACTGCACTCTACGAATAGAGTGCAGTTGACAATAAAATTAAATTGCAATCATTGCCAATCAAATTAATAAAATATTACTTTTATTGTAGTTTTATGGCAAAAGTCAGAAAAGATTCGCTTAAGATATTATACACTACCTCTGAGAACCAACAGTTCGAAATGCTACCGTGTCATTGAAAGCCTTAATCCAAAAAAGACTGTTATACTTGCTAGAGAAAAAGTTTTTAATTAGTTCAATAACATAACAACTCGAACTTTATTCTAACGTGCAGATGAACAAAGAAAATTGAGAAACTACTGCTCTATTCTCTGTAGACTAACCACCATGGTGAGCAAGTCTACACAAATGGACCGAGTTCCCAGCGTTTCCCTTAAATGGGACAGGGATGCGAAGAATCTCCGGGTTCAAAATGGTGTGTCCACTAAAATTAGGAACCTGGGATGTCAGAACCCTGTACGAAGCAAGTAAGCTAAGAAATGCTATCCAGGAAATAAAAATACTTAGAATTAGGATTTTAGAAATGAGTGAAATTAGGTGGCCATAATGAGGCAAAACTCAAGTTATTTACATGAATGTTCTACTCTGAAAGTAGTGAAAACAACCATTAAATCGGAGTTGGAATAATATTAAACAAAGATGCCAAAAAGTCACTGATGAGATGATGTTATTAAAACTTAAAGGTCAACCACTAGATATTAATCTCATAGAGGTCTATGCCCCTAATGCTGACAAGAATGATACCGAGATCGAAGAATTTTATGATCAATTAAAAGAACTAATGAATAATAAAAAGAAACATGATATTAATATCGTCATGGGCAGTGGTGTAACTAGAGCTTTTGTTGCCCGGAGCGGTCCCTGATTCCCTGAGTTTGCCGCCCCTTTCAATAACCAAAAATACTATAAAAAGTCAAAACGATGTATAGGGAAATAAATTAAAAACTATGTTTATTTTTAAAGTAAAACTTTAATTTCAACATTCTAAAATATTATTTTCTTGCTTTTCTGTTAGCAAAATCGTCGATGACATTGTTGAAGTCTATTTCATAGTAATCTAGGTAAATTTTATTTAGAAAAACTCCTCTCACAACTAGCAGCACTTACAGTAATTGTGAGGAAAATTCGCTGTAATATTAAAATAGTTGGAATTGAGTTCTCGAGACTGTATTTTAGAATTAACTGCAAAAGTTCAAAAATGTTCAAAGTGCGCCTGTGGCGGATCTCCCCCCCGTCCCCCTCTAGCTGCATCTCTGGTCAAGGGTGATTTCAATGCTAAAGTTGTGAAAGGTAGAAGTGGAGATATAGATAGCGAACATGGACTGGGAACAAGAAATGAGAGAGAGGAGACCATCTTACTCAATTCTGCAAAGAAGAAGAAATTATCACAAACACGTTGTTTAAGTATATAGCCTTCGGGATGGTGGCTTAAACAACGTGTTTGTGATAATTACTCTATGGAACTGCTAAACCAAATTGATTACTTGCTAATTAATCAACGATTTCGCAGTTCCATAGAGTACAAAAACCTATCCTAGTGCGGATATTGCTTTTGATCATAATCTACTGGTGACAGGGTTAAAACTTAGACTAAAAGCTATACTGGAGAAACATAAACAAAAAAAGATTTGGTCTAGGAAAAAACCCAGAGCCAAGATCTGAATAAGGAGATAGCATTCATCAAGAATGATGACGTCATGAGGGTTGATGAATTATGGGACAAATTGAAGTTTGTCTTCATAGAGAAATGTACCAATATTTGTGTCCTGATAGAGCAGCAAAAAAGAAAGTTTGGATAAATAACGAAATTATTTCTCTCATGATTCAACGCAGTTCACATTAAAATCATAGCTCAACAAAATATAGAGATTCCGAAAATTATTAAAGTCAGAATCAAAGAAGCAAACGAAATCTGGATGAATGAAAACTGTAAAAGAAATAGAAATTCTACAGGAAAAGTATGACAGTTTTATTCTACACAAAAAACTGAAAGTGAACCCAGATATTATTTAACTAAAAACAACTACGTATCCTTCGAAACAAAAAAAAAGGATAAATAATATCCGAAAAGCATGACAAAATTCAAGAATGGATGAAATATGTGAAATGTGTGAAATTTTCAATTAAGACAGGGTACATGTGGAATTACCGTGCTGGCAAGCATGACAAGCTTAGAAGATTGCTTGGTTCAGTGCCATGGCATGTAAAACTGCAAGAGCTGGATGTTGATAGGGCATGGGAAGAGGTCAAAGATCATTTGCAGGAGATTATAGCTGACTGTATACCTAGAGTCCGAATAGTAAATCAAATAGGGGTTAAATGGATGAATAACACCATTAAACTTGAGTTGCAAAAAAAAAAAAGAACTGTGGAAGGAATTTAAGGAGAAAGGTGTCCTACAGGCACATGACTAGTATAAAGCGCAGGCTAGAAGGGTAACGAGTATGGTAAGAAAAGCAAAAGCGGATTATGAAAGGAAATTAGCCATTCAAGCTAAAGAGAAACCCAAAAACAGTTCTTTCAATATGCTGCAAGTAAAAGAAAAACTGTGCATGGCAGAATGATTTTAAGGAATGCCGATGGTAGGGAGGTCAGTGAATCAGTTGATTTAGTGGAATTACTGAGTGAGCACTTTGCAAGAGTATATCATCCAGGTGGTGACACTGAAGGATTGAAGGAACCATTAGTTTATATGGGAATTGTGGTGAAGGAAATGGAGGTGAATAGTCTATTACAGAACCTTAATGTAAATACATCTGTGGGATTGGATGGTATACCAGCACGGGTCTTACGGGAAGCGGCTAAAGAATTGTCAGTATCCTTGACGATATTGTTTAATCTGAGTATCGGGTCTGGTTTAATCCCGAAGGAGTGGAAAGAGGGGAAAATAGTTCCACTGGGTAAAAGTGGATACAAGACTACTGTTGCAAATTGCAGACCGATCAGCATATCAGGAGTCGTTGACAAGGTCTCTAGGAGAAAGTAGAAAAATACAAGAATGGATTGATGAAAATGAGGTACTGTATGGGGGACAGCATGGTTTTTTGAAGGGTAGATCATGCCTCAGTAACTTGCTCAGGTTTTATAACACAGTGACGGCTGAAATGGATAAGAGTAATGGGTACAGTGACACTGCTGGATCTGGCTAAGGCTTTTGACAGAATACCGCATGGAATTCTAATCAGTAAACTGCAACATATGGGAATAGATATAGCGTTGGTGAGATGGATAGGAGGGTGGTTCATGGAGAGATACCAGAGAGTACTTTACTCAGGAGTAGAGTCCAAAAGATGGCCTGGGACTAGTGGTATGCCGCTGAGTTCTGTTCTTGGACCACAGCTGTTTAATTTGTTCATTAACGATATAGGGAAGGAACTGAGAGGAACGGTTCATTTGTTCACTGATGATGCAAAGTTGGGTAGGGCAATAGTGAATGCAGAAGATATCAAAATTTTGCAGGATGATTCGGATAGATTGGAGGTCTGGGATAAAGAGAATGGATGTCAATTTAATGTGTCAAAATGTAAGGTTATGCATTTTGGGGTGAAAAGATTAGCACGGTATATCACATTGGTGGAACTGTACTCCAGGAGATTGATGAGGCTAGGGACTTGGGAGTGTTGGTGGATAGGGAGTTGAAGTTTAGGGGGCACATTGCAAAAGTGGCTAAATCAGATCATCAAATCACTTGGATCCTGAAGAACACTTTGACGAACAGAGATAAGCAAGTTATTGTTCTCCTGTATCGAGCCTTGATAAGACCTCATCTCGACTGTGCCCAGATTTGGTCACCTCGGTTCCTTCTTGATGGGGAGGAGGTAGAGAGGATCCAGAGGCAAGTGACTGAGATGATAGCAGGTCTATGGAATGAACCATATGAGAATAGGTTGAAGATTTGTGGGTTGTAGAAACTAGTTGATAGGCGGAAAAGGGGGAGATATGATTGAGACATTCAAATCGCTGAAGGGATTCTATAGGATTAATTCAGATATTTTTGAGATCAGGACTGGTGGTGGGAGAACTAGGGGAAATCTATGGAAGCCGGGCAAGAGTGTGGTTAGCAGGGGTGTTAGAGCTGGGTTCTTTACTTTTAGAGTGGTAAATGAGTGGAATAAGCTGCCAGAGTCTGTTGTGGGTGCTACGACAGTGAATGATTTCAAGGCAAAGTATGATATATACTGTGTGAATGTCGAATAGTTGTGATGGACATGATGTTAAAGCCTCCCTCGATGAGTCTAAGGACTCCTTGGAGTCGCCCATAATAATAATATGTAGAAGAACTCTTTACTGATAACAGACAAAACCCAGAAGACACTTATGAACAGCTAGAAGATCCATGCATTCTAAGATCAGAGGTAGAATGTGGGCTGAACTCAGCTAAAGATGGTAAAGCCTTAGACCCTGATAGAATACCAGCAGAAATAGTAGTTATTAGAAGGCGACATTATAACTTATTAGTAAAGCTATTTAATACAGGCATAATCCCTCAAGACTAGTAACAGTCGATCTTCATCATGCTACCTAAAAAAGCAACTGCAAAAATTTGTAATGACCATAGAATGATCAGTCTAATCAATCATGTTCTTAAAATGTTTCTGAAAATAATTAAAAATTATTTTCAGAAATTTTGAGGTGGCTAAAGGTGTGAAATTTGTGATTAAGACAGGGTATATGTGAAATTACCGTGCTGGCAAGTATGACAAGCTTAGGAGATTGCTTGGATCAGTGCCATGTCATGTACAACTGCAAGGGCTGGACGTCGATAGAGCATGGGAAGTGATCAAAGAGCATTTACAGGAGGTTATGGCTGATTGTATACCTAAGGTCCGAATAGTGAAACAAGGAGGAGTTAAATGGATGAATAACACCATTAAGCTTGAGCTGCAAAAAAAGAAACAACTATGGAGGTGACCTGCAGGCACACGAACGGTATAAAGTAAAGGCCAGAAGGGTAACGAGTGTGGTAAAAACAGCAAAAGCCGATTATGAAAGGAAACTAGCTATGCAAGCAAAAGAGAATCCCAAACAGTTCTTTCAATATGCTGCAAGCAAGAAAAAAACTGTACATGGCAAAATGATTTTAAGGAATGACGATGGTAAAGAGTTCACTGAACCAGTCGATATAGTGGAGTTACTGAGCGCGCACTTTGCAAAAGTATATCATCCAGGTGGTGACGTTGAAAAAATGAAGGAACCATTAGTTTATATGGGTATTGTGATGAATGAAGTGGAGGTGAATAGTCTATTACAGAACCTTAATGTGAATACATCTGTGGGATTGGATGGTATACCGGCACGGGTCTTGCATGAAGCGGCTAATGAATTATCAGTGCCCTTGACCATGTTGTTTAATCTGAGTCTCAGGTCTGGCTTAGTCCCGAAGGCGTGGAAAGAGGGGAAAATAGTTTCACTGCATAAAGGAGGATCCAAGACTATGGTTGCAAATTACCGACCGATCAGCATATCAGGAGTCGTTGTCAAGGTCTTGGAGAAAGTAGTCAAGGGAAAAATACAGGAATGGATTGATGAAAATGAGATACTGTACAGAGGACAGCATGGCTTTGTGAAGGGTAGATCATGCCTCAGTAACTTGCTCAAGTTTTATAACAAGGTGACGGCTGAACTGGATAAGGGAAATGGGTTTACAGTGATACTGCTGGACCTGGCAAAGGCGTTTGACAGGATACCGCATGGAATTCTAATCAGTAAACTGCAACATATGGGAATAGATATAGCGTTGGTGAGATGGATAGCTGGGTGGTTGATGGAGAGATATCAAAGAGTAGTTTATTCAGGAGTAGAGTCCAAAAAACGGCCTGTGACTAGTGGTGTGCCACAGGGTTCTGTTCTTGGACCACTGCTGTTTAATCTGTTCATTAACGATATAGGGACGGGTCTAAGTGGGACAGTTCATTTGTTCGCTGATGATGCAAAGTTGGGTAGGGCGATAGTGATTGCAGAAGATGTCAAAGTCTTGCAAGATGACTTAGATAGATTGGAGTTCTGGACTAAGGAGAATGGATGTCAGTTTAATGTGACAAAACGTAAGGTTATGCATTTCGGAGTGAAAAGATTAGCAGCACTATACCACATTGGTGGAACTGTACTCCAAGAGATTGATGAGGCCAGGGACTTGGGAGTGTTGGTGGATAGGGAGATGAAGTTTAGGGGGCACATTGCGAAAGTAGCTAAATCAGCTCATCAAATCACTTGGTTGTTGAAAAATACCTTGACGAGCAGAGAAAAACAAGTTATTGCACCTCTGTACCGAGCCCTGATAAGACCTCATCTCGACTACTGTGCCCAGATTTGGTCACCTCGGTTCCTTCTTGATGGGGAGGAGGTTGAGAGGATCCAGAGGCGAGTGACTAAGATGATAGCAGGTCTATGGAATGAACCATATGAGAACAGGTTGAAGATTTGTGGGTTGCAGAAACTAGTTGATAGGCGGAAAAGGGGAGACATGATTGAGACATTCAAATTGCTAAAAGGATTCTATAGGATTAATTCAGATGATATTTTTGAGATCAGGACTGGTGGTGGGAGAACTAGGGGACACCCATGGAAGCTGGGCAAGAGCGTGGTTAGCAGGGGTGTTAGAGCTGGGTTCTTTACTTTTAGAGTGGTAAATGAGTGGACTAAGCTGCCAGAGTCTGTTGTGGGTGCTATGACAGTGAGCGAGTTCAAGGCAAGGTATGATAGATACTGTGAGAATGTTGAACAGCTGCGTGAACATGATGTTTAGGGCCTCCCTCGATGAGTCTAAGGACTCCTGGAGTAGCCCGTGGTAATAATAATAATAATAATAATAATAATAAAATGGGAAGACACCATCAGTGATACGCAATTGGGCTTTAGAAACGGTTTGGGAACAAGACTCAAATCTTATTCCAAAAATGCAGTGACCAAAACAAGGAAGTATTCATTTGCTTTATCCACTTCGAGAAAGCATTTGGAAAAGTCCAACATACTAAAATGGTTTAACTATTAAAAAGAATTGGATTAGATAGTGAACACATCAGGATCATTGAAAACGTACATTGGAATCAAAAGGCATCTCTTCAAAGTTGGTTACATTATTACAGACATTAACATCAAACGAGGAGTAAGGCAAGGATATGTGCTGTCACTTCTCCCTTTTAACATATACTCAGAAGCCATATTTCAAAAAATCTTAAAAAGGAAGAGAGGAAGGGATTAATATAAATGGTGAATCATCAGTAATATTCGATATGCTAATGACACAGCTCTCGTGGCTGACAATATTCAGATCTTGAAAATCTTCTAGAACTAGTCAACGACAGGTGTGAAAACATTGGATTAAAAATAAATATTGCCAAAACTTAAATTCGTGATCATAAGCAAGAAACCAATTCTTAATTCAGGGCTTTCTTTAAATGGGAAAACAAATAGAAAGAGTGACAATGTTTAAATATCTCGGATGCTAGTTAAATGAAGAATGTAATTTCCGAAATGGAATTAAAGTTAGAATTGAAATGGCAAGGAAAACGTTTCTTCTGATGAAATCAACAGTGTTGATTTCATCAGAAGAAACGTCTAGAGCTACGCATGTTTAAATGCTAGGTATGGTCTCTACTGCTGTACGGAGCAGAAAATAATATCAATAAAAAACTTGAAGCCTTTGGGATGTGATTATATAGACGAATGTTAAAAATCCCATGGACAGCGAAAAAAACGTCGAAACAAGAACTACTGGAACAATTGGGGAACTTTTAGATACCGTAAAAAGAAGGAAGACTTGTAGTCTTCCTACTTCTTAATGAAAACTATATGATACTTCAACTGATTATAAAAGGGAAGATAAATGGAAGAGGACAAGAAGATCTTGGCTGGCAGATTTTCTGCAATCTACTGTTTGATGTCTGAATTTTGACAGATCCTCAATCACTCTTTGGGACTGTTCAGAGTGGTTGATGATCTGTCAAAATTTGCCGAGGCAGTCATCGCTAGCCGGTAGGAGATGGCACTCAAAGAAGAAGATACCAGTTTTTACTGTACTGTAATTATATTGTAAGTATTAGCGAGTTCAGCCAGCCATCTAGTAGCTCTAAATCCCAATACTCATATTATAATCTGTAATAACTCGCATTATTATCTGTAATAATGCGAGTTCTGTGGTCGATGTTTTTGAGATGCGTGGTTTAAAATTCGCAGAGAAAACCTTATTTGCCTATTTAAAAAATTATTGATATCTGGAGAACTAGTCAAAGAGACGCTTAGAGAAAGTTCCACGAGTTGCCGACTAGAACCAAACTTACAATGGTCTTTTGTTTAGGAAGACTAGACTAATGATGCAAATGATATTCCACTGGTTAGCCATCTGGAATTTTCGTAATATTTTTAATAACAGAATTTTCTATTGAATTTATATTGTTCTATGCAAATATTTATTTATTATACACTTTTAGAGAATAGCTTTTAAAAGATTTATAGAATTTTTACGCAACATTGTTTATTATTATATTCAGTGGAGTCTAGGAGAATGGTGATTACTAGTCGAGTAACTCAGGGTTCAGTACTATGGCCACTATTCTTCAACAAGTACTAGGGCCACTAGTACTTGTTGCAAAATGTAAGATTATGCACTTCTGGTTGTAAAGGTTACAAATGGTGTGTCATATTGATGGTATTGGTTTTCAGGAAATTGATGAGGCTAGGAACCTAGAGATAATGGCGGACAAGAGTTGAAGTTCAGAGGGCATATTGCAAAAGTTGGTAAAACAGCTCACCGAATTACTTGGATGTTGAAAAATACGCTAACAAGTAAAAATAAGGAAGTTATTATCCCTATTTATAAAGCTATGATTCAGCCACATCTTCACTACAGCGCACAGATTTGGTCGCCTGGATTTCCTGGGGAGCAGGAATTGGTCGAAGGGATATTCAGCATGGAAACCTGTTGCATCAGTTAGAGGGTATGGATTGGATTATAAATTATTAATTAGATAAATAAGAGGATGGCTAAGTGAATGACTTATATCAAAAGTGGCATGGGGGATGAATTTGCAAGTTTAAGATGCATAGTGGACAGACCACAAAGACCAGTCCTTTGAATATTGAATTGAATATTGTAAAGATTGTGGAGATTAAATACTATTATTCCGTCTTTATATGAATGGCATTGGATAGGATTTGGCAGTTGACATGCAACTGTTTGTCAATGATGCAAGGATGGGAAGGGTATCCAGGAATGTAACTAACATTCGATAATTGCACAATGATCTGAGAAGGCTGAAATTGTGGGAATGTGAAGGTTGTCAATTGAATATTAATAAGTCAAAAGGTACTGCACCAGGGTGTAATGATGTACCCAGTATCATATTATATTGGTGGGATTATGCTAAAAGAAACTGAACAGGCTACTGAATATTGGAGTTTTAGCAAACAGGAAGTTGAATTTCAAGGGCGATATACAAAGTTTGTAATTATAACTCAGAGATAACCGCACATGGACTATCGTGCGCAGATATGGTTTCCATGGTGAGGCAGACATAGGGGAGAGAGGGTGAAAAGATGAGTATTAAAGATGATATTGGGATGGTGTAATGTAGATTATGTGGAGAGATTCAGAATTTGTGGACTGAAGACAGCAAATAAGGAGAAAAATACGATTGACTATCAAACTTCTGAAGAGCCATTTAAATATATCAGTATATGGAATTTTTAAATTATGGTGGGTGCGGGAGGACATTCATGGAAATTGAGAACGAATGCAGCTAAGAAAGGAGTGAGCCATGGATTTTTCACGCATAGAGCGTGCGTAAATGGAATGGCTTATCTTTGAAAGTGCTGACTGCAAGTAGTGTGAATGAATTCAAGAAAACACACGATAACGGGTATACGCGATGTCTGGCCTTCCTCGATGAGTACCTGACTCCATGGGGGCTTCTAGTAATAATAAAACGGGCATTTCCGGATTATGTAAAAAATCTTAAAACATAAATAAAATAAAAATATAATAAAATTCTTAGCAGAGGCCTATGTAGCTCAGTGGAAGTGGCGCTTGCGTCCTCTTAGCTTGGTCGCTCGAAATTAGACTTAGGTTCAAGTCTAGTCGCCGATTGTAGGAACTTTTTCTAAGCCTATTTTCGACCGTTTCCTGAGTTAGTCGATCTCTGGCACGGGCAAGTGGGTTTTTTCTCCCCGACTCTCGGATTTTTCGTCCCGTAAACTCAAGAAAATCGACCGTAGTATCTACATTATTTCAGGCAGTAACATACCATGTTAGGGTTAGGTACCAAGAGATGGCAGCACTTGCTTGCAGCCTCTTCATTGGTGTCTGTCTATAATTAGTGATAGACATGGGCCAGGTATATCTGATTGACTACGGGTGGAGATTGAACTGTCCACTCAGTCTCCAAAAGTTAGATAGGGAATAAAAAGCGTTAGCTGATTTTTTTATTTTATTTAAAATCCTTAATGTAACATGTACTGTTGTACTGTAGATTCCTGACTTTTCTGGAGTAGGAGTTCTTTTCTATCACACATGTCACGTGATTTGTCTATCTTTTCTTGCCGATCTTTTAACTACCTTATCTTTCCCACTGTAATTTTTCAGCTGAATCAAAAGGTGAACACTTTTTTAATTTAGGTATGATTAAGTAGTCATGAAATCTTAACATTTAATTTCACCATTGATTACAATGTAATGAAATTTGGCTTTCGTTTTTACCACTGCCGACATGCACGTGATTTAGTATTTGTTTACCTTTAAATAATCTTTCTCCAATCAAAAGATTATTCATTTCACAAAACATTCTCACTTGCTTTATCACCCACTAGTCTCCAATCACTGTTGCTTCCGTTGCCAACTTTTGATATTCATAACACCCAAAAGTATAACCACATAATGCTTTGGTATCCGTTGACGCCTTTTATTCTCTTGCAGGTGGTAGGGAGGCAGTTTTGGCCCTGACTTTTGGAGATCAAGTAGGCAGTTTAATCTCCAGCGGTAGCCAATCAGAGCTGACCCAAAACTACCACTAATTATAAACGGCGTCGTGAAGAAACGGTTGATAATTGCCATATCGTGGTCATAATCCTATCACTATATTTATTGTCTGAAATCATGTGGGTTCTACTGTCGATTTTTTTGAGTTTTACAGGAAGAAAAACCCGTGTTTCCGAAGAGAAAAATCCGCTTGCCCGTGTTGCATACCGACTAACTTGGGAATTAGTTGAAGAAAGGCTCAGAGAACCTACATGTAATTCTTCCGGCTGCTTTGCGCTGTAGAGTGCAAATGGCACTTCCACTTCCACACAGGCTTTAGTTTTTGTTACATAAAATTCTATAATTTTTCATAAAATATCACATTTTCTTCCAGATCTTTATTGTTTGCTGGTGCATCAATCTGTATGATGGTTGATTTAAAGCATCTTGAATGTAATCAGTCATAATTATTTGGCTTTCAAATTCACCAAGGTTTGACGTTTCTCTTCTTTCATGTTTTGGATCATTCTGAATAAAGTATTTAATATTCATTAACAGTTCTCCGTGAATGTGTCGGCCTGTGAAATTAAATGCTTTAACAGTGAGAAGGAACTTTTTCTGAGTTAGGATTTTTATCGGCCGGTTTCCTCGACGTAATAGCCTTTTAGCTCAATGTTATGTTATGTTATGTTATGGTGTAAGGCTGGCTATAAGATGGTGGCATTTATTTGCTCTAATGCTTACCCTTAAAGCATCAATTCGTTCATAGCTTGAGTTCTCCGTCAGTAATTATTGCTCATTGATTTTCAAAACGTTTAGTATGACTAAAGGAGCTCGTTAAAGTATCTTTCTTCATGACAAGAATCGGTAGTCTGATCTTTTCCAATCGAAAGGTGCATTGTTTTGCCATTTGGATATCTACACTACATAGGCGCAGTGTTATGTGGTTTTGTTCACATTTTTTCTCTTACACATTGATGCCCCTTTCTCTTGCTAACGTACCCTATCCACGGTTTAGCCGTTGCAGTGTACTCTATTCTTTTTTTTTTTTTTCATTCGGCAAACCTTGCGATGCTCATGCTATTCATACCTTCGGGATCTTCCATGGCCAATATCTTAAATAGTGATCTTATTCTTCATTGTGGTAAGGATACCTAATGACTAAAAGCCATGAAAACACAGTACCATTTTATTTCTTATCAGAGGGGAGATCGCACTTCACGCCCATTTACTTTTCATAATATTTAGGTCTCCATTCGGGTCGGGTTTCTGTTTTTAGTGTTAGTGCTCCTGAATTTTTCTTGGCATGGTCACATTCGTAGCTTCTCCGCTTCCACAACTTGTTCCCCCCCTTATGATTTCCTTCCCCCTCTCTCTCCCACATACTCTCAGATTTCATTATTATGGACGTATTTCTGCATTATGTGTTTGCAGAAACAGATGACTTTTCTTCTAAAATTGCAAAAACAGGAGATCTGCTCAACATTTATATAAACTACAGCTTCAGACATATGGATAAAGACACATTCGCAAGAAAGGACTACGACCTCCAGATTTTAAAGAGAATCTACAAAATCTTTCTATCTTCTTGACCATTTGCGCTGGTCTGGAAGAACTATTGTGACCGAAACACACACACACTGTATGTATAAACGTTGTTTTTGGCTGTTATTTTTATGTGAACCCATCCCTAAGAGCTTGTAAATATTACCGCTGAATAATCGAGAAACTCTGCTTATTTTCAAACACGGGACCTTTCAGGCCACATCACGTCTCCAACGAGGGAAACTGATATAGGCCAGATATAATTCATCTACCACTTGAAGGTTAAAAACATGTATGCTTAGTGCGATCTGAAGCTACCTCCTGATGGGTGGAGAGTGGGTCGCTATCCACCTTGCCAATCAGTTTGGAAAACCTGTAGTAAAATATAACAGAAGGCGTTGCATATGAAATAAAAATAATCAAATCCCATAATGGCTTTACATTCTCCTGAATAGAACAACCAAATCTAAGAACAAAACAGCAAAACAACGAAATCCACTTTTGTAGTTTTACAGGAATTAAAATTTGAA
This sequence comes from Typopeltis vanoorti, assembly GCF_054136105.1. Classification (NCBI taxonomy): domain Eukaryota; kingdom Metazoa; phylum Arthropoda; class Arachnida; order Uropygi; family Thelyphonidae; genus Typopeltis; species Typopeltis vanoorti. The sequence continues at coordinate 110,773,396 of NC_143563.1, forward strand.
TAACACTTTTATTTGCTGAGTGTTACATAACCTCGTGGTAACTTTAATTCTGCAGAAATGCGATTGTTCTAATTTAATTCTATGACCTTTCAGCAAATTGCAGAGTTTGCATCTCTTTGCTTGCAAAACCCCTTCTTCCCCCCCTTCCTCTAGGAAGCCTTGAATTCCGCAAATAAGCGAAGTCGTAAAACACAAAAGCGCAGACAACTGAATACCGCTTAGAAATACCACATTTTATTTGAGTAGCTTGGTTGAGCTCGATCTCCGCTGTCCAACGAACGCTGTAGTTTCGAATCCCAGGATGTGGATCTTCACGTTTGTTCTCTAGAACGACCTCTTGCACTGAAATCCATATCAGACTAAATGAGTACCTCATATTCCAGTTGCAAAATGTCTATTTTTTATTTTACTGCTTTATTACTAAGGGGTAGGATGATTTTCATCGCCAAGCGTGAGATCACCCTTTTCTTACTGGATGCCTGCAGTAGCTTAAGAAAAGAGCTGTTTGTTTAGTCCGAGTTTCTGGAATTACTCCTAACCCACTCACGGTACTGGTGTGTCATGAAAGCAATTATTCATGCTGCAATAAACGAACAGGCAATGGGAAATTAGAATTGCCTGGTCAACTGCCACACGGGGGGGGGGGTACAATTCCATTCCAGCTTCACTTCCAAACACTTTCCTATTAAAGGAGCTAGTATTTAAGACCCTGAATCCTATTTACCGACCTTTAGAAAAATTCGATTGTATTTCTGCATATAATGCTTCAAAGGCTAAGTAACTGACAGTGTAAGTGACTATCTTCGTGCGATATTATACCATCAGCAAGTTAATTATCATCATTAGTGGTTCCAGACAGACAGACAGACAGACCCTTAAGCATCCACAACCTAAGTATCCTTAGATTTCATAACCAAAATTCGAGCCCTATGCACATAAAAACACTTTGTATGTAAATTGCGTGTGTTTTACTGGCAAATATTCGAGATGAAAAACCCGATTTCTGCGAGTTCAAAAGCAAAACAAAAAACTTTCACCTCCGTATGAAACCGACTAACTCTCCTCTTCGTCTCCTAGATGGATTCGAAGGGAGGCGTCTTTCCGAACGATGGGCATCGTTCGAAACCAACTGAGCTACAGAGGCTCTTTTCCAATTAATACGCATGACTAGATCATATCTGACAGCTGAAATAACGTATTTAGTATCAATATGTCATGATGCGTTTTTAACAGTTTCATGTGACCACGAAAGGTTGTAATCCTATAGCACGTCAACACAGTTCGGGGACTTGATATTTTTCCTTTTTCAAATATTATGTATTTTTGTGCTTTTTATTTTATTATAATCCCGAAATCGTCGCTCAAAATGATCACACGCGAGACTTTTTCAATCCACTTCAATCCTTGTGAAGTATTTCCAGAACATTTTTAGGGCTGGTATCAAAGTTATCCGAAGGAGGCGGTAGGGTAGTTCGCCACCATCGGGTCGCATCTTTTATTAAATTTGCCATTCGATGTAAACATTTTTAAGAATGAGTTAAATAAAATGTTGTGGGGATAAGATGTGTAGAATAATATCGATGATTAATTTAAAATCACCCAACCGCCCAAGACGTACATATACGTCCAGGTTACCATGGATGCGAAGGGCATATTAAAATTGTAATACCATTGATATTACATTGAAATATATGATGGATACAAAGTGTAGAGGATTTGTGTATTTTATCCATATTGACGGCGATGTGTTAATGGATTCAAAAATTAATATACTGTTAATAATATTGATAGAGCCTCACCTCAACTCAGTCGAGGGCATCGCAACTTTCGCCAAGCGGCTGAAAGAAATCTAGGTTTGCATCCTGTCGATGGCATCAGGACTTACCAAAAGCTTTCCATCTAAAAGCGAGGTAGCCGATAGTATAAAACTAAGTAGCCCAAAAGCACATACTTTTGATAGACAAAACAGACTAGCTCATATTCGAATGGGCCTGCTTTGTCTATGAAACGTCCATCACATTTCATGGAATTTTGCTTTGGATGCTCGCATGGTACTATATGTAAGCCTCAATTATGTTGAAGAGCGAAAGATTTGGTATAGCCATAATGAAGTAACGTTGTAAGAAGTATCCTGTGAAAAATGCTCGATTGCCAATAATAATAGTGACAAGATATTAGTTAAACCAGGCGTCTTCAACCTTTCAGACAGTGCGGGTCGCATTAAAAATTTCAATGACGCCAGCGGGCCACTAAGCTATACTGCGGAATTTAGAATTGTAAGATGCTTTCCAGATTCATAACGAACGCTGTGCATTTGTGCATTTGATACTTTTCATAAAATCCTATAAAAATAAACAAACTCAGCTTTAAGAGTGCAGCTAGGAGTCGGTTTCATGATAAGTAAATATAATCAATACTTGAAAAAAAGATAATTTAACGAAGAAAACATTCATTTTTTACAATATCAATGGGATACTTGGTAATGCTTTTCTTTGACCAGCTTGTCGATGTTGGCATCAATGTCGGAAGTCGCTATGCGCAGAGTATTCTCGAGATGTTGGTCAGTAATCTGAGTTCTTGTCTTGGACATCACATGCTTCATTCTGGAGAAGAACTGCTCACATAAGTATGTGCTTCCTAACAAAGTTCATATCTTCAAAGCATACCGGCGAAGGTTAGGGAATGCGTCTTCAGAAATGTAGTCTTTGTAAAATGTAAGCAAGGCCACACTGAATAATTTTTCTCTCAGAGAAGAGTTGTTTTGGAGTTCAAGCAGCTCCATTTGTAATTGAGCCTGGCATTCCGGCAGCATTGACACTGAATGGCATTGAAAATAAATCTAAAGAAGACTGTTGGTTACGAAAATCACTAAACCTCTCTTCGAACTCACTTCGCAACACCGCTAATTTTGTAGCGTATTCATTAAGAGACGAACAGCTGGACTCAGCGAGAAGCTGAAAATGAGTCAAATATTTTTTTGCGAGTTGTGCCTCCCAACGTTTGAGCTTGGCCGCAAAAGCTTTGATGTGATCAAACAGAGTGTGCACCAGTTGATCTTTGGATTGTAGCCGCGTATTTAGGTCATTCATATTGAACGAGATGTCGGTTACAAAGGCAAAGTCTGTCATCCACTTCGGATTGTTGGATTCCGCAATCGGCTTCCCCTTGGTTTGCACGAACTGCTGTATTTCGCTCCTTAAGTCAAAGACTCTTCAGAACCTTCCCTCTGCTCATCCAACGCACATCACTATAATAAACAACATCGCTGTGATCCGCTTCACACTGTTGGGTCAAAAACTCTTGGAATTGACGATGATTCAATCCTCTTGCCCTAATAATGTTGACGACAGTCACAATAACTTTCATGACATTCTCAAATCCAATAGTTTTCGCGCACAAATTCTCCTGGTGGATTAAACAGTAGTAATGGACGAAATCGTTTCCTTCTAGTTTCGGTTATTTCCGTAGCAGCAAAAAAACCCTTCGTTCTTTCCCACCATAGCAGGGGCACCATCAGTTACCACACCCTCGAGGTTGGTCAAGCTGAGGTCTAAACGTTGGAGCGTTTTCTTGGCGGCTTCAAGAATATCAGTGCCTTTCGTCGTTCCCTGCATAGGTACGAGCACTAGCAGTTCTTCTGTCACATTAAATTGATTATCAATGCCACGGACAAAGATATCCAGTTGTGTTGTATCCTTCACATCTGTGCTCGTATCTAATGCAAGTGAATATGACGTAAATTCGAACGACCGTTTTTTTTCAAGTTCCTTCAATGTCATTGGAAAGTTATTCGACATGTCGTGGTACAGTTATTACCCCACACAACCTCGGTTTTTTAAACACTCATTATTTGGGCACAGAATATCCCCAGCAGCGATGAGACACTCTTTCACAAACTCGCCGTCCAAGAAATCTTTTGCTTTTTTAGCAATTGTTTCAGCTATTACATAACTTACTTTGACGCACGCTTCGCTCTCTTCCCTCTGCCTTTTAAATGTACCCTGCTGGCATTTTAAATCAATTTGGAGACGGTTCACTTTGTCCACACGAAGCCGCCCATGAAGGTGAACGAAATTGGACGCATTCTCATAGTGTCGTTGTATATTGTATTCTTTTGATACTGACACTGCCTCACGACAAATTGAACACACTGGCTTATCGTCGATCGGCACAAAAAAGTACAAATTGGTCCACTTTTCATTAAAAACCCGACAAGAATCACTTGATTTACGCTTTTTACTCGTAGACCATAGTGATGGAAGGTGAACCCAAAAAATTATCCAAAATGGCCGTGTAATGGTTATTATCCATTGAATATGTCTCACTAATTGAAAAAGTCTGGCAATATAAAACCACAATAGGCTATTGCTGACACGACGAACTTGCATGCGCTTATACACGAATATCACACTGTTCCCGACTGACTAACTGTGGAATCGCGAATCTTCGAGGTGTATCTGGAAGGCACTAGACAGCGCATTTGAACGAACTACTGCCTCAGTCATCTACCTGCGACGTTAGTACTAGTACTTAAGTGCAGGTAAATAGCCGAAGAAGCATGTCTATTTAATATTTATTTTTATAGGATTTTATGTAAAGTATCAAATGAATTTCCTTGTGAATCTGGAAAGCATCTTACAATTCTAAATACCGCAGTACTTAGTGGCCCGCGGGCTTCATTGAAATTATTTTTATTTAATCGCGTTTTAATGTTAAGTAGCTATTTTTTCAGAATGCAAATGGCAAAGAGCTCCGCGAGTTAAACGATTAAAAACTCAATTTTGATGAAAAAACCGAGTTTCTCGGGAAAACATTACAGTTTACACATAAAGGAAGATGGTACTGGCCGGTGTAACACATGCTAAGAAGAAACGTTGTACTTATTAATTGTCTGTGTTTTATGATTTGTTTACGTTTTTTTTTTTTTTTTTTTTTTTTTGTAGAATGAAAGCCTAAGTGTCCGAGCGGACAAAGCTAACTCACCGCATTTCGAAAAGCCGTTATGTCATTCGTCTCATGGACGAATCGGTGTAATTCTCGCTTAGTCTTCCCACAGATTCTGAGTTGTCCTTGCGACTGCGCAACAATGATGACAAAGAAGTCCATATAAAATAAACAAATAAATAAAACGTAGACGCGTGGGAAAACGTTTACTATCTTACGATCATCTTCTCATAGGGCATGAAGATTTTTAAGCTAACATCGTACGTTCCTTTCTGCCTTTGCTGGGTAGCTGGTTTCCTCTATGTCAAGGTCCAGGTGTGTTAGTTGGCGAAACGAAATTCTCGCTACTGTATAGAGAGTAGGGAAATTTTATTAATTGATAGCCTATTCTACTGCTTTCCAAAAACTTGTAGTAACCTGTGTGATTCTCAATCCACAGAAGAAATACTTAGCAGAATATTCTAGTGGCCGACTGGTTTTTTTGATTCGCAAATTAGTTGATCTCAAATGCAGTAATCTGGGGAGGTTTACCCTGCAACTCGGAAAATTTACTCTAAGAATTCATATAATGTTTCACATAGCAATGTTCAGCATTCAGAGAATTAAAAATATTTTTGAAAATATCTAAAGCGTCAGCTCAGATCAGTTAGGCATTAAAACTACTGTTATGGATTAGGAAATAAGCAGAAAAGATTTTGACGATGAATTTGTTTTTCTGACAATATACTGGAACAGCGGTTGGACGCTGAAAATGCCTCTCTAAAAAACAGACAGCGGATAAGCTCAGAATAATACAATGATATAATAACTGATTACACACAGCAGCGCTATTAGTTCTCAATTGCTAAACGCTGTTAAATTCTTACTTATTTCTTCAACTAGATGTGCCAGTGACGCATAATGAAAGCGTGATGCGATAACTCACGTGCGTTTAGAATAGGTTTATTTTCCCTCCTGCTTTTCAACATCCCTTGTAGAAACGTGTGGCGTCAGATTATCAGACAACAGGTCGACTCGGCGCCCGAGTTCACCTGTGCCCAGACATCGAGGGCGTCATGTGCAGAGAAAGCCCGACATCGTGGCACTGTAATGCTTCTAAGCGGGTACTTTTTTACTCATTTCGCATTTGGTTTTGTGGAGAAGCTCCTTTCGGGCGCCACGTGATCACCTGCAGGACGATGGGGCTTATTTTAATCGCAAAACTAGTTTTGATTGATCATCGACTGCATAAGTTAATGGAGAACTTTTTTTTAAGTTTAGGATTTTCATCTTAAGAGACAGTCCGGAATAATTTGCTTGGGGAAGACCCTCCTCACGCGTCGTCCTGTCTGTCGCCTTTGTACGAGACCAATTTATACTACTTCTAAAGCAGCCGAGTGTTTCGCGTGTTTCATCGAAAACATATCCACGCACGAGAGAGAGAGAGAACTATTAAATGTCTAGATTTGAAGCATGATTTATTTATTAAGAACTTTTATAAGTATATGAGGTACGCAAATTAAATAACAGGAGAATAACAATGGAACGCATCCCTAATTGTAATTAGATTGAACGACTGATGTAACGGATACTGAATAAAGAAAGTAGTGTACTATTTCATTTTCTTAAGATATCTTTAAGGGCGAATTTGCAGTGTGTGTGTGTATACGAAGCAAAAATTCCAAGCAAGACATTAACTTGCATGCAGGCTATTAAGAATAACAGCGAAAATTTTTATGACCTGAAAAAAAAAAAAATCAAAAACCAATTTTTGCGTGCGAGTTGTATGGGTCTAGTTAAAATATTTGCAACCAACAATCAAATTTTTGGATTAGTGTAGCAGCTGCAATTAATCAGGCAAACGATGATGAGCAGAGCCACCACGAATGGAGACATATTTCGGCAGCAGGCCACTGAATGTTTCTTGCATGAGATATTCGTATGTAGAAAAATCCACTTCATTTTTTAAAAATGCACACAACTTAGAAGTTAATTTTTTTTTCGGGGGTCAGAGGTTATAAAACGGCACTAATGGAAGCGAGATTTAAAAAGAAGAGTGATAATCGATCCAGAGCGAAGAAACAAAGCCAGGAAGTGGCAACAGAAGCCACGAAAGAATGTCGTCTAAACGGATATGCGATGGACAAATTTCTGAAAACAAGAGTCGCAATGATGTCAGTAAAGATGCTACGACAGCGAACAAAACATGCTCAATTCTGATGATCTACCCACAAACTGTACGTGTGATACAGATTATTCTAAGCGAGAGGGATATCAATTCTCCTCGTGGTAATTTCCTCACAAATCGCTCTCTTGAACTCATTGGAGGAGCGGTCAGTCAATCAACAAGATGCGGATTCGAATCCCGAAGAGTGCTTGGATGTTTGTGAAAGCCATTAGAGAGGAGAATGTACTTTACTATCCACGTCTGCTCTCTAGAACTAACCTTCATCTCATTTATGCACAGATTTATGCACAGGACTTATAACCTCTCGTAATTATTATTCGGAGAAAAACGATAATCCGGGCCATATCAAGACGGTTACTATCAAACGTTTATCAGAACAACTAAGTTATTCTATTATTCACGCATTTCTATGGCCTCAGTAAATGTTAAGCGAACATCCCTTGGAATGATTTTAGTTAACCATTTCATTATGCAGAGCTGATTACAAAAACATTCGTGAGATTTTATTTCCTTATGGCGCCATTTACTCTGCTTTAAAAAGCATGGCCTCGTAGTTTCATTTGCAATACGAATAAACACCTTTCATGTTCCGATGTCGCTGAATTTATTCAAAGTTAGGTATCTGCATCACATCACTACCCAAATATATTTTCCAACCATTGCAGTTGTCAAGACCTTTAACCTTTTGATCACGGTTCATGACCTCATTTCCAATTAGCGTTCTTCTCGCTTTCCTCTGTACTCTAGAAAATCGATGTCCTTTTCGCGATTGTAATTGCACTTAGAATATCAAATGTGACCGTGCTACAGCTTTAAACGAAGGTGCCTTCGGAAGTGGTACAGTTTCCTCCTTGAAACTCCGGGCTTTCATCCCACAAACTGTCAAATTGGCCAGAAAATCTACTAACAAAGATGCTGGCCTCATAGTAGAAGTGGCTTCCGCCGTAATTCCAAACTTTGAGCAATGAAAATTGTACCTACTTCATCCTCTTTATGCAGTTTTTATCTCGCTTGATGCAGGGTCCGCTATGATTATGCGACTGTGGGAACCCCAACCGGCTTGTCGCAGAGTCTGGCGTTAGGGGTAGAACAATTTTTTATGACTGTAGATGTATGTGTGTGTGTGTATTCACGGGGCCGGTCGTCTGCTTGTTCTGAGGGACGAAAAACCCCCTACCTCACCTTTCGTCGAAAGAGACCAGATAAAGGTTCCTCATATCGTGAACGGGAATCGAACCCAGGTCTTTCCCACCAAAAGGCTTCGTCTCTACCGACTGAGCTACGGACGGAGAAAATTGTACCTACCGAGATGCAAAATCGAATTGTAAATTAACCTCGATCAAATTCCACTGGCGATTTTGGCAAATCTTTTGCATCTCACAAATTTTGTTTGTGGTTGCTTTGCTTATAATTAACTGGCCGTCTTGTCTGTATGTAGTATTAGTTTTTTTTTTCTTTTTTTGCAGTATTAAAATTTACTTGTAACTTTGGTGGTAACAGTATTATCCATAATTTGCGATAATCTCACCCACGAAATGATGTGAACCTATAGTACCATGGATAAGTTGACATTGAGAGTTCCGAACAGTAATCCTATACGCAGCAGTCAAATATGGAACTTTTGTCAAGCCGGTTCAGGACTTCATTAAACAGGGCGGTGGTATTGGGAAAAGAAAATTGGCTACTACCTAAAGAACCCTAGTCTGTGGTGGAGTGGAGACGATATTCACTTAGCCAGCTAGACTAAGTTTACTTGAAGATCTTATTCTTTTTAATAGGTTTTCTTCACACAGGTTTAATAACATTAACACGTGAATATCCTTTTATGAATCCTTCATAAAATCGAATTGAATTCATTTTTTTTTCTCACATGAATTCCTTACTTATACTATAATAGTAAACGATTCAAGTGAAGCTATAATAAAGCGATGCTTTTCTACACTTCGCATGTTGAGAAGTGTAAAACTTGAGCACACTTTTTCAAGGCAGGCACATGACTGGACCTTTCGAGCTTTATCTGTTTATTGGACTTCGCAGTATCGACGGCAAGCCTGCTTTTATCAATATTATTACACCGTAAGTGTATCAAGACGGTCTTGAGGTCATGCGATCCCCAGAGGCGCTGAACCTGGGATGCAGGTTCACAAGTACCTCGGAAGAGGTACTTGTGAACCTGCCACAATTTAAAACCAATGGATTTATCGATCATTACTGACCTCGGAAAAAATAGATCACAGCTAATGGGGAAAAACTGTGGAGAGAGAGGAGTAAAAGTGTTTTCAGCGACAGAAGGTGGGCGCCCTTGCTGTGTATCACCTGTGGCTCCATTTCGTTTGAGGCTTAGTTTTAAGCGCCGACACATCGCTGGCACAAGGTCAGATTTTTCTCTGTTTTTTATCGCAAAGATTTCCAAATCCACTCCGCTGGGGAAAATCCCCATTGAAAGGATTAACGAAAGTTGACTTTTTTTTTCTATTGTGATACTACAGCGAAAACTAACAAACTTTAGATCGAAGGAATGGCTTGAAAAGGTCACGGTCCTTGACACCTTGCTCGTTCATCTTTCGTGTAATGATTTTTTTATTTTAATTCAATGAATGCGTTTCGCCAAACTTCTGAAAAGCGCTGCCCTTATCCACTGCAGCTTTCAAATTTGTTCTGAATGAATAATAAAAATACATCTCAGGAAGCAGATTTTAATTAAATTTGAAACAGAATTAGTGCTTTTTCATCGTTGGGTTTTAACTAATTACAATTAGCGAATGAATATTTCACATGGTAGTTATACGATCTAACGCTTTTTTATTTTTCTAGCGCTCCGTATTAGTTCAAAACTAGAACCAAACAGATAAGTCTACTAATTGAAGTCCTTAAGTAATGAATAATTGAAATCGCATTTCATGTTTCATTATTCACTGCTTGGGAACTTGTTTTATTTTATTTTATTTTTGGTTTTCTTGCAGAAGAACAATATAAAACTGGGAGAAAAATACGAAATACTTCACTCATTTAGTGTTCCTTATCAAATGACAATACATTTACAGAAGTGTGAGTAACAGCTGATTACTTACGTAATAAAAAATTAACGCATTAGATATCGAAAATCCACTGAACTTCTGTGTTTCTATTATATAACAAACTGCATCTGTGATGCGTGCTAGAGGGTCAAGTAAAACAAAGTCAAATAAACCATGCCTATTTCCAATAGTAAGTAAAACATCAGGACCGTCTTGTGTAAAATTAAATTGAGAGGTAAAATTATCTCAATCTATACTGAAAAGCAGTTTATAATATATATAAATAACGACAACGTCTCTGACGTTTGTTTCTCTGTTTCCATGGTAACAAGTTTGCGTGCGTTGGGCCAGCTGCTACGCAAGTCTCGCCACCCACAATGAAACGGTAGCGCAGTTCGTAGTTCAGGGATAAGATGCAAACAGAAAAGCCATTACAGAACATTCTGCGTTCGACTCGGCCTTAAGCCACAAATTTGTGGACCGCATTTTTCAGAATGAAATTGGAAATATTTCAGCTCAACGCGAGCTCGCCAAAGCTTTGGTGGCTTTGCTATATTTACCCGCACGAAAGCTATCGCGGCATTCTCCAGGTTTTCGTTCCGCCACGTCTGTGACCTTTATATGCTGTCGGAAAAAGCTACTGGGAATCAAATATGAATTCATACTCATCTGAAACACAAATCATTAAAAAGAATTCAAACTGCAAAAATGATATCTCCTCCAAAAGGCAGAATGTTTATTATGGGATTACAAAACAAATGAAGAAATTCTACAATGAATCAAAACCAGTCAGCTACAACACAACGACGACACAAGAAGAAATTAATGTAGTTCAACTCTACAGACACTTGCTGACATTCGCTTCTAAAATGAAATATGAAAATAAGAAAGCAAAAGAAAGAAAATGGAATGAGAACTGCGCAGGCCGTTTACTCCTCTCTCTCCTCCCAATATATATATATATATATATATATAAAATCCCAAATACTATGTTTTTAAAAATCATCTAGACGTATGTGCAGACTACGAGAGTTATGAAATTTAAATGAAAGTACTCGGTTATATTTCGAACTCTACCTGAAGCCAAAAAAATTTACTATTATCCTAATCTTCTATCCTAACCCAGCACTGCGTGCATAGTAATCAGGAAATGATTACATTCGATAGTCCTAAGTTTCCTCACCAGATGTCACTCTAAATGATTCATTTTGAAATTGCTACTGGTTTTCATACGATAGTTAAGTGTGTGAACCCCAATACACAGCACTTAACTATTTTTATTTTTACATACCAGCATTTATTCTGTGCCCCAGCGGGAATTAAATTTTGTGCAGTTAAAAGAATAATACACAGTTATTTAATCGAAAAACATACTGTCTGTATACAGCAATCCCTCGATTAATGCGCCCCCGATTTGTTCGCCATTTTTTTTCGATATCCAAATTCGATTAGTGTGCCTATATACATTTTAAAAATAAATCTTACAGATTTTAAAAATTTTCGATCGATAAATTTTTTATGGCTAACTATTTTAAAAAATCACTCGCCGGGATGAAATAATTTAGTTACCGATTTGAAACATTTTACAAAGTTATTTTTTAATAGCATACTACACTATTTCCATGTACACTATGTTCCAAATTTATGGCCACAATTGATGTCGTCTGCTTTACTTGGATTTTGCTGATCATATTTCGTGCAATTGTTTTCCTTACTTTTTTACTTTAAATTATTTTCCCAACCTTTAATCATGAGTAAAAGAATTAGTGAGCAAATACTAGAAGTGTGAAAATAATTCGAAAAGTAATCTGATTGGAAGAAAACTTGAAATAATAAAGAAAATGAACAAGGCGAGTCCAGAGCAAAGATAGGACAAGAACACAAAAATGGGTGAATCAACTGCTGAATACAAAGAGAAAGGTGAGGCTGCTTCAAGCTCATCATGCATGCACTCGAAATCAAAGTATTATAATGATTGAATTAGAGAGACGTATTTTTACATGGATCGAAGATTGTAACCAAAAATGGTTCCCGCTAAACACCGGCCTTGTTAAATCAAAAGCATCGTCTCTTTACCTGGAAAGAACGGGCTATCGACGATGGAAAAGAAGAATTCCACGTTAGTGCTGGGTGATTTGAGCGTTTCAGAAAGAGAAATAGTTTACATAACATTCTAATCACAGGCGAAGCTGCAATTGTGGATATCCAGAGATTTTAAAGAAAATTGTGTAAGAAGGGGACTATTGCGATCAACAAATATTTAATGTCGATGAAACCGGCCTCTCTTTTTTGGAAGCGAATGCCTTCCAAGACTTTTATAATCAAATCAGAGAAATCTCAGCCTGGTGATAAAGTCGCAAAGTCGAATGAAATTACTACTAGCAATATGGCAGCCTTTTGGAAGCACATTCTTCCACATTATGCAAATGATTTTAGAGGCTTTTCAAATGAATCTAAGTTAATTAAATCTCATTCTGAGAAGTTGAGTGATTCCGACCTGCTAAATTTAGATGCACAGCGAGAAGATCCCGAAGAATATGAAGAAAATGTAATCACTGATCGGCCCAAAGAGGTTTCAAAACAATTGGAAAATAGTTTTCGTACAATCGAAGTTTTTAAGCAGCAATGCTTAGAGGCTGACCCTGATGAAGAGAGAGAAGCGGTAAAATTTGTAGAAGAAGCAATAGGGCCATACCGTCGGTTGTATGAAAAAAAAGAAACAAAATGCCCGCCAAACTACGTTAACTCAGTTCTTTGTTAAGAAGCAGAATAATAAATTTATATTCTGAATATGTTTTATGGTCTTTCAGCTTCATGGTTTCCCTTTAACTAGGTCCTGAGACACCTTAATTCTTTTATTAAAAAATTAAGGATGAAAAAAGAAATCTGAGGAACGAATGATACATTTTCCCATAGGTTATTATATTTGATTAGTGCGTTTTCGATTAATGCGCCTGTTTTAAAGAACGCATTCGGTGCATTAATCGAGGGATTGCTGTATTTTATATAAATAAGAATATGTAAATACATTTAATGTAATTACATGTAATTAGATTTCTGTAAAACTGAGTTCCCCACAGTTTGTTTCCCATTATTATTCAAGATGCAGTGACTTTTCCGATGAACGATACACTGAGCTTCAAATTCGTTGATTCAATGTAAGCCGCTTGCCAATGGTTTCTTTTTCCTACACTCATAAAACGCAAGATTGTTGAGAATTCTTAAAACGGCATAAAAGCTGGTATGCCTATCTCTACACTGAATGTTCAAAACCAGACGACTCACCACAAATTGGATGTTCGGCGACTACGGCAATTAGGGTTGCCAGCTCTCCGGGAATAATAAAATTGACAGGCTACAAAAATTAAGTGAACTATTACTTACCAATAGTTGTGCTAATTTCTGTACTCTAAAATACTTTGCTAATAAAGTTACTGAAAATCGCGTGATCTTTGTCTTTTGTAATCATTTGTGCTTTGGCACGCTTATCAACTACTGTCGCACAGATGTACTGCACATGCCTTTCAGACCGTGACAGTGAAGCGTCAGATTCTGTACAGTGTACGTGTATTGTGTATGTATGCGTACTAAAATTAATTTACGCATTATTTATGACGGATACAATGCGGAAAAATAAGAATTTATAGATAAGACTTCACTGCAACTTGCAACTGTATCTTGCATGTATTTAAGTTGTTGATTTATTTGAAATTATCCATTATCCCGTTTACTTTTATTATATTTCTCTTTTGCGTGTGTGTGTGTGTGGTTTGGCAGCCCTAACGGCAATACTTTCCATCTTATCCTCGAGGTCATTTACAGTCAGAAGTACCTCAGAAATATGGCTCTCAACCATTATTAAAGTTTGGCTAATCGAAATATGCAGTATGAGGAGCCACCAAGTGATGATGCGTGCTCGTGGACAAGAAAGAAGACCATTAACTCTGTCACCTATCAAACATCGTTGTCTCACATATTCGGTGATTATTGAGAATACCTGGGAACAGATCCTTTCTAATTTTCCATGAAGAATACGCAGATATGCGTTTTGTGATGGCAACCGCACTGCTGCAAATGAGAAATATTGGAAACGATGAAAAATGAGTTAGAACTGTGGTCAGCAATGTTCGACGATAGTTATGAGAGCCAGTCGGATTTATTTTAGCTTTTTGTCGTCTTGCATTCGTCTAGTTCTGCAAAACGTGAGTGAGGGTGAAAACATTCACTGACGCAGTATAATTCATTTGTTAGCGTCCCAAGAATTTCACCCCGCAGAACAGCATGCGAAAAATTACAAGGACTGAGTCAGTACCATAACGTACAATTTGGAAATCTTCTGTAGGAGATGTTCTAGATTCTACTTTCATTCTGATGCGCCTCCCCCTCTCCACTTGTATGAGTACATTTTGTTAACCAACGAAAACAAGTTACTTGCAATGGCGCCAACCATATTAGAAGTTCGCATGTTTGGGATTATCACAGTTCACAAGGAAGAACAGTGTAAGGTAATACAACCACAGCTTTTAAACTGAATGAATCGCTTAGAGGCCGAGGAAGGGTTGTCTGTATCTTTCAGACACAGATGGTGAACACTGCTATGTTCGTTTCTATTAGCAGCAAGAACCAAAACTTTAAATACTTCCTATTCAAATAAATGTGTCTTTCATGTTGTTCCATAATATAAAACGCAGTCGAATGCATTTTGAGTATCTTCACGACCTCTCAGTGAAGGTTAATCTACAAGTATTCATCTCTGCATACGTGAGCGGATTCCCAATACTGAAGTCTCACAAGTTATCCTGCGACTATAAGACTATCGGCATCAAGCTAGTATTTAGTGAATGAAAACAATTTAATAAAAATTATATTTATTTAGGATGACACGCATCAGCTCTTTGTTTTCATATAGCACGTAAAAATGTGTAATTTGTAGAATAATCGGTGCAAAGAACTGGCATTTTTTAAAAATATTTCACTCCCATCAAGAGGCCACAAGACCCGCTACTAAGCAGTGTGTGGGCCGAAAACTAAAGGTTGAAGTCTTTGGGGAAATGCTATATGGGAAAGGCTGTTCCAAAGAACTGCCGCAGATGGAATGGGAGATGAATGCAAGCAGCTCGTTCTGGGAATCCAACAGCAGAACAATATAACTGTACAGCGTTCTTTTGCAGTCGAACCACAGAAACAACCGGTTCATGGGCAGCTGTTGCACGCTAATATTTATAATGTCCTATTAAACACCACGATAATAAGTTTCTTTTTGGCACAGACTCATTACTTTGCGGACTAATATAAAGATTACATGAGCGCGTACCAACCGTTCGCCAGATACAGTTGCGTCTCAAATGAAAACCATGCGAAAGGTTTTCATTTGTGTGGATATGAAAAATAACCCGACTGTAGCATGGTTACGTGTGCTGAATAAATAAGATTATGCGAAGTTTTATTCTTTACCACTGCATAAGCTTGACAATTTTTCTCACCAGCATAAGAGATTCCATCACTAATACTGATTTTTAAGAATACGTTCATAAAGGATTTTGTGAATTACCGAATTCTACATGATGGCAAAGTCTTATTGATATTTTAAAAGGAATCTATAAATTATAGTTGCTGTTTAATGCATTTTATATTTTGGAACTAAGCTGTTACTAAAAATGATATTTTTGTCATCAAATCAATAGTTTGCATCAACGGATTTCTTCCATCTTAATCCCGCTGGTGCCCTACATTAAAGTGCTGAAAAATAGTGGGGATTAATACAAGAAGATAGAAAAAGGGGCTTAATCTTATCTTATTTATTAAGATAAAATAGTGTACTTCTAGAGAAAGTCGAACCCTATATTTGGGAGAGGAAGTTTTCGATAAACCAAATGAAGTTTCCTTTAAGAACTATTGTAATGAAGATGGGGGTGGAATTAAGTTTTTGTTCTTAAGCGCATTATTCACTGGCTTCATAGTTTCTGAATAAGAACCTTAAGAACAGATACTTTATTTAATACTCTCTCCTGCCGCCAAGAGGACTGTGGGTTCGGAAAAAAAAAGGAAAAGCTCTAACCAAATCGAGTCACATTAGTGTGGGAATAAAAAAAATCAACATGAACTGTAATTTTGTGAAATAAAACTTCCGCAGGGTCTCTTATACGAAGGTAGTCTGAAAAGTTCTCGGCCTAACAATGAAAAAACGAATTTATAATTTCAAAGATCTTTTTATGTTTCCACGTAATCTCCCTCAAGACTAATACATTTATTCCATCGGCATTATCCCGTCCGTATAGTGGTTCTCAGTAAGATCAGGAAAATACCCCTCTACACTGCAATCACCTCTTGATTCGAAGAAAAAAGCTGACAAGCGAGGAAGAGTTTTTAGTTTTTGGAAGAGATAGAACTCAGAGGGAGCCAAATCTGGGGAATAGGGTGCATGTTCCAACAATTCACAGTGCAGATCCCTTAATTTTCCCATTGCCTTTGTGGGCAGGTGGATTATCCTGATGAAAGATGATTTTTTTTTCATCTGCAAACCGGGTCTTTTCTCACGATGTTTTTCGTCTAGTCTGGTTAAAAGATCGGAATAATATTCCCCGGTTATTGTTTTACCCTTTTAAAGATAATTAATAAACAAAATGCCTTTAGCATCCCAAAACACCGATGCCATGACTTGGTCTTCTTTGGCAATGAACAACCGGCTTCTGTTCACTGTTTTGACTGCTGTTTGGATTCTGGTGTGTAATGGTGAATCCAAGTCTCATCCTTAGTAATAAATCGACGCACAAAATCAGTTTTATTCTTGTTAAAATGCTCCAAGCACTGTTCAGAGATTTTCAGGCGAGTGCGTTTTTTAACTGCTGTGAGCAAGCGCGACACCCATCTTGCGCAAAGCTTTTTCATTTGTAATTCTTAATGCAAAATATATCCTACACGTTCTTTTGAAATACCTATAATCTCAACAGTTTCACGCGCTTTGACTCGCCGGTCATCCAATACCATATCGTGCACTTGATCAATTATTTCTAGTGTTGTTACACTTTTTGGATGTCCTTCACTTGGATCATCTTCAAGGCTGGTACGGCCACGTTTAAACTCGGCAGTCCATTTCTTAATTGTCAAAAACGAAGGAGAAGAGTGTCTTTAAAGTTTTATGAACTTCGAATGAATTTCTTTCGGCGTTAGACCTTCTTTTACAAAGAATTTTATAACCGCACAATATTCGATTTTATCCATTTCAAGGGATACAACACTTTTGCTTCAGAGAGCTGTATAAAACAAACTACTTGAAAGAATGACTTGCAATTTCACATGGATGTTTATGACAGATGTACCAAACAAACATTGTAGTCTGTATCCCTCGAAACGGAAGAAATGGTCGAGGCCCGAGAACTTTTCAGACTACGGTCGTATATGCAATGATGAACAGTAGTTTCAGTCATTCCTTCTACTCTTCAGTTTTGAAGAATTTGAGAAACGTTTAGTGACCATTTCTGCACAGAACTGTTTTTCTCTGATTCTTGATAATAATGGAATACGACTCTCTCTAATCTGATTGGTTTCATTTCAATTCGCTATTTATTTCCCCGAATTACTTTTCGAATCACATTTAAACACCTGTCAATTTGTTCTTCCTTCTGTTTGATAACTGAGGTCTCTACACTATAAAGAAACACGCACCACTAAGCTGTATATTTTACGTTCTTTGGAGATTTCCAAATATTTGTATATTGGAATGTTTTGATTGGTGGCCCTTTTTTTCGACGAATAGGGGGGGGGGGAAATCAGCATTCCTAACATTGCTATAAACAGGTGTCAATAAACCGAACGGTTTTTTTGGAAGGAATAGCAGCGATGAGTAAAATATCCAATAACGTAACTTTTTTTCTATTTTTTCTGAATAGATGGGGTGGGGGAAGATATCTATTAAAAGCAAATATATGTTCTCAAACACTGATTACGCAGATTTCCAAATGGAAAATCAGTTCTCCAATAATGGAGTGGTAGTCTCACGCCGTTAGATAAAATTCAACTTCCATCTAAAGATAATCACAAACATTGATGCCCACGGTGGGATTCGGACCCACAGCCTGTTGATGGGAGAGCGGATACTCTGTCCTTTAGTCCAACCGGTAGGTAGTTTCTTTAGAAGGTTTAGTAAGCGCCATTTTCTTTGCTTTTGTTGTCATTCTAAAAAGATCTTGGTGGTGAACGTTAAAATCATAAAAGAAAGTAAAAAAGAGAGATTATTATGACTACATACCACGTGGCATTTTTAAGATTTGGATAGGAAATATACTTTTCTGTTCCTAGTGTTATAAACTTTGCAACTTTAGTTAAATATGATAACATTCTGTTCTCCTCTATATAAATATTTTTTTGTTTACACCTCTCAAATTTTATGTGATGTTGACGATTTATCTAGAGACTCAAACTTCATCAGAAGTGATGCGTAGTATTCGTTTTTGACAAATCGTGCAATATTTTCCGACCTCTTCCTTCACTTCTTCCAAGATTACAAACAGAAGACAAAAAGGACAGTTTCTACAAACACATAACAATACTGAGGTCGACACATACTGCTAACTTTCTAGCCCTTTCAACAGTCACGCCGCCTATCGTTTTTATTTCTTGTTATATTTAATCAGGGGCGAATACTGGTCTTGAAATTCACGCTTGCTCTTGTTATCATTCAGGGAGTGAGAGGTGTGATTGAAGTCTGATTAGCGGAATAATGAATTACTGACCATTTTTAAAACTTTATATTTAGAAATTTATTTACATTTAATCATACATATACAATATTTATTTTACAAATGATATTCCGTCTTTTCAATTTAGCTACTTGAATACAAATTCTACCCTACGGTTCTTCTTTATGAACTGGTCAATAACATCGTCATAAAAAGTTGGTTGTAACTTAATTTTCCCAAGCAACACGCACACTTGTAAAGGCTGCTGAAGCTCACTAGCTAGAGCTACGTTGATTGCGTATGGCCTGGGTTTAAGTAAGAAGACGTGAAATGGCTATGGTCGCGCATGAAATCCCAGTGCTGCTGCGAGGATCTGTAAGCTCCTTCAACCGAGCAAGCCAAAGTAGCTTTGACTAGACGAGCAAGGATCGGTCTTCGATACACAACGCAAAGCTCAATTATTGCCGCGCAAGCTTAAGACGTCTTCTGTCTACAAAAATAAAAGCCTAAATGGAATGCTTATAAATGCATGCATTTATTAACAAATAAATATTACTTCTTTCTCAATTAATGAGCTTGCGCAGCAAGCATAGAGAATTCGCCACTGTATTTAATATTTTTTATCGCTAATAGGTTAAATACGGTACTTTCACATGATTGTCCAAATACATAACATTAAAATACATATTTTCCCTTAATGGCTTCATAAAAAACACATGCGTTATTTGGGGAAAATCGGTACATGTTATGGGAAAATAGTTATAATTTTAATTATATGAAGAGCCAAAGGCTTCAATTCGGCGACCTAAACTTATTTAAGTTAAGGGATATTACATCCCATGTTGTTTCTTAGCCGAATAAGAAACTCAAATAGTTTCATGCCGAATATAGTAAATATATAAAGTTCGGCGAGTCCAAGCGTGTGCAAATACCTGCACTCCTTAAAGGGTCAGTTGCTGCAGTATCCAGGTATTTGCACACGCTTGGACTCGCCGAACTTTATATATTTACTATATTTGGCATGAAATAACATGGTGTTTCATAGCCGAATAATTATTCGGCTATGAAACAACATGGGATGTAATATCCCTTAACTTAAATAAGTTTATATGTCGCCGAATTGAAGCCTTTGGCTCTTCATATAATTAATAATTTATAAGGACACCTTCTTGGCAATTCTCATAGTAGGGTATATGAAAATTCTGTTTGCTATAAACGTGGTATTTCTAGGTCTACCTACTCACTGATGAGACCTCAATAAAGGTTGAAACCGGTCTGGGTAGTGACCTTCTCTCACTCATAATGTAGAACAGTAATACAGCTCCTAGGAACTAAGTTCACATTATGGAGAAATATCAAGAATAGTGATCGGAGCTTGCTCCACCCTTACCATGAGTTGCCTCAGTGTTGCACTCTCTAAAGGGTCAGTTGTAACACTATCCAGGTATTGGTTTACGCTTGGACTCGCCGAACTTTATATATTTACTATATTCGGCATGAAACTCTTTGAGTTTCTTATTTGGCTAAGAAACAATATGGGATGTAATATCCCTTAACTTAAATAAGTTGTAATTTTAGTTCTCAGTATTTGTACATTATTAGATACAGCTGAACATTTTCAGACCTAAAATTTCGCAAATCTATTGTGACACATGAAAAACTTCCTTTCTGTTTCATCACTTCACACGTTTCGCCAAATTAAAATGAGAAAACAAAGAAAAATAAAATAAAAAATAAAAATATCAATCGTCCAATTGATGGGAGCTGCTTAAGGCTGTATACTCCCATTGGGATGTAAAAGGCGTATACAGCCTTAAGCAGCTTTTGGAAATCGGGGCAAATGGTCTCCATTCTTAGCCTCCGAAGCTAGATGAACTCATGGTACCGATTTTGAAGATTTCAAAGCGAGGACAAGGCATAAAAAAAAAAAAAAAGCTGGCCATCCATCTCGTGGTCCTAAACCCTAAACGATGTTATGTCTAAAATAGAGTTCTATGGTCAATTTTCGATTAAAAACTCCAGCTTCTGGGAGAAGAAACACCACTTGCACACGCCTTTGGCGTGTGCAAGTGCTGTTTCTTCTCCCAGAAAGTATACTCCAAGATATAATGGTTTTACTTCTGGTGATCCATCGGCATGAACTCAGAAGCATTACCACAAAGCGATGCAAGCATAAATAAGTTCAAAAAAAAAATCTAGATGTATTCATTACATCGAGAAAAATTTCGTATGAAAAGGATCCAAACAACTTTTTATGTATAATCTACCAGCGCGAAGATTCACATTTTTTTTGCTGTCCAGTATTCGTTTATTAATGAACTAGTTAAATATAAGAGACTAATATTTGCGTAGAAAGATTTTTAGTTATTATGTTTCCACACATATCCGTTTTGTCAAATTACTTAAGTTGAAGAAAGAAAAAAATAAATGAAGTTATTATTTTGTTATAATTTAACGCCTCTTTATTGTCCAAAAGGTGCGTGATGAACTATTTTTAAAGCCAATATTAGAAATCAGTAAGCAGCTGGACTCTACCCTAATCATCGTGATTCCCTGAATTCACTCCTCCTGATGAACACTGTCCCCCCCCCCCCCACCACCACCACCATGTCGTATCTCTAACCCTCACTACTATTATCGGAAATGGTGCCAGTTTTACGTTTGAGGTTTTTGAGTTGTGGATTCCCCGTGTGGAAACACCTGCAACCCCCATCGGGCGCGTACCCTAGTGGCGGTTCGGGGAATGCTCGTCATAGTTTACTATGAAGGGTAGGAGGGAAATAAAATACCTCCCGCGGACCAACAGGATAGCACTTCCCTCACAGGCCGGTCTGGGGGCCTCGAAAGTGGCAGCCCCACCACCAGACTAGGGTGCTGAAGGCTAATCCCCTGCACACCTTAAAATTTCACCCATTAAAAGAAATAACAAAGAGATAGCCGAACTGCCTAAATGGTTAACGACAAAGCGAGGAAAAAGGTACATGAGATACGGAACATGGAACGTTAAAAAGTCTACATGGAAAAGAAAACGAATTAATAGATGAACTTAAAAACGTTCTGAGGACGGTCACAAGACCGAAACGGTTCCACACCCCGTTAACCCTGCCCCAGTTGCCACATAAGTTTACCCTTCCTCCCCCTCCCCCCCACAAAAATGCGCCCTAATTCAAAATAATATATGTATACATTTATATATATATTATTAATATTAACCCGAGTTATCCAAACTTATTTTCCCGCGTCTAAACACACCCCCACGCTCCCTCCCTCCCTCTTCTCCCCCCATTTGTAAACAACCTTCAGCGAGATCATGGAAGTGGAAGACATCGTAGAATCAAAAAAGGTATGTACCAAAATTTTCCACCTCTTTTATTCTACCTTAATTGCCTTCTATACTGACCAATAATGCCCTAAATATATATACCCCTCTTGAGTATTGATAGCCAATGTATTTAAATAAGGGACACTCCTAAACAAAAACAGATTATAATAGCCGTAATTATTATAATAATAAATCTTTGCCTTAGAAATAATTTAGTAATAGCGAATACTATGTTCAAGCATAAAGAAATCCATAAGTTTACCAGGGAAGAGCCCAATAAAAACGAAAAATCTATAATCGACTACCATCATAAGCAGATCGTACTGGAAGTATACAAAAATGCAAGAGTCTATAGAGGTCCTGAAATAGGCAGTGACCACTACTTAGTATTGGAAACAATCCATAAAACAAAAGTTGAAAATTGTTGAAAAAAGTAGCAAGGAAATAAATGCTAAGATAAAGAACTTCAAACTAAAGAAAGTAGAAACAGCCATTGATTATAAAAGTAAAATAGAAGAGAAGATGAAAGAAGTAGAAAAAGATATATGAAGACCAAGATGTAGAAAGCCTATGGTACAGGTTCAAAAAAACACTTCTAGAAACAAGCAAAGAAATTTGTGGTGTATCATTAAATAATAAACAGAAATATAAAACACCCTGGTGGACTGAAGAACTAAAAGAAAAAATTAAAAAGAAAAAGCAATTATGGAAGAGATATATAACATCAAAGCTGCAGCTTGATAGAGAACTATACAACAACCAAAGAAATAAAGTTAAAACCTTAGCGAAAGAAGAGAAAAGAAAATGCTGGGAAGACTTCGGACATACTTTAGAACAAAATTTTAAAGGAAACCAAAAACCCTTCTATAATGTTTTAAGAAGAATGAGTCAGAGAAAGAATGCCCATAAAATTTATCAAAAATAAGGATGGAAAGTTACTCACAAATTCCGAAGACATCATGGAAAGATGGAAACAGTACTTCCAAGAATTATTGGAAGATGCAGGACATGGAAAAAATAGAACCCTAAGAGCAAGACACACAAGCAAAATAGAAGATCAGAGTGAACAAATTCATGCAAATGAACTGTTATTACATTACATTAGCTAGGCGCTATCAGCCCGGGGGGACATTTGGCCTCAAGCACCACATGTTGCCACTGGGCACGGTCCTCTGCGACTGTCTGCCACGTTCTAGTCTCCAGCCCAACAGCCTGCAGGTCTTCCTTCTCCTGATCCGCCCATCTCTTTCTGGGTCTCCCTGATCGGGGTCGGGCCTCCCACACTTGTCTCACAGTCCTTTCGGGGCCCATACGGTACAGGTACCCCAGCTACTGAAGACACCGGGCTCGGCGCTCCACCAAGACGTCTGCCGAGTTGTATAAAGCGTGTATGGCAGCATTGGACCGCCTCCTCCAGACTCCGTCTGCCATTACCCCTCCATAGATACATCGTCGCATCTTGTTCTCGAATACTCTCAGGTGATCGGCTTGTCTCGTCGTGAGAGTCCAAGCTTCAGCACCGTAAAGGAGAACCGGCCTGATCAGAGTCTTGTATAGTCCCACCTTTGTAGTCCAAGACAGCAAGCGCGAGGCGAAAAGGGGACGCACCTGATAATAGGCCACATTCGCAGCATTTACCCGTTCTGGACATCAGCTTCAACTTTGTGGTCTTCAGTCACGAAAGAACCCAAGTACCTAAATACCTTCACCCTCTCAAACTGTGCAGCTCCCTCTGGATCTTGAGCAGCATTGCGACTCATAAAAAGGTATTTTGTCTTCTCGGCATTTATTTTCAGGCCAACGTCGTCTGCAGCTTCTTCAATAGCAGTAACCAATGCCACCGCGTTGTCCCGTTGATGCGCCATAACGTTCAAGTCGTCAGCGTAGCCAAGAATCCTAACTTGCACCCCCATATCGACTCCACCTGCCACTTGCTGTGTGTTTCTAATTACTTTTTCCAACACTAGATTGAAGAGAATCGGAGAAAGCCCATCACCCTGCTTCACACCGGTCTGTACTTGAAACGGGTCCGACAGATCACCTTCTGCTTTCACTCTTGCTCTCGAACCAGCTACGCACACCTGCACCATTTTTCGGAGTTTTCGAGGAATTCCCATCTCTTCTAACACCTGCCATATTTTTGGACGTATTATTGAGATATGGGCTTTAGAAAAGTCTATGAAAATATTATGAACTTCCCGGTTATATTCCCAGTACTTTTCAAAAACTTGGTGCAGCGTGAAGAGTTGGTCTATTGTAGAACGGTTCCTCCTGAAGCCCGTCTGGTAGTCACCAAGGCACTACCAGACGGGCTTCATATGCACTCTTCTACATATGGTGTGAGGCGTATTAGCATGATGTTAGACAGCACCTTGTAGCCAGTCGACAGCAGTGAGATGCCCCTATAGTTGCCGCATTGAGTCTCATCTCCTTTCTTATATACTGGGGTGATCAGCGACTCCTTCCAATCGTCCGGCAGCCGTCTTCTCACCAGATCATCAAGATGAGCCGGTGCAGATGCTCCAGCAGGACGTCCCCACCATTCTTCAGGAGCTCCGCCGGTATGCAGTCCACTCCTGGAGCCTTATTATTTTTCAGCATGCGGATAGCACGAGTAATCTCACTAAATGTTGGCTCTTCAATAAATGGTTCAGCAGTTTGATAAGGAGTATAATCCTCCGATATTGACGTTCCAGCATTGACATTCAGCAAGTTCGCAAAATATCTACGCCACCGAGCGAGAGTATCTTTTGAGTTTGTTAATAGATTTCCACTCTCATCTCTTATGGTTGCCGCTTGTGTATGGGCACCTCGCATGGCTTTGATCGTCCGGTACATCTCCCGTCCATTATTCGTCACCCTATTTTCCTCTATACTAGCCACTTTCTCATTAAGATACTTCCGCTTTTCCCTGCGTAGACATGTATTCACCACTCTTCTCACTCTCTCATATGCAGCTTTCTTCCTGCTATCCGCTAGGTAGTTCAATAGTGCTTCCCTTCGTTTCGCTACAGCTTCTTCACACTGTCTATTAAACCATGCTTTTCTCCTCCTCTTTCTCTTTCCCACAGTTCTCTAGGCAGCTAACGCGACCATATTTTTGATGGTGTCCCACATCCCATCCGGATCAATCTCCTCCTCCTCCTGTAACTCCCCAAAACGATTCTGCAACTATAACTGGAAAGCCCGCTTGCCTTCCGCTCTTTTCAACTTGTCCAGGTCCCCTGCCGATCGTATGGTAAGACACGCGGGCTTCTGAACTGCAATTCTATGCCTGAAATCGTAGCTACCAGATAGTGGTCGCTCTCGCCATCTGCTCCTCTGAAACCAGCTGTGTTGAGGTCGATACAGTAGTACATGGTCTATTTGGATAGCTGTTCTACCATCCGGCGATCTCCAGGTCTATTTGTGGACGTCTTTATGCGCAAACATAGTGCTCTTTACAAAGCATCCCGTAGCGGCGGCAAAACTCGCAAGTCGGATCCCGTTATCATTGCACTCCTCATGTAGGCTCTCACTACCCACGAAAGGACGCCACACACGCTCTCTCCCCAGCTTCGCGTTGAAATTTCCCATATATATGGGAGATTTCAACTGGATGAAATCTCCCACCACCAATGAACTGTTAGCAGCAATAAATAAAATAAAACTGGTCAAATCAGCAGGCCATGACCAAATAACACCAGAAATGGTAAAGAACGAAAGCAATAAAATTTCTTTTACACCTATTCAATGTTGTATGGAAAAAGAAAATTATTCCCAAAGACTGGAAAGTAGCTATAATCATCCCTATATTTAAGAAAGGAGACAACCGTAAATGTGGAAGCCATAGAGAAATTTCGCTTTTAAGCGTTCCAGGAAAATTATATGTCCGTATTTTAGAAGCGAGACTTAGGAATCAAATGGAGGATACACTGGATGAAATGAAATGCAATATGGCTTTCGAAAAACTAGAAGCACGCAGGGTCTTATCTTCAGTCTTAGGCAAATATCAGAGAAAACATTGGAATATGGAAAAGAACCACATTCATGTTTTATAGATTTTGAGAAGGCCTTTGACCTAGTTCCCAGACACTTAATATGGCAAACATTAAAGAAAAACAAGATAACTTAATAGCAGCCATACAAAGCCTCTACAAAAGTAACAAAAATTCTGTAAGAACCTGTAATAATAGATCAAAAGAATTTGAAACAAATGTAGGAGTGAGGCAAGGCTGTATCCTCAGCCCTCTTCTCTTCATCGTAGTAATGGATGAACTTTTAAAGGCATGCCAAACAAAAACAAAAAAGTTCCACCTAGGATACAGGAAACTGAAAGAAACCAGGATTTCTCACATGGCTTTTGCAGATGATGTAGTGATTCTAGCAAATGCAGCTGAAGATCTGCAGTGCACTATCAACATTTGGTATGAAGAAACAAAGAAAAGGAATATGACCATAAATATAAACAAAACAATGATCATATCTAGAAACCAACAAAAACACATAATAAAATTAGAGAATCATCAACTGGAACAAGTCCACTCCTTTAAATACTTGGGATCATATATACAAGAAGATGTAGACTAGACACAGAAATTAACAACAGGATAAGAGGGGGAACAAAGCTATTCTATGCAATGAAAGGCCCACTCCTAGATAAGAAAGAAGTCACCCAGAATACCAAAATGGCAGTGTACCGTTCAGTGTTTCTACCAACATTAACATACAGTTGTGAGTCTTGGTGTTTAACAACAAGAAACAAATAAACTACAAATAATCTGAAAATCTCTTTGGCAAAATCTTGACGCTTAGAAGCATAAGAGAGCATAGACGAAGAAGAGTTGTGGATTAAAAACCCAACTATACCAAAGATCGAGACCAACTCAGGATTTGGCGTGTGAGGAGGGGGGGGGGGAGAAGATTTTCTTTCTTGTTGGAGAGAGAGAGAAGAATCGCATCCCTCTGACCAACTTCCTTACTCCAATCTGACGTTATGGAAGTCACCTTATAGTAACCTTCACAATTATTTTTAGTACAACACTGAATGTTTTTCAAAATTATAAAATGTGGTTTTATTTTCTTAATAAACCGTACTTTGTGTAATTTTCAGTTTCTTTAATGTTTTGGAATACTTGGTGCTGGTTATAGCTTCCAAGAACTTCAGATTGGCGTTTGAAATAATGGTGGAAGTTTGTTCTACAAAACAGAGGCATGGAAGGCGAATAATTAAGAATGGTTAGCAGCGTGAGGTCAAAATTGAACTGCGAATGGATGGCTTTTAATTTCCTTCTGAGATTTTAATATGCTTTGAATAGGGAGTACAAATTAGATGCCGTTCTGGTAAAAAAAAGACACGGAAGCATTTACGAAAGAGGAATTGTGGGTTTGATTAGGACCGAGGGTTTACAGGTCATAATTTGACCGCTCCCTGCTAAACAGAGTCGAGGATGTTTAAGGTGGTATTCCATAAATGAGTGGTGAATTTGTACAAATATTTTTTTAATTTTTTGGGGGGGGTTGGAGGGGAAGGCTATCCTTTTGGAAGATTAAACAGCTATAAGGCGAATTCGATTATGCAGATAGATTAGATTATCTTATTTTCAAAAGGGACATCGCTCTATTTGTGGAAGACGGGGTTGACGAAGTAAGATGGGGAGGTTTTTCTTTTTTTTTCCGGAGAAACAACAAGGTATGATTGAAAGTACGTTATCCTCTTCCATTCGGCAACAGTGGGGATTAGTACTTAAGGAGCTGGTTTAAGCGATTCTTGAATTTATACTTGTTTGTGCAGTGCAAACCTTCTAATAAAAGAAGTGAAGGGTAAAAGAAGCTACAGACTAGCTCATATCCACTGAGAAAATTAAAAAGATAGGCGAAAAACTGCGGTCTAAGGTGCTGTGTAATTGGTAGAGTAGTTAGAATTAAACAAAGCAAGCAGTGTGAAGCAATTAAGGTTTTGCGGCAAGCACATTCTTTCCAGTTTGATAACTTGGCGAATGTTTTGGTCAAGGGGTATGTTTGAGGAGGGGAGGGGGAAATCCCTGAAACTTATGGGCGAGATTGCTAACTTATCATTTTTAGTCCAGAAGCCTTTGTAACATTTCCTCGAGGTTTAGACGAGGTTCGAATACTCGTGTTTACAAACAAAGAGCGAATATTTTGAGAGCTGGTGAAGCCGGTAAGGGGAACATATTCTGAACTTCAATCCGTTTTTTTTTTGTTGCTTCAAGTCCGCAGTGGGCGAGACAGTTGTTTCGCGCCTGCGATGAAAACGATCCAAGCTGCACATGTTTAGCTTTCCGCATGAATGTGTCATGGTAACTATTACAAACAAATAAACAGAACGATTTGGCATATTTCAAATGCGGCAACCACTTGCGTCAGAACTCTCATAAATTACTCTTAGTTTTGTTATTACTTGGCGTCTCCGTGGAGTGAAGGCCTCACCCATTACGGGATCAGCTCCACGCACGGATGAATGTTTTTTCCCCTCTGGAGTTACCTGCTGAAATAACTCGCTTAATAAAAATTTAATATTACTAAAGCCACACCCCCTTTAAGAAAAAAATGGCCTTTCTACAAAATGAAAATACTCAAAAAATCTTCCCTGATTAACCTTAAAATGGTTAACCTATTGTTATTATTATTAAGAAAGACCTCCAGGGAGTCAGGGACTCATTGAGGGAGGGCATATACTACGCACACCAGCTATCATACTTATTCTTGAATTCATTCACACTGCTTGCACTCACAACATCCAAAGGTAATCCATTGCAATCACGCACCACCCTCTGAGAGAAAAATCTAGCCCTCACACCCTTCTTGGCGACCTTCATTCTCAATTTCTATTAATGCCTTTGTGTCCTTTCCCCACCCTCCATAAAATGAAAAATTCCAACGCCTGCAATCCTCTATAACCCTTTCAGAAGTTTGTAAGTCTCAATCATACCATCCCTCTTTCTACTGTTTGCTAGTGTCTGCAGTCTACAAATTCCCAATCCGTCTTCATAATCAGTATTCCACAATCCTGATATCATTTTTAACAATCTCCTTTGCACGCTCTCCACTATATCAGAATCACAACGGAAACCAGGAGACCAGACCTGCACACAATAGTCCAAGTGAGGTCTTATCAAGGCCTTGTAAAGAGAAAAATCACATCCTTATCTTTACATGCGAACGTTGGTTTGAGCATTGCAATTATCTTTTGAGTTGTATTTGCAATCTTTGCCACATGGCCCTGAACTTCAACTTCCTATCTATTAACACTCCAAGATCCTAGCCTCATCAGTTTCTTCTATCCCAATCCCACCAATATAATACGACATTGGATATCTAATTACGCTGAAGTGAATGACTTTATATTTACTACCTTTTAACTGACACCCATTTTCCCATGCACGCAATTCCATCCTATTGAACTCATTCTGCAAAGACTGCATATCAGCAGCATTCCTGATTACCCTACCTATCTTTGCATCATCAGCAAATAGCTGTACGTCGTCTGTCAAATCCTTCCCAATTTCATGAATGTACAGAGTGAATAATAGTAGACCAAGGACTGATCATTGTGATATACCACTGGTTATTTTTTATTTATTTATTTTTTTATTAATCTTTGTACTGGTTATGGGCAGTACTACGCTTACATCACGTCCAGACATCTCGTCCAGACTTGATATAGGCCTAAGTCTTTACAAGTGTTTTACCCTATTCCTGTTCGAGTATCATAGTAGTCATTCTCTGGTGGCAACGCCATGCCACCCGTGTGCCCTGTAGGGCACTCAAGGAAAGAACTTTTATATCCTTTTGCGTAATCCCAAGCTGTTTTAAGTCTTTATAACTATCTGCACTCCATACGCCATGTAAAAAGATGGTGGCGCTGGTAAACCTCTGAGTTTCCCCATGCTCCTCCCGTACCTTACTAACTAGATCTTGGTTATTTTTATAATAATTTACTTTATTATTATGGCTACAGGCTAGTGGGCGCCCTGTTCCCACCACCTGGGCATCAACTACCCAAACTTCACCATCTCTTTTAATCACTACGTCTGGCCTACGCAAACCCGCGGAGGTCCTATAATGTGGTTCCACCGCAGTCTCCCAACTTTTGTTCTTAAAGCGGTTGTTCAGAATGAAGACCAGGGCATCATGCCTCCGCACACGGACCCCACGGGTGCGGAAGCAACAGTGGGCTATATGAGACAATGTCTCACTGTAGTGGCCGCCAGTCCTAGTTGGAGTCATCACAACCCCATCGAGCTATGCGGGCTCGAGGAGGCAGGGCATTGATCCTCGTCCTGATAAGGTCAATATACTCGACCCCAGGGAGGCGTCTGGTGCCATCCCTTACCCAATCATGCTGGGGAGGTACCAGATATGACTCTTTTAAAGGAGCACCATCTACAGAACAGTGCAACAGAGATGCCCATCTCTTGTGTTCTGCGGGTGCTGACTCGATTAAAGTACCTTGATAATGGGACCAGCCTTCAGCCCGCCTAAAGTCTTCTTGTATTAATGGGCTATAGAAAGCCTCTCTGCAGATGGGGGAAGAAGATAGTTCTAACTGCGCGATTCTTGACACCTGCAGGATCAGCCATCTAAGTGATGGAACCCCCAGCCCACCATCCTTTACCATTGCATGGAAATATGCAGTAGGAGTGTCAGGCTGCAGTCGGAGCCATGCTCTCACGGCTGAACGGATAGCCCTGTCCGTTCTGGACAGTACCGAGATATATGTCCTACCAAACACCAACTTGTGGTAAAAGCGAGGTAGAAGATAGTGGGAAAGGAGAAACAGTCTTTGCTGGGGCTTGAGAGGAGCTTTCCTCAAAGAAGCGATCTCAGCTTCCAGGATAGAAGGGACAGAAGACCTTCCCTTTGGGGTGAACATGATACCGAGGTATCTCCACTCTTCCAGGATGGTGGAAGTTTGCAACAGCCTCCCGTGCAGGGAAACTCTATAGTCTCGACCTTCAGCTTCTTGTCACGACCAGAGGGGACAAGAGCTAAAGAGCAGGACTTCTCTACATTAATAGAAAGACCTCGAATAGAGAAGAAGTCAACTGCCCGGTCAAGGCGTTCCTGCAAGCCTATCTTAGAAGAGGCTATGAGAAAACAGGATCGTCCACAAAGGTCATAGCATTAAAGGAAGAAGCGCCTATATGGCTAGGAAGAGAATGAAGAAACTCATCTATGACAGTTAAAGAAAAGGGGAGATAAAGGATCACCCTGGCGAACACCCCGCACTGCGGGAATCGAAGTTACACGGGATCCTGTAGTGATAGTGATGGAGCTACCCAAGTATAGCTCCATAACATGGGAAAGAAAGGGTTCTGGACATCCAGCAATAGACAGCGCTCGAAGGAGAGCAGGAAGGGAGACGCTATCAAAGGCCTTTTGGAGGTCCAGCGACGCCATGTATAGAGGCTTAAGGTGGCGTCGGGAATCAGAGAGAAGAGAAGAGAAGAAAAAAGATATTTATTCTCGGCACAGCCGTCCGAAGGGACAAAAGCTCTCTGTCTATAATCATGTTATGTATGTTGCTGAAGTAGTTTAACTAAGAGTTTATGATAGAGTCCAAGTATCACAGGGGAGATGGTAATTGGTCTAAAGTCTGATGCACAGCTTGAAGTTTCTTTCTTCGGAATGAAGATAGTTCTTGAAGCACGTAGATATGGTGGTATTACTTTACTAGAATGGAGAATGTCCACTAAGTCTTGAAGAATCTTCAACGGCACCTTCCAAAGCCTAGATGCAGGTAAGCCATCAGATCCGGAGGCAGAGAAATTGAATGGAAGAGCTGCTTTAATCTCCTGGATGGAGACAGGCTGGTATATTGGAAGGGCAGGAATGGACCTCATTATCGTAGGTCGATCATCATAATCAGGGGAGTGTGGAGGTGGAGCAGAAAAGACTGTACTCCAGAATTTGACAAAATCATCATGTAAGTCTGCTAGAGGTGGAGAGGAAGCACCGTCAAGGATGGTTTTGGCACATTGCCCTCTATTCCTTTTATAGAGGGCTTGCATAGACTCTCTTCCTTTGCTTCCTATTTGACGAAGTCATTTTAGAATGAGACGTAGGCTGATGTTGACGAGGCATGAAGTGTTCAGAGAATTCAGCGTGGAGGTAGTCATTTAACTGATCTGTGATATTCATTCCCAGAAGGTGAGTCTGGATGAGATATTTAAGAATTTGATGGTTATATTCTGGAAGGGGAGGATCATCTAAAGATGTCAGTCTGAGAATCAAAGCCTCTTCTTCAACAGCAGGATGGTGGCTGGAAGATGGAGAGGCAGGGACAGGAGATATTACTTGTTCCTACCAGTGGTGGACGGGCTGCCAATTCTTGAACTAAGGCTTTGTACCTGGCTTTCCGTCCATGACACTTGATGGTATCCAAGGATCTTAATGGGAACGCCTTAAATAAAGCCTCATTGATTTTTTTTATCCCTCGAGCCGTCAACTCGATCTCATGAGTGGCGAGGATCTTTTCTTATTCGGTAGTCCAACGTGCTTTGACGCGCTCTGTTCTTATTGCAGTGTTGGCTTCGGGTGGATGTTTCGAGGTGCGATGCAAGCTAAGGCCAACTGCGGTAGAGAATGCACGATCGCAGACCTTACATATGAAGTGTCTGAGATTGGGAACTCCTTGACCGCCAGAACAAGCATGATGAGAACTTGAATAAATGGGTTGATGACAGTCTTTGCAGAGCTTTCTTTTAACTTTCTTCCTGAGGACGTCGCTGGGACGGGTGGCAGGATCATCTCCAAACAAGAAACAGACATCTGGATTCACACTCGACGAGTTTCCTGGCTCCGGCCTATAAGAGTCGGAGCCTTCATCTGATGAGTTATTGCAAGCGAGGAAACTTAACCCTACCAGGGCTGCTAACCCTGGAAGGGAGGAATAGCGTAGCAGGCCAGTCAGTCACCCGAAGGTGTCCAGAAATCGCCCTAGGAGGCCACCTACTGCCGCACTTGCGAAGTGTCTCAGGGGATGTGCAAAGCAAGACAACGCTTCGGATTCCCTTAAGTCTTGCAGAATCACTTCCCCGTATTACCATTTTTTTGATATGACAGTCAGCCACCCTCATAACCACGCTAATATTTTATAATCCAGACCAATATTCTCCAATTTAGGGAACAGTTTCCATTTTGTACTCTGTCAAAACCATTAGCAAAACTTATCGCCAATCTTTAGGTGGCAAACAATTTTCGTGGCACCGTGTGAGACAAGAGTGGCCTGCGGTGGCCTCGAAAATTCCTATGGGTTGCCTCTATAGTAGAGTTTCCAGATTGTCGAGTTCTCAGTCCAACTGCTTTAAATTGCCCGGACTGCGTAGCCAAATAACTAGCGTATTGCTTTCCAGGCTTGGATGTTTTTGATTGCCTTTAGGTCGGAGATGAACTTCTTCACAAAGTTTGAGACCACCGAGAGATCGCTTCGTTTATTTGGAGGACTCAAATGGCTTGAAAAGTGTCATGTTTTTCATGTTTCATGAAAAAGTTTGATCTCTGAAGTATGGCTTCCGGACTACGGAAAAAATACAAAAAATATATAAAATCAATAAAAAAATGGGAAAAAATACCTTTGTCTGTAGATTAAGAAAAAGCTTTCGTGGGTGGAAGTCTCATAAGAAATTCTGTAAGCAAGAAAATCTTATCCAGGTATTTTCACATAGAAACATCTTAATGTGATAATTAAAGGGATGAAGAATAATACATAAAAATAAAAATAAATACAAAAATATTCTTTATATTCACTCCAAGAAAGTAACGTTCTTGAAATGTACACATGTAGAAGAGGCACTTTCTTGTTATAGGGGTTTAAATTCAGCAAAATAATATCAACTAAATACGCGCCGTCTTTGTGGTGCGTCAAGTTCACACAAAGCGTAATATAACATTTTAATGTTTAAAGAATTTAAATATTTAAAAACATTAAGGAAATAGCAAAATTTGTTGCAGAAATTTTAAGACAACCCATAATCAATGCACACATTTTGAAGCTGATGCGACATGAAATTCAAATAACGATTTATTGATTTTTCACCTCCCTCTCCTCTCCCCCACAACGTGTATCATTTCTAGACACAAACCATACTAGCAGAGTGTCGATATGTCGAATTCAAACATTTTGGAACATATCGAAGTTTTTAAATTAACATTCATTCAAATAAAGTTGCCAATTTATAGACGAATTCGTTGGTTAGCGTCGGCTTTTATCAAGATGATGTTTTACACCAAAGAATGAGTATTTTGATTTCGCTTGTGAAGCCTTCGCTTGCAGTAATGCTCGCTAATCCCAATGGAAAAGATGCCGTCATCACCTCTGTAGATCGGGATCAACTCTTCGTGTGCAATGAATAAAATCATTACAGTAGGTCAGCGAACAACGCACATGCGCAGTGTCCAAGAGCGGGTGTTTCCCAACGCGAGGATGAGTCATCGCGCTTTTCTGAACGCGGGAAGAGCGTCATCCGAGGCTCGAGTTTTGGGAAAGATCTTCTAGCTTGTTGGCATCGGGAGGGTGAAGTGATCGAGAATGTGAAACAATTTGGAAAGAGAAAAGTCCTCTTGTGTGGTTTCTGCTTTCGAATTCGCATCGTTCAACCGAATGAGCAAAAAGGCTCTAGTTTCGCTATGGGAGTTTTGTTGGGATAAAAGTGCTTCTTTCCAAGGAATTTATCGATGTGGAATATACATGTGCACAAAGGTGGGTGCCTCTGATCGCTTTTGTTCCATTACATTTGGTAGTTGTTCATTTTAAGTCCAGTATCAATTTAAAATTGCTTTTACTAGCAGAAATATAAAGAATTCGAAACAAAAAGAATTAATTTCTTTAGAAATGGCACGAAAGAAATGGTTATTTGTCTTTTAAAATACTAAACTCTGTTTCAGTACTGATCTCAGTTTTCTTTCAGTCTGATAACTGGACCCAACTTTGAAATTTCAGTTCTAGATATGCACAATCTTTTTAAATTTGAAATTATGTTAGTGATTTAAAAGAGTTATTAAACTATACACGACATCAAATAGTTTTTTTTTGTTGAACATTTTGAAAACTACTAGAAGGCACCGCCTAAATCGGGAACCATTTTGTCGTTACAGTGAACTTAATATTATTTATGACAAGCTGTTAATTTGCGATCCGTCAACAACACGAGAAATGTTTAGCATTTAAATCTGAATGAGAAACAATTAAGGCCGAAACGATTAAAAGTATGTTGGGTAATGCTGCGTGTATTCTCTGGTCACCGATGCTCACGAGAAAAGACCTGAGTTCCGGAAAGAAAATATTCCGCGAGGGTTGTGTAGGACGGAGCGATCCAGAGTTTAGTTAAAAACAGAAATGTTCAAATTCTTGATTTAGATTCAAACCCACTTGACCAGCTTCGATATTTTTTTAAACTATTGAATACTAAGAGCGATCTGTTGAGTATTTCATTTTAAATTCTTCAGCATTTAAAATTGTGCGAACTTTTTAAAGTATGTTTGAACTGGAAAGTCCTTCAAATGAAATTAATTATGCGAGAACAACTATTGCTATGTCTTGTTCGAATTAAGGAGGCCATGGACATACAGGGGCGGGGGGGGGGTAGAAGTGTTCACTTTGAAGTAAGTCAGAATGCAAAGTCAATTTCGTATTTAATTAAATGCATTAGAAATTACTGCCAACGCTTAATATTTATAGGAATTCGGTTCATTTGATTCATATTAAATACTCATTCGTTTCCGCACCTGACGTGTGTTAAAAAATAACGAAACAGTTCAACCATTAATTCATTGCGTACATCAGCAGTTTATTAATCCTGGTATTTGAGTGGTGCGACTTAATTGCCGCGACGCACTTTTTTTTTATTAGAATAATTCATCACAATCCGCTCTCTTTGGATATAATTACACCATTTCTGCGTTATGATTATCTTCATGGGAACTATCAGAGCAGCTAGCGCCGGTTCATCACGAACTACAGTGCACGTGCTACAAAGAATGACTTCGAAATCAATACGAAGCACATTCTCGAGCAGTTGAACTGGTTTTCTAGAAACGGCCACTTAATGAGCTTTTGCTAGCTGAGATTTCAGCCTCGTTTTCGACCTAAAAATCTCCTGAATATTATTCTGGACTACGATCAGTAATAGAAATGCCTGATAGCATTTAATCTGTACTTTTTATTCATGGAAAGAGTTCACTTTATATCCATTGGTTAAACTTACGAAATCATCACTGACTTATTATTTTTTTTTAAATTCTAAGTGATTATCAAAACTACTAACGCATCGTGTTTGATAGAATTAAAAATAGTTCGTAAAAATGAAACTAAACTCGCCATTTGTCGAATTGCAGGAAATAGTTTTTATCAGTAATTGGGAAAAATACTAATAAAACTAAGACCGATGCCAGTTTGACTTAATGTATGAGGAAAAAAAACCCCAAAGAACTCTGAAAGCGAAAAAGCTACGAAACAAAGTTTTGTTCTTCATTTTCGACTCAAGACACCACCACAGATGGGATCCGATTTAGAATATTAGATGTTTATAAGTGACGTTTCTTTGTTACTAACGGTCAACCACCAAAATTAGGCTTAACTGGACTAAACTGAAGGGGAGATTAAATGCGATCTCTATCTTGACAGACACTTTTATGCTTCCCATTGTCCAACCGTTTCCGATCCAATTTAGAAAACAGTTATTGTTAGGTTGCTTAGTCCCTTGACAATAACGACTCGTTTCGAACTGGAAATGGATGAGATTGTTCAAGAATATTTGCAGTTAGGTGATTTATGGTTTATTCTGGAGTTAATATGTTATTTATGAAGTAGAATTCAAACAGCACGAAGACAATTTAATTTGCGATATCTGTGCAGCGGGCTTACGGTGTGTATGTGCTATGGCTTTCCGCCTTTCTTGGGTGAGATTGAAATAAAAATTGAAATAAAAAAAAGTGAGCGAATTCAGCATGCATGGTAGAGGCACGTCTACTCCCCGTATCATTAATTCGACCATTCTTTTAATTTAAAAACCCTGCGCCGTTGACTTGACTGTACAGCACATGCCGTTAGAATTACTTCTGGAAGAAGTCGATCAATCTGTCGAGCCACTTCCTTGAGGGGCCGTTTCAAAATTAAAATTAAGCTTGAAGTGGGAATCGCTGCAGTTCGATCTCTACGCTGCTCAGCGACGTCAGTCTTTATTTTCGTTCACTTATTGTTGCTCTCGTACATTTCTGAGATGACGGAAGTAGTTCGAATACTTCGAAAGCGTATGCTGACATGAGAGTTCGGATTCATAAAATGAAGTGACTTTTCGCTCGTTCGCTAACCCGTCATTAATATTGTAATTAATATTAATTATATTATAAGTAATATAAATAATATTGCTTATAATATTATAAGTATAATATCACTTATATTATACTTTTTTTTGCAATGTGTTGTGAATGTTTGTAATGTGAAGTAATAGATTGTGAATGACTCCAAATCCAATAAATGCGAAAGGGGTCGACAAATTCAATTCGGATGAGCACTCCCTAACAAGAAGTGTATCGCAACAAAAAATATGGAGCGACTTGCTTCAATCTCGGCGTATATTTTGAGAAGACCAAAAACGCGAAAATGTAACTGATCACACGTCATCAGATGGCGCTGTATAAAGTGTTTTCATCTCGAAATTTCATTATAATACATGCAATAGAGACAAGAGGATACTAGAATAAATCATCTTTCTATGGATAATTGGACCGCCATACATATTCCAGGTACAAGCGGTTTAGCAAGATCGCTGGCCTAAGGATTCCATGAAATTATAAATTTAGTTTAGATTGAAGTCGATTCCAACTTTTTTAAGTTGGAAAATCAGAGTCGTAAACGAAGTTGCTTCAGGCCTTTGATGGGAAAAGATGAATGCAGATAACTCATTTAGTCAATCTTAATGTAAGACAGAAGTCCCATCCAAGCAATATTCAGAGTAGCTGAAATTTAACGTGTCAACAGTAAACAGTATCACAAACTAAACATTTACGAGGCGACGTAGCAAATGCAATTTAACAAAGTCAATTCTCTAATGATGGATTCGAGAAAACTCAAGAATGCTTTCAGTTCAACTCACCCACTGCAGACCATAATCCGGAGTTGTAACGTCAAGAGTTCAATCCAATTAAAAAAACAATTTAAAGAACTAATTGGTATAATTTTTGTGGTAAAGTACTTTTTATGTATTTCAAATTCTACAATAATATTAAACGTTAATTTTCTTAAACAGCTTTTATTTACTAATTTATTTAGTTTTGATTATACGAGGGCTGTTCAATAAGTAATAAGACTAATTTTACTGTCGCGAAACCACTCATCACAATATTAATTTCTGTGGAATAAAGAAATGTTGCTGTCTGTATTAATAAAAGAGGTTGATAGATGGCGTATACGGGCTGATGTGCCAGAGTGTCACGTGACTAAACGCAAGTGCTCATCGGAGCGCCTACGAGGCGCGACCAGTCGTCGAAATGGAAGCGCCCTTGGAACAGCGTTATGCGATTAAATTTTGTGTGCGTTTGCAAAAATCGGCATCGGACACTTTTAACATGATACGCGAAGCTTTTCACGATGAAGCAAAGTCGAGGGCAAGTGTTTTTCGCTGGCATAAAACTTTGAAGGAAGGAAGGCAAAATGTGAAAGATCTTGAACTTGAGGGAAGACCTTCAACGTCCATCACAGAGACAATGATCAACACAGCAGCGATTATCATCAAGCACGTCAAAAGGAAGCGTCCATTGCTGAAGAATGGCTTCTTATTGCACCACGATAATGCAAGGCCACATATTGCTGGTTGTGTAGTGGTCGTTTTGCAGAAGAACTCGTCCTGATCTCGCACCGTGCGATTTCTGGCTGTTTCCTCAGCTCAAGAAACCACTAAGAGGCCGCCATTTCGAAAGCAACAACGCATGTGCAAAAGCTGCGGAGGCAGTTTTGAAAGAACTCTCAAAAAACGGACTCTCACATGTGTTTAAGAAGTGGACGCAACGTTGGGACAAATGCATCGTGTCTCACCGTAGTTACTTCGAAAAAGGCCATGTAAATGATGACGATTAAAGGTAATCTGTTTTCTGTATAAATATAGCCTTATTACTTATTGAACAGCCTACATATTTAGCCTTCAATCATCTCCATTAAATTGCTTTATCCTTGTGATAAAGCAATTGGCTAACGGAAAAGCAAGGTCGATCGCGTGGAATAAAAAATTAGGCACTACGTGCAAATTATAAAATTTTTGTTTTGAAGTTAATAAACAGAGAATATTTTTCAGTGGGTTCCACTGTTTAGGATGCTGCCTTATGCTAGGCAGCAGCGGCGTAATGGAATATTATGTTCAAACATAGCAGGAACTTCAGCTATTATCTTTCTTCCACGAATAAATCCTACAAGGAACTGCGGAACGTATTCATGAAAGATGCACCGGAAGATAATCAATAGCATCTGTTTAGCACCCGTCATGTACAGAATTTTTATTTATTGTGCCAAGTTTTAATTTCATCTCGTTAAACTGGATAGTACTGCGTGAAATATTTCAGAATAAGCACATTGTTAAAAGATCTGACGAAGGTTAACTACTAAAAGAAATGCTGGCAGCTTATCTATGCCACCAAATGAGAAGTTGTGGATGGAGCATTTCTCATTGGCATGGATCTGGTAATGCATCTTGTTTACATTCTCAAAATGCTTTCTCGCTAATAACGTTTATTCAGAATCTGTGTTACTGGGTCACCAACAACAACACCGCAGAATCGCCATTTCCGCGATGGAGATCATTCTCCCGGAAATGAGAAATAAAATTTCAAGATTTAAAGGTTGAAGCGAGCGGAGTTATGAATAACACGAAGTATACAATCAAACAGGTGAAAGTGAAAACAGCTTTTCCTAATTAGGAATTATCAAACCCAACTAGAAATAATTAAAGGCGATAACAATTAAAAAAATTAACATATTAAGAAACTGAGAGGGGGTGAGTTCCCCCCCTATTTCGATGTGGTGGACAAGGAAGTATTGTAAGTTGCACGGCGATATCAAAACATCACTATGAGTTCGGGTTAACCGAGTAACGCGAGGAGTGTCGCGATAACTATGCAGCAGTCAATCATTCATTAATCGGATAGCAGATGATTTTCACTGCGTGGTGTGAAACAACCTCTGCGCTTAAAGGAGGTCCATATTAGCTTGAAACTCTCATGCTTGGTTTCCAGAGAGGATAATAACTGCACCGTAAGTCGCGGAATGGATAGGACCGGCATAAAAAATCAAATCACTACTCAGTTTATCCTTTTGCGCAACGCCAGCCATATTTCTCAAAAAATGCTAAATTATTTACTTCAGTTTGCAAGTTGTTTTCCCCCCACCATTTCCTGTCTATGTTTTCTATATTACACCTTTTGTCCGCTTTTTAATTATTATGAACATAACGGAAAAACGACGTACTAGAATTTGACCTGAAGGCACTCTCTTCAACATATCGTGAATGAATAAATAGTATTACAAATCGTGTGTACAAAAAATTAATGAATATTACAATTGGAACATAAGACGAATAGATTATGCAGAAATAGAATTTTATATAATATTGAAGAGAGGCGAATTTAAATTACAGGAAAAAAAGAAAGACATTAAATTGAAAGAGCACTTTTATATTATAAACAGTGGAATAAAGGGGCACTGAAAGGGGCTAAGATGTGTCTGGGATATTTCTTAACAGGCTACAAATGCACCGAATTCCATTAACTACAAAACGCGTACAAAAATGATCACATGATATTAACAGGAGATTTAAATAAACGAATTATAGAATCAAAAATTAATAAGATTAGAATAAATGGAGAGCAGAA
The DNA here is from genome assembly GCF_054136105.1 of Typopeltis vanoorti. Lineage (NCBI taxonomy): Eukaryota > Metazoa > Arthropoda > Arachnida > Uropygi > Thelyphonidae > Typopeltis > Typopeltis vanoorti. The sequence continues at coordinate 110,814,385 of NC_143563.1, forward strand.
CTTCGCACAAAAACAAAGCATTGAATTCCTTCTATAAACTAAGATGTAGATACATTTATCTGGTCCCCAAGAAGGTCGAACTTATGGATAATTTTCAGATGAATTCCCCCCCCCCCCCCAATCAAAATTTCATTTAGATGTTAGAATAAGAAGAGGTTATGAAATATGCGCAGGTCCTTACTAAGATCAGATTAACCTGACCGCCTATAATCAGGGAAAGAAGCCAAATGTATGAAATATCCCATCATAAAACCAGATTATTAAATGATTTAAGTGTACAGAGTGGCTACACAAACAGAATAAATAAATATATAAACACAGAACAAGAGTTGTATAATAATTAAAAATACAGCAGTAAAAAAACGTCTAGGAAGACCAGAATCTGATTCGTTAAAAATTAAAATAACGAAATTAAATATCTAATAATCCACCCAAAAGACACATAAATGGTTAAATAGTAAAGTGAAATTACGCAAATTCATCAGAACTAGATCTAAAAGTCAAAGTCACGAAAAACGATATTCTAACTAAGAATTAATTGATATGAATTAAGATGGAATACACAAAATTTCGGAATATCATTCTCTAGAGAAAACACTCATTATTATTATTATTATTAGGAGTTAAATTGTCTGTTAAATATGAACTAAACAGAAATTTCAATCCTTTTTTATTCAAAATTATAGACAGCAAATAGCAGAAATGATAAAGCGATAACAATGGAATATTCAGAAATTCTTCCAGTAGAAAGGGCAGGCGCGAATACAATTACGAGCCAATTAGAATTCTCTTCGGTTAAATTTCTCGTCTGCCACAATTGGTTGAGTGTATCATTTGTGTGGTCAAGTTTAAACACGCGACCAGATAAGAATTAAAAGCATGCAAATAAGTAATTTTTTGCTCTTTTTAGTTCTGAATTATCAATTTATACATACAATAGATATTTGCATAAATAGTTTGTTTTAAAAATGTCTTCGATAATAAATGTTAAACTGTGAATATTGTTTAAATATCGCTTAAAAATATTCAGTTGGCAATTTCATTTAAATATATAAATGAAACAAAATTGCAGCGCGGTTTCAAGTGTTTAAACATGTTTTACAAACTCCAAACAAAAATTAAATTACATTACAATCACAGCCGTTAATTTCTGCACAAAATTGAAGAAGAAAATCAACAGATCGTGTGTTAAGATATCATTTATACGTTGATATGGAGATACTGTTTGCAAATTTCAAGATTGTTTCGGCAAATCAGTATAAAATCTTCATTTTTTCTTGAAGACTTTTTCTGGCAACGGTTTGGTTTCGCAAAAATGACCAAAGATCACCACCTCCCCTTCTTATATCACCGGGTGGGCAGCAAATTGTTCAGGATGTGTGTTGCGAATTGGCAACGGATTCAACTTTGATTGCTCGGGGAAGATCAGGCTAAGCCCGAGTCTTATGAATGCGCTTTCTCTACTGGATTATTGCCAAACGGAAGCTGAGATGAAGTGACAGGGAAGCAGGAAGAGAATGAGACGAATCAAAAATTGTTTTAGACAAAAGCCTACCCGCATGAAGGCGCAATTAATTGCATGGAGAAGTATTTCACCGATCGATGAATTTTTTTACAGTAAAATCATTCGAAGTGCTAATATTCAATTTCGGCTCGCTTAATTAGGGAAAAAAACTTAAAAGCTGACAGGCAGTGAAATATTCTGATATGACGAAAACGCAAGGTCGTAAACAGCCGTTTTATTGATATTCAACTAACGCGATATCCACAGCTACCGTATTACGGACAAAAGTTCTGGCGGCGTAGGAAGTACGTTGGCAGATGGCCAGGCTGCTTTTAATAGCCAAGTTAATACACACGGAACAAAAAATAACCATAAAAAGCAGTTAAATGGACACAGAAGTGGAGTATTTGTCAACAATAAGTAAACACTATGAAATATAAGAGCGGCACAGTTCTTTTTGGATGAGCATCGCATTTTTATTGCGAATTTTAGGACGCGTGTGTGTATATTGGCAGTATGCACGCAAAAAGCAGTTACTATGATTAGATTCTACCACTGTTCGGCATTTTTAAGCAGATTATGTTTAGACCTAATTGCAGTTACATTCAAAGAGAGGTATTTGGTGAAAATGGTCTATTTTAGTTGCTCAGCAAAGTTCATGCACGCGGATTAAGCACCACTAAAACAAACACCCCAGCAGATCACGTATCGAAGTTAGTTAAATATAAAAGATAGTTGCACATTCCTTACCTTTTATATAATTCGAATCCATCATTTATTCTGGAAATTCATTTCCGCTGTGTGGGCCCTCTCCTTGTTACACTTATTGGGTGGGTTTTTGCGAAAATGTTTCCGCTGTTGAAATCGTAACACGAGGTGAAGAAGTGCTGAAAATTACGTAATTTATTGCACATTTGTATAATCATCAGTAAAAAAAAATTGCCGAAATAAATCACAGCTTAAAAGAAACCAAATAAAAAAGGATATTAACCAGTCAAACTTAGTAAAATACCAACAAAAGAAAAATACCATGCTTCTTCAATAAATAAAGAATTAACAAATGCGAAAATAACTGCATTATGTCTGTGTAATGAGTGTGATATTCTGATCGGTTTGCAGGATGTAAAACTTTTGTGTGAGACTGGCTCTTCACTTTCAGTTTGGCTTTTCGTATTCTGGTTGGGGGGGGGGTAAAATTAAGGATGGTTTTTGAAACGCACAGTCCTTGCTATCAATGCATTTTTCTTTCTTTCTTTTGACTCAGAGGTTGATCCTGAAGTGGATTAATTCCTTCTACGCCATTCGGCATGCTGCGGTATGAGTTTAAATTCAGAAAAAAAAAATCAGAATTTTGCAAGTTAAAAGAAAATTTGGGAAAGACTTTTGTAAAGCCAATATTTTATTCCTTGACATTTTCTATTTCTTTCCTCCAAAATGTTTAATATGTCCGTGAGTATATTCTCTACATTACACTGTCTCCACAGACATTCATTCAAAATAATCTACAATGCCCAGCAACAAATTAGCGGTCACATGTCATGTTCTACGGAGCACAGATGAATTTCCGAAAAAAAAAAAAAAAATCAAATCTTCAAAAGTGAAGAAACTTTTAAAGAATTCAAATTGAAACGTAACACAATCCCATACATTAGTGCTTTTATCGGGAGTTCGCTTTATAGTTGGCATCTCCCCTGACAAGTTATTTTTGCACTTATTGTTCTTTCTTTGCAATAAATTCACTGGCCTCCGCTGTTGGTAAAAGTCATCGCTAAAGAATCGAATCCTACTTAACACTCCGATGTTTAGGAAAGGTGCTCTGGACAGGTTTTATGTGCTTATATGGCTTGCCTTAAAGATCTTTAAGACATATGTAATCTATAACAACGTTTCGATGCCACATCAATAATAAACGACGTATAGCAGACCAACGTGTGCTTTTATTCGAACTTAATAATTAGTTTTTATCTTGATTAGGATCTAGCCGGTCACAAACCTGGGGATATTTCTTCTACTATATCTTGTCAACTCTCAAAATGCTCTAAGGCTAGTTTTAGAAAGCTTAAAATGGAACGTAAAATACCACAAAACAAAATCAAAAGTGGGATACAAAGTGACATTAGTCTAGATGAAAAGGGAAATTATTCTGAAAAAAAATATCCAATGAGGATGGCCTGCGGTAGAATTATAATAAAAGTATCCAGGAAGAATGGAATGCAACCATCAAATATACTTCAACACAGCAAGTCAAATATGGAAATTCAAACTGGACTGGATTATTTGACTTTATGAAGTATTACAGTGGTTACACTACATGTTTGGATAAATCGATCTCACAGGGGAAAATTCATAATGAAAGGGGAAGAACTTTCATTGCACACATCACAAAAATCAAACTGAATTTGGGAATTGTTGAAAAATTTTTGCGCCCTGTTCAGGAAAGATTTTTTGCAAGCAAACTTCAAAGTTAAAATGATTATTGAAGAAAAAAAAAACTGGTGAGAAAGAAGCTGGGTTTAGTGCAAACAGGGATTTCCCAAAACCAAATTTTAACTTCTCGAACAGCCAAGAATTAATGGGAATATACTTACGAGCAGTGGAATCGTTCTACAAAGTGTAAGGGTCGTGAAATCATCAAAATATAGGATACACGCACAAAATTGTCCATGTCCAGAGCATCAATCGAGCAGTCAAGATTTTAGGCATTTACCAATGGCCCTAATGCATATCCTCAGTAACTCCATTCTTCGCTGTTGGGATAAACACTCGGGTGAAAACATCCCAAGCACGTCACCACAGTTCCAATGCTGTAGGAGATTGGGTTCTGTCTGTCTCGGTTCACGCCAATCGATACGTTGTCGATCTCCTTGGGTAGCAGCTATTCGGTAAAAACTCGTGGTGTGTAGTTTCTCTGCATGTCATAGAAGTACTTATGGGTTGTTTGAGGCGTCTCGTATCTCCGCACAAAATTACTCAAGGGTCACTGACGACGAGGTGGCCAGCGTTCTTAAGGAGTGTCGGCTGCTGTAAGTGATTTAAGTGAGCGTGGCAGTGTCTTGGGCTAAGTGTAACCTGTGGACTTACTTTTCTTCGGTATACCTTCCTAATTGCGAACTTGGGAATACTTAAGTGCTGCGCAAAAGCACGTACAGCAGTTCTCTCTCCAAATGGTATCCGACTATCATTCCCCGTTCGTTTATTGATAAGCATACAAAATCTAAATGACTCCAGAATCAGCTATCGGGATTCTTTATAAGCCATAAAATCTGCATATTGTAAGGTCGCATCCTTTTTTTTTTTTTACAATTGGAGGGATGTTCTATGGTTTTTCGTAGGACAGTGTACGAGAACCGGTGTAAAGGAAGTAATATTGAACCTAAAGTCATCGAAGGAGATATTAAAACTCAGTTTTTCACCCTAAGCAGTTCATCTCAAATAATCTGATATTGAATTCGACTGATGACAATCTCTAATTGCTATGATCAGAGAACACACTTTGTGTGTCCTCTGATCGGTTACCCAGGGGATGTAAAGCATGTTTAAAGGCCTATTATTCAGTTATTTTCTCGTCCAAACGTAAACCTATGAAACAATTGTTCCATTGCTCTCGCCTCAGTTGGTTGTTATTCCAAATATAATGAAGGTAAGCCATTCTCATTCACTGGGAGTTTAACAATAAATTAATGACAACAAGATTAAGTCTGTTGCTCCTAATCCACGCCACATTTTCTAGTTATTAGCACTTACCCGTGGGCAGGGAATGAATAAACCCTTGTTATTACTCTTGACATGACTGGATCAGGTCTGCTAACGAAATTACCCACTTAAGATGTATCTTTTACAACTAATCGCCAGAACGCTCTGATCGTTCACTGCGTGACATTACATAAACGATCATCAAACTCCAGTCTTATCCACAATTTTGCGATGAGGACTCGCCATTCCATTTTTCAGCTTGACATTGTAGCTCAAACATTCCAAGTTTACACCTTCTACAACGAATGTCTACTTCAAAGCTATCCAAACATAGTCCCGTCTGATTTATCTAAAAAGCAGTATCCTCTTGACTTTCTCATCTTAGACTGAGCAATAGCTTGTTCTGATGCAAACACGTCCCAGCCAGATTCTTCGAATACTTTTTCCACTCAAGGCAAGGCGCCCCATCTGAATAACTAACATTATGTAAATCCTAAATTTTCTCAACTATGGAATCGTCTTCTCATATTCGTGCGGAGCATCAAACACTTTCGTGAGAATGAACGGGCGATGCTGTCCAGACAAGCACAGACAGTCTGCTTGTTCTTCACTTTCTCATAGATGCGTTGCTTTTTCTACAGCTATGTTCACGGATGCTGTTCTGCACAACTGGCCACCATCTTCCCTCCCCTTTTTAAAATCTACAACCGCAAGCAGTAGCTGATCATTTTTTAACTTAATGCAATAACTTTATCGTATCTCTTCATTCTATTAAGTCTTCTTTTCCTCAAGGATTACACCTCAACTGTTTCAGAAAAGCATAAGAGATCATCTCTTTTTCCCCTTAATCACTTGTACACGCACGACACTGCTGTGTTAAAGGCTTTGTAATCTCGCGTATAAAACGTGTAATTGATATAAAAATCACTCCAGTGGTGTTTGGCCTTGAAAAATTTTAAATAAACACCGCAATGAATATTATTCGAAAATTATTCTGTGAAGTATTAAGGCAGCTGTGACTGTGGAGTAATAACGTTTCTAATGAAGATACTTCTTCATTCTCATTTTTAGGAGCCGGGAGTGCATTTCATTGGCTTGAGCCACCTTGAATTTTCCATTGCATTACATAAGCCATTTTTACATTTTTATAAATTTCAAAACTTCATTGAGAATCAAACAGATGCCGTTGAATCAATTACTTTCAATGTATGCTTTAATTTAATACTTTTTTCTGCTCAATTGAATGAATTTAATTTCAGACAAAAGTTAAATTAAGAAACTTCTGATAACTTCAACGACAAACTTCGCGGTATTCAAATTAAACAATTTTTAACTTAAAAACTGTGCAAACAAAGCAAATTGGAAAATTAAAAATAAAAGCACTTTTAGTAACCTTTTTTTTCTATTTAATGTTCCGTTTGCTTTTGGCAATTAATGAAAATATGAGAACGAAACGAATAATTTACTGATTGAAGCAGAAGAATAATGGTATTGGCACATTCAGTCGGTCAGCCACCAACAATATCTGATGGAGGGACACACTAACAATCCCGTTTTCATCAGCGAATCGAACTGTTTATTGCTTATAGTTTTAATTAGATCAACATGCATTTTGGAATGTTATTTTCATTGATGAATTAGAAGATATAATTCAGCATGGAGAAAGAAATAACAGGATAAGCCCAGATAACTAATACTTTCATTTGAAAAAAAATCCACTACAAAAGTCACAAATGATATAACGAAGTATTTCGTGAGAAGCAGCGCACAAAATAAGAATAGTTGAGAAGCCTAAAGGGTTCAGTTTGGTGTGGTATCGAGTATCATGTAAGAAACAACATTAAAATCATTATTTCTTAGCCACATAATTGAAATTCAGAGGTTTTATATAACTGGCTGAAGATCCTTCTGGAGTCCGCATGTTCATATTTTATTAATGCTTCGGATTACGGTTGTTTTACTGATCTGACCTGTTTCAACCGGTTGGTATCAGATCACCAGAGACCAGGCTGAAACTTAAAGGAAACACCATTCATCCAACAATATCATACAAATTCCATCTCAAAAAGTTTTAATTTGCTTAGATGAACTCTCAGTAGGTCCTTAAATTATCAACAGTACTAATAAAAGACAAACACACGGGATTCTGGGAAGAATTCATATCTGCAGCGGTGCAATGCCAAGGCAACTTCAGTGCTGCAGATGCATTCTAATAAGCCCTACTCAATTTTTAAACGTTATAAGTTTCAAACTCCAAGATTTGGCTTTCAAATCCAAAGGGTTTTATGGTTTCTAAAATCCTTTATTTCTGTGATACGAAAACAATATTTGAAGAAGCATTATTCGAAATGGAATGGAATAAAAGAGAACTTAAGAAATTAAAGCGAGACACGATGAAGCAAAGAGAAGAAATAAAATACACAAAACCGGTCGAAGTTTGACAACAAAGCGACTTCTCACTTTATGAAATACTAACAGAAGAGGTGGAGAATTAAACCAAAAAAGATTACTTTGAAGATTAAAATTGACTCCTTGAACGTTAGTGCGCCAAAGTGATTTTTACTGTGAGTAGAGAAATCCTCCATTTAGAGGTGCCAAGTTTAATTAAGCGTGTTTTTGAAAGGACATTTTTGCATCTGTGAGAGGTTTTTCAGCTGTCATTCCATCCACGATAATCTCACTGCATCAAGGGCATCTAAATTTCACGCTTTGTCAAAAAAGTGGCAAAATTGAATCTGATAACACGGCAAGGTTAATGCGTGTGTTGTTAGTGACGTCGTGGGGTTTGCCGGAGTGTATTCGTACTGCAGTCCATCTGTGTATGCATGCACTTGTAGGATTCTCATTGCAATCCGAGCAGCGAACCCACATGCATGGAGTTAAAAAATCGACAAATGTGCTTTATATATTTTGCACATAAGCTGGTTTTTTCTCCTATTTATAAAAATAAGTTACTTTTTAACAACCGGTTAAAGTGAAATACTATATAACCATAAATTTAACAAATGGTTAATGCGAAAAACTGGCCTGCATAGTAGCGAACAAAGTAACCAGAACAAGCCAAATTTTCAAGTTTTGGTTTTTGTTTCAGTTTACAATAATCCAGGATCACTTGCGCCTGTTGACAGTATGAAAAGTGACCGTATCGGTCACTTTTCATCATACTCAAGAATAATCAAGAAAAGAGTGGTCTCACAGATCCGGAAAGACAAAGGATTCATCCTCCAATACGATATTGCTCCATGCCGCAATTCAAAAAAAAGTGAAAGAGTTCTCCAAAAATCACATCACGATGTCCAATTGTTTCTGTGGCAAGGTTACTCTTGACATTAACCCAAAAGAAAACTTGTGGAGCCATTGTGAAAAAAAAAGACTTGGAAAATTAAATTGTGATACAAATCGTAACTTAATACAATCCATTATAAAATATGGTTTCGAGATGCAGAAATAAGAAACGTGTGCTCTACTTTGATAGAGTCCATGCCTACGCGAATTAACGAACTGAGTAGGAGCAGATAAGCACATACAAACTATTAGGTAAAGTTGGGGTTTAATTGTTTTACTTACTGTCTTTCGAAATTAAAATTTTTCTTTAAATTTGTTCGCTAGCATAAAAATGTGGCGGCGTTTTGTAGGCCAAAAAATATTTTATCTTCGTTAGTTACATTTATATTTTATAACAAAAAGTTATTCTGGATTTTTAAAACGTGTAGGATTTCTAATCATTAATCAAAAATTGGTTTGTATCGTGTCTCCCACACTGAATAAATTTATTTGGGAATGCCAAAATTTCTCATTTCTGATGTGTTAATTCTAGGTGGCTCTCTTTGAGCTATACGCAAACCTGTCTGGATTTTTTTGTTGTCGTCCATATCTCACTTCCACATTTAAACACTGGAATAAATCGCATATTAAATAGTTTTGTTTTAAGCACAGAAGCAAATCTCTTGGCAAATTATACAGTCAAAGTGTTTTTGTTTTTTGTGAGAGCCTATTTAATTATTTCTTTATCTTGTATTCCCTTAAACTAGCTGACAGAGATAAATACAATTTTCCTTGTGGAAGACTATATTTATCTCTGTCGGTTAGTTTATTGCTAATTTTAATACGATCTGGTCAATTTATGAATTTCTTTTGGTTATATTAATATTGAAACATTTTTTCCAGATCATTTAGCGTTTCCTAAACTTCTTTTTTTCTTTATTTTTTGTTAACACATCAACGTTATCTGCAAAATGTAAACGAGATTTTTTCCATTGATCTCAGTTGCACAGATTTCCCACTAGACATTCCTTAAGGCTTCTTGTAATGCAGTAGAAAACAATTTGGGTGACATCGGATGGATCTCCTCTCTCAATGTTGAATTACTTTATGCTAGCTTGCGTCCTGATATACTGCTTGTATCAATCCGATATACTCGCTGGAATAACCTACTGTTTTAAGATGCTTATTATTTCGTTCTGATATAGAGAATCAAAGGCTTGCATAAAATTTACAATTCTAAAATACACGGAGAATATTGCTCTGAAGTTGGCTTGCTCGTGCCGCATCTAAAATTGTGATTATTTAATATAATGGATATAAACATTTTGTACAATCCTGATAGCAAACTGATTAGCCTATTGATATAAAAAGGGCAGCAGAGATGATATCAATAAGATAATCGATGATTTATGCCAATAAAATGGAATTATATTCTGTTGTTGAAATATCAATGAACATATGGGGACCTTATGCAAGTAAAGTGGTAATCTCCCGATTTTGTGTTCTGCTGATGCACCATCTTCTTCAGGATTTTTATTATTCTTTGCTGATTTGAAGACTTCATAATTCTTATATTACGACTACTTATCTAAATTTAGTAGAAGATTTGTATATTTACCTGTTTGTGTTTAAGTCCCCATAAAAAGCACTGCATATTTCTATTATTTTATTTTTTATCTATTGTGCTATTCTTGTTTGTTTTTCAAATTTTCAATGTAACACCTCCCTTTTATCCATTAGAGATTTTTTTTTTGTTTTCAATGATATTCTGAATTGATCCTGAATTACATTTTTCGATGTCTTTTTTTAGCTTTTCCAACTTCCGCATTTCTACAAATTCTAGATTGTCGGTATTACTTCTTTTTCCTTAAGGAATGCTCTTCAAAATAAAAAGGGGCAAAATTATAACTGAATTAGCGAGATAATTGGAGTAGAGGATATTGTGGAGTATCTTGTAGATGGACTGTAAATATTAGAAGATTAAGGGATGAAAGATGGACGAAGGACACGGTGGACGGGGCGGGGATCTACAAAGGTTTGACACGGGATGATAAAAATTGGCTGGAGAAAGTCGAAACGTTAAGGAGGCGGCCTATATTCAGGTGGATGGAAACAGGCTAAAGACGAAGTTATACGGCTGTGAAAGAGTAATGTGTGTATATACGGCTCGACAATTGAAATTATAAAATTTTATTTATCTTAAGAGAAAACTAAGCGCTAAAACTTCTTAAATGGGATGGATCACTAGATATAACATTAGGTATCGAAATAACGGGGCACATTTATGCAATTCCTGATCACTGAATACAGTGATCATGAAAACTGTATAGAAAATGTAAACAGCAGGAGTAATTTCTTGCACGAAAGTGGATTGAACCAGTGAGAGACAAGTCATTAATCAACGTGATGGTTCTCTTCTGTATCATGGCGAGTATTGCTTTGTAAAGAGTTCTTAGGTTATAGCCAAATTGTGAGAACGAGATCCAATGGCTGGATGGAGACGATTTTTACAGTTAACTAATTAAAAGAGAAAAAGCTCATTTCATAAATGAGGCGCCACTAGGAATGAAATTAAAGTAACTGAATGGCGATTTGATGATAAAAGATTGTCGACTTTTTATTGTTTGGAAATGAACTTTGGTAACTGACTTTGTTAATTTAAAAACCTTCGCAGAGGAAAATATGAAGAAGCAACGAGGAATAAGAGTCAACTCTGGGGCACAAACCTTAAGAAAAGTTGGAAAGATTTCCGAGAGACATTTTTGTTATCCGGTGTACACCGGATTCGTTTTGACTTTTCTAGAGAAATATCCGAGGTGGAGTGTGTGTGTGTGTGTGTGTGTGGCTGGTGGGGATATGGAATGTTGCGTGTTTGAAATGACAGGCGGACATTTATCAAGATCGTCTATGCAAGAATTCTAGGTAAAGTAAGAAGATAACAGTTCAACTTTTCTTGTGTAAGTTAAGTTGAACGTTACATTATGAACCGACATTAAATTAGTCGATCACCCAACACTTTGTGATAAGATTAATGAAACTGGGCTTAATGGATGAAGTAAACGTTTATCAGATGGGTTACCAATTAACTCACGTAGCGCAGATGATTTGAAGTGTTTTAGTTCAATTAATTCGACTTCGCCAATGAGAATAATTTCGCAGACTGCACTTCTGCTGATGTACCAAACATTCCTTTAACGAAATACATTTACAGGCCTTCAATATAATCTTCATTCTGCGTTATCAATGCAGCCCACGTGTGTTTATATAAGGGTTCTATTCCTGAACGCAAAATAACCAAATATGGCTTACAATGACGTGAAAGGGAAACCGTTACCTCATCCCATTCCACTGGTCCCGCAACGTGCTGCGTGCAACATTTCTGAGAACTTCGCACCATTACCGGTTGAATGGGCATAAACGTTCCATGCATAAGAAATAATACAACAAAGCACTTTTTGGCAGAGAATGAGCAGTGCTCGTTAACGTATGGAATTATTTTTAAAGCGTATAAAATTAACGACGGGCTTTGGAAAACATTAGCTGTCACAAATGGCAGACGTCGTTTATCACCGTAATGGAAACATCAGCGACCAGCGACCGTTTTGAAGTTGCTTTCTGTTTAAGGTGCGCAACGAATTCTGAAATTTTATTTCAAAATTAAAACGTTTGCAGATTCAGAGAAATGATTACAACAGATCATTACCGAATCGAATGTAATTTTAAATACATTAATTAGTCAATCGACTTGATTCATGGTAAACATTTTTAACTGCGTGCAGTCTGTTGATCGATTTTGGTATCTCGCCTGATAATCTTCTGATTGGCTAACGACGGAACGTAAAAATAAAACATCGAAGCACTAACACCATTGTGGATGGAAGATTGTTTACATTTAACGCAATAATTAACTTAATTTTCCAAACAAAAATCATTTACAATAAGAGTGATTTGTCAATACAAAAATATTCCAACGTCGAATGACAATCGAGAAACTGCCATGGCGAATCAAAAAAGATGGGAGGGAAGGAGAGGGAGAGAGAGAGGGGGGGTAGGGTAGGGTTAAGAGAGAGATTATTGATACCCAAATCAAAACACCATAAACATTAATTTCTTGGTCTTTCTTTTCGCTTCAGTGTGATCCCCAGAAGTTAGAGTGCTGGTCTGAAATTAAATATTATAACTACGGCGTCATAGCGACTCCTGAAATATCAGATTGATTCTTCCGCTCTTGTGCCGTACACGTTAATGATAGCCCCCACCGTGATGATTTGTACTTGCCAACCGGAGAAATCACTGGATATTTTTTCTTTTTGATTTATCTACAATTCCACGTACACTTGTTGACTTACACATGCAGTTTGGAAAGGGCATTCCTTAACACCACACCTTTTTAGGAAGCCTGCGACTTATTCTTTCATCGTATCCGAGCTTCAGACTCTCTCCTCTGTCAGAAGAGTGGTAATTTAAGGTGATAATTAATTAAATTTATAATGGAAATATGTGAAGCTACATTTATTTCTGTTTTTGTGAGTTAAAAATATTCCACACTCTTTAATATTAGAGAGATCAGAATTGGTACGATGATTATTACTAACACAGAGCAGATGAACATTTTTTCCTGGTTGGTTTCGCCTCAAGACAGCTGCCACATCAACAGCATCGGTGGAAATGCCGGAAAACTTGAGATCAACAACCACACGCATGGTTCTCGAACAGCAGAGGCGCGTGAGGACAAAAGATCCACCGATCCTAAATCAAGGGCTCAGCCTGAGTTATTGTTTCCTAAAGACGACAAAATTATCTTTCAGATGGAAAGGACTTGGGTTCGAATCTAATCAGAGACGACAAGGAAGGCTTAAAAGGCTTTCCAACTGAATTCGAATTAGCGTCTCATATAGAAGAGGTTTTCCCTTCCGGAAGAGAAAAAACAGCGAACAGACAAAACACACTGAATTCTTAGTTTTACTAACTTCAAACAGCAATATTTTGTTTCATTTTAAGTGATTTTTACAAACAATATCGAGAGACAGAAAAATGAAAACTGCCACTTACCGAAAGTGGAAGAAAATTATTCCAGAGATGTTTACTGCTTTTGAAAAAATGCAGATGACCTTATTGGTGCAGTTGTTTGCACAGCAGAGCAATGGAGAGATTGCTGAGAAAGAACTTTTGTTTCGTGGCAAAAGTAAAAAACATTCCAGAAAATGCGGAAAACAAGCGATTTTATTTTGCCAATGGAACCGAGAGAGCTTCCGCTGCATTAGTGTTATCTCTAAATCAAAGAATTTTGATCAGAAACATCCCACACTACTTCTCCAATCACGTGGGTAACGGATGCCCCCACTCCCTCATTCTTTACCCACGTAAAAAGGCGAGTCGAATTCTTCACTGAAACGAGATCTTCTTGTGAATTTGTGCATGTTTTTCACGAATTCAGTTTTTCTTAATTCTCGCGCAACTTCCGCTACTCACCGATTTACCACTTCGTTTATAGAACTGTTATAAATTCAGGCTCAATCCTAAGGATTGGATTAAGGCACGAAAGAGTTTCTCAAGCACCCTACAAGAAGGTCGATCGATTGCGTTCCATTCTTTTTAAGCACCCCCCCCCCCACAAGAGCCGATCTCACACGAGCTTGTAATTTCTGCCGTCATTTTTAACCTCTGCTCTCATTACGGTGATTGCTTTTATGATTTAGGAAACGATAATTCCTGCGGGGCACTTCACGAGCGCGGAAAAGGCCCTAATAAGTTACTGTCTGGTCTGCAATAACAAATGAAAGGAAACACCGAGCTTAATCAGCGGGTGTTTTATCAGCATCGAGCCATTTGCGTCACGTCAAATATTCGGCTATTATTAAAGAATAGCAAACCTTCTATTCTGCAAGGAACGGAATTCTTTGTAGAATGCCGGGATTTACTTAATGGCAACTACTAAGGGATTATAATTCACACATTTTTATTTTATTATCGTTCAAGAGGCTTAAGTGTTAGACACAATGGACAATTCTACTTTTTCGAGTGATTTCGTTACGAGTATTTTGAATAGTAAGAAGACATTACATTATGCAAGATGATCCCCAGAGTCACCCATTTTGCCCTCACAATTCATTCTTCTCTTATTATACCCCGAAAAGTTTTTCTAATTCACCCTTGATGCTTGTTAATTATTTCCCCCTTCGAAGGTTAACTGATCACTACAACAGCGTCTTAGGTACTCACTAATTCCTCTGATGTCAGGAAACGGAAGATGCAGCGCTCTCTTTTGGGTTCACGAATATGTTGCTTCAGATAACTCGAGGAGGGTACACTGAAATTTATTACCCATCGTGTTGCAGTTTTTTTCATTCTCCCAGTTAGTCATCTCCCATATTAAAATCCTTGTCAGTATGGGTTTACAAGTAAATTTTATTAAGTAACATTGCTCCTGTTATCAATACTTCATCCGCTAGGGTAATAAACTGTCACTTATAACACAATCGCATTCTTTGCCATTATCAACATTTCTATTTTTTATTTCTATATTAACTTTTTTGGAGGGGGGGGTCACAATTGGCTGCGAAATGGCAAATGCATGAACGTATCTTAAAAGGAATTAATTTTAATTAATTCCTTTTAAGATACATAGGATTCCTACAGATTCTAACTACCTTCAAATCAGAGGAGGATTTCTTTTCGCCAATAAGTTTGTGGAGTTTTAAAAAAAGTGCATTTTAAACCATTGCTATTATTGGAGAGGTTAAAAATACCTCTTAGAAGTTACCGAAAAAATATACCAAAATTACACAATCCGTTCTATTTTTAAATCAGTTTAAACTTCGTTTATTTAGTAAGCACGTTTAAAAGATAGCGAAATTGGCGATTTAAATTTTCCGGTACGCATGTTTAAAACCTTCTACGGTTTTCTATCGCGGAGATCTCCAAAGCGAACGGCGACACTGATCTGCGAAATCAAACGACAATACGGATAAAGTTGAAATCAATACGTAGGTCTAGACACGGCCTCTGGTTGGCTGAACATTTAAGGAAAAATGTAAATGAGCAGAAAGCGCCAGTGCACGGAATGCATCCTTCCTCCTACCCAGAGGTTTTCTTTGATGCTACTTAATTATATAAACTGCGTACTTTTCAGATTACTTTCGCGTGTTCAGACGTCAGCGATAAAAGAAAAACAACGAACTGAAAGAAAGGCCTCATTAACAGTAAAAGAGGCGGCACAGAAATGCTGAAGTAGCGAAGTTAATGCTTGCGTTTTCAATTATTTCTTTCTCTTTTTAGGCTTTTTTATTAGAATAGAACAAATTCGTTCGACTGAGTCACTCCGTCCTTTCAGGCCTACTGCAAAAAGACGTTTCGATATTTGCTGAGTTAGGAACGTGGCTAATTACTTCAACATGTTCACCAGCTCTCTCTCTCTCTTTCTCTCTGACACACACACACAGTTGTATTAAGACATCATATGCCGCTTAGTCAGTCATCTGTTCTTGGAAAATGACCAACTTTAAATTCTTCAAGGTTATATTAAAATAATAATTCTGCATGATTCAATAAAGATCAGCGAACATTTTTTGGATCTGAGTAGTAAATTGCATCTTCGTAGCATGGCTTGCAATCATTTTATTGAGAATTACTTAAACTGCACGCTTCGCAGGGAAATGAATGTCTTACGAATGAATAAGATGACAAGAATTTTGGTTCTGTCAAGTTTGAAGCTGGAAAAGATATTGCCCAGCAGCTGCATGGTTTTGCCGACTTTGCTTTATTAATTCCTTCACTTAATTCGAAGTTCAACATAAGAGTACACCAGTGAAAAAGAAATCCACAGAAAAAGCGACTGATAAAAGCAGAACGTTCATTCGAAAAGTACTGAAGCGAATCCTGATCGAGAGAGTCATCAATTAACATTTTCATGCATCCCCACAGCACTTTTAGGGGAGGTTCTTCACTTCAAATGAGAGAATGGCATTCTAAAGCTGGGGATCGGTATAGGAGTAAGAGTTGAAGAAGTAAGAACTGATGTCTTGGGTGCAACAGAGAATTAAGAAACCGTGTCAGGAAGGCTGTCAACTCGTGAACAGAAATGCAGCCTTGTCTAGAGATCTCGGTATTATCAAAGGCAACGGAAGTGATGCGAGATTTTTCTTGAGAAAAATAAGACAGAGCTGTATTTTGGCATCACTGGAGGTCGAAAGATTAGCCTCGCTCCTACGTGAGCATATCAAAATCCAGACGCCGGTTACCGAAGAGTGTGAAGAAGAACAGGTATATTGTCATCAACACACTCCATTCCCGTCGCTGCTAAAATCTGACGGAATAGTGTGCGGAGTGCAAATGTGGAGAGACAGATCATAATTTATGTCAGAATGTGGATAGCACTGGCTAGAAGATTCTCTATGGAACTAGAACGGTGGAATCGATGCCGTTGGTCATGATTAACCGATAGATACTCGGGAGGTGGAGAAGATGACTGTTCAATTGTTTATACAAATATTGGAGGGGAAATTCAATTAAAATTCATTGCCGTATTTTTAGATACATACATCAGAGAACGAACCATTTCGGAGAGAGAAAGTTTGCAGTCGCTTTTACCCCCCCCCCCTCCACAGCCTAATGGTGCAACAGGAGATGCAAACATTTTAATTAGAGTAATTTGTCAAGAAGTTTTCTTTTATCGTTTTGCTATTCAAATACGTTTTTTCACACGATGAACAACAAGGAAAGGATTTTTAGGAATCAGTACTCACGAGTACTGATTCACTTTTACCAGTACTCGTATATTCGGAAATTTCGCAAACCGAAATCGACAAACTCAAAGTTTGCTCGCAAATTAAATCCATCCAAGGAGATCAGCAGTTGTGACTTTATATGAAATGCAAATAACGTTAACGATCTCACAGACTCCAACCTACCATACTTGTCTGAATGCCAAAAAAGGCTAAATGTCTATTGAAAGCCAGCAAAAAAAAAAGGTTGAAACCGGTCTGGGTAGTGACTCTCCTCATAATGTAATTACAGTATTACATCTCCTAGGGGCTGTGTTTTTACATTATGAGAAAATATCAAGGATAGTGAGGGAGCTTGCTCCACATTTGCTTCGAGTTGCCTTGGTGTTGTACTACTAAGTGGTCATTTACACTTGGATTCACCGCTAGTTTTTCGGTATATATATGAAACTCATAGATTTGTAGTTCTCGATCTTAGAGTTTTGCTTACTGGCAGTTGAACAACAAGGGATTCGTACCCCCTTAATTATTAAGGCTAAATGTCTGTTCACAGATGATTTAGTTAAACACCAGTCTTTCGTTTTATTACTGCAAAAATAAATCTAATCGAATGCTCAGTTGTGAGTGGAGATGGATCTTTCTATCATGGTTTTAGGCAAGGGGTGGCTTGTTCAGGTTTCTTGTCATTGCTTTATCGTGCTTCCATTTAACATCACTGCCTATTGTCCATTCTATTTAGACTGTTATTGATTTTTGTTGATATTTATTCATGCAGTAATTTAGCGGTTTCAGATTGTAAAATTTCTTCATTTGCTTTGTGGTTCGACATGATACATCCAGCTGTTTTTCAGAGGAATAATGAAAGCATTTCTTAATTTTTTACTATGTTTTGTTATAATGAATTACAACCGAGGCAGTTAAGCCTCAGTTTTAATTCTAACAGCAACACAAAACGTGGGTAGCGATACTAAATGAATACTTTCAACTACACTGAACTCCATTGAATAAGTATTGTTACTTTGTATTGTCTGAGACAAGAAAATAGCTGCACTTATCAATCTCTCTTTTGCTGGCAGTTGTTCGCCCTCTGATACGCGGAGACTTATGTGATCGATACACAACAGGAAAGAGATTAACCAGGAGAGCTGACCTCACGTATCTCGAGCTTACCAGATTAAGTAGATCTATCTTTCACCCATAAGCTGCCGTAACGATGTGGTTCAAGTTAATTACCGAACTACACTGAGCTAACCTCACTGTAGTTCGGTAACAACATGATGCTTTGAAATAAATTTAAAACAGCTCAACTCATTGAGAGCTGTTATAACACTCTAAATTTGCATTTGTGTTGACATCCATCATATATAAATGCGTACTTCCATAAAGCAAAGCTTCTGGAGATATCCTACCTATATTGTACGATGTAAATTCTGAATATAACGAAAGAAAAATATTTTCATGACCCCCATATTTTATTCAATATAGGAAAACGGGGTAAATATATGTTTCTCGCATACAGAAAACACTTCGGTATTCCAAAAAAGGCTTCGAGAGACGTTGCGATGTGGCTCTCCACAAGTCATCTGTCTTGTTACTGAAGCAGAGAGGGAAAAATTCTAATCTTCTAGTCACTCTCTGACCCTAATTCCGAGAATTACTGGGTTATCTGAATCTATGTGCATGCTTTGATTCTAGTTACTCTTATAGTAATTCCTTGAAGAGGCAAGGAACCATAGTATTCATTTTAAGTCCAGTTTGATTCCAATAATTCCTTATAGATTCGTTTATTTACGAGGGACAATCGTGCAACGCGACACATTTCCGCATACATGAGCTTTAATTTTATTGGTCGTCAAAGCCCGAGCGATGACCTCTCCCGTACACATACATACCCAGGCGCACAGTGGGATGCTTGCCAAAGTTTCCAGACGTTGTTCCATCTTAGAACTGTTTCAGACATTTTAATCTTTTGCAGTTCAATAATTTAACACGAAGCAATCCCATCATTATTGAAGTCAAATGGCTGCTTACAAGTATGGGTTTCTTTTACAGACAAAAGGAATTATGGGTAAACTAGCCACTAGTTTGATTATCGACATTTTTAAATGTCAGAGCACCTTCCTTAAAACAGTCAGAGCAACCTAAACAAGAATGCCGCGATTACTTTGTCCAATTAATTTTGTTAAAATATCAAAACGTCTTCATATTCCTAACAGAAACTTCATAACGAAGCAAAGATGAAGATGAAACAAATTAGTCTAACATTTGGGTAGTAAATTAGGACATTTCCAATTTTAATTTTACAGTAGATTCTGCCTGTTTATTATCACCATTTCTGCTAACTGTAGAACTGGTTTTGTTAAGGGATAATATAATGTTTTTTAAATTCTTAACTTTAGTGAATCTCATAATAGAAACGCTCTGCGAAAGACGTTTACCCTTCTTATTTTTAATGAAAAGAAAAAATGTATATTATATAATTTGACTAACGAGAGGTTAGTCAAATTCTATAATATTTTTATATTAATGAAAAACAAAGGACAAGATGAAGAAATAAATGAGGAGAATCCCACCAGGCAGCAGAGCGTTTTAATGCACATATCTTTTGATATGTGCATTGTTCCGATGTTTAGCTATGGAAGCGAAACTTGGGAAGCGACAAACAAAAACAGAAAGACAGGTTACGTCTTCTCCAAGAACTTTGGAGAGAGAGAAGAATGCTCCACGTTACAAAAATAAAGGGGGAGAATTAGAAATCGGCGAATTAGAGAGATGCCTGGAGTAGAGTAGAGGATGTTGGGAAGTATTGTAACGTATGTAGATGGACTGGATGTACATTAGCAGATTAACAGATGAAAAATGGACAAAATTAAACATTAAGGGGATAGATACCAAGAGCGAAAATGTTGCCACCGAACAAAGATGGAGGGATGGCCTACAAAGGTTTGACATTAGATGATGGACATTAACCAAGGAGAGTCGGAAATTTATTGGGGAAGCAGCAGCAGAATGAAAAGAGGCTGAAGAAGAAGGAAAATTAATGAGTGCTGTACTTCTTATAAAGTATAAATGATTAAAAATATTTCGTATGCCAGTAGCATTTTCTATTTCAGTAAGTTTTTGTATCCAAGTCTGTGAGCAAAGCAGATAAAATATTTTCAATTTTTAAGAAACCACTGAGTAGGGTAGACGATCAAAACGAACCTGATTACATCTCAGACGAATCATAGGAACAAATGTAACATTGTAACGCAATCTTCAGAATTTGGCAACTAAATTAATTTGATGTGTAAGAAATGACTGCTGGATAATTTTCGTTGAATTGTATGCCAAAATTGCTGTGTAAGAAATAATTCGCTGCAATCCTTCATGATATATTCTTCTGTGTGGAAATAACTGATGACCGAGCGAAAAATATCCGCAGTTATTCTTAATTATCAGAATTAAGAATAATGAGTTGTTTTGGTGTGTCAAAGAAAATGTTTTTACAAATTAAACACTAAAAATCAGTACTGGAATATCCCTGGAATTCAATTCTTTAAATCTGGATTGGAATCATGTTTTCGTGACGTGAGAATGTTTTTTTGTAATGATCTGATTTTGTTTGCAACGTAAGCAGTTAGTCATAAATACACTTGCTGAAGAATAATTGAAGGGAAAAAAGACACAGAACTGCGAGAAGTCATGGGAGTCATTCATAAAGAAAACAAGACATCCCAGCGGAAAGTTTATGTACACTAAAGCATAAAATATAAAATTACGGATGCCAGTAAAAGAAGCCATTGGGGACTAGTGTAGATATAAAAGATGCTAATTCATACACACGGAATGAGTTTTTATTGCAGAAAAAAACAACTAAATGTCCCACTATTAGCGTCTTCTCTTTTCCACTTAATTCGCGCGAAGAAAAGAAACATCAAACAGGCCACTTAGAAGCAGAATTTGTAAGTAAATTTGAAAACAAGTCCCGAGATCGGCGCGCTTCATCTCTAACAACATTAACAACGGAGTTAATTTGAATATTTAATCGAGAATTTGAAACAATTAGGCTTAGTGAAAAAATAAAAGTGGATACAAGTAGCGTTCGGGGCCTTTTCTAAGATTAGTTGGACTGCTTGCTGCAGTGATGGATGGAAATATGTAAAATTGTGTATTGAAGTAATTATATTTCACGACCGAGTGGGGATGCCTGCCTGGATCACAAATCCCGAATGTGAATTTTAATTACGTTTTAGCTACAGTACTGCTACTAAACGTTGCAAAATTTAATGTATTCGTTGTAGCAGTAGCGCATTTAATGCCACTTTTTTATTTTATTTTATCGATAAAAGGGACACCCAAAGTGGTCGCATCGCAAATTGTCACAAGATGCAGAAATTGTTTAAAACATTTAGTAAGTGGACTTTTGGGAGGCAAATAAATAGCTGAACAAATATCTAAATCTCATTTTTGATACGCAGTCATTAATCTAACAGGAAACATTGATATTTGCATAATTATTACACAACCTAAAATCATTATGAAGATTGCAACTTTAAAACATTTCTAAGAAGTTAAAAAAATTGCTCAGCACGCCATCCAACAATATTTGCGACTGGACTCAAAGCATGTTTGTAACTCTCGCAATGCATTTTTAAGAATTATTTTGATAAAACTCATGCATTGATGGAGTTAAAATAACTAATGTTGGGGGAGTTTTTCAAACGCACTTCTGATGCAATGTTTACATGCCGGTTGCACGCGAGCCACGCACCTTCCACCCGTTGTTTTAATTAAGCACTGCGTAGAATGAAGTACAAAACCCTGCACTGTGACTCTTTTAAGTCATTTTAACGTGAAAGAGGTACGCTTAGTAGTCCATCCTGACGTAGAATAAGAATGAAGTAAAATAATAAGCTAATCACAAGGTCAATCGAGAATAACAAAATATTTGTTAATTATTTGTATTAGGTTGTTTACCTGCCTCCTTCTCAAGAAATGATTTTGACAGCAGATTATCTGACCTCTTTCGACAGCTTACTTACAAGAATAACGGCTGTATTCATTCGAATATGTTTACAGACATCCTGTGAACATATTCTAGAGAATTGCTGCATGGAATAAACATTTCAATTTCAATGCTCCGAGACAGTCCCCCACAATCCCGTTCCCCCTGTAGATGAAACGAATTCTTGTTGGCCTGCTTAAAAGAACATTTGCAAAGCGAGCAATGTCATCACTAAATCAAAAGTAATCTAATTTTCACTTTGACTGCCCAAATGAATTCTGAAATGAGCTCACAAACGCAAAATCTGTTTCATTTATTCCTTTGTTGGAGGTGACAACTCCTTCCACACGCGAAGTTGTTAAAACTCCTAGAAAATTAGGTGATATTTATTTTCCTTTTTTGCATCTCTTGGAGAATGCTAATCTCCATTTCATGTTTGGATAGGCCCCAAGCACAAACTCTTATCTGCAACTTCCAAAGAAAGTTATTCAAAACCCTGCTATTGCAAGTTGTCTTCACAGCACATCTTGTTGAAGCTCAACTATTTTTTCCTATATAAAGTTTGAATGTTTAAATTGTGTGATGTGCAGCAAATGCATCTTGCTGTGGTTTGTAAGAGGTATTTATTCATATCGTTTTGTGGAAAATGCGCTGTTCCTTATGACTCCATTATATTCCTCTTACTCCGATTTAAACATTCCTCATTTGCGGTAGCTGGAAGTTGGAACAGAACTCGATGCTCATGTTATAAGACTTAGGTAAGTTCCGTCTTTAAAGTGATAATCTTCTGAGAGAGACCATCAGACGTTAATTTATATATAATTTCATACATGCCAGGTTGGAATCTTCAGAGGATTAATGTGCTTTATGCAGGGAATGATAAGAAAGAGAAAGTCCTAGATGTTCTTTTAGAACAGCGGAAGGTTACGTTGTTGTATTTCTCTTGAAGAAACTTTGCAGAGATGAATGTGGCGAAGGAGACGCAGATTTGGCGAGTTCGCATTTAAAATGGAAATCGATATTAACGTTAAACACCAGATGCTTCATGCTTTGCAGAAAATGCAAGGCTGGTGGAGAGTCATTTTGTGAAACAGCACCTGCGGAAGTTCCTGGTGGAACAGGCATGCACACACACACACACACCGACTCTTGAACTCTTCCGGAGAGAAAGTTTGGAGGCTGAAGACGCCATTGACTGTTTCGTGCTGTTGCCAGGAGAGGCAAGAGGGAGGGAGCTAATCATCTTGTCTAGAAACCTGATTATTAAAGGTGAAGAGGGTGAGATCTTAGTTGCGAGAAGGAAAGGAGTGCTGCGTTCTTGTGCTGAATTTGACAAACGCATGCTCACATTCATTGGATAAGGACCCGGAAAGTAGCGTTTAAGGCACCAATTTTGAAGATTTTGATATGCGAGCGATATAAGTTTGTTAGATCCCACGAGGAATTGTATGTTGCTTCTGTCTTCAGCTGAACTAGGAAAACAAGTGGAGGGCAATGAAAAAGCGTGTGGATGAAAGTAGGTTCTTTGGGCACCCTGCCATTGGTAGAGAAATCTGTAGAGAAAGAGCGCCTTTCACTAAGGCATCAAGTAGAAGAATAAACAGAAAACCGGTGCCACAGGTAAAGGGGGGGGGGTATTGAAGCGAACCTTCGATCAGTTACCGAGAAACGCTATCTCCATGCAAGTTTATTATTTGCAGTTTGAATAAACTGCAAATAATAAACCTGTAAAGTCAGATTCACAGCTGTCTTATTTTTAATTTTGGCTTTCCTGAAAGCAGATTTTAAGGGGATCGATCATCTCTCGATTGTGATGACAATTTACACTTATCGCCACGATGTGTGCAAGATTTTTGTTTAGTGTTTGTGTTCATCGGTAATCTGCGTTTGTCTGACCTATGAGGGAATTCTTTTCATTTGTGTACGAGGCCTCGTGACCCGATCCTCTCACACCACACGGGGTCGATCTTTCCAGCAAAGAACTTCTGTCGTTCTTCTCACTGCACTACAAAGGTGATAACGAAGAAGGTGATAGCCACGACTGTAATAACCGTTCATTATTTCATTCTGTCAATTAATGCTCTCACTTTTCTGCAAGCCCCTTTGATCATTCAAAACCAGCACACGTGATAATTGGAAGATTGTGTTTGAAAAACGTTTGAATTAATTTTTTTTGACTGCCATTAGCGATGCAATTAAAACATTCACGAGTGCGTGAATACAAAACAGAAATCGCACACGCCACGTGCACTTACCACCCGACTAACTTCTGATGGGGAAGAGAAGTCCTGCGGTGCGATGACTTCATCCCAGTTCTAATAACTTAGCGTTGCCTAAAAGTATTATTAATGAGCAAATAAAGCGAGATGACGAAATCGTCATCTAGACGAGGTCTTTTTGCGCACTTCATATTTTCACGCTTAAAAAAAAAAAAAAAACCGGAAAAAGAAGTTGAAATATATCAAGACGATTCCTGGAAGAAGTTTATCTTACTTAATCATCTTCGTGTACGCGGCTTCCCAATCGAGATATGGACTCGGTGTAGATGAAATGACATTGAAACGCTGCTCACGGACGCCAGGCGGTAGAAGCGGACCGCCTCGATCGATGGACCACTCTCCGCCGTGTTGTGTGTCGTGGTGCGATTCTTGTGACGTCATTACAACACTTCGGGTTTCCCCGTCACATGGTCTGTTATCGCGGAATGAATGGTCGCGAGAAGACGTGCTCGGCTAGCGTTCATCTAACACTTTTCTAAGTCGGAGGTCCGTCGCAAACAACCGCTCGGGAAGTTGGGACGGTCAAATTTTGGATGACATCTGCGCTGATGTGTGGAAGGTAAGAAACTAAACGGATAAAAATAAGTTTAGACTGGTTCTTTTAATTCTTCGGAAGTTGACTTGCGTCAGTTTGTTGTTCAATTTTGTTTTCTCTTTTAAACTCAACTCCATCATAAACATTCGGCTGCATCATCTTAATTACGAGTGCAATTCTTTCTAGTACAACAAACTTCAGTAGGGAGGTCGGCTTAAGAAAAAATTCCACCGACCGTTCTTTCTGAAAAACAACTTAAAAGTTCCGCATTATTTAAAATCCCCCTTGTTGCTTCTCTGTTTTGATCTGTCCCGCCACTGCCGATATTACTTGGCGACCGTAATTGGCTTA
This sequence comes from Typopeltis vanoorti, assembly GCF_054136105.1. Lineage (NCBI taxonomy): Eukaryota > Metazoa > Arthropoda > Arachnida > Uropygi > Thelyphonidae > Typopeltis > Typopeltis vanoorti. The sequence goes on from NC_143563.1 coordinate 110,839,721, forward strand.
AGTCAAAAGAATAATTTGATTCCCAATATCATCGATCCTCTTGGATCTATTTTTACATTCGGTTGTCATAAGAAATCCCATTCGTCTGCATTTTTAATGGCCATTCCGCTCGTGCAAGCTGGGAAACGTACAGCACAGCTATTACGAATAGGTCAAGGGTGAGAATCCTCTTTCTTAACCCACTTTAGGGACCAAACTTCTTTCACTGGCGTACGTTTCCGGTAAGCAAGGTGATAGCGTCACATCGAGTTGGTTGAGGATAAATGCGTGATATTTCGAAGACCCCTTAAAAACAAGGGAGGTTGCCAAACTAGCGAAATGAGATCTATGAGGAATAAGGGCACTCAGTTTTTTTTCCCCTGAAACGGGGACCCGTCATATCACTTGTGAATGTTGCGAGCCACTAAATTGCACTATTTTCGGAAAGTAATCCCACATGCGCAATTTCTCTTTCATTTTTTTTTCTATCTAAGAATTCGAGTTACTTCTAACGGAGCAATTTTATTTACTTTAGAAGTTTTATTAAGAAGAGTTTAAAAAACAAAATCATAAACGGATTCGTCTTCACATGCTTCGCGCTGGACGGGTTTGATTAACAGTAAAGAACTGCGTTAACCGCGTGAAATTCACGCGGATAGCCTTCTACTTGGTGCGAACAACCATCTCTGAGTTCCCATCGAAGTAGCAGCGTATTAAACGTCTTCCGTTAATGATCGAAATGTTAGCTGTTGTGGGTTTACCCCAAAGTTCGCCAAGAGTTAAGGGGTGGGGGTTCGTTTCTTAAATTTCTCCACGCGCGCCTTCGAAATGATCTCCGGAGTAAAGAGACCATTAGTGGAGAAGCCATGCACGAAAATGCAAAACGAGTGTAATTTGCAGATAGCCGAATGCATTATTCATCGCGGGCACCCTTTTATTGCTCGATTCGTTACATTCGGCCGGGAACGGCGCAGCTTTCATCATAAGACACCGCACTCCCCCCCCCCCCCCGAAGCCTGATAGAACTGGAATAAAAGGAGCTTCATCCGTGGGTTTAAGAATTTCCAGACGATGCTCACCCGCTTCTATGAGAATATTCTCGCGAGGAGTTTTATGCTCCAACACAAATGGGTGTTTAAGTTTACAACACGCGCGCAATACACTACGGTATATCGAACGTATGCTTAAAGTGCGCATGGCAATTGAAAATCTACTTGGAAGAACTATTTCTTGAACTCCATTCTTTCTGTGGCGAATTCATTTCGGTAGTAATAAAGAATGTTACGAAACAGTAAAGAGAATTAAGAGAGCTTCCGACCATGCCGAGGAAGTGAACGTGGGGTGCAGTTTGCTTCCTGCAGCAGCAGAATGGAACGTCCTTCGGGTACTCCCTTCCTCCTAATGCTGATATTCGAACGTTAGTGACCTACTTACCGCATGCTATTTTGATCGTTATCGGCAAATCCGTTTGAACAGCTTTTTCTTAAAAGTAAGGAGTTTGGTGTTAACATTTTCCATTTGATTTTAAAACTTAGTTGGTTTATTATGTACATTAAAGAGTTCAAAAGTAAGTGTTTGGTTGGTAACAACGACTGAACACGAAAGTGTAAAATACTTTCCAAGTGATTTTCAAAATTATTTCTCTGAAAGGCTACTCGCTGTGAAGGATCGTTAACGTCCATTAAAATCGAAATTTGGTTGAATGTGCCCAGACTTCTGCCACTTCTCATTGATACGAAACTCAGTTAACCAGAAATTATTCTTAAGTGTGCAAGATGACTCGATAGAGCAGACGCCTTACAGAAGAATATAATAAGGTGAAAGAACGCGTGATAAAAGAAATTTAAAAAACACTATGAACGCTATGCGAACAGCACAGAGGATTGATTAGCAGCAAACGTACAATTTGGAATATATTTTCGGAGCGGAGCACATTCATCAACTGTAGTTTGTTGATGATCTCCCCACAAGGAAGGTCGTAAACCTCATGCGATGTGTGTACTAAGGATGTTTCTAATTTAATTTTTCTTCTTTGATTTACATAATCCGAAAACTCTTCTCTAGGGAACAAACATAACGTGGCATCTTCCCTTTTCCACTCCAGGTTGACAAAATAAGAAGGGGTTGTGGTCTCACACATTCACAAAATGTCCACGAGTACGGGAGGGTCTGCCCACGCATCCTGTTGGTTGGACTGCGAGTATATGGCAGCCGTTGGACCCGGACGGAAATCTCTTCGAGGCATTGCAAGTGACGTTTTTGTAGACATGATAACCAAGTATGGTTTGCTATTTCTAAATATTCTCCGTATTTCTAATACGGATGAGATTTAGGACGTTCTGCAATGAATGCAAAAGAAGACATTAATTATATTGTAGGGTTCCTGAATTTACAAAACGCTCCCGGATTCTGTATAAAATTACTAACAGGGGGTTCTGTTTTGGTCAGGAAATTCACAGGAGAAAATTATCTCAACGAGATATTTAGCAGAATCCTTAGGTGGGTGGCACTCGTCTGAGGGACACTACCGTCGGTTGTGTTGGCGGAATGTTCCACGTATCGCATGGGAGTCCTACACGGTCCTTATTAAACCCTATTTCTTTATGGCACCGGATGCGGATGTCGTTTCCACAACAAATACGAAGTGTTCATTTGGGATGCGAATTGGGGTGTCTTCGTTTGGCTTCCGGTCAGATAAGAAGCAAATCTCCGCATTTATGTGCCCTAAACGACAAAATAACAAACGGCCGATCCAAGAGCGTCACGTAATTCCAATCTAATGACTTACTTAAAATTACCATTTAAAGCCTTTACTTTAATACTATGATGCAGTCAGACTGGAACTGTTAGGAAATGGCAATGCAATTGATTTGCGAATATTTTTTTTATTCTACATTACTGACGGTAGTTTCAGCATAAACAGCATTAAAAACGAAAATGCATTTTAAAATAACGTTTCGAAAACGCCCTCACGATTTGCAGACTCGTGGGGTTCCTGTTGTACAAATTTAAGGCATTACGCGATCGTCTTCAAGGAGTGTGCCAAACATTTTTATCTGCGGCGTAACCAGTTCTGGAAGTGGTACAAATGTTTGCGGACTTTAAAAAAAAGGAATTTTATCGATCTACTGAAAAGAAGAAAACAGAATCGGGAACGCAGTGCTCTACTGTAGCAGTTCGGTGCGTTGATTACACAAATATCCAGCGGGGTTTTTTCTCTTGCCATCCTTCGCGTTTTCGAGATTACGCAAACACATACACGCGCATCTAAATTCGGAATATTAATCTTAAACAACTCTCAGATCTACGCATGCTTATTTCGAGTATGCGCTCGGCGGTACACAAGGACAAAAGCTCAACGAACTGGGATCGATTAATCTTCGAGTGCATTATGTTTAAATCGACAAACTGACGCCCTCTCTTTTTCAAGACTCGCAGATCACGAGGAGTTCAGTTTCTAGGATGTCGCCATATCGATCTTTACTTGCATCATCTTGCTGCTAAAAGATGTGATGGGCAGTCGGAGGATGAGTTTTGCGATTCTGGGAAAGTTTTTAACGATCCGTTCTCCGAATGCCTCCCACAAAACCGAGTGTTCACCGGCCTTGACATTTGGGCTCAGAAGATTGCGGTAAACATTGCGATCTGACAATTAAACGATATCCCCCCCTCCAACTAGAATAACTTTCCCCTGCTTTTTTCCCCGCAGGTTTCTCCCACGCCAGTTTCATGCCTTCACAGCGCGTGACATTCATTAGCTTCTAAATGGCGATCCGCTGTTCTAATGCGAACTGCTCCTTTTAGTACTTCCTGTTGGAATGCACATCTTGATCGAAGGTTTCTTCGTATGGAGCAAACAAGAATCCTGTTGCTCAAGAATTAGTCTTCCATGCACCATTTTTCAAGTGGGACAACATTTAAATGCCGAAATGTAAAATTTAATCACACAACAGAAATGGACGCTGGCTAATGCAGACAATTTTTAACAGTCCAAGCTATCCACCTTAAATAGAAGATTCTCATTCTCTCTTTCCACTCTCTATTTTTGGCAGCATGCTTCTCCATATAGATGAACGGCTAGCTGCATTATTCTTAACTGTTTAATAATTCTGCCATCCAACTACTCCTAATTTTCTTCTGCCCTACTTTCCGTATCCTCCGATTCTGCTGCAACATCAATTTATCTTACTCAGTCTTCTCGTTGCCTGACAAGCAACCCTCATTTGTCTTATTACTGTTTCCTCGTTCTATTTATAATGTTATCCGCGTTCCAGATATGTTAGGTGCGCGTTGCATTCCCCTTGTAATTAAGAAATGACGTTAAGCAAATTATGTAATTTTATATTTGTGCGACGATATGACTTCGTATTTCCTACTTTTAAATAAAAGGTTGACGTCTGAACAAACAAACCGAATAATTTATTTCGCATGCTATTTATTTAATGCTTTTAACACTATTTTACTGGCATTTGAGATCCCCGAAAACAATATCCAGCCGACTATGCCGATGATATGTCTTTATCATAAAACAAATGAGACGATCGCAACTGCTAGTAATACTCTTAAGCCAAGAGAATTTTATAATTAGTATTCGTAAAAGGCCTCGACACTTGTTAACTTCATCTGCTAAACGCAATTTCTTGATTAAAACGGGAACAGAGTAACTTTTAATCATCGTAAGAAACTTAAGCCAACCTCCTTTAAAACTGTCTTCACTGCATGACACCGAGTCGAGAAGTTGCAGTTAATCCTACAGAACGATCCCAAGCATTCGATAAGATTTTTAAGTAGGTGATTTTGATTGGCAACACAAGTTCCGGAACGCTCTTTAAACGACTCTTCCAATTCTAAAATTCTAAATTCTAAAGGACTTCGTCCACAGTTGGATTGGAGTCATGATATATCTGAGAGGTTGCTTATCGGATCAATCAGCAAGCGACGATTCTGTACGCTGTTCTTCCACGATCATACATTCCCAACACCATCTTAACCATTCCGGTAATCTGTGCTAAACCCAACATTTTATATGACCTTCTGGAAACCCAGGCCATGCGATCATTGTGCATTATAAAGAAGTTTTGATCGGTCAGATTATAATGCCTTTTCCCCGCTTGTTAAAAGTCCGAAATCTGTACTCCAGATACCACGATTACAGAGCCAAATATCACATCATGTTTAAGTAGTTGTCGATGCAATCTTCTTCTTGAAATGAACAAAAATCCGAGTAAAATTCTCAGCGAGATCGTCTGCCGTAGTAATATCTATTCGTTGAAGATGTCCGTTATCGTTTGAGGACAGTAATGTGCCTGATAGTTGTCTTCTAGCAAGAAAATATATTTCTCAGTCCATTCCAGCTGCCGGGAAGCACCTTCACTGACACCTACTAAAGTCAAAGATGCCCGAAATCGGCTCCGCTGATAAGCCTCTCTGGGAATCTTTGATTGTTCTGACACGAGTAGTCGGATTGTTTGGAGCGCATTCCTCCCATCCAAGAAAGGAAGCAAACTAGTCGTACATGTGGACGTGGGATAAGGGTTACATAACCTGCAACCCTACTCTAAGAGAACAAACATAAGAGTCGTTTATAGCCAATACAAAAACCCTCTAGTATCAGGATGGTCTGACAGGCAATAAAATTCATGTCTCTACCTGAAGACATTCAAAAACCTCGATAAGATTTGAAGCACGGCCTTCTGGGTAGAAAGCCAAGACACTATTTATCCACGCTAACCTTCTTAGGGTAAAGTAAATGGATAAGAGTTGCTCTTTCTGAGAGATGTACATCATTTTAATCCAGACAGCACACTTAACAAAATATATTTGCGATATGCGAGGTCGAAAAAATGTTATTTATAAATGGAAAACACGTAGAAGACTACAGTGTCTAATGGCAAAAATTAAGTATTTTGCACAGAAAGGAAGACTAAAATACCCGTATGAATAACTTCATCTCACATTCCACCACAATTCGGTCTAGCAGTTAATGCAGTTCACCAGAAAGGTAAAAAGAATTTTCTAATATGGAATCAGAATCACGTGAACAGGCGCGAGATATTCTTGCGTATTCACGTTTTTTATGCCTATTGAATATTTAAGTAAACAAACTCAGGAGTCCAGCAGTGCATAATCATTGAGATGAATGGCTTGCTGCTGTATGGTCAACTGAGAATCCAGTTGGGTCCGAAGCGATCACTTTTATTTGGGGTGCTGGAACTGAAACTGGTGCACATTTAGAAGATTAAAAAGGTGTGAGGATTTTCACATTAACCTCATAAATGATTACTAACGTCTATTTTGGAAAAGCGAACTCTTTTAATTCAGAGCACCGCGATGACGTCGAGTAGTAAAGGTTACTATCAGTGTTAGCAACGACAGTGAATGTCATAATACTTGATGACATCTCTCTAGGGCCTCTATAATTTCGGCTCGAATCATTGTCGGTGAGGTGGGGTGCAGTTCATCGCATGAAAGCGTACTCGGTTTATAGAATCGTTTGGATTTTTATGGCCTCCAATACAGCCTGGCACAGCCGCGCGTCTGGGGAGAACGTTACGCATACAACATGCGATCGATGCATTCACGTGCCTGCGGGGTGAAAACAGGGAGGGGGGGAGCTTGGCTCTAGCCAGCCAGCTGTGTTACCGTAGGACATCCTGGTCAGAGGGGCCCGACTCTCAGACGCCAAGGCGAAGCGCGCCGATCTGTAGAACAGCCAACTTTACGTGACACGAGGAGGGTTGGACGGGAATTTATCAATACGCTGCTCGGGGACTGGTGTAGAGTCGAATGTTCCGACGACGTTATTGGAGGGCTGCGGAAGAGTGTAAAGGGCAGGACATTCGGTGTCGCATAGGAAATTTGGCCTCAGGAGAGCATTTTCCATGGTTTGCGATTTCTGTCAGATAGATGGCGTTTATTTGTAAAACTTGTTGCCATAGTAACAGGAGTATCCTCTAAAAGATGCATTTTTGACATATGCAGAAACATTCGCCCGGAAGCCGACATGATTTATAGAAAAACCTTAAAATCTTTACTTTTGACTTGTTTTGGTAAAAACTTGAGTTTTCTTTTTTTAGTTTCGTGGTAAACTTTGAGATAATACACAAACTGATGGCTCCTGTTTCACCACTAGAAAATCACACAGGAGAAGTGAGTAAACGAAATCAAGTAATAGTTTTAATAGCAACAAACAATCACAAAAAGTCCACAATACCGTATTTCATTTCCAATCTGTTGTTCCTTCCAAAAAACAATCTTGTTGAAAGTGGAATGGAACCAAAGGTTTACATAACTATCACATTCATTTTTAGAAACGAGATTAAAAATTTGTCGGTTGGGGATATTCACACTTAAAAATTGAAGACTGCCTTAGGAGGGTCATTTATATTCACTTTGTGCATTATGTGCGACTATTGCAGCTTCAATTCTCATACTCTTTCTTCCCTGTTCAATCAACGCTCCAATTCTGGATTGTCTCTTTGCGGGTGTCAATGGACGAGACCGAAAGAGAAATCGCAAACTCATATTACTAAAAGAACAAAATAACTGTCACTCACTGAAAAGAAGGAAATCTAAATCAATTCAAAGAAAGAAAGGATTAGAGAGAAGCTCGAGGTTAATCAGGTTACCCGCAATACCATTATTTATTTCTATGGCTTCGGATTTAGAAGCTGCTTTGAAAATGACTTCAGTTCTTCGGCCAGTCAAGATACGAACAATTTTCAAAACGTCTTAAATAAAGTGCGTTGTTTCTGAATAATCAAGAGTGCTGTTTTGTGTAATATCGAGATACTTTTCACAATATTTGAACATCACAGTAATCTACAGCTACCAATTGTTGGGTAATGTGACTCGCCAGGGTAAGGCTAAACACCAAACTGGCCCACTTCCAGTTGATATAACAAATAAAAGGCGCAAATTATACGCAGGATTGTACGAAATCGAATTGCCTCTTCAGACTTTAAAAAGAATTTACATTTGCTAACTACATGCAGTTAATAGCAACTGAATTCCGTTTGAAAAAAAGTAAGAATTATTGACTTCCTTGAATTCTCAGCCTACACATGCGAATTATCTGTTACGTTTAGCATAACTAAACGGTAAAAGGAACAAAATGCAAATTACTAAAACAGTATTTAAGACTGGGTTCTAAAATAATATGCATTTTTGTTGGCTTTTTATTCGTTGCTGCAGTTTCTAATGTCCAGGCGACACCTATCTTACTGGCAATCAGTTTCTTCCATCAGTCTTTTTCTCATTAACCTTGAAGATCTTTACCACAATGAATAATTTATTTACAAGATGGGAATTTGACAAACGTTTATCCATTGAAAAACGAGGCTATTTTCAATATCAGTAAATTTTAATCCGCCTTGCAAAATAATAAGTTCCGTTCGTCCTCCTTACATCAACCGATATTCGAAGTCCTCTGATATTAAAACTCCAGGAAAGCGAAGTATATCTGTTGAAAGAACACTTCTACTATCAGTCTTTTAAAATTAATTCTTTGGTAATGGTTGCTAAACCTTAGTTTGAAATATTGGAAACGTAATAACAGTCTCATTCGTTATCTGAGGAAGCAAATTCATTTCGAAGGATAAATGTATATTTGAATATTTAACACAAAGTCCAATTCTTAAATTTCATAATTTTCCGATTAGCCAAAGCAAATATGCGTGAGACTAAACCTTGGAAGAATCAGAAAAGCAAGTTCGGCAACGAAACAATCAGTCTGATTAAGGCATTGCTGTTTACAAATAGAAACGGCTCAAACCTTCCCCTGTAAATCTGCTTGCTTTGCATGACTCGCGTATAGTGCAGTGAAACAAATTTTCTCAACATACTGATTTTTAGGATGGGTGTGCATTGATGACACACCGAAGGGAGTAGGTATTCTTCTAACATGTCACGTAATAATTAACTTACTTTTTTAATTTTCCTTAAAAAAATAACCAGAAGAATTAACGGGAAGAAAGGAAAGGCATGTGTTGTTTCATTTCTATTAACGAAAACAAGGCTGAAGGCTCATAATGCATTGAACGAAGAAATCTCTCCCCCCCCTTCCCCCCATTATTCAAAACCAACCTTGCTGGGAATTGCATTACAATTCTCGCTTTTGTTACTCTCTAAAAGCCTTTGAGTGCTGGGAATCATCGTTATAGCCCTAATTACTTCCTTTATGCCACCGAAGAGGTTCACCAACAGCCATCCGGTGTAACGTAATGCCTGTTACGGGAAAGCTCTCGATGGGCTAAAAGGAAAGGAAGACGGACTTTTTTTTTACATTCAAGAAGATACATTTGAGCGTCGCGTTGATTACATTTTGTGTGTCAGTCTACAATCATTAACCTAGGCACAATAAGAAGGCATCCTTATCAAAATATAAAATTAAGTAGAAAATAAACGGATCCTCGCAAGGGAGGGAATGCATTTTGATAAGCGTTTATGAAAATTCATCGACAATTTTTTGGCACTTAAAAGAAGAAAACTAAATATTTCTGAAAAATAAAAAAAATGTTCTTAGTAGTGGAGAAAAGTAGAATGAGTTCTCAGTTCCCTACTCCTTTTTTTTGGGGCGGGGGAAAGAGCTGTGGCTCTATTTTCTCCGATATGTTCTAGGTTTGCTGGCTTCTCATCAGAGGAACGAACATCGTTTATGAAACTCGAGTTATTTCATAAATCGGCCGCGGGGGACTTGGAATTTGGATCTAAGGGAAGAAGGTGCGCTCGGATGGCTTTGTTTCGAATTGGATAAAATCGCAATCAAAGGCTGCAGCCATTGGGCTACTTTATTATGTCTATTAATTTAAAATTTTCTTGGCGCAGAATTAGTGGGAGGAAAATCCTATCTTCTTCTTACCATAAATAAATGCATCCAGTTTTAGGAATTTTATAGAAGAATATAAACATTTTCTTTTTAGTTATGAATTAATCTAACCAGAGTCCATGTACATTTAAAAATGATCTCATTCCACGAGAAAAGCTTTTTATTGTTATTTCGCTTTTAATGATTTAAAATTCAGTTATATTAAGATGCCACTTTTATAATCTGAAATTCGAAGTTTTCCTTAAAGCATCACACGCCAAAATGTTTGACCTCATTATAATTCCCCTTTTTTGATGTATTCGATTTCTGAAGGTCATAAATGATAGCATTTTCGTACTATTATCGATAATAGTATGATACGAAGCGCAACATAATAAGGGAAATAAGTTCACCTATTCAAAATAGATTATGCTTTGCTTGCAGTTAACGAGATACTCCGTGTAATCGAAATCAAGAAGGCTAACGTAGAATTCAAGATTGAGATTCAGTTAAATGCACATAGTCTATTTATATTATGGGCTAAAATTCATAATAAAGTCTTGATTATTACTAAAACGAATCATTGTTACGATGAATTCTCTTTAAGAACAATGCATACAGGCAAATCGGCCAAGAGAACACACGCATTTCGAGACAAAAGTACTATTGGTTGTGGTGGTGGTACTGTTGTTGTGTGCGTAGTTGAAAGCAGAACAGGGTAACCAGTTGTGCAAGTGGAGTAGATTGCCCTCCTGCAATGGACCCTTGGAGCTGTCACGTAATAATAATATAAGATGAAGGACGTGGATCTCGAAGAAACAAATTGAGAGGGGCATAAATGATAAATCAAACCATTTAGCATCTGCTTGATTAGGAACTGCACATAACTTCACCTTCCTTATAATTTTTTTTCTTTGAAGAATTTCTTGAATAATAAAATCACGAAGGGAATGAAAAACTACGTAACACACTAAACATCTGCCAAATCTATTTGTTACGCTACAACCATGGTCATAGTTGATTGAACAGAATGCCAGTTCTGTTGTGTATTTACTTCTTGTATGTATTTCAAAATTGGATCATTATTCCCACACCAAAAATGTGAGCACAATTTTCACAAGAAATATTAAACCATATGGAGAAAGAAAGAATAGCGAATGTCGCTTTAACTAATAACTATGAAAACTATTCAAAGGTGAAATGCACGAGTCAATTTGTTCATTGAGCTTCCTTCCCACCAATTTTTTTAAGAAAACTAACATTCCCTATTGAATTTGGGCATGTTGTTAACAGAATGCTATTGCCAGGATGAAATTTACTACTGTTGTTAACATCCCCATACTGCAGTCTTTTTAAAGCATGTACTTGCAGGGATTGACGTTTCGATTTCGTCACTCTCGAGACGATTTTTGTGGTTTCTGCTTTCAGAAAGCGGAAGCAGTTCCGAAGTCAACGAGTTTGATTTATTTTAAACTGCTTTGAGGAATCAAATATTCAAGTTACGAGTTGCGGAGAAAAATATTTCGCTCTTAACATCGATGAAGAGTTGAACGCAATTTCTGTTTGATGCAAATCGCGGAGTAGGGTTGCGTTACGTCTCTGCGAACAGTCGACAAGGCTGTTGAGAAGTCAAACTGTTTATAGACATTTTAAATTATTTAAAAGTCACACGAATGCTTTTGGAAGTCCTTTTCCAGCAGTGAATCTGTTCGAGTAAAAACCTACACGCATCGATTGAATGTCTGTGGTTTGGTGCATCACCGACACATTTATTACTCGGCAGAACATCCGACTTTCGTACATATATCAAAGCTTGTTAACATTGGACCTATGAAAGCTAAGAAAAAGTACATTATAAGTATTTTTTTCCTCAGTACTATTTGAAAAAGTACGTTATAAGTATTTTATTCCTCAGTACTGTATTGTTGCTATTCCTTTACGAGTAGCTCAAACCGTACAAATATTGTTTTTGAAATTCAAATTCTGTTTTCTTGGTACGAACCTAGAATACAAATTACCAAGAGTGTACTGCGCTGTCTGAACGTGCGAGAAGAGCCAAGTTCATTGGCTATCAGCTGTTCGTCGGTTTAATGAAAGATTTGCGTGATACCGCTCGGATCGAACGCCTACGAACCGTCATTCCCAAGGGTTGCTGGGTAATGTTTAATAGGAGGTGTGGCGCCAGCGGTCCTGACTATGGCGTTGTGCATTTACTGGCCGTAAATTGTCAGGTGATGTGGAACGGCGAGGGCACGTGCATGGCACTGTGTATAAGCATCAGTCAATTGCTTCTGGAGAGAAAGCAGAGCGAGGAAAAGAAATCAAACCAGTTGCTGGGTTTATGGCGGCTTTTGTTGTTTTATAAAAACCTCCGCAGTGAAATGCAATTGGGAATCCCCCCGGCGTTTCTCAAGACTTCCTTTTGTAGAATTAATTAATTATTTAGTGTATGAAGATACAACGACCGTGAGGCCCCTTTAGGGAGAGGCACGGCAACCCCCCACCTGCGTGTTAAAACGGCTAAGTCACCATTTCATTAAACACACCCGATAAGAGTTCTCGTGTCGTAGACTGGGAGGGCGATTCGAACCCAGATCTTTTCAACGAAAAGACTCGCCTAAACCAACTGAGCTACGAAGGCTTTTGTAAAGATTGAAAAGATATGGCAGTAGACAGCAGTAACCAACCCACCACACATTGTCAAATTAGTGTGTGAGCAATTGTTCCTTATAATTGATATTTTGCACAAACAAAAAAAAGTCATCTATTAAGGAGGTTTGATAAGCTCATAACAAGAGGCATGCCTGCGGTGTTTGATTCGATCATCGAAAAACAGTTAAGCGAAAGACAATTCATCGAAAATTTCAACTAAAATTTCATTAATATTGATCCGGCCAAAGCGGAATTGCTAACATCATTTCGAAACTTTTTTTTCGAAAATGTTCTGATAAAAGTGATCCATTTGGAACGAAAACTGAACCGTGCAGACACTTTCGACAACTTCTACTAATTCCTCTAAGTCAGAGAGTTTTTGTAACACATAATTTGGTCACGTGATTTCTTTGTTGCCCCGAATATAGCTGAACTGAAAACTGGAACGGTTCGGTGTTTTCTTGAAAAAGTTTCAAATAGCGAATTTGAGTAAAACTCATCCCATAATAATTGATGTATTGCAGTCGCATATTATTACTAGCAACAATAATAATAAGAATGGAACCTGCGTAGGCTGGGCTTTTCCTCTTGGAAACAGGCAAATCAGTCCCATGAACAGACATGAAACAGTTATCGGACAAGAAAGCCAATAAGAAACCATATTGTTCCCTAATTATTCCCTATTAAAGTAGCATTGCTATCTCGCTCTGCGCGGTTCAAGTTTTTGTTCTGAATGGATCACTTTTACCATCACATTTCGAAAAGTTAAAATTTTCGGTGAATTGTCGTTCGATGAACTCTTCGGATACCGTTTGGATTTGATGAATACTTTGGATCTTCACTAAAATTTGTAAAGCTGCTTTCAGTTTAAATTAAAATAAACGATGATTTAGTATCTTCAGCGTCCAGGAGGGAACGAGATCCATGCTTAGAGAGTGACCAGCATCTTTAATATTGCCAGAATTCGCTTTGTCTGCTGCAGCCTTTAATTAGGAATGTATTCTTACGTGAGGGGGGGGTGAAAAATTCGAGATCCACAAAGGAGAAATACCAAGCTCGTAAGTTATGTACAAATAACAATTAACGAAGCCAATTCGGTCATGCAGTTGCTTCGATTAGATTACACGAAAGGATTCAAGAACGTCGACGCATCGCGTTTAAATGAGCAGCCAAATCCAAACTTTCGTACACTGGAAGTAGTTACAATTTCGCGAGGCAGTTAGGAAAACTCTCCTCAAAATTGCTTCGCCCTGGCGCTAAATTTATTAAAATTCGCGATTTATTACTGTCCACTAAAAGCAATTTAAAGTCGTGAACAGAAATGCAAAGATTGGTCAGTCATGGCAGTGGCGAGTTTCTCGCTATTAATGTTCCAACTTAATTACAGCACTTTCTTTATTATGTTATATGACCGGTCGCAATTAACTGCAATCAGTAATACTTCGCTAATTCAGAAGGGGGCGTGCAGAATTTTCATGGTCGAATAATATATAGTAAAAATTACCGAGCTTCATTCCGTAGCATTTCGACGATTACAAATGAAGTCATTTTAAATTCCAGACGACATTTTAACGGATTCTTGAAATATTTTTTCTCCTCACAGAATGATCAAAACCTGGTAAACAATCCGATTATTTCGTAAGTCGCCGTCTGAACTTCTCGTCCGACAATGGCAGGGTCTGCCGAAGTGGAGAGTCCTCAATCCACGGAGGAAAGCCTCAGTTCCCCCGCATCGATAGCCATCATGTGTGGAAGTAGCGAAAGAGAAGATTTCAACGACAGGTAATTGCGTGTTTAGCCTACTTAATTTGCGAGTGGTTTTTCCCCTTTTTTTTTATTTCTCTTTAATGTGGCAAATAATGCGAACCGAGTATCCGATACCGCCTATCAACCCCGATCGATCCCATCGTTGACCCCATAAACTTTTGCTGATATTACTTCTGAAACAAACCAATTCGCTCTTCTTATAATAGCAACGATATTGATCTGCGATGTTTCAAAACGCACTACTTTGCTTCTGCGTTTAAATACACTTCTGTAGTTCATGCCGAAACAGTCGCATATCAAGCTCAATAAAAACTCGCGGTAATTATACGTTTTTTTTTTTCTCGTATGGCGCAGTGCTGTAAGGTTTACTATTATTTCCTACTCCTCCTCCTCCTCCAAGCCACACAAATAGTTTGACGTTCGTGAAGCAGGTTTCTTAGTCATGTCTAGCAACATGGGGTCAACGCGAACATCCAGAATTTTATAAACAGTTTATATAATTTTTAGTAAAACTATTTAATTTTTTATTATAATATACAATTTGTTTCTTAACCGAAAAAAATTGTAAAAATTTAAATGAAGGAATCATTTTAATGGCGAGATTCTAAATAAAACATAAAATAAAATATAGAAACTTTAAATTATTTACATATCAATTACGATATCTTGAAAAATTTAAATATGACATCTTTAAATTGCACTTTTATTACATACAACTCGAACAACAATTTCACTAAATAATAAAAGATAATTTAATCGAAGATTTTTAAACTTTCGCGTCATTTTTTCTGACGTAACTTCAACCTGCGAAAGATTTTCCACTGCGTATTTTTCACTCGACTCGACATTGCAGCAGCTCAAATACTTTATGCAAATATACTTTATTCGAATTCTATTAATTTTCGTATTCGCCATCTTTATAAGTTCATTCGTGTTTTACTAAAAGACAAATCTGCGAAGTTGTCAAATTTTCGTTAATACTTTAACTGCACGGAGGAATTGCAATCCGACAAAATATTGCAGCATAATTTTAAGAATTCGTCCTTTCTCTTTTGTATACAAACAAGATTAGATCGATATCCTTCTTGGTAAGATCGCGTTCATAGTTTGGATAATTTTTTTAAAGTAATCCTATTATTTTTTTATTATTCATAATTTACGAACTGAAAAACTCAACTTTGTTCGCATAATTTACATCAAATGGCTTTTAATTTTTGTTATTGATGGGAGTTCTTAACTTTTTTATGAAAAGTGCTTGAACTTATTAGCAGAATTTTTTTAGTTTTATTTATTTATTTTTTTTACATACTCCAAAATGGTGGTTAAAAATTACTCATTAATTTTCATGTAGAATTTTGTTGGGTAAAATTCTGAGAAACTTTTAAAAGTTTTATATCTATGAAACTTAGGCCGAATTTAAATGAGAGATATTCCAAAAGTGATTAGCGATACACAAAGCGCATAAATACAATGGGGAGCTCAACCATCTTTCGTGTCTCTGCTATTAATCGGATGAAAGACAAAGCTTATACTGAAATATGCAGAATATATTTAGAAGGAAGATTCACCGATGATCGATGCATACGAGCTTTGACTCGTCTATCCAGCTTCGACTTTGCTGATAGAATGTCCAAATTAATAATGAAAAGATGCCCTTTGGAGATTGTGATTTTAATTAGCGCAATAACGAAGGCAACCTCACGTTCATTATCGATGGCCGAAATGCTTGTATACAGTTAAATAAATTATTTCAACTTTTGTGTTTAAAGCGAAAGATGGATCCAGAATGGGTCTGTGTATGTGTGAGAGAGAATGAAAGTAATAACCAGGAATAATTAATCATTTCAGTCAGATCCGCGGTTGAATATTCAGCATTTTTTTCGACTAAGATGGAAACAACGAAGCTAACACACGCGTGGTGCGAAATGTGGCTGGGGCGTCATGTGTCCTCCCCCTGGCTTAATTATTTTAGTGGACACACGAAGTAAAACGCAGTCGATAGTTGGCCACTCAATTCATTTCACGTCGAATGGAGAGTTCACTCTTCGGATGTGTTGTTTCTGGTTGTTGGTGCGCGCGTGTGTCCGCTGCTTATTTTTAAATGTTTCGCCGCACACGTAAGGCAATTCCGTGGCGCTATAAACAGTGCACGCTGCCACGAACCCATTAATATTGCAGTGATGCAATAACAAATTGTATATTTAAACGCCCTAAACACCTATCCAGCTGGCGCCGAATGTTAACATTCTTTCCGCGACTAACATAGAAACAGCAATTCTTGTGGTTTTTCGCTGATGGTATTGATCGTGCTGTACAATCCTCTCTACAGCATGCTGTGCATAGAAGAGGAACAGGCCAGCTCGACTTTGCGAAGCCCTCCAGACGGTACACCATCCTCTCAGCAGCAGCAGTCCCCTCCCTCCCCTCCTGCACGCTCGGCGAGCACCCCCGTCGTGGCCAGCCCTTCTGCTGGATATGTGATCGTGAATTCGGCGAGCAGCCCCGCCATGGCAGGAGGATCTTACGGCGACTACGAGTCGGTGAGCGAGGATGACGACAACTACCAGGCGCGAGTGGAACACAAAACAAGTTGGCTGAATGGACTTCTGGTTTGTTTACGTCCAGTGTGGAGCATCCTGGGCAAGGCGGGGTCGAGCACAGGAACCGATTCAGGTAAGCGGCCATTTATGCTGTTCTGTGCATGCATTACAGTGGTGTTGCATGTTTTTTTTTCTTTCTTTCTTTCTCTGCTGAATAGTTGTTTCGATATGATTGAGCGAAAGCTCAGCGCTTAGAGTTCATTGTGGATCGATGTTTCTATTCACGCGATTTTGCTAAATATAAATGATGCGGTTGTGTAATAAAATGCGAATTTAGTGTTCATCTGAAATGTGTAGTGATGCGAGAGCATAATCAGATTAATTCGAGGAAAAATCACCAAACAAAAGACCCCCCCCCTCCGCTAATTGCAATCTTTCGTTAATCCACTGATGGCGTGTGTTGCTAGCAGCACATCTCAGTTTATGAACGCAAGGATTTTATTTATCTGTTTAATATAACGGTGCAAACTACGACCTTTTTATATATTTTTTAAAATATTAGAAAGAATATAAGAATGTGAAACCTCTTTAAAATACCAACCAACCGAACTCCAAGCGTGTATTGATTCTCCTGTCGAGTTCGAGTAAAGTTGTTTCTGTTTTAATTTTAAATCTGTCTGCTAATTACACGTTTCTTCGGAGTATCTAATCAGGGAAAGTGAAATTAATTTCAGAGAAAACCTTAACTCTGCCAGCTAACTATGAATTTGCTACGAAAAAAAAAAGAAAAAAGTTCCTCGCATCCATCATGCACTTGCACACGCATGCGCACTTTTTATATCACCAACGAGTGCACACGTACAGTCTGAAATGTTACACTGTTGTCGATATGTTAACTGTAAAAGATTCGCATCAAGTTTCGCACTTTTCTTTTTCATGTGTTCAACTTGACCATCGTGTTTCCCTTTACTGCATCTACTTTATGAGTTCATCCCGTGTTTAAATGTACATAAATACTGTTAAAATTTAAGAGTGCTGTAAATTGATTTACGCAGTCATATATAATTAAAATAAAAAGTTTATTTTATTTTAAATAAGTCGTTTCTCTTATTAGCACTCATTCGCTAATAAAAATAGAAGTTTGACGCGAGTTATTTTCATTTCTCGGCTCTGTGCAGTTTTCATTATAATTCGCTGTAAATATTGCATCACAGTTAATGAAAATTTGCTATTTTCAGCCATAATGAAAACAGAAGACGCGATATGAACTGGGAGCTTTTATTATTCAACAATATCTTTCCCCGAGTTCTAAGAGCTCGACAGTTTTATTGGCCACGCTATCTGAAAGCACAAAGAAAAACTGTGCGGACCATAAAGTGATCAAGCAAACAAAATACCTTAAAAGAATTCGACTTTAAGATGGAATTGTTATCATGAAGCATCACTGGCATACAAGAAGAAGAAATTAAATTCGTGGTTTAGAAGTTCGGGCTTCATTGAGGCTGTTTATTCCGAGGTCAAGGATTAGAGCCGTGCGAAATACGCTGAGCTCGTAAAATAGGGTAATTCGCCGATCACGTGAGCCTGCACAAACGGAGTAGATAGTTTTTCGGTGCAGAGTGGGCGATACACATAAAGGAAAATGACAATACGGAGCGCGAGCTTCTATAATTATCTCCACTCCTGGAGAGGCGAGTTCCAGTCTCGATAAAGCAACGAAGAAATATCTTAATAGAGAGTCATTCAACGCGTGGGCGTTCATTGTGTTGCGGAGGCGAAATTTCCGTGGGAGAAGTACGACAATATTCTGAATCGAAGTTCTTGACTCGTTTGGCACATCGCGAATATCAACTTCTTTGTCTCCAAAGGGAAAATGTTCGGAATCTCTGCATTAACATTTTAAGTTAGTAATTTTTATTTCTCTGAAAGGCTGCGATCTGCAGTAATTAGTCCAAAGGCCGTCTCATGTCAGGGACGTCTAAAATGACGTAACACATGATTTTGTTTTCAGGTTCTCTCCATTTCGTTAACCTGCCTCGAAAAATATCCCTTCAAAAATCACGTTGCAACAAACGATTACCCCCCCCCCCCGTCTCTTGAAACACGTGAACAATATTATTTCAAATCACCTGTTTTCGTAATATTTAATACTAATAATTGTTAGCACTTAATCATTATTATATTAATTATTATAGTAAGTCTTATATTAATGTAAATGAAATTATACTAATAATACCAGTATTTCCGTAATTTAAATTAAGAAATAAATTACTTCAATTCTTACAATATTTTTATGTATTATTTATTTAATCATTTTTTGATTTACTAATTTTTAATTTATTATATCTTATTAATCTGTCCCGGGTGGTAGTTTAAATAATATAAACAGGAAATGTGTTCATTCCAAAATCGATCTGACTACGAACTTGGCCTATTGATGCATTCGGTTCTTTTCATCAATCATCACCATCATTTATTTAAATCCTTCTTGCAGCAGTGCATTGTGGATTTGATTTTTGTAGAAAAATACTCATCATCATCATCAAATTCCTGCCATTTACCCTCAAGGGGTGTAAAGGATATGACAGTACTACATGAAAAATTTACATCATTACTAACTTCCTATCTACAATTTTCCTCCAAATCAGTCTGTTACTTGTCAAGACTCCAACATTATCAGATCTTATATTTCTATCGTCTAAGGCACTTTGTACCGTATCAATCCACCTATATCTTGGTCTTCCTCTGGGTCGTTTTGCTGCCAACCTGGCAGAGAACACTTGATTTGCTAATCTTTCTTCGCCCATTCTGATTAAGTGACTGTACCACCTGAGATTAGCTCTGCTAACGCATTTCTGGATGCTGACAATGTCAAGTTCTTTCCTAATATCCTCGTTTTTAATATGATATTGCCATTGATCCCATCTGTTCATGCGTCTAATCTTTCTCAGGACTCTCATATCTGCGGTTTCTAGTCTTTGGTCAAGTGTTTTACTTCTGACCCAGCTCTCAGATCCATAAGTTAAAACTGGTTTGAACACTGTCTTGTATACAGCTAATTTAGTGTTCCGACTAATTTCTCTCTTATTCCATATGAATTTATTCAATTGACTTCCCACCATACCAGCTTTGCTGATTCTGTTGTCCATTTCTATATTTAATTTACCATCTTCACTAAAAATCGTGCCTAAGTAGCTGAAATTACTTGTTCCACAGGTTCTCCATTCACAACGCAGTTAACATTTTCGATGATTCTGCCTATTTTCATTGTCTTTGTCTTTTTATTGCTGACCTTCATACCATATCAAGTCTGCAAGAGGGAATCTTGCAGACTTGTAGCGGATTTATTTAGAAGTATAACATCGTCTGCAAAGAGCTGACATTAACATCTCTAATTTTGATATGTTTAATAACATATATGAAATACAGAAATGAATAACAGCGGGGATAATGTACATCCTTGTCTCACACCAGATTTAACATTAAACCATGCATAGATCATACCAGGAACACTCAGTAGGGAAATTCCTCCGTAATTCTCACATTCAGTTTTATTTCCCCTTTTATATGTGGGTACTATTAGAGCTCTACTCCAATCATTAGAAATTTATCCCTCTATGCAGGCCTTCTGAAGTACATTGCAGCCACTCACTGTAAGACTCTTATACCACCATACTTCAGCATTTCTGGTCGAATATCATCTACTCCTGCTGCCTTTCCACATTTCAGGCATTTGATGGCTTTTTCTACTTCAAGTATGTATTCATGACTGCATGCCTGTTGAATGTTTCTTACCACTGTGCTGTCATCACTGCTTGTTTCATTTTGCAATTTTTCCAAGTAATTTCTCCATACTTCAAGGATATCTTTTTCTCCTGTTTTCTGGTCACCGTTTATCATCTCTAACTCCTTTTACAGCACTCTATCCTCCATTTCTAAACTTCTCCAACAATTTCCAGACTATCTTATCACCTTCTTGATATTTATTTTCTATGTTCCTGCCAAAGTCCTCCCATGACTTTTGTTTAGCTAATTTTACACAGTGTTTAGCTTTCTTACATTTGTCTCTGTATTCTCTAAGTGCACAAGCTGACTTATTTTCCAGGAACTTTTGGTATGCTTTCTTCTTTTGCTTCACTGCCTCTTTAACTTCCTGTGTCCACCATGGAATTCTGATTTTTCTATCCTTGCAGACAACCTCACCACATGCCCCTCTGGCTGAATCAATCAGAGTTTTCTTCAGGGCTTGCACTGAATCTCCGAGGTTTGGTTCCTGTTCTCAAACTCTTTCATTTTGTCTTCAATAATCTTTGTGTATTTTAGTCTACACTTCACACATGAGAGCAGCTCAACTTTTATTCGCTTTAAAACTTTCTTACATGTTATTCTTTTCAATATGAAATTCAATTTTATCCTGCTCAAGACTAAATAGTGATCACTTCCAATTTTAAATCCTCTGTACACTCTGGTGTCCTGCACCAGGGAGAAAACATCACTATCAATAATAACATAGTCAATGAGACTTTTCTTATTCCTAGCCTCTTCTCTCCATGTGAATTTGTGCAAATTTGTATGTTGGAACATGGTGTTAGTAATAACCAGTCTGTGTCCTGAACAGAAATCCAACAGGTATTTGCCATTATTATTAGCTTTGCTCTTTTTTGCAAATTTTCCCAAAACATTTTTGTATGTCTGACAATCATTTCCTACTCTTCTATTTAGATCCCCAACAAGGACCAACTTTTCCTTTTTCATTGTGTCAGTTGCTTTTTCTAAAGCCTCAAAAAATTCCTCCACTTCTACCTTAGTAGAACCTTCTGTGGGACCATAGGCACAAATTAGTCTCATTGTCCAGTTACCCATTCTGATATTTGCCCACATTACTCTACTTGAGACTCACTGCCATTCAAGAAGATTAGCCTCGTATTTTGTGTCGAATACTATGGCTACTCCTTCTTTTCCTTGATTGTCATTTCCTGAATATAACATTTTGTATTTATTGCTCAGAAAAAATCTCACAAAAGTTTTTGTCTTAGTCACTCCTATTATGTCGATCTGGTACTTATCTAATTCCTCAGTTAGCTCCATGTCTTTGCCATTCAGACTTCTTATGTTGATAATACCGATCTTTAACTCTGGTGATGTTGAGTTGGGGTTTATTTTCAGATTTGTTCCAGTAGCTGACTTTTCGCTGTTCGCCCTGCTTCTCTGGCGAAAACAACGGGGGCCTTGTTTAACTTGGCGACCCCCCAGCTGGCATAATTTTGTCATGTTGTACCATCATTTTGTACTTTGGTTTAAGCTAATAAGAATACAATTTGGTCGGCTAAATCCCAAATTGCCAGCCTATCCTCGTTTGTTCAGTATCCAGGTAGATACCCAACAGGGTGCACCACGAGAAGGTGAGGATTGGACATTAGGTCAGAAGCCCTGGTCGGTTCTCCGCATTCCTTTAAAGGTTATACGGAGGTCTCCTCTCAGTTATACAGCTTTGACCCTTAAGCACCCCGGATTTTATTTGATTTTTTTTAGAAAACTACTCATCAATCAAAAATTATCTGCAAGTCCATCTTTAAACCCACAGAACCAAATTGTTCTCTTTTATTCAATCTCAGGTTTTTCTTACCTTCCTCTAAAAGATGACAACAATCTGCTGCTCAAGAAATCTCCTCATCAGCATGTTCTTTATTTCTCAACCCCTCCCCACGTACAGCAACGATCTGTCATACGCTTAGCGACATCTCGTGCGTGGGATTGGCATAAAAACATTTCTTTTTTCGGAGTTTATCGTTCGTATTTTCTTTCCTCGATCTCGCATTACAATTTTAATCAATGGCTAGTTTCGTAGACTAAAATCTCCACTCGCCAGCATGCGGTTTTAATTATTAATTGGATGAAGTACTTGAAATTTCGTATAAATCAAATTGCAGTCATATCGGGAATATATATTTATTAAATGACGTCTGCTGTAACGTATTCTATATACCCTCTTCCCTAATGTTATAAACCACAACCTCCTCTAAAAGTGTTACTCAGACGATATCAAAACACGCCCTGAAAAAGTGCAATTAGTTGAGTCAACAAAAGTGTCCCATTGCTTCTGTACTTTGTTCATAACATTCACTTATAAATGCATAAGTGAATAATGCATGTGCTTCTTCTTAGTGAATGCGGAATTTTATGAGCAGAATTGGATGAAGTGTGTGTGCGTGCATAACTGAAACAAGAATAAGTTCAAATTTTATTTATTTTTTCTTTCTCCTTCAGACATTTGGGAAATACCATTTGAGAGCATCCAAGACCTCCAGTGGTTGGGTAGCGGAGCTCAAGGGGCCGTATTTCTAGGACGTCTGAACGGTGAACTGGTCGCCGTAAAGAAGGTCAGAGAAAAATCCGAAACGGACATTAAACATCTACGCCAGCTACTCCATCCAAATATAGTCACCTTCAGGTAAGCAATTATATAACCGAGGGCGGTTCGTGCATAGGCACTGCGGAATTAGCACCCCTACTTTTTCTCGAGATATATAAATATATTTATTTATATTTGCTTGTAATATTTAATTTTATCATCAACAATCCTATGCAATTCTCGTATTTTGCATAAAAAATAATAAAAATCCATCTTGTAGCAGTTAGGAGGGCGAAGAAGCACTGTGTTTACCACAGCGTCATATTGCTACACGCCCAAGCATATGCACGTCATAGTGAAATGCGAGCTATTAGCGTAATGCGGCACTGTCCGTCGCGCAGTTCCACTGTGGTTTGTATGCAGTTTGCGCCAGTAGTAGAGTGTTCGTAGTGCTTATCGTGTTTACTCCGTCTCTTTAAATATTTGGACATTGCGATTAAAGACATAACATTGTTTTATAGTTTTTATTTTAGACCATTATTGGAGTTATGATAATGGATTTTATTTTTAAGTAATTTTGAATTATACCAAACTGAATCATTTTATCGATAATAAACAATATTCTCTCATGTTTAATTTTTTAAAAATTTTTACCGTAATTTTGATATTTTATTCAAACAGGTATACACTATACTTACAGCGTGTATGTATATTTCTAAAGTTGTAGCACCCCGACGATTTCAAGCCACGAGCCGCCACTGTGTATAACCAAAAGACAAACACCACGTATTAATATTTAGCCGGAAGTGAGTGTAAACTAGTCTATTAGTATTTTTCAATGTTGTTAAAACTGTTTGAACAGAAACGTTTCGGACAACTATAACCTCGAACAAAACATCACAATGAATTGTTTTAGTAGCGGTGCGGTGTGCGAGTAGTGCATCACTTGTCAAAGTAGTTTTGCGTTGCTCCTCTACGTTTCATTTTTGAAAGTCACGTTTGTTATGTAATTGGAAGCATGAATCGAGGCATATTTAACCATCGTTTCTTTTGTTTTATAAATATTTTTATTTTAATGAATAGAGATTTGGCAGTATTAAGGAATCACAACTAAATTTTGTACTAATTCGAAACAGCGGATCAAAGATGGATGAAGGTATTAATTATTTATTCAGACTTTGATCGAGAAATGATGGATGCAGTTTATGATCAATTGTACAACACAGAAGATCTAGAAGAGGACTTTAATTTTGACATTCCAGAATCCTTCAAGAATTATGGGGTGGTTGTCTTCTTCCAAATGTATGTAAATGATGATTTATCAGAATCTGTTCGTCTCCTTACATGCTGTTTTCTTTTAAGATTAACAAGTGGTTTAGGTTGTATACCAGTTTCTTGGGTTCATGCGACATCAGTGTGTGCTGGATTATATTGTTTATATATTTTTGGCACTGAACTGTGATACGTTGTTTCATTGGCACTCGTGGGGGTGTATTATGTTGCGTGGGATCTATTTAACCACAGGAAAGTATCGAGGAATAATCTGTGTCATCTCACGTGTTGTTTTTCTGTTAGTGTGTGAACTGCTCCTTGTAGATCCGTCTCAGTGGCACAGAATAAGAGGTCCCAGATGGTGCTAACAATGAAAATAATATATGCAAGAACATTCAGTGGGGCTGGAAAATTATCCAGCGTTTTCTTATGGCATTTTTCTTCTTGACAGTCTTACTTCATAAGTTACCTCTCAGAAGCTACTGCAGTTGCCATGGGATTATCATCTCTTACTTCTTTTTGGGAATTTCCTGTTGCATCTCCTGATCGGATTGAAGTTCCTCGTTCATTAGTTGAAGTTGTCATCTACTAGAATGTTCCTGTGCATTATTGGCTTAACACTTTAAAACTGCAAAACCTCTTGGTAAATTTCGCAGCAGTATTTTTAACATACGCAGCAAGTTCCCTTTTACATGGTCTGAACTTCCAGTTTGTGCTTCTGTCTTTGGGATTTTATATAGAATATGAACTTCGTCAAAAACTGATGCCTGTGGTTTTGCTAGAAGATGTAAAAAAAAGAATGTTGTCATGCTTATCAAAGTTCGAATCCTTATGTGAGACTGACAAATTTAGGATTTGGATTACTGGCTATGTTTCAGCTTGCATATTTGGGAATGATGTTTGACAGTCTTCGTCTTTGCAAGACATATTGTATATATTCTGCATACACGAGAAAAATGGGCAGAATTGAATTTTGCAAGTCACTGATAACATATACGTTTCGCATTCTAATTTAGGCTAATTTTACAGGCTTCTTGATTTTACAAAATCTTGGAATTCTGAGCATCATTTTGGAAGTAGTTTCCCGTTGCTATTTAAAGCTGTTTAATTTTTACAGAAAGTTTTTGCACAAAATAGTCTGCATTGTTCCACTTTATATTTAATAGAAGCACTTCCAAAGGTTCTGTTAAATGTTAACATTAATTATTTTTATATTTAAAATGTAATTTATTACTTTCTAAAATTGTAACAATTTAAACTTTCTGAACTTCCTCAGACAGAAGTGTATTCAGTTTAACAAAATTATACAATTTTGTAGGACACTTGCAGATACAAACAAAGGATGTTTATTAACAGAAGGTAATGATGTGTTGTCCTACATTTATTTGCAATAATTGCTCCCTTGTGTCACGGAGGGCTCTCCACTGAATTGTTAGAAAGTCGGATCGGTAGTATCAACTCAGCTCCTTTCAAATACTAGCAAGTTCCATTAATGAGGAAAGAACTGTTCTGTCTCCGCCATAATTCTGCATTTCAGTTTACCTACAGATGTTCTGCTGGATTGGTTCGTGGCTCCGTGCTGTCTACTATTACATTCCAATGTTATCATTTTCAAACCACATTAAGACTGGCTCAGTGCATAATTTCCCAGAACATCATTGTAGAATCTAACTGACGTGATTCCGTTTTACTGCAAACATACCACAAGGAACAACCTCGCATCATCATACTGCCGCCTCCAGATATCATTATTGGAACAACACACTTACGAGGGTGGTCTGAAAAGAATTGTGGGGTGATTGTTTTCTGCCAACTATAAATGATAGTTTTATCAGCATCTGTTTGTCTCCTTAAATGCTGTTTTCTTTTAAGATTAACAAGTTGTTTAGGTTGTATACCAATTTCTTGGGTATATGTGATATCACTGTGTACTGGATTATATTGTTTATATATATATATATTTTGGCACTGAACTGTCATACGTTTAAGTTCTCGGCCTCGACCATAGATGGCGACACTATCGGCAGCATTTTTTTTTTTTTTTTTCCAAGTTGGTACATCTGTCATAAGTTTTGAAAAAAATTAATTTATTTTTAGCCAGCCTGGTTGGCCGAGTGGTTAGCGAATCCGCTCTCCAGCCAAAAGGCTGCGGGTTCGAATCCCGCCGTGGGCATGGATGTTTGTTTGTGAAAATACTAGTCGTGGTGGTCGATAGCGTTGGTGTAGATAATGAAGGTAGTCGCGATTGGTGGCGACGGAAAGTTGTAGAGTAGGTACCCTCCCTGGAGGTGTTACGTCATAATAATAATATTTCTAGTTTTTCAGCTTTCGCCTATCACACACGGCTCTGATTTGCTATAGGTTCTTCTGCCTTTCATGTGTCGAATCGATATAAACTGGCATCTTAAAGGATTAGACAATAATAATAGATCATCTATATGAATCATATTAGAAACAAATGTGTCATTAAACCTTATATTAAAACTGGAGATCTCAGCTCTTTTCTTTATGTAAATAATATTCTACTCAAATAAATCCAGTACAACTCTGCAGGATTCCTTAACTAAATTGAATAAGTGATGTAACAAATTTAGAATTAAAACCAGCAAGAGAAATGTCAAAAATTGTGAAAATAGGAAGATGGTTAACACCAGTTGCATTCCCAATGTGGGAAGCGTATGGAACAAGTAAAATACTCTCCATTCAGTTGGGAAATTGTGTAAGCAAGGATGGTATGGTGGAAAGCCATTTGAATAAATTTATATGGAATAAGAAATTGGTTAAAGACTAAACGAGGAGCACGCAACAGGGTTCAAACTCGTTTTAGGTTATGGATCTGAGAGTTGGATTAGAAATGAAGTAGTTGGTACTTGACTTAAGAAAGATTAGGAGAGTGAACCATCAACGGCAGAATCATATTAAAATGAAGACATTAGGAAAGGATTTTGACACTGTTAGCATTCAAGAATGTGTGCACTACGTTAATCTAAGATGGTGGGGTCACCAGAAAGAATGGAAGAGGAAAACCTGCACTCTGGAGCCAGGATGGAAGGAAAAATACCACAGGTGGATTGATACAGTTGTAGTCCTATCAAAGACCACAGTATTATGTGTAATCACATGGAGACTTGACAGATAACGGATTGATTTCGAAGAAAATTATTTCTATGAAGATAGTAATAATGCAAACTTCATGTAGCAGTAAATATTCATATACAACACAGAAGGGTCATATCGGAAATTGATAATATTAATGGGATCACTTTATGTTATCCAGCCATCCCCCTCCCCTCTTTTTTAGAGTGTTTCTGGGTCTCGCTCAAATTTCGTACATCGTACTAGTGTAAGAGAATTCTGATCTTCAAAACATCTTCCGTCACTCTTTAAAAACAGATTTGACTAAGTTAAAAAAAAATAAACGAAACTCGTCCTCAGAGAGACGGTTTCCATAGCAACATTTTTTACAGGATCACTTAACATTCTACCTCTTAACTTTGCTCGACTTAAGATTATTTCATCCGAAAGCACTCGGATGTCAAAGCACTCACTGAGAACTTTATTGGATTTACTTAAGAATAGAAGCCTGCCCACACCTTTATTTATTTCGTTTCCTTTAGTTGAGTCATAATTAAGGAACGCAAATCCCCACTATTTGAAGAGGTAATTGCGGAAAGTTTTTTCAGCTCGATTGGGTGCTTTTATTATTTTTTTTAATCGCCTTAATTTAAGATTTCTTCGGCCACGCAAAACAGTAAAAATTAAAGTTAAAAATTAATCATTTGGCTGAACGCGCCTGCAGATGTCAATATTTTGATGTCGAGTAACAATTTCTCAGCATTTTGTGTTCATACAGATCCGGGTTCAGTGAACTGAGCGTTCTCGCATGCGAATGTTCTACCTGTTATAAAAAGTGGTAGAACATTTGCTATATTCTACCAATTACGAGGTACAAAAATTACTAAGCTATATTGTTTCCGTCAGATAAATTCAAGATGACCAAACTACTCAAGATTTATCTCTGATGAAGAAATAACGGGTCGAACTCATATTTTGGACGTGATTTTAGACCATCACATCAGCCGTGTTGCACGAATCCTGGTTCGTCAATCATATGACATTGTTTAAGCGGAACATGCAGTCCAAAGACACGGATTTCGATATTTTACAGGAGTCTGTGGCGAATGGGTGCTTCTTCTACTTATGGCTCCACAACTAAAACTGAGTCTTGGCCTCCTGGATTCGTTGCTTCCAACTGTGTCTGTCCAAACTCTCCCCGTTTGGACATCGCAATATGATGTTGCTATCTTGACTAATGGCATCTATCCATCTTGTTCTTTTGGTTTGCTATCGATCTTTTACCAAGAATTTTACAATTTATTATCTTCTTAAGAAAACCGTCATTTTTCCATACGAAAAACATTTTCTGCCCACTGCAACTTTTTGAACGTAATTATACCAGTTATTTCAGATTGTTTATAGAGTTAAATAACTCATGGTTGTGTCTGACTGTCTACAGACCGTTATCATCAACTGATCGAAATATTTTTTAAGGATCTTTCTTTCAAAAGTTGAAAACAAATCCCACCCCCCCTTGCCGGTTGAGAGAATTTGCTTTCAGGTATTTATATTTTTACTTCAGTATTCAAAGGATACACACGAGAGAAAGAGAGAGAGAGAATAAATAGCCTGATCCCCTCCTTTATTCGATTCTGCACTTCTACCATCTCACCTGGTTGGTTTGTGATCATTACTCCTCAATATTTGAATTGCTTCGTGCGAGTACACGCGAGATAAAAAAAAAGAGCAGGATGTTTATAATTATTTATAGAATGCATAAGAAGCTCAAGAAAATGAATTAATTTCTTGCTTATATTTTTGTGTTATTCGCAAGGTAACTTGGGGCTGTGTCATTGCATGAAATAGGAAAGAGCGCGGACTTTTATACTTACAACTTTTGTGATGTATCCGTTTCAGGGGAGTATGCACCCAGGATCCCTGTTACTGCATTGTGATGGAGTTCTGTCCTTATGGTCAACTGTACGAAGTATTGAAAAGTGGAAGAGAAATCCCTCCTTGTCAGGTGGTGGACTGGAGCAAGCAGATAGCAGCGGGAATGGATTATCTCCACCAGCACAAGATAATCCACAGGGATTTGAAATCTCCTAAGTAAGTAGACAGGAAAAGGAATGTTCAAAGTTAAAGATAACATAAAGGTATCATTAATAAAACGAATTATAAGACATTCTACGGAAATACTACTTAAAATGTCGGTTTAATTTATATCCCAGTTGCTTAGAACAAAATAGACACTAAGATGCATCAATGAAAGAAATGAAATAATGAACACCCTTAAAAAGTAAACTACGGTTTGGTTTTAAGGCATAAATATTTCTATACATTCTATTAAGTGTTAATTGCTAGAATTAATGCTATTTGCTGTTAACGACTTTAGATTGTATTTGATATCATAAAATTGTGGATGAAACTGTGCATTTCAATGTTACCCCAAAATATATATTGTGTAATATTTCCTTTATTCAAAATATAACTCGGTGTTTTGCTGCAGTGGATCGTTTAATGATTTGCCATATATGTTCCTTAGCGCGTAACATAACATTAGCACGCGAAGTCTGATGTCACGATATCTTTGCGTCACTGGCACGCATTTACAGGCACGCCTCGATGACGTATAAGCGATCCATAAATGATCAGCGAAAATTCATGGATTGAAGTACTGTCTTGGGTTGTAATGGCCGGAAGTTTTATTTATTTTTTTTTAATATAAACTACAAGACCAATACTGATAGTTTACAACTACGCTAATGCTTTTGGAAATTTCTGAAAAAAAAGTAATTTTTTTGTAGATGGTACTTCATGTTATAAACAAGATTGTATTTGGTTTTTTTTTTTAATCGTACTTTAAACATTGATTTATATATCGATGCCAATATGAACATTTCGAATGATTCTCGTGTAATTATTTATCAACGACCACGTTCATTGCCGATTGAAGTGCTTTCTGATTTGTGCAGCTTTATTTCTGTTGCAGTGTGCTCATCGGAGAAAACGAGACTTTAAAGATTTCGGATTTTGGGACTTGCCGGCAGTGGAACGATATCAGCACGAGGATGACATTTGCAGGAACCGTGGCCTGGATGGCTCCTGAGATTATTCGTAATGAACCCTGCTCGGAGAAAGTCGACGTGTGGTAAGTATATTAAACTACTGCATAATGTTAGCAAGCACGCAAGGATTTTTTACGCATCATTTGGATAATTGTGGAAGTTTTCATTTGCTCCACCGAACATTCATAAACAGAGTTCCATGTTTTCAGATTGGTCTCCCAGACAACCAAAAATTAATCGCGAAAAATTAGCTATCTTTCAACGAGACGGTAGATTCTGATGTAGTTCATGGCGGCGACTCTTCGGCCAAGAATTGTAGCAAGACTCGTTTCGGAAAAATAACACCTGTAACCTACGATGAAAATTATCTGCTGCTTATTATTAGAGAGAAATATTTAGCACGAGACGGTCCGCACTATACTTGAAGTGCGTGCTAAATCCAATTAATCTAAAGAACTTTTAAAAATAGTATCCACCCTTCCTTAAAGAGTTTTTCTTCTCAGATACCTCTACAATACCGCCAATTATTGATCTCTCCGTAGATACCCCTACTCTCGATCGATACTGCTAATTGTTAAACATAATACGAGTCAAGTAGATGTTCTTCCTACCGCAGTGTGTTTTTTCTTTCAGGGGATTTTTTTGAGCTGTCACTCTTATTAAATGAAACATTGGGC
This sequence comes from Typopeltis vanoorti, assembly GCF_054136105.1. NCBI lineage: Eukaryota > Metazoa > Arthropoda > Arachnida > Uropygi > Thelyphonidae > Typopeltis > Typopeltis vanoorti. Next base: position 110,870,890 of record NC_143563.1, read on the forward strand.
AAAACTAATTCCAAATTAATTACACTACAAAATCTAAAATGCAAAAAGGTTTAAATTACAATTAGTTAAAGTTGCGTGTTATATTAAAAAACTTGTAATGATTTTTCGCATCAACGATATCATTGTATATCTCGAATATTTTGAAAGTGTTTCCTGGAAATATTCTGTAATTAAACGCGCCACTTTTTTTCTTTCATTGTTCTTGCGCTGTGTCACGTAACTTCCATGTCCGAGCTTCTCGTGTTGTTACTTAGCAACCATTCTATTTGTCCGTTTAAATAGAATAATTTCGAGCACATTAAAAGGTTTCATTGTTAGTACAAAAAATTCTTAAAATAAAATGTCCTGAAATATTTTGACCAAAGATTTACCAACATTTCAGCAGGAAGCCAATTGGAGCATACCTTCCAAATTTCAACTCGAAATACTACAGAACGTACAGCATAGTATTTTAAAAGTTGGGAATTGGCATTTTGTTTAGAGTGATCATTATTATTACTACGGTTATCAGCAGAAAATTAAATTTTTCTCATACTACATATGCACAGTTCTCCCTGCTTTTAATTAGTTATTATAACTGCAATTTCATGAGGCTTTAATTCTAGTTATGTTTTTAAAACGCCTCACTGAAACACTCCTTTTTCACCAATAAGATTTGATAAAGTTAAAAAGGTTTCCCCTCTTTAATAGAAAACTATACGCGCAGGGAAACTACTCCCACCAAGGAAGACGTTCGTTTCTATTAGATATGGATAGACAGAGAAAGGTTAAGGAAATAATAATTGGGGATTCAATGACTCGTAGAATAAAAACAGGACATGTCTTTAAAGAATGTTGGCCGGAGGTACGTCAGAGTGCGAGACTAAAGCTGTAAAGAGAGGTGATCGTGTAGATGAAATGGTTTTAGTGGTTGGGACGAATAATTTGGGAAACAGCATAAATCGTGTGGAAAGAGATTTGAGGGAGATGTTAAAGATTGCTAGGTTTAAGAGAAGGGTGTTAGGATTGTCAATGTGCTGCCAGATATGAGAGTCGAGAAATGAGAAGGATGGCATTGATGATGAATGAAATGTTAGCTAGGATGGGTAGGAAAAGAGGGGTGGGATATGTGGATGTATGGGGGAGTTTTATGGGAGAAAAGAGTTAGCTTTAAATAATATAAAGGTCAATAATAACTGTGAAATGGGGATTAATTGTACTCAGAATTTTAACGGTATTCGGAGTGGGCTAATTCGCACACCGTGTGATTATGGGGGGAAAGGAGTGTTGCAGTTTATGTATACTAATGCCCGAATTATTCGGAATAAGTGTGATGAATTTTCCGGCTGGTTGGTCGAGTGGTTAGTGTATCCACTTTCCAGCCAAAACGCTGCGGGTTCGAATCCTGCCTTGGGCACGGATGATTGTGATTGTCTGTGAAAATACTAGTGGTGGTGGTAAGCGGTAGATGGCGATCGTGTAGATGGAGGTAGCTGCGATTCGTTGTAGTGGGTGGACTGAGTGATGTCTACAACTCTGTCTCCATCACTCAGCCCACCCACTACAACGAATCGCAGCTACCTCCATCTACACGAACGCCATAGGTGCCTCCCTCGATGAGTCTTGAACTTCCTAGAGGTGTTTGTAATAATAATTAAACAATGGTTCTCATTACTTAGTTCTACTTGGCCAAAAATTATAGGAATTAGTGAGCCGTGGTTAGCTAAAAATGATTTAGTCATAGGGATTGAATGTAAGGGGTATAGTATCTTCAGAAAGGATAGGGAGAACAGGATGGGGGGAGGAGTTTTACTGATGATGGACGAAGTGTTAAAGCCAAAAATGGCAGAAGTGCCTCAAGGTGACAGGCATGTGGAAGGTAATTCATTTGAGACTGTTTGGTGTGAGATAGAAACCAACAGGGTGAAATATGTAATTGGTTGCTGCTATAATCGAAGGGGTATAAGGGAGAATGTAGATGGTATGAACTGGAAAATTAGCAGGATGAGTGAAGGTCGAGTAATCATTATGGGGGATTTTAACTTAGGGGACATAGATTGGGAGAAGGAATGGTCACAAGGAACAAAGGAATTGGAGTTCATACAGTTGTTAAGAGATAACTACCTGAGACATGTAATGGAAGGGACAAGAGATTCGAGACTGTTAGATCTGGTCATAACATCGGAGAACATATCAATAAGTAATTTAATTACACTGTCTCCACTTGGGGAAAGCGATCATGTGGTCTTGACCTGACAGATCGTATTATGTGCTGAATATTCTGTTAAGAAGGGGGTATATGTGGAATTACAAGGCTGGTGATTACGACAAGCTGAGAAGTCAGATTCTCATGCCATAGCACTGCTTCAGCAGTGCTATGGCATGAGAATTTGAAAGGGAAAGATGTTAATGGTGCATGGAAGATTGTCAAGGAGCATTTAATGAAAGCTGTATCTGACTGTATTCCCAGAGTCAGGAGGAGGAATCAGGTAGGAGTAAGATGGTTGAATGATATTATTAAGCAAGAGTTGCAGATAAAGAAAAGCATCGTGGAGGGGGGGGGGAGATAAAGAAAAACAGGTGATCAGTATACCATGGGACTGCCAGGCAAAAGGCAACGAGAGTGACCTGCATGGTAAGGAAGGCCAAAACTAATTATGACAGGAAGCTAGCTGATGAGTCCAAAACAAAATCCTAAGGATTTCGTTAGCTACGTGGCAAGTAAAAGAAGGAATAACTTTAAAAGGATGACTTTAAAAAGTGTTGATGGTAAGGAAATTACAGAAGCTAATGAAATTGTTGAGCTCCTTGGTGATCATTTTGCAAACGTGTACCATCTTGGTTGTGATATTGAAGTGCCGAATGTGTCATTGACTGATGAAAGTCTAGTGATAGAAGAATTTGAGGTGCTTAATATATTACAGAAAACCTTAATGCTAATACTGCCATTGGGTTACGAGAATGCGCAAGAGAATTAGCACCCCCTCTAACCAGGCTGTTTAATTTAAGCCTCAGTTCTGGTAAAGTCCCAATTGAGTGGAAAGAGGGGGAAATTATTCCACTGCATAACGGAGGGGACTCCAGAACTGAGGTAGCAAATTATAGACCAATCAATATATCTGGAGTGGTGGTTAAGGTTTTGGAGAAATTGGTAAAAATTAGAATTCAGGACTGGGTGGACAGCCATATGATCCTTTACAAGGGGCAACATGGTTTTGTGAAGGGTAGATCTTGCCTTAGTAATTTTCTCACTTTCTATAAAGTGACAATGGAGTTGGATAAAGGAAATCCTTTTTCAGTGATCCTGCTGACTTTGCAAGGCATTTGACAAGATGGAACTCTGTTCCATAAATTGGAGCAAATGGGTATGGAGCCGAGGCTAGTGATTTGGATTCGAGGATGGCAGTGGATAGATATCAAAGAGTGGTTTATGGTGGAGCGGAGTTCAGTAGAAGGCAGGTGACTAGTGGTGTGCCTGAGGGCTCAGTCCTCTATTATTAATTTGAACATCAATGATATTGGGAATACTTTGAAAGGAGATATGCACTTGTTTGCCGATGATGCAAAACTGGGAAGAGCGATAGTTAATTCAAGTGATGTGGATATCTTGCAGGATGACTTAAATAGGCTGACGGTTTGGGCTAAACTAAATGGCTGCCAGTTTAACGTGGCCAAGTGTAAGGTAATGCACTTCCGAAGGATGAGATCACATGCTGTTTACTATATTAATGGAACTGAAATGCAAGAAGTTGATGAGGACAGGGACTTGGGAGTTATTGTGGACAGAGAACTTAAGCTTCAAGGGCATATTGCAAGGGTTGCCAAAACTTCACATCATATTATATGGTTACTGAAGAACACACTGACAAGCAGGGATGAGGAAGTGATTGTCCCACTTTATAAGGCATTACCTGATTTGGACTATTGTGCACAGATCTGGTCACCTGGATTTCTTGGTGATGAGGAAATGGAGAGGATTCAGAGGCGGGTTACGAAAATTGTTGCACACCTGTGGGATATTTCCTATGAGGATAGATTTGAAGGTCTGTGGGCTTCAAAAACTAGTTGATAGACGTAGGAGAGGAGATATGATAGAGGCATATAAATTATTAAAAGGGTTTTATAGGATTGATACTGATAACCTTTTTAAGACCAGTGCAAGAAGGGAGAGAACGAGGGGCCATCCCTGGAGATTGTGTAAGAGTGTGGTTAACAAGGGTGTTAGGACTAGATTTTTTGCTTGGAGGGTTGTAAATGGGTGGAATGCGTTGCCAGAGGTGGTTGTGAATGCTTCGTCTGTGAATGAGTTTAAAGGAAGTATGACAGGTATTGTGGAAATGATGGTTAGTATGTCAACGTTGGTTCTCCCGCGATGAGTCTTCTGACTCAATGGAGGCACTTTATTATAATAATGATAATAATATTCAACCTGCGAGTAATTCCAAGATTTAAATGATGTCATCGTTGCGCAGTTGGAAGAACGACAGTTGGAAAAATCTGGTTCCAGTTTCATCTATGACTATGTGATGAACCTTGACATGTTTGGTTGTAGTTGTTTAGGATTATAGCCAAGTATGAGAGGGTAGCATATTATGTCTGCAAGCTGCGCATGCGCTGACGACAGGTTTTTCCGCTTTAATCAGGAAAAACGTGAGTTTTGTTGAAACCTTTATAAGGACTTTCGACTACAGCGAATGGGTTGGTCTCATAAGTAGGAGTCGCTCTTCTAAGAAATCTATAACAGGATGAAGAAGAACACATGAATTTTACAGACATTCACTCGTCTCATGGCCAATTCGGAATAATAGACCATCATAAAAATAGCTCACATTTATCTTCCTATTACACTCCCAACCTGAGCAATATCTTGTAGCTGCAGATTTTTTTTTTACTTCCAGAAATCATACTCATTTTGGCACTTTTATGAGACCATCGGCTGAAACAGCTTCAAAACAATTCCAAGTCTGGCGTTTGAAACGAAATACTGAAACCACCCAAAGCTAATGCACTATAAATTTCATAACTGGGATCATCATAAAAATAATTTTGAAGCAGTCATATAAACGACTGCAAATATGAAATGAAAGGGAAGGCTTTTGATGTCCCTCCCCACTGTAGTATTCAAACATTCCGTCCTAAACTAAAATCCAAATAGTAGCAATTTGAAATACATGAAAGATTCCAATTACTTCGTGTACATAATTAAAACAAACACGTATAAACCACAGTGAAAATTATTTAATTGTAAATATTTCATCCTAAGTATCTTAGGACATCATCAGTACAGTATTTAAACAAAAATTAGGAATAACATACAGTTAGGGCGCATGATTACAATAGAATCTCATGAAAACGTGCATAACGTGCTAAAGTAGTACAAAAAAAAAAAAAAAACGTTAATTATTTAAACACAGTTTTGTATCATAATTTCCCGTACTTTAGGAATAGTAAGAACGTCGTTGCGGTTTAAGTTTGGTCTGTGTAGTAGGGCTTCAGAACTTTCTTTGTATAAACGTTCATGTTTAAATAAAGATCTATGTAAAAGTTTAGCCTTTTCCCAATGGATCCTATGGTTTGGATTTTCAATTCCGTGTTGAGAGAGGCCAGATCTCTGCGGTTTAAGAAGACGAACGTGGTCTTGATGTTCCGAGATGCGTTTCTGAAAAGACCTACCTGTCTGTCCAAAGTAAGATAATTTGCATGAGCATGGAATCTCATAAACACCAGGTAACATCAAGGGTGAGAATTTGTCCTTAGGAGAAGGTAATAAGTTGTAAATTTGGTTGATAGGTTTGTAAGTAGTGGCAAAATTGTATTTCTTCATAATTTTAGAAAGACGTTCTGAGATGCCTTTAACGTAAGGTATGGGAATCCTATGCACTTCTTCCTGTCTGGTTTGATGTATGCAGAAATGACTGATGATTTTTTGAGTTGTTTTGGGATTATATCCATTTAGGATGGCTGTATTTTTGATAACTTCTAATTCCTGGTTTAAAGATTCTTCAGAGGAGCAGAATTTGTGTGCTCTGGAAACTAGTGATTTAATAATGCCAGATTTCTGAGATGGATGATGAGCAGAATAATTGTGAATGTAGCGACCTGAGAATAGGCTTGCGAAAGACGGAAGTGGCGATGGAACCGTCATCTTTTCTTTTGATGTGTAAATCCAAAAAAGAGATACCCTGTGGCGATTCTTTTTCTAACGTAAAGTTGATGCGATGATGAAGAAGGTTAATTTTATCTAGAAACAGTTGTAATTCAGGTTCGGGATGATTCCATACTGCAAATACGTCATCGACATATCGTAGCCAAATTTTTGGTTTCGGTTCAAAAGTGAATATTTTTCCTCAAGGTGTTCTAGAAACAAATTTGCTAGGTTTGGTGATAAAGGAGATCCCATTGCTGTTCCTTCCTCTTGCTTGTAAATTTGACCTTTCCAGGTGAAGTAACCTGATGCAATAACAAACTTGAACAATTCAACTATATCAGGCGGAAATTTTTGAGTTAGTAATTCTATTGTTTCTTTATGGGAAATGTTAGTGAAGAGGGAGACAATGTCGAAGCTGATTAACAAGTCAGTTTTTGATAGTTGAATGTCTTTAATTTTTGTGTGAAACTCAGTAGAATTTTTGATTGAAGAGACTGAGTCGCCTATGTGAGGGCGGAGAAGGTTAGATAAGAATCTTGATAACTTGTACGTTGGACAGCCGATACAGTCTACGACGGGTCTAAGTGAAACATTAGTTTTGTGTAGCTTAGGTAAGCCATAAATTCTAGGAGGTCTTGCATGGTATGTCTTAAGTTTTTTGATTGTTTCTTCATCTAAGGAGGAAGTTTCATTAAGTAGCTTTATCATTCGTAGGATCAAAATCCAATTTGGATTAAGTATTACGATCTCGAAGAAGTAAATTAATTTTTCGGTCATATGAATTGGTATCAAGAACCACAGTGTTATTTCCTTTATCAGCTCTAGTAATGATTAAATTTTTGTTACGTTTTAAGGAAATAATAGCTTTCAATTCCGACGGTGGGATATTTAATTCTGAAGGTTTGGCATTGTAGATCACTTTAGCTACTTCGAAACGAAGTTTGTTGGCTTCAATACTGGAGATATGCTTGATGTTTCTTTCTATATTATGTATAAAGTCTAAATATGGGAAACACTTTGGTGAAATCGCAAATTTATGGCCTCTTGCTAGAACATTTAATTCATCTTTTGTTAGTTGACGGTTAGATAAATTCACTACCCATTTTTCCGTTGGTAATTTGTTAGTGATCTTTTTTGATAATACTTACTCCAAATTGGATTTTGATCCTACGAATCGTCAACTCAGAAAATTAAATAAGCTACTTAATGAAACTTCCTCCTTAGATGAAGAAACAATCAAAAAACTTAAGACATACCATGCAAGACCTCCTAGAATTTATGGCTTACCTAAGCTACACAAAACTAATGTTCCACTTAGACCCGTCGTAGACTGTATCGGCTGTCCAACGTACAAGTTATCAAGATTCTTATCTAACCTTCTCCGCCCTCACATAAGCCACTCAGTCTCTTCAATCAAAAATTCTAATGAGTTTCACACAAAAATTAAAGACATTCAACTATCAAAAACTGACTTGTTAATCAGCTTCGACATTGTCTCCCTCTTCACTAACATTCCCCATAAAGAAACAATAGAATTACTAACTCAAAAATTTCCGTCTGATATAGTTGAATTGTTCAAGTTTGTTATTGCATCAGGTTACTTCACCTGGAAAGGTCAAATTTACAAGCAAGAGGAAGGAACAGCAATGGGATCTCCTTTATCACCAAACCTAGCAAATTTGTTTCTAGAACACCTTGAGGAAAAATATTCACTTTTGAACCGAAACCAAAAATTTGGCTACGATATGTCGATGACGTATTTGCAGTATGGAATCATCCCGAACCTGAATTACAACTGTTTCTAGATAAAATTAACCTTCTTCATCATCGCATCAACTTTACGTTAGAAAAAGAATCGCCACAGGGTATCTCTTTTTTGGATTTACACATCAAAAGAAAAGATGACGGTTCCATCGCCACTTCCGTCTTTCGCAAGCCTATTCTCAGGTCGCTACATTCACAATTATTCTGCTCATCATCCATCTCAGAAATCTGGCATTATTAAATCACTAGTTTCCAGAGCACACAAATTCTGCTCCTCTGAAGAATCTTTAAACCAGGAATTAGAAGTTATCAAAAATACAGCCATCCTAAATGGATATAATCCCAAAACAACTCAAAAAATCATCAGTCATTTCTGCATACATCAAACCAGACAGGAAGAAGTGCATAGGATTCCCATACCTTACGTTAAAGGCATCTCAGAACGTCTTTCTAAAATTATGAAGAAATACAATTTTGCCACTACTTACAAACCTATCAACCAAATTTACAACTTATTACCTTCTCCTAAGGACAAATTCTCACCCTTGATGTTACCTGGTGTTTATGAGATTCCATGCTCATGCAAATTATCTTACTTTGGAAAGACAGGTAGGTCTGTTCAGAAACGCACATCTCGGAACATCAAGACCACATTCGCCTTCTTAAACCGCAGAAATCTCGCCTCTCTCAACACGGAATTGAAAATCCAAACCATAGGATCCATTGGGAAAAGGCTAAACTTTTACATAGATCTTTATTTAAACATGAACGTTTATACAAAGAAAGTTCTGAAGCCCTACTTCACAGACCAAACTTAAACCGCAACGACGTTCTTACTATTCCTAAAGTATGGGAAATTATCATACAAAACTGTGTTAAATAATTAACGTTTTTTTTTTTTTTTTTTCTTGTACTACTTTAGCACGTTTTCATGAGATTCGATGTAATCATGCGCCCTAACTGTATGTTATTCCTAATTTTTGTTTAAATACTGTACTGATGATGTCCTAAGATACTTAGGATGAAATACTTACAATTAAATAATTTTCACTGTGGTTTATACGTGTGTTTGTTTTAATTATGATCGCACCACAGGTTTCGTTATTTAAAAAAAAACAAAAAAACTTCGTGTACATATTTTTACCCAAAGAGCTTACTCTAGCGTTAAACAGAATAATATTAAAAGTTTCACAATTGGAAGAATCTAACGCCAATTTAATGGCACTTTCGATTTCCACTTGCATTACTCAGGCAGAATTCTGCTTGGAGCGCATTGCGATTACTATTATGATCGGCTCAGGATTATCATCCCATGCTATTAAGAGTATTTCTCAATAAAAATACGCACAAACGCATTGGATTCACTTTATCAATTCAAATTGTTATACGAAATTTTAGTTGATTTGGGAGAAGAGTCACCACGAACCGAAAGTGCCTAATATTATGTAACTGAAACACTTTCCCATTCTCAGGTCGTACGGTGTGGTCGTGTGGGAGCTTCTAACGTGCGAAGTACCTTACAAGGATGTCGATTCTTCTGCCATTATTTGGGGAGTAGGAAACAACAGTTTGCATCTTCCCGTTCCCTCAAGCTGCCCCGAAGGGATTGGCCTTCTACTCAAGCAGTGTTGGTAAGTTTCATGTTCCTTTGCTTAATTTTTTTTTTTTAAATCTACCACACATTACTCTGCCGATTATTTCAATACCCAGTCATCTTAGAACAGGTCCAAGAGAAATTAAGTACTTCCCGCACTGGAGGAGGTTCCAGAAATTTAGCCATTTCTTAACTATAATGAAAATATCAGGCGTGCGTAACTGTACGGTGATTTTACGCGGTTGGAATCAAAGAATTTCTCTTTAAAACTGGACGCGCGATCCCCAATAACTGCACAGGAAGAGTACGAATGGAGCGAGTACAGGAAACTCAGCTGGATTTGTCAAACTAGAACCGTTTATTCTCTCGCGATGAACGCTTCGGTTTGAAAATCAGCAAGCAAAATCAATTAAACGTCTCAAAATCTGAGTAAGTGATCTCGATCAGATTCGTACGAAAATAAACGTTAGGAAGCATCCCTAGAGTTACTCGGAGTGATCTTCATTCCGAAATTTACTTTCCTATTTTCTGAAATTATCGCTAGTACATGGCGATGAGTGGCGCTAGGATCGCTCGACTGTCCGCTTTTTCATAAGTGAGAAGTAGCAGAGCGGTTTGTCAGAAGAAGTTCCGTCGGGGAACAATTTTTCATCCAAAAATATTTCTGCTTCGATCGAGTTTTTGGACGAACGGAAAGTGTGTCGGGTGGGAACCACGGAGCAACCTTTGAGACAACCAGGTTGGGCGGACAGGCAGCGTGTTCAAATATCCTTTAGGCATGGATGTTTATGTACATCTTTAGATGCGGGGGGGAAGCGAATTTCATCGCTCGCTGTAAAACCCGACGCCTTTCGATTAGCTGCCCGAAGTGGTTTGGAAAAAGTTCCATCCTTACACTAAGAGCGGCGTTCCGCATTATTTTACGGTGCAGGGTTTCAATCTTTCGTGAACGGAATAAATAACCATCACCTGCTACATCCGCACGCTAAAGAATCGAAGCGCCCATTCTGCAGATTACGGGGGTCATGCTACGTCGTTTAGTTTATTGAAAACAACTAATTTTTCAAATTTTTGAAAAACATTTTTTATGGTTATCGGTGAGTCTTTTTCTCATCATCAAATTCCCGCCATGTACCCTCAGGGGGGTGTACAGGATATGATAGTAGTACACGAAAAAAATTACATCATTACTAACTTCCTATCTACAATTTTCCTCCAAATCAGTCTGTTACTTGTCAAGAGACTCAAACATCATTATCAGATCTTATATTTCTATCGTCTAAAGCACTTTGTATCGTATCAAGCCATTATATCTTGGTCTTCCTCTGGGTCGTTTTCCTGCCAACCTGGCAGAGAACACTTGTTTTGCTATTTTTTTCTTATTTGATTGTTTATTTCATCTTTCTTCGCGGATATTAAAAGGACATTTTGGATTTTATAAGGAAATGCCAAGTCGGTGGTATATTAAGAAGAAATTAGCGATCTCTTATTCTTCCTTTTCCTTGACCTTCCCCTGACAAATCTGAAGACATCTTTAGTGACTAAATTATTGCGCGCCATGAAAATTGGGATCTCGAGAGATCTCAAAGCATACCTGCCATAAATGAGCCCGCACGGGCTTATTTATGGATTTATATTTGCATTGCATCTCGCCGCAGGGACCCAATGGGTTTATAACCACCGCGAGGCGGAAATGGTTAGTCGATTAAATCATTCGCTGCTCATTTATTTCGGTAATCGTTACACTGAGTAACTTCGCTCGTTGAAGCTCTAAAAATAAATTTTCATATGCCATTTTTTTTCAGCATAGTCCGCGAGGGGATGTCTTGAAGGCAGCCTTGCAATCAATCTCCTCCTCTTCTTTCCTGTGCACGTCCGTTATTAAGTTGGTGTCTTCCAGGCATGAGCTCTATCGATGTCCATTCACTGATCGATATTTGCGACATCGGAAATACGTCAGCAGGATGCCTTATCAATTTTTTTAACCCAGATACCGAGAAGACGCGTCAATTTTCAGGGCTCAGAATATCGATGGAAATGTTAACCGAGTTTAACAGTTATTAAAACATAATAAAATACTCAAACAATTTGCAAATCTCATTTCTGGATTATTGCAGAATTCATTATGAACCTGTTATTACGTTTTCTACATTTTAAAAGAAAATTATTCACTCGATACTTCAAGTTTTTTCCCGCCCTTTGATCTCGTTCGCTACTCGAGAGCAATTGTAACCGGAAGCGAAGACAAGTCATCGAGTTCTCCGGGTTGTGCTATCAATGTGACAACTGAGTCTCGATTCCTTTTGGCCGTCTGTGTAAGGATAACTTTCTTACATCATTCTTCAACTTAGTATTGTGTTCTAGCAAGTTCTAGTGATGTTTTTAAATATTGTTTGAACCTTTCGTATGTTTTGACTGCCAACGTTAGGGATATTTAGACAGAATAGTGTACGACAACTGCGTTTTGTGCGATTTATTTGAAAGTAATTCTGCTACTTATAAAGGAATTTTATAACTACGTTCAAAATGGAACATTTCAAATGAAAAAGCAACAGATGGAGAGAGAGAAAAAACAGCAATGTCTGGTTGGTGAAGAAAGACTGAAACTGGTCGATCAGAATAATTTCCATCCAAACCAAAGTGGAGATTAAAATCTCGCTGTTCATTTCCAGGAACCCATCAGGATATGGAAGTTGCCGACGTAACAGAATTATCTAATAAAATAGAAAAAAGCTTAAAAACAAAGTAAAACGGTTTCATGCTAATACTTTAATCGTTTAGTGGAGGTTCATCACGTTAAACAATCCATGATGTGAGCACATTCATTCTTATCTTCATTCACAGTCTTCTTGAGCCAGGAAAACTGCATTTCAAGAAAGAATGTTGCAAATGAAAATATTTCTCGGTCTAAATTGGCACTAACTAGGTAATTATAAGTTTACTTGCGGCAGTATAATTAATCCATGTAAAGAAACACGCACGCTTCTCCCGTTATTAAGAAAGGCATTTCTAAAACATGCAGGAACTACAAGAATAGGTACATCCACCCCTCGTATACCGGTATTGTACAAAGTTTTCTGATGTGTAATTTACCGTTTTCACCCTTTGATTTTGCAGCTTCCACAGCCGAACTCGTCGTACTCCCCTTCCTTTAAACGCCATTCCCAACATTTCGCTTTTCGGTTGTTACGTATTCAACACGCGGCATTGAGATGCAAAGTAGGGTTAGTGCGGTGACCATTAAAGTCAAATATTCCGCACATTTAAGTTATAGTTGAAAATTTTTATGTCTATAAAGAGACGTTCAAGTATGAAAGATCTTGATGTGCATTTGATAATACTTTAAAGTATTTTGCTGTACGTGTAATTATAAACTGGCTCTGAATATTTTCAGGAGCTCCAAGCCTCGGAATCGCCCATCCTTCCATCACATTCTGATGCACCTGGACAGTGCGGCTTCGGAAATAATGGACGCCTCCCCTGAAGACTACTTCGTGTGTCAGGTATTTGTATACGCATTATGGACCTTTCCTTTGTATTATTTTCTGTGATCAAGGTTCTCCAAATGTTATTCAGGTTAGCACAATTTCTTTCACACAGTAAACAGTTACCAGTTCTAACTGCAACACGAATGCTGTGGATCTTTACTAGTATTTCCCCCAAACACAGATGATTTTCCCAACGAGCTGGTGTGATATCCTCGCATATTTATTCCAGGACAGAAGTAGAATTGAATTTATTCTTCTCTACGGTTCATCTTGTACTGGTTCACAATATCTCAAGTTTTTTGGGTTTTGTTTTGGCGAAAGTAAATTTGGTTTGCTATGCATGAGTCGTTATTTTCTTAAACTTATAATGAAAAATACCGAAAACATACGAAATGTATTCTAATAGATGGCTTCCCTTCCTCTTTCGCAGGCTGTAGTTTGGAGACCTTTGAATTACCCTTTTGTGTGTGGGGGGGCTAGAAAAAGCCCCCCCCCCAATCCTCTGCACGAGCATGCCCTTAAGTATTACAATTTGCCTCTAAACTATTAATTAATGCATTCAACATTCACATAAAAGCTCCAAGAATCTCTAATCGAAATTATGAACTAATGGATATAAAAAGTCAAAGAGGGTCTAAAGAGCAAATATCTGTTACTTCACTGGGATTGGTAAAATAGTGTTTGCCTTTTGAAACTTTAAAACTTCCTAATGGCGATTGCTTACGAAAACAATCTTTTGACACGAGTGGCCTTGGTTCTACTTAAAAGGCATGAACTACGTCCTAGAGCCAATATTCGCCTTTTATTCTCATTAAAGGCAGATCACGCAGTCTAAAACGTCCTTTAGACTCTTTTTTTCCATTAACATACCGATAAAGAAGATCTAAGAAAATGAAGTTCAAAACATTTTCCAAGCCCCAAAACAACCCTTGATAAACAACACAACCCAAACGTGAATTTACCGACCAGTTTGTTAAGTAATGTAAAATTAATATAATTTGAACCTGAAACATTAAAAAGAAATTAAAATTAGAAACAAAACCTCATCGATACGAATATCAAGTAACAATGCTCGTTCCTTTTATTGTTAATTTCGGAATCACATCGGTGATTAGTTTTCTGTTGACAGTAGATGCTTTTAAATCAGCAGAACTTTTTAACCAACTCTCCATTTGACTAAAGCATGCCTACGAAGTTAGTCATCTGATGATTTGTTTATGAAATGTCGAAACAAATTTCGCTTCATTACAATGACACGTTGAAACAAAAATTCATAATTTCGATTTTATGTAACAAGATTGTAATCGCAATGTAACTTATTACATTATTCCCGATTATCGAACAGGCCAACTGGAAAGTGGAAATTCAGGAGTACATGAAAAACTTCCGCCAGGAAGAGAAAAGGATTCCCGAAGTGGAGGAAGATCTCGTCAAGCAGAGGAGGGAGGAGCTGCGGCACGCTCAGGACATCCGAGAACATTACGAGAAGAAGTTAGAGAGAGCCAACAACCTGTACATGGAGCTGGCGGCTTGCTTGCTGCAGCTAGAACAAAGAGAAAGGGAGCTGATGAGGTAAGAGGGAGTGCATACTTCTCAATAATGCATTATTTATGTAACTTTAATCTTCCTTATCTGCTATCTTGCTTCTAATAAATCTTTCTTGGGATTAATATTGCATAATCTATTGGAAATTTTTAAATCTTCATTTCTGGTTGTTTCTTTAACTCTTTGGTGATTTTCATTTGTCATTTAAAATCAATTCAGACGAATCCTTCATTTTTTTCTCATAAATTAATCCGCATCTCATTCCAGTAGATCGGCCATCCTGCCAAGGCCTTACGAATATTAACCAGGTTTTCCAACTCCCTATCAGCAAGTATGAGTAAGAAAACCTGGTTAAAATTCCTAATGGTCGATTAAAACGAGCTATTTTGTTAGCAATATATTTTGCTTCGTTACAGTTTTAATAAAATCCCAAAGATTGTTTTAAAATTTATTTTCATCCGCCACCACTCAGATTTTATTTTTAAGTTTTTGGCATTGAAACATTTTAGTTTTTTCTTCAAGATTTACATATTCAATTCTTTTAGCATGTTAGAATATGAAGCTTGTTAAAGTCTCAACCCCCCTATTCAATATTGTCTTCTTACATAACAATACATGTGGAATACCGAAGATCTCGAGAGGGTGAGAAACTAAACCCGATCATCTGCAAACGGTG
The DNA here is from genome assembly GCF_054136105.1 of Typopeltis vanoorti. NCBI lineage: Eukaryota > Metazoa > Arthropoda > Arachnida > Uropygi > Thelyphonidae > Typopeltis > Typopeltis vanoorti. Next base: position 110,886,084 of record NC_143563.1, read on the forward strand.
TGGTATTGATGTCTGAATTTACATTTATGAGAATAGTAGTCAAATCACAAATGTTTTATGATTGAAATTATCAATTGTCTAATATTAGGGGAGGGGCTGAAAAGTTATGATAAACACCTACAACAAACATCGTTTTATGTCTTTTATGTATCTCAAAAGAAAATATATTTTCTGAAAAAAAAATTGATTTGGAGTGTTTATCAGAACTTTCCTGACCCTCCTTGTATGTATCCTCATGTAGTACGTGAGATACCGCATGATTGTGCACATTACTACCAATGCTCTGTGAACAATTTTCCTCCAAATTATTCCATCCCTTATCAGCACTGCAATATTGTTATATTTTATACTTCTGTCTCTTGAGGCACTTCTGACTCAGCCAACACATCTTTGTATTCCTCTGGATCGTTTTCCTTCCATCATCACATCAAACCACTTTAGATCAACTTTTCTTAGGTAGGCTTGAATGCTAACGATGTCAACTTCTTTCCAAATATCTTTATTTTGAATAAGATTGTGCCACTTTCTTCATTCGGATTTCACTCATGTTTCTCGGAACTGTGATATCTTTGTTCATAACTGACGAACTGTTTTATTTTTAAATCTCAGGTCCATACGACGTTAAAATTGATCTGAGCCGTACTGCTAGTTTAGTGCAATAGCTAATTTCTCTCGTAAATTTATTCAGCTATCACCCACCATACCAGCTTAGTTTATTCTGTTGGAAAATTAAATATAGAAATAGACGTCTTCACTTAAAAATTTTAAGTTGTTGAAATATTTTACACGTTCTGTAGGTTTTTCATTTAGAATACAGAGTAAGTTTTCCATGTTCCTGAATATTGTTATAGTTCTGGTCTTTTCATTACCAATTTTCACGCCACAACTGTTATTCAGTCAATTTTAAATAATCCTGGATGTGTGTTTAGCTTTTCGCTTTACGTTCTGCATAAAGCCAAGAGTCGAGTTTGATATCTCTGATTCTGATGAACTTTGATGCCATTTTCTTTCATAATATGATCACAGAGATATAATTATGTCATTTTGAAGAACTGTTTCTCCTCGTGCCTTGTCATATGCCTTTTCCAGATCTACAAGATAAATACCGATTTCTCATTTATTCATCTTAAATCAAAAATTTGATCCTGACAACCTCGATTTGGCCTAAACCTAGCTTGTTCTTCTCCAAGTTTCTCTTTCACGATTATTCTCAGTCTCTTCTCAGATATGTTTTGCATAAATCTTACCAGGAACACGCAGTAGAAACTCCTCTAATTCCCACATTCACCTTTACACATTTTACAGATGTGAACTGTGAGAGCCCTTCAACCCTCTGACGGCCTTCTGATTACTTTTATACCTTCATATTTCAGCAGATTTCTGTCTCTAGCGTCATTTGTTTCATCTGCCTTCGGCATTTTAGGTTTCTGAGAGCTTTCTTCCCTCAAATACTTCTGATTGCACTTCTCTTGAATGTTGTCGCTGCTCGTTTCAATTAACACTCTTTCCAGTTAGTTACTTCGGATTCAGAATATCTTTATTTTCAGTTTTCGTATCACCTATCAATCGAGTTCTTTTACTGCGTTCCATCATATTTTTATGACTTTTCCACAGCCAATAGCACGTTTCGGCACCTTACGTATATTTAACTTTCAAATCCTTAACGCTTAAAAGCATGAAAAAAAAAAACGTTTGGTGAAAGTGAGAGACCAAAAATATTAAATATGGGAACAGATGCTGACATTATACAAATGAAAACAGACAAGACTCAGGGTGGAGATGATGGACTACTTATACAGTTAAGTATGTAGGAGAAACAAGAAACATTATTTAGTGCAGTTATTGAAAAAGTTTCAGAGAAATTCGTCTCAGTTTCCAGGGATTTGGATCTATTCCCAAACAGGCTACATTCTGGAATGTGAAAATTATAGGCAATTGTCTAATGCATACAAATTATTTCTAAGAAATATGAACGGTATACAAAGCAGAATTAAAGACTTACGAGCAACATTTAGGAGAAGAACAAATGGGATTTAGGGTAGCGAAATCTGCAATAAATGCGGGGAAAACAAAATTATTTACTGCTGGTTTATAGACAGTAAGCAAGAAGTTCACTCATTAAGCAGAAAAAATGTTCGAAATTTTAAAATAAACAATAAAAGAGGAAAAATGCTCCAATACTACAAAAACACACCATGACAGCAAGAAAAACTGGAAAGAGTCATACTTTGAAACTTGTATCGCAGAAAGTCAGAAAATAAGTAAACTATGTGTAAACCTTACACTTTACAAAAAAAAGGTGTAAACTAGAAGGTTTACACTGCTTAAAAATACGGAGAGAATAAGACGTTATTTACAGATAAGGAAAACGAAGCGAATGAAAACCTACATAAGCCGCAAAGGATTTTACTCTGCAGATAAATTTTAATAAAAACTAAAACAGTATTAAAGGGCAGAAACGAAGAAGGAAATAGAATGGAAAAGGAATTGTTCCGATAATAGTAAAGCATCAAAGAAAACCAGTTACTGTGGTGTGTGGCCATGTGCTTACATGTACATAATGCTTATTGCGCATGCCTCATAGTTCCTCAAATTCTCCGAAAAGAATGGAAGGAAAGATAGTGCCCAGAAGAGAAAACACGAATAATATTAGCTTAGCGATACGACTTAGCTGCAGATGGATTGCACTGGAAAGCTATGTTCATGATAGCCTCAACCTGACTCAGGCGGATGAAAATGACTTTAGTTACTTCCACTCGCAGTTCAGCTCTCTCGTGTGTGTTCTTTTGGGGCATTTGAGATATGATTTCTTCTTTTTCAGGACTGATTCCTTAATTTCTTGGATCCACACTGAGTTCTAATTTTCTTCTATTCTTTCAGGCAACCTCACCACATTGGCTGAATCCTTCAATGTTTTTCTTTAGCGTTTGCTACCGAGTCCCCCAGGGTTGGGTTCTTAGCTTTTGTATTTTCTTGAATTGGTCAACGGTTTGCCTGTAAAAGCAGCTTGGCTTTAATTCTTTTTGAAACTTTCTTACATTTTTTTCTTTTCAATATGATATTCAGTTTTATCCCGCTTAGAACTAAGTGATGTTCACTTCTCTTATTGCTTGAAGACATCACTATAAACGATATTAGCCAATAAATTTTCTCTTACCCTCATGTAAATTTGTGCACATCTTTATGCTCAAATTACTCAATTCACGTGGGGGGGAAGGGAATCCAAAGCTCTGTCTTATTCCTCTGCTGATTTCCAATCAGAAATTTCCTTTTCGGATTTTAACTGTAATGTTATTCTTGGTGTAGAATGTTTTGTGAATTTCTTTAATTGATTAATGGGAATACTTCCGCTTAATATCTTTAAAAGCTTGTTGTAATCTTCATATGAACATCCTTTCCGAAATGCATCTTCTCCTACTTGTATAAAAATTTAGTCTTTTCTTTATTTTGCTACATATTTTATATACAGAGTTGAAAAACCTCTTCTGTAATGGTTCTTATAATCATCGATGCTCTTTGTTTAACGTATCGGAATTAAAATCAACTTCTTCACTTACCTACGATACATTTAACTCTTAGACAACTGAGATCAAATTTGTACACAGGAGATGCCACTTCATTGCCCATATGTTTATGAACAATAACAGCATCTCTGCTTCGCACCTTACTATTTAATTAAAAAATAACCTTAATTTTCGTTATTATAATAACAACAGGCAAGCTAATCTTTAGACTGAATTCTGAGCGGGTGGGGATTCGTTCCCCGCTCGCCAATTTCGTTTTATACTACTTCTGATATTAAAATTCTGACCTCGCTCGCTTTATCAGTCAGTGTGATAAATATGAAACTTATCGATCCATAGTTTTAATTATTTCGTGATCACTGCACATCCTTAACCTGCTGCGTGTTCTACGCCATGCTGGTTCCACAAGGACTTGTCAGGATGAGAAGGGAAATCCTTTCTGTTGTTGATAAAACTAAGGCGATCGACGCTTTACTGATCATCGTGGCAAAAGTCAGTCGCAATGGAAATGCTGTAACACAAATAGTTTCAAACGAATTTTATTTAAAAGTGTTCATTAAAATATCTCTAAATCCTTGCGTAAAAAAGATAATGTCATATTATCATTATTATTGCACAGGTGCCTGCATGGAGTCCGAAGACTCATCGCGGGAGACCCAAACAATCTACCATACCTCTCGGTGAACAGACAAATTTATTACAACTGTCTGTGGCAACCCATTCACAATTCTCCAAGCAAAAAATCTAGCCTCCTAACACCCCTTCTAACCACACCTTTATTCAACTTCCAGGGATGACTCCTTGTTCTGGTCCCTCTAGCCAAGTGCTGAAACATTTCCCCTACATCAATTCTCTAAAACCCTTTAAGCAACTTAAATGTTTCTATCATATCCTCTCTTTTTCTCCTGTCAACCAACTTCTGCAATCCACACACCTTCAATTTCTATCCTCGTAGGGAACATTTCACAGGCCACTCACCATCTTGGTCACTCGCCTCTGAATCGTCTCCACCGCTTTCTCATCCCCACAAAACGCAGGGGACGAGACTTGAGCACAGTAATCCAGATTCGGATGCATCAACGCCTTATAAAGAGAATTACAACTTCCTTGTCTCAACTTGTTAATGTGTTCTTCACTAGCCAAGTAATCGTATGGGCAACCGTAGCAATATGTGCTCTAAACTTTAACTCTCTCTCTCTCTACCACCCTTAAATCTCTAGCTTCATCTATTTCCCGGAGTACGGTGCCATCAATGTGATACATGGCTTGTAATTTATTTATCCCAAAATTCAAAACTTTACATTTCTTCACATTGAAGTGATCCCATTATCTTTTGTCCATACTGATATCCTATTTGAATTGTCCTGCAAGATCTCCACATCGCTTTGATTATTTATTACTCTACCTAATTTCGCATCACTAGCAAACAACTGAATATTTCCTTTCAGGTTACTTTCTATATCTTTACGTACAAATTAAACAGCAATGGTTCCAGCACTGAATCTTGTGGCACACCACCAGTCACTTGTTTTCGCTTTGATTCTCCATACACCACTTTTTGATAACTGTCCAGCAGCCACCCTCTTATCCACTTAACCAGTGTCGTATCCATCCCCATTTGTTTTAATTATAAGCGATAAAATTATTCAGTTTATTATTCGCTATAAAAATCGAAAACAACTTCAAGTTATTTCAGAAAAAAACCGAAATTATAATCGTGCATCAATTAAAAGTGAAGTAAACTTACATTATTGTCAAACTTAAGAGTGTTTAAATATATGAAAGAAAAATTTGATTAAAGTTAATACGAAAAAAATGAAAATAAGAATATGATTTTGACAATTAATTGCATGCTTGGATTTTAAATACCCAACGAGTTTCTTACGGCAGATATCCAATTGTTGTAGCGAAAAACTTATTCTTCATCTCCGATATTAAAATTTATTTGAAAAGACAGATGTTGAATTCCTCATAAGCCAGCCAAATAAACCGTTTAAATAAAGTTTAAGCTAGCGATTTGTAGGAATTAATGAATGTTAACTATTCTTTTTTACACAGCGCATGAATTCTTCGTAACCGGTCCTCCAATTAGCGTTAAAATTATATCGCAATTAAGAAGACAAGCATGCATAACTCATTAAAAAAGAGGGCGCTGTACGTTGCGTGCTAGTACAGAATTTCATGTGCGTTATGTCTTAATTTTTTCGCATCAACTAAAGATGAATATCTAGAAGTCTTAAATTATTTCACGTCCATTTTTAGGAGGGAGTTCACTCTACAACAGAAACAAGAAATGGGACAAGATGAAAAGCTTTACCGGAAGCACATCGTACGTCCGTTACTGAGGGCACACGAAAGGCTAACGAAGAAACGAACGTATAAGTCTCAGAGTGATCAGTCCAGGTCAGTCCTTTCATTTCTTGCATCTTACTTAAAATGCTGATTTTATCCCCAAGAAATTGTACGATTTCCCTGCGCAGAGAAAAGTAATAGGCTTTTAGGGAACCGTTTTGTAAGATGATCCCCTATACACGAGAGGACGTTCAACTGAATACGCTGGTACGGTGGATTTGTTGAGAAAGCTGTCAAAAACACTCACTTAAAATCTTCAGAGGATTCCGTTTCAAGATGAAATTTTGTACTTGGAGTACGCAAGGGACAATTCTTTACCCTGTTTCAAATTTTTCTGTTAGATTAGAATAACTACAGTCTTGACGACAGTCACAATCAGAAAGTTGATTGATTTAAGGCCTCTGAATGATATTAAGATAGAGGTACTAACATTTAAGCTTGAATTTAGTGCGCCAAGCTGATTCTCTCTTTTTTTCGCACAACATTTCTGATTGGGTGATGAATACGTTTTGCTTCCAACGACCGTAAACATTTTGTTTTACAGTTTTTATAAATATTCTTATGAAATACTTTTAATCAGGGGACTTAAAAATAATTCGCATCCTGAAAGTAAGCGGCCAACACATTTCATGACCTTATCACAGACCGATAAGGTCATGGAATGTTTTCGAATGGTGGAAGTCCGAATGCTTCTCTTTTCTCTGGGATTGGAAAGAACAAAATGTTATGAAACCTGTTGTTACACTTTTCCGACTATATTATTGCTTCCAGTACACTTATTTGTGCTTCTTTGATGCTCTTTGTGCTGCGAGACAAGTATTTATGAAGAAAGAATATTTTCACCTCGATACGACAACAATCGCAATGTGGTATATCAGCGGACAAACTGTAAATAATTTAAAAACAAATAATGCAAAATATGCGAAAGGGATTTTCATACATTTCTAAAGTTGAGCCAGATGTGTTTTGCCCGATTTTTATTATATATTTAACATTATTTATTGTTAAATCGGCAATTAGTTATTGTTACGAACGCATTTAGAGCTAAGCAATCTTTTGCAGCATTTCTAATTAAAAGTAATTCAAGTATACATGAATTAAGCATATTTTTGAAACGATATTTCACCGTTAGTTGTTAATTAGATTTTCTATTTTCGTAGCCCGGAGAGTCAGGCACAGATGGAGATGAGTTTTCCAAGCACCTCCTCTCTGAGACCAACAGCGCAAGCCTACAGCGGCATTCAAGGCAATCCCGATGTTTTGGAGCAAGTCATAGTGACGTCCGCTTCCTCTTCGTTAAGTCGAGCCAAGGGCAACAACGAGATTGTGTACGAGTCCTGCCCCACAGGAAATCACAGAAATCAGGCTCCAGTAATGGGAAAGCTTCCCGTGAGAAGGGCCGTACTCTACACTCCGGATCCGTCTGTTGCCGAAACGCACCGATATATTCGCATGGAAAAGGTGGAAGAGGAGAACGAGAGAGACGCAAGGTCGTTCGCCGATCACCACAACAGCAACGTAATCTGCGGTCATATGATTGACGAACGAATCGATCACGAGGACGGCAGACCTCCAGATGAACACGGAATGGAGCTTCGAGTCTTAAGGGCCCCGCAGGAGTATCCCGCGATGTTTGCTCCTTCCGAAGACCCCAACCGCAATACGAGAAAAGAAACATCCAGCGAAGATGAGGAGACTTCTGTAGACACGTACAACGGCAACAAATCCCTCAAAGAAACTCCCGAGGTGCACATGAGGCATCAGAAGAGGCTTCCCATGTTAAGGAAGAGAGGACTCACCGACTGCCACGATCTCCACAGACATCCTGATGGCACTCACCTTCCCAAGTACGGAGAAATTGTTCCCCTTTTGTCGTCACAGGTGAGTTCTCTCAAACATTCAACGAACCAGGTTTATCCGATTATGAATTCAAACAAAAACATTCTATCCGAGTTATGCTGACGAAACGGTTATGATTTCTGTTATTTGTCAGTTTTCTGTTTCTGGTTATTGGCTTTCTAAAAGTAAATCCACGATTTAATTATTGGGTCCCTTCGTATTTTAACTCCACGAAAACGAAATCTATCAGACAAAAAGTAACAAACGCAAATACCGCTCCCGAGAACAATTTATGCAGTCACATATTTCTGCGTGTTCCTGATGGACGGGGAGCGGTTGACTCGCATTCCACTCGAGTACTGAATGTAAGTAAAGGGTTTCCCACACTTAATTCCGGAATCGCGAGTTTAAACCTCCAGCTTTTCCGACTAAACACTTATATAATGCAATATGTAATTATGGCAATAATTTATCATAATATCGGAACAAAAACAGTCTTGCATGCCACCTTCTATCTCATCCCACTCCCTCGTAAATATTTCTTCAACTCGATGCTTAGGCGTTATTGTGTGCACCGTCATTTCTTCGGCATGTTTCGTTATCTTCTATTGGCAAGAAAGATGAGATGAACCTTTATCAACCTGGATATTGTACTGAACCCCCCCCCAACCTTTCTCTAAACTTGTGCTACAGAATTGCCCAGGAAGCACTTTACACTTTTATATCAGAGTATTTGCTTTCATTTTAAAATGAATCCGAAAGAAGACCTTTAACCTTTTGTTCTCATTCGATAAAGCACTGACATAATGGAAAGTATTTGCCATAAATCTTCACACCACTCAAAAGGCGTCGCTCTAATTAACGATCTCCAGTATTAATTCCAGAGTAGTTAAGCAAGACGATCCTCTGGAAATAGCCACGGCAATGGAATTAATACTCGCACTTCCTTCCCCATTTTCCTCTTTAGTTAAGTAGACAGGAGAAGCATTTTACTTCAGAATTTTCTTATCTGGGGTTCCTCAGAGTCTTCTTTTCCTCTAATGTCTCTTGTGCGTAACAGCGATTGGCAGCGTTACTTTTCCAGTGAATGAAGTCAGTTAATATTGAGAAGAATAAAATACGGAAAGGCCGACTTTAATTTATTTTAGAGACCATGTGATGAAATCGTCTATTGTCTAAAGACCGACAAATGTATATATCCTCGATAATCTTTGGGGGATATCCAGATCCAGTCTCACCAACAGATGCAAAGAATTTCAATTCACCCCCCCCCCCCGGAATGAGCTTCATCAGCTTGTGATGTGGCCAATAGGTACACCCAAGCTTAAATGAATGATGGAGATAAGAGCGGCGACAGTGCGCAGCTCTTGTTTTAGCTATCTAGGCAAGAAAGAAAGAAAGAAAAAGCGCCAGAATTTAACAAAAAAAGAGCCTGTCATACGTGTGATATTCTCGATATGCACAGAATGCATCTTTTTCGTTTCAGGTCCAGGATAAACTAAGGCTATCTGTTAACTGCGTGTATTCTTAGGCCGATGTGGCAGACGAACCCTGGAGAAAAATTCTACCACCTCCATATTTCATGCCTCTGGGTTTTTAGATTTTCGTTGCCGTTACTTTCACTTGAAATCATTTTCACCCTCTGGAGTTTACACACACACACATACACACAGGGTACTCTTGCTGCTCCTTTACACTTAAGCTCAGTCGCATTGGAGTTTTTTCCATCGGAGAAAAGGGCTCTCGAATATAAGTATGGATTATATACGTCAAGGATCAGTGAGAGTCTGGCAGTTTGTTGTTTTTAATTGGCTTTATACTTGCTGTTGATTCGGCTCTCGTTCTGTTTTACTCCTTTTTATAGACGCAAGCAGCACTTACTTTGCTCATCTCTTCATCCATTCGTAGAAAACAATTTGAGAACTGATGAATGTTTTCAGGAACTCCATGTTTAAGGCAGAAAAATTTATCAAGATTTATCCACACCCACAAGCATTTCGCATGAATACCAAAATACCATTTGATACAGCGCAACTGATTCCTCTAGTGGGACTGCCATTGGAAGTTGGTGAATTAGGTAATCGTTGGCATTTATCTTCTCACTTCTTGTTCACTGAGCATCATATCTTAATATCACGACGTATTTCTATCAGACTCCACGTAAACACATCGATTTGACTCTATGTTGGATTCCCACAGAGAGCCAATATCACTTAATCTCCTTCCTCTCCTCCCAAGAGGAAATTTCATCGTCGAAAACGTTGGATTTTGGCAAAATCAGCCCATTTTCACTTACTCTGTGTAATTAGCGAAAACAAACTCACGACTGCATCTTTTGTTTCCTTAAGCACACGAACGAACCTGCTTGTAATTTGGAAATTAAAGGAAAAAAGGACTTCTATATGGGAAAGAATTTATGAATGTCAGAAATGAGGGATGATATCGCTAAGTTTATTTGATTAACTAATATGAGAATAAGTATAAATAACTACTAAACATTTAACGAGCTCGAACACATTCGTAGTGGTTACGTAGTGGTATATCAAAGTATCAGTTTGGTTAATTCGGTACAAATCTAAATTAGTGGAGACATAAATCCATTCCAGATGGATTTATGTCTCTACTAAGTCAATAATAATAATAATAATAATAATAATAACAACAACAGCTGGTTAAGATTAATCGAAAGTCGAGGAAAAAGGCTCTTAAGAAATGATCGCGGTAAGTGTAGGGTGGAGCATCTGAAAAACACACACGATTATTACCAAGAATGAGAAGTAAAGTAAATTTGGACTGTGAATGAGGGGTGGCCAGTTATGTTTGCATATTAAAATCAGATCTCATATACACCGAATATCGCGCTTCCTTTTATTGAAGTGGAATAAAATAAGCCTAATGAAAGCTCGAGCTGTTATTGGTCACGATTACAATCTAACACGTTTGCTTATGTATGCAACTGATAAACAATTCGGTTTGTCAGTATATAATAGACCGTATTTGCCGGCGTATAAGACGCACTTTGTTTCTTTGAAAATAGGTCTGAAAAACAGGGTGCGTCTTATAGGTCGATACTCAGTTTTTTATTACTTTCATTTCTGGAAATTTTCTTTCTTCCAAACGCAGTTACGTAGAGTTCAGTGGATACGCATCATCGACGATCACAGGTGTGTTCCTGTTCGTTTAAACTTTCCGATTGTTGTGAACGATGATAAATTTCTGCCCTTAAATTTCTTGGCAAATTATGGCTGAGAAACGTCGGCATTGCTACAATTTTAACGAAATTAACGAAATGTTAACGAAAGATGACATAATATTAACTCTATAAGGTATTAAAAATTTTTTTGACCTTTCAGGACCCAGCATATAAAGCCACTTCGGACGGAGAAGATGCGGAAGATGAAGATGGGGATTATTTGAAGAGAAAATTGTAAGAGCCTCGAGATTTTTCCTTCTAAATAGATTAACGTTTTGTTCGGAAAAGGACTGTTTCTGTTTATATCTAAAAGCTGATGTTCGCAATGTTGTGTAAATATTTTAAATGTTTTACGTGTAAATCATTTTTATTAATGCATAATAATGTCAAATAATTTACTCTTGCATCACAAAAGCGAACTATTTTTTGTAAAATACAAGACACCTTAAATTGGACATTTTCTAAAATTCTCCATTATTTCTAGCGACTTCACTGCATTACAAGAGGGATGTTTTTGCCACCGTACGCCACTGAAGCTTATTTTTTAAAAGTAAAATTCCGACGAGTCCAATTCTTCTCTATTTTTAAAATAAAGATTTCACTGCATGTTTTGGATAAAAACGTGGTTCGAAATCATCACTTAACAAAACGGCACGAAATCGTTTAGGTATGGTTTCAGGAATCCAAATTGTTTGTATCACATAAAAGTTTCTCAGGCACTACGACAGAGCAGAAAACTATTCACCCCCCCCCCGTCTCCTCTTAAGACAAGGTTTTTCTAGGTATGTTAGTAATTCAAATATTATTACTTTTTCACCGAAGAACAGGAATATTGCGAGATTATGTAAGTTCTTTGGCCTCTAGAACGAGAACGACCAATTTAACTACCTTCACAGTCTGCGAAGCATTTCGGATTCTCATTCGCAGCTTATTGTAGCATTCGTACAATTTTGAAGATTATTTGAATTATTCTCTTTCTCAGATAGATTAAAATTCACACACGTTACGAATCTCTCAAAGAATCTTGAGCAGGCGATTCAGTTTTCTTCGCTGTTCGTATAAATCTAAGATCTGGAAACCTCAAGAATTAATTAAACCTCGGATTATATTTCAGAAAGCATTTAAATTTACGATTGTCTGCGTGGCCCTGTTTAAATGTAGTTTCTATAGCGCTAAACCGCGCGAAGAAAGACTATTATAGAATTGATTCTAATCTCACCCTCGAAGAACTTTTTCTAAGCCTCTCGCACGCCTGTTCCGGAGCAGGCATTGCGAGTAGGTTTTTTTACCTCCCTCCTGGAAACTCGGGTTTTTGAACCCGCATTTCAAGTAAAAAATCGCACAACACACAATATTTATTACATCATATATCCGTTGTGGTTAAGGCCACGATATGAAGGTTCTTGTATTCCACAGTCACTAACCTGAAAAAATCCTCGATTCATTGATAGCTTGAACCCACTATCAGTGATGGCTGAGGGGTGGGAGACCAGTGGACCACCGATCTTCAAAAAATTAGGGCCAAAGGAGTTTTACCTTCCCTTTGGACACGGCGCGAGATGATTTATTGACATTTTTATTTGTATTTATTATTAAAAATTACAGAAACTGCTTATATTTATAAAGCAGTCTTATAAATATAAGACTTTTCTATTATATTTATTGAAGAAAAAAGTGTAGCGATCCAGTCCATTTAGCGACCTCTTAATTGTTTAGCTAATTTGGTATACTTTGTTTAAAATGCCTGAATATCTTTAAAAATTCTACAGTTACTTACTTCCAATCTTTGTTATAGCTAAGGACTCATTTATGAAGATTTTCTGCATGAAAAGGTAAACAAATTATTTATTTTCAGGTATTTCAACCCTCTGACTTACACTTCCCTTCAGCGACAGACACCCCAAGTTCCAGTACGTCCAAGGTCTGGAGATTATTCGGGATATTTCAATCCTTTCCACACGGGTCAGCCTTCGGCAGCGGAACTATTGTCCAGCCTCGCCTCTATGAACATCGGAAGCTCACGAGGTATACCGACCGCTCTTCAGGGAATGGCTGCTCAAGGACTCGTACCGGAGCAACGGCGTCACTCGGCGCTGGGTGCCGAGGGGGAAATATTCCAGAGGGAGAGCATCGAGATGGAAAGGATGTGTAAGGTAGATTCTACTGTCCCGGTGAATAAGTACTTGAGTATAACTATTTAAACCCTTTCTCGTTTTCTTTTTATTTCTGTTATAATAGCAGCTGTTTTTACATCATATTTCGTTAGTGTTTTCTCCAATTCTTCACCATGTTAAAGGATCTAGGATAGTTATTTAATTGCAATAAACATCCGTTACTGCATTTTAACTCTGGAGGGTACTAAAGAATTAAGGTTTTTTTTTCTCACGTTTCTACTGAGAATAATCCAGAAAAAATCCTTGTTTTCTTACTGTGTGTTAAGCTGAATGTCCAGTAATTTGGCTAATATAATCTGCATAGTGTGTTATGGTTGTTCAGTTTCGTGTGCTCTGGCCAGTTTGCGGGATGAATCCCTCCCCCCAGGCTTTCAGGAAGGAAATCCTGTCACTTCCTTATGAGACAGGCTAACTCGATTTCATTGTTAAGTCCTGATCAATATTATTCGCATTCCAGACTAGGATTTGGGTCTTTCTAACTGAAGGGAATCTTCGATACTGTATAGGTCCGAAAATCTGCCTCTGATGACCATGTTTATCAGGCTCTTCTTAAACTCATTTCACAAAGCCTCTGAAAACCCATTCCACTCATTTACCGCTTTTCAGCTCTCTAAGCTGAAGATTCATTTCTTATGCGCTTGTTAACCACACTCGCACCCAACTTCCAAGGGACCTTTCTCTCCTCCCTTCCAGTTATGCATTGTAGTATTTCTGTAGCATCTGCTCTATACATCACATCTCTATTAAACAAATCTCCACAAACCACTTACTATCCTGGCTAATCCTCTTGAATTTTCTTCAGTACCTCCGCATCCAAAAGAACCTTGGTAATGAAGTCTGTGCACAACTCTTCATATTCTGCCATATCAGTCTTATAAGAGGGTCAATAGATATAAAGACAAGGAGAGAAGTGGCACGGCAGTCCTTCATGAAAATGAGAACACTATTCTACAATAAAGACCTAAACATGGAAGTCAGATGCCGAATGCTACGTGTGGTCTATTCTGCTCTATGGAGTTGAAACATGGACATTGAAGGCAACAACCATCAAGAAAATCGAAGCCTTTGAGATGTGGCTATACAGAAGAATGCTAAAGATATCATGGACAGAAAACATTACCAATGAAGATGTCTTAAAATCCATTGGCAAAGCTAAACATCTTGTACAAATAATCAAGAAACGAAAAACATCATATCTTGGCCACATCATGAGAAACAGCAAATACCAACTTCTACAAACTATTTTGGTAGGAAGAATTGATGGCAAAGGAACTAGAGGAAGAAAAAGAATATCATGGTTTGACAACATCAAGACGTGGACAGGAAAGAGCAGTGCATAACTGCTCAGATTAGCACAAGAGCACAGTTTGTTCGCCAAGATGGTCGCTGACCTTCGATAGAAGATAGCACAATAATAAGAAGAGGGTCACGTGTTTTTTCTCATTCTTGCTTCTCAGTGTGTGTGTGTTTCATAACATCCAAGTGATCCTTTGAGCTGATGTGTTCATTTGGGGATCTTTTCTTAAACTTCAACTCCGCCCACCATTACGCCTAAGTCCCTAGCCTCCTAATCCATTTCTTACAGTGTAGTTCCATCTATTTAATACATAGCTTAGTTTTTTCTTTCTCCAGTACGAATAATGTTACACTTTGCTACATTAAACTGGCAGTCATTATTATTCCCCCCAAAATACCACTCAATTTATATAATCCTTCAGGATTTCTACATTACTTTCATTAACTTGTTCTTACCAGTTTAGCGTCGTTGGCACAAAAAAAACTAGATATTTTCCCTCTCCCCTGAATCATTCCTGATATCAATTTACAAACTGAACAGTGCCTGTCCAAGTACAGAGTCCTGCACATCACTGGTTCCCACCTGTCCTCTCTGTAATTCAACTCCACCATATACCAGTCTATCTTCCCATCAGCCACCCTCTTATCTGTGTCTCCGTCTTCATGGCTTTCCCATTTGCGCCAGCTTAGCTTACACAACGGAGTTCCATATGGAATTCTGTCCAATTCCTAAGCAATATCATGGTGGAGCTATTTTCCATATCCAACTCGGATGTCATGTTATTGTAGAAAGTGAACTATAAGACGAAACGTCCCCTATATGGGGAGAGCATGATTATGTAGAGTGTCCTGTTGTTATCTATCCATTCCTCAATTCTGTCCTTAATCAACTTTTACAAAATTTTAATCACTTCTTCTGAGAAAGCAACAGGCGTATACTTTTCTCCCTCTGTCTTGGAGCCTCCTTTAATGGACTACTCACCTTCTTTCTGTTCCTTCGGGACTCTGCAGACTTAAATGGTCCAGTCAGAATAACTGCCATTACTGTAAAACACAGCAGATGACTACATTCACAATGAAATCTTTACATCTTGAACACCAATAGTTCATCTCTCTCTATTCTCGTATAACATAAGCAACTGCACCATCTCCACCTGGATGATATGCCCTTGCAAAGTGATCACTCAGTGAAAACTATTTATGCTCTTGTCTTCTCTCTTTCATCAGCGTTCATTCAAGCCACAATCATATTCCACCTTTTAGCCACCACATGAAGAACTCTTTGGACCTTCTGTTCTGCTCAGCTAATTTACTCTCATCTGCTCATGGCTTAATCACTTTTCTCACTCATACTGTCCATTTTTTATCCCGTTTAATGATGCGCTTAATTTCTTTAATACCCGCCAGATTTCTTCTCATAACTGGGATATGCAATATAAAAATATTATCATTAAATAGCTCTTCACTATTTCTCATGCACGACAGTCTTCCCTAATAGTTCTTAATGCCATGCCATGGATATGCTCTAAGATACCACTTAAGAATATCAATTATTATGATGCACTCCACACATTACTCTTCTTAACTGAGAATTCTACATGCTTAGACACTTTCCAGGTTAAGATAGGCAAATATAGGCAACCCTGCTCAAGGGAAAATACCCAATTCTATCAGACACAGAAAATTATATCAGAAGCTTGAAAAAAATAGTTGCATAAATCAGATTTCCCTCCATGCCTTTACCTCTTTCCATTCGAATCATCAATCCACTACATTGTTTTTGCTACTTGCTTTTATCTCATACCAAACGGATGCAATGCACTACCTTCCTCAACTCCAGCTTCCACTTTTGCTAGTTGAAATTCTTATGGATTGCCCTTCCCTGAGCTCTTTCTATTCTTCTTCTTAGAAATATAATACCCCTCACATTCTGTTCACGTAACAACATCCTCCTCTGTCATCCCAGTCTCACCAATGTCTATAATTTTTGGCTACTTTAAGTTAACCACTGCTCAAAACTTCTCAACTTGGTTCTTGATACTTCTGGCATTAGCATATACACACGCACTGCAATATTCTCTTTGGATCTACAGGCACCCTTGAATCTTTTAATAAGTGTCTCATTCAGATTCGAGACCTAAGAAACTGAATTCAGCATTTCGTGTTTTTTTTATGATTTGAATCATAAATCACATGCTGCTGTTATTTCATGGAACGTAGTGGAATATCATGCGCGTGCTGCATGAGAAAGTCAAGTCCATCTGATAACCGCATTCTTCCCTTTTACACGCTCCTTTCATTTATCGAACAAGTGGCAGCACAATAAAAAAAGCAAAACAAACAATGTAGAACAAAACAAAACAAAACAATATTATATACAATATAGAAAAATAAAGCTCTATTTCTATTTGAAATTTTCAAATTTCAAATAGAAATGGTTTCAAATACTCCATGAAATTTATATGAAGTATATTTGTTTGAAATTTAGTGCTAGAATCTCTATGGAAAGTTTTTTTTTCATTACCTTGAGTTGTAAATTAGATATAATGTAAATGGGTTAGTCATTGTCAGGTTAGGTTCTCAACATAAATCTTAAATTGTGAAAGTTCATTCTTCCAATCTTATCTGGAAGTCGAGGATTTTGAATATTTTGGAAGCAATGCACATGCAAAACGTCTACACCCTGATTCGTTTTGAATGACAAAAAGTCAGTTATTCCTTTTTTATAGCACAGGTTGATGTTCCCTTTGATATCGTGTTTATTTCTATGAAGGAATACGAGGCCACTTTTCAACTTTCTTATGTTATACAAGGGATCAGTTTAAAGCAGTCATATGCTTAAGAAACTCGCAGCTTTTAAATGTTAGTTAATAGATTTTTTTAAAGAGAGTGTAATCAGGTTGTGCAGATTAATTCTGTAGTCACCTCCCAGACTGCAGATTTTCCATATTGCAATATGGGACGAGAGTAATAAGAGGTGCAAATAAATTTCACTCACAAATAACATCTGCGCGAGACATGTTTCATCCTTTTCGTTAATGCACTTGAATAGCTTAAGTTTTTGAACACTAGCTTGAAATCAAAAGTAGAATGAACTCTCTTCAGAGCGAGCTAGTTTCACATAATAGAATATAATTAGTGGTATTTGATATTAGTTAGAGTATTTATTTTGGTTAATTCAAAATATATAAACAACTTGGTTTGTCCTCAATTTTAGCATTAACTGGATTATTGGTAGAGTGGATTCAAGTTACATCATGGAATGCATCACTGATTGTATACCTAAGGTGCATCACTTTCATAACAAGTCGAGCGCTTTCTAACCGCACAAATCAATAATAAATATTAAACATAAGATTAAAAAGTTTCCTTCTTCTAATATGGGTTAGTCATTACTAACGCATGTTGCAATATGAAGATGTGCACAAATTTGCACGAGGTGAGCGCACAAGAACAAGAAGCATTATTGGCTACGTTACTATCGAAAGCAATTGTTCGTGTTACTCCAGGATTACCGAAGAACACAAGGATTTGAAAGAGGAAGAAATCATGAAAAATATGAATGCAAGTTAAAAACAATCAAAGTCAGGGGTGAATTGCACTTAAATATTATTCAAGCAAAAATGAAATATTGTAAAGAAAAACTAGATTGGAAACTTAATGCAGACCCTGGAACGTTGAGTGGGAAGGCCACGTGGCGAAGTAATTTACTAGAATAGAAAAATCATAGTTCCATGGTGAACTTAGGAAAATAAAGCGGCAGTCAGCAACAGACTTATTCAAGAAGTTTAAGGATATAACCAAGCAATTCAATCCAAAACTTGATATTATTGTTAAAGAAAACGGCAAGATCTTCAGTGATACTAATGACATAGCCAGAAGATGGAAAGAGTATTGCGCCGAACTTTACAAGGACCCAGCTATTCAGCAAGAAGATGAAGCACTTATGGAGAACATGGAAACAGAACTGGAGATCCTCAAAAGTGAAGTAGAACAAGCAATAAAAAAATTAAGGAAAAACAAAGCCCTAGGTCTCCTGATTCAATACCAGCTGAAATGTTGAAAAACCTTGGAGAGAATGCAGTCAACTGGATACACGATTTATGCAACAGAATCTGAAAGATGGACAAATGACTGGACCAATTCCACCATTATCCCAATCTGCAAAAAAGAAAATTACAATACATATAAAAAGTACCGCACCATTGCTCTTATCTCACATAACAGCAAGATTTTATTACACATTATTAAGGAGAGATTACAAAGTTTTATAGACCATCAGATCTCAGAAGAACAGGCAGGATTCAGAAAAGGTCGAGGGACTAGAGATCATATATGTAACATCAGACAAATAATTGAAAAAGCAAGGGAATTCAACTTAAGCCTTTATCCATGCTTTATAGATTACTCCAAGGCCTTTTACTGCATGAGGTGGGATATCTTATGGGATATCATGCAAGAATCAGGAATACCGAACCATCTAATAACCTTCATATAAAACTTATATCAAGGAAATCAAGCAACAGTAAGAATTGAAAACTTAGTGTTCCCTGAATTCCAATTTGAAAAAGGATCAAGACAAGGATGCATACTCTCACCATTACTATTCAAACTTTACAGCGAAACTATAATGAAAAGATCTCTAGAAAAGTGGAATGGAGGCATTAAATTAGGTGGCAGAACAATCACTAGCCTACGATATGCAGATGACAGTGTCATAATAGCAACAAGCGAATAGGAATTAAAATCCGTCCCAAATCAATTAGAATGGGAAAGCTTGAGCCATGGTTTATGAATAAATAAAGATAAAGCCACAATAATGATTTTAAAAAATGCAGAAGAGTTAGACATAGAAGTAATTGAGATTGCCGACAATTTCAACCACCTTGGAGTGATAATAACAAAAAAGGTTGGATCAGATCAGAAGAATAGCACTAGCTAAGAAAATGATGACTGATTTAACCAAGATGTGGAAAGACAAGCACATCTCCAAAAAGGCGAAATTAAGCTTGTAGAAACCTTAGTTTTTTTTCGATTTTTCTCTATGCTTCTGAGTCCTGGACTATGATAAAAGATGACAGAAGAAGAATTGAGGCTTTCGAGCTCTGATGCTGGAGAAGATTGTTAGGAGTGTCTTGGACAGAAAAGCGAACAAACAAAAGTATCCTAGAAGAACTGAATATCCACACAAGACTGATAAACATAACTGACAAGAGGAAGTGCAATATTTTGGACACGTATGTAGAAGGGAAGGCGGAAAAGTAATCATCCAAGGTAAACCGTGTGGGAAAAGAAAAAGATGAAACCTCCAAGTGATTGACCAAATATCAAGAATCACTGGAGTTGAACTAGAACAAGCAATAAGAGAAGCACAGGGGAGAAAGAAATGGCGAAGCATCATCAGGAAGATCACGAGTCCTTAGACATGAGGAGATCCGAGAGACCACTTGTGTAGTAAACATACTTTCTGAATGTTCTGTCAATTAGCAGATTTTGCGTTCTCGCTTACACCTGTGTAGTCTTTGTCAGGGGAAAACCTGCTAACACTCATACTAACTTTGGTCATCAACTTAATTTTTTGGTGCAACGAAAGGTAGTTTTAAGTTGTCAAAAAATATTCCCTTTCTAAAGACGTTCACTAATTTTATGAACAGGCCAAGATGGTATTTTATTCAAATTCAAAAATTCGCATTTTAAATAAACAGTTTAAATGAATTCTTTGTTTAAAATTCTCAGTTCATGCACTTCTTTTTCCTCTCAGTGACTGCATTATTTTAATGCAGTCACTGGAAGTTAAAGTCGCATCATTTCACAACGAAGGATCCATCCCACTATTTCTTTTCTTTATTCGAAGTCAGTTGCGTATAAATTTTCGTTATTTTGTGGAGTAATTACCACAGCTCATTTATCTGTTAAATCATCGTCTTTTCCTCTCTCGTCTTACCTGCTTTAATACCAAAATACTTTTGCATAGTTTTTCATTTAAGTATTCAGTTCGTTCATTTGCAACCCCTTCTTGCTTTTCTTTTCGTTTGTACACTTTTCTGATTTGTTTTCATACACTTCCCCTTTTATTTAAGTTCGAAAGCATTCGCTGTAGATTTGGACTGTAGCATCCCTGGAGGTGTCGCCCAAATTTCTTTCTAACTTGATTTGCGAATTCTGCGTGATCGCTTATTTCCTCCTGTTGCATTTGATGAAATATCAAAATGCGCGAATTTTCAATAAAACCATCGCTAAGACAGAGAAATAGTTTGGTCCAAAAAGTCACGAGCATCAATGGTAGTTGCACCTTGAAATTTGCAGTTTTTAATAAAGAAGCAACCCAGCGAACTACTTGCCACTTAGCTGGATATGTAAGGTTTCAATCGTATGCAAGCTGACTGTCAATTATATTCAAGAAGTCCTTTTGACATTTTTAACAAGTAAACGTTTAAGTGACATACAAAAATACATTTTAACTAACTCTACCCCGCCGCCTTCTCTTAATTTTTATAATTCTCAGGTCATCTCCACACTGTGGTAGCTCTTACGTTCGGTGTTTTTTTTTTTTTTTTTTTTTGAATAAATGTCGTATCTGCAACCCCTTTAGCTCCAAAAATTATGACGTCCACTGACGTTCTTTACCCTCTAAAAATTCTAGACTATTCAAAATCAGTTGTTTTAGCTAATTAGCAACCCACTTCTTAAGGACTCGCGATCAGTGACGGTTTGTTTCTGCATTATGCAATTTATACAGCCATCCCCGATGATTGATTGCAGTTAAACTAACTGAAAAGATGCCTGTAATTCCTGCACTCTCCTACCTTCCAAATGAACAAAACGTACGAATAGATCGCTACCCGTGCGTAGACCCACTCCAGTTTCCGCCTTCTCTTCCTCCTCCAATGTTGACCCACGATTAAAACCTTCCCTAAAAAAGGCAAACGAAGACCGAAATCAATCCAGGCGGATGGATGCAGTTGGAAGTGCATTAGAAACGTAATATACTGGAGGACTGAAAAATAATATTCATTTGGAACAAATTTGTCGATGGGAAGTAATGACGTAATCGTTTATTACTGCCATAATATCCCCCTCCCCTTAAGGGAATATACGTTCTAGGATATCAGAAAAACATCAAAATGTCTCTCTCAAGAGGGGTTCTCGTTATAAATGCGAGAAGTGTGCGCTCCAACACAGTGGAAGACTTTCCACACATCTCCAAGTGGCATATGTGTTTGATACGTCTGCTCATTTCAGCAGAAGCATCATCGACGGAGTACGTTTTTCAATTCGGTGAACTGATATAATAATATACTGATATGATATATTAGGCTAAAGAGAATTCCAACGTTTTTTCGATATGTTGCAAGTAAAAGAAAAAATGTATACGGCAGATTGATTTTAAAGAATGCCGATGGTAGGGAGGTAACCGAATCAGTTGATATAGTGGAATTACTGAGCGAGCACTTTGCAAGAGTATATCATTCAGGTGATGACATTGCAGAAATGGAAGAACCAACAGCTTACACGGTAATTGTGGTGAATGAAGTGGAGGTGAGTAGTCTATTACAAAACCTCAATGTCAATTCATCTGCGGGATTGGATGGTATACCAGTTCGTGTCGCACGAGAAGCGGGTAAAGAATTGTCAGTGCCTTTGACCATTTTGTTTGAGTCTCGGGTCTGGGTTAGTCCCAGGGGGGGGGGGGGAATAGTTCCACTGCATAAAGGAGGCTCCAAGACTGCTGTTGTAAATTACTGGCCGATCAGCATATCAGGAGTCGTTGTCTAGGTCTTGGAGAAAATAGTCAAGACGAAAATACAAGATTGGATAGATGACAATGGGATACTGTATTGGGGGACAGCATGATTTTGTGAAGGGTAGATCATACATCAGTAACTTGCTCACGTTCTATAACACAGTGACAGCTGAACTGGATAAGGGTAATGGGTTTTCAGTGAATCTGCTGGACATTGCTAAAGGCTTTGATAGAATACCACATGGAATTCTAATCAGTAAACTGCAGCATATGAGAATGGATATAGGGTTGGTGAGATGGATAGGAGGGTGGTTGATGGAGAGATATCGGAGAGTAGTTTATTCAGGAGTAGAGTCCAAAAGACGACCTGTGACTAGTGGTGTGTGCCGCAGGGTTCTGTTCTTGGACCATCACTATTTAATTTGTTCATTAACGATATAGGAAAAGATCTGAGAGGAACTGTGCATCTGTTTGCGGATGATGCAAAGTTGGGTAGAGCAATAGTGAATGCTCAGGTTGTCAAAATTTTGCAGGATGATTCGGATAGTTTGGAGAACTGGGCTAAGGAGAATGGATGTCAATTTAATGTGGCAAAGTGTAAGGTTATGCATTTTGGGGTGAAAAGATTAGCAGCAGTATATCGCATTGGTGGAACTGTATTCCAGGAGATTGACGAGGCCAGGGACTTGGGAGTGTTGGTGGATAGGGAGTTGAAGTTTAGGGGGCACATCGCAAAAGTAGCAAAATCAGCTCATCAAATCACCTGGTTGCTGAAAAACACTTTAACGAGCAGAGACAAACGGGTTATTGTTCCTCTGTATCGAGCCCTGATAAGACCTCATCTCGACTACTGTGCCCAGATTTGGTCACCTCGGTTCCTTCTTAATGGGGAGGAAGTGGAGAGGATCCAGAGTCAAGTGACTAAGATGATAGCAGATCTATGGAATGAGCCTTATGAGAACAGGTTGAAGATTTGTGGGCTGCAGAAATTGGTTGATGGGGGGGGGGGGTGATATGATTGAAACATTCAAATTGCTGAAGGGTTTCTATAAGATTAATTCAGAAGATATTTTTGAGAATAGGAATGGTAGTGGGAGGACTAGGGGTCATCCATGGAAGCTTGGTAAGAGTGTGGTTAGCAAGGGTGTTAAAGCTAGGTTTTTTACTTGGAGAGTGGTAAATGAGTGGAATAAGTTGGCAGAGTCTGTTGTGGGTACCATGACTGTAAATAAGTTAAAAGCAAAGTGTGATAGATACTGCGTGAATGTTGAATAGTTGTTCTTGACATGACGTTGGGCCTCCCTCGATGAGTCTAAGGACTCCTTGGAGCTGCCTGTAATAATAATAATAATAATAATAATAATAATTACAGTGGACTCGTGCCAGGACTTTTCCCCGGGGGCGGGCTGGACGAAATCACTTGCCATTCATACTTTTTCACAAGATCTGATATTTTATGTGAAACGTGGCTTCTCATTCGACCTCAGTGAGATTCTTTCCCCATTTCCCCCAAGGCACGCGCATTGTGCCTTGCTAGCCTTGTGCAAAACTCCTGAAATAACCTTCGTTCCAAGCACAAGCGCCAATTTTGAGAAAACCTTACTTGAGAAATCTTTCCATGTGAGATTCTTGTTTCTAGTCTTTCTCACATCCATAAAAACTTTGGTGTTTTGGCCAATTTCTTTCTTATTCCATATTTATTTATTCAACTCGCCACACCGCCTTTACTTATTCTGTCGTCTATTTCCTGATTTAATTTTCCATCTGCACTAAAACTCGTGCATAAGTGGCTGAAATATTTTACTTCTTCTACAAGATCTCCTTTCAGGATGCAGCTGATTTTTAATGTTCTGCCTATTTCAACGGTCTTTTTTTATTATTGATTTTCATACTAAAATTAATATTTATAAAATTCTATAGATTACTCTGTTAAAAGTCACAAAATCAGAATCGGTGATTTCGACAAGTGAAATCAATATGTTTGTGCATTAATTACACGATTGACTGCCTTCTGAACCAGTGGTTTACGATTATAATTCTGTGATAAATTCGTTTCTGTTGGTCAAGAGGGACTTTATGTGGCTAACGTGAATTAAATTCACACTTTGCGCTGATTTCAGTTTAAGAGCAACTAAATCTGAATCAAAGTTTGAAAGAGTTGCTTCAACATCATTCAGCGAAAAAGAAAAAATGTTTTCGCTCCTTTTAAAAACAGCGCTCTTAATTAAGGACGGATTCAAAATTTAACCGACGCCACCTGGTGGGAATTAGTTTTATAATTAAACTGTTTACTCGAAAGCTATAACTATCATGTTATTTGTAAATCGTGCTCCTCATACCTTACACAGCGAATTAACACAATCAAGTTAATTCAAAATGAAAATCAAAAACTGGAGTTGCAAGATTTGCTTTTATTTTAGGCATTATGTGCTTCACATCTAATATTTAACAAGCAATAACTTAAGCATTTTTTCCCTCTCGTCTATGATCGCTTTGAGTGTTCTTACATGATGCATTTTGCCTTCCTACTTAAGACTTGTTTTGTGAAAATTTCGCAAAGTTTTGACCTTTTACAATTTCAGTGTTTATGTGCATTAATAATGACCCACTAAAAGTTTGGCTGCTTAAGTGAGAAGCGCCTCATAAAAATGCGGCTGCGATGCGAACTTCGCATTCAGCAAAGAATGACATTCACTTTCTTGCAATTTCAATTATTACGACAATCGGAAAAGAGACTAAAAATTCGGTATAAATTAGCTTGACAGCTGCTCAATTAATCTTGACTAATTAATACCAGAAATTAAAAGTAATTTTTTTTTTCTGATTGTACTTCCACTACAATCTTCTCGACACGATTCATACGCATTATCAAAGTTATTTTGGAAAAGTAAAGAATCCTATTTAAAATTGCTTATCCAGTTTCTTTCACTTTCCGGGAATTAATGCCGTTTGTACTTTGCAGGGACCCGTGAGGCCTATGTCTGATATCTACGTGTACTCTTCTTCGTCGGCCTCGAGTCCGTCGCCATCCCAAGCGCCTCTGGAGACTTCCGTCTGGTAGCGAAAGAACATTTCGTCAGTGCTTCTGTATGTATGTATGTAAAATAAGAGTGCTTTCATATTTCGCTGCGGGATTGTGGAACCGAGGAGAAAGAACGACGAGGGCTTCGTCTGGTCGTGGATTAAACTTCAACCGAAAGTGGCAAACCAGCTGGGAAAAAGTGCGCATGTAGTGAGTGATTCGCCAGCATTCCCTTAGCACTTGTCTATAAAGTGTTCTCTTTGAAAGTGGCCTTCTTCGGTTATTCGAGCAGTTTAAAAACCATTCCAAGCGAGTGTACATAAGTGATCGCAAATGACATCGATTACTATGAGAACTGACCCTTTGTTCGCGATGAGCGGAGTTTCAGGAAAAGGACAACCCGCTTTTTCTGCGCCATCATTCCATTATTCTTTCTCCACTAAGCGCGCAGAAGAAAAAAAGGAAAGAAAGTTAAAAGTACGACACAGTTGTTATCGTTAGATCCCGCACTTCCTAGCCGGGAGTAGGAAGAACACGGAAGAGTCTGATCATTCAACTTGACATCATTTCATTAGATTGCGTAAGTTCCTATGATGCTCACTTAATCAGGCTAATTAATCAACGCATAGCAGTATTAAAACCAGTTGGCAGTATGCTTTCAGGGATAAATGAAGTGATTTTTCCAATAGAATTATTACTACTACACAGCATTAGAATATCCAAAGTGTAAGCTCTCATGTTCCGCATCCAGTTGGGACGCGGAATGCATTTTGTACATAAAATGTAATCTCCTCTGCTGTAATCGATGTTCAACGAGAATCTCACTAAACGCTTACAGCAAAAACTTCGCTTTGTCGATAGGATTCACTGCTAACCTGTTAAATGCGCGAGTAGCATTTCGAAATTCAACTATCATAAACATTCGCTATTTTAAACGATACTCTATCGATAAAGCGCATTTTTGCTGTTAAGAAAGTAAAAGTGAAGTTGTCATTCTGAAGTTGTGTAATCTGTAAGAATATAATCTGTTAATTCCGAGAGTCTTGTAGCTGTCGTCTGCATTTCCAAACTGTGTGTTTCTCTTCAATGATGCTGTTGTAATATTCGTGTATGCACGTCACAGTTTGCTACGTACGTGTTATTTCATTCAAAATATAACCAAATAACTGAAAAAGGGACACAGTATATGTCCCCCCCCCTACTAGGACCTGAATAGTTTTGCCATAACTTCGAAGGCCAAAATGTTAAGTAATCCTAAGCAAGAAGCATTCCAACAAACAAACAATCGGGTGTTATATTTATGTGGCCCCCACCCCCACAAAAGTTATTTGCAATGTATTGTGGGTGGGCTAAGGGGTTTTCTATTTTTTCCGTAGTCCGGAAACCCTATTCTAGAGACCGAACATGGAGCGCTTTCAAGTCACTTCAGGCCTCCAGCAAGCGGGCGGGCGGGCAGTGGTTTCATTCCGTATTTCCACAGCGGAATTCTCACCCAAGAAGGAAGCTCAATGAGTCAACCAAAATATGAAGGTTTCAGATTGACAAAGAAAATTATTTTTGATGACAATTCCACCCGCGGAAGCCGGAAACTAGTAGAATATTCGGTAAGGGTGGGTAGGTGGGCGGGTCAAAAGCAGAATAATGTGGGAATCCTGTTCCAGGGACTGAACAGGAACTCTTTCAAACCACTCCAGTGAACTGGCGGTGACAGTGGAGTCGCTGACGACAGAAGTTGTCAATATGCCGTTGCCAAAATATCGCTAGAATACTAGCATTCGTAAATGCATTATTCTAATATTAAGCACGTTCTTGTTATGGGCCCGCTATATTCGGACATCATCGAAGCAAGCAATTGTCTCAAATAGGAGCCACCAAACAAGACGTCGGTTAATTATGCGACATGCTGGGCGATGATTTTCATCAGAATCAACGTTTCTCGAAGTGGCCAGGGGCGTTTGTGCCCCATCTCTCCCTCCCAAAAGTTAGAATCGACACAAAATGTATATTTAAGTGATATTTATTTCAATCATCCACATTTCGCTGCTCAGAATGATTTAGTAACCGTAAAAAAATAAAAGGAAACATCTGATATTTAAATATATTGTATTGCTTCTGTACTTGGGAAAAAATACGGTTACTGAGTAAAATACGTGCAAGTAAAGAGTCGAGAACACGGCATTCATTGGGGAAAATATTTGACGTCTTGCAAGTAGCACAATCACTCTGCTTCGTTCAAATCCTCAAACGGTTTTTCTTGTTGGTAACGAATCTCAGTGATCGGAAAACGTTGCTCTTGAGACCAAATCCATCTACTTCAGGCCTCCAATTCATTTATCTTTTAAATACAATAAACAAATATAAATGCCTCCCTCTCTCTCCCCGGATTCCAGCACGCAGATGTTGATGAACTTAATATTTAAATATAATATCGTCAACGTAAAGTGCGGGTCTTTGCACTTAAAGTTCCGCTCTGGTTTTGGGTCACAGCATCCTTCATACCGAACTGCTGCCTTGCTCGCTTTATAAAATTTCCTTTCATTAATCTAACCCCCCCCCCCCCCCACACACACACACGGTACACTGCTGTGCTATAGGATTTAATATAGCTATATATCATTTCACGAGAAAAATTTCGTGCATTTTCCGGGATGCGATTTTGTTTTTATTCAAATTAATGGGGATTAAAAGTGTGATCGTTCGCCATTTGATCAACAGAGTGCGCTGCTGTTATTGTTTTATTACACATACAGTTCCCTCATTTTTCTTACAGACAAGTTTCTCAAGCATGTGCCTAATTTCTGAAACCAATTTCTTTCCTTGCATAATACATTCCTTCTTATTTCACTTAAGAAAAATGTAAAAAAAAAAAAAATGTAATGCCTTGAATGAGATTGTGAAGTGATGTTTCTGGTGTAGAA
Organism: Typopeltis vanoorti; assembly: GCF_054136105.1. NCBI lineage: Eukaryota > Metazoa > Arthropoda > Arachnida > Uropygi > Thelyphonidae > Typopeltis > Typopeltis vanoorti. The sequence goes on from NC_143563.1 coordinate 110,914,146, forward strand.
ATTAACTGTTTGAAAAAACGTAATGAAATCTTTGTTTGATGCAATAATTTTTGTGAATATATGAAAAAAAATTTATTTTCCGTTTATGTCTAATAGTTTTATCAATTCCAAATGTGATTTACGAAAATAAACTATATTGTATATCTACGTATTGCTACAGAGCCATCTGCTGGTGTGTGCTGTAACGATGTACAACTTGGAGAATTTTCATTATCTGTAGGAAGAGCTGCGAAAATATCGGACACACGCTGCGTATAATCTGGGAAAGATGACTGTTCTCTTTCAGCAATTCGCGCATCCCCTTGGAATTTCTCATCGCAGATAATTTTCGGCAGTGTTTAACCTCGGGGAGGGTACCGATCCCTAATATGATAATCGCTCATTCAAATGATATGCTGCACACTTTGCCTCCTTCCCTGCAGACCGAGGTAATTCGCATTTCCGCTCTGCAATATGTGAGAAATAATCCACCCTGTTCTCATGCATAAGTAATGACTAACTAACCTCGTGTGAATGAGTTTTCCGGTTCATCGCAACCGTACTTTTGTAATAACGACATTCAGTGCAGGAATCCGTTTGCTGTGTCAACTCCAGTGATACTTGGGGAATTGTAAACGAAGATGAGGAACCGTGGCATCTTTCTGTGGGACAACAGAAGATTAAGAACTGCGATATGGAAAAGAAGAAACTGAAAGCATCTATCGAATTTAATTCTGTCCTTTGTGGGGAAGATGAACTACAGCTAACACGCTGATGCATCCAGTGAAACTAATCAAGCATTTATATCGACTTGGGAACTAATCTGGTCTTTTTTTTTTTTAAATGAACGAATGCTTGCTTGCATTTTGGGGCAGCTAAATTAGCGCAATGAAACAATATTCATTTTAGAGACAAAGAAAATTAAATCAGAATAAAATGCGAGACGAAACCGCGACTGAATGAAGAACGTAAAAAATTAAAAAGAATTTTTTTTTTTTTTAAATGAAAGCTAAAACCACATCTTCGTGGTATGGATAAACCCGCAAATTAAAAAGTAAACGAAGATGCAGAGGAAAAAATTTCTTATGGAAAATAAGAAATTTCAGAAAAGGATGTCGCATACGAAATTCATTCTAAATGAAGCGAAAGTCATCAAAAATCTAAACAAGATAATTAGGGATGAAGTAGGAGAAATTCACGTGAAAAAACAAAACAACAACAACAAAAAAAAAACACTTAAAATTCCATAATACTTTGATTTTATCAATAAAATCAGTGGGATGCTATGAATATCGTTCGCTATTTTAACCATTGAAGTTGCCCGTAAAATAGTTAAAATCCTACATAAATTACATTTATTTGCACCAGATGGCGCCAGGGCAGCACATGCTTACACAATTCTGAACACGGTGTGGTGCAACAGTCAATATTTATCCCCGAGCATAAACAATACGTTTGTCTTCACTAAAATGAATAACTGCCCTTGACATAAATCGGTAACAAACTGAGTCAGTTTTATTTCTGTATGCATTAAGATATCCAATAATACCCAGATATCGAATATAGAAGTCTTCATTATTTAATGCAACCGATTATAAAATATTCTAGACGTTATTCTGACATTAAACAACTTTATTCATGAATACGAAATTTTTAAAAGCAAATATTGACGAAAATAGTCGTTTGTTGACACACGTACACCATAAAGTATTTATGTTTCCCTTGGAAAAAAATTCTTTAAATAAAATTTCAACAATTTTTTCCATAATTTCAACAAAATGACCTGTAAAAATTAAAATTCATAAATACACAAAATAGTGGGCGTTTAAAATTTGTTTCTAAAAATTGAGCTACATTTATTAATTCCCAGACATTTCTGTAACGAATAATCCGACTTATTAGGAAGAAAAACTATTGCGACACCAGGTGTCGCCAACTGACTAACGAATGTACGCTTGCCAGCGGAGTATTATTAGCTAGTTCCGTTGTTCCGGTCTATAATAAACTGTATTCTAGAACAGAACAATAAAATATACGTACAGCAATGTAAACTGTAATTTCTCCATTTTAAGTCACTTTTTGAGATAAACTACGTATTGAAATTCAAATGAAACGATCGAATCATTTTAATGTTAAATAATTTACTGCATAAATGGTAAACCACTTAAATTGATGTAATTAAAATGCCTAACAATATTTATTTTATAATAACGTATGCCAGATATTCATTTTCCGATTTTTTTTTTTTTTTTAAAGATTAGTAGCTCCCAAACTAATTTTGGCAAAGCAAGGTAGTTAATTCCCTACAGGCTGAATTTTTTCTTCTTCCCCCAGTGTTACAAGCCATTCCCACCCACTGTCAACGATCTCTCGTTATCCCTTGGCTGCATCATAAAATGGACATTTGATTCAGGCTATAAATCAGATTTTTTTGCATTAAATAATTATCATTTTACTGCGCGTGTAATGGCCACTATGACAGAACCTCAGATATTTATTTGAAACACATGAATAATAGCCAGCAAAGGTTGGTCGATTGGTAGAGCCTCTGCTACTGATGACTCAGCAAAAAGTTAAGCAAGTTTGAGTGCGGTTAATAGTTGGAAGAGGATCAATCGTTCGATGCTGTTGGCACACTCTCCCTCGATGAGTCTTTGGACTCCCTGGAGGTGTCACATAATAATTATGCTGTTAAGTAAAAAAAAAAAAAAAAACTTACAAATATTGTACATCACCCAAGTAACGTTCACACTTCCTGTTTTATGCTTTTAATAATCGACTGAGCGTAAGTTTCAATCTCAACACAATAAAACAGTTTTGTTCAAGATGGATCATTTTCTATTCGAAAGTGGTCCAATGCGGGGATGGAGCGTTCCTTCCTAACACCAAACTAATCCACAGGCCTCATTGGGCTTAGTTACTTACGCTGTAATTCAAGACAGCATCACGAAGAATATGCGTCAATATTTTCTTAGTGAAAGTAGGTTTTGCTTGTGTCTACCACAAGCAAAACCCTGAGTGTCTGTTCTGCAGCGAGAAGCACAAACCAATTCATTTTAGTCACTTGTTCGTTGCTGAATAAAAATAAAGAATAGCCAAGGACGAACAAACTCTATTGGCACAATCACTGCTCTGCTCACGTCAATGAGCTCGTCCAGCTCTTTATCTCCCCACCCTCCTTTCAAGGAATTGGAAAACATGAAAGATACAAACCAGACCAGGAAAGGGAAAGTTAAACTGTCGCGATGATATTCAGGCCTGAAAGCCAGTTTGTTGTCATCTCACAGTTCGGATGAGCCAATCCTGTTGGATAAAATGGAAAAACATTTCGAAATTATTTTATTGCGGAGTTTTGAACGCAGTGCAAATGATTGGTCGAGTGGTTGGCGTCGAATCCTGCCGTGGATGTTTTCGATTGAATTCCGGGAGAATTTCATCGTCACTATGAGAACCCCCCCCTCCCCCAAGTCATCCATGTTACTTATACAACGTTTCGTGGGGACTCAAATAAAAAGAATTCCCAAGTGAATCAGAAAGAAAAATGCAAGTGTCCGTTTCAAAGCCAGAAATTGTTTACTGGTGAGAATTTTACCCCCCCCCCGACCAACACACTGAAGCAGCGGGTAACGCATTCTTAAATATTTTCCCCTCCTCACGGCTTTAACTTCCTTCTCTTCAATATATATATATATATATATATATATATATATATATATTATATATATTAAAGATACCAAGCAATTTTAAACCTGGTTTTACTTTCTACATTTTATATATATAGATATATAAAATATACACTTCCCGCAAAACCCCCGTCCCTCCACATCACGTTAAAAAACTGCATAGTTTTGCTTTTAATTTCGTTATTTGGTAATTACTGTAATAATTAATGTTAGCTTATCTAATTATACGAAGAGCCAAAGGCTTCAATTGTTTGTGTCTACCACAAGTTAACTTATCTGTTTATTCATTTCTTTATTAATTTTTTAAGCGTTACAAGGGTTTTAATGTTATTAAGTTCATTTTCTAAGATACAAATCCTGTCTCCCCCATATGAAGTTTTCCGAATTCCCCACGCGAAAGATGATTTAATATTTTCTCTCAAGCAGCGGCCACAAATCACATCTTACGATCGGTCTCCTTCGTGATGAGTGCGCCGGTTGATAATCTTGTGACGTCACAAGCTGCTTCTTCCCTTCGCGTATTAAGCCTAGTGGCCTGTTACAGAACTATCTGTAGCCCTTCTAAGCCGTACCTGTCCCTGGGGATAAGGTGGCTATCCCTATGCCTCCCGGTGTATCCTATGTCTGTAGCTGCGTGTGTTCATAGGGCCGGTTTGCCTGCTTGCGGGATGAAAAACCCCACAAACTGGGGAAAAAGCCTCGCTGCCCAAGATCGGCAAACTTGGCTATGGCTGAGGAAGATCTCCTTAATCTGCTCATGTCTGCGATGGGAATTGAACCCAGGACACTCCTTTCCCAGGCGTATGGTTGCGAAGTTCATAACCACTCGGCCAACCGCGCAGAGAAGCACGACTCATATTTTCGGTTGCAAAACTATTTCAAGAAACCACTTTATGAAACCTGCGGTGGAACAGCTCGGTGGATCGACCTTAGATCCCTCTGAGTTCTGAGAAGAATCTCCGAACTGGAAAAATGATTTGGGGCTACTGCAATGAAGTGCAACACGCTTTTCCTCGCATCAAAACCGTTTGAATAGAAAGCTTGTTTGATTCGCCCTTCCATAAATAATGCACTCTCCAATCAACTGTGGGATCGAACCCAGGCGTGGGCATGGATGCTTTCGATTGCGTTTAAGTGGAGATGACTTTCACCGCCTGATGCGAAATCGCACATCTGCAAAAATGTGCGATTGCAGTTAGACGGCGGACGTGCCGTAACGCCTCTGCGAAATCACCAAGGGCAGAAACGCCTCCGACGAAATATGCAACGAAATGACGTCGTTGCAGTTGTGGGTCTTCCAAGCGCGTGTCGTAATGGTCCTGGGCGTGTCTTTAACCGCGAGTCGTCCTCCGCCCGAATTTTAGAACATTCGACTGGCAAGCAGGTTCAAAGGTAGAAGAGACGGGTTAGGTAATCAGTCTGGTTCAGCGAAGAAGATATATACCCGCCCACCCCTCCAAGTCACACTTTAAATGGGACTGTTAGTTATCTCAAGTAGCTATTTTCAGAAAATGACCCAAGAACAGAGAAGGACAAAATTAAAAAAAAAAAAAAAAATCAAGTTCTACCGAACAAGAATTAGTAAATTGCTGATCATTCAAAGGGTCGAAAGAGCCAATTAAATTGTATCGCAAATATTGACTGGAATGGCTAATACGCAGATATCTGTGCCGGACGTCGACCTGTCCACGTGATCTCGCCACAGAACGTTATGAGAGTGCCGAAGAAACAGGTTGTCGACTGTTTACCCTAAACCGGACATTAGGTGTGACCTTCACTTAAGGTCAGCAATGTAAATCACACGAACTGTGACATTGGCTGCCTCACCGGACGCCCCTCTGCCATTCACCCGGCGCATTCCACGAACGCTTGTGCTATCGAAGCAGAGACGCACCGAGCCCTGTCAATAGCTGTTAGTGTTGGTGTGTGTGTGCGCGCGTGTAACGTTTTGTGCCAAGTGGGGTTTCAGGTAGGTGAATACATTCTTTATATGAGCATCTTAGAGCGGTGTAGTTATTCCTTAGTTTTTCAGCATTTGCACGCGTGTTAACACCACCCCCTTAAGCTGCACTACTTTCCAAGGCCACGAAAATACCTCGCACGTGGTCCCATTCCACTCACGGCCTCGACTGCCGTGCAGACACACGTGATGGAAGAAAGGCCGCTCAGAATACCAACCCTAACTTATACCTGGTACGGCAGCGTTTTTCAAGTTTATAAATGAGCTTTTTTTTTTTAAGCGTTAGTTACATAGTAACAAGCATCAAACGGCTGGATAGCTTTTGAATATTAAATTATTGGATGGTGGGATTTGGCCGAGAAAATATGGACTAAACAAATGTCGGCGGCTATTCGAGATTTCATTTAAGATCTGTGACATAATGCGTTGCTTCTTCGCGTAAAAGCTGAAATCTTACAAAGCTTTAAATTACAAATTGCAACAAATTAAGTTTAGTACAAATATTTGAGCGTGTTAGGTTCCATGTGTAACCAAAGAGCAACAGGTTACGACATGTAGAAAGTTATGTAATCCTTCGTCATTATGTACATCTATATAATATACATATTATAATATAATAAAATCACAGCAGACGTGTGGCATTCCATTAATTAGGTTTTGGAACAAAGTAATTAAATAATATTTAAAGTTTTACGTTTTACCCACGAGACTGGATCTTCGAATACAAATACGCTAAAAACCAATAATTTATACAATTATTTTGAACCTCATTTCTGTGGGAAAATAAATACGCTTTGATTAGAGTTTTGTATTTGTTTGGGTTAGTTTCGTTTCTTGTTAAAGGTAGCGTGTCGAATATTTTTGGCGCTAAATAAGCATAATGTTTGTGTGTCGCTTGTTTATTTGCTTTTGAAACTAAATATTTTAGGCCCTTATGTCTACTAAGGAAAGTATCTTGTTTGATATTTACGTATTCGTTGTCGTTTTTTATGAATAGCAGTACCCTATAGACGTATAAATATCTAAGGGATAGTATGTTTAGTACGGTATATTTATTACACATTGCAGTATCCTTATATTTGTTTCTAGTTAAGATTTCAATTACTTTATGCTGAGTCGAGACTAAAGGTTTCAGAGTAGTGCGATAGATTCCTCCCCGACTTAACATACAATATTGTAGTGTGCTCTGAATCCAGGCAGAATATAATGTTTTTAGCATATTTAAATTTAAGAATCTTTTTTAGGCAGTAAAGTCTGTTTAACATAATCCTTACTTTATTTATGAAATCGGTGATATGCGGTTTCCAGCTTAAATTACTATCAATTTTTAATCCCAAGTAAGTTATTTCACTTACTTTTTCTATTTTCTCGCAGTTGCAATTTTAATTTGTCCTGCAATTCCAGTCATGCAAAATTAATTTTGCAGTGAAGTTCATTTTGCCAGTTCTGTTTCGCAAGTTAAAATTTACATCTTTAGTTTTTGACACATTCAGACTGAGTTTGTTTGAATGGAACCAATTTGTTACTTTCAAAAGATCAGCATCAGCAAATGGCTTGCATTTCTTCAGCTGTGTATGTGGAGAAATTTAGGGAGGTATCATCTGCAAAAGCGTTTATTTTACTATTTAGTTTAAGATTGCAAGTCATTGATATAAATATTAAATGAAATTGGGCCTAAGACAAATCCTTAGGGTACACCACAGTGTACCGTTTGTAACTGCTATAGATGCTGTTTATTTTTTACAAATTGTGATTTAGCATTTAAGTAATTTTTAAACCAGTTTAGGACAGTACTTTGTATTCCTATGCCTTTTTATTTATTTTTTTAAATTAAAATTTCGTGTGATACAGAGTCAAAAGCTTTGTGTAGATCTAAAAGTACAGCTAATGTTGATTTATGTTCATAAACTGTGTTTGTCAAGTTAGCAAAGCATGTTCTGTGCTAAACTTTGCCTGAACCCAAATTGATTCTTGAAAAGAAGTGGTTTTTGTCCAAAAATTTCACGAGTCTAATTTTTACCCATTTCTGTAATATTTTCTTAAAGACTGGTAGAAAGGAGATTAGTCTGTAATTTTTCAAGTTATTTTTGTTTCCCTTTTTGTTAATAGGCACAACTATGGCCTGCTTAAATTCCGATGAAAAAGTGCCTGTCATCAGTGATAAGTTATAAATGTACATTAGGGGTTCTATGATGTACACTTAGCATTCTTTGACAATGCTTGTGTTAATACCATCGTATCCTGAAGTTTTGGTTGTTTTTAGGCTAGCCATAACGCTTTTGATTTCGTTTTCACAAGTGGGGAAAAGACATGGAGTTACCAATTCTCTTGGGAGTGCAGTTGTGAGGGGTGGTTTTAGCATTTTGCTTTCACTGACCGTGGCAAAGTGATTATTGAATTCTTCAGCTAATCCTCTGTCTCCATTTTCGCTATTCTTATATCTTTAGGTGTGGGAAGGGTTTGTTCACGTACATCTTTGCCGATTAATTTATTCACAAACTTCCTTTGTTTTCTGGGGTTTCCTTGGCATTTTAAGAATTCATTTCTAATGTATTAGAGTTCTATAGAACTTGAAACTGTGTTCATAATACTGATTGTGCGGTGGTAATTTTTAAACTTTTCATACACTTCATCTCTAATTTTTATGTAGTGTCTGATTTCCCGTGTAATCGGGGGCTTTGTTCCTTTCATTTTGTCTATTATTTTAATTTTGGTTGAGTCTCGTATTTTGCTGTTTAATATCTTAATAACAAACGATCGGAGCTTGGAACAATGCAGATATTTGCGATTAAAAAATTATCGTACGATGGATATGCGGAGCATGAAGGGTTAAAGCTGGGTGGGAACAGCGTTCAAGTGAAAGGTAACATCATTAGAATCAAGGGACTTCAGGAGTGCTAACTCGACTCGCCCAACATATATCGGCGATGCCGCTTTGGTTGAGAGCTCCATTCATTCATGCTTCCCCACACACTGGGATAATAATAATTAGCAACTATCTAATTACAGTAGCTGTTTAGTAATCTGAAGCGACTTTATGTTATATATAAAAAAGGTTTCAGGTGGTATTTGGGATGATTTTATAAAACGAAGTGTAAATCCTTAATTTTCCGGCTCTGGAAGAAATAGGGTAGAGTGTGTGTAAGAGAGAAGACGAGCTTCCTAATGAGATTATTTAAACTGACAGATTTCAGCGAAAATAATATTTGGAATGTTGTGGATACGCGTGCGTAATTTCACGAGTATCCACATTTTCTAACGACACACACACACACTCAGAGTAATTACGCAAACAGGATTTGGATCACACCTGTCGTGTTTTATTACAAAAGCGTTCATTCGGTTTATTGAAGCAGCAGCGGTCGAAAAGGACATCAGAACTTTTTTTTTTTTTTTTTCAATGCTTCGTGTTACAGTTTGCTACTTCATCTGATAAATTTCTCGGAACTTAACCCACTCACGATGACGCATGCGAAGGCGGGAAATTCCTGAAGAGGAGTTGCAGATTTGAGGTCAAAGCCTGCTTCGAGTACATCTCGTACTGATAACAGCGGTGCGTCTCAGGCAGGATGTCTGGAAATGCTGATATTGATGAAGATAGCAGTTCGATGCATGCGCTAAAGGGGTCCACACACCGAAATTAAAATGGACACAGTTCGCCATGAGAAAAAAAAAATCTTCAAGTGTAGGATTAAACACAAACATTAATAATTACGCTTTATCTACTGGTTAAAATTTTAGCGTTATTATCACAATAATTTAAAATTATGAAATTAATATTTTAATTGTGCAGTATTTAAAAGAAGTTATCTGTTTAACATCTCATAATTTGACGCCGTGGGCAGAAGCACGCTTTGCCACTGCGAACTTGCATCACTTCTTTTGTTTCAAAGTCGCTTTGAAGCAGTAAGGAATTTCTCTTTCATCGAGATCACTTTTTTCTTTTTTACTCCACCCAAGACACGTAAGTTTTATTAACTTCCCAATCGATAATATTTAACCTTCTGCCACCCTTTAAGTTATTCGTTTGTAAACGCAAATAAAAAAAAATTAAAAAAAAATAAAAACCGGAATTTGAGCAACAAGAATGCCTGTAAAGCTTCTCAGGAATTTAGCAGTGTTAATTTTCGTTTTACGAGTTAATTGCAGTAATCATTCCGATGTGAGATTACGTAACACAGCGAAGTTGCAGTAATTTTTTAACTTTTAGCCCAAACGTGCTTATTCAAGTTTTTTTTTTTTTTTGCCCGGTGAATGAAGGAGGAGAGATCATTTTGATTTTCCACAATTCCTTCTAACCCTTTCTATCCAATGTTGGTTGGAGAGGAAAAAGTTCTTAAGTACTTTCATGGGGGGGGGGGGAGGTAATTTAACCAAGTGTGGGAATGAGGTGAAGTGGAAAGTGCTTGATTTGCGCGTGACCACCACTCGTTTGTGTTCTGTTAGATGGAAAACCTGCTACCTCCATACGAGGCCAAATAACCGACCTTCGATTGAGAAGCTCGTATGGTTACGGATTCCTCAGAGGGTACAAACCGAGGTGTTTTAGACCGATGGGGAGGAGAAAGCCATTCTTCCACGTGCACTAGGTACTTTTTTTTTTTTTTTTTTTTTGTCAGCAGAGCGTCTGGGTTGTGAGTCGCACTCGTTTGGTATGACATCCCTCCATACAGTAATTTAATTTTTTTTTATTCGTACAAATGAATCAACCAGTGAAGAAAGCATATTTCGATTTTTTTTTTTTTTTTAATAGAAAATTTCTTTTAAGTGCATGGTTGGGCGGGTGGTTAATCTATCCGATTCCCAACCAACAGGCGGCGAAATCGAACCCCGCTACGGACATATGCGATTTCATCAGCCTGGTGTTAGACAACTGCCCTGCATGGAGGTCAGAAGTAGTTCTGTTTTATCTTTAGAGCGGAATTTAAGGATTATGTAAAGATGCAGACAAATATTTTTAAAATCGCTCTGCTGGTTTGAAGTACGCCTGTCAATCCGTCGGAAGGAGTTTGAGTGATTATGATCTACAAATTAGGAACTGTACTAACATGCATAAATCTACAGTTACGTAGTGCGAACCCTAATTTCGTCCGTCTAAAATGTGTTTGAAGAAGTAAAGATTTCAAAACGGCGAATTTGTTTTTAGCTCTGATACTTGCAAAGATAGTAAGCACGATTCAATGTTTTTTTTTTTTAACCATAGAGTTCTTCCTCTGCATGGTCGCACATTACGTGTGACTATGCAGTGACCATTTCTTACATATAATGTGTGACTCGGGGAAGTGATGGCGAATATTTTATTAGGCCTTTTTTCAGAGAAGGCTAAGTTGCACCATCTCAGTCGATGACTTTTTCCTTCGTTAACCAGTTTTCTACAAACCGATTTGGTTACACGTAATTAACAAATACATGCAATTCGATTATAATTTCAAGATAATGTTCCTGTAGCTCTCGTATGGGTCAAATGTCTAACACACGCGCGCGCGCGCTAAGCTGACCCGCATTGTAAAACGACATTTTTGATTTTTTAATTTTCTACATTCCACCATTTATTAAGTACATATTTGCATTGGCTTTTTAAGGTTAACAGTTCATTATACAGGGATATTAATAAAGCCATTTCTTAGAATTTCTTAGATAAACAGCCAAGTGACCTTTATTAACGCAAGTAGAAGTGATTGACATTAATTAAGCCCGCAGTTGGACAATATGCGTATCCTTGTAGCTCAGCTAATGCATTCTTAATATTAATGGCAAACACTCGACGAAAATTATGTCTCATCCGATCACGCAAAATTTGTCGAAAGCACAAGAATTCGACCTCATTTTCCAGGGCAACCAGTAAATACAAAACGGAGAACAGCCGTAACAGTTCTGGTGGTGAGTGAGTGCGAGGGGGACGTGAAGGGTTTCTACCATTAAATCAAGGACGCTCGAGTTTCTGTTCCCTTCAACAACGAGACACGAGCCTAATCCAATCTGCTCCTCAATTAGCGTGCATGCAATGTTTCCCAACGTGCTCAAATCGCTCGGGTTTCGTACGGAGAAATAAAATGTAAGTCAAGGTCCCCCAATGACGACACCGATCCGCCAGGAAGACGAATACACAACGTACAGTTTCGCAGTTAGCATTCCACAGTAACCTCGTTACAGGTGCTCTTTGCAAAAAAGATATACGCAGCCCTGGAAGACGAGGAAAAAACTCGCCTGCATTCGATTGCACATTCAACAGAAAAAAAAAAAAAGCTTTTGTTGTGCTTGAACACGCAGCTCTAAGAAACACATTGCACCTGAACAGCACTGCCTCCTCTTTCAAAGAAAGTCGGATCTACTGCAAGTCATCTGCACAAAGGAAGACAACACCACACTTTTCAAAGAGCTCGCTTATTGATCGACAGAATCAGAGATTCAAATGGGTTTCCTTGTCATAGACTTACAGACACGAATCCTCAGACCCCGATACAGTTCTGCCATTCGCTCCCCCCCCTCTGTTCCGTAGAATGTGAGGATCGTTATGTCATAAGAATAATGTCACTACTTTTCTAGAATATAATAATAACGTATTGACTGGGTTCAGTCGAAAGGTAGATTTCAATAATTGTCAGAACAATTCCCCTAGCATGGAGTCAAATCAGAAAGGCCATCACAAAATTCAACTGGGGAACGACCGGCTTTTTGTGCAATTTCAGAAATTGGATCGTGGAATGCAATCAAAGCGATTTCTACTGCAGATTGAAGGCAGAGGGAGGTCCCACTCCACCAAGAGCGAGTTTAAAATACGTAATCAGGGAAAGTAGCGATTAAGGAAATGTGACAGTGAGTCCAACCTAAGCGGAACTCGTGAAAAAGATCTTAAAGGAAAGCATTCTGACTTAAGGGACATCTTAGACAATGAACATCAACTTAATAAATTAGCCAAGTAGCAATTGTGGATGTTCTTGCTGTTCGAATAAGGTTCGCTTAATTAAAATTCTCTTTTGGCAAACTGAGGGAGAGAAAAGATTCCCCTCAATGTTTTTATTTTGACCGCACACCAGGAGTCCTTAGAAATTAACTTCGCCATGTATCACGCGACAGCATACTTAATATTTGGCACAGGAGCAACAGAAATCTCCTCATTAACTGAAGCATCAATGGTCGAAACAGGCGGCGAAGTACCGCGATTTCTTCTCACGATAACCTAATTAGATCTACCGATAATCAAAGCAGGATTATGAGTTTTTAGTGGGCTTATTCCGTGTTTTTTTTTTAATTTCTTTCTTAAGTAAATGAAATTATTAGGCCGCGAACATTATAGTAGCTAATGACTATTTTTATCGTTATACATTCTTAAAAGAAATCCTGTTCTATAGACAGACCCTTCTTTGCTGCAATGGGCCATACTTTTCACAAGCGCACGACAACGATCAATCGGAATTTTGGACCATTCTTCCTCTAGACATGTAATTAATTCGTGGGCTGTTGTGGTGTTGATGTCCCTTGACCTAACCCAATGCTCCAGTTCATCCCACAGATGTCCAAAAACCACGCAGCTACATCAACAGACACGGTGCATTGTCCAGCTGAAAGGGGCAACGTCGGTTACATAGAATTGCCACAAAGTATGAAGCATTCTATTATCTGGAATGTTCAGATACCTCTAACAGTTCAAAGTTCGTGGCAAGAGGTCCGACGCCAAGACCAGGACTATGCTATCACACCGCCTCCGAATTTCATAGTTGGGGTTACACACTATTAAGACGTTCACCGGACAAACACCACACACGTCTGCTTTGTATTAGGTGTAGCGTGATTCGTCTCCGTAAGACAGCTTTTCAAGATTCCACCGCCCCGCTGTACATCCTCTTTGCATCGCTGAAGATGACGCTGCATGTTGGTTCGGGTAATGTTGCGCTTGGATATTGCGGTCCTGTCATCGAAATCCATGTTGTGAGCCTCGGTTCTGAATGTGTTTGTGCAGATTTGTGTTCCAGTCGACTGCCAGAACTTCGCATTCAACGTGGTGATCGGCCTACGAATGGCTGCTTTCACATGTTATCCTTCATAGCATCCTATGGTCACGTTCATTGAGTCGCATATTTGCGTTTCACTCGGTACACTTTCATCTCAGTACGGTATCACTAAATGTTGACTGGAATGGCAAAATTTGTCAACAATTTGCAAAACAGACAAGCCTTCAACATGGCATCCTATCCTGCGCCTCTTTCAAACTCCGTCAATTCCCTTTTCGCAGTCATTTCACTCGGACACAGTTGCGCTGACTTGGGAGCATATGCCTCCAGTTTTAACCGGATACAAACACGTGACTCGTCAAATGGCACAATACACTTTGCCTTTACGATACGACATTTATTTTTATGTAAATCGTATCCACGAAGGGTTGTTAACCTAAAGCACATTTAGTAGTAGTGTGTGCATCATAAGTCTTCCAACTAAAGACGCTCAACAAACATCCATGTTCAAAGGAGGATTCCAACTCGCAGCCCATTGAGTGGATTCACTCAATTCAAAAGCTACCTCAAAAAAAAAACCTCCCGAATTCACCGTTTTTCAACTCGCAATCGATTTCTGAAATTTCGCTACTAAGAGTAATAATCAATTCGGAATCGATATTTCAATTCTAACAATCCCTTAAATTCTGACAATATTCTGAGACGGATTACGTCCTGTAATTTGAGGTTTTAGGCAGTTTAACGCGTCCGCTGCACCCCTCTAAGGGTGAGCATGTTACGTCTATAGATAGTGTGCTCACCGTGCCGGTTTGAGGGTTGAAAAATTCTGGCACCTTCGCACGAGACTGGATAACTCACCTTCAGTTGGAAAGCCCTATAACATTCTTCCCTGTCTTTCCAACCAAAGGGCTTCGTCTATATCGGGGGTGGGGGAGGGGAGGGTAAGGAGGCTTGAGAATACTTTCAATTTTTTTTTTTACTCAAAGTGAGCCTTGCTTGCCTTCAAATGCCATTTATGTAATATAAATGATGTGTAAAATCGACCCCTATCTCCCCCAAAGGATCAAATTTTATGTGGAGCAACACAATGTCGGTTGCACCAAATTCTTGTCAGCGCCAATTAAAGAATAATTTAAGGCTTCAGCAGATTAGAAAGAAGTACGCAACGAATCTTATCCTTGGCAATAAAATATTGAGCTGTCTTATATTGTGAAAGTGCCAAATGTGATGAAGAACGATAAGGCTCATCATTCTTGTGAACTTTTTTACAGCAATTTTACGTTATTAAACCAAAAATTTCATTTAGCATAACCCTTCTTCTTTAAGCGCTTACCGCTATATTCATGCCGCTGTTCAAAGATCGAAACTGCACCAAGGTCAGCTGTCATGCATGCGGACCATCTGCTGTTCACCTTCGTACTCATGTTGCAATGGCGAGTGAGAGATCGCTTCATCAAATTTGACAACTTAACCGAAGCCTCGTGTTTGGCTGTTGCTTCGCTCATCGATCTCTCTTATTCACTGTGTTTGCGGCGTATTAATCCATCTGCTTACAATGCAGAGTTCATCCCATCCGCGAATCAATATTAGGAGACAAACCCGCACTAATACGCCTGCGAACACCAATTCACGTAGATCGAATCTGGACAAACTTCGCAATATCGCACCGTAAACATCTTGGGTGGTACAGCCCCTGAACCCAAGCAAGTAATTCCAAAGTGCTTTACGTTAATTTGTTGTCTACGGCGAGGAGACTGCAAATGCCACTGTTGACTGTTGATATTGCAACCGCACCGCTGTCCTTCCCTCAAGGATTTATTGATGTCTTCTGAATTATAGTAATTTTCTTACGTGGATGGTCAGCCATATAAATGACAGTTCTTGTATCAAATTGAAATGGTCTATAAGAACTGGGTGGTTTGGAGAATTCTCGTACCTGTGAGGATGTTATGATTTCGTTGTTTACCGGAAACCGAAAAGGTTATTTTAACGTCAGTCTTACTACGAAATAAAGTACACCTACAGCACGCACATCTGCATATTAAGTGGCTAAGGGTAAGATAAAGCAGAAAACCTGCTCTAAAAAACATGGAACTTAAGCAAGTCATTTCCGGCTTCCAAATAAGCAAGTTGGTCCCACACGAGCAATAAAATTCGCCCTAAATATCTGCAAACATTTATGCTACAACGGAATTCGAACCCCCATTCTGTCTGAGATCGAAAGCAGATCCACACGCTCACTAGCAAATTACCATCTGGACTTAGGGATTGTATTCGTTCGTCATGCTAACGAGAACAACTAGAAGACGTTATTATTGGGGATGTTTCAAATGTGCTACAAGGGTCAAAAGGAAGCCCAAAAATTATTTAGCGGGGAAAAAGCAGTTGTATTTGGTGTTAATATGAAAAAAAAAAGGGGGGAGGGGAACAAAACTATTGCACTTTATTTCCCACCGTTTTTTTTTTCACATTTTTAATCGCTTCATTTGGATAAACCACGACCTTGAGTATACACTGATTTCTTTTCCTTATCGTTAAAGATATTCATCTTTTGTATTCATCCAAAAGTTGAATACAAAAAGATTCACCTTTTAGTAATTACTACAACAATCTGCTACTTTATTTATTCGTATGGAGTTTCCTCCCTTTTTCTCTCCCGTCCCTATTGGGGCGAGTTGAGCCCCCTCATGGGGGAACTAAGTATTTATGGCTGTAGATCCGTGTGTGTCACGGGAACGGTTTGCGGGATGAAAAACCCCAGATAAACTGGGGAGAAAATCCTGCTGTCCACGCCCAAGACCGGCCAACTTGGCTGTGGCTGAGGAAGATCCTTAAGCTCCTGACGTCGGCGACGGGAATCGAACCCAAGACACTCCTCCACGCATAAGCCACTCGGCTAACCGCGCGGACAATCTGCTACTGAGACATGCGTTGTTCTGCACTCTTTAAAGTTGCTTGAAGCAATTCTACTCCAGATTTCAGCGCCCTTATTAAGATTTAAACTTTGAATTTGAATTTTTAATTGAAGTCTTTTTTTCACAATTTTAATAAACCGCATTCCGATAGCTTTATTAGTGCTAACGTTTTGAACTTAAATATGTGAGAAAGTAAAACACACGTGTCTTAGAAGAGGGAAACCGTATTAAATAATCTTCATTGTATTAAATAACCCCGATTATGGTGGTTTGGAATTACAGGCAGAGGGACCACAGCGCGATATGTCTGCAACTTGCACGAGTTCTTCGGAAACGTTTGCTTGTTTTCAGAGATGAAAGGTCCTCCACCGCAATATGAAACTGGAATCTTCATATGAAGAAAACCCTTACGGTTTTCCGCGTTCCTGACGGGATTCAAACCCACGTTTTGAATTGCGTCACTGAAGAATAATCGGGATTATTATCCACTATCTTAAGTCTCTTTTGTTTCATCTTTAAAACAGTTGTAATTAAGACTTTTTTTTTAAATCCCTGATAAAAACAGCATTTGATTGATGAACAGTTTCCAACAAAACTAAAGGTCGATCCGTTGATTAATCGTCGATGCCCTTTTGTTTAAAAAGGGCACGTCATTACCAATTCGTGTCGTGGGTGCGCATCGGGTCTATGACGCGAATACCTTCAAAAGGTTATAAAAATCAAGTGCGTATTAAATCCAGCATTATTTCAAAGCCGAATACAGAAAAGATTAAAGTCTCGTACGAAATTTGACCAGAGAGCCTTACGGAAATACGCTCACCGGCAATTAATTACGAGTTGCCCTAGCCGGACCTTATAGGAGACATGATCGCCATGCCCAAGCGTCCATATATTCGCCTCCTATTGGTGCATTCTGATAAAGTCTCGCTGGCCTGACAACTGTTTCAAACTGGTTGGTTTTAGCCAGAGACCAGGCAGATACTTAAGTCCTCTCTAAAAATTAGACGATCCCCCGATTCACTCCCACGGGTGACCGAAAGATCGTCCAACTCAGCGTTGGTTCACTCAGTGACAGGGTGACTCTACCACCGAGCAGACCTTCTCATATTCCAGCGAAAAGCATCCACCAACAAAGGCCCACACGGGCCGTGCCGGAAGCACCCTCCCCAGAGACTCAAATTGCTCTCCCAAGGCAACCCCCCCCCCTCAACAGGAGCGAAGAAACCTTAAGAGAGCAACAACTCCTTGAATTTGAACTTGAATCGCTAGAGAGGTGATTTTTCGTAAGCGAACTGTCGGTCGGTGCGTACAAGTATTTACTAAAATAAAGAGCCAAAAGGCTTCACTTTCGGCGATTCAAAAATTATAAAATCAAGTGGATATTAAGTCTAGTGAAACCTTATCCAAATGCACCAACAGGAGGCAAATATATGGACGTTTGGTCAAAGGACGCTAGGGCAACTCGTAAATGTCGGCGAGTGTATTTCCATAAGCTCTCTGGTCAAATTTCATACGAAACTTTCTTAGTTTCTGCATTCGGCTTTGAGATAATGCTGGATTTAACATTGCACTTGAGTTTTATAAGTTTGCATCGCCGAATGAAGCCTTTTGGCTCTTTATTTTAGTAAATACCTTTAAAAGGGCTTTTCATCCAGGAGAGCCGTCGAAAAGAACGCAATTTATACAATTACTTGCTGACATCTTCCCACAAGATATTATAAAATTATTTGATTTCGTGATGCACTCTGGATATTGCTTGTGTCAAAACAAATTCTACAACCAAGTAGAAGGAACGGCCATGGAAAGTTCACTTTCATCTGCTCTAGCCAACTTTTATTTGGAACATCTAGATGACGTCCTATTCTCACTCATCTATATTCCCTCAACCATCCTTTTGGGTGAGATATATAGACGACATCTTTTCAGTGTGGCCTCATAATAGAGATTCCTTCTTAGCCAAAATCAATTCCTTACATCCTCGTGTTAAGTTTACCATGGAGATTGAAAAAGAGAACAAGTTATCCTTTTTAGACGTCCTCCTCATCCGTTCACCTTCAGGTATTCTAACAACAACAACAGTTTACAGAAAACCCACTTTCACTGGACTTTATATTCTCAAACAATCTGCTCATCATCTTCATCAAAAATCAGGAATCATAAAATGTTTAATCCGACGAGCCAGAACCAATTGCTCAACTCCTCATGAATTACAGAAAGAACTTTCAACTATCCAACATCACATGAAAATAAATGGCTTCTCTGAATAAAAGTACACAACTTCAGTTTGATTCCTACAATCCAATCCAGAATAACAAAGATTCAATACGCCGAATTCCAATTCCTTACATTTTCGGGATTTCAGAACCAATTTCAAGAATTCTGAAGAAATATGATTTAACAGCCACTTATACACCTATTAACAAAATATCCACCTATTTCCCCTCTTCTGAAGATAAATCCTCAACTATGTCTCTGCCTGGTGTGTATCAAATTCCTGGTAACTGCACTCTGTCCTACTTTAGACGCTCTATAGAAAAAAGAAGCCAAGAACATCAATAATACATTCAGCACAAAAAAATCCGATAAGTTTGGATTGGCTCAGCACGGGATAGAGACAAGCCACAACATGCTCTGGCCCAAGACTCGCCTTCTACACAGATGTCGCTTTAAATTTGAACGCCTATTCAAAGAGAGCGCCGAGGCCTTACTTCAATGCCCTAACTTGAATCGAAATGACTGTATAGCCTTGTCAAAAATATGGGAAAGTTGAATCGGGATAACACATTAATTCATTTTTTAATTGAGACTTTTAATTTCTACATTAGTCTAATGTTATTTGTAAATTAAGATTGAAATTGTGAATTAATAACTATGATGTACTCATCACTCTGATGAAATTTTTCCTCTCTTTAATGCTTAGCAATATAACATCACGCGGCTCGTTCTACTTTTGAATGATCAATTGTTGGTATTCCACTTTGTTAAAAACGGTTCCTATGTAGCCACTGAAGATAGTCTGTTAGTTTCAGACTGAAATATTTCGCAAATATTAAAATAATCTTGTGTTAACGTGTCTATAGAAGGGTTCAATACTAATATCAAAAATTAAATGAGATAAACTGCAAGTTTGTTTCTGTCTCTCTCTTTTCCCCTACAGTTCATCCATCTGAACTCAACTTAAAATCCTTAATTTGTTCCTGACTGAAGGAAGTGTCTCGAATTCAGAGTGCATAATTCGAGATATGCTTCCAACGACGTAAGCTGTTGTGAGGCACAGCTAAACAAAATCATACGAAGATTTTGCGCTTCGAAAAACGCTGGCTTAATTGAAACTTTCACCCATTAAAAGATCGCGAGCACCTTCTACCACATTATCTGACGTCATAGCATAAAGTCACGTGCTTAACCGATTATGGGAAAAACATACGATGTAAGTGTGGCGCATGCCAGATTTTGGAAGAGCACTTCAACCTCGTCAAAGTTTCGCCCCAATGCTGTAATTTTATCATTAATCTAAAAGACGTTTTCAAATTAGCCGTAATTCACAAATTTTAAATGAGATACGGACATTTTTTAAACGAACTGTAAAAAACACGCTTTTTCATAGAGCAGTGAAATGTGAATAAATAAATTTTTTTCTTTTCTTCTCTCTCTTCATGATAACGAAACTTCGGTTTCCTTGCAAAAGCAAATCCTTGTAGAACTCCACACACACACACACACACGGGTGCATAATAATTTGAAAATAATCAGACGCGTATACTCTTCATCATTTATTCATTGAATAGCTCCATCTTCCTGCTGCACACGAAGATCTATGATGGAAGAAGGCGGACATCGCGCGCAGGAAGCAAGCATTCTTAGTAAAGATGCGACGGCTTTCTACGAAGAATGAGAAAGTGGATGCAGTTGGCACGTTTTCAAATCGACGCGAGTGAAACTCACATCAGAAGCCTTGGAGCCGCAGAGAAATCTCGTTCACAAAGAGAAAGGAGTTCACCGCAGAAAAAACATCCGTCAGTCATCTGCTGTCCCCTCGCGCTCATTTGCAGCCAGGTGGCATTTCGGTGTTTGGTTGGTAAACGACACGTTCGGTTCCTACGGATGTTGAATTCGTAAGCAGCTTCAATAAAACCCACCGAGGATGAGGAGGGAGGGAGAAGCGATGATTATGCACGATATTAAGTGTTCACCGCTGATTTATCGGCTACGAAAGTGCGAGGAAAGGGAATCAGTAACGCGGGAAACACTTCAGTGAATCGATAAGCGCCGTTCAAGTTTATGCGCAGCGTCTACGGTAATCGGACGCCAATCGATTTCACTCACTCAGCAAATACTTTAATGGGAGTGGAATCGAATCCAAGATTCTCAGATCTGCCGTTTCTTAAGTGGAAACAGAACTTTTCGGGGGGGGGGTGCTTTCTTCTTATTATAGTTTATTTATTCCGAGAGCCGTAACACACATCCCCCTCCTATACAAACATTAAAGTCCGACAAACTACAATCCAAATTAGACAACATTTAATCTTACAGTTCGATTACGATTATTGTCGTTGCTATGCGTAGAATGAGGATTATTCTTGGCGTAGGGTTCTTGGAGAGGTCCCACATCGAAGTGTCTGACGAAGTCTTAAGCATAAATTATAATTCATACTACTAAAGGAATTTCTCTTCGACCAGGAATTCAGTTATAGCCAATATGAATTCCTTTGTTAGTTAAAATTACTTAATAATTACATCAAGGTTAAATAAACCAATTAGCACATTCATCAGAACTATAATCAATAATCCTCCACAACCCCCTATCCACCAAATCCATTGAAACATGCGCATCCATCCACCATCCCTTCAGAGTCAAACTCTACAGTTTCATTCCCACTGCTGCTGAATTGTGGAACAGCCCCCCCCCCCCCATGTGTTCCCCAAGGAACATTCTGTACAAATCTTCGAATAGTAGCGTAGCTAGAGCTTCCCCCCCCCTCTCAATATACACCAAAAATACTACGAAAAGTCAAAACGACGTATGGGGAAATAAATTAAAACACTGTTTGTTTTAGTTATAAGCGTAGTTGTTAAAAACTAATTATTAATTAAGTAATAAAAATTGCTAAGTTAACATAAAAGAATCGTCGAAAAATAAAATTGTCTCACGTGAAAAGTGCCGCCCCCCTCCCCTCTAGCTACGCCCCTGCTTCGAATTCAATGTGAACGAGCTCCTCGTTTCCCAGTTATCTTTCCATACGCGATACTAATGCGGTGTAGTTGACCAACCTCCCTCTCGCGCGTGGGCCCAACATAAAAAGAAATAAAAGCATCCGTTTCGTTTGTTTGCTTGCATCGCACAATAAACCTAACGAGACGGAATTTGCGTACATGTTTATTTTTTTTTTCAAATTTCGAAATGGATCAACCTACTGGAAAACTCTGGCGTGAGGGTTTTTCTTCGTTTGAGAATGGGACACGTGCAGCGTTTCAAGGAATGCAGGTGAGCATTCTGACTTATCTCCGAGGCTGCAGCTAATCAACGCTTTACTATCTTTTACCGATTTTATTTGAAGCAAAGGGAAATTTCTATTCCAATAGTGCAACAAGCAACTTATCTGCATGTTTGGTTTCTGTACTGTGGTGACAAAAGTTTATTACTATATATAGTATTGGTGTTTGTGCTAGTTCTAAGCGAGTGGGCCGTAGAATGTGTTCCTAAACAGCAATCATCACTGCAATGTTCATTTAATTTTAATCGCAAATATTGTGATCCAGCTATCGAGTTCGGGGTGGAACATCTGGTAGCTGTTCGCGTTTCTAGTATATCTTCTTCAATTTTCCATTAAGGAATTGTTCTTCATTTCTCAAGATGTTTCGAAAACTGGCTGTCATTTATTACTTATTCCTTTCAGATCGATGTTCTGTTTATTTTATCGGTTATTTCAAACCTGTTTCTTTGTACATATGCCTCTTCTCACTATCGCACATCAACGCGTTGGTACTCATCGGGTATAGGACTCCATCCGACCAGGTAACCCTCAACCGAACGGTATCAACGTATACTATAGGCTAAACAGGGTTTCGCGGTTGGAATTCACGTTTAAAAATAGACGAGCCACACAAGTCAATTTCGAAAAATTTAAACAAAAAAAAGTTTAAAGTTTCTGTTAATTTGGGAATTCAAATATTGTTCTGGCTTACACTAAACTTATGGAAAAATTGTGATTTCTAATGGGAATGTAAGGTAAGGAAATGTGCTCTGAGTAACTGATAGGAAGAGTGAACGGCCTTTCCAGAGAAAACTGCTGCGCTCGTTTTAACGAAGACCCACTGTTAGCAGAAGCACTAAATTCGAACACACACACACACACACATCTGTGGTCACCAGCAACGATTAACGACCTCCTACACCTAGTGGTTGCAAATTAGATTTCAAGGTTAATTAGGGTCAATCTTTTGGTTTCAGATATATACACGGGATTAACAAAATGGTAGCAAAATATCGTTGCCCATCCGTGCAACGATGTTCCCATGACAACAGGTTCCGCTTTTAATCAGTTCTGTTGATTTCAGTTGTGTTTGAGTCAATTGATTCCACTTTTTTTTGTTGAACTTTTATTTTTTTTCGTGTTTGTATTATGTTCATTTAGGAGTTCAGACACCAATAATAAAAGCGTATTATTGGTAATTTAATAATCCATCTGAATATTCTTGATAATGCGACCGACCTATTTTCGTTTTATTTATTTTTATTGAACTTTTAAGCCTTTTAAACGATTATGAGATTTTTTAGATTATAACAGTCGAGTATTTTGGCGAAAAGTCCTTTAGAAACGAAATGCGATCCAAGAGCGTTGCTTCTAGAGTATGGGAGGAGGGGAAGGAGTAAACCCGTACATAAGAAAAGACTGGAAGATAAACAGAAAATGCAAACCTTTTAAATTTCTTTTGCTCAGAGATATGATTTAAAGCAAACTCCGCAGGCTACGATTGGATTTATCTCAACAGAAAACATCGCGATGCCAAAATTGAAACTGCAGCATGCTTTGCCGATGCGCATCAAATTTTCTAAGCAATTGTAGCTCCACCTGAGCGAGTCTACGTTTCAGACACGAAAGTTTTTGAACAGGACTGTTTGTTTTCTTCCGCAAGCACCATCATTCCTCGTGAAAAACGGAGGAATAATGGATGCCAGTTCACTGAAACACTGCCCTTTAGAAAAACACGAAACAGATCGTCTATGACATGCGCTGCAAGAGAGAGATTATCAATTAATCAAATGGTCATAGATTTCTCTCTGTATGCCCCTCTTCCTTTCCCGCACTCCCAAATTGTCTCTACAATAATAACAGGAAATGCCATTTTGGATTTCCTCATGAAATTTGAAACAGGAAATGCTCCCATCGTTGCCAGAGTGATGGGACATGCGCCGTTAAGCTGGTTATTTCGAAAGCGCCTCTGATAGTTGAAATATGAGAAAGCCGACATTTCTCGGGTCGCCGTTTAAACTTCTCTCGAATTATGTCAAAGAATGAAATTACAACGTAATTTCATTCAAATACGAACTTAAGTGTTAAATTATATTAAAAGCAGGGTTGAGAAATCTTATCAACCCTGCTTTTAATAAAGCAGTTTAATAAATAAGCAATTTAATAATTGCTTATAAAGCAATCCTGAAATATTCGTTATAAGACGGTATCCTTATTAAAAGACATCGGAACCTTACATAACAGCGATTGCTTTTCTTATGTAGCCTCTAGTAGGCACACTACAGACTGCTTATCTCATCAGAGACGGTGAATTCGGTTTCTCTTCACAAAAATGCAACCGAAATAAGATGGAGGCGATAAAATCACCAATCAGCTGCACATGCGGACAGCAATTTCCTGATTACAATCCCTGTTGTTGGTACCCTTCGTGGGTGGAATTCACCTGTAGATTATTATTTGTTTCGATTTTCTTTCAAGGGGAGAGACGTGAAGTCTGACAACAGATGGCAGGGATAACAACTCTTACAACGTATGGTTGTAAGAGCTGTATTACTGCTGGGTAATTGATGAGGTAATTTGTTTTGAAATTACGATGGTTTTACCATTGCTTCATTCAATTGAGAGGGGGGGGGATGCGTTTTTTTTTTTCTTCTCATTTTCTTTAAGGTCATTTCCTGTGTCATTTCGATAGTGAATTACATTTGGCTAACCGTTATTTCAAACATATCTTGGAAGAATTGAATAAAAAATGGAGATTTTACTTTTCGGCAGTAAGTTGGTGCAGGTAAAGGCCCCATATTAACCCTGCGGAGGTCGCGGGTGATCTGACAGATACAAACAGATTATTTAATATAAACATTCTTACACATATCCAGTGTATAGTTTGGAGGTCATGAGTAGCTGCGCATGCACATATTACGAGCGATATTCCACACTGTTTATGCGGTCAGTTTTGGTTTAAGACGTGTTGTGTAAAGGTGTGGGATATTTGACAGTAAATTTTATCTGAGAGATACCGCGACCTCCGAAATCAGTATAGTATTCGTTTAGCTGTTTTTTTTTTTTTTTAATTATTATTTACCGTTGAAAATGGCTGGAAAAATATCGATTGGCTAACATCATATGTTGAAGAGATTCAGCGATTTTGTTACTCGAGTCCGATGATGAGAATGATAGTCGACTGCGAAAGTGATATTTGATAGTAAATTGTATCTGAGAGATACTGCGAACTCCGATGTTAGTATTGGATTAGTTGTTTTTTTCTTTGTTCAATAATTTCTAGATTGTAAATGAAAACAAATAAACCATCATGTATTATATTTGCAGTTTTTTTTTTTTTTCAAGTTTTATCGCATTTTAGCACATACTAGTAATGAATGTATCCCTACGCAGCAATTTTTTCGACCGCGACCTCCGGTCTAAAGCTTTTTTTTTTTTTTTTTTTTTCTCCCTTTACGATATAAGAGAGGTAATTTTCATGATAGCAAAAGGCAAAACTGCACCACAATTATCTGACGACAAATGAACGCGAGATCTCGCTTTTTCTTGTGCACGTGAATTATCGCAATGAACCCAAACCGGAACTTCAATCAAAAGAAAGGGCAAATTAGTATTCGATGCGTTTTTTATGTTAAAACCTTTTGAAATTAACGTATAAACATCTTGTTGTTGTCCTTGAGACCGACGAGAATCGCGCAGATGAGTGAATGCAAAATGACGACACTCCTCCAAGATGTTCTTCACTGTGGGATATCTTCCTCACTTTCATTCAGGAAGCTTCAAAGGCGTCATGTCTTCTGCAAATACAACGAACAAAACAAAAAAAGATCGCACCATCTGGTAGCTGTTACTACACACACAAACAAGATTTTTTTTGTTTTGTTTTTTGTGAATAACTTTGGCGAAAAATAAGTCCTGTTCTCTGTTTACAGACGAAAGCATAGTCGGTGCAACGTTACGCACTTCCACAACCAGTTTAAAAGCAGACATGCGCAAATAAACCCGCGACATTCAACTAAAGTTAGGCTTATTAATAGTTTTGATGTCTAATTCGTGACAAGCTAATGAACTTAACATGTGAGATGTCATGGAACCTGTCGCTTTAACCCCATACCTTCCTAAATAATTCTAATTTAAAATAACAAGTTAGGGGATACGCGGAAGTGTTTTGGTTTCCTAATTTTGAATTTTTCAAAGGTCGGTTCGGTTTTTTTGCAATAAAAAGTGTGTTGGTGGTAATCCCACTGTAATATCTCGCCAGACATTTTTACGGCTGACATTGAAGACAACAAAATTTGATAGTCCAAGCGCTGCTCAAGTGTCTGTTTTGGCTTACTCAACAGTCTTCTTAAAGTATCGGGGGGGGGGGGTCTTTATGCGGTGCTCGGTATTATTTATTAACACTAAAATGGATTTCTTCGCCTTTCAATTCGATGCACTCTGCCCCTCCAGCGATTTGCCTTCGATTTGTGCGTGCTTTTAGAATATGCTTTTAGCACGTGCTTGTTACACTTGTCGCGTTCCATTTGGGATTTCATCTTTCTGCCCTTTAAAGCAATTATCGAAGTCGGATTTTTTTTTTTTTTTTTTTGCTGCTTTTTCTAGCAGCGGT
This sequence comes from Typopeltis vanoorti, assembly GCF_054136105.1. NCBI lineage: Eukaryota > Metazoa > Arthropoda > Arachnida > Uropygi > Thelyphonidae > Typopeltis > Typopeltis vanoorti. The sequence continues at coordinate 110,940,721 of NC_143563.1, forward strand.
GAATTTGACGGTTCAACTACGTAGCGCAGCTCGGCTGAACGTGTCGTCTATGTTTTCCATTCATTCATTCTGCTAATTCACGTCTGTAATCAGAAACCTGCGCGAAGTAGCAACAAACATTTTGGTATTTGAGTGAAAGAATATCGTCCAAAAAGTAAATTTAGAAAAACGTCGAAACCGAAAATCGGAAACATCAGATGTTGGAGGCGAAGGGGGGAGGGGGTTAATTATCAGTTGCACTTATATGTAGAAATTAAATGGCCATTCTTTAAAATATAGACTGAACCACTCACGTCTACGTAAAAAGTTCATTAAGATCCCGAGAAAAAATTGAAATAAAAAATAAATATCAAGAATAAAGAATTTTTTCTTGTATTTCTCCAAGAATCTTGATGAATTAAGCATATAATTACTTGTTAGACAGAATTTTCTGCTAAGACTTTGAATAATTTGATGTATTTTTCTTAAAAGTCTAGAATATAATTAAATTAGGTTCAAACACCCTTTCAAATTTTACATATGAGAAATACAACTGATCTGGTGGAGATAGATCTTATCAACAAGGTTAGGTTCAGGTTGAATCAATCGACCGTGAGATGCGGTGATTGATTTTATATGAGATGCCCATACATATAGGGTAACGGATGGCAATGCTGAACCAATGAAGTTTAACTGAGGTTCGGCTGTTGCTGTTATCCTGGGTTAATGAGTTCGCTCTCTTAGGTTTTGCCCTAAGGGAGCACTTTGAGTCTCCGGGGAGAGTGTTCTCCGGCACGGCCCGCTGAGGGGTACTTGCCGGTGAATTATTTTCCTCGGAATATGAGCGGTTCTGCTCAGTGGTCGGGGAGCCCGTCACTGAGTGGAACCAACGCTGAGATTAGGACGGTCTTTCGCCCACTATGGAGTGGCCTAGAGATCGTCCGTATTTTTGAGATTTCACCTTTACTTACATAGTCGGTGATTGATTCATTCAATCCAATACCCTTGGAGGGTAACGGATGGCAATGCTGTAGCCAATGAAGTTCTAACTGAGGCTCCGCTATTGCTGTTACCCTCCTGCCATGATCAGAGCTTTAATAGCTGAATAACACCTTATCCCTACACTGTCCTCTACAGATAACGGGGAAGATGAAAAGCATTCTTGCTTCGCCCCTTTAAGCCAGTCCTTATAAGGATCTTATCAACAATACCTGGGTGTAATTCTCGATAAAAAGCTATCTTTCAATCAACACACCAAGTCTGCATGCACAAAGGCATCTAAAGCCATAGCTCAGAATCTATCCGCTAATTAATAGAAATAGCAAGCTCAGCAACAGAATCAAATTGCAGCTATACCAGTTGACGATTCGTCCTATAATCACCTATGCCTCTCCGGCCTGGAGCCACACCTCTAATGCTAACATCATCAAAATACAGCGAGTTCAGAACAAGTGCCTGAGAATGATTTTGAACGCCCCGTGGTATGTTAGAAACACTCAACTCCACAGAGACACAAATATTCCCTATATTTTCTCTTTTCTACGATCCTTAGCCACCAAGTTTTTCCTAAAGACGTCCACACATCCCAACGATTTGGTTCAACAAGCTACAGCATACGATCCAACGGACATATTCAAATATAGAAGACCAAAAGCTATATTGGCCTCCTTTAGTGATGCATAATCTCCCCAATCAGGGCGAGCATTCTGCTCATAAATTTCACCTTCACTGCAACCACAACAGATAGCGGGGAATATGAAAAGCATCTTGCTTCACCCCTAAAGACATAAATGTCAATTGTCAATCTTATCAACAATAAAATGTTAAAGTTTAAGAACTTTAAAAGTTCTTAAACTTGAAGATTTTATTGTTGATACTCGCGTGTTAGTGTTTCGCGTATTATTGATATGTCTTTTAGCGATTTATTCTTTCGTGTCGAGTATTATGTTCACATGTATTGATCAAGTTTTTTGATTACGAAAAGTTTTTGTAAGTTACAAGTGAGTAAATACTTTAATTTGAATTTTTAGTTCCGTCGGAAACCATCTTCTAAGCTAAATCACAGGGCATTCTAAACTATGTATCGTACTGCTGGAAAACACCAGATTATGTCTACGGAATTTGCTATGGCAAAACCCCTCTGAACGAGACTATTTTCGAGGAGGTTTATAATGAATTCATCAGATCAGGAAAACTCCTGAGTGATAGTTGGTCGGAAAAGTTAAGCTTTTTGACTCATTCCCACCCTCTGCAGCCACAGAAGATAACTCGGACGATACAAGTGAGGAGCTCAATACTCAGTTTCAGTCTCCCCCAGACTTTGAAGAAGTTCGTGTGCGAAAAAAGTGCAAAACCACTGACACAGAACCCCCCATAGATTTTGGTATGGAAGAGGATACTCCCAGTTCCAATCCCTCGACCGCCACGAAAGAGAGGGTTCCACCGATAGTCCTCCGAGAAAATAAAAGATGGACAAGCACCATGATAAACTCGCAGATACAGTATCTCTGAGCCAAGAACACTGATGATGGTATAAAAATTCAGCCGGCTACTGTGACTGATTACAGGAAACTGACCAAAGTGTTAGACTCAGCAATATTCAATACCACACCTTTTCTCTTAGTTCGGAGAAAAATCTGAAGGTAATACTGCGAGGTGTCACGGAGGATATAACTACATATGAAATTGAGGCTGACCTCCACCACCAGGACCTGCCACCTATTAAGATCAGCAGAATGACTAGAGCGGACAAATCCCCTATGCCTCTGGTCTTGGTGGAGATCCACAAAGCCTATAAGAACATCTATGCTTTAACATCTGTTTGTGGACTCCGGATTACCCCAGGGCCACTCCGTAAAAGGGCATCTACTGGTCAATACCATAGATGCCAGAAGTTTGGCCATGCTCAAAGACTCTGCAAGGCAGAGTATAAATACCTGAAATGTGGTAAGAACCACCCCACTAACACCTGCACCAAGCCAAAAACCACCTCGGCTAAATGTGGCAATTGTGGTGGTCCTCATCCAGCAAACTACAAGGGATGCACTCAGCACCAAAAAAACAGAGGGATGGAGACAGCTAAACTGCCCTCTTCCTCTAGTAAAAGAACACCTGAGGCCCCTCCTCCACAGCCTGACTCGGCAGCAACAGTCGGTGCCCTGCAAAGACAGTGGAAGCCAAAGGCAAACAAGAAGTTATGCTGATGTAGCCCGTACTAACAAACCAATATCAGAACAAAATCAGCCAATAGCACCTACTAATCTGACAGCAGTTATTACAGCCTCTTTAGCTAACATGCTACAAGATTTCAGCCTGTCTAACCCTTCAGCAACCACCTCTAAAAGATTCCTACAGGAAACACAGGTCATCCTCACAGCAATCATAAACCAACCTGATATTTTACTAATCAGTGAAACACACCTTAGACCCTCCGACAGCCCCAAAATACGGGGTTATCTCATGTACAGAAATGACAGATAACTACAGAGGCGGTGGCACTACCATCTTCATTAAAAATTACATTAAGCACCATTCTGTGAACAACCCACCAACCACTAACCTTGAAATTACAGGCGTGGAAGGTTTCACCAGCTCTGCCGGCAGATTGAAAATCTATTCAGCTTACAATCCACCCTTAAAAACTCTGCTGCACACTGATCTAAATGTCATTTTAGGAGTTATGGAGTACCTATCATTATTGCTGGTGATTTAAACTCCAAGCACCCTGCCTGGAATAGTAGAAACACCAACAAGAATGGATGCATCCTTTCCAACTACATAGGATCAAACTATGCTTTCGTCGCTCGACCTACCGAACCAATTCATCTAGTACGTTTGCCACTGCTGATATCCTGGATATAGCTATCCTGCAAGACATTAAACTTCAGTACAGCCTTAAATCACTAAACGAGCTGTCATCAAATCACAACCCAATTCTACTACAACTGGGAAAACAAGAATACCTCTCTCCTCCCTCTCGCTCATGCATATCGTGGGACAGATTGTCTAAAGTACTTAGGGATCAAATTGGACCTGTCCCTCACATATGCACAGAAGATGTGGAATCTGCAGTGACTAGCCTCACCCAACAGATTAAGTCCGCTACAACGGTTGCAACTTTCCACAAACCTGTTCCCTTTCCACAAGCCTGGGAACAGGGTTGCGGAAAGTCTGTCGCTTGCCCGAGGATATTATGGACCTGATCAGAGAGAAGAACAGAGCTCGGAAGAGATTTCGTAACCCTCGCGCTCCTCAGCAAAACAGTTCTTAATAGATTGAACAGGGCAGTGAGAGATGCACTTAAAACTCATAGAAACCAAGTTTGGGATGAAACGTTAGCCTCTATCTCACCTATTGATCACTCTATCTGGGGGTATTGAGAAACATCAAGAATAAAAACAGATCCCCCACATAATCTCTAACCAGGGCCTAGTTCACACAGATGTAGATAAGGCATAGTGAAGAATCTAGAGGTGCAGTGCAAACCGTCATATAACAACTTAGATTTCAATCACTTGTACAAAATCCATAGACAGGCCAGACACGTATTAAAACTCCCAGATACCAGTGCTGACCATATTGCACCCACATCACCTGTTGAATTATATGATATTATTAAAAAACTAAAGAACAATAAAGCTCCTGGACCAGACGGCATTTCGAATAGGGTGATCAAGCTGTTGCCTCGAAAAGCTGTAGTGCACCTGACCATTATAATTAATGCAATCTTAAGACTTCGCTATTTTCCTTCCACCTGGAAACTGGCTGATGTGATTCCTATACATAAGCCAGGCAAAGACCCACACTTACCGCAGAATTATCGTCCAATCAGTCTTATCTCCAATCTGGGTAAGGTTGCTGAGAAGGTCATCCTCTCACGACTCCAAACCTCAGTAAAGGACCTAAACATCCTCTCTAAAGAACACCATAGTACTACCAAGCAAATCCACAGATTTGGGAAATACGTCACCACCAGCTACAACAGGTGGGATCTCTACTAGCAGGGATCCCTACTAGCTCCATTGCTGTTTTCTATATACATGTCGGACATCCCGCACAATCCGATGTCTTCCATTTTGGCCCTGTATGCGGATGATACAGCAATACTAACCAGATCTCTCCGACCCCCCATTTCATTACCAGAAAGCTTCAAGAAAACCTTCTAAAGCTGGAGGGTTGGTTCTCCAAATGGAGATTGGAAGTCAACCCCCAAAAAAGCTCAGCCATTTTTTTCCCGAAAAGGCCAATATCTTCTGCAGGAGATGTGTTACTATTCAATACTAAAATTCCCTGGCAAACAGAAACAAAATACCTGGATGTAATTGTCGACAAAAAGCTATCTTTCAACCAACACATGAAGTTTTCGTACGCAAAGGCATCTAAAGCCATCGCACAGATCTATCCGCTAATTAATAGAAATAGCAGGCTCAGCAACAGAATCAAATTGCAACTATACATGACGAATCGTCCTATAATCACCTATGCCTCTCCAGCCTGGAGCCACACCTCTAATACTACATTATCAAGATACAACGAGTGCAGAACAAGTGCTTGAGAATGATTCTGAACGCCTCGTGGTATGTTAGAAACAATCAACTTCATAGAGATACGAATATTCCCTACGTTTTCTCTTTCCTACAATCTTTAGCATCTAAGTTCTTTCTAAAGACGTCCATACACCCCAGCGATTTGGTTCAGCAAGCTGCAGCATACGAACCAACGGACATATTCAAATATAGAAGACAAAAAGCTATATTAGCCTCCTATAACGATGCATAATCTCCATGCCCATTCAGGGCGAGCAAACTGCTCGTAAATTTTACCCTCACTGTAACCACAACAGATAGCGGGGAATATGAAAAGCATCTTGCTTCACCCCTAAAGACATAAATGTCAATTGTCAATTTTATTGTTGCCGTGTACAAAACAAGTGCTTGAGAATGATTCTAAACGCTCCTTTGTTCGTCAAAGACAATGAACTTCACGAGATACAAATGTTCCTTATATCTTCTCTTTCCTACAATCTTTAGCAACAAAGCTTTTCCTAAAAACGTCCACACACTTCAATGACCTGGTTCGGCAAGATGTAACCTACGATGCAACGGATTTATTCAAACATAAAAAACCAAAAGTCATTTTAATTTCCCGTAGCGATAGATAATCTCCATGCCCATTCAGGGCGAGCAAACTGCTCATAAAATTTTCTCTCACTGTATCCTTAACCGATAGCGGGTAACAGGACCGGCGCACAGTATTTTTCTCGCGCGCGATTAATGTTCGGCGCCTTTCCAAAAAAGTTTTTTTTGAATAAAGTCGAGAAGAATGAGTTATTGGTAGTAAGCCGACTTTTAGGGCCGGACCACATGCATCCGATCCGATTAAAATTAGGATACGGCCCTTACACCGAACTTTACAATTAATCATAAGTTGATTTATGATACATCAAAAAATAAAGAAGAACTATTTTAGGTATATTTTCGTAAATTGTAATAAAAAATTACAGTGATATAATCGGGTCCAGGATACAATTCCAGAATTTATTTGTTCGTTTCCGGGAAGATCTAAAGGGGCCCGAACGGAAGACGACGTACATTCATAATTATATGTACCATTCGTTGTTCGTTTAAACTCTTATCTCATATTTTTTGACATCTTTCAGGCGCCTTTTCTTCTGCGTTGCCTCTGTATATTGCACACTTCTCACCCGCCACCAGCCGGCTCTGGCGGGGAATATGAAACGCATCTTGCTTCGCCTCTAAAAAACAAAAAAATACTGTTTGCTAGTTTTTTCTGTTTCAAAACACTACTGAAGTCGACTTATCTTTGTTTCACATGACAATTCCACAAAAGATGTTACACTTATGAAACACACTGGTATCGCGGGCGGGGGCAAGGTTAAATAATGTGGAAATTCTGCACAATGCGCAGATAGTTCTCATCAGGCAATGAAAAAAAGAAAAACATTCTCCTGAATATATTCACTAACATTCATGACACGTGTCTCAACTAATAACGAGAGCACAGCGGATACACTTTGCACCGTATTTTTCATGAAATTCAACAGATCCGATTTCAGATTGATGCTGTGTCATTCGCAAACTTAATTTAGGTGATCAAATTACGTTCATCTACTCGCTAATTAAAGCACGAAATACTGATGTTTTGTTCATGTTTCCTAATAACTAATATTCATCGCTTTCCCGACTGCTATGATTTAGTTAATGATGAACTTTTAATGAAATTCTGGAATTAAGAAAAGTTACATTTGGTTGACGATAAATCTCATGAAAAGTGACCTTGGAGACTTCGATTAGAAGAGAGTCTGTAATTCTTGTAAATAATCCGATTTTCTTGGAAGAAAATCTTTTGCTCAGCAGATCCGGTTCACCATGAAAGGTCAAAGCGGTAGCCTCGTCATCGGAAGCGTTTATTTTTATTACAGTCAATCAATCCCCCCCCCCCACACACACACTCCTCGAGAAGCGTTCATTTTGTCATCGATTCTGTTGATCCTTTCGAATTCTACAAACAGTTCACAAGACGTATCCGCATCTTCCTTGGTACGTTTCTGTGGCTGTTCATCACTATTCATCACGGAGCGCTCCTCCCCTGCACGGGGTTTGTTAATTACCAAAGTTAACGACCATTATAACAACCCAACTTTCTTGAAGAAGCGTCCAAAAAGATTTAACATCTCAGCATTTTCGGCCGTTTTCTTGCGGCACGATTTCGCACATTACAGTTTCCGGCCGTTCGTCACCGCGAATATAATGATATGCGCTTGTGTTGTTGAGTTCCGCTGAAAGGAAACCGAACCTTGCGGGTGGGAACAGAGCCAACGTTCCCCCATGGAGATGACAACAGCGGCCATCTCGTATGTCACCAACGTCATCCCATTGTTTCACCGATTTTACTCTGTTTACATAAAACGCGGTGTGCTTCTCCATTTGCGCGAGCATTGTCTTACGCTGCATGTTTTACAGACGCGAACACGATACTGATGTTGTTCACGGAGATGCTTTAACCCAAACGAAGAGGCTTAAATTGTAGAGATATCCTTCTTAACTCGTTTAGTACGAAACTATATGCATATTCGCCTCCCCCCCTAATCATAACTGTCTGGAGAAAAGGTTGCTTGGTATTTCTGCCATAGCAACAAGAGTTATAGAAAAAGTCATAAAATGATTTTATTGATGCTAGAAATACGTGTAAACATCATTTTCGGCATTAACAAACAAATACTTTTGCCATTGGAAATCTTGGATTTATCAGTTAGAAACTTATTTTTTTTTACAAGATCCTAATTCAAGACGGAGGTCTTCTTAGTGGTTACATTTGTTGCTCTAAATGATTAGATTTTCTTAAACTTCTTTCTTAAACAAAACATTTCCTCCCCCTCAGTACTGCTATATCAATATATATTTGTTATTTCATTCGGTTATTTTATTTTCAGATATCTAATTACAACCACGAATAAATCGCTCTCTGTCTCTTTTTAAATGCCTTTTAAGATATTTCTGTGCAATCAGAAGGCAAACTTCACCCAATTTACTGAGTTAATTTCGTCTGTGAGATGTTAGACGTAGCAGTGGAATACCTATAGAACAGAGGTCGACAACGCAGTGAATTTTTAGTGCGCCCTCAGAGAAATTGTCAACTGCTTTGGAGCTCGCAGTATATCTGAGAGATGCATTCATTACTAGGATGTGCTAAAATGCAGGAAAACATAAAGAAAAATTACTGCAAATATAATACATGATGGTAAAAATTAAGTGAATATTGAATCCAACATTATTTCATAGCCGAATAGAAACTACAAGAGTTTCGGGCCGAATATATAGAAAATAAAAGTTTCGGCGGATGCAAGCATAAGTAGTGCCTTATGGGCAACTCGTAGTAAAGGTGGAGCAAACTCCAGACCTCTTTCCGTAGTATTTGCAATAAATGTCGAGTACATCTTGCAGAGGTCAGCAACCTTTTTTAATATGAAGACCGCAATATAAAATTTCAAAATTACGGAGGGCTTGTGACATCCATTATAAAAGGGTTAGAAATATCTTTGTAAACCAAAGTATTTGGTTTTCCAAGATATTTCTGCACTGATAGCAGGAATGATTCAACAGACACACGTACTAAAACACAAAGGGTTCTAACAACGTTTAGAAATGGTGTGAAGGGTAGTGAAAGTGGTCGCATTGATCACTGGATGACGTCAACAACTCAAACTACTTATGATCAGATGGTCTCTGGGGCGCTCGCATCTGGTCTGACAGATACATGCTAATGGTTAACATGAATATTCTTTAACCGTTAAAGAATATTCATGTTGACAATTAGCATGTATCTGTCAGATCAGATGCGAGCGGCTTGCTTTATCAATCATAATGGCAAATGTATTTGTTTATTATGCAATAATAATGTGGCTATTTTTAAAAAAAGTAATATAGAAACACTTTTCAAACCCATTCGTGCCGATTGTAAGTTTAAGTTTAATTATTTAAATCAGGAGGAGTCGGCAACGCTGTGCCCGAGCGTCATGGGGCCCCAGCATTGCGCCCTTCATATTAAAATGGTTACCGACCACTGCTATAGAAGATTAAAGAATAACAACAAACAAAATGAATTTTCCAAAATTTAAAATAAAAAAAAGAAGCCAAATTAACTTATGGCAAAAGGAATTCATGAATTTTGATTGCAGGAACCACCAGATGTGTGGCGGAAAAACAAATTCTGAAGGACTCCGTGGAAACAGTGCGGTTCGGATGTAGAATCCGAAGCCATAGGACACATTTCACGTGCGAGGTACGAAACTGAGCAAAAATAATTTGCATATTCATAAGAAAAATGAGTGCTGGTCGAGGATGAAGAACAAACACTTTTGGATTCTCTTTTCTTTGTTATTCAAATCGTCAAAGTGCGGAACCCTTAAAAAGAAAATCTCCACACCCGAAAGGATGGGATGGGCGGCACAATTCGGGGATGCTTTGGTTAGCAATGAAGGTGAATTACGGTTGCATTTCTTTCTTTCAATATATATATATATATATATATATATATATATATATATATATATATATATATATATATTTCTTTCTTTTTTTTTATAGAGAACATGAAATGATAATTATTATTTGGAAATTGATTGTTAATTAAGAATAATAAAACCAGATTTGAGTCAACGAGGTAGAAATTGTAAGATTAATTCTAAAAAAAAAAAAAACTTTCTTCTATACGTATAATAAAATTTAATGACAACCGAAACGAAATAAGCATTCTACTCTGAGAGAATAATTTTATTTTTTATGGATTATTATATGTTTTTATTTGCAACGGAGTATTTAAATAATTATTCCCCTCATGCATTTGTACGTGGCGAATGTCCCCTAAGCTGCTTGTAATTATTTTAAAGAATTCACTGAAATTAAAATCATCCCTTCTGATTGGGCGTTTGAGTAATCGCATTGAATGCGAGCATAAATTTGGTGGTTCAACTATAACTAAATTGGGTGAGAAAAGATCCGTGTCAGGAATCCTGTTGGCTCGAGCACAGCACGAGTTAAAAGAGATCTTTGCAAATTGGCGGGCTCCTTATGAAGATAAAGTTAAAGAGACTACGGAAATGGCTACAATGCGATCTATCCCTATCACACAGACAGGAATATTATGGCTATGCTATTCATTTAAATTAGTTCAAGGAAAGCTTCTTCCTCCAAAGATCTTGCACGAACGAGGTTGTTGGAAAGTGACTACCCAATGGTTCGGTTATTATTGAATGTATTAATGATTTCGAAAAAAAATGTGCTTCCACTAATAATAAAGAAATAATCTGAAAAGGGCCATGGAAATTTAATGTAGATGAAAAAAAAATATCGGGATGGCGAAAAAGTATTAAAGTACTTTCGATAACTACTTTTGTATTTTTCGACTGCTTTCGCCCCAGATGTGCATTTTTAGCTGGAAGAAATTAAAGTGACAGGATTTGAAAGAATTATTCAATATAACGATTTGTTTTCAATTTTGGATCGTACTATAGAATGTGATAAAGCTAAAGACTTTAATGATAAAAAAATTACTCGCATCAAGAAGGATGCTAAACCGTCACAAAACGTTTTTAGTGTGGTGTTAGAGAAGTCTTCTGGGATTTGGGCATCGAAGGTTATAACGGATGCCATGAAAGTGTAGATTATTCATGCAGAAGATTGAATGAACGTGTTGAGAAGCTGTTTGGACTGTTGGCCGTGCTTCATCGAAACCACTGAAGAACCATTCAAAATGGTTTTAACTGACTGACCATAACTTTAGGTTATGTACCTTTAAAAGGCGTTTGTCATTGCCGACTGTGACGTGGTCGCAAACAACGAAGACCTAATTAACTGCGCGTGTTCATACAGTCCAGCAGAGGAAGGGCTACGAAAAAAATCTATAGTAAGTGCTCTTTCGAAACACTCACGACATCCGAACTTATTGATGAAGGGATAAAACGAACGCAGTTATTCAACCAACACTCAACTATGGCCCTCAAATATTCATAAAGTTCGGCAGTCTGTGGCCAATTTTACGTTTTCTATTTCAGATGAATAATGTTATTTGAAATATTATGACAAACTCGAATAGATTATACAAGCACACATTGAAATTATTACTGGAAGTGCAATCGACACGAATCTCGAGGGGAAAGACTGGTTTCATAAAATAGAAAAAAAAAAGAAGCAGAAATTGCGAAAGACGAAGAGGCTAACCCATAACTCTCACTTAGGTGAAACCTTCGAACATTAAGACATGCAATGCTGTTTACTCCAAGAAATCTATATATTGATTTTTAAGATGCAAGTAGTCCACGAGTTTCTGCCAGAAGAGTGCGAAGGCAAACCCTCTTGACCTACACAAAGGCGACATTTCATATGAAGAAATGTTTATTACAGTAGCGTGCAGATTTATGGGAATACAGAATACTGAAGGGATGGATGGAAGGATCCATACAATCCCTTTCGAGGGATTATAAGTTTTGAACGTAACCCGCGGGTTATGGCTACACATGACACATTTTCACAACTGCGTTTTAATCATTTTACTCCCATTAAGAAAATCAAAATGAGATCCAAAGATTGTTAAAACGTTAAGATCAAACAAAATTGAGATGATACCACCAACGCACGTCAACTCTCCATTTAATATTCTCTACTTCTAACAAGAGCGACATCTGTTGACTTGAGTGGTATCCACTGTTTGCTACTCCTGAAGACCAATGTTACGAGCACTTGAAACTCACCTATTTTTAAAATATACGCCATTGCGTGGGGCTAATGACGATTTTTCTGACCTTCATTGTTATGTACAAACTTCATTCATATACGGGAACAGACTGCATTATTCCACGTGATGTAAGGAGTTTCGGAATCCTCTTGAAGGTTTCCTGTAATTTGAAGAGGTGTTTATTACGATTATTTTTCCACGTGGTAATTAAATAAGTGACGTATAAATTATCTAACTTAGCACTGTCGAAGATGCCACTATCATTATGTATTTACATAGAGGCGATGCGTAAAAATAATTATAATAAAAACTGAGAGAATGAAATAAAGGTGGCAAAATACAAGCAATAAGTGCATGCAAGCACACACACTCGCTCCGAGCCTCAGACTGTGGGATTTCTTTTCTTCCGGATGCTGTATTTCTCTCCCTACGCAAACATAATGCACTTCATTTAGCAAAAGTTGCACGTAAGGCATGAATCTGTGGAGTTTATGATGCTAACACTGACGACGGCTTTCTTGTGAACTTGTAATATTAAATTCGTCGCACTTTCGCAAATGTAAGATTTAATTTACTCCGTTTTGCACTCCAAATATATACTGTTTCCGAAGAGTTTTTTTTTTTTTTTGCGATTATTCCGTCCCATAAAAGATGTTAAATGGGTAGCACATTTAGCCGTCGATGAGTTATGGGTCATTAGATAATTAGGAAGCTGCTCATCAGATCAAACACACGGACCTTTTGTGAACCACTCGAGGCCTCCGCGATTAAACATTCAAAGACAAACATTCCACATCAAGATTCGAACCGATGGCTCATGGAAGAGAAGACGATACTAACTGTGTGATTATAAACTAGAAAAAGAAATGGCAACTTCCCCTTTTTTTAAGATTAATCTAATTCAGTACCGTTTAAATGAATCTTGAATAACTCAAAGGAATAAGAGCAACCCCCCCCCCCCTCACTTTTTTTTTAGACTAAAAGTAAAGTGCATTTTCTGGGTTGAGAACTTTGTAAGACTGTTCTCAAGACAAGCAGTTCTCCATCCATCACGATAAAACCTAACTTCTTGTCGACATCACACCGTCACCCACCCCCCTTTTGACTCGATCTTGTGACACAAAGTAATGTCTCTTAAATGTTCCTTCATTTTCAATAACAGGCAGAGGTCAAAGGGAACCATGACCGTGCTTGTTCGTGTAAGTAAAGCCCTGAATCTCTGCAATTGTTCGTATGCTGACACGAGGTAGCGCTCCGTCATCTGCAGGAAAATAGTGCGGCATCGAAGGACACATTTCTCGCATTTGAACTTTTATTTCCTTGGGGTTCCCTGGCAGCGCTCGCAGTTCATGACGACATGAATTCTGAAAGCACTTATTGTATATTTCGCACTCAAGAAACCAGTGATATGACTCTCAGCGGAGGAGGGGGGGGGGGTCTAATCCTTTGTTGCTAGCCAACATCAAACTGCACTGACCTCAAGAAACCCTTCTCCATAACGAGCCTTAAATAAGAATCGGCAGAGAATTTTATGCACTGAAAGATTTACCCTTTTCTTTCACGCCCCTCATTTGAACAAATATCATCTCACCCCGCACCACTTTCAATGCCATAATTCCGAGACCTTTAGTGGCAGAACTGACTCATGAAACTTAACACACAATGCAGAAAGTAATAGATGATTATCGTCGCTATCACGAGGATATTTCTATTTAAAATTTATCTTGTTTATAATTTATGGATCAAGAAAAACTGAAATTAATTAGAGCTTAGTTTTCAACACCCTTGAAGAAGGGCTGGACTGTCCCATACTCGAAGGCTTGCTTTTTTCAGGCTGACCTTTCTTCAGTGCCCACGAAATAAAAAACCAGCCATTAGAAGTTATAACTGGACTTCCGAATTAACCTTACAAGTAATTAGCTGAATTATTCATGGCTTCTTGGAATGTTAGTCGCACGCCATTTGCTCATTACACTGATGGCCTCATTGGGAAACAAACCCACATATTTTCAGTATGGCCGAACATAATGCATTGAATAACATTTCCTATGACTTTCACACTCACTTATAATGTAAAGACGTTTCTCCTCTTCAGTTGATTAGTTAAAACTCTGATATAACCAAGTACGTAAGAAATACATTCAATAAGAAACATGAAATAGTTCGTTGAAAAAAAAAAAAAAAACCAAGGAGTGCTAGTTCGTTTGTCTGAAAGGGGTTAACAAAATATTAAAATTCATCTCGGCTAAGTACTACATTATTGGGGACATCATTACATTAGGTGCTGCTAGCAATTCAAAAAACTGACTTTTTGTATGAGGAAGCGGCTGTAGATGACATCTGGGTGTGCAAAACAAATAAATACAATAAAAAATAAATCCAGTTAGACTCGAAGGAGGAAGCGTTCCTCATTGCTAACTTTGACGTAATCAAACACGTAAAATCAAGTTAACATTTCTTTATTTTTTCCCCATTAAAGGAAACAGAATTGTGCTTCGGAAAGATTACAATTGACGGGAATGTCATAGGTGTCAGCATTTTGGAGTTGACTGTCCACGTTATTCACATGTCATGTTTGCGATTTGTTTTTATGCAACTCCAGCCGCGGACGAGCTATTTCTTTTTTTAATTATGTATTTATATAATCCAGAAACCCCCGCTGTCGAGACCAAACGTGGAATTTCAAACTTCATACCTCCAATAAGGGAAGGGTGGGGGGGGGGGGGACGGCGAGCTCACATCACAAATATTCTGGCTGCACCGACTGTTATTAGAAATGCACGAGTCCCTGGCATAACAAGATGCCCGAATTTTACTTCTGATTTTCCAAAATCGACACAAAAATTTCTGTTTTAAGTCTTGAATCATTCATTTCCCTACAATTCTCCACCTCTGAATGTTCTCCTCTTGTATAAACGCTCTCTTTTCACCTTTCCTCGCAAACATAGGAGTGCGATGGAGAGCAATTGGATATCAATCGACCGAATGATCTTACAACCGGAAATGTCACGAGCCTCGATAAATCAATTCATTAACATAAACTGGGTCCATTTTGGTGTGAATACAACCGAAGGGTTCCCTTTTGGGCTTTGCTCCGAATGGTTTTAAAAAATTTCTTCGTTTCCCGACAGCCGTAAGCACTTGAGAGATCTCAGGAATAAAATCCGATATTTGCTTCGAAATCTGGATTTCGGTTAATCTTTTCACTTCCGCAGAACGTGGCAGAATAATAATAAAAATCTTCAAAGAAACATGACACAGTCGTTTTAAGACAAAGAACTTAGCCTTAAAGCACTTTTCAAGGCTTCCTGATATTCGATTTCACAGTGAAGAAGATCCACCGCGCTTTCAGAAATGATTTAACGAAATACTTCTGTTGAATCTTCCTGAGAATCTTCAGTGTCTTCATAATGATAATTCGATTAAACGCTGCAATTCCAGTTAGGCAGTAATTTCCTACTGGGAGAATTTTCTCTTCTGCTGCTATTCCTAAAACCACTCGTCAATCCCGCATATCAACCCAGATTCGATCCCACGGTGCGCATGTACAACATTACAGCTTTTGAACAGTTCGTGCAGTTATTAAAACTCGTATGACGCAAACGGTATCGATACGTTTTTAGAATTCTTTGCGACCCCTCCCCAAGTTGAGTATTTTTTGACACAACTAAATGAATTTTTGAACTTAATCGGATTATCCTCTTGAAAGGATTTTGTTGGATTAAGGGTTTGCTTACGTTAGTTTGAGCAGTTTGATCAGCATTTCACTCAGCAGATCGGAAATGAAAATCGAGTCTGCGAAAGTTCATTTGCTAACAAAATCATCGCATTCGCTGGTTCAAGGGAAATTCATCGCGGGGAAAATTCCGCGCGAGACCATTGAAATAATCGTGTGATGATACATGAAACACGAATGAAAAACAAGTCATATTTTAGAAAATAGTTTTCTGTGTTATTTATTTAATTAAATTTTATTATTTTTTTAAAAATGTTTTGTATTTTACTGATCAGCGAATTCCCTAATTTCTCTTTCTTAAAATATCCGAATCTTTTCTTCATACTTAGATACTACAAACTCTGTAGATGGGGATATTGATATATTACAGAAGTGTGATAGGGTGGTTAGGGAGTAAGAGTACCAAATTTAAGAATGTGTACTTACTTTTGCAACCTTTTATTATTTTTCTACGCACTTACACCTATTCAGATGTTTTTGCAACCTTTTATTATTTTTCTACGCACTTACACCTATTCAGATGTTTTTGTGTGTGTGTGTGTGTGTGTGTGTGTGTGTGTGTGTGTGTGTGTGTGTGTGTGTGTGTGTGTGTGTGTATGTGTGTGTTGCGGGGGATTAGCAATCAAAGGCGAAATAGAATTTTAATTCTATTGGGATTAATTTGGAAGTGAAATTTCACTTTTGACGCATGCGCACCCACACATATTTTGAGTGATAAACTAGAGCGAAAGTATCGCCGCTTTAAAACTGCTGCCTAATATCTAAACTAGCAGAAACATTCAATTTGTAATGAGCGATTCTGGCGACCAAGAAAGTTCAAGGCCAAGAAGTACGTCCAGATTACGTTATAAATATTATACATTTCGTCTGTGATTAAAGACTTTTGAATTCTTCTCTATAAAGCGAAATCGTAAAAGTGTGGAACCTCACGCAATTCGAAATATTCCGCGAACTATAATTATGAATAAAAAATAAACAAAATTTAATTTGGAACATATGGATCCCGGATTAAGATTCGGATTTTCATTAATTTATAAAATAATTATGTAATTGTTCGACAAAAATAATTATCTTGAATCAAGTTTTTCGAGAACAAATGAAATGCATGGTCGACTAAGCAGACAGCTGATTTACACCATGAAAGGGTTCGTGTGATTTCACTATCTCTGTTTAATATGGTTACTCGGGGGGGGGGGGTGCACGTATAGCGTTCCAGTATCCCTGTAGATCAATAATTGCCTTCAAAGCCTCTTTACCTAGGTAGGAAAAGTGGAGCCAGTTCCAAAATACACTGAAAGCTCCTCATCTCAATTAATTCAGTAAAAAAAAAAACAACAACACTTTTCTTAAGGTTACGTCAGTTGCTTTAATATTTTTATTCTAGGTATTTATCAGAACTTTTCAGACCTCTCCTCCCCTTCCTATCTAAGTATGAAGAAAAAAAAATGAATATATTAAGAAATTAGAGGAGTCACTGATCACTTTATACAGAATAAAAATATAAAAAATTCAACCTAATTAAACAATTAATACAGAAACTAAAATATTTCTTGTTTTGCATTCGTTTTTCATGTGCGTGTATCATTACAGGATTGTTTCAATTTTCCCAGTGACAATTTTCCCGCAATGCATTGTGCGGACACGCACATTCACTCACCTCTGACATTTCAAAATATGTTATTTGGTTCTGTATGATTGCGATTATTACTGATAAGAAGACAACTGCACGATAATTATTTGCATCAGTGTTTTTATTTATTTGCCGACCAATCTCGTGTGTCAAGAATGCAAACAGAAATTTGCATCGAATTCAACTTCTGTTTGCGTTTTGTGTCGTGTATCAGAGACATCGCTCTTCAGATGAAACATCTCGCGTTTACAGCTGCATAACGCACACGCTGTTATAATAAACAGGATTTCGATTAAATCCAGTGCGGCTTTTCATTCTCAAAACGAATTTCACGCGTACTTTTCTTCCTCAGCTTACTAATTGGAATGCAGCTAAGGACGGACACACACACACACACACACACACACACACACACACACACACACACACACCTGCGATTGATGTTCAGTTTAAGGCTGTGCGAAGAAGATAATTTCGCGAAAAGAAAAGCGAAACGGCAATGCAAGAATAGGACACACGAATTTTTGATGCATTTCGTCATTGCAGTGAATTAGTAGAGCTTCTGTAGTTCAGCTGTTTTCCACGGATCCCTTTGGCTGGAGAGACCTGGGTTCGAAACTCGTCTAGGATGCGAGTAGCCTTTATTTGGTCTTTTCAAACAAATAGTAAACTGTTCTCATACAGGCAGTTATTCGAATGACTGACGAATTGTGCTCAATATGTGTCCTGCCTTGCCTCAGCGTGCTTTACTTGTTAAGTTATTTTACCTTAAACAGTGCAATGCCGTAGCGGCCCTTCGGGAATTCAGAATGCATGTCTGGAAAGAGAACATTAAAACGGGCTGTTATGAACATCCAATCCGACTCCTTACGCTCAGCTGTAGAGAATGTCGCACACCGGATGCAATTTGTTGTACACAAGAAAGGTCAGCACATTGAAAATCGTGTATGTAGTCCAGGAGACCCTGATTCTGATGAATAAAACATTATTTCCCGTGAGTTCAATCATTACATTAATTTCTCTGTCTCTCGCAAGTTGTTTTAGTTTAATTATTATTATTATCATTATAACGCGCCACATATCCAGCTGGAATGAGTGACGCAGCTGTCGCTCACACCGTCGAAATGTTATTATTCCATTTTATCTGCGTTTAATGCAATTATCCGCTTGTTTTCGGCTCCACCAGCGTCAAAATTTCCCCTATCGTCGACTTTTGGTACTAATCTTTTTTTCGCGGAAATCATCTCCCCTATGCCTTCAAAAGTCTCAATATAAAATTTGGTGTCTCATTCCGTTTATTGGTTTTTAGCTACAGATGTCATCAAAGAGGGAAAGTTATTTTATGGCCCCCCTGTATTTTATAAGATACGTTTAATTATTCTCTATACAGGAAAATGTAAAAGGGAACTTTCTTCTACATGACACAAATGGGTTCGCTTTGTTACGATCGACTATAAATTCCAAACAGCGGAAGTACTTTTAAAAATACTATTTAAATGTTTACTGCAATTAGAATAGCCGTAAAAGCTCCAAAGAGACAGAATTCTGCCTTGGATGTCATCGATTACCCACGCTGCGAATAATACTGATCAATGCCAGTGCACGACAAGATTAACCTGGAGCTGCAACTATGAAAGCTGACATTGGATACGTTTGTAGATCTTTTCTATACTAATCAGGAACCTGTCAGTGAGCATGGGGACTGCTGGGACACACGCAACAGTCTGTTCGGTGCCAAGTTCGTCCATGCACTCTGCTAGGACGAAGGGAGGGGTATCTCCACGCTTAGCATTTCGACTTATGCTATTATAGAGCACGTGACTCATGCTCTATAATTTGTTGATGCATGGATTTGAAAAAACAGTCGCAAGTAATCGAAATAAGCCAAAATCAAAGTTACTGGATAACTTTGAATTTGCGCATTTGACAATTCATTTTATTATAAATGTTTGATGGTATCATCAAGTTATGCAATAAACTGCAAAGTTATCGTTCCAGCTGTCTTCTCCTCTTCAAAGAGAGGAAATTCAGTTCTTAAAGAATTGCCAAAAATAAAATGAACATTTTTTAATTTTGTTACGATGATCCATTATTTCCAAGCTAAACATTTATCTGAAGGGGCTTTTTTTAGCCCCTTCAGATAAGGGGTTAAAAATGGATTTCCTGGAGAGAGAGAAAATCCTACACTTGCATTTGTCAAACATCGATCAACTGTGTAAGCGGTGAAAAAAAGAAAGAAAGGTCAGCAAGTAGAATAGAACCTACGACGGTTTTTATTCAGACAGTATGGAAACAAAAGCCATCTCCAGGGAGTTTTAAGCACCCTAATTAAAATATATATATATATCCAAATTCATTGACGTTGACTGGAATACGTTTTTCGGTTGTAAAAAAAAAGATTTTTTTGTTCTGCGTATATTTTCAGCCAAGCATCTAAAGTCATGAGAAGATATTGTATTATGACTGTAAACCATTTGGCTGCTTTAGGGGAAAAAAAAAAAAGATTTTCCGGAAGGAAATATGCGCATGAAAATGGCTAATTTTAGGACCTCTGAAGGAGAGAATTTCTTTAATTCAAATTTTGGTCCCCAAAAACGCTAATATTTTTGAGTGGTCAATTCGCATCTTCATTGCTAACGGCGCTTTATTGCCCCCCCCCCCTCCAACCTTTGACAGTCGATGAACAGGTACGACATTCAGTGGTTAAACGCCGACTTCCGCCACATGGCGTGCACCAGCCAGTGTCTACAAAATGCACCAGTGGCGCCCAACTGCAGCTTTTGTGTTTAAGCGCATACACCCCGAATCGTAGCCAAACGCGGGCGTGCCTTGGTGACAGTTCCGATGCAAATTCCCGAAACATGGACGAAATCGAGGCAGCGGCCAGGTAAGGTAAGGAATGATCGCATTTCTCCCTGTTTTCTTAAGTAGATTTTCGTTTCTTAATTAAGATGGTTTTCTGATAAAACAGTGCGCCGACCGAGCAGACTTCGCTCCAAAGGCGTCATCGAGTGTCGTCTTAACATGCGTTGCGCAACAGGTCTGCATGGGGATCAAACACTCCTCGCTCACGCTTAGGCACGCTCTATTTCGGAACTTAATTCTAAAAGGGCACTCAGTGTAATCACGTGACACAAAAGAAAGTGCTGCAGCTGTACATCATCCAGGAACTTGTTTTATGAAAGCATGATCATACGCATTGGGGTTCAATCATCGAATGAGATCATTTAGTGATTTGTATCGGGACAGTAGCAATCATGTTAAATCAGTGTAGATCACCCATAAGGCCTCATCCACTAATAAGTTTATTTATTTATTTCTGTGGGCTCCTCCTTTTTATTATCAGAAAGAATGCCATATTATGACGCATGACCTCTTCGCCTACCGTCGTAACAGATGCCTCACCCTTCCTCTCGACCATGTGAACGAAGCCTGATCAGACAATTTCTCTGCTATATTGGTTCTGCTGGTTTGAGTCACAATTGTGAGAGAGCCGAACTAAACTGTCTTCGTTCGCGTGTAGTCTAATTTACGACCAACCAACACCTCTCAATTTCACCGTTTATATTTGGAAGATATTTCTCTACTAATACGTAAGGTTATACATTTTGGAATGGGGGGGGGGGGATTTCCATTTGCGTTTACCAAGTGGCCTTCTTTGCAGAAACCGATGTTAGTAAGAGCACGGGAGTAAAAGTGGGTATAGTTGAAAACCAAGGGACACATTTTGAAATACACTCAAGCCAAAGGAAACACGAAGGATTGCAGCGACATTGAGAAAGCAGGAGGCGGAAGTTACTCGGCTTATCTCTTTATACTTTAGACATATCTTGAATACTGACATATTGAAATAATAAATTGACGTATATTATTCATTTGATTTCCCTTAAAGTGTAACAACCGCTAACCTGTAAGCAGAAATATAATAATAACGGCCAGAACAGGTCAAGCGAATCGCGTTTTATATGCTTCGCGACCAACTGATTCTGGGGAACTCAAATCCCGCTACTAGCAGATGTTTTGTGTGTGTTTGAACGTAGATGAACTCTACCGCCTTGATCGCTGAAATGCTTGAAAATTAACTTCACGTTTGATCTCTAGCGTTAGAATTCTTCGACCTTTGGTCCATTGTATGTAGATTGAACAATCAGTATTTCATCAATTTATTCCATAAATCTTCACGCGAGTTTGAAAATTTGGAGGCAGCAGATCTTTACATATAATCTTCATTCGCGACTGTTGAGTTCAAGATTACTTAGGGTTTAAGATACTTGTGGCAAGAGAACGCCAGACTAGCGCTATCTCATGTTCCTAAACCCTAACTGACATATTACTCTGTGAAATGTTGAGTTCTACCGTTTTTCTTCTGGGATGTGGGATAGAAACTTGTTTTCCCGAAAAAAAAAAAAAGAACTGGTGTGAGCTAAAGTTAAAGTTTGACTATCTCAATCCACCCCAGTTAACTGACTAAAGGCTCCCTTAGTCGGTAACTGGGGGTGGAATGCAATCCGCGTGTTTAAGGATGTTTGTTGTGGAGATTTAACGTTATGAACGAGAAACGTTGCCACAAGACAACTCCAAGCAAATTATGATTTGGGGTTGGGTTGGACGACTCGTAATTCGTTACTATGAACCGAATTGAAATAACATTTTATTTTATTATTATTATTATTTACTAACTGAGATTTAAAAGATGAATAATTCCAGGAAATTGATCGTCTTGGATTTTAAAAATTATGAAAAGGCTTTACTTTGACGAACAGAACTATTCTGTATTAATTGCCGACTCATGCGAATACAAAAATACAAAAAAGAAAGGTTTACATTAAAATAAAGGCGTTGTTTGCTAAACTCAATTCTTTTGGCTTTTTTTTATTTTTTTAATCACTAACTGTTGGTAAAGAGTAACACTCTCGGTAACTTGGCCATAATTTGCAATCAGTGCAGTTGAGAGATTCAACCTAATTCGTTTTGTGCGCAACTGGATTTGCAACGTATTAATCTTTTTTTTTAAGCTCCAACTGGTACACGAAAGGTGTTTAATATGGGTCACACATGTGAATTAGAACGCTTTTCATTGAATGGATTGAGAGAGAGTAAGATCACAGCTGTGCTTGCAGGATTTAGCAGATGTGAAACATTTTTGGAACTAACAGGGGTTAACGACTTTCACTGATTTCAGCAATGCTTAGTCGCTTCCTAAACATCGTTCTACACGAGGCTGCCTCTGTAACTGAGATTGTTTTTCAAACGCGGCTTCGAGTTGGATTAAACGTTGAAGTATGATTTAGTTTAAGAGTGTGTGATTCAAAGCTTATAATTCCCCTCAGTTATTTTTTTAACCCTTTCGGAAGAAGTGCGGTAACAAGCCATCAGGTTCGAATCCAAGGTATCTTTTGTTTAGCATTCCCATCCTGCAAAACATTTCATTTTTATTCTTGCCTTTAAATAAAAGAGACATTTAACTTAAATTTATTATAAAGTTTACAAGTCAATAGTTAATATTTAATAGTAATTAATCTAATTTTAGCTATGCGACTAAGATTTTAAATTTATATTCTTCAGAGACTGAAATGTTAATGAAAGGGGCTTGAAAAAATTTTGGTATTCTTCAAGAAGATTCAGATTTATATTTAAGATGTTTAGTATGTAAGTCGTTGCCAATGCATTGAAGTCATTTATCACCAAACTTGAGAGATTTGAATGTGTTTTCAATCGTAGTTTTCGCTTTTGGCGTGTTTGTTCCGCTACTAAAGTGGTTGCGGACCTTAAAATTTTATTTTTCTCAATCACGGTTAATTAAAAAAAAAATCTTTTTGAAAGAAAATTAAAAGACGTTAAACTTTATCTCTTAATTTTTCGACGTTGTAGATCCCAAGAAAAAAAAATCCGTAATTGTATTTAATGCGGAATATTTCAAGATAATAAGAAGGCAAATACACATTCCCTTACAACAGATAAGATTCTTCTCAAAGCGATAAAATTACCTTTGATGTGAGAAATGAATTACGTCAATTGGTGCGAGTGAGAGAGACCCGCTTTGCTTACTGGAGGCGTGGCTTCAAAAGTTCCACGTTCGTTTACAAAAAGTTAAACTGTAAAATTACAGTGGAAGTCGATGTGGGAAAAAAAAAAAAACGTTTTCAGGGCTTAAAAGACACTTTACATGCCTGGTTGTCACAAAAGCATCATGAGCTTATTGTGGTTGCTTTCTTTACGTAAAAAGAAAAAAAAATCTCCGTATCTGAGTCCGAAAGAGAAACCGCTTCCGACGAGGGCAGTGGATGTTCCTAATAAAGTGACCACTGAGTGTATATCACTTTGTCCAACTGATCCACGCAACATATTTAGCGATAACACTTGGACACAACTCGTGTTGTATAAGCAGGGCAATACCAAGGCAACTCGTGTCGAAGATTTTCTTGATCGTTCAAGTATTCTTTGTCCATTCCATGCGAAACAAGAACGACCTTTCTAGTGACATTTTGCTTTAACTTGCTTCACTTCCTCGGGAGAATAAACGAAATTTTACTATTTACGAGCTGAAAGCTTTTACAGAACGAGAAGAACTACAGAAGTAATGTTTTCTTCTTCCCGAAAATTTACTTAACAGTGCCTTCTACATGGATATTTTTCTTCATTCTTTTGCGAGTGTTCTCTCGTCTTTCAACGACGACCCCATTATTCTTTGTACACTTCTGCCATGGCTGAGTGAGACTCAGTACGCCAACGACTCAAGTCTTTAATCTGACGGAGCTCTTCAGAAACAGCTTGAGATCCTTGTCGTCTGCAAAATAGCGTTCTTGCATCTAATACAGTGGCGTTTTTTAAAGTGGCATCGATGACCCACTAGTGGGCTGCGAGAGAATTTTTTTTTTTTAATCATAGTTTGCAAATTGAGAAGTTTAGAATACTATGTATTTAAAATCATAAACTTATAACAATTCTTTTCCATAACCCCTTTAAAATGCTGTAAAATAATGTAAAATGCATACTTCAACACGCGAGTGTGCCACAGTCAGTCAGCGTACACTAAGAAAGCTTACCTGATTTTCATTCTACTAACTTTTCCACTGAAAAGTATTAAAATTGTGTATCTTGTGCAAACTACTCCACAAATTTGCACTTAGGGGAGGCACCCTTAAATTATATTAAATTAGTAAGTGATTTTTCTAAGAAATCTAAATTTCTATAACTTAGCTGTTTTATTAGTTACATCAACGAAATCAGACATTTAATCTCAGTTCTGCAACTTGCATCTGTTGTTATTCTCTTTCTCCACATTTTTAAGGTGGCACACAACCATTCAAATCTTGTTGTTTCAGGAAATTACACGTAGAAGATAATTACTAAACGAATTTCATTATTACTTGCAATATTTCACAAAAATTAAATTAGCATCATCAGGGGAATAACACACTAGTAATGACACGTACACGCAAGCACTACAAGATTAAGAGATTGAAAAGGAGAAATGCAGGAAGGCCTACAGCGTCACCTAGCGGGTGTTGGATTAAGTTCTTCGTCATTGGGCTAATAGGCCTAGTTAATTTGGGACATTTAAATACAATTAGGACAGACGCTTTTCCAACAGAAATATTTTTTTTTTTTTTTTTTTTTTTTACTCTTAAAATATTTGGTCGCCCAATGTTAGCTAAGTTTAGAAAGATCGTTGTAAATGAAAGAAAGAAATGTATTTACTGAGATAATTAAATTTTTCTTTAATTCCCCAGTAGTTGCACTTGCTATAACACTATTGGAATAATGCCAATGACTTTCCCTCAAAAGGGCGCTGAATTTAAGAAATACCCCCATTCAACACGCCCCCTGTAAAATGTTTCTTGCGTTTTCAAAATTCCAACACCCAACGTTAAGGGTATTCAACCTATTGCGAATCCCCGCTACCCGAACATCATCGCAACGGCACCATCCCTAGTACATTGTTGCATTCCATCGACCGGGGAGGAAGGCAGGGCTCCTTCAGGAAGCGCCGTGATTAGATCCAGTGACTGAATGTCTTCTCACAACAGAACAGTCACATTCCCAAGCTATGATCAGGGGCCTTGTGGCTCGAGAAGACACTGCAAAACTCTCCCTGCCAGAGGGAGGGGCGACACAAAGGAAGGAGCCGACAAAAATCGAACCTTGAAATAAAATTAACCCAAAACATCACACTGTCGGTTATAACAGCCACAATCAGATTAATCAGTTTATAAATGCTCTAGATCAGAAACTAAACTTGTTCTCTATGCCCAATTCCTAGAATGTTTTACTCGTTCGATCTCAACATGAAAGATCTCAGCCAACTTTCAGTCCACTCAACTTACTTCAGTAAATACGACAATAACAAAGTTAAGTTTTCTTTTACCGACCTTTTTCACGGTCCACCTGTTACTGCCCACTCTCTGATCAGGCTGATAACATCAGAGTTCACACGAGCAACCTGGGGAAAAATCCGTCATCCCAAACGACACCTGCTAACTCAGTTTTTTTAAAAAGACAACCTCGGTATAACGTCCATTGTACGCTGCATGCATTTTCACGTGTTGAACGAAATCGACCATTGCACGATATTATTTATTTACCCAGTAAGAGCACGCTGTATTTGAATGCATGCTAACTTCTACTCGCAAGCAAGCGCGCGTGTGTATATTTGGCCATCCATTCTCCATAGACGGATCTCGCCTATTAAACATTTCGTCTCCAAGCTTTTTACAAATATGATGGATTCCTAATATTCTATTTGGCAGTACTGAAAGAAAAAGTTAATTGCTGATGAGTGCTTCCCTTCACTCATTTCTTTATTAAAGATTTTCGATTCAGTTCTTGTGCAAAATATGTTTCAACCACGCTATGTATTATATCGATACAAAGGTTCAAATCCAGGAAGGGAACAAACCTTCACTAATTCTTTTGCAGAAGGTGACACCCTAGAAACCCAGGAGGGGGGGAAAACATGGATTAGTCATGTTTCTGTGAAGCGAATTCTACTATTTTCACCCAGCGTATTTCTTCTTTCAAATTCAATAATATATACTTGCGCTATATATATATATATATATATATATATATATATATATATATATATATATATATATATATATAATATTTAAGTATAATATATATAATATATATTTCACCTATATATACTTATATAATTATATATAATAATAATATAGAAATAAATATATACATATAAATATAAATATGTCCCAGACCTTAGTCCTTATAAGAACTAGCTTAAAGGGGCGAAGCAAGAATGCTTTTCATCTTCCCCGTTATCTGTAGTGGACAGTGTAGGGATAAGGTGTTATTGGGCTATTAAAGCTCTGATCATGGCAGGAGGGTAACAGCAATAGCCGAGCCTCAGTTAGAACTTCACTGGCTACAGCATTGCCATCCATTAGCCTCCAAGGGTATTTGATTGAATGAATCAATCACCGTATGTGTAAGTAAAGGTGATAATCTCAAAAATATCGGACGATCTCTAGGCCACTCATTCGTGGGCGAAAGACCGTCCAAATCTCAGCGTTGGTTCTACTCAGTGAAACTCGATTACCGAGCAGAACCGCTCAAATTCCGAGGAAAATAATTCACCGACAAAGCCCCTCAGCGGGCCGTGCCGGAGAACACCTTCCCCGGAGACTCAAAGTGCTCCCTTAAGGCAAAAACCTTAAGAGAGCGAACTCAAAAACTCATCGCCCAAGTGGGTAAGAGCAACAGCCGAACCTCAGTTAAACTTCATTGGTACAGCTTTGCGTTGCTATCCATCACCCCCAAGGGCATTAATGAATCAATCACCGCATCTCACGGTCGATTGATTCATCTCCTGTTTTCCATATGTCCCAGACCATCTCTTCACCAATATTTAAAATTTTCTTATTTTGATATCAGAATGGTGTTTGAACAAAGTTACATTTCTTGCTATAATTATCATTAAATAAATTAATTGCTATTGAAAAACATTCAGTTATTTTCAAACATACTTTTTTTATACTTTTTAATCAGTTGTTCCTGGTGAGTGTGTATAACAACACAGCTGTTTACGTTTTAAGATCCCGTGCTCTTGAATGCATTAAACAATCAACATTAAATACATCCTTAACATCTTTATCAATTGAAGAACGAAGATAGCCGGCATTTTTCTTTTCTTTATAACTTCCAGAAAATGTCAATTTTCGAAACTTCGCCGACTTATTTGATCCGTTGACGTTTAATATCACATTATTTTTTACAGAAGGTCGACATTTCAACTCTGCAAATGTCAGGAATTCGTCTTATGACGAATACATCAGATTATTCTGCAGGTCACGTGACATTAACGATACTTTCTTCAACAGATGATATCGGAACGGCAGAATAATAATAATAATAAAAATTATATCCACAAATACGAGAAAGTAATAAAGGAAATAATCGAAAAAAATAATAAAAATGTGCGTTTCGCTTAGTATTATTGTACAGTGACGTCGTGCATTATTACGACAGTTGAATCAAAGCTTGTTTTATCTTTTTCATTAGGCAACGGGTTTATTGCCATTCGTAGGGGATAAATTATAAAATTAATTTTCGCATAGTTTTGCCACTAATAAAAGGTCGATTGAAGTCAAAATTGAGATCTAGTGATGGATTTGAAGGAGAGGACCAACAAATGAAGTTTAGTGTTGTTGAGATCTTTTCAAGCTCTCGCAAGAGAATGAAAAGCAAGAACACGTGCTCTAAAAACTATGATAAAAAGCAAGTGGGTCATCCCAAGTGAAACAGGAGGGGACTAACTGGATTGCCGAAGCAACGAGATAGCTTATGGTATCCGTAAATTGCGCGTGTTGTTGTGGCCGATTTGTCCGAATGAAAAAGCCGAGTTGCCAGGGAGGAAAATGTATGAAACGAAGGTGGGAGGGAGGGTTCTTCGCCTGAGCTATGGAGGTTCGTGGTTTAAAGTAAGCAAACTACACGTTGAGAGATTTTACATGCCACCAATATTTTACATGCCACCAATGTAAAAGCAGAATAAACATTCATTTTTTATTTTTTATTTTTATAGCAGTCACTTAGCTATGCAGGGAATGTACGAGTAATTTCATATCGCTGGGGTTTGCAAAGAAAAGTGTTTGAAGTGCTTATAAAATTTTCTTCTCTTTTAGCCGATTTGCTAGGAGATAAGAACTCGCCACTTGAACGTTATTTATTTTATCACACGCAGTCATCGTGACAAGGAAATAATCTTTAATGCTCTGGTGAGCGCAGTGACTTCAAAGCTCTGTGAAACAGGACAGTGACGGCCAAATATTTTTCTCATCGACTGGGACAGAGCTGCTGTCAATTTTCTCTGCTTTTGCAAATTTTAAGTATCTTTGTGTGACCACCCGTCCCAACTGCTCTTGCCGTATGACTTGGCGAAAAAATAGTTCCACTCTGCAAACAAACCAAAATCATTTTTGTAGTCAGCGTTGTTAAGCAAGTTAGCAGAAAGGCTAACAAGAGCACTTCTTTACAGCACGGAGTCCAAACAACTTCCCACCAAGACAGTTAACTTGAGGCTGCACGAAACTGAGGAAAGCGGTGAGGGGATGGCTCTTCTTCCTTCACGTGTTAGACGTAGTGGCCTTACAATTCGAAACCGGAAATCCCACGGAATAGGTCGGTCAATCCTTATTTCCGGAATGTCCTATGTCTGTAGATGCGAGGGTTCACGGGGCCGGTTTGCCTGTTCTGGGCCACGAAAACCTCCTACCTCACCTTTAGTCCAAAGAGACCGGATAAAAGTTCCTCACATCTTGGACGGGAATCGAACTCAAGTCTTTCCGACCGAGCTACGGAGGCTCTGGGATGGCTAATAACATGTTAAACCCTGTGTCGACTTGCATTCGCATGCTAGTTGATGCCTCGCGCACACTCTTTCAAACTTTCCTGCAGTGTATTGCGACATGTTTCCGAATCGTGATTAATTTTAAAACCTTGATAAAAATGCTGGGGGGGGGGGGGGAACAGGATAATAATAGCCGCCATATTTAATAGGATAACGAGAAAAATCTTAAAAAAACTTCTATCGAAAGGTGAAGGTCGTCAAACAATTCCATCAAAATACAAGATCTTTCGGTGGCAATTTAATTTTTAATTTGATTATTTTCCATGGAATGACAGCTTAAAAATTTCAAGTCACGAGGTGGGTCCTCTTTTATCTTGCTTTGTTTATCTTCTCTTGTGTTCGCGCTCTAGTAGCCGGGCTGTCAGTTAATCCATTATCTTTGTCCACTTTCCAACCGAAATGCTAATAAGTTCCTTTTGCCGGAAGCGGATATGACGTTAGTGTTTTAAGAGGGGTACTTTAATGGAGCACGTTTTAAGTATTTCATTAGACTCGCGAGAGTGTAAAAAGAGAGAATGAGTTTTTAATAAGATGACTTCCGCAAAAAAAGTCTTCCATCGCTTTCCCATCAACTTTCAAGGATTTCCTGGCGTCACCGAAAGTTTTCGGTTCGTCTTTAAGTGACGTTTTTTCGTTTTCACTTCTGTTTCCTGTTTGCGTGACCAAACAGAAATTACCTCGTAAAATTCGCCGTTCCATCGGATCTCCTAAAAAGGTGCTTCGGTGTATCAAGAAGGTTTTGTTAGTTCGGGGTGTTTTCAGCTCGCGTGCTTTTAAACTTCCGTGTCTGAAATGCGAATTGCAAATTACAGGTACAACGTACTTTGCGGCCTTGTCTGTTTTGGGAACTGAAATCTTATACTGTGACCTGCAGGTCAGTTCGGAAAGTGCTTCGTACTATTTTAACCACATCTATTTGTCGAAAAAAATGATTTGCCATTTAATAATCTTTTTCTTCAAAATTGTTGATTAACCAGTTCTGCAACATTTTATACTCGCAATTATTTCACTAAAAACTTACTTGATTTCCAACAGATCAGAACGTTACTGGTTTGATGGGTGAAGCATAAACGCTTTTCATATTCCCCTTTGTCTGAGAGGGAAGTTCTTTGAGTGGAGAGTTATTGAGCTTCAAGTTCTCCTTGGAAGAGCAGTGAGATTAGCTGCGCATTAGAATGATTCCAATAGATTAAAAAAAAATTGTGGCTAGATGGGTGAAGCAAGAATGCTTTTCATCTTCCCCGCTCTCTGTAGAAGAAAATGTATGGATAGGGTGCTACGGAGCTATAAGCTCTGATCGTGACAGGAGGGTAACAGCAATATCCGAGCCTCAGTTAAAACTTCATTGGCTACAGCATTGCCATCCGTTACCCTCCCTGGGTACCCATTTTAGTCGCCTCTTACGACATGTATGGGTTGCAGTGGAGCTATTCTTAACCCGGACACCACGCGGAGTATCAATAGATCACAATAACGTACCAAGACCAACAAAACTTATGGTGTTGTCAAGTTGGTTAGTTTCATTCCTTTAAGTTAGCAGTTTAATGCTAGAAATCTATT
Organism: Typopeltis vanoorti; assembly: GCF_054136105.1. Classification (NCBI taxonomy): domain Eukaryota; kingdom Metazoa; phylum Arthropoda; class Arachnida; order Uropygi; family Thelyphonidae; genus Typopeltis; species Typopeltis vanoorti. Next base: position 110,971,747 of record NC_143563.1, read on the forward strand.
AATTGTTTTTGCAATTTTTTTTTTCTTAAAAATAACTTAATACGTCTTTTATTATATAAAAACAGAATTCAAAAACTTTTCGTGACTATGAGAGAATAACAAATCTATAACGGTTTTCATTTAAAATGTACTCTGCCATCTATCGGCCAAGCTGCAAACTACATTTATTATGTGCTTTGCTCCTACCAAATGCAAAAATTCAAATCGTCACTATGCGAAAGATTCTGACGGACTACAGTCATTTCCTTCTCGATAAACGAAGATAAGTAGGAAAGCTGATGCATGAAAAAAATCAACAAACACCATATAAGTTATTTAAAGTAATTGCAACGCATTCATTAAAATTAACAAGAAGGAGACAAACCTAATAAGTCCATGATTTGTTAATATACCTCCGGTAGTTATGAAAAAACTAGCAGCACACAAGCTTTCGCACGCATGCGGAGGGGAAAAAGTCAGTGCAACAGGTCATGTTATGAATGAAAAAACGTTCTTCACTTCCTGATGGCCTTTTGAATTGGATGCTACCTGCGTCCAGGTTTACTTCACGAATAACCAACCTCCAGAATATGTGCACGCGGGTTTCAACGTTCAACTGAAACGGTATCCTGAAAGCTACTGAACATATTCGACCGCTTATTTATTATTTAACTTATTAATGTGTGCACGCGCGAGCGAAAAACCACACACGTGAACCTATTGTATCTGATCGATAGGGTGTAGAGAAAATTCGTGGCAGTGCGCAAGTCTCTGAACTGAACCCGTGAAGAAGGAAGACACGCTGGATGAAAAAAAAAACTTAATCTTTTTTTAATGGGATACTAAGAATTATTCACGAGGTTAATATAAACAATAGTTGAATTTATCAAAATATTACAGGGGTGTCATTCTCATTATCTATTCTTGTTTATGCTAATTTTTAACAATTGACACTTTTTTTTTTTTTTTACATTTATTATTCGTTAATTATTTGTTTTTCAGCTTTTCTTTCTTCTTCAGCATTCATTTGGTTCTCAAACTAATGCAATTTTCATAACTTAAAAGTCAATATTCTTGTGGCATTTCAGCGCCTGACAAAAAATCGAGCGATTTTTTTTTTAATGATGAAATGTTATTTTTGGCACGAGCCATAGGCCCTCTCAGGTACACTAATGATAGAATACGATACCAGACTTCGTAAAAATAGATTATTAAGTAAGGGAACACCGCCCACTCATCTGAAGTTGCCATTTTCGTCTTCAATGTGTTCGTCAAGACATAATAATAGAGGGAAGAAAAAAAAGTCTCAGATATCACCGGGCAAGAATTGTTTTGGCGAAGAAAATCTCGCACAACATTTTCCTTTATCGAAATTAAAGTATACATCTGTTCGTGCGTTCTAAGAACAGAACAATCACTTTTTGCAGGAACCGTAAAATGGCATTTAAGAAATGCCACCTTACGAAAGAAGTGGAAGAGAAGGTTGTCAGAAATGATTAACGGTATAACCAGAAGTTTATATTTGTCGGAAGACATTGCATCAAAGTGTACGCCCATTCCATCCATCAGTACAGCATACGTTTAACAGTATGAAGGGTGGAATGCAAAAATGCAAAGCACTTCTCAACGGTATCCTCTTGCCCTTCAAGAACAAGCTAATCATGCCGCAGCTTCCTGTAAATAATAATAAAAAAAAAAAAAAGATTCTAAATCTCGGGTGAATAATAATACAATTCTGATGTTGAGTTTGGCGCCTGTGGAAAATAGCCTCTTAACTGGATCAGAATTAGGCCCGTTCTTCTATCGTTTCACAAAGGATTATCTGATGGATAAATCTAACGTGGATAGCATCCATGGTATCTCTTCTGACAACCTTTAATTCATCTCCAAGTTAATGCCGTACTTATTACTAACAACCTTTAAACTTTGGCGTCACTGGTTATCAAAACTTCCTTAAGAAATAAAAAAAAAATATTTCGGTTTCCATGTTACAATTCGCATTCATGTTTTTCATAATAGTCGAAACACATCGTATCTGGTGAAGCCTCCCCTTAACAGAATTGACACCTCAGACTCTGGAGGCAACCTTCGAATAACTGACTCTTGCAGTACTTGAAACCTTAAATGCTTTACGGCCACAAATATTTTATGATTTTCTTAGAAGCAAGAGGCGAGCGACTTGGTTCATGTTCGTTCGTTATACTATCGATTGCTTTTTTTTTTTTTTTTTTTAATCATCTTTTGCACAGGCCATCATTTTGGTTATTTGGCTATAACGTACGTCATTTTATCCCTCAATAATACTTGAGTTTAGAAATACGTTTGTATTTGCCGAAATAAAAACAAAAACGTGAAGCGAATCCCGATTTTTTATCGTGCCGTGGTTGGAATCCTACAGCCGAAACAATTAAAGGAAGTCGGCGCACACTTGTTGCAGGTTTTGCGGGGAGAAATTCATGCGTTTGTGTTTGCAGGTATATCACATCGTGAGAGGCCATATTTGGGTTTTTCGATGGATCCTTTGATTTTTCTGCTGAAATTCTAGTAATAAAGATGAATTGAAATGAATTATTACAGCGGTGGAGAGACGTAGAAGGCCTAATATAATCAAGTCCTATTTACTTGTAAACAGGAATGCTATTCGCGTGCAATAGAAAGTAAAAATAGCCCTCACTGAAGAGGCCACCAATTTTTGCGCCGCTTCCAATAAACACACTGGAGCAGCAACACTGAAACATGCATCGATCTATCTAAATAATTGGTTAAAGGAACTCGTTGACAAGCCAAAAATCAAGAGAGCCATGCTAGACACGAACTTATAACAACCTGTTACTACGGTTGTTCGAAAAAATGATAGGGTTTTGCTCCGATGAGTGGTTCGGTACCAGTTAGCAGTAGGTGTGCGCAAACGTGACACACGAGAGTTCGTGTTGGCAGTCAAAGTGAAAATTAAAAACGGCACACTTCAAAATGGGGGGAAAAAACAAACAAAACCGAGCATTCACATCACTCTCCAATCGATATTTCACTGTGGAACCCTCCTGTAAAAGTGCATTTTCCGCTGTGCTAGTTTTCACTTGGACACGACACCGGTCTGTTAGCAAAACCATGCCGACAGTGACCGCTGGCATGGTAACATTACCACACTGCGTGCAGCGTTGTTAATCCATTCCACGCCTGCTCAACAGTGACTTGTGGGTCTCGAGGAGTACAGCGAATTCCACCGATGTGAAATATTTCTTTAACTTACAAGAGCAATTAGAGCAGAAATGAACGACTCGCAGAGCAAATAAAATGCAGAATAACTTTGAAAGACCCCTCGACGGGATAAAAACGTATTGGATTAAAGTGTGCTTAAATTTATAATAATCTCTATAAAAATTATTATAATATTTAAATTTAGGTTAATAAAATAGTTGAAGCATGATGATTTAAAAATATACAGTAGGATATCTATACACCAATTCTTATAATATATACCATTTTAATATACTGAATTTTAACCAAACTTTACATAATGTTGTGGAATCTCATAACACATCGTAAGAATTGCACGCGTAGGCTATTCGAGTTGATTTAACCCATTAGATTTAAGACATCCTTCATCTCATGAGAGACGTTCGTCTCTATATTAGGAGGATTTTTCTCAACTTGAAACAAGAAAATTTACAATACGATCTGAAGAATATCACAGGACTAGCTCCTCGTTTTTATTCCCTATTAGGCAACTGCTCCACTGAGATGTCTTACTGAGAAACAGTCGCAAACATCTAAAAACGTTTTAACTGCATTTTGCAAGGAATTTTCTTAGAGGTTTCCGTACACACAATCTTCGGGTTTTCTTGGAATTCAACGCAAACGTCGATGCCTAGATTACTGATTTTACAACATGCCACGGTTTTTTTTTTTTTTCCCTCTAGAGGCTATTAGGAAAAAAAACCAACCTGTTTTCTATAAAAATATAAAAAAAACCACGAATAAATAAAAGTGACACCTAGCTTTTTTCCTCTTGAAAAGAGGAAGCTTACTGTCTTCAAAGTAAATATTAAAATTCAAGGAAAAATCATCGAAGAAATAACCTTGCTGCGATGTAAATATATCCTCCATTCCTCCAGGTGGAACAAGGAACCAGTCAGGATCACGTGGCTTAATAAGGCGGTAGTAGTTTTTTTTAAGCAAAGTCGGCCAACATGACGACGTAGTTTAGAAATTAAACTACATCGTCATGTTTTTCCCATTGAAACCATTTTGTTTCCCAATTGAATTTAGAATCGCTTTTCTATTGATGATGGCGTGTCGACTGATTGTGGATTGGAGCAATTTACAGAAACCTAAAACGCTTTACGTAAGCAAACACACGCAGTGTGTCGAGGTTGATCTCGAGATACGGCTGAGGTCGGGAATGCGACTCATTAGAGTAACCCTTTTAAAAAAACACTTCTGCAACTGCGAGGTTTCTTCCACAAAGTTGTTTTCGAAGGTCAAGGAAGGATTTTTCTCTGTTGACACAGCGGGACTGGCAACAAGGCGATACGTTAATAGAAAGAAAGGTGGTTGCGCGCCGCCAAGGATCTGGTTGACCCAATTCCGGCTCGAATGTGCCTCACGCAAATCGATAACAAACGAGATGGCCACGTCTCGAAAATTGTTCCGTGACATCTCTTGGCCAAACGACTACTCGAAAGTATCGCGTTCAGTATCAGCAGTATTGATTACGAGAGCTACAAAAAGAGCGTTTATGTCGTTTTCTTAGACGTGTGCGAAGAAGGTTTCCTGTTGAGTAAAACGAATCGGTTTGCGTTGTGTTGGCTAACAGTTTGGAATCGGTTTTCCTGTTGTTTAGTTCTCAAACAAACGTAAAGTGTTCGCTGCTGAAAATTGATGGAAATGGGTTTCATCTTTGCAATGAATAGATTACTGAACCATTACTACCGACGCCATTCTATCATTTGTCACGATATCTAGCGAACAAAGGCAGGTTTGGTGCATTCAGTGATACAATTTTATTTAAAAATATAGTGGACACTTATAATATTAAACAAAAAAAGGAGAAAAGAATAATAATTCTTAATAAAAGTTTAATTAAAATCTAATTTAAAATACACCACTTTTATTCAATTATAGTAAGTTTATATAAAAAAAAAACACGAAATCATGAGGAAAAAAGAGATCAATCGACCGGAGATGCGGTGATTGATTCATTCAATCCAATACCCTTGGAGGGTAATGGATGGCAATGCTGTAGCCAGTGAAGCTCTAACTGAGGCTCCGCTATTGCTGTTACCCTCCTGCCATGATCAGAGCTTTAATAGCCCAATAACACCTTATCCCTACACTGTCCTCTACAGATAACGGGGAAGATGAAAGCATTCTTGCTTCGCCCCTTTAAGCCAGTCCTTATAAGGATAAGGATATATCATCATGAAATCATGATTACCAGCTTTTTATGTAATGTCATTTTTCGGAGAATAACTTAAGCAGTTCATGATGTTAACTATTTATCTTGTTCTGCATTTGAATTTTGAATTTTTTTAGTCACTTTTATGTGAAAAATAATTCCCAGTGGGTGAATTTTTTAAATTCTACATACATTTGCTCTTTCTTCCCAGTCTTCAACTCATTTATGATTTATATGCATTATAGGTGGAACAGTCTTTCTTTTTTGTCTTTATAGAAAAAGGCAAAATATATTATCATGTCTAATTGCGTTTATAAAGTTTCAAATCTTCTGAATCGAAGACATTTTCCGACTCCGCTTTAATCATTCGCTTTCCTAGCGGCTAATGAGTTCTCAGAATCATCAACGTTCGGCTGGAAATTACGCGAAGCATCTCACGATTGGGTCTTAGGGGGAATTGAAACTGATTATTTCTATTTTGAGTTATTTGACACAGATGTCACCTTCCTGCCCTTTAAATTCGCCTAACAAGTAAGCCTGTCGATCCTATTTGCTGAATTCTGTCTCAAAGAATATGACTTAATTAGAATAATAATTCGAACGGCATTCTTATGCACCCGTGTACGGATTTAATCACCTTTTGGATCTAATCTCCAGCGTGGGTGATTTCTCATTAACCAACGTTGTAAAAGCCTGCCTCGGTTCTTTATACGCTCCGAGTATGCAACCCATCTTGATATCAAAATACAAATAAATGTATTATTATTTCGAAATACAACTTCGAGGTATAAAAGTAGAGTTCGCAAGCACGCTCACTATCCACTTACCGTGATCATTTGGGACCCAATACGTCGTGTAAAAAATGTGACGTTCGGCGAGCCATGGGGGTCAAGTTTTCCCCTCTTACAAAACTATTTATGCTGCATTATAATGACTCAATATGTACCCAGTGATCTAATACAACATAAGTAAAAAAAGTTTTGAATTTTTTTTGAAGGAAATGTGCATTTCGAAATAAACAATTATAAATTACACTTTGATTAAAAAAAAATTAAAAACTTTCAACGAACACATGTTTTCTTTGGCAACTTGTTCTCAAGTAAAAAATGCAATCTGATCTATTTTCCCCTTTACGTATCTTTAAACTTCATATTTTTGATTCGCTTCGCACAATACACTCAACACTCTATTCTACCAATCAGGACGGGCAAAAAGAAAACCTATAATACTGCAGCAAAATCGAATTCACTGAAAATGAATACCAGGGAATTGCTATTAAAATCTCAACTCTGATATTACTCGAACTATGTAGTGTAAAAATTAGCACATAAGCCGACAAACGGAGTACAGTTTATTATGCATAAGGGAATGATTGCTGCCAATCAAAAAATTGTATTTTATAGTCGTATTATTGCAATATTTGTACTAACAATTGAACTCACAACCGAGTTTGGAGCACGCGCTGTTTTGGCGTAATTGTTTTTCCTAATTCTGACATTTATGTGCTCCAATTGAAATGACAAGTTTTAGGAGTGATGCAGCACATCAGGTTTCATCCAAACAATGGATTTTTATCACTCTTTCGAGGAATTATCAATAATTCGAATAATTTGGCAAACAAATGCTGTAATTATAGCATGACATTATCATTTCAAATCGTTTTTCCAATAAAGATGGAAACCCTACTTTTTTGCATGTGATTAATTGGATCATCGATTGATGACTGAATTTTCATTTCGAATCGCTTTCAGAATAAAAATGATCCAAATTATAGAGAGAAATAATTATAAAATGTTTTGCCAATAAAAATAATGAAAATTACAATAAAAAATTCCATCTGTCTTGAATTTAGGATAATTTAGGACTAAATTGAGCTAATGTTTTAGGCTCTTAACTCGTTACACGCGAGGCATGTTGAAATTTTCCCGAGGAGAATTATAATTTACTGACCACATTGACCCCAAAATTTAAGGTCTCTGGCCGCCCCCCTTAATCCCAAATTTTATTCAATTCCATCCAAACACCGATAGCGTCATTGCAAAAAATAAATTGCGCAAACTCTGGCGTAACTTGCGTACGGACAGTACTTATTGCATTTTCGAAACGGACTGCATACACACCTTTTAACTTCTGACACACTAGTCGGATAATTACGGAAGTGTCGCAATTCGATCGAGTTCTTTGAAAACATGTCGAGGCTATCGCGCAGTCCACCCGCAAACAAGGGAAATATCGGTAATCGAAAATCCCATGGGTGAACAAACTGAACCGCTTTGCATTCGTAAACAAGTCCTCGCTTTACTCACCATCATGCTAGAAAGAAGCTGCACTGCTTTGTAAGTTTTCTTTTCGGCTACATTGCACTTCTTTTTGTCCTCTTTAACAAAACGATTGTAAACGATAATCTTCACCTAGCTTGATGGAATCTGATATTTAGGGCTACTGTTAGAGTTTTCGAGCCGATTAATTGGACCGTTGAAAGAAAATTCACGACAATTATGTCGTGATTTTGTCTTTTTGGCTGTGCCAACCAAAACGGGGCTCTCGGTTCGATCGGGGTAATGTTGTCGCCATACAAGCTGACTGTACCCTTTTAAAAACAGTTTCCCAACCTTTTTGCATTTATTTTATTTAAATTATGTACATATTAGCACGTTCGCAATCGAAGAACATTCTAGAGCAGTGGTCGGCAACCTTTCTAATATGAAGGGCGTAATGCTGGGGCCCCATGACGCTCGGGCGCAGCGTTGCCGACTCCTCCTGATTTAAATAATTAAACTTAAACTTACAATTGGCACGAATGGGTTTGGAAAGTGTTTCTATATTACTTTTTTTAGAAATAGCCACATTATTATTGCATAATAAACAAATACATTTGCCATTATGATTGATAAAGCAAGGCGCTCGCATCTGATCTGACAGATACATACTAATTGTCAATATGAATATTCTTTTTGTATTCATTTTATATTTTTTATGGTATTTTGTATTCATTTATGTGACAAAAATATGTTGTAAAAGCGAGGTAAATAAGATAATGTTAAAATTTGAAATCTCATTTTTTTTTAAAAACAACCAATCATAGAATTTCTAAGCGCGGAATGAGAGAAAAAGTGCCTGTGCCATGAGCCCTCCGTAATTTTCAAATTTTATATTGCGCTCTTCATTTAAAAAGTTTGCTGACCTCTGCACGATGCGCTTTACATTTGTGGAAAATACTAAGGAAAGAAGTCTGGAGCTTGCTCCACCTTTACTACGAGTTACTCATAAGGCACTACTTATGCTTGCATCCGCTGAAACTTTTATTTTCTATATATTCGGCACGAAACTCTTGTAGTTTCTATATTCGGCTACGAAATAATGTTGGATTCAATATTCACTTAATTTTTACCATCATGTATTATATTTGCAGTAATTTTTCTTTATGTTTTCTTGCATTTTAGCACATCCTAGTAATGAATGCATCTCTCAGATATACTGCGAGCTCCAAAGCAGTTGACAATAACTTCTCTGAGTGCGCACTAAAAATTCACTGCGTTGCCGACCTCTGTTCTAGACATATGGAAGTAAAGACGACGCATTTCGCGAGAATATGAATGGAATATTTCTGTAGGGTAATATTTTTTCTTTGAGAACGTCATTTTTATTGTTGACTTTTCAGCTGCGCGTGTGATATAGGGTCTGAGTAAAGGGTGCACTCACATTTGGTTATAGCTGTTTTATCTCATACTGAAAATGAGGCAGCAAAGAACCCTATAATATTTTTCGGTAATTCAATAATTAGACGCTGAGTTCTTGAGAAATTCTTATGCGACACCCAAAACACTTTTTGAAATAAACGTATCAAGTTATTTAATAGCAAACTCCATTTGAAAAGTTTCAGTTTGCAGGCATGAGGAAAATGTCGACAAATTCAAACTGACATCAGTTTATTTATCACGTGGGTAACGGTTTTATTTTTGGTTGTTATCTACGCTTCTTAACCTCAGAAGAAATCAAGGTACGTTGCTGAATTTAATGACTTTTGAAAGAGACCGAAATTGCCTAAATTTTGGAGTTATGTGCTGTCGAGATTGATGTCTTACTGCAGAATTAACAAGAAGAAAAAACAACAGTTCTCAAGTGACGTTGTGCACTACCCGGCAGTACACCACAGATGCGAGACCCCTTGACACTTCTGCGCATGTCAGAAGGCGAATCCATTTCGATAATAGGGTAATCAATCCGTTTTGTGGGATGAGTGTTTATTATTACAGGTCGGAAAATTAACTTCTCTTTTATGATCATTGTAGTTTTTAAAGTGGTAACTATTTTGCTTAACAACAGTTGGAAAATTTACTTATAAAGCATGCCATTTCGCGTGTTGGTAACGAATTCGTACATCGCCTCATTCCTTTCTTCCCTTCAATATGAATTGACTCTTCTTAGCACGTTGCCAGCCGAGGGTCTCGGATCTGTGGTCGGGCAGTAGCCACTTTGATATACCAACCCGCCTTAGAGGGATCTGTAGGATTTGGTGTGAAAAACCTTTTACCTCTTTTCTGTGTTTCGTCTCAAAGGAGGATGGGGGAGGGTACGCTACACTTCTTTTTGTTACTTCAGACACCAAGGCCCCCCCCGCGCTTTGTGTGTTTTCTTGATCTACCAAGATTAACAGAAAAAACCACTAAAATGATTACCGTTATTGTTGCTATTTACGATCACTAAGTTCATAAGGCGGGCGATATCGTGTCTGCAAATCGCCTGTTTCTCCAGCTGATTTGTCTATTCTGTAGGAGGATAAACTCTACCATCACCGTACGAGATCAGTAGACTCATTCCTAGTTGAAAAAACATGCCCATCGCATTCTGGATGGGAGGCTTGAAAGACTTCCGAGCTCCTTTCAAGTACTAACATTGAAAATGATCACCCCATCTACAAAACGTTGAAGACCTCTTGCAAAGATAATACTTTACCGTCATCAGTGGGTTTAGATACCCAGTAAGCTACAAATAATCGAAGCAGGAGGCCTCACACCGGACGATGGAAAAGTGCCTATTCTGTGTGGCGAACCACATTTTCCATCCGTAATGCATGTCAAGAAGTGACCTAATTTTCCACAGTAGACGAACAGATCGATGTGTAGTGGCGACTCCGAGTCAAACATACCCGGAGCAGACAATATGAGAATACGCAAACAGGAATTCCTCTTTAAAGTACGCCACACGTCTTCAGACTGTACACACCAAATGCAAATTATTTGCCGTGATGTGTGTGACTTGAATATGACTTACAAGGTTGTTTCAGCATGTTGCCATGGTGATTAAGGAAACGCAAAAAGACGAAGAAGTTCGACAGCTCCTTCACAAGCCAAAAGAAGTATGGGAACAGATTAAGACAAATCCACCAATTTTGTTTAAAAGTAAGCAGACAAACTATTCGAACTATGAGTTTAATGTCAACTTGGGTATTCACGAGGTGGAACTGTTTACTGGAATCCCTATTTTTCTTTAAGCAGCAAACACCAAGAAATTAAATTCTACCAAGAAACGCTCTGAGAAGTTCGATGACTTTTTTTCTTCCTTCTTATTTTCAGTCATTCTGATACGTTTCATGATAGCAGAAATTTTAAGCAGTTCGTTCTTTTGTAAGCAAGTAGTTCTTTAAAGAACTGCGCATCGATTGATGAACTACTCATGGGGGCGGGTATGGGAGTGAAATGTTTGGGTTAGATGAGTCTCGGTTGAAGATTTACAAACGCCGTTCAATATCTAACCGAGTTTAAGAAAAGGATATTCAGAAATTGATTTCTTCAATTTCTGTCATCGAAAAGCACTTCTTAAACTCTGTGGTATGAACATATATAGAAAACTGGAGGCGCCACCTGGCGAGTTAATTCAAATCTTTATTGATTTCATTCTCTCTCTCTCTGCTATAACAGATGAAATTACTGAATGGATACTTCAGTATATAAGTAAAGCTTTTCTTATGGGTTCACAGTATACTGTGAACCCATAAGAAATGAGCCTCATTTCTTATGGGTTCAATGAGCAGTAGCCAAAAACATCATTCCGGCCAACAGACTGCACTGTTCGCCGGAAGAACGCCAACGGTGCAGTCTGGCCGGTGGTGGCGATATGTTCATATACAGATTGTTCTTCTCATTCTTCTGGACACCACCGAGTCCTCTCATTCCCACTGAACATGCCTTAATTCTTACCTGGGGAATGTTTCGGACCAGGTATTATCCAACACAGTAACTCGATGATCTGGACTCTTCCAGCAAGACAATGCTTCGTGTCACCAGGGTTGAATTGTACAAGCATGGTTCGAAACAAACATCTGTGGGTTCATGTGGAACGCAACATCGCCCAATACAGATTCCTGAGTCCTCTCAGAAATCTGTATCGGTGCCTCGCTCGGTCGCTAACCTCTGGGCCGTTATTCTGGCTACTTGGTCCAGAGACCAAGACTGAGGACATTTTCTGCGTAGTCAGGTGTTGGTCAAGTGTAGTCAATGCTAAGATAGATGCGTGCGGTTATCTAGGCCAAGGGAGACACGCTAACTAGGTTGGTGGCCACAATGTTTTGTCTCAAGATGTATATTGACGTGAAAGACGGATTTCGCAAACTGTAACGATTGATCTAACAGAAGCTGTTGGAGTAAGGAGTTACTGCAACGAAAAGGAAGAAACTATGAAAGATGTAAGACTTTATAAAACGTATTAAACTGAAGTATTACCAAAAAGAACCTCCATAGCTCAGTCGGTATAGACAAAGCCCTTCGGTCGGAAAGGCCTGGGTTCGATTCCTGTTCATGACGCGAGGAACCTTTATTTGGTCATTTTTCGACTAAAGGTGAGTTAGTTGGTTTCATACGGATGTAGGTTTTTTTTTTCTTTCTCCCAGAAACTCGGGTTTTTCGTCCCACAGAACAGGCAAACCGGCCCCGTGCGCACACACGGATTACAGCCAGAAATACTTCCCTTAGAGGATGCAGCAAGGAGTAGCGACCTTTTCTGCATTAATTAGCTGTAGGATCCCTCGGTAAAGGGGGGGGGAACTCGTCTTGTCCTAAGATGGAGGGATGAGAGGGTATGACGATGATGATTACTAAAAAGCTAGGGAGGTGTGGAGATTTTGGTGGATTTTCTTCGTCATTGACAGATCCTATACCAGATTAATTTCGGTGGCCAATTATTGCGAACGGCTGAAGTGCAGTCAGAGATTTTTCATAATTTCAGAATAACAGACTTAACGAGGCCTCACACTTTGCACACAAACACTCTAAAAACACAACGCGTATAAAATACATTCTCATCTTCCGGTTTGTCTCTCTTCAGCTGCAGGTTTGTAAAATATGACTTTTTTTTTTTTTTTTTTTTAAAACTGAAGTCAAGTGTTTGCGTGGAAAGTTTGCTGACATTTTGATATTTAATGCGGAAGACGCTACTTTACAAATGTTAAAACAGTTCTTAAAACAAATGTTTTCAACTCAAAAATTCTTACAGGGATATTCGTTCTTTTCTGCGCGCCTACAGTAACGTCCGCATATAACATAAATAGCTCGTGAGCTGCTTCGTAATTCCTGATTCATCATTCTGTCACCTCGAAATCCTCACAGCTCGTAAACTGAAGTCGCTCCTAATTCTTTGTTGCTTGTTCGAAGTGACATCTGAGTGCGCCTCACTATTTTTCATACGCACTTTCAGAATAAATTACTGCTGCATACAAAAATATTTATATGGCAAAGAGTAAACAACACCTTTGTTTACCTTTTTTTTCAGTGTTTAATAAACAATCGACATCTCAGCTATGCTGATTGAACAACGCTGTTCTTTAGGGCATTTAAAAATAATAATAAAAACTAGGGATGTATTTAATTACCGAAATTGCCAAATAAGTGAAAGAATTGCAAATAAAATTTGCAATTTTATTTGTATGTTAAAATGACGAATACTGTATTTTCTGGTATTTCCTTTTTAGACACAAAAAGGAAAAAAATGGAGGATTCATACGAGGAGAGATATAAAATTTGGCATCTAAGAAATTAGGAAGAAAAGAACGAAAGTGTGGCATCAGAACATCTTCGCGGTGATAGACAACGTGCTATTCTTGATGGGAGCTGCTCACATTCTTAAAAAGAGAAAAGATACTAACAAAATTCTCGGCCAAATTTCAGTGCAGTGACATCATTTGCTACACACACACACGAAAAAAAATGTAAATATGTGATACGTAATTTCATCTGGTGCCTGCTGGTCGTATCTTTCGTATTCGCAATTCCCAAACCTCAGAGCACACTCCACAAGGGAGACACCACAAGATTTTAGAGTAACAGCTTAAACTACTTTCCGAAAACAACAGTTCTAAATACAAAACTAATCAGTAATGTCTGATTTAATACAAACAATCTTTTCTTTTTTTTTTTTATCCAGAACCAAACACTTCATTGGAGAAAGTTTATAATCCCTCATGCTCATTGGGAACACTGTCGAATCTCTTAATGTTCTTATCAGCCAAACGTGACTGATAAGAACATTAAGAGTGACTTCTATTCGGTTAATCTTAACACCTTTATTGCTAAACCACTTACTTAGTTTCAACGCACTGTGGCTGATCCGTGTTTCTAAACTCTCAAGGATCATCTCAATATATATATATATATATATATATATATATATATATATTTTTTTTTTTTTTTAAAGCGCCATTGGCTCCATCCTCTGAACATCCAAGAGCGCAGAATAATGAAATTTAATGTTGGAACGATTTCATTCGTCTATAAACACGATATATTTCTGCTTTTAAATGATTCGAATCAAATGAATAAAAATTAAACATTTTTTTGTTAGCATTAAGCACCCCGTTGGGCTCGATTTACGAACCCTGTACCATTTGTATCCAACAAGGGTTCTTACTTATTCAGCATATTTCTTACTTGAGATTTGACCCAGTAATGGCATCGATTTATGCGCATAATCAGCCTACACGCTCCACATAAAATGTTTCTTATTCTGAAGATAACAAAATAAAAGATCAGTTTAAACTGAACTGGAGCATGATCTAGCTGCATAAATATTCCCACCCATGACAGAGTGGCATCACTACAACTCTCATATATTTTATTTATTTTTCATTTGTTATTGCTCAGACAGGAAATTTGTCACATAGAACCATCTCTACTTGATTCTTTGGGATGCAATTATATAAATACATGCGATTTATTAGGGGCACTTACCGAACGGCTAGTAGTCCAACATGCTTGAAATCATAAGGAGGCATGGACTCTGCAAGATGCTAAAACCATTCCTCGCTAATCCAGGCACATCATGCGGACTCAACTACATCCCACAATTGGCTTGGATTGTGGCAGATTCCTCTCGTGAACAGCTCCTTCCACACGACTTGGATTGAGAGGTCCTGTGCCTCAACAGGCCAAAGAAGTATAGTACATCATCCCCATGATCTTAGAACCATTCACGATTACTGTGATATGGCGTAACGTCCAGCAGTTGGATGAACTCGAAGCGAGAGATATTCCTACTTGGCACAGCCTCTGCTTGGTGTGCCATTCAATGTCTCCACTACTATTTTAGGAGATCTGATGTGTGTCATGAAATCTTTCCCCAAGTGTCATCAACACATCGCTACTAGCATTTTCGGCTGGATGACAACAGTGGGGCCTCTAAGCCATGTTATTGTCATTGTATTCTGTTACTTGATGGTAGGGTTGAACAACTAGAACTAGGATTCATTAAACCAAGCTGTACTGTGGCCATAGTTGCTTGTTTTCAGTTGACAGCAGTAAAACTGCTTCCAATATGCATCATTACAGACCACTCTATGGTACTAAGCTGTCATTTGGACATTTCGAACCGTCTGTTAAGCTGATTTTTCATATTAACCTCCTGTCAGATTAACAAGTTGTTTCTGGCCATACTTCGGCTCGATGTAGAGGTTGTCGAGCCATTCTTGGTACATTCCGAACAAGCATCACCCCACCAGGGCACTAGTTCCCTTGACACGTGCATATCTGGTGATGGACATCATTCTGCACCCAAAGTAAATTATTACCGAGTACTTCTCATGTGAACAAGTTGAAGTCCACAGAATCTTCTGCATCTGAGAGCCAATTCATGGCGGTTAACTTATAAAAAGGCTATTGGTGTATGAATCGATTTTGGTTCCAGTTGATGTTTTGGTTGTTCATTTGCAGTAAACTTTTGACAAAATATAACCTTTGGCTACAAGGTGATATAAAGAACTGTGGCCTTCCCCCCCCCCCCCCATTTCTCTTTAATACTATCAGGCTCACTTGTACTTTAATACATCTACGCCTATGATAAACATTCCTTTACTTTTTCACCACGCTCGCTTTTTTTTAAGAGCATGTTATTCTGGTCACCTGCTCGACTCCAGGCGTCGGTGGGTGTTTTACCAGCTGAATAGGTCAAGGTTCTGAACAGTGTATTCTGGTTTATAATAATAATCCATTTCAGGTTACGCAGTTTATTGAGACTCTGTTACTTGCTTAGACTCCATGAATGTCGAAACTTGTTGTGTGATGAGTTTTTCCATTAAGTACACATGATACATCCCCAGGAAGAGTGTGTGTGTGTGCGCGCGCGCGTGGTGCATTATGAGAAACCTAGGGAAACATGATGTGAAGTTGGGCAGGACAGGCATACACTATATCATAGTTTTGAAGTTATTCAGATGCACACTATTTCCGTCCATTTCGACAAAATAACGTAAACAATATAACTGTGCCAAGTATAAGCTGCAAATCAGTGACACGAAATCTTACATTACCGATTCTAACATTTCTGACGGTTTCATTGTGAAATTAACCCCCCCCCCCTTCTCCAAGCAATAAATAACAGGATCATATAGATGAATACCACAGTACTCTGTAAACAAAGAAGACCTCTTCAAGTATTTCCCAATTGATAACTGTAGAATAGTTTCCTTAATGCACTTTTTTTTTTTAGGACAGCGTTGATCAGCAAAAACCTTCGCATGTTTCTCTGTCTGTACCGGAATGAGGCCCCCGGATAATAACATACTTTCGTGCGTCACAAAGATAATGAACCAAACAAGCAACGTTAAAAACTTAATGGAAGTCTAAACTGAGATGGAAGGGGGAAATAAGGGAGTTTCTATGAGAGAACATCTTTTCAACTATGCACGAGAAAAGCTAACTCATCTTTACATGAAGAAGCCTTGAAAAAGATTCTCGGACAGGATTCAAATAGATCTTTGCAATTGAGGGCCAAATGCCGCGCTACTCCCCAGCAAATTAGAAACAGCATTTAAAATTATTAAACGGCAATGTTTAAAATATATGAATTAATTTGTATTGCAGTTCGATGATCAGGGAATTTATGCTTATTCCTTTTTTTTCCCCATCGATTTCGTATTCCCTTCCACACACCATCGGGAGCCGCTTTAAAATTTAAATTTCTTCAGAGTTTTACTATCTGTTTTATTTTATTTTATTTTTTAAATTTGAACACGATCTCCAGTTTCGAATATTACACGTTACGGTCGCTTCGCTTTTAGTGTTTCAGACAAATGAATAGGAATGAAAGAAGAAATGACGGGTACATTTTTTTTTTTTTTTTTTGCAATGTTGGTTAAATTATGTTTATAATTTTGGCATTTCTACACATAAAATTTAAATATATATAAACATATCAGACGGGGCAGATAATTTACACCTTTCTCCAATGCGGTTGTACTTCTCCGAATATTACGATTCCAACTTCCTCGAAAAGCGCAGAAAGAAATAATTATAAGTCACGATACTCACGATAGAGAATGATCTTCTTGGTTCCAAGGGAAGTTTTGGCTTTTGTCCATTTCGCTTAACCCTTCGAGTTCCGTTAGTTTTCTTCACCGGTGACCACAACATTATTTATTTATTGCACGCTTTGCAAAGCTCAGTTAGTGGTTAGAATATTTAAGAATAATTCCAAGAATATGTTCATAACATAAAAATAACATCTCGAACAATACTTATTTCCTATTATTTAAATTTTTTTGGAGGGGGGGACATCGTGCGAAAATTTAAGGTGACAATGGCTGTGTTTAGTCCTTATATTTAAACAAATTATTCGATCCCCACCAGTTGAATCTTTCGACGCATCAGTAAAACCAGATATTGAAAGGATAGAAAAGAAACGTGGGGAAGAGTAGGAATAATTTGTGGGGGAAATATCCCGATTGTTCACGCATGTTTGTTTTAGTCTTACTCAAAGGTCAATTTCAAGATGTAAAATGGCATATTTAACGTCTAACCACATGCTTATGAACGAGAAAGTGCTTTTCCAGGTAACGTTATCGAAACAATTATTATTATTATCTGAGACCTCCAGGGAATCGAGGACTCATCGAGGGGGGTCTATACATCACCCAAACCGGCTGTCATACTTTCCCTTAAATTCATTCACATTAGATGCACTCGTTACACCTAAAGGCAAACTATTCCACTCACTCACTGCTCTCCGAGAAAAAAAACCTCGTTCTCACCCCTTTCTTGACTGAGAACAAGAAAGGGGAAAGAAAAATTTCATCAGTTGACATCCTGTAACACCCATTCAAAAGTTTATATATACCGCTATCATATCACCCCTCTTTCTCCTGTTAACCAGAGTCTGCAATCCACATACTCGCAATCTAAATCCCATAATCTGAATATAATCTTTGTAACTCTTCTTTGCACCCTTTCCACAGCTTCTTTATCCCCTTGGAGACCAAATCTGCGCACAGTAATCCAGGTGCGGTCTTATCAAAGCCTTATAAAGAGGCAAAATGACTTCCTTATCCTTACATGTCAAGGTTCGCTTCAACATCGCAATTATCCTCTCAGTTGTATTTGCAACTTTTGATATGTGATGTGACCTTTGAACTTTAAATTCCTATCCACCAATACACCAAGATCCCTTGCCTCTTCACTTTCTTGTAGCATAACCCCGCTAATATATGCCACTGGAATTCTAATCACGCCAAAGTGCATAACTTTACACTTACTAACATTAAACTGATAGCCATTTTCGTTTGCCCACATTTCCAGTCTATTCATTTTGTAATTGCTGAATATCAGCATGCCTGATTGTCCTGCCTACCTTCGCATCATCGGCACCAGAAAAAAAAAAAAAATCACGGTTACTAGTGTAATTTAATTATTATAACAACTTAGGGTTGACCGATGACACGCCTCTATTGCGCAGTCTCGAAGAAGTTCGCCTCCTTTTGTCCTTCGATTAGAAAGACTTGGGTTCCAGTCCTATCTAGGACGGGAGTAACCCGTATGCGGACTCTTCCGGTAAAGGTGAGTGAACCGATCACGCATTCCAGTGGCAGTTTTTTCATTCTGCAAAATTGGCTGGGGACAACTGGATACTGGCCTCATCGCCTTAGCTGCAGTTAACTCGAATACTCATCGCAAGTGTCTTCTAAGAAAATTAATAAAATGCAGCTTTATAAAGAAGATATGGGATATCTTTCGTATATTTAGTGGGGGGGGGGTCTAGATTCATTTCTAAAACAGCCCTTATGTTGCTCAGTTGAATAACACGCGTACTTTCTAATACATTTTTAAAAGGTCACTTTCGACGCTTTAATGAGAAGCAGTTGAACTGAAATTAAAACTGAACTGTCTTATACACAGCGAGGATTTTTTTTTTTTTAAACTAAAGTTTTGGAAATGCTGCTCATGTTTTTGGCTGCTTTTTAAAAATGTATTCGAAAGTTCTCAGCCAATTACAATTACCGCTTCCTGCTGAATTTTCATCCACTCATTTCTGGCACGATGGCAACTAAAGCTGTAAACGCCCCGCAAAACATGGAAAGTCTTGCGTTGTCTGTAAATCTCGCGTTTTCTAAAGGTCAAGCTGTCTGTTTTGCGGCGTGGTGAAAACGAAAAGACCGTCAAAGAATAAACTGCACCATCTCCACTGGAAGCTTACACGAGCAAGGCGAAAACAACGACAGGATTCGAATAATGAAAGTTGCCTGCCCGGAAAAGGCAAATTGCTGCGGACATAAAACAGCCAAAACTGCGGAAGGAAACACCAAAAATGACAGCAATTGCGACGGGAAAACACGGTAGAATACAACCGAGTATTTTAATGTAACATTTCATATAATTTTTAAATTTATTCAGTTTTATAATACTTTGAGTACGCCTGGATTGTAATAATTCTTTCAAGATTCCTTTTTAAGCATTCAAAATATTTAGTAAGCACATGCTCAGTTTGAATACCGAATAGATTTTAAAAATGAATGTACAAACTTCTGTTTCAAAACTTTTTTTTTTTTTTTTTTTTAATTTTAGCGTGTATGCAATTAGTGCACGCTAGAGAATGTCAACGAAAAAAATAGGACGAAATAGTGGAATGAAAGATTGGTTTGGTTGACAAGCAGCTAAGGGCATGAGACCAGTAGATCGTGTCTGTTAATTGCGTGCGTGGTGTTTGGAAGGTTTGTGGGAAGGAAAATTCTTTCACACCTCCATATGATAACTGCTAACTCATTAACCTGAAAAGCCCTCAAGACGGGATTCGGACCAAGATCTTTCTACAATTCGGACCAATTCTATCCTACAGAAAGAAGGATAGAATCTTCAAGTCCTGTCCTGCGAAGTGCCTTCTCCATCCAGGAGGTCAACTATTATGGATCTCTACTTGTGATCCATGATGCAGTGCAGAAAAATAAGATTGTGATGTCTTCCACCTCGCAGTTTGGTATCCTGTGTTTGTAGATATGCTCAAAGGGACGGTTTGCTTGTTTTGTAGGACGAAAAACTCTCCACCCCATTGTGAAACCACATAACTCACCATTTCATTGAAAACATCTGATGACGATCCCTCTCTTCATACACGGGATTTGAACCTGCATCTTTCCAATATACCAACTGGGCTCAGGAGGCTCTAATCTGTAAGGGCGGCCTTCAGAATGAAATAAGTAAAAGTACAGATTAAGGAGAATAGGAATATGTGCTAATTAAACAGTGCACTGATTGTAGCAGTGATGTAAAAACAGCTTTTTGTCATGAAAATCTCATTGCAAATATTAATAAGAACTGTTTTTGTAAAATCGACACTTTTCAACGGTTGGTAGGTCTGATTTTCCGAAGGGAAGTCGTAATTTTGTATTGGACACTGATATGCTATCCAGTTATTCGATGTCTGACCTTCTGTTGATGTTGGGCCACAGCGGAGACGAAGATTAGAAAGCGATTTGCTTTGCTAATGCCGCAATGTGTCGATGGCGCACACGGGTCTTCGGAAAGGCACTTTACCATCACTGAGGTTAATGATTGTTTCAGCGAATGTTGTTTGGATTATAATTACGATGCCATTGGAAATTATAAAATAGGGGCATTTTTTTTATTTTTCGCGAATGAACCAAAGATTAAAAAAAAAAAGACTACATTCCATTGCAGAGCCATGTTTCTTGGATCCGAGCCATTCCACCAAGGATCGTCACTTAGCAACGTAACTTGATGCAGGCCAATGCAATAAAAAAAAAAAAATTCTCCCTTCTATTTCATGTGAAGATGAGGAAACATTTCGTGGAAAGAGATGTTTGCGTTACAATTTTTTCTTTTTATTGTCTAAATCCCAGCATCTGAGGTTTTAAATCGCTAATTATTCTCCCATTAGGTTCGTCTTCATTCGCTTACTCGTAAGAACGTGTGTGGGTTTCTTATATTTCATGACGATCCCCTTATTGTTATTACTTATCAGCTGTCCATTGATGAGGTCATTCATCGTAAATCGAAACCATAAACAAAACGAAAGTGAATTTCTATTGTAATACAATTTCTATTGTAATTCCTCACTGAATAAATTTGGGGTTTTTATGAAATTATCAGCGACTATTCATTTGCATGTTTACCAAGAAACTATTTCTGAATGGCAAGCTCTTTGATTTTTCATATTCACAAGCGCGTGCATTAGAGAGAGAGAGAGAGAGAAAATCGGAGTCTTGCCACACAAGGTATTGGCTAGCAATCTCCTCAGCTTCCGGAGGTACCATTCTCTACCTGCCAAACAAAGCAGTAGAAGTTGTCCCTCCGAGTCTGTTACGGCATTGTGACGTCACAGTGAACGAGAGGCCTGCTTTGAAAAGCAGGCGTCGCTTCGTGTAGTCATGGAGAACATAACGATGCAGGAGCAGCTCGCGTTTGATGGTCACAAGTCTCGCATTGCGCGTTATAACGATGGATAGCCGAGTTGTTTATCTTCGGCGGCCACTGTGCTCGAAATCACTGTGGAGACCGCATGTAGGGCGAGTAATTTCTTAAAGATATAACCGTTGGGGTAAGTGTTACGTTTCATAATGTCCGCACTCTCGTTCTTAACAATTTGAATGACCGCTAGCAGAATGTTTGTTTTTGTTGCCAGTAACGGCTTGTTTGTTGCTGAATAATCTTTTACATCTAAGCCGGCAGTTTCATCGCTTTTCGCTGCTCAGGTTGCATCTTTGTCCGTTCTTCCATTCTTAACGTTTTCAGGAGAAAGGTTGAGAGGAATCGGGCGTAATAATAATCAATGTTATTTCTATTATAGACGACGCTACCTAAGACATATTGATACAAGTGAGAAATTAAATTAACAGATGCAGCACATCGTGGATAACACTTTTTGATTTAATTTTCGTTCAATTGATTTTTATCGCTGTGTTTATTATTTGTGTGTTGTTATGAATAACCAGCTGATTTATAAACAACGAAAAACGTAAGGTCAGCGTGATAGTTTACGAATAGACGAACTCCGTGGATTAGAACAAGGTATTCAAAAATAAACTGTTTATTGCTCTCAAGATTCAATACTGAAACAAGTCGGTCCTATCTAACAATGTTGCAGAATTCCACGTGTTTCAAGGCCTAAAATTTCTGAATTTGTATTCTTGTAAGTAAACAAATGATTACGCAAATTGTTTTGATCTGAAAAATTGAATTTTAAATACTTAATTTTCATTTTTTTTTTAAATTTTAAGAGTCCAATTATGATTGAACACGAATATTATGTTGCAAGAGGGTAATTGAATTACTAAAGCTGAACCAAAGCAGTTTCGGCAAATCGACTGCACTCCTCTTAGTTCCAGTATCATGCTAAATGAATATTATGTAAATATTCCGAGAAAAGGAGTGGGTTTCATCGTCTCCACATGCACCCACCCCTCCATACGTCCAAAGCAACAACTTTTAATGAACTGAAGTGAAGAAAATATTTTTCAAACATAAATAAAACTTTAACGGGGTTAGTGTTTTACTCAATATTTGTATTTTCAACCTGAATTCGATGTTGTTGTTTTTACAGACTGGAATGAGGCCATTTTATTTCTGTATAATTGCCATTACAGCAGAGTGGTGTAGTGTAGGTTGTTATTAATGACAAAAAAGGAAACATTTTTAATTAGTGAAAATACATGTTTGTAACGTTATGACAGTTAGATGCAAGAGGCAATGTGTTTAAATTGCCTTCATCTGTGTAATGCAGTTTGCTTGCGTCAGTCACGCTAATTATGCCCTATTCTGGGGAACATCAAAGCTGTTTACCTGTTGACTAAATGCTCCTCTCTCTCACACACAACTTCCATTATTCAGTCCTTAAATTGAACCCGAAACAAAACATGGAAGAAAAACAAACGTGTACTGAAAATGACAGATATTTATATCAAGTTTATTTAACAGTTCTTTTGTTAATGAAAATCTTAGTATTTTCGACTAGTTAAGCATTTGAAAACCGAGAATAAAATCTGAATTATGCTGATTCCATTTTGCTGTCCAAGGGATGATATGCTGCTTTTCTTGCCAACAGACTGCAGGTGCTCCCAAATCCCACTGTGGCACATATGAGCGCTTGTAAATATGTTTTAAGGTAGAGTCCCATTTCGCGGGTCACCTCTGCCATGCTTATTGGATCTGGCTTGAATTAGTTCGGTTTCTAGAGCAGGGTTTCCGGACCATATAATCATTAGCCCACCCACGATACCAAAATGTTCCGATGTGCGTAAAATTCAGATAGTTTGAGGTCGTTATAGCAAACTTGATGAGGTTAGCGTTATATGTGCATTCCTAATTGATGCCCTTATCTCAAAGGCCGTTTTTTATTCAACGCCTTTCCCCCTTCTTAATAAAGCCCTTCGTATCTAAATGGTTATCATATAGCAGTTCTACAATATCCTACAAATAAACGGGCTTTAATGAAGTGTAAATTTCACGTTTATTTGCGTTTTAACAACTGTAAACAGTTAAATTGTACAAACATTATAACAGTCAAATGTTTTTTTTATAACTTTTACAGTTGCTTTTAACCAACCTGTTAACACATCAAGATAAAATCACTCGAAAAGACAGAAGTATTCAAAAAATTATTTCCGATACAAGACTACAAACACACAGTGAAAAAAAAAAAAATTGTAAATGAAAAGAATTTATCCAACAAAGGCATTTTGTGATTAAATGCGAGTTGTATTTGAATGTTTACCCAAGTGGGTTGTTTCGGCTGACGCTTTTACACATTTGGACAACTCTGTAAATAGTACGAATCTGTTTGCTTTAAATATAATGGGTTAACTTCATTATGCATTAAAATTATCAGAAATGGCAAACTTCACAGTTTCCGAAATTTAAAATATATTCCAAGGGAAAAAATTAAACAAAGTTATTTAAAACTAGTTGGGTATTTCTCGATTTATTTAGATCACTAATAATTAATTACATCACTCTTTGTTATATAAATAAACGTTGACCAACAAACCCTTTCCCTCTGCAGTTGAATAGCCGACAGTCTCTCTCCACTGAAGAATTTACTTGCCTTTTGCGCAAACATATTTCAGCTTCGATTTTGATAAATATATTTTTAGTAAAAAACTATCAATAATAGTTTGGAAAATTAATCGCGCATGTTTTGCAAATAGCAGCAAAAAGCTGCGCTCGTTTAGATCCGAGAATCAGAGCTACTGCTGTGGAAACTTGTCTTCATTTCTCCCGCTGTTCCCACGGGAGTGCTGCCCTCAATTCAAGATAAATGGGGAAGCATCCACCATTAGAACATTCAACGTGGCAGCACCGTAAACGGAATCCAAAGACTATACGAATCAGACAAATTATTTGTTCCGGTCCGGTCCAGAACTGTACAACGAATCGAATTCTGCCACCGTGCCGATTGCGCAAAGGATCCTGTTGGAACTTGTAGCAGACCAATGGAACTTGTGCATAAATTATGTAACGCTATAATTCTGGATTTTCAGACTTGACCCCAAACTATTATGCAGTGCGATTGTAAATCCACCTTCACTCTCTTAACCACACGCTGCCTGAAAAGCGT
This sequence comes from Typopeltis vanoorti, assembly GCF_054136105.1. Lineage (NCBI taxonomy): Eukaryota > Metazoa > Arthropoda > Arachnida > Uropygi > Thelyphonidae > Typopeltis > Typopeltis vanoorti. The sequence continues at coordinate 110,996,450 of NC_143563.1, forward strand.
AAAATAAGATACATATTAAATAAAATACATTTTGCTCATTCTGCTGTAGCTCACCTCCTGTGACGACGCCCTTTAGCTGAAAAGACATGAGTTTGAATGTAATCTAGGACAGGAGTAACACTTTAAGGACTTTTCATCTGAAGGTGAGTCAAACAGTTTTCTGCGGAAGTGGCAGGGATTTTTGTTCCTACAAAAAAGGGACAGCTCAAGACTATCCAGACAGCCTCGATACAATACCGTCATGACACATAACTATGTTACTTTTACAACAGAATTATGAGTAATTATTATTAAAATCGTCCTCAATCTTTTCAGGGAATTAGGTCCAGTTGCTCATTCCACGCTTTCTTTGGAAATCCCTGACTTCTGGGTTCTCCAACTGGGTGGTGGTGGTTGTATCGAAGTATCTATCTGGGTAGTCTTGAGCTGCCCTTTTTTCAATACAGTTTTCAATTTTTTCGTACGTTTTGTCCAATACTGAGTCTATTTATAGTTTTCTGCGTATTTGTGCTCCCCCCCCTCCCTGAGAGTACAGCCTACTGTCCGTCGTAGAATTTCATTTCTTCAGTTTTCTATTGTTTTTTCTTCTATAGTTTTTGGGTTCCATATTTCTTTCTGAAATGTTATTCTTGTATGCTCGTGAATTTGGTTAGATTTGATAATACTACTGATCAAAACACCTCTTTTATCTTTAGAGCGTTCGAAAATTTGATATCAATTATTTTCAATCAGTATTTTACCTCCTCATTGGAGATGGTTCATCAAAGCTTTTGTTTCGTCTGTTGATATTTGATTCCAAATACTGAGTAGTTAGGTTTAAGGAATATATTATTCAAATGACCAATTCGAATGGAACTCCTATTTTAAGGTTCACTGGTTTGGCCCAGTTGATACACATTTTTATCCATCTTTTAGTATGCTTAATTGGAAAGTAGAATAGCATTTATTTTCTCATTAATTTATATTTTCATTTCGAACTGTGACATTAAATTCATAACAAGTTTCTTTTAACTAGAATAACAATTCACTGCGAACAGTCAGTGAAGTGCTTTTATGACATAGATAAGAAAATAAGCCGAAATCAGACAGCTTTCTCGGTTTGTATGTCCCAGAATTTTTCTGAATAACAGTTTATCTAAAAGCATGCAGCTGAAGCTTCACAGATTGGTGTGTGATACGTTTCACGATGGTACGCTTCACATTAAAGCTTATTTTTACAATTATAAATCGAAAGACATTCTTCTACCGAATAAACTAAAATCTGTGAATTAATTTTACTGCCATTCTTTTATTTCCTCGTTGAGCGTGTTAGCGGTTACTCTTTCTTCTTTTTAACGTTCAAATAGAGCCTTCATTATATTTAAAAGATCTTCCGGTGTGAAATGTTTAACAAAAAGCGTTAGGATGGAAATAAAGATTGCTTCACTAATTGACTTTGTTTTAATAACTTCTAAACACTTAATGTTGCTCAGAAGATGCAAATCGAATTTGTTCTTAATCTTAAATTGAAATGTATTTAATAAATGAAATAGTTAAAACAATGTCACTGTTGTAAGACTGAAATTATTTTCCCCATTAAAAAATCCATTTAACTGTGTATCGCAGGTACATGTAAAAATCGCATGCGATCCTGCACCCGAAGTTTCTCTTTTATGACATTTCCATCTACACTCATATGGTTGGGGGTTGAAAGTGACATAATCCGGCCCTATGCTCTCGAGACCATCGCCCTCCAATAAGCGGGTAGGTGGTCTTACACTGGCCGGTGAAATCCCGCTTAAAGTAATTCAACGAAACATTAAGGTTCATGGCGGGATTCGCATGTTGGTTGGCATGCAGACTCAATCCACAAACTGATTTGATCATCAAACCAGCAATTGAATATCGCTTGGAGTCCAGATGACTTCAATTATTCATCCAGTATTACACACGCCACAGATACTTGTTTCGAAAGGGTACAAAACTAAGTCGCAGCCGCTTATAGAGCCATTTTCATAAGAAAATTAGTTTTCTTATGAAGATACAGCCATGGCCTTAGATACAACTGGCCATGGTTTTCTTATGAAGTTTTCTTACGAAGATACAGCCATGGCCTTAGATACAACTGGCCATGGTAGTAGAAAACAAAGCAAATTAAAAGAAAGGAAAATTATACATAGAAAAGAAGAACATAACTTATTCTCATCTGTCACTATTTTCTTAACTGAAAATCATTTATGAAAGTTCCTTTTATGGTCGAACCAAAGCCTTCTAACCAAAGTACACACATTGTTCATTAGAGATGCTAGTAAATAACAATTTCAGGTAATAACGCATGGGGGGGGGGGGGGGTGTTTCAAGATTTGTCTTCAGCAAACAAAAGAGAAATACTCAGTGAAGGATTTCATCAGACGTTAATTCAATCACGTATTGAAAGAGGTTTGCAGGTAGAGTAAATGATAGCGAATAGAGTAAGGATGTAACGGTCTCAACCCAGTTGGAGCAGCTGTTTTCTCCAAAGTAAGCGCTTGCCATTTAACTTGCTGGTACAGCGTCGAGCCCCATTTGAAATATGTAAGCTCGCTGGTCTCTTCATTAGATTGCGGGCATCGGTGCAAATCATTCTCGCTTCCGGCTAAATATTCAAATTTGTCTGACGCCGTTCTGTTGCGCAGTCAAGAGGGAAGTGTGAAGTTAGCCAGGAATAATACTTACTGCGGTCGGTCGGTCGCTAGAAGTGGAGACAAGTTAATGTCTCACTCCAATCGAAGGGACGTCGATGAGCGTCTGTTGAATGCCGCCACATAAATGGACAACTGCAGCAGTCAATTACTGCAAAGTCTCAATTAACCTTTCAGGAAAACGATAAACGTGGTCGTAAATTATTTCTCAAAAGAAACAAAAGGGCACAAGAACGGAAGCGACAGAAATTTTTTAATACTAATGAATGCGATCTGTTTATTTTTTTTTCTAGAAAATGTGAACTTATCAACTAGAGATTCGAAAAAATGAGAAAAAATTAATGGGCAATGAACTAAAGCAGACAGACTGCGTGGACTCAATGAATTCTTCAGGGATCTTCGAGATCTCATGCAAGTTGCCATCGCGTTAATGTCGTCAGCAATAACTTTTGTCCAGAAGGAGTTGGTGTTAAAGTTCCTCCTAAAAAGTCGACTAATCGGCTTATTTATAACAGACGTGTTACTGAAATTACGACCTCCTTCGTTTTCTTCTTTTAAATTTATTATTTCTGACTATTATTCGTATTTCGTAATGTGTACAGAGAGAAAATGACAAAACAAAAAGAAATTTTACGGGTTGTGAAACAGTTAAATAGACTAGTTAATTTAACAAATGAACAAAGCAAGAGTAATTATTACTTTTTTGGAGAAGGGGGGGGGCAGCATTAGCTCTTATTTCTGAAGGCCAGACTATATCACATCTCGAGTGATTGACTAGCTGTATCATTATCACTCCCCCCCCCCTCAAAACTTTTGTATTTGAGTAAATAAATTTTGGTTTCTCTTTGGACTCGTAAACGAAAAAATTTGAGATGCATTGAACGAAGTGATGCCGATGACCAGTCATTTTACTTTTATTTGAAATTTCAAGTAAACGTCTTACGAAGTGGGATGTCGGGAAAAAAATGAAATTTATTTCTTGGAACAAAACTAGAGCAATTAGAGTTTTATGTTCCGGAATAAACGTTTCGCCTCACATGCGCAAATTACTTATTTCATCCACCAAATGGCAATCGACGCTTTCACTGTTGCGTTCGTTTACTTATAATAGAAATGGCAAGCGGAGTAAAAGAGAAAGGGTTTATCTGCCAATGTATGGGAGCACTGATATCTGAATGAATTCCAGAGATTAATGCGAGTGAAGAGAAATTAAATTATATGCGAAGAAATCCAAAAGTTATTTAAAGAACTTTCAGATTTGTTGCAAATGGTCGTTTCACAATCATAAAATGCCGCTTAGTATTAATGTTGAAGCTAAAGGAAAAGTATAGCTTTTACAATTGCAATAATGCACAATAATAATGATAAAGATTGAAAAAAAAAAAATTTTTTTTAGCGATATTTTTGTTTGTAAACCTGCATCCAATATTTGACATTGCATCAGCGATGATGGCCAAAGGATCTTTCGGAGTTCGATAAAGGGCTTATTGTGGATGCTCGTCTGGCTGAAGTCACGATTTTGAAAACAGAAATTACTGGTTTCTCAAAAGGTGAAATAATCCTGAGTGTTTAATCATCGAAAAAAATAACCTACTTTGCTTGTCTAAGAGGCGTAACTGTGGGCCTACCACAGTCTGTCAGGAACGAGATCGCCTTCGTCTGAGCTTGTAGGGCCAAACACAGCTTCCTGTGTACAGCAATCGATCGAAGCACTTAATGAAGTGCTGTTTCCGACCCACATCTCTACGGACTATGTGCAGGGAATTGAAGAAGATCGGTATTGGCAGTCGCTGCCCATACTCAGACCACTGAATTCTGCAAAGAATCAGAAAGTTCGTGTATAGTGGTGTCAGCAACATCGTGACTGTAGACTGGAAATCTAAAAAAAGCATGTGGTCCGACAAGTCACGGTACACCTTCTTCTGAGCCGACAGTAGACAGAGAATTTGGCGGTAACTCCATGAAGCAATGAACTCAGCTTGCCTTGTAAACACAACTCAAGGTTCCGGAGGTTGTGGCATGTTCTGATGGTAGGGAATGGGTCCCTGATATTGCTGGAAGTCGGGTGTCATTCAACTAATATATGAATATTGTTGCTGATGAAGTCCATCCTCCAATGTTTACTTTTTTTTTATCCATCAGGTGACGGTTGTTTCATGGACGACAGTGCTACTGTCTGTCGGACAAAAATTGTTCTGCCGTGGTTCAGCGAGCATAACTGCGAACTTTCACCATCTTCCTTGACCATCTCTCAACTTGAATCTGAACTCTATTGTGAATGTACGGGACATTTTCGAAAAACAGGTCCGGGAGCAAAATCTGAGCCAGTTAAAGACTGTCTGGTGAACGCTTGGCATGTTGTGGCCGTAGATGCAATCCAGCACCTTGTGGAATCTATGACAAACCACATATGTGCTTAAGGAAGTTGATCTCTAGAGCAGGGCTAAGGAGGTCCAACATGGTATTAAATAATTTTCTGATTCAGTGGCCGGTATGTGTAGTTTTTGATGTTCATAATCTTGGTTTATTTATAGCTTCAGTATTTCAGAAGTGAAGCCACTTCTGAAACAAGTAATATTATCTGCATTCCACCGGAATGAAATTAAGTCACGTTCGATGTCAGTGACTCCTTCATCCAGAGCATAAATTCCCAGATTTCCCACACTGCTATCAAGTGCTGAACGAAATCTACTTAATGCTTTGGGTGGAAACCGGGCACCCGAAAGTAAAACTTCTTCGTAAACACACTGGGGGACTCGTGTATGTATTGATTAGGAATGTGACCAAACCGATTTGCGAGATTCATCCCCCCCCCCCCCCACGGACACTCTGGATTTGAATATTCATACTTCGCCACTAACCATTTAATAATCCCGTAAATTTCTTTAAAACTTTTATTACCCTAAATCATTATCAGCAAGAAAATGCCCACTTATTTGTTCTCACTCTTTACCTCACTGTCTTTTCCTATGCGTTGGGAGCGGAATCCCCCCTCCCCTGACTTTTTTTGTTGTTGAACGTGGTTTCCAACCCAAGAAAGGTTGTTGCAAACCTATAATTAGATCAGTATAATGAATAACTTACGGAATTTGTTTCTATTTCTTTTACCTAATCCGAAAACTCTGCTCTAGAGATTAACCTCGGTCATTTTTCAAGCCCCCCCCCGCAATGCGCCGAGCTCGTAGCGGGAGCTGAAAGTCATTTTTTACCTCACAGACATCCGTGGCTATTGCAGTATTAGAACCGCAGTCTGTTGGTTGGGGGAGCTGATACACTAATCCCTCAGCCAACAGGGCCGACTTATACGAGGGAGATCTGGAAAGTTCTGACAACACTTAGAACAAAAATGATATTAAAGCAACTGATATAACCATAAGAAAGAACATAGGTTACCTTCATAACTCTGCTACTAGTATGTTCTTTCGTGTGGTTATATCAGTTGCTCTAATATCATTTTTGTTCTGGGTGTTGTCAGAACTATCCAGACACCCCACCCCCTCGTATATGTTCTGAAGTAACTCACAAACTTCAATTAGCTCTTCTCTGTGTTCTGTTGGATAAATTTAACGAACCAGAGCGAGCCAACCATTCTTGTAACCAGAGGGATGGCCTAACAACCTATCGCCTTAAAATTTCTTTTATGTATCTCATCTCATCGTATTTTATCACTCATCAATTGGTTGCGATGTTTTCTCATGGAAGATGCAATTCAGAGAATTGGATGTACGCTTCGTAGCAACTTCATGGGATAAATTATCACTGCAAAAGGCGAGTGAACTAAATGTTAGGTATTTGCAACATATAATGGATAAATCAGTTACCTCAAGTATCGATTACAAATGTCGACTTTTTTTTTGTGGTTGAAACAGCTTCGTGCAGAGCAGGCATCAAATACGTTTTCAACTTGTGTTAAACGTTGGTCATCCGAGCTCCACACACAAACACAAAACCGTTGCACCCCCTCCCCCTTCACCTGGCCGTTTGTTCGGAACGCAGAGATGTGCTGATCAATAATCAATAAACTGAAGCCACTAGTCATCTATTGGTGTGTGTATTTAGGATTGCGTGCAACAACTTGATTAGAAGGGAGAGAAGCTCGTTGGAGCCTTTTGGTAGCGAGTTGGTCTGAAAGGCATTTTAGTGCACCAGATGTCGCTAGTAAAAATGACGCCACCAATGTAAACAATGCACTTCAGCTTCGGGTAGCCTTTAATAGCGGATATTTAAGCTAATATATGAAGTGGAAATTATATTTGCTCTCTTATAAACAAAATAGATCCTAAATATGACATCTTTCCACTTCGGAATAAAGACAAACAAACGTGTTACGAGGGAACCGGAATATCCGAAGGTTGGAAATAAATCAAAAAATGCACACGGAAGAGTATTTTTCAAAAGACGGAATTGATGAGGATGAAAACGGGATCGATGAGCTCCGAGTTGGCATTAGACGGACCGTGTCTTGTAGATGAGCATGAACAATAATAGGCGGAGTGAAACTGTCGCAAGAAGGAGTGGGACGGCTTTGCTCTCTTTTGTAATAAAAAGAAGTTGAAAGTTTAGATTTATCATTGAAAACAGTATTCCAAGGATTTCTTCCAAATCGTTGGAATGCTCGGTAGAAAATGTCTCGTTTGCGCAATAAATACAAGAGACACCGCGTCTCTCCAGTGAGCTGACAATGACGAATCCCATTTAATTTTTGGCATATATTGGTTACTAAAGTGAGACTAAAGAAAGCCATAAAGAGTTGGCGTCAAAAGAGAGACAAGCAAGAAATCAATTTGACAATTCAAGCAGCAGAGTCTTGAACAGAAGATTTTCGGTTTGGTCGATTCCGAAACTGGAACATCGGGATGAGCCGAGGCAAAAGATCATTTTTAGAACACAATCACAGGCATTAGGATAGTGTTTAAAAAATCGAGTTGATGTGGTTAAAAAGGGAAAAAAATAGCTCTTCAAAAGACTCCACTGATGGGTTCGCATTTTATTTATTTATATAAATAGTATGGTGCCCCCCCCCCCCGACGCCTAACGCCGAGTTCCGGACTGGTAGGCCGGTTCTCCTTGAATTCTGATGACTTGAATTTTGAAGACTCGAAAAAAGGGGATTCTACCCCCCCGGAGTTCCGGACTGGTAGGCCGGTTCTTGAATTCAGGTGACTCGAATTTTTTTTAAGACTCGAAAGGGGGGGGGTGTTCCGCCGCCTAACCCACCGAGTTTCGGACTGGTAGGCCGGTTCTCCTTGAATTCTGATGACTCGAATCTCAGTGTAGCCCGAGTTTCAAAACGTTTCAAATAACTTCACAAAAAACGTTACAAAATTTTATATTATGGAGTAGATATAACACAAGTTCAAACGTATGGAAACGATCGTAGACTATCAGAGAAATGCGCGTTTCATGTACAGTGACGTCATTATTATTATAACCACTGAATCTGGAAGAGACGTTCCCTTTATGATCCAAATTTCGCTTCAACTAAATTAATGGGTGCACCTAGAAAGGGATCAAATGCTTAAGAGTGTATTAAATATTAAGGCTATAATTACTGACTTTTTCTTAGGTGCTACTAATGCTTTCCGATATACACACTTATTTAAGTGTAAAATCTTAGATGGAAATCCAAATTGGAAGCACGGAAAAAAACTTAGATTTCTCAGGCGATAAATTGGAATTTAATTTAAATTTTACTGTTTTCACTTAGAAGTGGCGCTAGGTTTTTGCTACCCTAAGTTTTTTTTTAAATCCCCCCCCCCTCCATTTTATTGGCTTTCGCCTCTGTCTTCTCAATATATACTTTTCATGGCGTTTCCTATTAACGTGGTCATTTTTAATATAATCCCAATTTTAAAATAACAATATTGTTCATGTTCTGATGGTAGGGAATGGGTCCCTGATATTGCTGGATGGTAATATCAGGGACCCATTCCCTATGGATCCCTGATATTATTGCTGGTTTGATATGCTGAACCAGCAAAGCTACAATTGATAGCTTTGCTGGTTGAGCCTATGGCGATCTCGGATTCGTTTGTTTTTTTCATTTAATTTCCTTATTCTCCTCACCCATAAAGGTTTTTCGGAAACACGTGGGTTCTGTTAATCTTTTATTGTAGTATTTCTTCCAGACTGTCCGCAATTTAAAATCATTTGCATGGTTATAAAAGTGGGTTATTTATATGCTCATGTTTAATCTGTGCAAATGTGACATTTTTTCCATCTTAATACATTTTCTAGTCACACAGACAACATTCTAATGTATGTTTCATGACTTTCGAAACAAACTTTTGAAAAATTGAATCAACCCTCCCCTCGCATTTCTCTCTAAGACCATTAATGCAAATCTCGCGAGTAATGCATTTAAATTACTCGGGGTTTACCTGAAGAGAACTTCGCTTATTGTTCGTCGTGTATCTCTGAAAAGCAGCGAGTATGATGGATGAGCAAATATTTACCCCGTAAAACATGAGCTGGCATAAGTGATGGTCACACACAGAGAATAAATACACCGGCATGCCTCACAGGCTTTGGGTTTAGTTTCGTAATTGCCTGTACAAACAAAGGAATCGATTTCAGTTAGCATGGAGGATTCAGCTAATATATACTGCATGTAAAAATAAGCTTTTAAAGAATGCCTAAAATTGTGCACCAATGGGATCTTTCCTTTAGCCTTGCTCCCAGATGCATGTTATAATTCTAGACTGCCCATCCTTATTAAGGGGGCAGAAAGGTCAAAATATTTGCCATTTGCAACTCCTTTTCGAAACTGACAAAATTACCTAATACGGCAATATCCTCAGGTGTCTGGATGAGGTAAAATAAAATAAAAAAAAAGCTGTACCACTCTTTTTTTTTTTTTTCTTTATTGGTAGAGTCTACGCGAAACTTATTCTGGTTCGTGACAGAAGTGCGTGGTATTACAAGACGAATGTTTCCAGACTGCTTTAATGTCGCATCGTTGTCTGCCCTTGAGCTGCGACTGAATGATACGATGTTTACGTCGGAAGTGAGCACTTTTCATGCTGATAGAAAAATCAATATGCAAAGTTAAGAAAAGTCAGCAGAACTGACTAAAATAGAACCAACGACGGAGGCCAATATAGACGATGGCAAAAGTTTGAAAAATTTGAAGTGTTCTGTAATTTCCACTCGTAGGAGGGAGTTAAGGAAGCTCGCGTCGCCTCATTTCGAAATAAAAACACCGTGAAGTGGAAAAGTGTCCCTTCCTTCCGAAAACGGCGGAGGCGGGCACAAAGCAATTGGCGAAATTGTGCTCGCGATGACTTGCGACATTATGCAGTTGATAGATAAAAGTCGCATCCGAGTGTCAAGTTCACTCAGACCGTGATTGTATGCGATATTCACATTCCCGCTGGCTATAACCTCAGGCTCCGAACACGTGCATTAGGGTGCTCGCTGATTGTAAAACTCCCTTCAATAAATTTTCGGGTAGTTTTTGAAGCTCTTTAGAAAGAGGGCAGAAACGTTACATCGACTGATCGGAGTTGCGGGAACCGAAATGGAATTATTACACCCAGCACTGCGCTTAAAGATCTCGCCCAAAATTGAAAACATTTCCGATTCTTTCTCAACACTTGTTACTTCCCCTTGCATTAATTTCAGCGCCTCTTGTTTCTATCAACATCCTGTAACTAATTTTGTGGAAGGAAGGTGCTCATCAGTAAGACGCCATATTTCACTGCCCGATCAATGCGCCATAAAATTTTGCCTTTTTTCTTCTCTCGAAACGTCACTCTCCAAGGTCTAACACATCACAATATGACAAGGGCTAATGTATCTTTCTTACACTATATTCTGCACGCGCCTATCACACTGACACTAGATGGCTGTCCCTTAACCGCGCTTTGGTACTTGAAAACGTGACTTAACCCTATGTTTTTGCAAGTTTATACTCACAATCAGCGAAAGTTTATTCGGTTTAATTTGTGTATCACAGGAGCGTATTTGTGACGAGTTTGCGCTAAATAGAAATTAAGAAACAAGAACACTTCTAAACTGCAGTCATAATTAAATAGTAAGCGAGGTAAGTAGCTTAGCCTTCTTCAATTATGAATGACTGCTCAGCCGAACAACACACTGATGAAGCGATGTTCACGGAATGTACGTCTACGAAACGGATCATTTCTGACAAGGGCACGAAATCCTAATGGGGATTATTAATGACTATTAAAAGATTCTCGGGAAAATAAAAGTCAGCTAGTCCCACTCCTCACCCTAGATAACAGACGACTGTCTTCGCTACAAGTTCCAAGCGTTACCCCTCCATGGCAATCAACTTTCACTAAATAAATGATTCAAAGGAAAAGATTCTGCCAGTGTTCGAAACACTGCAGTCAATACTCCGAACAGCGATGCCACCTACAGGTGGGTCAGAGTAACAAGCGCTCAATTATCAATTCGAAAGGCCGCTGCGAAATTACTGAGGCGATTCATAATCCTCACAGTTATAGCCCTTTGAATGATTAGCAAAGACCTTTCGACAGAAAGGCGAAAAGTCTTAACCAAACTGCTGCTACTTTACCTTTTTTCGTGTTCAAAGAAATGAAATTATCTCGGAAAAGAAACTCTCATTTGAGAGTAATTTGACATTGAATTTGAAATTGTTGACACCGAAACTAGCTTATATCAGAGAGATTCGCTTCTCATAATGGGATAAACGGCTTAATCACAAGAGCTTGTTTTCTGATTGCTATCATCTACCTGTTAAGAGCATCTGTTCAGTTTACGGGCGATTTTGCTCTTCGTAACTAGCAATGGGCGCTATGGTATCATTCCCGAAGACGATGCTGATATCAGACGATAATTATTTCCATATAAACATAAAGCGACGATGAAGCTGGGTTTGCTTATTCCAATCAATCGTTAAAGTTAGGAACTACACGAATTTTTTCAACTCTTCGCTCAACGCAAGGGAAAAAAAAGCACGGGATCGTCCTTGAATCGATTTTTGATGCAGCATCGATGAAGTGCGGGGGTATTGAGTTCGGTCGGCTCTGCACTCGATTGTTTGATACTTTTCCCAATAGAACGTGCGTCTTCTTGTTTTGTGGTATTTTACGAGACGTTTCATTTGGTTCTCACAGAAGTTGATCAGTCAGTCATCATCCTATTCCAATATTCTGTAATAAGAATTCCTGTATAAGTTTAACATCTTTATTTTCTAATAAAGAATTCGTTTTTTTCATTCCTTTGCTTTTTTTTGCTGTTAACTGAATGTGATATCTTTAACAATAATCAGAATTTTATTCTAAATCTTATTCCCGCACATTCATATAATTTTGCATTTAATATATATCGCGATTCTGTTTAAACAATTCTTCAAATATGTACTAAAATCGAGCCCACTCAATATATAAATGCTATTAAATGAAGCAGCGGTTATTGCAGCAAGCAGAAAACGTCGAGATTTCCCCCACCCCAGACAGAGTTCTAGTTGTAGCATCGCTGCTATTTTTTTGTTGCATCGTGCGGGGAGTGAAATGCATATCGCATAGCAAATGTTGCAGTCGTAACTATTTCAACGAATTATTAAGAATAAAAAGAGTACATTTTTGTAGCGAAAACATTACTTCAAGGATGGAAAGGAACTGGCCAGAGTCCAAATAAATACTAACCGCATTTTTACGGAAGTTTCATCTGTAAGCGATTGGATAGGGTTCAACTTGAACAAACAAAAATATTCCCAAAGAAAATTCATTTCCATAAAATATCTTATACGCTGAAAAAATTAACTTTACAGAGTACGAATATCTCCTCATTTATTTCATTGCAGACTCAGAACGAGAACTGTTTCTCCTGAAAGGGAATTCGATTGCACTGTTTGTTAGCAAGCAGTTTAATTCTTCGTTTATAAAATGCAAAATACAGTCATCGTGTGGTTTGGATAAGAGCATAACAAAGGAGAAGAAAAACGCGATGTTTTGAGTGGGGGGGAAGAACATCTAACCTCATTCTTAAAGCTTTACGTTTGTTTCTTACAACTCAAACATTTCTCCTCCAAGAAGTGTTTTTTTTAATTATCATTTTACATGTATATCAAAAAAATAAATAAATAAAAGGGAGAACATTCTTTCTCTCTCTCTCTCTTGGAAGAGTATGATGGATCTGAATTAAACCCTAAACACGTGTTACTTCACTACGTACCAACGCCATCAGTGGGAGATATCCAAGTGCGCATGCAAAGGTCATCTCGCCAATCACATATTTTTATAGTCTAAGAGATATTTAATGTATTTTTAGCTTTTTCAAGTCCCATTAGTGGTGGAACGTCACGAGCTGTTACTAGTTATGTTTTCCTTTTGACTAATTCAAGGTACTTTGCAGCGAACTTCTAAGAATCATCGCCAAGAAATTGCATCTCCTGACTGATTAATGCCCTTAATATCCCTCGATTAGGAACAGCTTTTACTTTAATTATTTCAATACGTTAAAATTGTCACACTTCAATATTAAGGGCTGTTTCCGTAAAGCAACCAAAAGGATTTTTTATTCCGTATAAAAGAACGGCGTATTAGCCAGAATGCGTGCTAGATGATTATCAAACTCAACTTGCAGCCTAATGAATATTTTATCTCTTTATTATACTTTTAAACGCTTACTGGATTTGGTTTGTGAACAATCTTTCAGTGAATGACTTAAAAGCAAAGGAGGATCGTTAACATTTTGTCTTATAAATAACAGATTGCTTATTCTAAAGATATTTTATATACCATTAGAGCCGACTAAATGTTAGTTTATTCCTGGAGTTAATGCCCTGACCTAAAATAAGCCATTTTTCTCCACTCCAGATTTCAAGTATGGGGAGTTATTTTTATAGATTGCTGTTACATATTTTATGATGGCTGTGACAGTCCATAAATAGATCATCGGTGGCCTACTAACACCACCTAAGGAATACTGAGAGAAGTCGCGGCATATCGAGCGACTAAGCTCTAAATTCAAAACAGATTATTTGATTTGGCTTCTTTAGTAGTTTTCTTATGAAGTATCAACAGTCGGATGGAGGTCAAATTAAGGTTAAGTGTAAAGGGCTTCAGGGATAGCGTAGAACACTGACAAGTTATTCACATTTTATATTGAGCAAACTTAATCGAATTGTTGTAAACACTACTAGCAAATATATTGGAACCCAGTTATCTCGCGATATAATAAAAGAACTTAGTTTGGAGTAAAAGTGAATGCTGTAATATTCCCTTAAGAAAAGCAAGGTTCTGCTTCAAATAGCTCAGTGGTCAGATGCACGCTGTTGTTCGAACGTTCTGTATTCAGTGGCAATTTAACGTCTTTTTTGAATTGAAGGGAGGGCAAAGTAATATTGAAATGAGATGCTGCGCAAGACAGAAACGCTTCAAACGTCTAACACATGGATTTAAACGAAGTGGATGATTGAAGCCGATGAACAGCTGGCTTACACGACAACACAAATACGTCATTTTGGCAAGACGTAATCTCCCAGTTATTTTGTACTAACTCAAAATTGTTAGCCCTTATCAAGGTGCTGAATTTATTGCAGCTCCAGCCGAAGCCACTGAGTGCCCAGAATATTATATTTGTTAATTGTGTGTGTTCTCCGGTTGACCTTTTATTATATTACTGGAAGGGGGAAAAAACCCTTCATATGAGACTGACTAGCTCTTTCAAATATAGAATCCTTATAAACGTTCGTATCTTAGATGGGATTCTAAGTGTCTTTCAAACCGAAGGTCATTTCTATACCAAACTTACGTAACCCACTGGAAGAGAATAGAACTTTAGCCCTGTCAAAAACATTAACTTGTAGTGTTCATGTGACCTGAAAATTATGGTCCATGTCTCATTCCCATGGCGAAGCGTCCCAGCAGAAATTTAAAAAGCCGTCACTCGAAAATGGAAAAGAAAGCAAATAAGCCCACACCACTTCTCAAGTTTTGGAAAGGATTTATATTCTAATACTAGCCAGAGTGGGCTTTACTGAGAAGTAAAGAATTCCGTAGTTGCCGATGGGTGGAATCAAAACAGAAAGAAATCTTACTGCGCCGCTGATTTTTATCCCCATCCGACACATGATTGAGCGTCAGAGGAAAAGCCAGTTGAGCTCCTATCGAAAGCCTGTTCGTTGAGTTGGGAATATATCACTAGAAATGTGCAATTCTAAGTAAATTACTTTGTCGTTCTTCAAAACATCGAATAAAAAAAGAACGGAATCTCCACGAAGTACTGACCAGCAGTGATATCGCGTTGGTCTGCGAGAAGGGAAATTGTGTCACATGCGGTGGTGTCATTTGCGCACGGAGTCTTAAGTGCGATTTCTTTATGCTAAAACACCGCTGCTATTTTCAGCACAGAATTGATTTTTCCAAAACTGGGTCAAGTTTGTCGCCACGCTATTCGTCCTGTTTTCCAACATCCTTGCAAAAAGAGGGGAATATTTTATTTTGTTTTTTCTGCAGCAGGTTTTCAATTTAGGCTTATACAAGCGTCACATACGCAATGTAATACGTGCAAATGACACCGCCCGTACCCAACACGAGGCCAAAACTTATTGAAGAAAACATCAGCAATCAGTGAAATGCATATTCGCTAACAGATTCCCTTCAGCGTTTACACGGGTAAACGATGCTCTTAAAATGGCCAATAAGAAATCGAGAATGATAAAAAGCAGCTCATTGAATTCGATTATGGTTTTCTCCACCTGACTAAACGATGCCGTCAATTTTGCTTCGAAGATTTGCAGAGCATTTTGAGGGAATTAAATGATAGTAGAACGACTCCTTTCCAATACATGGGATTTTTCCTTATGCAATGCAGATTTGTTTTGAAGTGTTAATCCATTTTGATATGTACCGACGAGATATGCATAGGTGTACTGTACATTACCACGTTGTATTTATCGTATTTCTTTGAAATTTTCCCTAATAGAAAATGAATCTCCCCCTTTCTATATAGATGCGCATCTGTCGAATCAACACCGAGTCAAAAATTTAAAACCAAACCTAATAGCGTTCACTGTTATCTAAACGGACAGGGTAACATTTAAAAACTATTTCAGCGTTTTATTGCAAAAGAAAAATGCTTTGTTTAGTGACGAATAACATATTTGAGACACACACACACACACACACACACTTCCTCTGACTCTTCTGATTCCATTTAACTTTCAATATAACCTAAATACATGTATCGGAGGGAAAGTGTACGTTTATTTTGATTATTCAAAGAAATTATGAAAATAAAAAGGCCTGAACGGCAGAGTGGATAACACACTCGCTCTCCAAACCAACAAGTTGTGGGTTCGAATCCCACCTTAGGGCATGGATATTTGCACAGCCTGTTCTGGACGAGCTTATATAGCTCCTTCAGTTTGTGACTTTTTTCTCTCTCTCTAGTTAGTAGTAAAAGAATGTGTCAGTATGTTCTGTGTAGTTGAGTCATAAATTAAACGAGGGGAGTTATTTGTTGGAAATGATTTCTCCTAATTAGGTTACCTCGAATGCAGTGGCAGTCCTGGTAAAGTTGTAATTTTATTAGGGTGAAGTGTATTACATTAACATCATCCAGATAGACAACTGTTCATTCTAAGGCCTGTTTTAAATGGACCAAATCGAATCGCGAAAACAAGATTGCAGAGAAAGAGTCAGTGCAGTTTATATGAACAAATGGATTACCCGTGAAGTTTCGCTGTTTCTTTTCCCTTCCTGACATGCCAACCACTATTCCCTCAACGGAGATGTACAACACTGACGTAAACGTACATGAATTCCGTCCCACAGCAGTAATACCGCATGCGTATTACTGTGGAACAGAATGCATATAAGTTGACTGACACGATATGAAGATGTCTTTCCAAGTAAGCATTTGAATTTTCCACAATTAAAAGCTTTAATTTAAAATTCTACCATTTTGGAAAGGGGTATAACATAAATTCAACTAAGATTTTATTTATTTATTTTTATTTTTTAAAAAAAGAACGAATATCGCCTGTCTACGGACCACCCAGAATTTCAGACCATTGAAACTGCTTGGTATGCATTTTGCTACTGCAATGGACTGCAGGAAGCTTCAGCTGACTAAAAGCTGTTTAATACAACGTGATTTTATACAAAGTGATTGAATAAACCTGACAAAAAAAAAATGGAAGAAATTCACCCAGATAATTTTTATTATACTGCTTCTAATCAGATGGGAGAAACCATACAATAATATTCCTACTGTTTATTACATGAATAAAAAGTCAACTCTACAAATTCAGTTTAATAATATCAATATTTGAAATAGTATGCTGCTTTGCACTACACACGAGGAACAATTTATAACGCATTTTTTACATTTTCGAGTTTTTAAGTGATAGCCCAAAGCAAACTGGCGTTACGTTAACAAATTTTACTTTGCGAGTGTAAAAATTTCATCTTCTGCGTCACAGCTCTCATGGGTGCAGACATCGTTGTTCGATTTACGATGTTAATTACTTCAACTATTGCTAGTAATCAGTGTGTGACCAATCTTAGCTGTACATCACAAAATAACAAGAAAAGTTTGATGCATACCTGTCAATTAGATGGCGCTGTGTGTCACAAACTCAAATCATTCCGCCAAATTATAAAATACGATCCATTGTGCAGCCTCTTCGGGAATGAGTTCTTATTTCAAAATAACTGAGACTTTCTTCTTCAAAAGGGAGAGAAAGGCAGTTTGTATCATAAGAAAACTGAAAATAAAATGAATACAAATATATAGAAAAGAACATTCCAGGATACTTTAAGATTTTAAAATTAAAACTGTACAAAAATTTATATTAGCTAATTTTTTATTATGGTACAAAAAACACACGATTTCTCATTATTTAAATTAAGGAGGGTATTAAATCCCACATCATTTCAAAGCCGAATAAGAAACTCAAAGATCGGAATCAAAGAGTTTCATGCCGAATGCAGTAAACTATGAAAGTTTCGGGGGATTGTAGCGTAAGCTAAAGCACGTAGTTGAACACTAGGGCAACTCGTTGCAAAGGTGGGTAAAGTTCTGATCGCTATTCTTAGTATTACCCATAATGTAAACTTTTATACTTTACTACAGGGGTCGCCAAACTTCTTTGACTGTGGACCCCTTTAACAGTTTCTTACTTTTTATCGACCCCCTCTATTTTACTATTACGTAATTATAATAGGACAAGCAGAAAAGAAGCTTATGCGAGTTTTTAGATTGTTTATTTTATAGTTACAGTGTTTCTTGTATGTGTAATATAGTATATATTATTATATTGGCTTAACGTCAAAGGGATACGTTTTTGACGTCCTTCTTAACATTACATATTTGATAGGAGGGATAAGTAATATATAAAATATAAAATTTAATTTAGATAACAAAATAACAATAATACAATCTTCCTATAGGTATATATAGGATGTACAAACTACCAGCCCTGCTCAACTCTTCAACATTGAAAAGTTTAGTTCGTGAATGAATAACGATTGGATTATAATATGCATGTTGATGAATTTTAGAACATTAACGCTCACTTCTATGTCGATGCTCAAAAATGAGAACTGGGATCGAATACGTATAAGTAAGCAAGCAACCACGCACGTGTTGCAATCCCTCTCCTACCGCGCCGAAACCACCAACATCCGTTTATTGGTAAATACGTCATTTTGGCCTACATGATTGGCCTCCGTAACTATTTTCATGATCTTGCTCCATCTTACAGGTCCTATTCATTCATGTCACTGTTCCCACGATTCACTCTTAATTGCGTTGTCATTCAGGATGGAGGTAATCCAAGTTTACCGAATTAAATATTACCCGTACAGTGATGTCTTATTCTATCGACCCCTGGGGATCGATATCGCCCACTTTGGCGACTGCTGGTTTACTATATCCGTCGAAACTTTTATAGTTTACTATATTCGGCATGAAACTCTTTGATTCCGATCTTTGAGTTTCGTATTCGGCTTTGAAATAATGTGGGATTTAATATCCCTTAATTTAATTAATGTTACATCGCCAAAATGAAGCCCATTGGCTGTTTTATTGAAGTAATTTATGGATGCACCTTTTTGACAACTCGTATCGCAAAGTAAAGTTCTTTACGCTGGTAACAAATCAAAGGGAGCAATTTGAGTCTACGAAGAAAGTGTTTTCCGGCACAGCCTAGTGAGAGGCTTTGTCGGTGAATGCTTTTCTTCGGAAAATGAGCGGTTCTGCTCGGTGGTGGTGTGTCGTGGGGGGGAAGGCCATCACTGAGTGGAACCAGCGCTGAGTTAGACTGTTTTTCGGCCACTGTGGAGTGGTTTACGGATCGATCGTCTTAAATTTTTATTTTTAGAGTTGGCTTTACTTAAACATCACCAATGTAGCTAATGCATGTCGTACGAGGCGACTAAAATGGGTACTCAGAGAGGGTAATGAATGGCAATGCTGTAGCCAATTAAATTCTAACTGAGGCTCGGTTATTGCTGTTACCCTCCTGCCATTATTACAGCTTTAATAGCTGAATAACACCTTATCTCTACACTGTCCTCTACAGATAATGGGGAAGATGAAAAGCATTCTTGCTTCGCCCCTTTAAGCCAGTCCTTGTAAGAACATCAGTATTACCTAGTCTACCTACTCACTGATGAGACCTCAATAAAGGGTTAAAACCGGTCTAGGTAGTGACCTTCCACCATAATGAATAACATCATATATCTCCTAGGAGATGTGTTTTACATTATGGGTAATACTAAGAATTGCGATCAGAACTTTACCCACCTTTGCAACGAGTTGCCCTAGTGTTGAACTACGTGCTTTAGCCTACAATCCGCCGAAACTTTTATAGTTTACTACATTCGGCATGAATCTCTTTGATTCCGATCCTTGAGTTTCTTATTCGGCTTTGAAATGATGTGGGATTCAACCCGCTTAATTTAAATAACACAATTTCTAGAGGAAATTTTTATAATCTTTAAAAATCGCATTCGTCACTACGTGTTATGGATCGCTTGCTATCTCTGTTATACAGTATCCACAATTTAATTGCAATATGAATAATTTATGCACTAATTGATAAAGGTACCGCCCCTAGCACGTAGCTTCTCCACGTAACAATAAAGTATTGAGGTAGTGCGTCACTTCACGAGAAAGCTTAGAAATATCAGTGATACACCTATCGATAATAAATGCAACGAGCAACAGTGCATTGATTGATGATTTGGTTACATATTTATAATTTATTTTGTAGTTACTAAAATTTAAGCGAGTGTTTTATTTGAAGACGAATTTAAATGATAAGAAACAACATTGACATTATCTATTAAGGTTGTTCAATGTGGTAAGTGCCAACGAATGCAAATTGCTTATCTTGATTCGAGTAAAACCGTAGGAAGTGAACCACCGTGGATAAAATAAATAAAAATTTCATTAGCTCAGATGAATTAATTTTTCCTTTTCTAGAATGCCTGACGAAATTCAAATTATATTTCATTTTCAGGGTCGAAAGGCCAAAGATGAAATCACCTCTTCGTGACAGACGCCATGGAATGTGGACAATCTTCTTTCTCTTCCTGATCTATTTCATGAACAGCGTATTGTTCGTCGGTCACTACCACATCAGCGAAGCCAACTACCCCAAAATAAACGCCACGTGGAGAAGAGCATTCTCTTACAATGTGTCACTTTTGCTCAACGATTCCGACTTCGCAACTCTAGTGGATATACACAACTTCCGGTTTCATATAAATAACCGGAAGTGCGACGGAGTCCAACCACCTTTTATAGCCATCTTTGTACACAGTGCACCTTCTAACTTTCAAAAGCGAATAGCCATACGCAGAACTTGGGGGAATGAAGATAATTTTGTACAAAACGTTCTCCGTGTGGTGTTTCTTTTAGGCGAAACGTCCAACGAAACTGTGAGGGCATTGCTCGTAGAAGAAAACAGCCGCTATCGGGATATCGTTCAAGGTAACTTCATAGACAGTTATAGAAACCTTACGTACAAACATGTGATGGGACTGAAGTGGGTGACGTATTTCTGTCGCCATGCTAAGTTCATTTTTAAAACTGATGACGATATCTTCGTCGATATCTATCAGTTGTCCACGTATTTGAGAGAGTACTTTGGTGACATCGCGCCTACCAATCTGATCATGTGCTGGCTCATCAGAAGTCCTCACGTGCAAAGGAGTACCAGGAGCAAATGGCGGGTCAGCTTCAAAGAGTATTCTGGACGATACTACCCCACGTACTGTTCTGGATGGGGGATTATTATGTCTCCGGATGCGGTGTTCAATTTGTATTTTTTGTCTTCGCAAGTACCTTATTTCTGGGTTGACGACGTGCACATCACCGGAATACTCGCCAGGAGGGTCGGAATCAATCACTTGGATTTCGTGCAAAAGTTTGGAATCAAACCAGAAAACATCGAAAAGTGGTTGAAAAGCTCTAGAATGGTTCGGCCGGAAATATTTGGACATCCCGACTCCGATGTGCGCACCATTTACTACTTGTGGAATAAAACAATCAAATATTACAAATGGGCAGCCACCACGCGAAGTTAGTGAAACCCTGTGGATGTTTCTTTTGACTTCGTCACTTTGCGCATCGTAATTTGCTCCAAACGACTGTGATAATCGAGGAAATGTGATTTACTCAGGGACGGTTTCGAGCGAACGGAAGCTCTCCTCATGTAATAGCGAAGAGTTCGCAAGGTTTTAACAGTTGAAGAGAAGAATGGTTTCAGCTTGGAACGAAAGGTGGAATATCCGGTTTTATAGGAATCGAATGCAAGAATTCTCCGTCTCACCATATCTAAGCATCCCATCGCTGTTTTGAACCATCTTCTCCCCCCCCCGCACAAAAAACGAAATTAAAATTCCGGACTCCTCAATATTTAGATGAAAATTAAACCAATTATTTTGTCCGTTTATTAAGCAAATGTCACGTGGAATATCCAACACCTACGGAACTGCTTGCGAGTAATTTGTCGAGTGGTGAATAAGGTAAATGTGCAATCGACTCAGAGGATATTTCTAGACTCAAAAGAGAAACAAAAAGTGCGAAATATCGCAGGTGGGCCTCTTGACTGTGAACCATCCGCTTTTGTTGTGATACTTGCCAATTTACATGTTGCTCAACGGAGTTTTTTTATACACCGTATAATTATTCTCACGTGGTCATTCACTAAAACACTGAGTACGTTCGAAAGAAGAATATCCTAAGCAAACTACGTACTTAAATGAAATGCGTACAGGATTGACTGGGGGAAACTATTGAATGATGTACAAAACTGCATTTAATTTAATGTTGTCTTCAGAATTATGCCTTAATCGACAAGATATTGTCGATATGTTCCTTTTTTACATTTTTATGTATTAGCTTGTTTACATTCCAAGATTGATGCAGGGAGGAGACGGCGTTTAGCACATAAGATCACTCTTTCCAAATAAAGTGTGCCAAAACTTAAGTTCCTTTTATTTTCAAAACACAATGTTTTTAAATAATTTTTCATTTGGCAGCGGAGTTTGCTACGAGCTGTACGCACTTCAGTTCCGAAAAAAATCAGAACTACTCAAAACTATCGCATAAGTTTATTGAAGAAAATCAGTTGCGAGAAGCCGATATAAGGAGCAGAATTGAAGTTTAACAAGTATTGATACTGTAGAGAATGCTTTTTTGTTATACAGAATTCTCTACAATTTTCTCCGGCTGGTGTTTTTTTAGGAGGGAAGGCGAAATCCGACATATGGGGGATGAGACCGGCTGTCTCACCTTCGACCGAAAAGCCCTTATGTTCGTTGCACAGTAAACAGAGGAAAGGCGAAATTATTAGACATAAATAGTTAACTAGTTAAATTATTAATACTAACGACATCTTAGTGTAGTTTTAAAATGAAATTTCTGCAGCTGTACTGAGAACTCTCGAAAAGTGATTTTTAAGAAGATTTTATGATCTTGCAGTTCCATCCCAGATGGAGAAATTCAGGGTGGATAGTTGTGCATCGTAACAAAGAGCAGAAATTAATGTACAGCCAGGCATAGACAAAGCGGTACAGGAAATGAACCAGTCATATCTTTGACAAATCACGTGATGGAGCCTCTTGGGATTCAGTGATAATTAAGTCATGTGATGGCTCGTGAAATATTAACTATACTGTTTCGTTACAAATTTGGTTAACGTTTTGCAACAGCAGCGTTTCTGAATGCGAGAGAAATGTGGGTGGGTGGGTGGGTGCTGGTCTTACCGGGAATGCCAAATGTGTGTACACATTTTCTATGCAGAGGGGATGGTAATTCAATATAAGGGGAGGAGTCTTACTTGGAATGTCATTCTGTTACGTACGAATCCCTAAATAATCTAAATGACGTAAACAAGAGCATATTTCAACACAAGGACACAAAACACTCACAGTGTTTGTCATTCTGAGTTTCCAGCTGTTTCAACCACGCATAATTAAGTCCCTCTGCAACACAGAATCTTTCAAGTCAGAAAAAAAATTAATATGATTGGTTAATTTGCTTTTGTTTTTCAGTATTTATTCTTTTTTTGTTGGGTAGTTATCAATCCTTTTCTGTATAAAGAGGAGGCCGTTTAGTTCACAACTATTCTTATAACACGAAGATAGTAGAGATAGATCAATGCTCTTCTGTCATAACAATACTGCCAAAAAACAATGCGATACTCTAAGTATTGAGTGTTCTTTATAATTCTAGTGACAGTTATTTTGAATCCGCATGCTTTGCATTGGAACTGAATTACTTTCATGTGAATTTGGGAATGTTTAAAAAACTCGGTCAGCTCGCATAATACTGAAGGCCGATGAATGTAACTTCGTATTCTCGATTGTAATACGCAAGTCAACCTCATTTACAAAAATAGCCAAACAATTTCCTTTTCCATCACGGGGATCAGCTACTGTTCATTTAGCGCTAAAGAAGGTAATGATTTTTCAAAACCAAAAACGCATTCACATATAGATTCAAATCTACCTTTTTCCTCTAGGAAACATTTGATTAGAATATGAATTATATAATAAGTATGGTTGTCCAAGTCGTTAACGTACCTGCTTTCCAAAAAAAAAAAAAAGCAGGATTAAAGATAATGTTTATTAGTTCATGGGGAAATCTCGAGGAACAAAATCCACAAAACGCATTCCTAAAGTAGATCACTAGAATCGCAAACGTCATGATAATTCTGAAATGGGCCACAACACGCACTTTTATTCTATTTAAAGTGAATGCAAAGTAGTTAATATTAAATATAAAAGCTTGTTTTAATATTGTTAAAGTTACATAGATTTAATACAACAATGTTTAATTGGCAGTGGTTTTGTTATAATTATGAGAAGTTCAAAATATGGGAATATGTTCATTGTGAAAATGATTTTTAAATCGAACATATTAAAGCTGGTTCCCTTCCCCCCCCCCCCTCTTAAATAGGTAAATGCAGAATCGCAATTTTACGTAAATGAACACAATTTGAAAAATAAAATTTTCAAGTTGGCGAATTATTTGAATGCTGTGTTTAAATTTTTATTTATAAATCTGGTTATCTGAAACTATATGAATAAAGCCTGAAGCGTTTGACAAAGAAAAAATAATATTTAAAAAAAAATAAAACAATATTTCATCTTTTTCCCACCCTACAAAAATGCGCTCCGCCCACCCTTAAATAAAAAAACCCGTTTTTTTTTTTCAAATTAATTCTCCCACATTGCCAACTCCCCCACTCCCCTTTCAACACCATAACAGCAGAAGTATGCACACTGCAGAAAGAAGACAGGCAACAACATCAAAGAAAAGGTATGTGCGAATTTTCTTCTATTATGCTACATATCTTTGTCTCTAAAATACATCTGCAATGCCCTAAGAATTCTTGAGTAAAAACCCAATGACATTAAAAAAAGGGGGCACTCCTAAACAAAAGCAGGCAAAATAGCCGTAAAAATAATCGTTTTAAGAGGAGTAACATGGGAGTTTTCCCCAGAAAAAATGTTTTCTAGGGCAAACTTTATTCAGCAGCATCCGAATCTCGCAAACAAGTTAAACCGTCCATCGAATCAAAATGCACATCGAAGCATACACGCAGTGGATGCAATCGAGGGATAATTCGATTCAAAGAAAATTAAAAAACGGGAGTAAATTGATTTCTTTTAATTTGTATTATTTCAATTAATTTTTCACAAAATAAACCGATGAACGAAATTGACATTTGAAAACAAATATCAAAATCGCGAACCACGTCAATGCCCCACCAAATTCGGAAAATCGGAATATCGCTCACTCCAAATAATCATTCAAATTAAATAGAAATTCGACTCATCATTCTCAGTCTCACTTAAATCCCCTTCTTTGCTTCCCACCTCCTCCGCAGACAAAATAGATTAGCCAGAACCAATCTTTAAAAATGGGGTATGATTATGTAGTAGTAGTCTTTCACTTTCGCTCTCTCTTTGAGTTTTTCTTTTGGGTGCAAATCATAACTGCCTTGAATCTAATGGAATCCTCAAGTGAAAGCTCCAAGAGTTTAATTGGATTCGTTATAGAAGATATTTTTCTAATCAGTTTAACACTCCCCTTATATGACAGGGGAGGGAAGTTTTTTCCTCCTTCAAAAGCGCTTATACAAATGGATTAACATTGCTATTGCAGCACATGAGATGGCAATTTCTCTACAAAGCTAGAAAACCAAGCTCATTCTAATCGCTTCTCATTAGAATCTAAACGATGCCATTGATTTCAAAAATTGCTATAAATATTTGTCTGGTGTGGACAAATAAAACATCTTAACATTACTTGTTGGTTCAAGACGGATAAGATATAATACCTCCACGATGATGACTATCTCATGAACAAAAAGACAGTAGTTCAAAGCCAAGTCCTCACAATCTAGCAATCTTAAGATCTGGTCTCAATATATTCAATGGATATATACTCATAATATGTAAACAGGTTGCAACGTGTCGGTAACAAGCAACTGAAAAAAAAAAAGAAAAAAAAAGGGAAACAGCTACGTGAATAACCTTTGAAACTCTCGGAAGGGTTGAAGAACGAAAGTCTTTTGTCTGTACATAACATAAAATAGCTTGTTTGCTTAACGAATATGAGTGTACAACTTTATGTTTTCTTGTTTCTATTGCCACGATAGTTTTATTCGCACGTCTGTCTTGTGCTCTTACACTCCCTTTCAACATGTATCTGAAAAGATAGATGTTGAAAGGGAGTTAAAAGATAAATTTCCATCTTTTAAAAGATTTGGGAGAGAATTAAATGTTCTGCAACTTCTACTATGGGATAAACAGTTAAAAGTATTCACATTCGCCTTGAACAACTTAAGGAATATCATCATAAAGGCAATCAGGAGTAGCCGAACACACATTGGGCATCCCTTCACACAGGATCAGATTTAAGTCTGATATTATTTTTGTACTCAGAGTATCAGAAATAAAGTACTGCCCAAACATGAACGTCTGCATTTTTCTGATATCATTTTCTATGCGAACTGCACCTCGAAAACCAACAAGCGACATTTTATGGTGTATTTGAGTATTAGCACCGTAAAACTCTAATTTGTTATTTTTCAAGCTAAAATATCTTTAGCCAAAATGTGCTTCTCGTCGATATTTGTCTTCTGCAAGTGTTGCTTCCTCTCTTTCTCGCTTACTGCATCGAGGAAGTTCTCCGCTGAACTCCATTAACAGATTCATTTCGGAACATCTCTCGCAAGTGGTATCGATTCCCGCTCCCTCAATTAGTCATCAAAGCCGACTTAAGTTCTGAATCTTATTAGGAAATTGGTAATTAAAAATAAACTGAATGCGCAATCTTTAATGCCATTCTGATAATTGCGTCAATTTAAACATAAGAAAGATTGACGAAGATGGCAGCTGTTTATATCATTAAATTTATAAAATCAGCGTTTCTGATACGCCATTGAAAATAAAGAAATAGGCATCATCACTTATTTAAAACTAAGTGTATAAGAATTAACATCGAGATGGAAAACAGTTCAGTGAAATCCCCCCCCACTTATATGCAAGCACTTTGTACGCATTCCATTATTAATAGTGGAGGGGGGGGGATTCCATCCTTACGTAGGAGAGGCAGAAAATATTACTGAACGATGCAATTGTAAATCATTTCAACAGAGTAAGTGACTTCATGCAAGCAGATATAAATGCCTACAGGGGAATAATGGGACTATTAAATATGCTAATGTATTCTGCTTAAAGGGAATAATTACTGCAGTTACATCTCACGCAGGGCGAGGATTATAATTAATGCCCATGTTCGATTATATGTACATCATATAAATGACTGTTTGCAGGAAAATTATGCTTCTGCAATGAGGCAAATTTGGGAGTTTATTAGAGTCACATTTATTTTGCCGATGCCAGCAAGCACATCAAGAGCATAATTATTGATAACGTTGTCAAGGAGCAAATCGCAAGTACTGATTGGCCCTAATGTAACGGACAACTAATCCAGAAACACGTGTGCTGTTGTTAATACTAACACGGAGAATGTCAATGAGGTTTCGAGAGTGTTTAAGGCATACAGCAGAAGCTCCGTTTGGGACCATAGTATTAGGACTATCATCTCTTCATCAAGCAAATATTCTTTGTTCCGTCCGTTTACTCATATTCAACTTTTCCCGACGATTACTGGCGCTCCACCACAGAGTGTTGTTCAGTAAACAACGCCATCAAATATCCATCCTTACAATCTGCTACCAATCTTGGACAGTCGGTAGGTATTCAGAAAGACAAACTGGAGATTAAGGAGGGCAATACTTTGTCAGAATTTATATATGGAAACAACGCGCCATACGATGACGCTTTGTTCAAATCAATCTTATATTTCATTGATCCAAATTTAATTGTCACCATTAATTGTATAGTAAAGCAATGATCGGAATAAACCCAAATCCCCCAACACACTCACCCTCACCTTGTTTGCTTAGTTCTTTTAATCGACTGGTCATCGCAATCTCTTGTCAAAGCTAATGCGAATAAATGGATGGAATCTTCTGGGCGAAAGTGCTGCCAGGCGATGCTCTAGCAGCACTATTTCTATGGTTACGTAACGCCTCAAGGTAGAGTCCAAAACAGAGTGCCTTCCCGCTAATCCCCGGGAAGACATTCTATTCCACTACACACACAACTCACCATCTCTTCCACTTGATCCTTCCAATTACTGCTACCATCAACATACGACTCCGTCAACGGTATTTTTTTTTTTTTGTCTGTAAATAACGTGTGTTCTCATGGCTGATATATTTGTATGCGGAATGAAAAATCAGAGTTTCGGGGAGAAAATACCCTTCCGCCTCCGTATGCGATCGACACGAGAGTCGAACTGAAATCTTTTCCAATTAAAGGGCGCAATGTTCGTTATTTTAATTTCCCTACCGAGGCACTTAATCTCCATAACGAGATGGAAAACAGTTCAGTGAAATCGGTCTGTTTACAGCTAAACTCCGCGCATATATATAACTTAAAGAGTACTTCTTACAGCTGACGTTTTCAAAAGTGCAATTTTAATTAAAACGGCGAATATAAATGAGATTCTGCCGAGTAAGACTGCAGGAAACACGTGATTATGTTATAAGACAAATGTCATCGCTATCACGGCGATTTTCCCCTGTTTTTACTGCCATTATTTATCAATAAACCATTTTTTAAAACTAATTCATATTTTGTAAATCTCTTTTCAAGAAAAATACTGGATGGAGTGCGAGGTTTTTGAAATGAAGTATCAGCGTGAAATGGCGTAAGAACGTTGCAAAGAAAAGATCATGTTTAAGATATGGCGTGCTACAATAGATAAGTTTCGTACACAAATCTGCAACCGCTTCAGCACAATGAAAACATTCACCACGTGCGCGAAACATTCTCTCTCCATTAAAGGAATTGATAGAAAAATATGAAACGAACATTCTCTGGCTGATTACAAAAGGCCAGTGAAAAACGTAGCAAGAATTAACTTCGTATGTCTGTAGTGGTGAATTATTTTTCGAAGTACTGACTTCGAAGTCAGTTCCCATACCAAGTTTTAAGCCCAGTTTCACCTGAAAGGGTCCAAAAAGTGGGCCCTTCGCATACAATATCTGCGTCACTTTCGATAATATTTCAGATTACAAACTCGGCATTTTGGGTTGGCCCCAATACGAAGTAGATGCATCTAAATTTCAAAAATCAAACCAAATAAAAATAGAAAAATGATTTTGTTCTATTTTAAATATTTGAAACAATTCACATACTTTATTTTCCATTTTATTTTAACGAAATATTTTGCCGCTTGGTTCAAGAAAGATATTCATATACACTTTTGGCAATGAATGTCATATTGACTTTAGTAACTGTTCCGGTAATATCCCCCCCCCCTCCCATCATGATCCTCTTGAAAGAAGATAAACACAAGAAATTATGAGAAAGCATAAAATATTGAAACCAAATGTCAAAATCTATTTTAGGCTACTGATCGAAACGAAATAGCAAACACATTTTGATTCTTTACTGTTGTCAACACTTTTTTTTTTTTTTTTTACAAAATGATTCAGGGCGATATGAATGATCTCTCGTCGGCTGAGTATAACTGTTACTTAGAGATCATCAGTGACAAAATAAGAAAACAAAATTATAAATGAGAAAGTGGCAAACCCAAAACCAAATAATCACCAATCATAAGTAGAAACTCATACATACCCGTATGCAATTAAAGCACGTGTGGTAGGAGAAACACAAAAGATTTCTCAGTATGACGCACGTGAATTTTCTCCTCATCTGAAGGGTGGTTAGTTCTATTTTGTTTGGTTTAATCGCAATCTAATTCTGTACACATGCTGGATTTCCTAATGACACACATCACGCAACTGCCTAGATACGACCGCTGAAATATTAAACAAGCCGGATATTAAAAAAGGCCAGTTGACCTTTGCTAAGTTCTTTTTCAGAAGCAATTGCGCGTTTTGAAATGCCGAGATATTTTTATCTTCTACGTGAAGCTAATAAAATAAACATCGCTGTTCCCCGTTTTATAGCATAAACAAAATGCATATGACGAGCGAAACAGCTAAAATAACTCATTGTGAAAGCAACAAATGATGAGATGAAAAAATTGTGAAGGCTATTAAAACGCATCAGTTAAAGATGCGTGATTCTGAAAAAAAAAAGGGGGGGGATTTAATCCTGTTATTTTTTATTTAAGAACAGAAAGTGACTATTCAACAAATGTTGCAAAAATGTGCATGTGCCGATAAGGAATCCACTGCGCAAGTCTGAGGGCTAAACAGAATATATCAGGGGAAAACTTGCATATTACATAAGTTCTTTCCCCCTTGTTTTTGCTGTTCAGGAGATTTTACACAGGGGGGGCGCTTTATATTGAACAGATGCATTTATAAATACAGACGAATCGAGATATACTGTAGTTTATGCTCAGATTTTATTAAAAAAACCTTTCTCCTAGTATAAATGTGTATGCCAAGAATAATTGAAAAGTTAAGACGTGGTTCGACATTAAACTATCTTTAGAATCCAATAAGTAGAAATCCGAACAATAAGTTCAAACTTTGATTGCGTCATTGTACGATCACAACACGATCTGGCGGCCAAGTTGGGGTTACATTAACTCGTGAGGATGTATTGGAGCATTAAAAAACTGATAATTGAAGCATCTTCACAGGACATATGATTTTATAATAAAGCTTTTAAGATTGGCGCAAGATAACTTAACCTGCATAAGGAATGAACAGTGCGGGCTTATCCGTTTTCTAGTTCCAAACTGACACTGTATTGATTTACAAATATTTAGCCAAAACCTTAGAAGTTTATCAACACCCACCCTATGCAGGTACATCGTTTTTTACTGTTTCAAAGAATCAGATCCATTTAAACGTTGCTCCGAACAACCTTCTAAACAGATACGCAACTAAATCACTTTGTCTGGGCGTTTACTCAAGTGAGGATTTCTCCATCTCTTCTTATGTCGGTCTCGAAATAAATTGGCGCACCAAAAACAGCAGCAACATCGATCAGTCTTGTCAGGTAGCCAGTCACGGCACAAGACCCGCTCACGAGAGAGGGCGTCACTTTTCTGCTGTTTTACTGCACACGCAACCCTGCAAACCGTTTCGTTGTTAATCTTTGGCCAACAAAATAATTTTGATGTTGACTTCGCTACTATGGCGAAGGCTGAAACGGTAGTTAAACAAATATCGGCGCCTTAGTTGCCTCTTAAAAAAACTCAGGGGGGGGATGACAAAGCGTCTCAAGGCCTTTTTCGTCTTACATGTAAGAAACGTTCGTTACGTGCTGAGCAGCAACGACACGTTGCCATCTGGGCCACTGGGAAGCAGCCCAGTTTAAAAAAAAGTTCAATTATTTCATAAATTGCGCCCAATATGCGCCTAAGCTGACAACTGCTGATAAAGCTGACGAGTTCGGTCTTACAAATCAAAACTTGCTTGACATGCACGGAATAGTTGGGTTTCTTCCTTATTCTGAATTAGATATGGAAAGGAAAATTACAATCTTTTACTAACAGCGAAGGGAATGTATTTCGGGGAGTGGAGAACTGAATTACTATTTGTAATACTTATGAAGTTTACTTAAGTGGTGCACCGATGCTGGTTGAGATGTGCACTACTTTCAGAACATATGGAATGCAGCAACACCTTTCTCGGTTCATCTGTGTCCTCTTTCCTGTTACTTGGAAAGAAGTGCGATTTCTTAAAACGCGTCGTGATGCCAGCATATGAACGAAAATGATCTTAACGGAAGTGTCGTGCTTTTTCATCTATGAATATTCGCCGGCTTATTGCATGACGCTTTATCTGTTCCACCTCTCAGTAAGTATTACTTCATGGGAGATGTGCTTGTTGACTTTTTTTTTTTTTTTTTTTTTAATCCTCGACACAGGAAACTGAAATACCGGTTGGCCAAATGAATAAAAGCAGTGAACGAGAACTGATGAGACACGTGTAAAGTTTAATTATCTCTCTCCTACGGGCCATGTCGTGTGTAGCCATTGACCGTAACACGGATGCGAATTGCACAATACCGTTGAAATAACATGGATACAGAGTGTACGACGGTCGTGTCCAGTTGGGTGGAGCCGATGAAAACTAATAATAGTTGCTGGTTAAAGTTTAGCGAGAAATGTGTCGTCCATGTAACGCTCATTTTAGCCCGTGCGCTTTTTATCCTGCCAGCAGTGATGGAAAAGGTGCTTTTGTCCGAGTTGGCCTGGTCGATGCAATTCCTCAAAGGTTTCGCCGGTGAATAGCAACTGAACGATGGTCACATTCGGAAGTTTTGCGGCAGGGACTGTCACGCATTCGTTCTTTGCTTTGTTCATTTATCGATTTTTTAGATTCTGTCTTCAAAAATTTGCCTAATCCAACTGCGAATACTTTAAAACAATCCACAATTCAGTGGCACAACCCCTTATTTCTATTTGGAAATGTAGGAGAAACGTTCATTTTTGGTGTAGCTGGAGAGCCTCAAGAAGAACATCTCAATGGGGTTTTTGTCAGATACAAAACCATACCTGAAACAAAGTCGAAATGACATACTTCGACGGTTTCCTTTTGTCGAAAGGTGCATTGTGAGCGCATCGAGTGTGTGAAGTATCCAACCTCATTGGCTGGCATAGTATGCTGATAACTAAAACTTTCGTGTTCTTACTGATTCTTGATGGGCAAAGAATTGCACTGCTTGTCACCTTGGCTCGCCTGGTGCAATAATCAACGGATTATCCACGGAATAAATCGAAATTATGACGAAGGTCATTCTGATCTTAAATCTTTCGAAGTTTTCGCTAAAGTGGTAAAAACAGTACCTGCATACGGGTATTTTATTTGTCAATTGGGCCTCCGTTAGTTTCCACGATTCCCGTTGGTTGGAAAGGCCTGACAACGAATCGTGCCTAAATCCGAGAACCCCTCTCAGGGTTTTTCACCAGATGGTAAATTAGCGGTCTCATAAGGAGGTCGCGGGGGTTTCTCCTCCCTGAAAACAGACAAACGCACAGAAGCAGTACTATACAAACGCACATCACTACAGGAATAAGAATTAACCATCCCATTTCTTCGGATTTGGTTTCGATCGACTGTATGATACTATGCGAGTCGACTCGAATGTACCATTTGATTTATTCAATGGATCGGAGATTCGTACTGAAGGTTTACGGCGTAGCTACCGTATTGTTCATTTGGCATAGCCAGCCCTCGGATGCGAGGAATTCAAAAAACCTTTCATATACACTAAACAGTCTACCCATCAATAATAATTTATCCTGCTTCCATTGGCAGCGATCAATTAAATATTTCAGATCCTCAGCAAACATGCTTACTAAAAATTTAACAGCGAGACGAGCCCGAGTAAGATGATACCAATACAAAGAGTTTTACATGAACATTACATCTACCTCGCGATTGTAATACTTTTCAAGGGATTGTATTTTGTGCAATAGGTAGAAATCGGTTGCGAATCTTTTCACACAATAACAGGTTTAAAACCTAAGGCGTCTAAACCCATTATAGAGTTTAGGTTACTCTGCCTGAAGGAGGAAAAACTATTCCTCTAAAATCTCCCATAATTTATGGGATGAGCCCAAAGCGAGGTTCTTGTTTACTGAGTTGTGTGGGATCAAGTCCGTCCCAACACAGCCCTGATGGATCGTACCAGCTCTGTGTTTATTTGCCAGACACCTTTCTATTCAATATTCCGACATGTCAACTAAATCAAGGTTCCCAAACTTCCGGTGAGCCTGGGAAATCCACGTTTCATCTGGAGATTTTAGTCTCCAGATGAAAGCCCAAATTCCCACTACTGGACCACTAAAGTAGTATCTTGAAAGCTCTCGAGACTATTTGAATACCAATATGCAGTAAAGTTTTTGCGTCCACATAAACAACACACACACGTTTCCATAATCTGTCTTTAGGGGCAACCAAATTAGCTGCTGTGTGTGTCCACGTGCAGCATAAGTTCTTCGTGCCAAAATTTCTACAGATAGGGTGGCCTAAAGAACTGACACAGGCTACAAAAATATGCACACTCTTCACTGTACGAGTTTACTAACACTGCTCTTAAACATGAAAGATATTACTTAAAACATTTTACTGATAATGAAAGAGAATGCTGATTTCCGCAAAAAACTCTCAAATATACTTTCCACATACAGCCAGTTTATTTACTTTTTCCTGGGTGATAATAAACGAGCAACATCCTCAACGAATTCCACGTGCATAGCATTTGGAACTAAAGTCGAGACAACGACTCTCTTGTTATGGAGCGAGGTGTTCATAATAGAAATATTTCCCGAAGACAGTTCGCCAAGGGCAGGAACCATTTGAAAAGCAACTGAATTTATTATTTTAAAGACCGGACTTCAAATTAGATATTTATAATGAGGACTCTGTTGACAATTGAAGATCTAATGCTTTGAATCTCGCGAATGGTGAAAGTGAATTTCGTTTGTTTTTTACTCTGAAATGGAGCGGTTTAATTCAGGACAGTTTTTGCTTTAAAAGCAAAACAAAGTTCAATAAACCTTCTGTGAACAGAAAGACCCAAACTGTGCTCCAGCAGTTGCGCATTGGTTTCGCTCGATTTTCCTGTTCAAACGTCCGATTGTTTTGCTTAAAGAAGATTTTGTGGGCATTTCTGAACTTGATTATTTTTTCCCCCAACTCGCCTGATAGCAAAGCTAGGAATGTAGAAAAAGGCATTCAGATAAGTTGGTATTTGGAGATTGCTGAACTCATTCGACTACATCCCACTCCAATTAGATGAAACGCCTCCATTAAACATCTGAAGGATGAGGGGGGGGGGGTTGGCTGTGCAAATACCAGTAACACTAGATATTTCAGTCGAACATGTCAGAACTGAAACGAACCGAAATTTATGATTTCTTTTTTAATCTGTTCGATTACAGAAGAGGCAACTAAGGTCATTGGAATATTTTTATTAATCGCGTGTTCTTTAGTCGATCTGTTCGCAAGATTAAAAATTAGAAATAGAGGGAGGAAAAGATTCTACTACTTGTGAAAGGTTATTCTGGAAAATTTGCGTCGCATCTGAATGTGTGTGTGTGGGGGGGGGGGATCTTTCAACTCACGACGGTTGAGTCGTTTTGTGTTGCACGCTGCGTGATTTCATATCATTTGGTTTAAGGAAATGCACGCTGTCTATCGTGCAACTGATGCTATGACCCAAACATAACTATTAACTATTGAATGGGGGAGGGGTTCCTGCCAGTTTATCTATTTATCGGATAAATTATTCACATTCGGTTGCAAAAATCTACACAAGTTCTTTGCATAGGCAGGATTCGAATCCATGTTTCTTTACAGCAAGGAATTAGTTAATAAAGCTCTGAATTTCCCGTTATTATTCTCCCATTTTTTTTTTTAATCTGTAACCAGGCAATCCATCATCACACACAATAAAAATCAAAAGGCACAACACTAACCAATCTCTCCTAAAATGATAGCCAATCCGGGTATGGCATGAGTCCTAAAGGCCTGAGTATAGCTTGGATAATTGGACCGTTAAGGTTATGGTTCTTTGTTTATTTCCCCCCCCCACCCTCACCAGAAGATTGTATATAAACAACTGCTAGTAATTAATTACAGATAATGCATGTTGTGCATGTATCTACTCATTTACCCTTATGGTCTTCTCATTCAATGCAGCGTTTTTAATAATAATAATAATAAACGCTATTGAAAGAAACTAAACAGATTCACCCCAAAAGCCTTTCAACCGAAGTATGGATTTCTTCCAAAACCCGCGCTTGTTCGTGCAATTAATTTGCAAATGTTACATAAAAAGGCCTAAAAATCATCATTTAATGTTGATCACAAAATGATTGAATGTTAAGATGGGATTTTAATCCATTTGATTAAAAACCCATCAAAAATTGATGTTTGAAATCTCTTCAGTTTCACCTGTGGGAGGTCGGAAATAAACTGAATAACGGTAAGTAACAAAAACACGATTTGCTCTGTCACGAAGATGGGCCAAAATTACAATGTACAAGATCTCCGGAAGCCGAGGTATTCTGAAAGCGGCTGCCACTTTGTCATCACAGTTTTGCGTATATAACAGTGGCAAGAAAAAAAGATTGTAGTTTTAATTCCATTAGAGGTTATGCACCAATCAGCGGCATTATTCTATTTTGTACACGTTCTAATATTGGTAACAGTTTTATCCCCCCCCCCGCATTTCCCACTTTGAAATAATCTCGTGGCACTTTAGCCTGACGAAGCTCGAACATTCTCCATGTACTATCTTATGCACACGTGCGCCTCCTAGTAACAATCCATAGAAAAGTCATTAATAAAAGCAAATGCTGAATGTAAAAATTGTTTACGATTTAATAAATAACATTTTATTTCGCATCATCTGAACATTTTCCCACTTTTGGACAGACTTAGAATCTTTCCTAAATCGGCACTGCGACGCGGCTTTATGCAAATGAGGTGGTTGCGGGGAAATAAAAATGGCCGAAGAATAAATAAAGGTCGGAAACCCTCAACGAAAAATATGAAAACTTCATAATGAAATGAAAAAACGACTTGCAAATACAATTGAAATAATGTTAGATGAAGTCCATTAAATTCAACCCAATTGGATAAAAGCCAAAACGCAGTGTTTGGAAATTTGGCTCCGTTTAAATAATGTGAGTAATTAATCGTTGTCGAATCGTGATGTGGATTTAATCTAAATAAAGAATGCATTACCTGCTTCACTCCAAGTCGCATGATTTGGTGTCGAAATTCAAACAGGAAATGAGAGAATCCACGGCTAGTAATTTGAATAAGCAGCAATACAGGTGCTCCATAAATCAAATATATTTAACTAAGGCATTTAAGAATTTTCCGTTCAACACATTTAAAATGTGCAAGCTTTGTAGCAAATGAGTTTATGATCGGAAATGTTCTTCTCCATTGTCAAAGAGTTCAGAATCACGCAAAACATTTTCATTGTCGCATCCAATTGTTAAAATGCAACAATGAATGTGTGAATAACTGTTCCCTCTTTTTTTGTATTGTTCATGATTGGTTCCGTTGATTTTTAAAATAACGAAGAATATTAATTTGATTAACTGCTCACCATCAAGAAGACGGAAGAGAGGGAGGATGGCCTCGACTTACATGGAGATCAAGTCTCGTTGAGGAAAAGAGTTCTAAGAAGGCTCCCGGGAGGACCATTCGGAGTGGAGAATGGGATTACAAGGAAACTGCAATGGAAATGCCTTTAAAAGTAAAGTAGGTAAGAAAGTTAATTTTCTTTAAAGTATCATGGGGAACTCGGCTGCTGTCATGAAAATGTTTTCATATACAGGTAAAAATGTAGTCCACCCCTAAGCTTTTGGACACCAGTGTATATATATTTAAAAATATACGAATGTTTCTTAAACGAATATTTCTTTGTTTAAATATTAAAAACGCATTCAAACGAAACTCACCTGCCCATTTCAGTGAGATTAATGAAATATTTTAACGATCGTTCGCAAAAAAGTAAATCCTAAGTAATCGAAATTTCTCCCCTTAACTTATGAGGATATCCGTTGGGGAAACCAACGAATTCAGACTACGGCAATCCTAAACATAAAAGGAACGCTAACTCTGGACCATTCATCGCGCATATAGAAAGTCATTACAATATTCATTAGAATATTCAGACGTCTGTAGCAAGTCTAGCAGTTCTTGGAAGTCTCTTGGTTCGATTCTAGACCAACCTGAGAATCCTTGTAGTAATTTGCAGTATTATCTTGCGAGCTCAGTAACTCTTCAGAAACTGCGTTATTCTACATCGGATTGGATGCATTGAATTCTGGTTCGAGGATTACATTGTGGTTAGTCGGCAAACTTAGTGTGCTGTAAAGTTGGTGATTTTTGTCTATTTTATTGTGTTTTCCCTTAGAAAATGGCGCCAACAAGAGCAAGAAATATAATGCTAAAAAATGCAACGAAGGTTAGCCCCGCTAACGAGGTTATTAGAGACATGAAGGAGGTTAATGAAAGTGCATTATCCTCCAAAATAGGAAAGCTGAAGCAGATCATCAGAGAAAAGACGCGGAAATTGCAAAACGTCGAGAGGCGTTCAAATGAGAGGGAGAAAAAGAAAATTAAACAGGAAAATAAGAAACAACAAAGCAAGGAAACAGGTAAGTAAGGAAATAACGGAAATGAGGTAATTGATGCTATTAGTAAAAAGAAAGAAGTAATTTGGTATGGTGACTCTATAACAAAACGTGCTATAGATGAGTGAGCTGTAACACTGAGTGTTCCCGGAGCAAAAATTAAGAATATATAGGAAGCAATTAAAGAACGTAAACGAAATCATAGTGTAGTAGGTACTCACGACATAACTGGCAATGAATTCAGTATGAGAGAAGACATGAAGGGTTTGCTGGAGGAGGCGAGAGTGATTAGTGAGAAAGTGAAAATCGTCAGTATTTTACCTCGCTATGATAAAAATGAATTAAAAAGAAGGGCTGTGATGGCAAACAAACAATTTGATGCGTAGGCCGTGTAGAAGGCATGGATGCGAGTTTCTGGATGTGTGGAGCGAGTTTGAGGGAAGATGGGATTTGTATAAGAGGGACGGTCTACACCTGAATGCGTTTGGTATCAGGAATCTAGAAAAACTAGTAACTGTTATGAGACTTAACACAGACAGTCAGGGAAACTTAATTATAAAGGGAGGAATGGTGAGAATGTGATTGCAAGAGCGACAATGTTAGGTGATTGTGTTAATGAAGGGAATGGGCTTTGTCATGGAAATGTTGACGAGGAGAGAACGATTTCGTATTTGTGTTCGTCCGGTTCGGACCCATCAAATGCGTGCAAAAATGTCTACATTAGAGGAGAAGAATAGAGATCTACAATTTGTTCAACTATGTCAGACAGACAGACTGCAAAGAAGACAATACAAAAAAAAAACATGTAGATTATTATGTCTGTACACGAACGCTAGGAGCATCACAGACAAAGGGGTAGACTAAGGCAACAACTGAGTTTGTTGCCTTAGTCAATATGTTGCGACCTCAGACTGTAGGTATTAGTGAGACCTGGCTATAAGAAAAAGACTTACTAACTGGCATCGAGTGTCAAGGGAATTTTTAGGAAGGATAGAAGAGGAGGGCGTGTGCGTGCCGCTAATGATATCGGATGACTTGAATCCC
This sequence comes from Typopeltis vanoorti, assembly GCF_054136105.1. Taxonomy (NCBI): domain Eukaryota; kingdom Metazoa; phylum Arthropoda; class Arachnida; order Uropygi; family Thelyphonidae; genus Typopeltis; species Typopeltis vanoorti. The sequence goes on from NC_143563.1 coordinate 111,035,284, forward strand.
GTTAGAGTTGAGTCCTATGATTGTAGTACTACTACTAACAATATTTCATGTGGAAGTGAGTTTGAAGCCATCTGGTGTGCGCTGGAATCTATCAAGAAAAATTACATAGTGGAGTGTTGTTACAGATCTGATGGATCGGTTGCTAGTGATGAAGAAATGCAAAGAGAAAAGATGAGCGCGAAAATATTAATCATAATGGGAGACTTTAATTATCCAAATATTGATTGGGTAGCAATAGAATCTCGAGAGAAGAAAGAAAATGCATTTATTGAGCTGTTGCGGGACAACTTCCTCAAGCAGAATGTGACAGAAGGAAGTCGAGGTCGAAAAGTGTTAAATTTGATTATAGTATCAGAGGGCGTTTCAGTTAAAGTCGAAACTATTCTGCCACCAGTTGGTGACAGTGATCACGTGTACTCATTTGGGAAGTTTATGAATATTCCATTCAGAAAGGGTTACATGCTGAACTACAAAGCAGGAAGTTATGACCAACTGAGGAGTATACTGAGTTCAGTGGAATGGGATCGGTTGCTGGATGGAAAGGATATCGCAGTGCACGGGAAGCATTTAAACAATACTTAAATGATGCGATATCAGAATGTCTTCCGAGAGTTCGAAGAATAAATAGAATATGAGTCAAATGGATGTGTAATCTTATTAAGCAAGAGATTCGTAAGAAAAGGACGACGTGGAAGGAATACCGTTTGCATAAGGATGACGTCCGTCCATTATGAACGTTATAAGCAGCAGGCTAGAATTGTCACAACTGTTGTACGGAAATCAAAGTCTGAGTATGAAAAGAAACTGGCTCTGCGTGCTAAGGATAACCCTGAAGAATTCTATCGATATGCTGCAAGTAAAAAAAAAGAACGCCAGATGGCGTCAGAGTTATAGATGCAGAAGAGGTTGTTCAGTTAATGAGTGCTCATTTCGTTAAAAGCTATCAACCTGGTGAACGCAACATTGAGCGCACTGTTACCTCTTCACTAGATGAAGAAACGCAGGTGTGTGGGGCCGAGGTATTAGAGCTGTTGCACAAAGTGAATAAGAATTCAGCAATAAGGACTGATGGAATATCCGCATGTGTGCTAAAAGAATGTTCAGCTAAATTGATCATTCCTTTGACCAGGAAGTTTAATACGAGTCTCAGAACAGAGAAGATTCCGCAGGAATGGAAGGAATGTATGGTAATTCCATTGCACAAGGGTGGTGCAAAGACCAATGCATCCAACTATCGACCATTTAGTATCTCCGGAGTGGTGGTGAAGATTTTGGAAAAATTGGTTAGGGCCATCATTCAGAAATGGGTTGATGGTGAATCTCTACTTTGCAACGAACAACATGGGTTTAGCAAGGGAAGGTCATGTTTTAGCAACTTGCTCACATTCTATAACAATGTTACCATTGAACTAGACAAGGAGAATGGATACACCATGAAAATGTTGGATTTTGCTAAGGAGTTTGACAGAATACAGCATGACTGACTGCTGCATAAATTGGAGAAAGTGGGTCTAGGTTATAGAATATTAGCACGGATAAGAGGATGGCTGACTGACGGATATCAAAAACTGGTATACGGGGAATCTGAGTCTGCAAGTTTAAGGTAACAAGTGGTGTACCTCAAGGATCAATGCTTGGTCCACTGTTATTCAATCTCTATATTAATGATATTGGGAAGGATTTGACAAGTGACATACAGCTATTTGTTTATGAGGCAACGATAGGTAGGGTAATCAGGAATGCTGCTGATATGCAGTCTTTGCAGAATGATTTGAATAGGCTGGAATTGTGGACACGGGAAAATGAGTGTCAGTTCAATGTCAGTAAATGTCAAGTCATTCACTTCGGCATGATTAGTCCACTGTTATTCAATCTGTATATTAATGATATTGGGAAGGATTTGACAAGTGACATACAGTTATTTGCTGATGATGCAAAGTTAGGTAGAGTAATCAGGAATGCTGCTGATATGCAGTCTTTGCAGAATGATTTGAATAGGATGGAATTGTGGGCATGGGAAAATGGGTGTCAGTTCAATGTCAGAAAAATGTAAAGTCATTCACTTCGGCGTTATTAGATATCCAATGTCGTATTATATCGGTGGGATTAGGGTAGAAGGAACTGATGAGGCTAGTGATCTTGGAATCTTAATAGATAGGAAGTTGAAGTTTAGGGGAAAAGATTGCAAATACAACTCAAAAGATAACGCTGAAACGAACGTTCATACGTAAAGATAAGGATGTTATTTTTCTCTTTACAAGGAGAGGCCTTGATAAGACCTCACTTGGACTATTGTGTGCAAGTGAGGTCTGTTGCAGATATCCTGGTTTCCGTTATGATTCTGATATATTGGAGAGAGTACACAGGAGAGTGTTAAAAATGATATCAGGATTGTGGGATACCGATTATGAAGACAGATTGAAAAATTGTAGACTGCAGACACCAGGAGAAAGGGGTGTGATATGATTGAGACTTAAAAACTTCTGAAAGGGTCATAGAGGATTTCAATTGATGGAATTTTTCAATTTATGGAGGGTGGGGAAAGAACGAGAGGGTATCCTTGACAGCTGAGAATGAATGCGGCTAAGAAGGGGGGGGGGGAGGACTAGATTTTTCTCTCCGAGGGTGGTGCGTAATTGGAACGGATCGCCATTTGATGTTCTGAGTGCAAGCAGTCTGAATGAATTCAAGAATAAGTGTGATTGCTGGTGTCTGTAGCCTCCCTCGATGTGTCTCTGACTCCTCGTGGTCTCTCTTAATAATAACGTTTATGTGGAGTGTAGATAAAATGTTTCATTGGAGACATGGCAAAGAGTTTCTTCCCACGCGTATTGTTTACTGTAATGTATCGAGATTATCGTCGCGTGACATCAATAATTACCATTAACGATGCTTCTGCTAGAGCAAGTAAAGGGCTATTTCGGCTTACATTTTTAGCTCTTATATGAAAACATTTTCATGACTACGGTCAAATGTGGACATACATTTAGTACCAGCATAATAATACGTTATATTACACAAATATGTGTTATAAATTTCGTACGAATTAAATTGCAATCCGTTTTTAGCAAAAGTTACGAATTTCCTAAGGAAGTAATCGAAGTAATCAAAGAATTAATGTATAGTGCTTAGAGAAAACTGTGCGGAGAGACATTTCTTTATGAATATGTCCACCCCGAACTGCGATGCAGCTCTCACAACATCGTACCACACTTTGCACCAAGTGATTCCCAGATCAGAGCGAGTTTAAGGCCTCATTTGTTTTCTGGTGAGGAACTGGAAGCAGTAATGCGGCTCCTTATTGAGTCCCGAACATGTTCCATGAGCTTGGCATCTGGAGAGCGTGCTGGCCACTCAATATGATTAATATCCTCGGTCTTAAGAAATATCTCCACAGATCGTGTACGATGTGGTGTGGCATTGTCATCCATAAAAATTTATTCTTCGCCTACAGCACCACGGAACAATCGAACATGACGTTGAAGAACTTTGTCGTAATATCGTTCACCACCCATAGTCCCTTTTTCCAGCACTTGTAGCCCGGTGCGTGCATTAAGCATAATACTTCACCACACAATTATCCCAGCACCGTCTTATCTATCACTTTCATGAACATTCTCGCGATGGTAAGTAGTACCATTCTCACTCAAGATCAAGTGTAGTCTAGAATTGGAGGAAAATCTAAAAGGCCTCATTTGTAAAGAGTACATTCACTCATTGGGTGTCTTGTTCAATTCTTAAGGATACAAGACTACTGAAAACGTGCTCTACGATGATCTGTGGATAAAGGGATGCAGACTACAGACCTTCAGGCCTACTTGTCGCAATTTGTCGAGATATTTCTATAGCTGTGCTTGAATGGAGCCGACTTGCAGGCTGACCTGCCGTGGTTCGTCGATTAGGTTTCGCTGTTATAACCAAAATCTCTTCATGCTCCTTGGAAGAGTGGAGTCGACCGCGTAGCAAACGTCTGGAACACATCCTATTTACGTGAAATCGTGAGATAATGTCTGAGACATCAGGAGACCTCCGAGTTAACTTTTTTCTTTAAGAAAATAACTTCATAAAGAGAACAAAATTTGTCTTTTATCGTGTTGAGTGAAAACATTGGATGTGGCGTTCCCGCAAAAGTCGAATGTGTTCCCGCTTTCTACTCGAATTCGTCAGTTATACAAATTATCGCAAGCGGATTCGTCTGAATTTGCGACTGTAATCTTCAGAAATTGTGTGGAATCATCCATTTGGTTATGAAATAACAGATATTCAATTTTTGTTCTTTTTAATAACATGCAGTTATTACAATCCAAGTTTTATTCGATGTTTATAGCTGACACAACAATCGAGATTAATGGAAAAATCGTCGCCAATGACACGATTTCTGTCACATTTTTGAGGAGAAATATTGGTTACGTCAGCTATCATTAAATGAATAGCAAGCTATACATGGTTGAGCTTCTGCGATTGTCAGGAATGAGCGAACCTCAGTTGGCGTGGGTGAAAAATCCCCTCGTGGACTGCTAGGAGAGGAAAGAAAGAAAGCAGATAACCAACTTTGCATTTCAAAGGTGTCACCACTTAGGAACCCATCCATCCAAAGTCCCTTCGTTTCAATCGATGTTTGGGGTTAATATAAGCGTATTCACTCTAAGCGTTCCAGAAACTGCTAACGTTACATCATATCCTGTCTAAACACCGTTGTTAGGATCTCCCTCTTCCCCTGGTTTCGGTATAACTGAAATGGATTCAGTATATTGTTTGGATTACACAATGCTACTCCAGAATAGTTTTCCCTCTTCACAGACCTATCATTATTATACTTCGGTTTGTCCAAAAAACTCTTCAAAAATGCTCTCCAGAAGGGGACAAACCTTTTTCACACTGGCTGCAGTTACTCTGTCTCATACATTTATATCCGTGGGCACGGAACCTGGCTGATCCTGTTTCTCCGCTTTCCTCAGACTCCATAACCACACTAGCAGCCGCCGGTCAACAATAATTAATTCATTCATTCACTGACGAGCTCCAAACGTATCAAACCAACATCTTTAAGGTCTACATCCTCCACTTGTTCAAAAAACCTATCGAGGATTCTTCAATTTCTTTAAGCACTTGGCCACAGACGGCACTAATGATTTTGGAGCTGTCGTCTGTGGTATAAAATATGCTTTAAAGTATTTTGTGAAAGGTTTATGCATTTTAATTTAATGTTCACTTAACATGCATTTTACACTAGAATGTAATTCTGCTCAAAAACATTCAAATATTTATCATTTTGGCCACATTTATATCAATTAACTTCAGAATAAAAGTTCGGATTCAATTCTCAATGTACCGAGAAGTTAGTAAGACGGACTTCATGGGTTACCTATGAAAGATTGTCTACTATCTCATTTCTTAATAACCAATTGTGCCATAGCTACTATTGAAACCAGATTTCCTCTAAGGAAAATCAAGCTCTACCTTAGGGCTTGTTTTTTGGGTGCATTACGTATGTGTGTTGCTACGTGAAGGCCCCTTGGAAATGGAAAATTTATAATTATAATAGACCGATGAGGAAACGCCATCGTCGTGAAAGGAATCAGAAGAACTGGGTTTAAAATTTGGTGTCCACTTCCTGAATACGAAACCCGAGGGGGGAGGGCGGCAACATGAGGCATTTGCAAACAGAAGAAAATATTAACTGAACCACTGCGTAAAATACAGAGCACCAGGAGAAATTACGAGCAATACAAATGGCGGAAAAATTATAACGTGCACTTGATAAGCACAATCAAGGGATGAACAATCCGACATAATAGTGGAGAGTAAGATTATCAAATTAACTGTAGAAGGTAATAGCTCTAAAGAAATATAATGAAAAAAGGTCCCTCTAGAAATTAAGCCTGAAGATGGGATTTTATTTTTCTGCCATTCAGAAATGTCTCCTAAATTTACTATAATTCAGAATGCACTCACACGAAACAAGGTAGCCGCAAGCTAAAAGAGAACTGTAAACACTCGATCTGACAGCACGCATCATACCGACAAGCCAATCAGCATCAAAAGAGAAAAAAAAAGTTCAACACGAAAATAAAAGAAAGCCAACAGAAAGTCAGCCGCAGATGAAAAACAAAACCTAAAATTAACTACTTATTCTTCAACTTTATCATAAAGAACAAAAATGCTTCTAAAGAAAAGTGAATCGAAACACGTGATCATCTTTGCGTCCATAAAGATGAAACATTTTTTTTTTTTTTTTAAATCGGAAAGTAAATAATGGAGATACGAAGCTCAGATCCTTTCGCACTTGCAGGAAAACAACAAACGAAAGGGGACTGCACAAAGAGCCAAACAAGCGAATTACAGCAATAAATGAAACGCCATCATCTAAGTAAAAACACTCACAAAGTTAAACCTGGTAATTATACAAATAAATTAAATTACACCAAGTTTAAAACTAGAAGAGGAGAAAAACACCATACATACAACAAAATAAAACAATTATAAGCCACTTTGGGGTTGTCTTGTCCACACTTTTAATAACATAAAATATCTTAGAAATAAATTAAAACAATAATAGATGAACACGTGACGAATTGGGTCTGCAATTATTAGGGCATGGAAAAACGTATAAACCTAAAATAAGTGTACGGGGAGGGGTTTCCACCAATTAATAGCAGTCTCAAAACCCACCCGCATATTGAAAGATATTTTCAAAGCATTACAAGAGTTTATGCCGACAAGGGGTTGTAAAATATCTGGCGTATTATTACAGGGGTTGAGAAAGATTCGTTGCTGATGATACAAAGTTTTTTTAATCAGTTTCCCATTAACGTTAGTAGTATGGGTGGCACTAGTGACCAAATGCTTCTGGTGGGCGTGGCTTTTCCCTGAGGGTATATGCGTCAATGGCTTAAGCTCATAGTATGGGTGGAGGTTCTGACCAAATGCTTCCGGTGTGCGTGGCTTCATGAGTCAGGAATTTCCCTGGGAGCATATGTGGTCAATGGCTTCAGTTCTTGTGTTTTGGTTTGTTTGTAAATAAATGTCGTCATTTGTAAATAAGTGACGTTGTTGTTTTGAATGAAAAAGGGAGATATATTAGAGATAAGGATTCGTGTTGTGATTGGTGGGACACTTTGAACAAAATGCTTCCGGTGTGCGTGGCTTCATGAGTCAGGAATTTCCAGATGAAGATCTAGATAAGATAAGGAAATGTGACGTGAATATTTTTTGTTAGTTGTAAATAAGTGACGTTATTGTTTTGAATGGGAAGGATGATTTTAGTGGTTAAGTAATCTTGTCGTGATTGGTGGGACTTCTTCTGACAAGATCAAGATAATATTAGGATTCGTGACGTGAATGTTTGTTGTTATTGATTTTGGAATGATAATTTAATTTAACTATATTCTATGTCACACAAACATACAGTTTTTTTTTCTTCTATAGATGGTTGTACTAATTTCCAATACATTTTGGGTATTTCTTTCCTGTTAAAGTGTGGAAATTCTTAGAGAAAGTCGTGATGGCTCTCGTGTTTCGAGTTTTTCTGAATAATTAATTATATACTTAAAGTAGCTGTCCTTAAACACACACACACATTAGACATAAAAAAAATCGTTAATGTGTCCATGTTGATACTCTAATATATACCCTATGATTATTCTTATGGAAAAAAAAACTATTCAGTATTAGAATTACGCTTACCAAACAAAATGCAATCAGTTATGTTTAAGTTAAAAAAGTACTTACAGCTTTCCAGATGACTCTTCTAAATAGGAATGTTCCAAAATAGTTCAATTTTATATCCACAACACAACACAAACACCACAAAGAATGAAATTTCTGTAAATACTGTAATCTCAACTAGTTACTTCGTCCTTTAGATTACAGACCGTAGATGCTGGGGTTTCGTCATTTGCAATATCCCCGAGCGAGCGGTTTTCTTCAAAGGGGATGACATGAGTCACATCTGCAAATTTGGGTATTGTTCAAAAGGTAGCATTTCCTCAAGTTTGGATATTTCTCAAATAATTACATATGACTAAGGACTTAGTATCAAGATGTTTGAATAACACATATCCTAAAATTATTCATTCTTCATTACCGTCGGTATTCATTGGTGTTGTAAATTAATGCTTACATTTAATTTTAATTTAGAGTACTATCCGATTGGTTGTCTGTATTAATTCTTTCCCACTGTTGTCCATATTTGGTGGGAAAGTCTATGCGCCGTTTTGTTTAGGGTAAGTGTTATTTCCGGTTTCGAATGCCGATTGCTGTTAGAGTATGGAATTCAGACAAGTGAAATTTTTTTTTTCAATTGATTCGTTATTTTCTGTATTTTACTTTTACAGGCCATATTCTAACAGAATAACTCAGCTGAATTAATAAATATATAAAGTATATGAGAAATTATTTTCCAACACTGTATATTTCTCATTAAGTCTTACCTTTAAGGTATCTATCTTATTCGGTCGCCTTTTGTTGTATGTAGGTGAGAAATCGTGTGTTTTGTTTCGAACTCTTGGTTTCCGTTGGGAAATTACCAATATAACTATTAATTTTACCTTCGATTCCTTGTGCTCTTAACCTATTTCTGTAAGTAGAATTTATTTGTGAATTATTTTCCCACACTATTAAATTTCATTCATTAACCTTGTTTGTAGATAACGAACAAATAAGACTTTTAATTCAATGAATCAAAAAAAAAAATTCTCTGGTTACTTTGTGGCATGAAATTTCACAAGGGAAAAAAAAAGTTATCTTCCTTCTTAAATTTGTATAACACATCTACGACACCCAATTTGTTCATTTAATTTACACATTTTATTGAACGAAATAGTATTTACAAATTGTATTTACAGAATCTAACAATACAGAAAATAAATAAATTGAAAAATACATCAAAGGTTCTTCCATGGTTGTGGAATTGCCATCGTATGGTTTTGACAATGTGACTCTCATCTGAAAGTTAATTTTCATTTGGTGTTTGTTTGTTGGGAATTTATTACTGTAGTAGTAAAATTAAGGGTTGCATATTTATAATTTCGAATCCAATACGTATACTTCAGAGAATTATTAAAAGCACAGAATCTTTCATTATGTTTCCAAAAGCATTTAAAAGTACACATTATGTTTTCACGTTTTGGGCATCCAATTTCATTTAAATCAAGAACAGGCCTCCCTATTAACTTCGTTAATGTTTTTGATTTTTCTCTTCCTTTGGCAAGTTATATATGATATTTGCATGTTGATTCTATCATCCAATCTCTTAGTTTGTCCAAAGCTAGTGAACCAATTTCCCACTTCAGCTGATGGTAATATTTTATTAACCAAGAATTCTGTTTTTTTAACTCTTTCAGGTAATTCTTTCCAACTACAAGGTGATTTTGTCACTGCATATCTTACACTAATTCCATCAGAAATACAAATTTCTTTAGGAAATAAATTTGAACTCTTATTCAACAAAAATTTTACATCAATTATCCCAATGATAACTGAAAATTCGTATTTTTCACCCACTGTCGATTTTTCATAATCGTTTTCCTTCATTCTTCTTCTTCGATTACTTCATATGGCACCACAAATAAAGAGTTATTTATTATTATTTCACTGATTATTAGCTCTGATCGTATACTTTATGGTAACTTTCGTTTACAAAATTCTAAACAATTAGAACTTTTCACAAAGAAACTTTCAATGAATTTGTGGCTCACCCATTATTTTTGCATAACCAAACACAAATCAGCAGCTGCAGTGGGTGAACGATTACCTTAAGTCCAAAGTCACTCGACTCTCTGGTATTTTCTTATAGTACTGTTTACACTTACCATCCCCTACCCTGACCGTTCCTTCAAAAATGAACCTTTTGCACAGATGACTCAACGATATGTTTTCACATGCTGTTGGATATACCGTTGGTGTGTTTTTATCTTACTTTGTGTAGGGAAAGGTAAAATTTGTATATGTGTTATCTGTAGAGTACAAACATTTTCTCTATGCCAAACTTTAAAGAAGTTTGGCTCACTCATCTCCACTAGGCTGAGCAGACATCTTCTGGAGGAGAGGGGATGGTGAGAGACTAGGGTGATGGGGTTAGGTGGGGGAGCATTGCAGGGAAGACATCTGTCACCCTCTGTGATATCACAGTATGAGAGACATATGTTCCCCAGAAATATCCAAACACATAACGACATTGTTGTCATGTTTTGTTTGGCTATGGAATTGTGGGTGATGTTTTTGAGATAAGATATCTTGGAATTTTCCCAGGGTGACACACATCCGTCATTGTCGTCATGGTTTATCCAACACCATGTAGAAACATGTCCGTGAATCATCTGCGCAAAAGTTTCATTTTGGAAGGAACGGTCAGGGTTAAGGGTCAGGTAAACAGTACTATAAGGAAAAATAAACGAGTCAAGTGTCTTTGCAGTTACGACAATTCGTTCATCCTGTGAAGTTATCGTATTGTGTTGTGGTGATTGGTATCCAGGAAAGTAAAGAAAAGTAAAATAATGGGTGAGCCACAAAAGTCATTGAAATTTTCTTTCTTCAGGAAAATAGCACGAGACAAAACTCTTCACCTAGCTCTAAAAGGATGGAAACCGATTATTATTTTAGAAGACACGTACATTGTGATGTATTTATCCAGGACCACTTGGAAAAAATTATGCAGGAAGTGGTCTGATATACTCTGCTACTTGCAAAGAAGAGTTGACTACGAAATGGACCTTGGTGAGTGTTATATTCTGAAATGCCAAGATGGGGAACTAATACTTGATGATACAGGAGCTGATGGAAGTAAGGTTTTTTCTATTAGTTGTGAAGAAGCTGAGAGATTTTCACCAAAAATGTATGACATTGATAATCATTTACTATTTTTGGAAACTGAATTACCATCTGTTCATATAATGGGAAAAATTATCGCCCAACATTTAAATTTATCAATGGCAAAATTAGACTTTCAAGATTTTATCCAATTCGATAAAGATTCTTTATTTTGGGACAGTTACGAACATTTTACAAAAACTGTTTGTGTATATTTGCTGACAAAAGAATACACAGAATGTTTAGTGAGGCATGGTGTCATTTCCAGACTGACACAATATCAAACGTATGGAAGTGTGGTTACCATGGTATCTGATTTAAAAATTCTTTTGCATGACCAGCTATTTTGATGTAATGTAACCAAGAAACAGTGAGTACCAAAAATTTTATTCATTGAACTCTTTGGAAAATGTTAAGAGTCTAAACTAAATATTGTGAAATATTTTTAGGTAATTACATGTTTCGAATTTTTCTCAGTGAATATACTTGTAAATAGTATTTCAGCAAAATAAAATGTGCATTTGTAAACTTAAATGAACAAAGATGTGTGTTTTTGTTGTTGTGTTTTTCCACAGTGAATTTTTACTCAGTTATTCTGATTAGATCTTGATATTTAAATCCACAACTTTATATCTTAATGCAATTCTGTTTAATTATTTTAAAAAAATCACAACTGTGAAATTAATGCCAGGACAGGAAAAAAAAAGTGTTTGAAAACGAAAATCCATGTATTGATTATTTTAGAAATTGTCTAATGCTACCTATTGACATTATTTGAGTTATCTGAAAACAAATCGTTCACATAATCGAAAATCCGAACTGTTAGAATTTGGTTATTTTTACAGAGAGTGAGAGAGAGATAGAGAAAGAGAGAAGCACCTAATTAAACCAACAAAACGTGAGTTTAACACTTCTTTAAAGTTTGGCATAGAGAAAATGTTTGTACTGTCCAGATAACACATATACAAATTTTACCTTTCCCTACACAAAGTAAGATAAAAACACACCAACGGTATATCCAACAGCATGTGAAAACATATCGTTGAGTCATCTGTGCAAAAGGTTCATTTTGAAGGAACGATCAGGGTAGGGGATGGTAAGTGTAAACAGTACTATAAGAAAATACCAGCGAGTCGAGTGACTTTTGACTTAAGGTAATCGTTCACCCACTGCAGCTGCTGATTTGTGTTTGGTTATGCAAAAATAATGGGTGAGCCACAAATTCTTTGAAAGTTTCTTTGTGAAAAGTTCTAATTGTTTAGAATTTTGTAAACGAAAGTTACCATAAAGTATACGATCAGAGCTAATAATCAGTGAAATAATAATAAATAACTCTTTATTTGTGGTGCCATATGAAGTAATCGAAGAAGAAGAATGAAGGAAAACGATTATGAAAAATCGACAGTGGGTGAAAAATACGAATTTTCAGTTATCATTGGGATAATTGATGTACAATTTTTTTTGAATAAAAGTTCAAATTTATTTTCTAAGGAAATTTGTATTTCTGATGGAATTAGTGTGAGATATGCAGTGACAAAATCACCTTGTAGTTGGAAAGAATTACCTGAAAGAGTTAAAAAACAGAATTCTTGGTTAATAAAATATAGCCATCAGCTGGAGTGGGAAATTGGTTCACTATCTCTGGACAAACTAAGAAATTGGATGATAGAATCAACATGCAAATATCAAATATTACTTGCCAAAGGAAGAGAAAAATCAAAAACATTAACGAAGTTAACAGGGAGGCCTGTTCTTGATTTAAATGAAATTGGATGCCCAAAACGTGAAAACATAATGTGTACTTTTAAATGCTTTTGGAAACATAATGAGAGATTCTGTGCTTTCAATAATTCTCTGAAGTATACGTATTGGATTCGAAATTATAAATATGCAACCCTTAATTTTACTACTACAGTAATAAATTCCCAACAAACAAACACCAAATGAAAATTAACTTTCAGATGAGAGTCACATTGTCAAAACCATACGATGGCAATTCCACAACCATGGAAGAACCTTTGATGTATTTTTCAATTTATTTATTTTCTGTATTGTTAGATTCTGTAAATACAATTTGTAAATACTATTTCGTTCAATAAAATGTGTAAATTAAATGAACAAATTGGGTGTCGTAGATGTGTTATACAAATTTAAGAAGGAAGATAACTTTTTTTTTTCCCTTGTGAAATTTCATGCCACAAAGTAACCAGAGAATTTTTTTTTTGATTCATTGAATTAAAAGTCTTATTTGTTCGTTATCTACAAACAAGGTTAATGAATGAAATTTAATAGTGTGGGAAAATAATTCACAAATAAATTCTACTTACAGAAATAGGTTAAGAGCACAAGGAATCGAAGGTAAAATTAATAGTTATATTGGTAATTTCCCAACGGAAACCAAGAGTGCGAACCAAAACACACGATTTCTCACCTACATACAACAAAAGGCGACCGAATAAGATAGATACCTTAAAGGTAAGACTTAATGAGAAATATACAGTGTTGGAAAATAATTTCTCATATACTTTATATATTTATTAATTCAGCTGAGTTATTCTGTTAGAATATGGCCTGTAAAAGTAAAATACAGAAAATAACGAATCAATTGAAAAAAAAATTTCACTTGTCTGAATTCCATACTCTAACAGCAATCGGCATTCGAAACCGGAAATAACACTTACCCTAAACAAAACGGCGCATAGACTTTCCCACCAAATATGGACAACAGTGGGAAAGAATTAATACAGACAACCAATCGGATAGTACTCTAAATTAAAATTAAATGTAAGCATTAATTTACAACACCAATGAATACCGACGGTAACGAAGAATGAATAATTTTAGGATATGTGTTATTCAAACATCTTGATACTAAGTCCTTAGTCATATGTAATTATTTGAGAAATATCCAAACTTGAGGAAATGCTACCTTTTGAACAATACCCCAATTTGCAGATGTGACTCATGTCATCCCCTTTGAAGAAAACCGCTCGCTCGGGGATATTGCAAATGACGAAACCCCAGCATCTACGGTCTGTAATCTAAAGGACGAAGTAACTAGTTCAGGTTACAGTATTTACAGAAATTTCATTCTTTGTGGTGTTTGTGTTGTGTTGTGGATTTAAAATTGAACTATTTTGGAATATTTGTATTTAGAAGAGTCATCTGGTAAGCTGTAAGTACTTTTTTAACTTAAACATAACTGATCGCATTTTATTTGGTAAGCGTAATTCTAATACTGAATAGTTTTTTTTTCCCATAAGAATAATCATAGGGTATATATTAGAGTATCAACATGGACACATTAACGATTTTTTTTATGTCTAATGTGTGTGTGTGTTTAAGGACAGCTACTTTAAGTATATAATTAATTATTCAGAAAAACTCGAAACACGAGAGCCATCACGACTTTCTCTAAGAATTTCCACACTTTAACAGGAAAGAAATACCCAAAATGTATTGGAAATTAGTACAACCATCTATAGAAGAAAAAAAAACTGTATGTTTGTGTGACATAGAATATAGTTAAATTAAATTATCATTCCAAAATCAATAACAACAAACATTCACGTCACGAATCCTAATATTATCTTGATCTTGTCAGAAGAAGTCCCACCAATCACGACAAGATTACTTAACCACTAAAATCATCCTTCCCATTCAAAACAATAACGTCACTTATTTACAACTAACAAAAAATATTCACGTCACATTTCCTTATCTTATCTAGATCTTGATCTGGTTTAAAGTGTCCACCAATCACGACACGATTTCTTATCCACTAATATCATCCTTTCCATTCAAAACAACAGCGTCACTTATTTACAAATAACAAATGACGACATTTATTTACAAATAACAAATGACGTCCCTGATATTCATCTGACAACAACCAAACATTCCACACCCATGAACCCACGAACACCGGAAGCATTTGGTTTAAACTGTCCCACCTATCACAACACGAATCCTTATCTCCAATATATCTCGCTTTTCAATTCAAAACAACAACGTCACTTATTTACAAATGACGACATTTATTTACAAACAAACCAAAACACAAGAACTGAAGCCATTGACCACATATGCTCCCAGGGAAATTCCTGACTCATGAAGTCATGCACACCGGAAGCATTTGGTCAGAACCTCCATCCCTACTAGGAGCTGAAGCCATTGACACATATACCCTCAGGGAAAAGCCACGCCCACCGGAAGCATTTGGTCACTAGAGCCACCCATACTAGTAACGTTTCTATTAAATTTAATTATCTCCAGAAAATCCTGATTAGATGCAATGGTGATAACCATTCCAGTTGGGATTCGGCGTTTGGCATCATTAGGTGTGGGTGGATGGGGGTGATTCTGAAAAATATGGCACTTCATGATGGAGTAAGGGATATCTCGAGTGATGTCCTACCAATAAAAATATACCAACCAATAAACCAACCAGATTGAATTTCGCAGATTCTAGGAGTAACTTTAAATACATTGAAACTGGCTCAATTTCCAAATAATGGAAAAATTTGTTCGCAAATTTCAATGGCAAACTATTAGGTGCTTTTAATGTGGAACTAAAGTAGTTTGAGGCTCTATAATAAACGGTGGATCCAAAAAATTGTCCAATATAATTCGACGCTGCTGAAACTTAAATCCTTGAGTGCTTTTAGAGAAGAAATATTCAAGAAAGTGCGGTCAATTGGTTTGGTTTAGCAATCCAAAAACATTATGGTTATACACAGGCATTTTTTGAGTTACAATCACCTACCAGCGGGCGTTTGTCTCCTACTACCCCAGAAAACATCAGATTGTCTGGGTTAAGGCCAGTGAAAGCGATCAGTTTGGCTCAGTGTAAAGCCCTCCAGGATAGGATGAGACTGCATGGGCTGGCATCCCAGTGGAACACTTGGCTTTATGGAATAAGGAGGAGAGGTTCATTTAATATTCAAGTGGTTCTGAGAAGGCCAGTGAAGTCTGGCAAAGTAGCCTTTACGCGTCTTAGTTCGCTTACAAGCAATCTGAGCTTTGTGATAAAAAATATCGTAAGATGGATAAATAGAGCATGAAAGAGCACATCTCTTATATCAACAGCTGCTCCCAGTCACTTGGAATACCTTTGGATATCCACGCCAGACAGACATCTATCATACCACGTTCAAAGTTATTTCGTGGTAATATTGATTTATTGCTGCGCGACATTTTGCTCGATGTTTGTTTGTTTAGAGATACAAATTATAATTTCTAAAAGGCGAATATACAGATTGATTGCAGGGTAGAGCTTGCGTCTTAATTATATTTCTGTGGTAAATTTTAGAAACTCTTATTTTTTTAATATTTAGCTATCAAATATAGCTGGATTCATAATATCGTTCATTTTAATATCTTACCCATGCCAAACTGAAGCCTCTCAGCTCTATATTTGAGTATTTATTATTTTTATTTTAAGGAAAGGTATTTCAACTAATTCTTCCGAAAATTGACTTTTCGCTTCCACCTGCTCTGTCGGATTTAAACGGTTAATTGAATGGGGGATGTAAGCGTAGGAAGATTTCCTGTTAACCCACTTCATTGCCAAGAGGGTGAAATCTTGATAATAATAAAAACAGGAGGGAAATTTCAGCTTATTGTTTAAAAAAAATTATCGAAATGTGTCACCCCTGAATAATTTCCTTCGTATTTTATACTCGGCTCTGCATTTACAGAGAAAACTATATCAACTAACCTAAACGTCAATAGATGGCAGCACAAGCCAGTGATGTCATTTGCTTAAACAATGTACATTTTTAGTTATTTGAATCGAAATCTTGCATGGAAGAAAGTCGAAAATATTTCCACGTTTTAGAAATAATAAAATCTCGATGAACGACTAGCAACAAAATTATTGTTCTGTTCCCGTTCGGCTACAAATCACGAGGCCGGCGAGAAACGCTCACTTTTTTTTCCTTTGGAGGAATGACTTGAATTCGAGTCTATAGTTGGTTATTTTTCGTTAGAGCGATCAGCCTTCTTTCAATACAGCATTTCAATGCGCATTCTCATTTCCCCATGTTTTGGCAATTGCTGGTAAATTGCGATCGAGCTGTTACATTATTCCAAGTTGATATCCCTAAAACGTTCGTTTGATTTTTTTATTCACTAATTCTTCTGCCTCTTTGAAAGAATGCCTAAATTCGGTTTTTTTGGATCCAACTAATTGGATCGTCTTCATAACTTCGGAAGAGTTCTACAAAACACAAGATTTTATAGTTTCTGATTTCAAGTGCTGTTCTACTGAGAAAAATATTCTGGAGACCTGAGACTCCATCTAGAATGGAAGGATTAACTCCGTACAGATGAATTCAAATATTTAAACCCCCACTAGGTGGTCACCAAGTACTTTTAAGCACTTAAGAGAAAAGTACCAAAGGAGTATATATAAACGTAAGCATCCAAATATAGCGCTTCTTCAGGAGTCCTTCCCTTTGCGTCTAAGACCTGTTTGAAATCAAAGCTTAAAGCAGATCTGTTCTAGCTTTTTTTTTTTTTTTTTTTAAATGTAAATTCCACCTGCACATGGTTATGGACCCATTGTAGCTTGGGATAAAGTCATAACAATATGGAAATAAAGAAACATAAAACTCTTATATGCCGCTTCAAAAAACCACCGAGGGTGGTAGTTCACAACTAAGCAATGAAACTCCCCTAACACTGCAAAATATACTTGAGACACCGTTCCAAACAAAAGCCCCTCTTTTCGCTTCATTCTGCGTTCTGTTTATTATTCATTAAACTACGTCTTCGACAGGTCTTATGCAGAACATTGCGTTTTTGTTCTCGATTATGCTAACAAGAGGAAATACACACCAACGGTTGTTTCCATGGGAACATGTTTCGTTCAAGTGATTTCATTTTATTACATAAAAAAAAGGCAAATCTTGCATTGCATAAACTAACGCTGTTTAACGGTAAGGTTTTCATACTAATAACCAGAGACATTAGAATATGCAATCAAATAGGGATAGAGGGTCTAAGTCGGAGAAAAGGGATAGAACCTATAAAGTCACTTGATAGCCTCAAGGATTACCAGTTTGGTGATGTCATCAATATCCAAAGATATGAGCGAGGCCTTATGAGTAACTCACGATATTTTGGTTGAGAGAATTTTGTGTGCATGATTGCTGAAGAAAAAGCCTAATTGGACGCCATTTGAGGCATGGGGGACTGATTACAGAAATAATGGAGGGGACTGTAGAAGGAAAGAGGCCACGAGGCAGACCAAGAATTTCATATATAAATAACATAATGATGCTAACTGACGCTAAGAGTGATGAAGAGATAAAAAGGAAGTGTTGTGATGTGCTGCTAGATTTACCAATTTTCGGATTGATGCACCAAAGAAGAAGAAATTGCGGATAAATTTAAGCAGTCACTCGCTTCTGTGTGTGCGTTCTTACGGGGGCGGCATTCGGTGAACGTAGATGATAAACTATTGGATTTAAAGGAATGTGCCAGGTTTGAGCGGGTCCTTATGAATAAATTTTAGCCATTCATTTTGGTTTGGGTGAATGATAGAAGGGTGAGAGAGGTACTGTGGAAGCCATACAGAAAAAGAGAGAAGGGAATGGCTGGTCTGATTGTCTTATCTACATTTTTTTTTTATCCTCAGAAAAAAAAATTTAATACATAGAGGTTAATGATGTCCTCCTATCTTTTTCTCCTGAAATAATTCAAGTAGGAGGACTGCGAATAGATGACCCACAAGAGTGGGTGTGTATATACACACACACAAAGGATGCGTTGCATTTTTCAATGTGATAGCGTAATGAAGAAGTTACGGTTTTAAGCATAACCGCAGTACTCACAGAATAAATTACTGAACGCAGTGAAGCAGAACTATTTCACTATTATTTCACTATTTAAATAGTCACATTTTGATGTCAACTAATTAATATAGGGTGTAACATAATTATGGAGGTCACATTAATGACACAAAAGAAAACTGCAACAGTTTTATTTAGGGTAATAATGTTGCACATTTTCTTTAATATAAAAATAGACATAAGTTATAGAAACTCAAAAAAAAAAGAAAAGATATTAACATCAAGTTTATTTCCGGGTCTGAAGACAAATAAACAGGCTCATGATTTTGTTGGTTTTTCCATATGAAGATGCATATTTAAAAGAACAGTATTATTAAATGGGAGAGAGGGAGAGGGGTGTTTCCAAAATAGCTGTTGATCCTTACCCGTGAAAGAGACATCATTTTTAGTCATGGGTTAGTCATAATTTTAAGACAATAATATATAAAATAGGATGCTTTGAGAAGTGTAAATGATGAACAAAAACATGAAGCCGCCACCTCAAACTGTGAAAAACTGGTTGGCAACAAAATATGATATTAAAGTCTGAGAAATTGATGCACTACGCTGGAAGAAAAGGATACGATAGTGTGATCAAATCAGCTGATATGTCACTCCGTGCAACAAAGAATGGAATATAACTTTATTTTTCGTCTGATTTGACTACTTTTTACAGTTCGAACTGTGAAACAAATCAAAAGAGAGGAGCTCCACACCAAAGGCCTAATCCTTACCTGTTCGTGGTCTACATCATGATGTATCCGCCTGGGTACTGATCGAAGATGGACTGGGAATTTCAAAAATAAGTATTCTGCGTTGTCTGAACTACAGAAATATGATAATATACATGATCAAAGGCCATCCAGAAAAGAAGTGGAGTTAGCAGAGGAATATTTTGGATACCACGTTGGCATACCTGGAGTTACTAAACAAAAAAGGCAAAATACTCGGAAAACTTGTAAATTATAATAATGAGAAGTTTTAATCATGATCACAGAAGGTTAATAAATAATTAACACGAAAGTAATGCTTTATTCAATGAGAGAATATTTCAAGTAAATTGATGCATTTATGGTCAATGCAGACAATTCTAGTAGAGAAGGTGGAATTCTGTCCGCTCGATTAGCCGAGTGGCTTTACGCTTCGCAACCATATGCATGGGAAAGGAGTGGCCTAGGTTCGATTCCCGTCGACAACGGGAGCCTAAGGATCATTCTCAGCCATAACCAAGTTAGCCGGTCATAAGCGTGAACAGCAGGGTTTTTCTCTCCAGTTTATTTGCGGTTTTTCCTCCCGCAAGCAAGCAAGCAAACAAACAAACCGGCCCCGTGAACACACTCATCTACAGACGTAGGATACACTGGCAGGCAGGGCTAGCCACCTTATCCTCGGGACGGGTACGACTTAGAAGGGCTAAAGATAGCTCCGTAACAAGCCACTAGGCCTAATACCTGAAGGGAAGAAGCAGTTGGAATTTGAGTTATTAGTGAAGGCAGCTGAGATAAGGGAAAAAACAATCGTGTCCTTGTATTTTTCGATCGAGGATTATTGCTTCAGGCTGACTTGAAAATGATATTTCGTTCGTCTTGGGAGCAGCAATTAACGTTTGACAGTTTTAACCTGTAAAATCGACATAAAGCAACACATCCGAGGATCAACGTATTATAACTCAAAATAGTGGAGGATGAAAATGACTAATGAATAAAACACACACACACCATTATGCCTTTATTTTCAACGTAGTAAGGCATTCGGGATCATCATCTGAATTATTTCGGTAAGATGTAATTATTCTAGTCTTGAAAAGAATAGTTTGGACTCGGCCTTCAGGAGAGGGATTTTTAGTTTAAGGGCGACAGATGTGCTAGAAAAGGTACAGAGGACCATTGAAACCATACTTCTTCCAGACTTGACTTTTCTTTGCAGGTTTAGCAAGGCTAATAAGAAACAAAAAGGCAAACTGACCTTATTCCTTGCATGTCAATGTTAGTTTCAACATCAAGTTTTCTCTGAGTCCATTTGCCAAGCGACCTTTCAAAACTTCAACTTCCCATCCAGTATAACTTCAACATCCCTAGCCTCAGTTTCTTGTAACATAATCCCACAGTATAATGTGTCGTTATATATCTCATCGCGCCAAAGCGCATAACTGGACTAACATTGAATTGATAGCCATTTTCACGAGCCCACAGTTCCAGCCTATTCAAATCATTCTGCACGCGAGTAGCACAGTCGTGCTCTTTGCTAACAAATTAATAACTCTTGTTAGATCCTCCCAAATACCATTACTGTGCAGATTGAGCAACAATGATCAAAGGATTGGTTCCTGGATCATTGTTTGCTATCATAGTGACAAGCTACTGATGACAGGAACCATTCAACTGTAGACTCTCTCTCTCTGATACAATCTTTTTTTTTTTTTTTTTAAACTATCAAGCTCACTTCAAACATGAAAAAACATGTTTTTTTTGGAAGTTTTTTCCCACTTGGTTAGACTATTATAAATTTAGTTTAATCCTTTATCCAAGTGTAAGCAAACAAAGTTTGCGCCTGATGTATCTTCAGGACTGGGGAAATTCGTGGTAAAGGTGGACCAAGCTCTCATCATTCCTTGTCTTAGTATCCCATAATGCAAAGCACATCTCCTTACGGACATGTATAATGCTATGCATTAAGGGAAGGGCCACTACCCAGACCGGTTTCGACCTTTATTGAAGTCTCGTCAGTGGGAGCCAGACCCAGAGGTGGAGATACTAAGGAACAAGCAATGGAGAAGTCATCTTTACCTATACGAGTTGCCAAAAGGTGTCTCACCTTATTATTAAATTACTAAGACAAGAAGTGATGAGAACTTGGTCCACCTTTGCCACAGTCCTGAAGATCCTTCAGTCGCAAACTTTGTTTGCTTACACTTGGATAAAAGATTAAACTAAATTTATTATGCATTTTTTTTTCTTCTCAGCAGTCTGCGCGTTGAATTATTTGCTATCATAGTCTTTAACCCAGGGCTATCGTATCTTGGTAATAAGTTAATTTTAGATCTCAACTTTCTTTCTCTCTTCTTTCCATAATCTTTTCGTACGTACTATATTCATCATTACTTAAATGATTAGTTCTAACAAGCACCACTATCTCCTTTTTCAGTTTCTATATTACATTTACCACATCTTTAATTTTTGATTTTCACCATTCTCTTCTTGATCTGCTCAAGTTTTTCTTTTAACCTGTGAGCGTTTCAATCGTTACTCGATTTTTCCCTAATTATTTGGTCGATTATCCATCAATTTGTTTAAATCGAGATATTTCAAATGTCAAGTTCTAACAACAACGCCGAACAGAGGATTCCTTATCTACGTTAACTTGTGCTTACCACTCGAGGCATTTGAAACAACGATTGCGTGGGAAGAGTGAAGGAGTATTAATTACAATTCCTTTCATTCCTTTCGAATGAAAGGAATTGTAATTAATACTCCATTTGTTCTGTTCGGTATTTTTTTAAAGAATAAAAATTCCTGTCGAGTAGATCTGCATAAAACGCAAAACCTTCTAAGTATCTGCTCTTCCAGCCACACCAGTTACTCTTTTAACTTATTAACTCTCCATTTTAGGAAATTGATGGATCCATAACACCGTCTTCATTGTCTGACATCGATACTGAATTTAGGCTGCAATAACAGAGCGTCATCTTTAACGTAACAAAACATGAAGATTCTCTAAAACTAAAATAAAATTGCTAACTTTATCAGAAATAATTTCAAGTTAAATAACCAGACAATCAAAAAGGTACGGATCAAGATCATGTATAGATCTAAATACATTTTATCAACTGCATATACCCAATTTTATAACCGGCTCAGACTCGTACATCGTTTACGAGGATATGGGGAAATATATAAAGGGGCAAAGATTAAATATTGAAAATAAATGCGATGGCTAGATGCGGGCGCAACTCACCCGAGGTTGCAAGATTAATGTAGTCGAGTTAGCGACACATCTAGATAAACTGTACGATTCCGTTAATAATCATAACGACGCATTACGATCAGTGAGAAACATCTCTAATGAAAGCTGATCCGTATTTTCTGCTGATTCCTCCACTTGCTTTATCTTCGAATGAGAGATCGTTCGGATGAGGTTATATTTAGCAAGAAATTCACGTCACCCAGAGTATTTGATAAAGTCTGAAATATAAACATATCAGAACAATAAGCATACCTCCGCATTCTGGCTACTCCCTGTGAAAAGTCTTGTAGTCCTTCCATTAAAGGGTGTAAGTAAATCCAGTCCAAAATTCCCGCTGGCTTATTCTTCCAGTGGAGAGTTTAGACAGCGGAAAGAGGAAAAGGGCTAGTTGAAAGTGCTACCATCTATCGGAACATGAAAGAAATAGATTTAATGATCAATATATATTTAGTTAATTTTGGTTTGCTACATAATAGAATTATCTACTCACCCCCCTCCCACCAAAAATAAATAAAAACAGACGAACACTTAAGTATCTGGTATATATTCGCTTGTGTGGTCCAAGTTATATGATTATTAAATCATAGCATTCCTTGGGATATCTGGGAATGAGATTGTGCTACCCTACGTAAAAAAATGCTATTTTCTCCAACTTAAAATCAGGATTAATGATGCAACTTTTTCGGTAGTACTATCATAATTATCCTGTACACCCTACGAGAGTACATATCAGGAATTTGATGATAAAATCAGGATATGTCGAGGATCTTGGGGTAAACGTGTATTTTATGATCGGTTTTATATCTCTTCTGTACTATTCCACCCGCGTGAAGTTGCAGTAGACAAAAGTACCGTGGATGGGATTGAACAAACATTTTTTTTGGACACTTCCGGCATCCAGTAAGCAGGGCACTGGTCTCAGACAAACCGATGAACACCATGTATGACATAAAACTACCACAAGTCGCCATTTATCAACTGGACTAATATTTTATATTTTTTATTAAGCTATTAATGGGAACTTGAACTTAAAATAGAGTTCAACCGCATTTTAGCCGAATCTTGATATGGTAAAAGAAATTCTAGAGGACAGACTTGCATATTATCTTGAAATGATTCGTCAGTTTTCTATACTAGTACGTAAACAATTTTTTTAAGGTTTCATAATTTGTACACTTACAGCAATTCAGGATTACATTCTTCATCAGAAACAAGAAAAGAAATTGGCAAAAAAAAGTGCGCTAACAACTCCGATTCCGTTTATTGTATATCAGTCCATGTAAGTGCACTTATGTTTTCCTGCAATAAGTTAGAAAAACGTAAGGAAAAGAGTCCTAACTACTGCATCTAATGTTGGCAACACATAAGGAAGACACTCAAGATATTTTGTTCCCTAAAATTCTAACTGCCACATACACAGAATGTTTCCTCGTTTTATTCTTCCATTTATTTCACTAGCGACGTATAATTGGATTTCGTCTTCTCTTTGACTCGCTATTGGTTCTGAAACTTTTGTGTGTAGGATTTATATTTTAAAAATATCAGAACAAAGGGAGAAGTGTGATGTCATCAGCGAAAACTGTTTATGGGATTCGCAATCAACTAAAGAAGCTTTTTGGCACTTCTTTAGTTGATTGCAAAAATAAACTGAGGGCTGAAGAATGGAACCTCTTGTAACCTAAACATGAAGAAAAACTTTAAGGATAAAGAGTAACCTTAAAATCGCAAAACCAAGGAGGGCACGAGAGAATCTTGACAAACTAGATTTAAAAGGAAGAAGATTTAATGAGTCTAGCAGAATTCTTTCTTTAAACGTAATCAAGTGACAAAGGTAACGAGCGACCACTTGAGTCTCTTCAAATTTCTTCATAGCACTTCGTCCACTATTGCATAATTTTCGTTAATTGCGTGTTACTTTCTAGCCATCTGATCTGAGGAAAAAAAACCATCAGGCATTTTTTAGTGGAAAAAGCATCCCCCCCCCCCCGATATGAGACTCATTCATGAGAGGCGATGTAATTCGAAAATCTACTGCAATGTAGCTCACACTGATGATCACTTTTTTAGTTTTCGGGTTTCCCCAGTTGCGATATACTTGGAAACAGAAGCGGACTGTCAGGGATTTTCATCCTTCTCTTGAAAGAATAAAAATAGTAAGAATAGAAAGGCGGCCCTGAACAAGAGTCAGCTGGGTATTCACAAACCTTCAGTATTGTAAGAGAAATTCCACTTGGATCAGGAGACTTCTGGTACGTACAGAAACTGTGAAGAAGATTCTTCTGATCTCTTGGCTAAAAGCGAAGCGGTGAATGTTTCTAGTCTTGATTCGAAAAATGATATTTCCGACGATTGTTTTATGTAGCAGTTAAAGGAAACTTAGATTGGTTAGCTTTCCTGTCGACAAGACCCTATCCGAATACAAAAAGAGGAGGAAGCGCGGTGGCAAGTTAATCGTTTTAGCTTCACTAAGCAACTGGAATGCATACATTTATTAATACTTCCAGCTGAATGTTTTTCACTCAGGAACAAATTTTAGGACAACGAGGTTTCAATGCAAGCCAGCTGTGATGCGACTGATTTTGGTTCACAATTTTTGACTAACCAGGAAAGAACGTCCCAGTACAAGGATTGTTATAGCGGTGCATACTGTTTAAATGAGCATATCCTGAACTTTACATATGTTGGCACCCGTCACATATACATCCAAATATATATACGAGTACACACACACACACACACACATATATATATATATATACATATACATATATATATACACACATATATATATGTGTGTGTGTGTGTGTGTGTGTGTGTGTGTGTGTGTGTGTGTGTGTGTGAAGAAAGGGGGAAGCAAACTACATAAAGAAAGGGGGAAGCAAACTACATTCATATATATATATATATATATATATATATATATATATATATATATATATGAATGTAGTTTGCTTCCCCCTTTCTTTAATAAGAATCTGAACTACAATGAACATTCTCTGTATTTGTTTTTTAAAAAAGATGATTTTTCTGATAGAAATGCGCCTTTGAAGCTACATTTTCATGAGACTTCTTTCTTAGTGTACCCTAAAGATATTTTATTCACCGTTAACGAAGAAAAAGTCTCTTTCAAATGTAATAGAACTTCCAGTTCTTTAATATGATTTGGTTGTGTGTTATGTACTGAATTTTATGATCAAGTAAATAAGTTGCATCCTTCCAACTTCGTTCAATGAATGGAGATGAAAGCCTTTTCAATTTTTGTTCGCCCGTGAAAGAACCTTTTTTTTTACAAAGACAATTCTTTTCAATTTGGTTCGTGGAGATTAAAAACGCAAAGAAATTTGGAAGCAAATTAATTTCATTCGTCCGCGCTGTTTTTTCTTATTTAGCTGCTTAGTGTATTTTTGTGACTTCGATGTCTCTAATAAAGGGCTACGTCACTTACTGGAGGTCTGTTCTCGTGAAGGGAGAAATGCCGATGGATTTTAAATTGAAATAAATAATAAAACCTGGATGTAATTTTTTTAAAGGATAGGTTATCGAGTATGTTATGGATATATGCAAAATCGTAGAAAATGCCGAAGACATTAGAATAATAATCAGAAAACTCAAAACCCCTACTGAAAAACTAGGATTAAAATCAGTCAGGATAAAACTGAATGTTCAAAAGTTTGTAGAAATCACAAAGTTCGCCATCGATAACCTGAAATTTAAAATGCCACTCGTTCATATATCTCAGAACACTGATTACTCAAAACCATGAACTCAGTACAGAAATCCAAGCTAATTACATGTCTCCAATAGTTCGTTATCTTACTCAAAATCCTGTCAGCAAGCAGAGTTAAAAATATGCAAGGCAATCAACAGACTTTGTTTTCCTTGTCATGAATTTTGCTCTATGGTAGCCTTTCCCCTGTTAGTTTGTGTAGGATAATTATACTTCACAAGGCTGTTTGCATGGAGGAAACAGCTAAATTTGCCATCCATATTCACTTCAAAGATGATATGACGTCATTCATTTACGGTCAACTCCTACCCCAAGCGGTTTCGAAGGGTTTCTCGTTAGTGGAATTCAGAAAAGTCGGGAGGGATAGCTTTCGTGAATGCAAATGTCGTACTTCTACACGGCAGATTAAATTACGGATGAAAGGAGTATCTGGAACCTTGTAAAGAATAAGATTGACCTGCTTTGTTATCGTTTATTAGAATACACTCTTCCCCACTACGCTCTCATCTTTATTAATGATTTCCATCTCGAATGCCGGAAAATGTGAGGTCCACCGAATTGGAAATCCCACACAAACACAGAATGACACCGGAATCAATGTCGGTTACACCTGAATGACACGTCAAACTATACAAGGGGAATCCTTTCTTTTTGCATGTTTCCTCTATCGTGTATTCCGAAACTTTAACGTACATGATATGCAGTTTCCTAAATAAATAAGGAGTCACAAAAATAAATGCAGATAAATAATCCGGAGAGGCCGTTTATACAAAAACACTGCTCCGCTAATATTTACGAAAATGGATTTCTTGCAATGGAGATTTCGCAATTCTTTCGACAGCGCAGTTCTACTCTTTGAATATTCATCAGAAAACTTCACCGGTTAAAGAGTCGAAGCATTCGGGTCGTGATATTCTTTCTGTGCCTCGTCGACAGACAAGGTTTTCTTCGCTCAGTGGTTTGTGATAGGACAGTAAAGCAACTGCTCTTTCACCACTCGACAAAGCACGCACT
Source organism: Typopeltis vanoorti (assembly GCF_054136105.1). Lineage (NCBI taxonomy): Eukaryota > Metazoa > Arthropoda > Arachnida > Uropygi > Thelyphonidae > Typopeltis > Typopeltis vanoorti. Next base: position 111,062,632 of record NC_143563.1, read on the forward strand.
GTTGTGAAATGATAAACCAGGGCGACAGTCCTGGATTGAAACTGGCGAGTGGGATAAGCATTTTTGAATAAATTCGTTAAAAGGAACCCTGCTTTTTTTACTCAGGATATTTCAGCACAGCTGGATTGCATTCCTTATGTTAGATTGTTATTTCTATATTGTAAATAACATGCTTATTATAGAATTAGATTCTGCTGTAACTAAAATTGAAAAATAAAATTATAAATATCTCATCTCTATTTAAATTGGAGAACTCTTATATTAGAACAAAGTAGACCGCACATTATTTTTTAAGTTCATGTTTTTACAAAAAAACATTTAGGTAAATATTTTTTATCAAAGTAAAAATCAAAACAAAAATAAACTTTTTTGGTACCAGCACTCGAGAATAAGTGACAAATGTTGCCTTTTTATTCTTAGTGCGATTTGTAACAGTTCCATGAGAGAGCACACACGATACTTTCTATTACCTGAATGGATTCTGGGCTGAGAATAGCCACTTTCAAAGGAACACTTCCGTGAATCTTTTTCAAAAATCGAGAATCAACTGAGAACGTTTATTGTTAAAAGACCATAAGATTTAATGATTACAAAGAGCCAGCAATTTTCACTAGCCACTGTCTGGCCATTTCAAGGCTGTACTAGTGGGAAAACTGCTCATGTACCGGATTCTGACTGAAGCATTCGAACGCATGCACGCCATCAAACACGAATTACCAAATGTAACGGCCTAACAGTTACTAAAGTGCATGTTTTCACGTAACTTGATGCATTTGCTTTCACACCAGTTCAGCCTTGAAAATGCTACACAGTGGCTAGTGAAAATTGCTGGCTCTTTGTAATCATTAAATCTTATGGTCTTTTAACAATAAACGTTCTCAGTTTTAACAGCTTAGACCAAAAATGAACAGTTTAATCGAGAATCAAGTTAGAATAGCAAAATAGCTTACATAATGGGGGTTCGATGGCATGCACACCTCTAGGGTGTGTACAAGGGAGTTCCGTTTGCATTCGCAACACACAAGTAAACAAGAGTTGCGATTGAAAAGGAAACGAATCGAGCACTTGGGAGTACTTCGTGTTAAAGTATGACAAATGCTTAAGGGAGTTGTTGCTACAGAAACCCAACAGGAGGACTTCCTCCATGCCAATAACTAACAGGGAATTATCCATCTCGAATTCTAATATAACGATATAAACAACTTTCTACTTAAAATTTTGATATTCAAGTGTATTTTATACAGAACATTCTGGAGTCATCTTATCTTTTAAAATACATAGCCACCCTAGTTCTCTTTGCTTTTGATATTATAACCAACAGAGGTGGGCTGTCCACAACACTAACAGCATGGATGGAGCAAGATTATCCTTCCTTCTTTCTTTCTTCATGGCTGTTCAATTCTATCCCAATTCGTTTTCAATCAATGAAATGTGTAGGCATCAGGTTTCCCCCTTCAAAAAACACAAAATCAAACTGACACACACTGAATCGGAGGAAACCCTGCCGGCACAAGTTTTGTGTGAGCATTGAGGTAGAAAACTTCCACCTCTTCCGAATACGGAAGGGAACACGTTGGCAACGAAAGCACTCCAATAATTAATTGTCCTGCTTGGCTATTGGATCCTCGTGTAAGATAGATCCATCCTTAGTTTCGTGATGTTCTGCATTCCATTTCGGTATATAAAGACACTGCCATCTAGGGACCGATATAACCTGTGCTTATTTCATTTGTGACTGTGCACAGCAGGTTCATAACCTTTACGAAGTAACGTCACGCTGACTGAATTAGACAGAAAGGGAAGTTCTTCGATGTCGACTTCGTAGACGTTTTTAAAGCAATGAAACGCTAAGTTTTTTGTTGCTTTCCAATAAGCTGCGTCTTCATTTGAAGGCCATCCCTCCCACAATCCTCAGTTAGGCGAACACCGACTGGGACTCAGCGACGTATGGTTTCGAACTTGGAATACAGGGAAGTCTTTACAACTGAACTCGAGGGGATTAGCACTTAATATACCTCAAACTCCTTAAAACATTTCCCATTAATCATTCTTCACAAAAAACAAGATTGCTCACTTAAAAATACCCCAAATAAGAATCTTGTAATTTCTAAAGTATTCGTGCGAACATGAAAGTACAAATGCTGGAAATGCACTAATCGAGGGTTTACTGTATTGTATTCAACCCCAAAACGCATTGCTGCGTGCGTTGTGAGCAAGGCACTTGAAATGTACTCCATAAAAGCATCGCTCTTGCGTAAAAATGCACGAGGTTGATTGGAGCACAAAAGCGAAGTAGTTTGTTGAATGCTTTTATTGCAGTTTATGCCACAACTCGATTTTCAAACGGAGAATGACCTCCTTAACGAATAAAGAATTTCGGCTTTTCTTAAATGAAATCAAATTTTCTGCTTCCCAAGTACTTTGGTCACCTTTGCTCTGAAGATATGAGATCACGTGTGATTATTGTTGAATTCTTTTTTTTTTTTATTAAGTACGTGAAATTTGACATCTGGTGGCAACTAATCGAACGATGCGAGGAATTAGGGCGAAGGAACGCGTGGTCTCCCCCTTCATTTTAGTTCAGTTCGGCTGAGTTTTTCGGGTGAACATCCGAAATGGAAGAAACAACTGGAATTCAAATGCCGGCATTTGTTGAATCATCGGATCTCAAGGTTCCATGTTGGGTCGCTATATCAGTGTTCCGGACTACATAAAAATAAATGAAAACTACAAATATTTTCTAAACTCAAGAACGATGTTCTCGAATACTTCTACTGAATAAAAGTGTGGAATCAACAATATTCAACTTAGAATTGCAGCAGACGGAATTTGGGCCTCAGCGATTTTTGTTGAAAGAAGTGGAGTCAACAGCGCACATGGCTCACTCAGTTTCGATAATACGGAGGGTGACTATCAGTACTTTTAAGCGCTTCCAAAGAACTATGGTTTGCAAGGAGTGGCGGTTCTGGAAAGCACAGGGGGATTTAAATATTCCCATAAAAGAAAGAGAAACAAGGCTGGTTAAAAACAAAACAAAACACGGAAATAACAAAAAAGTGAAGTTTCGTAATTAAGTTAATGGAGAAAAAAGGGCTTGAAAACTGTCTTAACTGGAAGAAGGGATAAGTTCTCATCCCCTGATTGTCGATTAAATCGAGTGCGACAGCATGCAGTAGCAGAACGGAGTCATCGATCTGTTTAGCTAGAAGACTGCACAGTTGACACGTGGAATTTTTTTTCTTCTGCTTCCGTTCTTTGTCGAAAGAATTCTGGTCTGTGGAGAGTGAAATAAGCCGACTGGAAGTTTCTTACGAACTCCACTTGAACAATGAAGTCGTTTAATGTCTCGCACGTCCCAAGGCAATAAACGGACAAAGCCGCTCACTTCTTAAACTTGAAGTTAAACCTTATAACAATCGCGAATAGATTCTCTTAAGAATAGATTTCTGTTAAGAAGTAAACAAACATCAATAAAAGTGTGGATGCGTTTAATGAGAAATGCGCTTTTATCGAAGGATGTTTAATTAAAGGCTCTTAAGATGACGGAGTTAAAAGAACGGACAGGACAAACCAGACTTTGATTTATTCACTCACCATGTATTGCTTATCTTTGTTTTCCTTCACATGCACACAGCGCATGGTGAACTTTTTCCGATGCCCATTCATTATAGGTCGATAGCAAACAACGACTGGTTAAAAGATAGGACTCGCCAGTTATTTACGGATAATTCCAAACAGTGATTTCTTGCCTTGAGAAACGAAAACGGGGATACTTGTAATTCCAACAGTTTCCCATTCAGCTGAATCACATTCTAAAAAAGTAATTTATTCTCATTAAATTTTCAGAGATTTCATAATAATGCAGTAAGATATTTTAAAAAATATATTGAGGTGATTTTTTAAATTTTGCAACCTTTTTCCAGTCCTATGAAATGGGAAAGCTCCAAAGGAATAAAAATACCAGTTTCTAATTTTAATAAGCCAATTCTTCATCAAGATAAATTTTTGTCGAAACGGTATCTTGCGGTTTGTTGATTTATGCTTTCGGATGGTCTGAAAAAAGCGCAATCTCAGAATCATTTTATTCAGAAGAATTGGATAATTTGCGACGAAATGTGTGCTGGATAAAACTATTTCTTCTCAGATATTTTTTGTGTACAGACAATTGCGCGGACATTTGCGAAACCCTGTAGTGCATCTTCTTTATGGAGTTGCATGACTGTCTCTACATACGAAATCGATGCATTTATTAAACATCCGTGGAATATTAACGATAACATTAAGAGGAAATGTGTTTCTTTCCATCAGAAAACATATTTAGAAGTAAGGTCGAGTTAGTTTTTTTTTATATGACTCATTAGAAATCCTACAAAAAAAATCTTCGCATGATAGAATCTTAAAGGCCAAACCACAAAATTCAACATATAAAAAATTCGATTTGTTCCCCTTACATTACGAAGCAGTTGTATAAAGGGCTTCGCAGTAAAAACAGAAACACAGTACGAAGTGGAGACAAATGATACGATAATTTACAATAATAACTCTAATATTTTCTTATGAACCCAAATAAGAAAGCTGCTTACGATTTCTGATACCCGACAGAATGGGTTTCGTCATGAATTGGTTTGTTACTTGCATAAACCGAAGGAACAATGTTTGTACAGGAGTAAGCATATTCAAGAAGGCAAGTTTTTGCTTGCCTTCTTGAACTCACGGAGTGTTCTTTTGCTCTGAGAAGCTGTACATGCAGTGTGGCAGTTTTAGAAGGATCGTTTCTAGGATTAAAACTACTTTATCCGGTTTTATTTTACAATATTCCTCAGCATTTAAATGATTGAGGTGTAATCCGTCTTCAATCACTCCACGTGCGTTTAAACTCGAAGTCTGTGAAAGTCCCGAAGAGCTCATTTGTCTCAGTGCGAAAGAAGAATTCGCTGAAACAGGTTGAAATTCAAACCGGAGGAAATATGGGTAGGGAATTACGACCGCTATTCGATTTCACCTTCAAGACACGTAAACTACAAAGAGAAGAGCCCGAGACATTTTTCACGTGCATACGTACTTAGAAAAAAATTCTTCCCTTTGCTTCCATCCCGTGCCTTCTCCGTTTTCCGCACGGAATGAAAAAGTACAAAAAAGAAAGTTTAATCTGCAATGATAGCGGCATCTACCGGAACGCCTTAAAAATACCGCAGTATTAGCATCAACAGCTGAAAGGGGTCAATGTTGGAAACGGTTTTACAAATGACGCGTTCTGTTTGTTTTTGAGACCTGGTTGGTTGATTTCTGTATAAACGAAATTTAAACCCCAAAATGCTACGGCCGAGTATTCTATTTTTTTTTTTTTTTGGTTTTAGTTACAATTCAAAATTTTTAGCGAATGCACGATGCAACTAATAATTAGTTGCAGGTGTTTTAACCTCCTAATTAGAGTAAATACATTCCATCCTTCCTCCTAGTTATTCGGGTGGTGTTTGTGCTGGAACTCTGAAGAATTTCATCAGAACCACAAAATCCTACGAGTTCTATATTCAGTCTCTGAAGCAGGGTTTCCAGAGTTTGCAACATGACACTGATGTGCTACTAGTTTCAGATATTTTATCAGTAGAAGTCACATAAATAACGCAATGCATGGATACACAAGAGTTTTTCCCCCCTTTCAACAGTGTATGAACGGTCCGAGCGACTTTCCTATGTTAACCATCAGCACCCATTTCTGAAGGATCATTCGTATATTCAATAGCTTCTATCACAACATGCAGTGGAGGGCTTTCCAGTGCATGTTGTTGTAGAAGGTATGTGAGGCATTGAAGAACTAAAACTTCCAAGAAAACTCAAACGGATTATTATTAAGTTCTGATTTGCTAATAGCAATGTGCGACCGAGATGAAGAAAAAATGTAAACGCAACCAATACTTTACCTATTTTGTTTTTTTAAATAATTGTTTGACATCACTTGTGAATGGGTAAATATAGATGTTATTGAGCGGGCGAAATTAACTGGTTTACAATCGATATCACCCCCTTATTAATTTTCAATTTGGAAACAAATAAGGGATGTGAGGCAGTTATACACCTCAAGGAACTTGATTTAATTTTTTTTTTTTTTTTTAATTCTCCAATAGGATTTTTCTTAAAAGATTAAGCCGATGCTTGTTTGAGTTGTTTACAACGGATTTCGATGTACACCTTTGAGCACTCCTTCACATTTTTTTTTTGACGGTCATGTTCTACCAAAACGTTAAGTGCTTTTGAAAGTACTCATACTGCAAAAAAAAAAAAATTAAATAAATAAAATTTCTTTCAATCCAAACCACATGAAATGGACATCTTGCGGTGTCCTTTTTCTTCACAGCATAACCTACGATTCGAAAATACAGCTTTCAGTCAAACGAGACGATAAATTTTCTTCTGGCTGAATCAGCGGCTCCAACCTGTGTACGGACAGACATCTTTACATGTAAGATGAAAAAAAAATTAGGTAAGCGTCTAACTTCTAAAGTATTAAACCACGTGCATGAAAATTGGCTTGATAAAAAAGTTCCATGTTTTGGTATCTACTACTGTGGAATTTCTAAATCTGCGCATCCACAGTACTAATCGTGAATTATTGTGCTTTTATTTACGTATTAACCTACGATAGGTTTATAGATAAACCTGCTGATCACTTCTCGTTGTCTGCGTAGATTGCAATGCTATCGTTAATTGCCTAGCAGTTGGAATGCAATTGAAACGACGGAACATCACATCTTCATTGAGATTCAATGAAAGTATTAAAACGACGACAACAACAACAATAAAAATGCGAGGATTGCTTGGGATGTGAATGAATTTAACTGTATCGTGATCTGAAGACATTCGGGTAAACGCTAAGAGTGTTCCCCAGTAGGGACTACGTTACCTTTCCTGTGATATGCAGTACTTATTAGAGAAGCGGTGTTATTGCAGAATAATTAGAAACGAGATCTAAAATACGGCTGTTTATTCAACTAGGCTATTTTAACTTTTTATTTATTTATTTTTTATCTGAGCGCCCGAATTCATAAATGCATTTTTGAGTTCGGGCGCTCAATAGTTGGATCCTAAGAGGGTAACGGTGTAAGCAGTTAAAACGAAAGCGTTCTTCAAGGTAAGTAGGTAAGTCTAAGAATAATTTTAATATGTATTGCATTCTTTATACAGTAAAGAACTTAATAATACTCCTTTTAATGGGTACGCAGAATATTCAACGTTCCACATAATTATTACATAAAGATTATGTAATAATTATGTTTTTATTACATATGTTATTCCACATAAAGATTACACATAATTGTATAATATTAATCTGTATATTCATATAATAAGCTATGTATCCCCGCGCGGATATATTTTTGAAGGTATTACGAATGAAGGCATTAGGAATGAAGTTGAATTACGAGTTGTCAAGGCTACGTTCTCGTCGAAGGGCCTCCCTTTTATGCTTAATGTGAATGGCACCAATTTACCTCATTGGAAGCAACGAGATGCAACCTAGAATTTCAGAACAAGACGAATTAGTTAAAGATGGTCGCTGTGGGCAATTAATACTCTATTCGACTACGATTTACGTTATTTCTCCCCTTGCTGATCAAGCGAAAGCTAAAGAAATGAACTTTATTCATATCGAAAATAAAAATTTTTGTCCACGCAATTTTTTGTCTCGTATATTAACGGAAGAATTCATGTCTAATCGATCTCTTCTTGATCAGAATTAATTTATTACATAAAAATTAAAATCTTTCGAATAATGGCATTAAGCAGACCTTCTGTTTTGAAAAATATCGTCATGCAGATCACCAAATTATTACAAAGCTTAGAAGAAGTTTTTATTTTTAATTTTGAAAGTGAAACAAAGAATTGAGAAGTGCGAAAATAATCGAAATATTATCATCGATAAAACGATTTGTCGAAAGAAAAGCAAATGTTAGCTTTTCTTTCCAATTCTAGAACATCAAAGGCAACTTAGCTTTCCTCTCTCTCTGGGGATCGAAGTGTTTTCTTTAATAGAAATATGAAAAATTATGAAAACTTCAGCATTTATAAATATTGATTTTTATAACTCGAGAATCAAATTCTATGCAGAATAAAATTATTTCTTCGGTGTGTCTGTCGTTTCTTTTTGTCATACATTCAAACAATTTTCAATTCGGTTGCTTGTGTTTGCTTCGAATTTCTTGTTATAAATTAACTCGGGGAAACTCTTAATGGATTGCTCATAGGAATTAGCACTAAGCAGCCGGATTGACGAAGGAATTTTTCTTAATAACACAAGGATGGTGAAGATTATTTTGTTCGTAGCACAAAAGTGTTTCTTCTCGATTTTTTTTCAAATAAGGTAAATATTATTTAGGCGAAGTATTAGGTAAATATTAAAGTTCTTTTGAAAAACTTGGCACCAAATATATATGCCTGCCTCCCTTGGCATGTGTGCGGGGGCGGGGGGGGGGAAATCAAGAAATATTGTAGAACTCTATAAGACGAATTTGGTTGGATTTAGATTAATGGCCCAATCGACTAAGAATGCGAGTTTTAATTATCATACATAAAATGTTTTCAGACGGCATTCAATCGAAAGCCTCTCCATCGGATGGCGTCCATCAGTCACACGAACATTTTTAACGCTCTTCTAAACATTCCAGTTATTTGGATATTTGAGGGATCCAGGGGAGGAAACAAGTCTTGAAAGAGAACAGAACTGTACAGTCATCAGAGAAGCCAAGAGAGTAGTAAGGAAATGACAAATATGGTTTCTGTCAATTGTTCAGTGCCATACTGACACACCTCTCGATGGAAGCGCACGTTGCATAGATAAATCGTCATTTCCAGAAACTTTGGTTTATCAGCGCAAGGAAGGATAAATTTATTCCAATTAATAGTTCTCTGTAATCACGATCCACATTCTCCGGCAAGCAACAGGTTTAAAAATGTTATTGATGCGCAGAAGAGAGGATTCAAACTTCATAAGGAAACCTATTGGATATGGCTAAGAGTTTTTTAAAATATATTTTATTATTTATTTATTTTTTTGAATTCTGCCGATTCAACCAATGCCTCGCGTACGCCGAGATTTCCTACACCGAAGGCTGCAATATGACATGTTATCCAGGTCGATAACAATTTTTTTTTACCAGGCTGTTTATTATTTTATTTTATTAGCTTCTATCTTCCACGTGATAAAGTGTGGTATTTTCAATAAGAAGATGCGAATGAAAACTAATTAGCGGCTGTAATCAGATATCAGGTGTAGCAATGGTGCAATTACTCTTCTTTCCACATATCTTTATCAAACAGCGTCTAATTGAGGGTTCCCTCTGCGAGATATTTATTCCTCAATTTTTTTTAACGCCAGTACGTCTCTCATTCTTCCACAGTTCTTGTAGTCTCCTGAATAATCCACTTTTTTTTTTTTAATAAAAGAAAAGTTTCCTCTGGATTCCTTTCATTTTATGACAAACTTTTCACTGCAATGAATTTTGACGTCACATATTAAAGATTTTCACACTGATGATTTAATTTATTTCTTAAATTTTCTTGCAATTTTATGATTAATACTGGAACACTTTATAAGTAACGAGGAAGTCAATACTTTAAATAAAATCTTCTAAAATGATATATCGCATTAAATATTGTTTTACTGATATTACAATCCAATTTAGTATTGCTCATAATCACAATATCTAACTTGACAATCCTGTGGGGCAATTTTGAGCTGCAGGGTCGTTGGATAATCCGATCAAAAAGTACTCCGGAAATGGCTGGCATAAGCAAAACAGAAACTCGAATATTGCATCAAGCTTTCACAGCAATACCAGGTTCTGTTTTTTTTATTTTAGAGGATTTTGTTATATAAAGTATTAATTTCCTATTTACTAATGAAATGTTCCGTTATTAATCATAAGAAAAATTTAAGACATTTGAAGAATAAATGAAATCAGTGTGAAAATGACATCTTTAATATATGATGACGTGGAAAATGCATGCGAGTTGAAATTTGGTTATAAAATGAAAAGAATTCAGTTTTTTTTTTATTAACAAGTAGCAATATGTCCGCGCGGTTAGCCTAGTGGTTATGCGCTTCGCAACCATATGCCTGGGGAAGGAGTGTCCTAGGTTCAATTCCCGTCGGTTACGTGAGGAGCTGAAGGATCTTCCTCAGCCATAGCCAAGTTAGCCAGTCTTGGGCGTGGACAGCAGGGTTTTTTCCTCAGTTTATTCTGAGGTTTTTCATCCCGCAAATCAGGCAAACTGGCCTTGAGAACTTAACACTACAGGCCATAGGATATACCGGGGCATAGGTATATCCTATGGCCCGGTATAACCTTATCCTGTAAACGGATTGAGGTCCGATGATCAATGGACCCTCGACACCGCAAGGTAAAAGAGGGTATAAAGAAGATGAGATGAGTAGCAGTATGTTAATTGGAGCTATTTCTACGCAATACTTGGGAGCAGATTGATCAAATTAAAAAATAAAATCTAGGCACAATTTGATAGTTCGTTACTTATTATTTAAGGACAGCACCAAAGGAGGAATTTTTATAATTTTACCGACATTTAGAATTATTTCAATTAAAAAATAATATAAAAAAGGAAATTACGTTGTTTTCCCAATTCAGCTGTTATTCATAACATAAAAATCAACTTTTTTATGCAACCAGGGAAACCTGATCATAAAGTGCTGCCTCATCTACAAAGCTTTTTAAAGCGACTCCTTAAACAAGGGATATGACAAACCAGAAACTGCACTTGCACTGAATTTAGTATTGTGACAGGGACATGCTCGGTTTCTTGTCACACTTGACCTACGTTCCTACAAGTCGTCTGAACAATGTAAATAGATTTCTAAGGAGGTGTTATTATAGGGTTCTCTATCAGTGGGTTATTCGTTCGTGATAAAAGACCTCATCGTCAAATATCAACTTTGAGCAACATTATCAAGCGACAGAATTGGGGGGGGGGATTATAACAACATAAAAAACTACACCACCACCATAAGATGACACAGAAAGCCAATTGCTAGGGACCAGTGGACGTTTGCAAGATTAAGGAAGGAAACGTCCAAGTCTGATGGGGACACGATCATCCAGAACTGTACGGTTTAAGGTTGTCTGCAAGATATTAAGAGCTGCACATCCTCAGTTTGTACAAACTGAACTGCAAAAGACAGACAATTACTTGAGGAAATCGCCATGCTTAAGTGCATCATCCTAGCTGCGAACTCCGGTATCAGAGATGCAATGGTCTGGAGCTGTTACCTCTGGTATGGACCTCCGGATTCAGTGCTTGGTTCACCTCGATAATGTAAAGCTCAATCCTAGCAGTTTCAGCGAACAAATTCAAGGTCTTCTTTCAGCGCTGCAACATGAGTTGTGTCAAATGCAGAAAATGACCGACTTTTCTACACAAAGGCCTGATCTTAACTGAATAAAATACTTTTCTGATTAACGGGGTGAACAAGACTAATGAGTCCAAAAACGGTGCGGTGCTTGAAATTGGCGGTCAAGTTGAAGTAAGAAGAATACAAAATACTCGATGGAGAAATTCTACAATTATGCTAATCAAGCCTCGTTACTACCAACTAGGCTTGATTGGTATACCTAATAAATGCTCGAGCGCGAGGAAATAATTTCTGAAATTCCAACGTAGTAAAACTTTCGAGAGCATTGCTCAACGGGTAAACTCTTATACATGCAACCATAAATAAGGACAGTGTAAATCTTACGAAATAAAAACGCTCTTTTACCGTTGATATGTGGATAATTTACCTGAGAAATTCGCCACACTTTAATTCTATGTATCGGTGTCAACATATTTTTCATGAGTGGATGCATTTATTGAACGCTGAACATACGAAAAGTACTGAGAGGGTGCCTCACGGAAAAGTTAAGCTTACTCAACCAGACTCTTCTCGTATCGACTGAATTGCTTCTCATCCAAAATTGCGACTCTGGAATGAAAGCATTCATCTGATTCTGGGAAAGAAAACTGTCAGCAGCTCAGCTTCTGTTTGGTGACAAACTAATGCGACACCTTTGTTTTCTCTTGGCACACTGGAGGGGTGAAATTTCTTATTTGAAATTATTCTTTCTGCAAGAGCAGTTGCTCATTCAGCACATCCAACCCTCTCTTTAGATTTTCTGGACCACGTTCGATAAACAGGATGTTTAACTGTATGTTTAGTTTTCGTGCGAGGGATTTCACGTTTTAAAATGTTCAGTTTCGAACAGACGTTGTTCAACAGGCGAAATGTTTCCGCAAAACTGCAGAAAAGACATTCCTAGTTGTACGTAATGGTAAAGCCGACGCTGCAACATGACTCAGATAACTGTATAACAATTATTTTAGTGTACCTTCCTGCTGCCCTTTTGATAATCTTTATTTCCGCTGATATAACCGTTTCGCCATGTTAGCTATATTAATTTTATGAACAGCAGCATCCTACAACAGTTCTTTATTTTAAGGAAATTTTCTTGCATATTAATACTCCTGCAACTCTTAAGCGGAATACGGTATTAATTTATTTTCTAAAAGATCAGCATTGTTATCATCAGCGTTATGATATATATCCCCCCTCCCGTCTATTCACCGATTCATTGGGCATCAGATACCGTATGGTCACACAATTGCTCGGTGATGTGCCACACCATCCTCGCTAGGTGGTCCTACTGGATGCTTTTCTGGAGGCTTCGACTCTCTGATTTATTACACATATCGCGATGCGTAATAAATGTCCTGTTCTAAACGTTATCTCTTAGATATTTATACTTTTATATTATTCTGTTTTTCCTGAAAACTGCCATGAATACATAAATACTAAACAAGACATCTCCTTAAGAACAGGGCATAAAGTTCCCAAATTACACAAAAAAGCAATGCATAAACATTTTACTTATTTACGGCCAGAAATATTCAACAGCCTACTTTTATCGAGAATTGAAACCATCCATGACAAATGCAAAAACTTGATTATAAATAGTTTTCGATTATAAATAAATTCGATTATGAATAGAAAATATATTCAAAATAATTCTGTACTTTTTAGATTTAGGCGATGATTTCGAGCGGATTGCCTGTGTTAAAGGATTCGGCCAAACATGTAAAGTTCAAAACAGTACTAGTGAGCGACACTTTATCTGTTCCAATAATAAATTAACTCTTTGTAGTGCAACGTTCAGTTTTTCTGTGTAGTTCTTTACTTAACTCGTTATGTGGCTGTCCGTAGATTCATATATTCCGTATGCTGGAGGAAGTGCTGCTCTTAGATCTTCCCAAATTTGTACTCCAATTATGAATTTTAGCAATAATTGATTTCAAGATAAAACATCGCGAATCGTGTGTTGGTTATAAAAATACGTTTGGGCCACTAAGTCACATTTTCTTACCTGTGAATTTTATCTGAAATGCATTGTAGCGGTCGATGAGGTTATCTGTCCAAGTTTTCCCTCCCTCAAACTTTCTGTCAGTGACGCTTTGAAACCGCCTGCAAAATAATATTTGCAAATCAGTTGCGAGTTCTGGGAAATATTTTAATTTATCGCATTTAGTTTCTTAAAATGCCTTTAATCTATGATTAAAAGAAGATTAATCATGCCCATTCACCCCCTTGGAAGATGCTAACAGCTATAAGGGATAACCTAATTTTTTGCAGAGGATATTACGATTAAACAGCTAACTATAATAAGAATAATTCTTGCATTTTGGCTTTTTTCGTTTCGCATAACTTTTTAAAGCTATTCTGTAAGCTTTAGGTTGATAGAACAAGTTAATGTTTCTTTTAGAGTATGCCAGATGTTTCCCCTTTTTTGAATAGCTTGAGACTTCTACCATGTAACTGAAAATAATAATAAAAAACTACAAAAGCATATTATGTGCTGGAATTTGTTGAGAAAATAAACTCAAAAAGCCTCACAGTATAATGGGGAAATACCAAAAAAAAGGCATCTTTATCGAAAACAATTACTCGTTTTTTTCAGGGATTTTAAGAAAACAAGAATGGATACATAATTTAGGTTAAGGCAATAGAAACTGTTGAAGAACAGAATAACATTTCAATACCTTTAACAGACGACGTAACTAAAGCATGTTTGTGCAAAAAAACTTAGAGCGAAAGGGTTTAAGACAGTGGGTTGATTAAATAGTCAAGATCACGGAAGTAAAGAAGAAAAGATACATATTCAAGATTTAAGAAGATATTACAGAAATAAAAAGTGGAAATAAAGTCGCTTACTTCACAGTAAAGGAAAAACAGAATGGAACTATGTTACTTAAAATGGTTACGTTTTTGATGAAGATGCTGCGACTCGCATCTCATGTTACCAAGTACCACGCGGGTGAGCTATAAAATTTGATTACAATTCACAGAAGTGGACTTAAGATAGTCAATTTTGATTGAATTACTGACAAAGTATTTAAAATAAGCAACAAAACATGATGAACAGCAGAAAGAATCACTGAATTATAAAATATGATGAGTATTCTACGTGCCGATAACCGTAAACCTTTTAATTTTGTTACAAGCTGAAAAATGTATTTTGTGACTTCATTCAGGCATCTCAAGAACAGTTCCTCCAGACAAACAATTCATTGTTCTACGATCTAAGAGTGTTTTCCATTCTCCATCAGATTGTACGGCGCACGCACAGTTTACAAGAAGCAATTTCTATGTACTAGTTTCTGAGAGTTCCTTAAAAACGTACTGAATCAATCCATTTAGACTGTTTAAGGCATTCGTGTTCTGAATTGTCGTTATTACACAATATTTGCGCAGCAAATTCATTTTTGCTGCGCAAAAATTCATTCAATTTTACTGCTGTACTCCACAGACTGAAAACATGCGTTCAGGGTGGACAATGGCTGATCCATATTATCACAGAAGAAATAGTAAATGTTAGCTTTCGTGTAGAAAGTAGTAATAAACCTTGGCGATGTCCTCCACTGGAGTATCGAATATCATTACGATTTCCCATAAATTCTATTGGACTAATGGTCTTAATTCATTAAATGAATTAATTAAATCAATTATTAACAACGATAAACTTGAATAAGTCAGACTGCGCTGCAACCCGAATTGAGACCCAAGACGTATCCTCCCCCCCAAAAAAAGCCTTTCATTATTAACACCATGTAAACAGTATCGTTTGCTAACTTATAATGGTCCCTTTGAATTCTAGACAAACTGGAAAAGTAAAAAAGAAAAAAAAAACACGCACTTTAAACTAAACCTTCCAAGGGCTCCATCGCTTGATGCACCCCTGCCCTCTTTCAAGTCCTTTTTAGTGTGTGTCCTCTGTAAACGATACCTGGAAGCTGGAAAACCTGAAAAACGAATATTTGCTCACAATTGCAAATTCCAGAAAATTTCTATAATCTGATTCCATTTAGTAAAAACCTCTTTTAATCCCCTTGGGAGGATGGTTAATGCTAAAAGAATAAGAGGTAAGGCAACTTTTAGCAGGGTCTATTACGATTATGTTAGCCACAGTTGGAATAGGTTTTGCATTTTTCACACAAATAACTTAGTTGTAAAAGGATGCAAAAATTAGGCAACTTGATTAGAAATTGAACCTTGTCTTTTTATTTATATATATATATATATATATATATATATATATGACAGAATGATCATTGACTCGGTTAACATACATAGTTATATGAAAAAAATTGAATGACTAGAACCGAGATTTGATTAAAAAGGTTTTAATATAAACACACTACTAGTTTCGGCCTGTAACAGCCTTCTTCAGGTGACATTATAAAAGAAAAAAACACTAAACATTGAGGGTTAAAAGACTATGAACATCATAGACAGTCTTTATACATTATTAGCATTAAAACGTTGTAGTTGTATTTGAAGCTGTTCTTTCATTTGTTGCATTGTTGGGAGAGTGAGTGAAATGAAAGAACAGCTTCAAATACAACTACAACGTTTTAATGCTAATAATGTATAAAGACTGTCTATGATGTTCATAGTCTTTTAACCCTCAATGTTTAGTGTTTTTTTCTTTTATAATGTCACCTGAAGAAGGCTGTTACAGGCCGAAACTAGTAGTGTGTTTATATTAAAACCTTTTTAATCAAATCTCGGTTCTAGTCATTCAATTTTTTTAATATATATATATATATATATATATTTGGTACCTCTCGAAAGTTTATTACATGAAGTCAATAACTGTCAAAATAAACAATTAATGAAACTATTTCTTTATTTGTTCTGATAGTGTGTTCACGTGTGGGAGGCTTGCAAAATCCAAAATATATCCGGGTTGGGAAAACACAAATGCTCCAAATCTCTTAATAGAATAAGGTCTTGTAACAAGGGGTGATCAAGACAGCATGCATCACGACTTTGACTCACAGAGAATGATTTTTAAGTCAAGGAAGTACACTAAAAGTCGCAATAAGACAAATGTGAAGAATTGGGCGTGTGTTTACTTGTGCGAAAAGGTGGATAGAGAATGGAGGCGGAATTATGTTGGGAAACACATCCGAACATTATGCAACATGAAATTCCGTCGTAATAGCCTTCACTATTGCAATGCAATCCTGATTGCATTCTGGAAAAGTATAATCTCGAATGTTAAAGCATAACATTCAATTCTGTTGTTACGGTCTGGGCACATTCACATATGAGAATTTAGTACAAACTGACGGGTGCTTTTTTGACTATTGCCCAGTTAAGATAATATTTTTGAAAGTAAACGTATTCGTCTGAATGAAGAGAAAGAACAAGTAAGCAAACTAATCAAACCGAAACTTCCAGCCTACAGACATTTTAAAGCTGTTCATAAGTTTCTATAAAACTATCCATAAATTAGAATAGAACTTCAATTTTGTACAGTCGTTGGACTTCATATAATTATCTTTTGCTTTTTAATTTTCTAATCAAGTTTGCCTGATGAAGAAAGGGAAACACAAAGTAAATCACACGGTTTCTTATTACAATTACAAAGAGCAACCAGAAGTTAATGAAAAATGCACTCCGATAAATGAACTCGGAAACTTCTGACAAAGTTTATAGAAAACGTTTGATGTATAGAACAAGTCAATAAGTTCCTTTTGCAGAGTTCTCTACTTACGTTTTCAAAATTTAAACTTGATAAGTAGACAAAGCTTTAAATAAAGATATAAGAGATGGTGGTTCCTAGTTTAACCTCCGTAAACTATGATATTTGGTCATAATTCAGAAGTGAACTCAAGAGAGTAAATTTTGATCTCAATACAGACTAAACGTAGAAAGCAAACAATAACACACGATGAATTGGGAGCATCACTGAATTGTAAAATAATAGAGTACCCTACCTGACGACAATTTTAATTTAAACTGTTTTAAGTGTTAGAATCTGTTGGAAAATTCATTTTTAAACTTAAATAAGGCAGTTGGCAACAAGCAAGTCAATGTTCAAGCATACATGATTTTCATACTACATCAAAATGCACGCTACACGGTAGTGAGTAGCAAATTTGAATCTACTCAGGTTTTTACGAAGTAGTATTGCTCGTAATTAATTCCTTATTCAAAGACGTACCTCAATCCAATTACACACACCATTACTTGAGAATTCTTCGAGCTTCCTCACAGTTCATACTGAGAGTAACAGTTTTGCAGAGCCACCAAAACCGGCAGATATAAATTGCTGCTGTACTGTTCGTATTCTCGGAAATATTACGTAATAATTATTCCAGACTATAATGGAGCTGTGGCTAAACTTTAAATATAAAACACTTAAACGCTTGATATTACCATATAGGGTATCCAGTTCCGTTTTGGAACCCGAAGAAAAATGTATCATTTGAACTTAACAACGAAAGATTTTTCATATTGAAATCTCTAAGACCAACCGAAATAACGCTTATTTAATCGAAAAGAACTCGATGTAAGTAAAATCTTCCTAGATGACTAATCGACAGCGCAATTAAACGATTTTAAACATTCGGGATGTCTGTCAAACTTTAATGTAAAAAAGGTATTGGTAACAAAATTATTTGAAACTAGTTTCGAGTGGAATTAGTGCACTAGATGTGAGGCCCGGGAAGTCCTGGAGAAAACAGTCGAAACAAATTTTGGAGTATTCACTTGGAGATATCTGGGAAAACAGTATGGGAGATGGCACGAGACTAACAGTTCGCACGGCAAAGCACGTCAGAGGAAAGAGAACTTGCTGGATAGCATACCTTCTCCAATAAACAGGTTGCGAGTCCGAATCTTAAGGTAGCGTTTTGATGTCATTAAGTGGCCACTTATTTTCATCTTCATCACAAGAGAGCAGCTTGAAGAAATTAGATCGAGCCTACTTTGCCATGCGCTGCACTACACGATAGACAGAAACGGCCACCTGCTTCGCTTGACCTGCGCAATGGGAGTTGGCTAACCACAGACACCTCACCTGAAAACGGAGTAATCAAGCCTACACGTGCACAACGACCGACCAGCTTCTGTCTGCTTCCTTCCCGACAGCATCCAATCACATCACATACAACTGCATGTACCAAATGTACCTTTAATAGACTGTCAGTATTGGGTGAATGCTTGTTCCGCAGAATTTTTTTTAACTTCACATCAGCTCCAAATTCTTAGCTCACAATGCTTAAGGAATCGTGCTTTAAATCAATCTACTATTTTACACTTTTTCTGGTCTGGGAGGGTCACTGGAATATACGTAATTTTCTAGCCATTCTCATCTCAACGCATTTGCTTCAATCTATTGAGGCAGCATGAGTATATGTACGTGATCAGTTAACAGGCTAAACTATTCGAAGTCATCACTTCGTCTTACCCTTCCTGATAAAGTGTTTTATCGTCCCGTATCTCTTTGTTCCAAGAATATTCGTTGCAAATTGATTTATGCCGAACATAAGTGGAAGAGAGCCCTCGTTCTTATGCTTCTACAAGAGTTTTTGGGAATTGGTTTGTTTGAAGAGGTGACGCAACTTCGACAAGTTTTAGTTTACTTTCGGCTTTCATCGGACTATTTGTGAAATTCACGCTTTCCTTCCTGATGAGAGCACTGGATCAGTGACATCACGGGGCCACTTCACTTCGTATAATTAATTAGTGCGAGTAAAGCGGAAGAAATGTCGCAATGCATGTTGACTAGTGCAGAAGCAATCACACCTTTAATTTAATTACGTTGAGAAGGTGACTCTGGAAAAATGCTGATTTAACGGCACCGGAAATGAACAGTTGATTCGAGCTAATCAGAATGATTTAATTTAGAATGATAGCAGTCACTCATTGGACAAACAATTTCTACTAGAGGTACGTTGAGCCATCAGCTCAAGAAAGCCTGGCAAATGGTGGTTGCTGTTCTTTGAAAGCTTCACCTATGGAATAAAGTGGGACTTCATAAGATTTGCTTCTTCCGACTGTGAAAAAGGACTGCTTGAGAGTTATCTAAATGTATCGGCAAGGTGTACGTCAAGTTTTCAGCACACTACTTTTCCTACTAATTCTTTTAATCTGCATGTGAACATACTCTTAATATGAAGAGTAAGTGTGACTGATGTTAAAATAATTCGACTTAAGAGCATTTTTTTTCTAGAAAGCATTTCAAAATAGCGATAGCTGTTTTTTGGCAGCATTATACTGCAGTGAAGTTTGATAGTTAAATTTTCTTAGAATATGCGCATTTATAGGGCCATCCTTGGGGGGTGGGAGATGATTGTTATCTCAAATATTCCCACATGACTGCGAATTTTCGAAACCATCGATATATGTGAATGCGTGAAATGCATTCACGCAAATGAAATGAATACTTGCTATATATCGGAACAGGCTTCATTCAGATTTTCTTAATCATGTAGGGTTCTTCCAAATGAACCAATAAGCTACAGCTTGGATGCAGCTGAAAACTTTAGTGCGTGTATTATTTGGTGAATGGCATTAATAATAAAATGCAATACCCGATAAGCTCCGACATCAAAGAAATTCAGCGTTGCGCGAAGAATTCTCCGCATTCAAAATGTGTTAATTAGCTAAGCATGAGTGATCGACTTTAATTATAATTTCTTCTAAACATATCTAAATATCATGGAAGATTGTAGGCTATTGTTATCCTTAACTAAATTGGTCTATATCTCTTTATTTTGCTTTAGAGTGTTTTTTCATATACACCTTCTTTACTTAAAAATACGTTTCTTCCGAGTCCTCAATTTGAGACGTACATGCAAAAGTTCGGCGAGGTGACACCATTTTTCGTTATTTTTTTCATGTAAATTCCACCCAGTAAACGTCGCAAAATTATGACGTAAAAATGTGGGGTAGATAATCGCAAAACCGATCATGATAGCAAATCAGGCTTTAACCCCTTAACGTACCAATTAAAAATCAGAAAGCGGTCATTTTTCTGCCAATTTTTTGGGCGAGGTTTGGGCAAGGGTGATTTGCTGGATCAAATTCATCATTATTTGAAAAATAATGATGAATTTGTGCAAACGCAAACGAAATAGCCGATACACGCCGTTGGCAACTTTTCTCGGCTGAAAGGAAATAGGCACAAGATTGTCTAGCGTCTCTAATCGGTTGTATTTATATGTGAAACCAAAATTAAAAATCAATTTTGGTGCAATAAACAAAAGACGTGTCACAGACGTCTTTGCATGTTAAAGGATTAAGAAAGTCCAAACTTCCGATAAGCAGTACGTTGTTATTTCCCACTGGTTGGAGATAATTTGACATTATCTTCAACGTCAAGACATTGCAAAATTCATGTTCAAGATGGGATTCAGCCTGCGGCCTGTGGAGAGAGGGAACCCGCTCCCAAAATGACCGGTCTCTGCTAGTTATTGCATTTTTTTTCTCTTTTATATGTTTAGGGCCAGTGAAAAAATCGGTTTGTCGTCTCAAATAGTCACTCGAAATCGTGAAGCACTACTCCCAAAACATTATGAAAGAGTTGCAACAAGTTTTATAATATAAAAGTACCTGTAATCCTGTAACAGATCTTACGAGAGCCAATCAGTACAGGACAGCGTGTTTCTCACGATTTCTTTGATCAGCGGTAAGTGTAAAACCTCGTTTTCTGAAAGCCGAAATTATGTTTAGGTGAATAAAGATTGATCAACCGTCAACGACAAAAAAGGAATCAGATCCGTATTTTGGAACATAGGAAATTTTAACCACTTGAGGGAATGATCATTCACGAGAAGCATATCACGAAGGCGTTAATTTCACTATAAAACATGAGTTGTTTCATGCCCTCTGTCAACAATGTAGTGCTATCGCAATAAAAAATCGTCTTCTTGACCATTTTCTAAGAATATCGCCGTACAATTCTTAGACATCGTCAGAACAAAAACAGAAAATAATCCCAGAAATGAATCTTTTCTTTGGAAAACGCTTCCCAGTACAGATATTTATTACTTGCGGGTCGAAGTTATTTTATGGAGCTAAGGCAACACTGCCGAATGGAGAGCGCAAAATGCTCCCGAAAATCTTATTGGAGTTGTTTCCTTTCTTCACAAATGACATTCGAGTATTGTATTACTGCCAGTCAAACGTTGACTTAATACTTCTGTGTAACTTAAGTGGAATCATTTCAGATGGGTGGCAGTACAAGTCTACTTGAAATCTTTTATTTACGAGAAAATTACGTGGAAATGAGAAATTACGTGGAAAAGGGGTGGGGTTGGAGAGGCAGAGAGAATACGACGACCTTCGTCCCCTCTTAAATCTCCCAGATATTAAAAACCTAGTGAGAAGCGATGTTATCCCCCAGTGTTTCAACGACGATGGAAAATATTGATATCAGAAACGTAACGAAAAAGCATGTCGTGGATCTTTCTCCTCGACTGCAGTGACATTAAAAAGCAGACAAATGCGCCACTGATGAAGTCGGTAGCGAGTTGGCCATTGATTTAATTTTTTCCATTACTTGTTTTCCTTGGGATGATTTTTTCCCCGGCTATAAAAATGGAACCAGAAAAACGGTCAATTGACAGTCAAGCTGGAAACAGTGGAAATTGCTTCGTCAAGAAAAATGTCTCAATTCCGAAATAATCAGTTTCTCATACGATAATGAATGCTTTCATTATTTGAATTAAATCTAAAAATCCTTTTGAGTGTAAGAAAAGTTCACAGGTTGCAAGAGAGATTTAAAGTCAGAGTTATTCGCCAGTTTAAATACGCGCTTTCTTTCAAGCACGCTGCAGTTGGCGAACTACTCATTAAACTTGCCAGTTGTCGAATCCAAATGCTCTGAAAAGACTTCTGACCTTCATAATGATCCGCAAACTGTATGTCAAGATATTAAAAGTTTTCCTTTTAATATCTTGTTTTCAGCGCATAGTACGTCCACTATCCCTTCCCCCACACCCTTTGACGCGCGTAACATTGTGTGCGTGTGTGTGTGCAGGAGGAGAAGGTAGGCGAGAAAAATTAGCACACTAAACAAGCTGGCAATTAGAAGGGAGGCTTTACTTTCAAAAACCGCTTTAATGCAGTTCTGTACACGACGACTTACTTTTTTGCAATTAGTTTTATACTTCTAAACTGAAATGCGAAGCTTTTTTTCTCTCAACCGTTTTAATCATAAAATTTAATTAATCGTTATGAAAAAGTTAAACCTCTTTTTAAGTTAGAATATTATTATCAAGCAGGGACGCGCCGACCATATGTGTAATGTGTGCGACGCACACAGGCCACAAGATAGTAAAGGCTCCAAAGATTTCAGGCGAGGAGGCAATACTTAAAAAATATTATTTATTAATTATATCAAAATGAATTATTACATTTTTGTTAAAATTTAAATTATATTTTATAGATTTGTCGTAAACAAATTATTTATAATCACTTATTTGTTATTAGTCCTTAAGAGCTTATTTTATTCTGATCCTAGTTCTAACAAGTAGTTTAGCGTAAACAAGTAAAAACTTGAACTCGTGTGAGTTTATTGTTTGCAGGATGACGCGCGTTTGAATTTGTTTAATCTTGTTCACACTCGCCTTTGCTCTAAACAAATATAAGAAAATCTGCCGCAGTTTTTAACTTTATTCTATATTCTGCTGTTGTCAGCAGAATGTAGGCAACATCTTGCAATGTACCTGAATCGTCATGAGAAAAATTTAAATCATTTGAACAATTACAAAAAATGGACAGAATTAATTACATCCCTAAAAAATAGAACTTGTATCGATCATTTGCAACAAAGTTTTAGATAATGAAAGGAAACGTTGGTATGAAGTTATAAAAATAATAATAATATTTGTAGTACAGTTTTTAGGCCAACAAAATCTAGCTCTTCGTGGTAAAAGTAATAAACTTTACGATCGCAACAGTGACAATTTTTTAAAATGCATTGAGATCTTAGAAAAGTTTGATCCTTTTATATCGGAACACACACTAGTGCCCTCCTAGTTAGGAGGTAAAATTCAAAATGAAATACCCACTTTATTGGCATCAAATATTAAAAATAAAGTTTTTATAAAGTGCTTTTTTTTATTGGGGGGGTAGGACGCCAACTAAAGTTTTGCACACAGGATCCGGACACTACGAGCGTGCCCCTGTTATCAAGCTATGGCTTCTCAGTTACATCAACTCCTAACACGTTACGTGCGAGGAAATAAAACCTCACAACGTACTTCATTCTCCACTCATCCACGAATGCAGATCATTAAGAGCTACTAAGCACACAATTCTTCTTAACGAAGTGGTTCAAAATGACAAAAATTATTGCGACCTCTGGAGACCTCTGTGGCTCCCTCTGTAATAACAATTTTCAGATTATTATTTCTTGTTTAATTTGAAACGAAATTTTGATGCAGTTTTCAGTTTATTGCTGCTAAAAGAGAAATAAGAATGAATGCTTTTCTGAGGGTGGAGAAAGTAGTGTGAAAATATAAAATCATTTTACTACTCCTTATGAGGAAACTGTTAGGCGAGTATTGCTTTTAAGAGTTAACACCAACTCCAACTAAAGGGTGTGTTCACTTCCGACAGCATTCCTTAGCTGGAACCGCACGCAGCGGAAGTGCTGGCAATTTAAAGCTGAGAGAAGTAAAAGATTCCAAATTTAGGATGAGCGCATTCATATTAATTGACCGCTCTGCAGGCCACATTTGGAAAACGGTCGGTCCTAAGCTAAGCAAAGATGGCAGGAATCTTTAGACTCCCTCTATCAAAGGGCCTCTGAGAATGGGGTTAACCTCTTCCCCTATGCAGAAAAAAACTTATGTTAACAAATAGTTAATGAAAATAAATTTAGCTGGACCTATGAAAAAATTATCATTAAGCGAATAGGGGAAATATTGCACAATAGCTTTTTGGGCGTTTGGAAAAGGTCATCCAAAGAAGGTAA
This sequence comes from Typopeltis vanoorti, assembly GCF_054136105.1. NCBI lineage: Eukaryota > Metazoa > Arthropoda > Arachnida > Uropygi > Thelyphonidae > Typopeltis > Typopeltis vanoorti. The sequence continues at coordinate 111,086,943 of NC_143563.1, forward strand.
CGTGAAGTACCAAACGCGAACTAAATTTTTGAAATCTGCGATGCTGATGTAACCGAAGTTCATTATGTGGAAATGTTGAATGGAGGTTAATTTTGAATTTCGGTCAAACGTACCGAAGTCTATCGTTGTCAGTTTTAATTGCATTTCTCCTTCTTATCGCCAATTTCTTCAGAAAGAGAAAGAAAAACACTTATCGCGAGAACATATCGCGCATCTTTGTATGCAATCAGCTGGAAGAGATCCGCATGGCGGAGCGATACTGCGGTCGAAACGATGCGCTGGTGTTTGAGGTAATTTACGTTGCGTACATATTAGAATGGATTCATCACCACACACTTCGCAATGCCAACTCGGTTGAAGCAAATATGAGAGAAAGAAGTCGTTGGAAGAAGGCTCACTCCTCATACACTCCCACACTTACAAAAATACAATCAGAGCTTCATTGCAACCGAAGCGGAATTTACATTAAATATACCATTTTCTCATATAGCGACTGGCGCGGTGCCCGCAATGTGATAGCGGGAGGTAGACATCTCGGCCTTGTGCTGCTTTGGCTTATTATTGTCGAACAAAGCCATGCGTTTTCTGAATTTGTTTGTCATCTGTGACCACTATGTTTGTTAAAATTAGCAATCGCTAAGAACCAAGTGATGGCTGCAGGCAGGGCGGGGGTGCTGGTAATATTCTCATTTACAATTCAAGTTTTGCATCTAGCAAGCCGACTTTTATCTCCGTATTACGTTATGTTTGAAGCTCATATTTACCCTACTCTAGGGAGTGTGGTGAGGCATCCTTACAATTAATTAAAAAAAAAAAGGTAACGAGAATGGTTTTGCGGCGAGAACAAAGCAATATCGCATCATCATTACATAAAACGGTATTAATTAAATAACAGTTGCACACGATAGTCATTTTCAAGTTACTTTAAGAAACTGGCTCACTTTTTCATATAATCGCGAATTTACTAATTTGTTATCGTGTTTAACAACCAGTCATACGGAACATTTAGCCTCCCCAAGGTATGTTGTGCACCCTGATCACAGATTTCCAATAAATCGCATCCAACGGATAATCTTATCTGAAATTGACGTCTTACTCACCAACTTTCCAATCCATAAACTATTCAGGGGAATAATATTACACTACGATGCCACCCTAACATCTGATTTTTACAAATAGTATTTTGTAATATCTCCCGAGTTATAATTTAATAATAAAAATAGCCAAGTACGAAATTTCCACGGATTTAAAAGCATTCCTTATAACAGTGACATTTCAGCTGAATAATAAAATATTTGCAGCTTTTAAAGCAATCGAATGCTGTAATTATTCAGAAACAATGATGAAAATACAGGAGAATCCAACCGCAGCATAAACGATTGACTATTCGCCTGGTAAACCGCACAGTTTACTACAACCACGTATTATTAATGCATTATAATCTTTAGTGACATGTTCGAATTATTAATTCACATTACAATTTTTTCAAAGCAACAAAGTGACTTAATAACCAAGCAAACTTGAGAAATACTCAGAAGAAAACTGAATTTGCAAAAGCTTCGTAATGAAATAAAGCAAAAAATGCAGATTGCTTCCTATTGTAGCCGCTTTCATCTAATTAACATTTCCTGTAAACGTTGTTGTCTTGAGAAAGAGTTCAGCCTTGTTAACGAAACCACTCCACTAGGCAGGATGTCTGCTATACATGAAACGGATTAGAATTTCTGTAGACCCGTCAGTTGAGTGTTCTAACACGCATCTGCTACCACGGCCACGCCGCTGTAAGTAATTAAAGTGTCATTTAATGAGACGTGCTTGTTCAATTAAATGGTTTAATTGCTTTACGATTCTGTCCGTCTGTTTATCTCTCCCCTTCTCAAATGAAGTCCATGAAAAAACCTGCAAAGTATACTTTATTTGATCACAAAAGAAACGAAGAAATAATGAAAGAATTAAACCAAGAACCAGTAATAGAAAAAAATTAAAAAATATAAACATAAATGGATGGAACACGTTCAAAGAATGAAAACAGAAAGATTACCAAAACAAGCCTTAAAGTACAAGCCCTTAGGAAAAAGAAAACCAGAACGTCCTCTTAAACGATTCAACGATGACTTCTAAGACCGGAACCGGCTACTCTTGGCCTAAATCTTTGACAGGCATGATGATCGGTCTTCATTCGATATTAAGTTTATGTTAAAGCAGCAACGAAAGGATGTTACACTACAGTGCATTCGTGTTACGTTAATGTTAGTACCGTGGGGTGGACAAGGATTTGGATGATTCGGAAGCCCTGCTCCCAGCCCAAACTTGCAACATTTCCCCAACCCACTTTAACTCTCTGATAAGCAGGATGGTGGTCTCCCGAATCGGCCTCTGAATTTCATCTCCCACCTAAGATGAACATCAACAATTTAACTCTTTGAGAAAAGCAAGTTTCAGTCAGTCATCTATTCTCATAACTCGCGTGTCTCCTCTCATTGCACCGCAAGATGCATTTAAGTGAGGAAAGCGTAATTTTTCTTTTAGTACTTTGGTCGATTCTTTTAAGAGAATCCCGTGAAGTTCGAATCAGTGATTATCTTGTCAATAAAACCCCATAAACTCACTAATAAATAAAATGGAAGACACGGTCCATTAAGTTTCAATTGGAGGGGTGTAGTACTGAGAAAACGTTAGGAGCGAAATGCGATTGAATATTCGTGTAGACTTCGGAATTGTTAATCTCAACAAAGAAGAACAAGGCAAAATAAACAAAAAATAAAATAAAAGAAGGAGAAATTTCCACATCACCCGAGATTATCAAGGATCTCTGAATAATAATTCTTGAACAATTCCGAAATCATTCGTAGTTAATTTGATGAGTTGTAGCATCCCTCTGTCTTTTAAAGCACAGGCAACACATCATTAGATGGGGGGGGGGAGGGGTTACTATGCAATGGGAGATCTGTTAGAGCTAGCCGAGTGAATTATCTGAACAGTGATCTGTAGTCACTGTTCAGATAATTTTCTCCAAAGATATTCGTTTCATGCTATTTCTTCATTTCTATGGAAGTGCTGTCACCTACTTTCTTACTTTGTCGTGTCTGGGGTTAACCGCAGACGAAAGGTCACTCTGAAACCTGCCTTCCGACTGAAAGAATACCCAACGGAATAGATGATTAACTAAACATAACTCGCTCCTATTCTAGCGTGGAAGCGAAATCCCCAAGGAGAGATTCCTTCCTTCGTGTTCACTCCAAAAACACTTAGAATGGAACAGCCAAGGACGAGTAACATCAAAACCCCGAAGATACATCTCTGAAGCGACGCGATTCCTTTTTAAACAGAGTGAAGTCGTCTACAGTGAAGAAGGGCTGCGTTACAAGTTTTGTTGATACACAGATCACCTAATAAATGTAATTTCTTAGGTATTTTTTACTTTTCATTAAATAAGATTAGGCGAAAGATGAATTTTCCACGAACTGCTTAATGTTAATAATTTATTATTTTAGTCTTGATTACAACAGGATTTAACAATTATACCGAGTAATAAAAAAATTGCATTGTTTCTAAATCTGTTAGAGAAACCAAAGGAATGTTTTAAAGGAATTTTTAGTCATGTGACAAAAAACTTAACAGAAATGTGAAAAGGAAAAAAAAATGGACTCAGTTCATTCTGTTGGAAGCACCAACAAGAGACCCACCGTCGATACCAACTACGGATGTTCGTAACATTGAAAAATGTCTTTTACCATGTTGTTGTGAATTAAGGCGTAATTACCTGTCCACCGAGTCCAATCCCTGCTTACAAGTTGAGAAATTGTTTCGTGATTCTTTAGGCCTTGTCAAAGGAGTTCATTTTCGTTATTATTGCGATGAGTTTTCAAGAAAAAAATCTTTAAGCTCACGTTGTCTTCAAAAATCCACAGAAAGATGCCACCCTTTTCTCTTTCAAGGAGAGACGGTTATTCTTCGTGAAAATAGGGTTTACGATGTGATTATTACTCGTATATGTTTCACTTTAAAAGCACAAAAATTAATAAACTTGGTTCATATTGATCACATGACGTTGGAAAAATTACACGCGGAGATAAAACAGTGGCAGTTTTACGTCCCCAAGATGCCTCGCTTACTTTACATCATGTTGATCTTTCGTAATCCATCCACAACGCAGTCGTGCGAGGTGTATGACGTCATCATACATTCATGGTTAACCAAAGCAGTTTCGGTGGGTCTCATGAGCGGAACTAGGAACGTAATGTTACTAATTGCAGCAGTCCTATTTTCGTATACAAACAAGTCTAATTAAAATACTGATGAAACAAATATATGGTCCCATTGTTAAGAATAACATGGTCGTCGGCTTTGATATCGTTCATCTATTCCTTGTTCCCCAAGCTAATGTTTATTAATAACAACCGGAATGCAACATTCTCGTAATGGGAAACCCAGTGAGAGGAAATTCTACGCAAATTATTCGCAGGGAGTCGCTGTCTGCTGCAACCGATCGCTATTGCACCAACTACTACACAAAGGCAAATATTTCCTCTTAGCCGATTGTTTCCTTTGAGATAGATTCTGAAACGACGGTGCTCACTTGGTTTCTGTAACATGCACTTTCCAAGATAAATAAAGGGGCGGAGTCTCGCAAATAAACTAAGACGATAACACGAGTTCTTCCTTAGGAAAACAGCGCTGTGCTAATATTTATGGAGATACGTTCCCGGCTTTCGAAATTGCTCCGGATACCCAGGAGATTAAAATATTTCCAATTCTTTCTTTAGCAGAAATGTACATTTCGAATATTTATTAGAGAAGTGCAAAACTGTTCTGGGTAAAGTATATCGAAGCGGGTTTATGAGATTAGTTTGGTTTCTGCCTTGACACAATCAGGTTTTCTTCTTTAGTAAATCGATCTTGTCTTCGTTTTCGTCTTTCTGTATGATAATTCTGCAAAGTGCTGTTGTAGAAACGAGAAAATGTCTCTCACAGTTTGTCTTTAAATCAAAATGAACGAAGTAAAAAAATATCTAAATGAATTCTTTAAAAGGAACATTGAAGAATATATATATATATATATATATATATATCCGTCAATAGGAATTGCACCAAACTTCTTCCGATAACAGGAAGAAGTTCGGTGCAATATTCATTATCCAAGTAAAATCTGTGCCTTGGAATGTTTGCCTCTTCATTCCATGCCCGCTCTTTCAAATCTTAAAGCAAACGACGATGAGTTCCACTACCCGAATTTATATCCGACTGCAAATGAGCAATTTGAAAGGAACGCTTCGATCAATGCACTTCTGAAACCGAGAGTGAAGTTTGAATATCCAATAAGCAATATAACAGGGAGTTCGATGGCGAGGAAATAAACAAATCGAGACCTTCTTCCATAACAGAAGTAGGCATCTCCAACTTCATCGTAGTTTTTTCATTTAATGGCATACCTAAAGATTATTTTTATTTATTAACCTCAAACATCTGAAACCACTCGTTCATCGAATTCCTAATGAAGAATAGTTCAATTTGCGCATGTTACGTTCCAATCGCGGCCAAACGTTCGGTTTCTGCTTAGATTACGAAGCTCAAATAAATGACCTTCACGGCGATCGCTTGAAAACAGTGTCCCATAATTTGACTAAGATTTTCTTGTTTTCAATGGGAATTCTATTGAAAAAAGTAATTCAAATTCACTTGTAATCGCAGTCTTTCATTTATCTTCGCATTGAACTAATTCAAAATTGTGTAAGAGAAAACAATTCTTACAGTCAAGAGGGAGTTTTTCTTGCAGTAAAATTTGTCACACAAAAGTAATACAGGGCATCTAAAATGCGATGTAAATAGTGCAAACATCGCCACGCATGCTTCTAAAAATTCTGTTTGGATTAAGAAAAATCTTCCTCTAGAAATAAAAAAATTAAAATTAATAAAAAAAATCTTACCCTACTCTCGTTACTAATATACTATGCAACCCTTCATGGATGGGAATAAAACGTATCTCTAAGATGTATCCTCAGTTGGTATATTGATGTCCGGTATTATCACTTGATGATTTTTTACCACTAAATATTCTAGAATGAAAGGCAAAAAACTTTAGCGTTTTATCCGCGAATAAATGCGAAAATTGTAGACGTACGAGTTATAACTCGGACAGTCGAGAGTAAAACTGAACAATGAATATACAGCAACCACTGAAGCCAAAGAATTAAATACTTCACTGTGCACGGAATAGTGGAAAGCAATTTTTTTTTTTTTAAATTCGGTATTGTTAGAAATAATAACAATTATATAAAAATAAATGCATTTGTTTATATAATTTTTAGAAATATATTGGAGTTCCTCGCAAACTATAACAATGCTGACCAGCTTTATCCAGTTGGGCAGTCCTAAAATTTTATAGCCCATTAATTAGGATAAAGACCGTGATGAACTTTCTCACTTCATTTACATTAAGTATTGCGTTTATGTAGCTAAGCAGGAGACTTAGTTAAGTAAAAACAAATAAATTACAATTAAGACGCAAAACTTATCCCTGAAAGACGCTGCCATCAATGCGTATACCCTTGACAAGGCGATCACCTGTTGTTCTTACACGCTTGAAATAAAGGAATAGAACAGTCTATTTCCGCGATAATCAGTTCTTGCTACCGCAGTCCAACAGAATGAGTCTCGTTGGCTGAATTCCAATCCCAGGCGCACCATCTACATCACAGGGACTTCCTTCCTACTAAAAACAGGAAACTACTCCCCCCACCTTCGTATTCTGCTGGACGAGATTAGCATAAATTATCCGATAACAGGAAGGAGATGCTTTTTTTTTTGAAGTACTGCTGATGAGGTTCCTAAATCATCAAACGAAATGGCGCAAAAGTTTCAGAATTCACACGACTCTGTCTTGTCATCACAAGGCAGTCATCACTGTAGCTTAAGGGAGTGCAAATTTCTTTTTATTCGCGAATCAATAGCAGCGCATTTGGAACCAATAGGAGATTTTGACTGCAGTAGAAACTGAAACGCGAGTGCGAATTATTAAAAGAATTCTTCGCTACTTAATTCTTTGGAAACTTAACTCGTTTTTCGCATCGTGACGATCTCTCGCGCACGTTCGACTTTCTACCTGCAAGTGAAGTGAACCATCAACTTGCCCTTTGAACGAAGAAAAAGGTGACAAAGCTAAGTTTTCAGAATTGATGTATTGACTTCTTAATTAGGCAGTACACAGCACGTATGATTCTTATTTCAACTGCTTGAAATAAGAATGTTTCATTATCCATTAAAAAATCCTACAGATTTTTTTTAATGGAGAGTCCATGGACTTCATCTTATCTCGTCACCTATCGAAGTCCCATTGGTGTACGTTTTACAAAGAACTGGCTACTGAACACAAGGGTGAACCGGCCAGGGATCGCATATATTATTCAAGCAAGGCACTGGCCGTCAAAAAATACAATTCCTTATTATTTTCACTGCATATCATATAAATACAGAGAGGTTACAACACAAAAAATGAATTCGGGATATTAAAATAATTTCACAGAAATTGCAACAGGACTCCCAAAGCACGAGATTAATTCTTGACCAGGAAATGGTGGGCATACCAATAGCCAACTGTACTCTCATCAGCGCATCACATCACAAACTGCCTTGAATGTGCGAATTGATGTGTCCAATTTTTCTCAAAAGTCTCTGCTGACAATCACTGGCGGCTGTAAATGAATATAATACGAAAGGCATTTCGGAGCAACAGGATAATTCAAGCAACACCGTTTTGAGACAAGCATTCCTACATTCTTTCCGCAAGGTTTTATCCTTCACCAAATGCAAAGTTCTGTCACTACTCGGCTTTCATCATTTCAATGCTAAATCGGCAGCATGATTTGCCCGTATCGTTTAAGTCTTCATACCTGACTTCAAATCTTGTTACGGGGATGGATGTTTGCGATTATTTTTAGGTAGGAAATGAATTTCATTGAGACGGTGAGACCACCCCGTGGCTTATTGCAGATCTAAAATACTTCGATGTTCGGGTTTACCGCAATGCAGTTGGTTTATTTACATTATCGCTATATGAATAAAAATAATGGATTTTTTTTTTAACGTTCTCCCCTATAAGATTGCCGTAGACTGTGCGTTACTGAGAATGAAACGTTAAGTGACGAGTTCTTTTCTGTTAATTACCGAGCATTTAAGAGTTTTCATCTGAAGACAGCATTTCGTTCTCAGTAGTCTGGGACGGTCTCGAGTTCTCGACTGACCTTGTGGGGAATTATGCGTCCACTGGCATTTAGCATGTTTCGGTACTTCTTGAAATCCCCCGCCCCCACCCCTTAATCATTTTTTACCAGAAGAAAATCTGTCACTTAAAAATACCGTAAAAGGAATGCTTGAGTGGCACACAATACAGCCTGAAAATAAAAATACAACTGCAATCAGCGCATTTAAAATACAAGTACGTACTACTGTCGTGCGTGTATGTGAAGGGTGGAGCAGGTACTTAAAATATTCCGAATAAAAGCCTCTCTTACGTAAAATGAGAAAAAATGATTGTAGCGTAGAAGTAGTTTAATGTTGTTGGCATCACTGGCATTGCGGTAACCTTCATGCTACGAATTTCATGTTAGGAATGTCTGCCAAGCAGCTCTCTTGATTGCAGTCAATTTTCTGCTTCGCTGGTTCACTTTTTTAATTTCAGCTTTATTTGTTACTTTTTTATTAAATAGGCTAAAGACGAGATGTGGTTGAACAGTGCAAGGCGTATTCTCCTAGTAGTAAACAAGGTTTATTTAAATTAAGGGATATTAAATCCCACATTGTTTTAAAACCGAATACGAAACTCAAAGATCGGAATCAAAGAGTTTCATGCCGAATATAGTAACTATAAGTCGCCGATACGTTTATAGTTACTATATTCGGCATGAAACTCTCTGATTCAAATCTCTGAGTTTCGTATTCGGTTTTAAAACAATGTGGGATTTAATATACCCTTAATTTTAATAATGTTGTACATCGCCGAAAGGAAGCCTATTAGCTCTTTTCTTTAAGTAAAGAAGGTGTTTAATGAGAAATGCGCTTTAATCCAAAGATGTTTAATTAAAGAAAATAAGGCCCAATTGAAGAATGAACGAACGGAGAAGATTATTAAAATTTGATGCATTGACTTTCCATTTATTTAGTACACCTTTCGTATCCTTCACGATACACGAAATGCCATTTTTACCCCTTGGGTGAAAAAGATTTTGGCAAATAATCAGAACACCGAATGGAATCTTTGATTGCTGTTAAGAATTAGCAAATTGAAGGTTTAATGTGCTACCTACAGTAAAGAAAGAGAGGTGGGCGTAATTCTAACTGAAACCGGCTGCAGGACATCCCTAAAATTATTCTCATGAAAATTTCAGAGAATTTTTAGTCTTGGAGTAAAATTAAAAAAAATAAATATTTCATGATTTTTTAGAATATTTAACGTTTTCTCTTATTCCAAAGGAATAAAAATGTTGATCGGTTCCTAATTTCAATGAACTATTTCTGCAGTAAGATGAATCTTTGTCGAAACGATCTCTTGCGATTTCTTGATTGATGTTTTCGTTTGTGTGAAAGAGTGCAATCGCAAAATCATTCTCTGTTATATCCAGAAGACGAACTGTTTGCAGAGAAAAATACATCCCCCTCTTACTCTTCTGACCAAAAGTGGATCAACAAACAAAACGGTTAAAATTTACAAAAGTGCAATACCACAATCTATTATATCTAATACCACAGTCCATCCAAACTGTTGCTAATACTGATGTGTCCAGTATGGCAATTAAGCAAGCTACGTATTCGATCGTAATGAAAGATTGAAATTTTCTGTAGCATGCGGGTAAAAACAGTCTTTGGCAATGCTGAACCAATGAAGTTTAACTGAGGTTCGGCTGTTGCTGTTACCCCTTTGGATAATGAGTTTCGAGAGTTTGCTCTCTTGAGGTTTTTGCCTTAAGGGAGCAATTTGAGTCTCCGTGGAAAGTGTTCTCCGGCACGGCCCGCTGAGGGGCTTTGTCGGTGAATTATTTTCTTCGGAATTTGAGCGGTTCTGCTCGGTGGTCGGGGAGCCCGTCACTGAGTGGAACCAACGCTGAGATATGGACGGTCTTTCGCCCACTATGGGGTGGCCTAGAGATCGTCCGATTTTTTTGAGATATCACCTTTACTTAAACAGTCGGTGATTGATTCATTCAATCCAATACCCTTGGAGGGTAATGGATGGCAATGCTGTAGCCAATAAATTTCTAACTGAGGCTCGGCTATTGCTGTTACCCTCCTGCCATGATCAGAGTTTTAATATCTCAATAACACCTCATCCCTACACTGTCCTCTACAGATAACGGGGAAGATGAAAAGCATTCTTGCTTCGCCCCTTTAAGCCAATCCTTATAAGGATAAGGACTGGTATTTTATAAGATTGAAAGTCAACCCCCCGAAAAGCTCAGCCGTTCTTTTCTCAAAAAGGCCAATGTCTCCTGTAGGAGGTGTGTTACTATTCAATACTAAAATTCCCTGGCAGACAGAAACAAATTACCTGGGTGTAATTCTCGACAAAAAGCTATCTTTCAATCAGCACACCAAGTCTGCGTGAGCAAAAGCATCTAAAGCCATAGCTCAGAATCTATCCGCTAATTAATAGAAATAGCAAGCTCAGCAACAGAATCAAATTGCAGCTATACCAGATGACGATTCGTCCTATGATCACCTATGCCTCTCCGGCCTGAAGCCACACCTCTAATGCTAACATTTCAAAATACAGCGATTACAGAACAAATGCTTGAGAATGATTCTGAACGCCTCGTGGTATGTTAGAAACAACCAACTCCACAGAGACACAAATATTCCCTATATTCTCTCTTTTCTACAATTTCTTTTCTTAGCATCTAAGTTTTTCCTAAAGACGTCCAACCACCCCAACGATTTGGTTCAGCAAGATGCTGCATACGAGGCAACGGACATATTCAAATATAGAAGATCAAAAGCTATATTAGCACCCCATAGCGATGCATAATCTCCATGCCCATTCAGGGCGAGCAAACTGCTCATAAATTTTACCATCACTGTATCCACAACAGATAGCGGGGAATATGAAAAGCATTTTGCTTCACCCCTGAAGACATAATTGTCAATTTGTATTTTATTTTATGGTTTGCTAGCGAGTTGAAGGAAAAAAAAGTCCTTTTTAGGACTTCCAAGGTAATAACGAATGGCAATGCTGTAGCCAATGAAGTTTTAATTGAGGCTCGGCTACTACCCGTTACCCAGCCATGACTGGAGCTTTTAGCTCAATAACACTCCATCCACACAGATTTTCTTCATTCAGATGACGGGATAAAGAGTCAAGGACTCTTCCATCTTTGGTATCTTCTACGACAGGATTTCCAAGTCAGTCTACTCACAGTACTAATAGTAAAACATTGTAGGTTTAAAATAATTCTCTTCGGTGAGATAAAAATCGATACATAGCATAAATTGATGATTTTTACTATGACCTCTCATTATCAACCTACAGCGCAAAATTGTCTAACTGTTTCGAGAAAACTAAAAGGACAGAGCGTCAATCGCGACTTAAGATTCAATTCGAGTATTCATTACAACGAAGGATTCGTCATTTATATGCTGTTGGTATTCCTTGAGCATCAACGTGTGCAAAAATCTGGAAAAATTCCACAATAAAACGCGATTAATTTTGCCTGACATACGAATGAATAAACCACATCTACGTTCCCTGATGTTTCGCAGTGCCTTGCGAAACATCTCCTGATGTTTCGCAAGGCACTGGCGAAACATCAGGAGATCTCTTATTGGAGTAGACCAGTGATGGAGAACCTTTTTACCCAGGTGTGTCAAACTTCTTTTTTTTTTTTTTAAATATTGACGTTGTTGATGTGCCACTTGCATACATGCATTATAAATGCAACTACATAATCATAGATGGTGACTTATACATATCATTAGGCTATTTATTTAATAGGACATTGATATAAAATCTATGAATTCATATTATACAATTAATTTAATAAACTGAAATTACAAACTTACATGACATTTAATGACTTTTCTGTTACTGAGTACGATAGAAAGTATAGAAGGGCTATAGTGCGTATATTTCAATGCTACACAGAAAGTGCTCAAATCATTGCTCATTCTGTTTCTTCCTTTCGATTTGATATTGTTTAAGGCAGAAAATAGAGTTTCACAAGCGTATGTAGAAGAGAAAATTGTTAGAAGAGCTTTGGCAAAGATTTTAAGAGCATGAAAGTTTTCGGGAAGGCTATTCCACACGCTTAGAATTTCATAGTCTTTACACGCGGTATCATGCAGACGTTCCCGCTCAAGTTCTTCTAATTCATTTCTAAGAGAAATAAACTTTTTTTTCCTGATAGGATTACACTGGAAGTCGGCTAGGTGCATTTCTAGATCTTTTAAATCCAACCACTCAAAGCCATCTAATTGAAGATCCATGAATTCTGTTTCATCAGGATACTTTATGAATTGGATTGTTTGTTCCAACATTCGAAATTGCGCAAATCTAGAATAAATCTGTTCAGTTACTGATTTTAGAACTTCGATAGATTGGTTGATATATTGTTCACGATTTTTGGGGCTGGTTTCGTTAAAAATTTTTTTTTTTAAATCTTGGGTTTATTCACTTTTGAGTTTATTCTCAAAGCTCTTGATCGTGCCAAACATAACATCGACAGATTTTCCGAAACCTTGCAATTATATATTAAGTTCATTCAGGTGCAATGAAAAATCAGTGAAAAACATCAGCTTATTGAGCCAAGCAGAATCGTTCGACTGAGAAAATTCGTGCTCATCGTATTTAAATATCATTCAGTTTCATTTAAACATTCAACAAACCGTTCAAGTACTTGGCCACGATTCAACCATCGAATATTATTGTACATTAATAGACCATTGTACACTGATTCAACTTCGCTTAAAACTGAATTAAATTCTCGTTTGTTTAAAGCCCTAGCAGCAATAAAATTAGTTACCTTTGTCACAATTCTCATCTCATCATCCAAATCCTTTAAGCCTGATTTCGCACACAGTGTCTCCTGATGTATAATACAATGGAAACAAACCATGGGATGTCCAACATATTCTGTAAATTGTTTGATAAAACTGACATTACGGCCAACCATCAGTTGTAATCGAAAATATTTTCGATAAATCTGTTTCTCACGGAACACTTTAACAACACAGTCGCATGTCTTCACCTGTTGTGTTTTGAGGTAAATTTTCTGTGATTGTATGCATTACTCATGCATAGAATCACCGTGAACATACCTTGCAATAATAGCCAATCGAGCTGGTGGCGTAATATCTGTAGTTTCGTCGAGACAAATGGAAAAACTATGGAATGAGTTCAAGTCTTCTTGTATTTGATTTTTCTATACTAGCATTCGTTGATATAACTCTGTCTTTAATAGTATTCCTACTTAATGGCAACTCTTTCATGCGCTTTACAATAGCTTTCTTATTATGAAAGTCTTCAAATAAAAATGTTGCACACTTTACGAAAGCTTCTTTAATATAATCACCATCACTAAGTGGTTTCCCGTGTTCAACAATAGTATGTGAAATATTGTAACTTGCGGCTACGAAATTTGAGAGTCCTGAAACAAATTTAATTAAAGTCCCTGATTGTGATTCTGCCAGTTTTAGATGTTGCGATATGTATTCTTTGCGTTCTTCAAAAGTTTTTTCTAGGAGCCATTTGTACTTAGTTTCAAAATGTCTTCTTACATTCCAAGTTCTATTCACTGATACCTCACCACACAATTTACAGAGAACTTTATCGCCTCTGTCAATAAAACCACATTGTTCAGTCCAGGCATCTTGGAAATTTCTTCCACTTCTTTTCTGTGATAATTTTAGTTTTTTTTTTTTTTATTAGTGCTAGCTGCCATTGTAAAAGGGTTCACAAATGAAAAAAGAGCACAATTATATACAGCGATAATTAAGCAGTAATAATTAATAAGAAATAATAATTATTGGAAACGAATTATACACCAGCAACTCAAATTACCTAAGGCAGACCATGCAAGACTACCACTACTTCTTTCATTAGGGTTGCCAGATTTATTACCAGTACGTTTGTTGCAACCTTGTTACATTTTACTCTCTATCATGCTATTTAGTAGGTTTTGTTGCGATTTGCATTATTTAACAAAATTTACTGAATTTGTTGCAACTATAAAAATGTTTTCATTATTTACTCAGATAAATTCAATATTTAATGCTGCGAATTATATTTTCTGTTAAAGCGGTTTCAAATATGTTTAGAACTTGTATTACTCAGTCGAGAGACTTGGAATGCATGCATGAACGAATTTCACACAGAAGTCAAATGAAACTTAAAGTTTATAATATATAAAGCACGTATAAGTTTGTATCGTATAATATTGATACTTTTTATAAGTTTTTATAATATCATATGACTATGCAGAAATTATAATGATTAAGAAAGAAAACGTAAACTTAAAACGCTCGTTGTTTATAGGCTAGTTACAAAATAAAATAGAAATAGGCTAACTACAAAATATAATTCTTTCAATGAACCGAAACCTACCTTCGCCTTAACTGATAGCGATCTTACACGATTTATCGCAGTTTTTTCATCAGAATACCAATTTCTTTCAACATCCAAGGTGTGTCACCAGAAACCCTCAAGTGTGTCAGTGCTGACACGCGTGTCATAGGTTCGCCATCACTGGAGTAGACCGTACTGAGGAGGGTACAACCTCTCATTGCATTACATTTTGTGGTGATGTTCTTATTAGAGAAGCAGTGCTTATGCCATCAGAGCTCACCAATTCGGAATGATCAGAAACGTGGTGTAAAATAGGGTTAACACGCGGTGTTTCCATCATCAACAGAGCCACTTGTGCATACTGATTTGCTTTTGCAGTTTAGACTGATTACCGTTTATATCGAAGGGTATCTCGACACCTCGTGCATGGAGCAAGTCGATATTCAACGTCGAAAAGTGCACACTTGCAATGTTGAGCTCATTCTGGTTGCATCATAACTCAGTTGCAGCCTGATTGGTTAAAACTAATGTTTATATTCGGTGGGGAAGTCCTAAGAATAATCTTCTTAATTTGAATATGGATCGAATTCTTATATATTAAAGAACTCAATATGCATTAAGTTGAATGTATACACTAAATATTCACAGTAATATACATCGGATATATTAATGCTACATTAATCAATATATACACATAATAGGTATTAATATCTGATGGTATTTAAATTCAGTGTTATCCACTTTTGAACTCAATAAAAGATTACATTTTTCGTTCACAGTCCATGCTTATATGCTGAAAATTTTAACAAAGCACATTTTTGCCCCAAGAAATTCAAATCGTCTGAAAGAATCACTCAAAGTAAATCAAGGAATTAGTTTAAATTCCCAAGGTAATATTTGATGCAAACAATTCGAAAGAAACGCTAATATTAGTTATTAATTCAGATGCAGATTTTTCTTTCTTTCTCGAACCGATTTTTTACTTTTATTCGAATATGAAAATGTGTCGAAACAACTTCTATTCATTAATATTTATTTTTATGAGTGGGTGGGAGCGCAGTTCACGTAGAATAATATCATTTCAACAGCGTGTGTGTGAGCCAAGATTTCTTTTATAATAAATTCTGGGCCCGGATTCAGAAATGGGTTGACAGTGAACATCTACTCTGCAACGAACAACATGGGATTACTAAGGGAAGGTCATGTTTTAGCAACATCCTTTTCAAATACTCTGTACTACACTATATAGCCAAGGGAGATGTGTGCGCTCTAAAAAACGAACGTTTCCGGTAGTGCTAGCTTACATATCGTGACCTTCGACCTGAATTATTTGTTCACTTCAATATTGCACCACCTTAAAACACAACTTAATTGGATGCAGTGGTGAGGTATAATGGGCTTGCGGGAGCTCGCGCGAGCCCTTTGTTAAATTTCTCAAATTTGCGAGCCCCTTGTTCTTCTTGTTTAATAATCTTGTAGAACTAGAAAATACCACCGTGGAATGTATAGATGCTGCTACAATTGCTACTTTAAATTCATATGAATTTAAAGTAGCAATTTAAATTAATATCGCTACTTTAAATTCATATGGATTTTCTGATAACTATATAAAAAATAATTTCATTTTGTTCTGATGGAGCTGGTGTAAGGTTAGGAAACAAATCACGTGCTGCAATCAAACTTCTACAAAAATTTCCCAACGTTGTGATTTGACATTGCGCTCATCGTTTACCCTTAGGATTAGGCTATTCGATAAAAAACATTAAAGAAATAAATCATTTTGAAATACTTATGGATAAATCATATGCTTTTTATCATCAATCACCAAAAAATCAACGAGAATTAAATACGATTGCAAAAGATCTTGATATCGAAATTTTAAAAATCAGCCGTGTGCTTGGACTACGATGGGCAGCTTGCAGTTTACGAACGGCTTTTGCTTTGTGGAGAAATCACCCAGCTTTATGCAAGCATTTTGCATCGAACGATAAATATAAGGGCTTTTTAAACCGACTTCTCAATTTGGAATTTTTAAAAGATCTAGCTTTAATGATTGATATCCTACAGGAATTATCATATCTGGAAGAAGCTCTACAAAGTCGCAATATAAGTATTATAAGGGCTAAGTTAGGCCTTTTTTTTTTTTCGCTTGACGATGCGGGCCCTTTGTTAAAATTTCCATAGCTCACCACTGGTTGGATGTAGAATTGCGGCTAAATCAATAAGACCACGAGGTGCATTATGAGATAACTATGTGGTTTGCTTGTTTCGTGGGATGAAAAAGAAAGTATTCTAATTTCGTGTAGACCACCTGGTAACTACCACCCTTGAAACATCATTAGAACCCTCTAATCTTTTCAGGCACGATTCAGTTTAAATCCTTTTCATCTCATGGAAAATTAAACTCAGTCCCCAAATCATACAACAGGTTTTAACACTCAATCCTTAAATTCTACTTATTTGGATTAAAATGCGAGTTCAGGGAGGAAGTGTGTGTGTGTGCCAAAACAGGATTGTCCACTGAGGAGGGTAATTAATAAAATGTGAAATTTGGCTACATTCAAGTCGCATTTTTAGTAAAATCTTAGGATGGAAACTCGGCATGGAAGTACAAGTTACACCATTAAATCAATTTTGGAACTTTGGTTTATCACTGCAAGGGGAGAGAATTTTTTTTCAATTAATGTTGTTTTCCAAAATCACAATCCATGTCATTCAGCATCCAAAAGGTGTAAAATATTATTGCGCTAGCAGTATGGGGTCAGTTTGATCAAGATAAGATAAGGATTCATGATGTCATTGGCTGATAAGATCAGTGACGTCATTGAGTGATTAGTAAAGACGTCAGGAGTATAGAATGCTTGGAATTTCTGTCAGGAACACATTTCTGTGTTCCTGATGGAAATTCCAGGCATGGAATTCTGGGTGATGTTTAGAAATAAGGTAAGAATAAGTGACGTCATTCTTTTGGTTCGATTATGGAATTCTGGGTGATGGTTGGAGTATGGAATCCTTGGAATTTCCCTGGATGATACATCTTTCAATGACATCATTTGTGTCTATGGTTCGAGTGGGGAAATCTGGGTGATGGTTAGAGTATGGAATTCTGACAAGATTGAGATGTTGATAAGATAAGAATTAGATAAGTGACGTCACATTGTGTCTTTAGTTCGGGTGTGGAATTCTGGGTAATGGTCAGGCCATGGAATTCTGAGATATGATGGAATTTGTGACTTGAGATGAGGTTTTTGTTCACATGGGACATTATGGGTAATCATTAGAGATTGGAATTCTGAAAGGATATTTGGTCAAGTGATGGGGTCTTTGGCTTGATTGTGGAACTATGGGAAAATATTTGTCAATAGGTATCAGTAAACATTTTCTAAAATAAGTAACTATGGAATATCAGTGGTATCGCCCTCCACCCCTCAAACACGCCCCATTTTTTTCTTTCATTTTCACATTTTCTAAAATAATTACCAGAATCTCAGTATTACTGCTTCTATGTCACGTTTAGGATGTTAAAAAGTTAATTACTTTTCTAATCAAATGTTGATTTTATTACAAATGCCAAGCAGAATAAATACTCCTAAATTGGAGAACACATCAACGATAACTATGTTTGTTTGTGTAAGTTTGCAAATATGCATTTATTTGACTGAAAAATTATTTACAACTATATTCACAATGAAAAATTCAAACATGTAATTACCTAGAAATATTTCACAAGATTTGTTAATTTTGCCATTTTTCTGAAGAAAGAAAACTTTCAAAAGATTTTGGGTTCACTCTTTCTTTTTTTACTTTATGGGATACACAAAATAGTACATTACAGCACAGCACAACACACACACAAGATGGTCGGAGGCCCGAAAGAATGAATTGCAGTAAATAAAAGGTTTGTGACCTCGAAGAGACGTTCTCTACATAGTGATGTCATTTTGGCTGAGTTCATTTGTGTCTACATGGGAATTAAGATCTTAAAAGATTCATTACTTTTTTCTAATTAAATGTTACCTTTATTACAAATTCTAACCAGAATAACCTAGCAAATAAAGAAAAAAACTGTGTGTGAATTCACTGACTTATAAATAGACATTTATTTTTAATCTATATTTGAATGGTTTTCTATTTTCTTCATCCTTATTATGTTACGTATTTTTTCCACCAAAAAGGAATAATTATTCATTATTATTCCAACTGAATATTAGGTCTGGTACTATAATTGTCAACTTGAGTACTCTGTTACAACTCCCACAGATTATAAATTTGAACTACAGTATTTTCTTTAGCATTAGTAAGTTTTGACAAAACAAATGAGACAAGGGATTGGACTCTGCGCTAGCGATTTCTTATTGGTAAGGCCCCATTATCCTATTCTGTTAATTTCACACTGTTCTGCAAAAAACGTGGCACTACCAATTGGTAATTTGCACCTGTAAATATTTTTCCCATGCACAAATAGCAGAAATCGTTCTTTCCAATAATCTTCTCCCACTTTATTTTCCTTTCACTCCCTGCATTAATTTCAAGTAGTGATGACACATGGCAGTATGATTTGTTGATTTTAATATGTGCGATATTTCCTATTTACATCTGATAAGAACATACAGGGATGACAGTTACATTCCATCCCCTCTACTTCAACTTTACTCCTATTTGGTTCTTAGTGCCAGAATTGAATTAAGGGATAAAATTATGAATTGATATATCAAATTCTAAACAGAATAAAGTAAAAAAATGTAAATATTTTTCATGCATAATTAAGCAGAAATCGTTACCCAATGGACTTTTTATATATATAACTCAAATGACCAATAGGTAGCATTAAACATTTTCCTAAAATAATCAATAACAGAATTTCAGTTTTCCCTACTTTTTTTTCCTCATTCGTGGCATTCATTTTACAGTAGTGATATATATATATATATATATATATATATATATATATATATATATATATATATATTTAAATTTATCTTTTCTTGTTTTATGATGTATTATGATCTGTGTTAATGATTCTGCTTACAGATTACTTTGTTACCAATTTTTACACATATGCTCTTCATATAGTTGTAATTTTCTAGATCGTAAAAGTTCATTCATTTTTCCTAAAGAAATGAAAATTTTTTTTACAATAATTAAACAGAATTGAATTAAAGGATAAAATTATGAATTGATATATCAACTTCTAAACAGAATACTGACTAAAAATTTCACTGTGGAAAACACACCAACGACACAAAACTTTGTTCATTTAAGTTTTAAAAATGCACATTTTATTTTTCTGAAATACTATTCACAAGTATATTCACAGAAAAATTCGAATATGTAGTTATCTAAAAAATATTTCACGAGATTTAGATTATACTCTTAACATTTTCCAATGAGTTCAATAAAGAAAATGTTCGTTATTCACTGTTTCTTGGTTACATTACATAAAAATAGCTGTCACGCAAAAGAGTCTTAAGATCTGCCACCATAGGAAGCACAGCTCCATACATCTGAATAGGTGTTAGCCTGGATATGAAACCGTCCCTCACTGAACTTCTATTATGTTGTCAGGAGATATGCACAAGCAGTGTTCATAAATGTCCCAAAATAAACAATCTTTATCAAATTGAATAAAGTCTTGAAAGTCTAATTTTACTATTGAAGAATTTAGATGGTTAGCGATAAGTTTTCCCAATATACGAATACCTGGTAATTTAGATTCCAAAAATAGTAAATGATTATCAATGTTATACATTTTTGGTGAAAATCTCTCAGCATCTTCATAAATAATTGAGAAAACTTTACTTCCATCATCTCCTGTTTCATCGACTATTAGTTCAATATCTTGGCATTTGAAAGTATAAACGTCTCCGATGTCCAATTCGTAGTCTACTCTTTGCAAGTAGGCGAGGATATCAGACCACTTCCGGCATAACATTTCCCAAGTGCTCCTGGATAACCACATTACAATGAACGTATCTTCCAAAATAATAATCAGTTTCTATTCTTTTAGAGCTAGGTGGGGAGTTTTGTCTAATGCTATTTTCCTGAAGAAAGAAAATTTCAAAGACTTTAGTGGCTCACCCATTATTTTACTTTACTGGACACAAACCACCACAACACAATATGATAGCTGCACTGTATGAATGAACTGCAGTAACTGAAAAGACACTCGATTGTTATTGTTATTCCTTATAGTTCTGTTTATCCTGACTTTCTTCAAAAAACATTCAAGCAGATGACTCATGGACATGTTTTCGCATTCTGGTGGATATGATGCTGATGTGATTTTACCTGACTTTGTGACATCATAGGGCAAAGCTTATCTCTGTGCCCCTCGAATGGTTTTCTATAGTAATTGTCTTTATTATGGTAAGTATTTTTTCCAGCACACAAATAAAGTAATTATTTATTATTGTTTCAACTGAACATTAAGTATGATATTGGAAGTTTCTTTTGCACATGGTTTGACTATAATAAATTTAGTTTAATCCTTTATCCAAATGTAAGCAAACAAAGTTTCAACCTGAAAATATCTTCAGGACTGCAGTAAGGTGGTGCAACACCAGGAAACTCCGAGCGAAGGTGGACCAAGCTCTCATCACTCCTAGTCTCAGTATCTCCCATAATGCAAAGCACATCTCCTTGTGGACATGCATACTGCTAAGCATTAAGGGAAGGGCCACAACCCAGACCGGTTTCGCCTTTTGTTGAGGTCTCGTCAGTGGGAGGCAGACCCAAACTTGGAGATACTAAAGCAGAAGCAATAGGAGAGATCATATTTACCTATACAAGTTGCCAAAAGGTTGCCTGGTATTGCACCACCTTACCTCATTCCTGAAGATATTTTCAGGTGGAAACTTTGTTTGCTCACACTTGGATAAAGGATTAAACTAAATTTTTTATAGTCTAACCTAGTGCAAAAGAAACTTCCAACATCTTTCTCTAAATCCAGAGTAATTCAATAATAATTTGGTACACCTGTTGGCAATTTGTATAGGTAAATATGACCTCTCCTATTGTTTCTGCCTTAGTATCTCCGGATCCGAAAAAAAGTCCTTTTTAGGACTTCCAGTGTAACAGGTGGCAATGCTGTAGCCAATGAAGTTTTAACTGAGGCTCGGCTATTGCCGTTACCCAGCCATGACTAGAGCTTTTTAGCTCAATAACACTCCATCCGCACAGATTTACTTCATTCAGATGACGGGATAAAGAGTCAAGGACTCAGTCTCCTCAATCGCCCAGTTCTTATAAGAACTATAAGAACCTTAGTATCTCCACGAATGAGTTTCGTAGAGACCAGCATGATGGTTGTTGTTGCAAAGAATGTTTTTGATTTCAGTGGTGATTATCGAGTTTTAGATTTTGTAAATCTTCTTTGATAGCGGAGTACAAGGTAAGACTTTGACTTTTGATGCATTTTCTAGCCCTTGCCCGTTCTCTTCGCCATTATATATATTTCTCAGGTAAGCATATTTGAATACTTTTAAACATGAACAGTTTAAGTCCCGACGACTGTCCAATCTCTGAATAAGAAGCTGGCGCTCGACCTCCTCAAAAAACTGTTGCAGAAATTTGAGGTAGAGTGGCCAGAGTTTCTAAACCTATATTCAGCAACAGATAACTCCACTGAAGGGAACAACTCAACACCAGAGGAAGAAGGGACGATGAACCTGACAATCTCTGCTCCCACACCAAAAGACCATACAGAAACCCATGCTCGAAAAAAGCATAAAACAGCGGAGACTCAGGTAAACGAGGAGATGGAAGAAGATTCCCCCAACACTGAACTCCAAACACACCCAACAACGAAAAAGTCCCGCCAATTGTCCTAGGGGAAAAAGAACGAAGGATGGCCCTCAGGCCTATTATGCAAAACCAACATATTGCCTATTAATAGGCAAAAAACATAGATGACGGAGTTTAAATCCAGCCTGTCACAGTAGGCGACTACAGACACCTCACAAAAACCATGGATGAGTTAGATATTAAATATCATACTTACTCACTGAAGTCAGAGATAAACCTAAAAGTTGTACTCAGGGGAGTAACAGAAAACATCTGCACAGATGAAATAACTGAAGACCTCCGCCTCCACGATCTCCCACCTGGCAAGGTCAGAAGAATGTTACGGGCCGACAAGAGTCCAATGCCCTTAGTACTCGTAGAGATACCCAACACACACAAGAACATATACAACATAACAACGATCTGTGTTCTGAAAATCACAACTGAACCACTAAGGAAAAGAGCCTCGTTGGGCCAGTGCCACAGATGTCAGAAGTACGGGCACATACAGAAACTCTGCAGAGCAGAATACAAATGCCTCAAATGTGGACAAAACCATCCCACAGCAACCTGCTCGAAACCCAGGACCTCACCAGCCAAATGCGTGAACTGCGGGGCCCCACCCAGCAAACTACAGAGGCTGCAGTCACTACCCTAAGAACAAAACAGACAACAAAAGGAAACAGATCTCTCAACCCTGCCCACAGGCACCAGAGTCGACGGTTCCCGAGTTGCCTGACACCCAACAAAAGACAACAAAACACCAGCACTCACAAATGCAAAATACCAACAGTCTGGAAAGCGACCGTCGAAGCAGGATACGCCAAAGTAGCCTGCCCATCCAAAGATATCCACGAGGACCAAATTCTTCCAAAACATGACAACACTCATCACAGCCTCATTAGCAAACATGCTTCAAGACTTCAGTAAGTCAAACCCTTCACCAAACTCCACAAAAAGATTTCTAAAAGAAACTCAAACCATCTTATCAATGCTTGTCAATGAACAAAACTAGATTACTCCCAGACTCACTACACATATAAAAACAAGACACTGGAGCTTCAAGAATTCTCTCACAGATACAACCCTGACATCATCCTAATTAATGAAACTCATCTAAGACCTGCAGACAATCCAAAACTGATAGGCTACACACTGTATAGAAATGACCGACTGGACTACAGCGGTGGTGGTATAGTCATATTTATCAGGAACTGCATCAGGCACAGTGGAATACCCAATCCTCCAACCTAGAACTCACCGGTGTCGAAGTGCACACAAACTCAACTGGAAGACTTAAAATCTACGCCGCCTACAACCCCTCCCCCCACTAAGACCCTGCTATGTTCTAACTTGGATGTTGTACTGGGCATAAATAAATAAATCCATCATCGTCGCTGGGGACGTAAACTCCCAACATCCCTCCTGGAACAGCAGAACCACAAATAAAAATGGCCATATCCTCTTCAGCTACACAGGATTAAACAATGCTGTCGTAACAGAACCTACCGAACCAACCCACCACAGCCGACATCCTAGACATCGCCATCCTACATAACATCAAATACCAGTACAGCATTCAAACACTGAATGAATTATCATCAGATCACACCGCAATCCTACTTCACTTAGGGAACAAAGACCAGTCATCTCCACCCCAAACCTCCATTGTCTGGAAGAAACTTAGGAAAGTGCTACCAGAACACATTGGTCTGGTTCCCCATATAAAAGCCAAGGAAGAAATAGACATGGAAATAAAGAACCTCACCAATCAAATCAATAAAGCCATAATAGCAGCCACAGTATCCACGATTACCCACAAACAAAACCGTCTCCCGGAAGAAATCATGGACTTAATAAGGAAAAAAACAAACAGACAAAGAATAAGATACCACAACACACGTGCTCCCCAGGACAAACCAGCCCTCAACAGACTAAACAAATCTGTCCGAGAAGCTCTCCAGAACCAAAGGAATCAACAATGGGACAACAAGCTCACCTCCATCTCCACAGCAGATCATTCCATATGGAAATTCCTAAACAACCTCAGGAACAAGCGCAACCCCCCCCTCCAAGCAGAACAGCACCTTGCGTACACAGATGCTGACAAAGCCGAAGCCATAGCAAGAAACCTAGAGAAACAATGCAGTCCTGCATATGAGAACCTAACATCAGCCATGTATACAAGATCCATCGTAAAGTCAGGTTCACAGTAAATCGTCCCGATGAGAATCCATGCCCTATAATGCCTACCTCACCTACCGAAATAATCGGCATCATCAACCACCTCAAGATCAAAAAATCCCCAGGTTCCGACGGCATCACTAACAATATCATCAAGGCACTACTATGTAAAGCCATAGCACATCTGACAAACATCATAAACTCCATCCACAAATGTTAACACTTCTCCCAGTCATGGAAAATAGCTGACATCATCCCAATTCACAAACCAGGCAAAGACACACCTACCTGAAAATTACCGTCCCATCAGCCTGCTATCCAACTTAGGAAAAATAGCAGAGAAAATCATCCTCATCAGACTCCCAGATCATGTCAACTAACTAAATATCATTCCACAAGAACAATTTGGTTTCCGTCAAAATCACAGCCCCACACCGAACATATCCATAGACTGGTAGAATACATCACCACAGGATTTAATTGGAATCAGCACACTGGAGCCGTATTCCTAGACATCTCAAAGGCCTTCGATAAGATCTGGCACCAAGGCCTCCTCTACAAACTTATCATCGCAAACCCTCCACTAGACATGATACACCTGATTAAATCATACCCTCAAACAGGAAGATGCAAGTCAAAATCAATGAAACAGTCTCAACCCAACGGAAAATCCTCGCTGGAGTTCCTCAAGGATCACTGTTACCCCCGATCCTGTTGAACATCTATATGGCAGACATCCCTCAAAATCCTCTCACATCCGCCATCGCCCTTTATGCAGATGACAAGGCTATGCTAGCCAGATTCCGACCAACCACATCTCGTAACCAAAAAACTACAAGACAACATCCTGAATCTAGAAAGATGGTTTACAGACTGGCGACTACAATTAAGCGCCGAGAAATGCACAACGACAGTCTTCACAAGAAGTCGAACATACCCCAAAGGAGACATCACCCTGTTCAACTCTAAAATTCCCTGGAAAACTGAAACAAAATACCTCGGAATACTTCTCGACAAACGATTATGCTTCAACAGCCACATCAAGAGCACATGAACCAAAGCCTCAAAAGTTATCGCCCAGCTATACCTTTTGATCAACAGACACAGCAAACTAAGCACAAGAAACAAAATTCTACTCTACAAGACAGTGTCCTGTCCCACAATTATATACGCCTCCCCAGCCTGGAACCATACCTCCAAGACAAACATCCTAAAGCTACAAAGACTACAGAACAAGTGCCTGCGAATGATCCTGGACGCCCCGTGGTTCATCACGAACGCCCACATCCACCGGGACATAAATATCCCCTACATCTCTCCACTACTACGCTCCCTAGCAAAAAAATTCCATACGAAGACATCTACGCATCCAAACCAACTAATACAACAAGCCGGAAACTATGAAAGTAATGACCACTGGAAACATAAAAGACCGAAAGCCATCCTAACACTCTACGACGTGTAACCACTTCTGCCCACTCAGGGTGGGCAAAAATAGCTCACAAATCTCTCCCATCACTGCTCCCGAAACAGACAACATGGAATATAAAAAGCGTCAATCTTCACTCTCTTCACCATATATGTCCTGCCTCCTGCGTCCATAGCATCTCCATGTTTGGGTCTGCCTCCCACTGACGAGATAGAGATATATGAGAGGTTCTGTTTGGGGTCGGTTTTTGCCTATCTCTGAGTAGAGCTAATTCTGAGAAGTTCTTGGTGATGGGTGTACTGTCACTGAGTGGAAGAAAGCTGAGTTGGGCGATCTTTCGGGATCGTCTAATTTTTTAGAGCGGTCTTTACTTAAATACACCTCAATAAAGATCGAAACAGGTCTGGGTTGTGGCCCTTCCCTTAATACGCAGTATACATGTCCGCAAGGAGATGTGCTTTGCACTATGGGAGATACTGAGACTAGGAGTGATGAGAGCTTGGTCCACCTCTGCTACGAGTGCGCCGGTGTTGCACCACCTTACCTCAGTCCTGAAGATATTTTCAGGTGCAAACTTTGTTTGCTTACACTTGGATAAAGGATTAAACTAAATTTATTATCAGGTCTGATACTATACTTTTCATGTTAAATCTTCTGCAATAAAATGTCTGACTATTAATTTTGCATCTGATTCCTTGTTTCCAAGTTACTTCTATAGCTGAATTTTTTTTCGAAAAATTTGAAGGTTGGCATGAACAGCTCTGTATTTTTTGTTCTGCCTGTAGAATAGAAGGGTCTAAAGTTTTGAAATAAGTATCGACTGTCAGCCACCACCACATGATTTTAAACTTTTATCATGTACAATTGTGTGAAAACAAAAGAAAATGTACATTCTCTTTATTTTTGAAAACAACCCGGAGAGTTCCTAATATTACTTGCTCTTAGAGCCTTTTGTTGTTTTGAATGTCTAGCTCTGTGACACGATGTCAAAAATTGTT
Organism: Typopeltis vanoorti; assembly: GCF_054136105.1. NCBI lineage: Eukaryota > Metazoa > Arthropoda > Arachnida > Uropygi > Thelyphonidae > Typopeltis > Typopeltis vanoorti. Next base: position 111,113,884 of record NC_143563.1, read on the forward strand.
GGGATTGAAAAAAAAAAAAGTTCATAGGAAATCAGACTTAGTTAATCTATTTCTAACTTTTACATTTGTGACTGTTTGGTTTGATCAAAAGTCATAACGTCTACTGTATGGTATAATTATGTGATAAATTGTCACGGATATATAATTAATGAAGAACTTCATAAGATTGCTTACCCCTTCTGTTCCATTTTTACAGTTCTCACTGCTTGTAATGATCAGAGAGATGAAACAGGATTAGGGGGGATGAGGTGAAGGGGTAGCCAAGAGGACGATGTCAACCTTGCCTACAATGACAGCCCCCTTCACAAGATGTCTAATCAATGAAGGGAGATCAGCGGTGTAACATGTGATATCCCCATTGTGGATATCAGTTAGTGATGTCAAGAGTTTAGTAACAAGAATACTAAACACAGAGTCCAATCCCTTGTATGTCTCTTTTGCTTTAGTCAATACTTAATAATGCAAAAGAAAAAAAAATGGCAGTCTAAAGTATAATATTCTTTATTTTTGAAAACACCATCGAGAGTTACTAATATTACATGCTCAAACAGCGTTTTTGATTTACAGGCAGAACAAAAAAGACAGAGCTAGCAAATAACGTAATTGTGGGTTTTTAATGGATAAAGTACAAAATGAATTAAATAGGGGCAAAGTTGTTACTATATTAGATGCATCCAACAGATTAAAATAGGAAAACCAAAATAAATTGCGAGTTTGCAGAAAAATCTTGGGAAATTTCTTGTCACAAACTAATCAAAGATATTTTTGAAAATCCACTTAGTGAATTATTGGTTTTATTTGTTTATATCGACCTTCAAATATTTCAAAAAGCTGTAGATTTTTTGAAAAAAAAAATTCAGCTACAGTAGCTTGGAAACACAAGGAATCGGATGTCAAATTAATAGCCAGAATTTTCATTACAGAAGATTTAACATGAAAAGTATAGAATAAGACCTAATTTTCAGTTTAAACAATAATAAATAATTACTTTAATTTGTGTGTTGGAAAAAATACTTAACATAATAAAGACAATTACTATAGAAAACCATTCGAGGCACAGAGATAAGCTTTTCCCTATGATGTCACAAAGTCAGGTAAAATCACATCAGCATCATATCCACCAGAATGCGAAAACATGTCCATGAGTCATCTGCCCAAATGTTACATTTTTGAAGAAATGGTTAGTGTAAAAAGTTCTTTAAGGAATAACAATCTAGTGTCTTTTCAGTTACTGCGATTCATTCATACACTGCAGCTATCATATGTGGTGTTGTGGTATTTTGTGTCCAGTAAAGTAAAATAATGGGTGAGCCACAAAAGTCTTTGAAATTTTCTTTCTTCAGGAAAATAGCATTAGACAAAACTCCCCACCTAGCTCTAAAAGGATGGAAACTGATTATTATTTTGGAAGATACGTTCATTGTAATGTGGTTATCCAGGAGCAGTTGGGAAATGTTATGCCGGAAATGGTCTGATATCCTCGCCTACTTGCAAAGAGTAGACTACAAATTGGACATCGGAGACTGTTATACTCTCAAATGCCAAGATATTGAACTAATATTCGATGAAACAGGAGATGATGGAAGTAAAATTTTCTCTATTAGTTATGAAGACGCTGAGAGATTTTCACAAAAAATGAATAACATTGATCATCATTTACTATTTTTGGAATCTAAATTACCAGGTATTCGTATCTTGGGAAAACTTATCGCTAACCATCTAAATTCTTCAATGGTAAAATTAGACTTTCAAGACTTTATTCAATTTGATAAAGATTGTTTAATTTTGGACATTTATGAACAGTATATGAAGACTGCTTGTGTATATCTGGTGACAAAAAAATACATGGAAAGTTCAGGGAGGGACGGGTTCATATCCAGGCTAACACCTATTCAGATGTATGGAGCTGTGCTTCCTATGATGGCTGATCTTAAGACTCTTTTGGACATTTTGACCAGCTATTTTGATGTAATGTAACCAAGAAACAGTGAGTAACGAACAATTTTTTATTGAACTCATTGGAAAATGTTAGGAGTGTAATCTAAATCTCGTGAAATATTTCTAGGTAATTACATGTTTGAATTTTTCTGTGAATATACTTGTAAATAATATTTCAGCCAAATAAAAGATGCATTTGTAAACTTAAATGAACAAAGTTTTGTATCGGTGGTGTGTTTTCCACAGTGAAATTTTTACTCCGTTATTCTGTTTAGAAGTTGATATATCAATTCATAATTTTATCGCTTAATTCAATTCTGTCACTAAGAACCAAATAGGAGTAAAGTTGAAGTACAGGGGATGGAATGTAACTGTCATCCCTGTATGTTCTTATCAGATGTAAATAGGAAATATCCCACATATTAAAATCACCAAATCATACTGCCATGCGTTATCACTACGTTATTTTTTTACTATAATCACAAAGCACTGACAGCCAATTCCAAATACTGAAAAATTAAAACTTCACCAGAACACCACTATTATGAGCTGTTTTCTGAATTCGAGTAGTTAACTGCCTTCCACTAATATGCAGGGGGGAGCAACGGCATAAACTAGAGAATAGCTCACATTCGTGCTTTATATATATATATATACACATATATCGAGATATAAATCTAACCAGCAGACTGTGGTAATTAAAGATAATTTCAGCCTTAGAATATCAACAGAACTGTTTTTATACACGTGGATTTGTTCGTATGCCATTAGATATCATTTGATTAAAAATATTAATTTTTAAGTGCATGATACTAGTTAATGGAGATAACAGAAATGAATTTTCCCATCACCACAAGAATCCTACAGGGAGATATTCTGGCTCCATATATATTCATTATAGTGACTGACTATATTTTAAAATTGATTCAAGTCAAATCCCTCATCAAAGACCCATATAGACAGATGCACCTTGAAGACCTGCGCTTTGCAGATGATATAGTCCTCAGTGACTCCAACATTACAGATGCCCAAAACCATTTCAACAGCATTACGAGAACCGCAAAAATATGTGGACTAAAAATAAACTCTCAAAAAACAAAGATATTAAAAAATCAGATAGATGGGCACATTTACATAAATCAAAATGATCACCTTGAAGAAGTGGAGGACTTTGTATACTTTGGATCACACATCTCAGATTCTTTAACAGACATTAAAACAAGAAAACAGAAAGCACTGAAGTTCCACAGAAGTCTTAATAAAGTATGGGAGTCGAGCCTCATCTCAAGGGAGACGAAGATTCGTCTTTACACCAGCCAGTCTATCTTTCTGTACGGCTTCCAGACCTGGAATCTCAACAAAAGTCGAAACCAATATTATAAATAGCTTTGGAACTACTTGTCCTGTATTACTCCTGGCAAGATCAGATTCCCAACTCTACTATATTAGATGAAACCCAGCAATATCCTCTAGTCAGCACTGTTCAAAGAAACCAAATAAAATGGCTCGGTACCAACTCAGACACTCACCCTCTGCACCTTTTGATGCTTTCGTCCTCTAAGCCCCTACAGATGGAGAAAGAAAATGGGCAGACTCTGAACTCAATATTGCAAATACAACAGCAATATTCTCCCCGTTTCCCAACTCTCAACAGAGATCTGTCAATTAGCATATGACAGCGAACAAAGCATAAGACCCGTTTTCCTTCACATTATAAGAACCCCCAAGTCTTATCTTAGTGTACACAGACTAACTATTTGTTGTGATTGGTTTTCCTATTTATAATTGCAAAATTATAAATAAACGATGATGATGAAGTGCATCAGTTCACATTGTTAAAAGTTGACCCAATAGCTTTCATGAGTGCACAGCTTGCAGAGGATTTTAAAAACGCGTTCTGATTTACACCCTAAGGAGGTTCTGCTGGAAACAGTTCCATTAACTTAATTATGAAGGAGGAGTTACGCAGCAGAAGATGGCACTTCCCGATATGAGTTTTTGAAATATCATTATCTACGTTAGTCGAGGGAGAAAATTGACGAAGATACCTTCTAGCAATGACGATGAAGGACCTCTGATTTAAGGCATCGGAAAAGAACGGGGAAATGGCATACAAAGAGGATATTAACAAAAAAACAAACAAACTGAGTAATAAACGCAGTCGAATTTTAACCAATAAAGAACAAAAATAAAGAAATGAAAAGAAGATACTACTCACTTGTTTTGTTTCTGACTAACGAAGTTGCGAGAGGGAGCACGGCGTCAATAAGGGGGCAAGAGAAAATGGGTTGAACCCGAGAGTGTACTTGTATTAAGTACGAAATCATCTTTCTTTCTTGAAGCAACGCACCCTAAAATAACTACGATAATTGGTGCCAAACTGCCATTGATTGCTCGTGTTAGGGGCGGATCACATGCTTTCATTACCCTTCCTGGATTCAAGAGTGCGACATCCTTACCGCCGACGGCAAACATTGAAAAGCAAACAGAAAAAGGCGAGTTGAAAGCTCGCGTTTTTTTTTTTATTTTCGGAATTGATTTAATGAAGGCCTAAGTTAGAATTAACGAACTCCTTTCGCTTAAATTAAAGCGAGTTACTTCTCTTGCACGTGATTTTAATTAATTCCCTTTCATTTCATTGCACTTTCTTTCTTCTTTCCTGATAAAATAAACACCAAACGTCTGTTTGTCGAGTGATCTCGTAACTCCCGGGTTTCGCCATGTACAAAAACTGAAGACACCTTCTGAGTCTTCTGTTGCTAGCTACTACACCGTCAGAGATGACCACTTTCAGAGTGCGGTGCGTATATTCACTGGACCGATATCGTGTTAGTTGCTGCGAACAGCTGTATGTTGTATATTAATTACTACACCCGATTTTATCTCTCAAAGATAATTGGGTTACTTGACCATTTGTTTGAACTGTCTTCGTAAACTTGAAATGCTCGATTTTTCAGCTTCCTATGATCCACTGAAATTGCAATAACACTGAGCAATGCATTATGTTAGAAACACTCATGAGGAGATTATGTCTCCCAGTATCAACAACATGCACAAGCGGCGCTGTCTATCAACGAAAAAAAACAAAAGTGTATATTGCCATTTTTCGGGCAGTGAAAATAGCCACGTAGAAAGGTGAATAATAAAACAAAATGCATACAAACAGTGGGGGAAGGTCCTCTCACGTTTACAAAAGAAGACGTAATGTTTTGCTCAGCCACAACTTATTGATCTTTTCGTACGTTTGTGTTGGCTTACAATCGCTTAGCCTTCAGAAGTCGGTCACATGCTTTATTCGTCATTACACGCGTGCTTTTAGACTAATCAAAACAGCTTAATTCTGTTTTACTAGGGCAGAGAACTCATCTATTTAAGCTAAAGAACTGCTTAGCATAATGGAATCACCGCCCTAAGTGAAGATGAACTACGCGTGATCACGCTGCCCAACTCTCAAGCAGTTTCTCCACTGTGATTTGAAGGCGCACTAAATTTAACGGATTTCCTAGCGAAAATATACGAGCGAAGTCGTTTTAGCATTTTTATGCGCTTCTTCTGATCCTGTTTTGTTTCATTTTTGGATCAATCCAGCTGCTGGATTGATCCAGATTATCTGCATCTTTAAGCATTCGTATCGACTCTGAGAGTACACTCACAATAATCTCATCCGACGCAACTGGGGAGGCTCTTACTGAACAACACCATCATAAGCTCCGACGCATACAGTGCTGTCAAAGACACAATTTCGACTCTAACGCTTCGTAATAAATACAAAATAATTAGATTTAAACTTAATAAAAACAAAATCTAACTCACTCGGAATTAAGTTAAAACGATAGTATTTAAAGGATTACTATATCAGATAAAAAGTTTCGTTATTACGAAATCCACAGGAATGCAATTTAAGAGCATGAAAGCAATCTGTCTATTACAGATGCTACTTTTTAAATTTTTATTACTCTAATTCAGTGAGATCTCATCTAAAGTGACAGACACCTCCACATATTGTTAAAGCAGCGTCTTAATCAGGCAACAAAAGCTGAGGATAACGGGGCGAACGTGCAGCCTGTGGAGTGCCACATTGATCATGTGGGGTCATCCTTCCAGCTATGATTTGACAGAAATTATTTTCGGTTCATTAAATGCAGGGTTAAACAATAATCTCCGGAAATGCACGAAATCATTCTGACGAAGCCTTTGTTTACAATAATACGAGGCCTCTCACTAATTGGCGACGTGTAGGGATTCACTACTTGCTTGTCTTATGGAGATCCAGTTTGCAAAAGTTAGTAACGTGCGACAGCGCTTTTCTTTGTTGTATTTAGTGGGTTTATATACTAAACATGTGACCTCGTAGATAGTGGCCTAAAATGCATGAACATTTTCGCGAAACCGATAACGAATACGTAAATATCAAACGGGATGGGTTCATTAGTGGAAATGAGGGCGCAAAGTATTCAGTTCCCATGAAAGGCTGGGCATAAACATACTTATTTAGGGGCCGAAATTTTAATACCCTACATTTATCAGCTAGAAGTGAAATGACCCAAAGAAATGAAAGGATCTGATTCAAGAACATTTTCTATAGAAAATGAGGCAAATATTTCGAGCAGACTTATTCTGTAGAACGATTTGGTCTGAAGTGTAAAAGTTTAGAACAGCTTCATTTAGCCTCTCTTCGTGGGGTTACAATAACAGCTTTACTTGCTGTACAAAGAAGCCTTGCTTCTTCTCCGATGTGTTATGTAGCTGCGTGCGTCGTGTATGAAGACGTCCATGAGCTGTTGCTCTTAGGTTATGCAGACCCTCCAAAATTTGTATAAAATGCTATTTGTGCTAAGAAATAGCATTTTCTTACCTGTGATATTCCTGCAATCCTGATGTGAAATGTACTTTGGCCCGAGGTCCATTTCCAACCTTATTTTGGTTTCGCACTTTGAACTGGAAAACATCCAACCAAAGTATTTGGCAACGACATTTGCGAGTTGTGGAAAACATTTAAAATCTCAATTAATTTTGGGGTTACTTTTAGCAGAGGATATTAGGTTTAAACAGTTAGCGATAAATAAGAATAGTTATGAATTTTGGCACATAAGTCATGTGATGCAAAAATTAGTCAACTTATTAAAAAATTGCACTTTATTTTATTTATTTGCTATCACGTTTTAAAGCTATTTTTTAAGCTTTTATAAAAGTGTTAGAACATTAAGGTATAGTTTTAATTTAGAACCAACACTAGATTTTATATAATTATGTTGCCATATTCATCTTTCGAATTAAGTATGCCCTTTGACAAAACTGAAGCACAAAAACTTCCAATTCTTCCTTGTTAGCATTTCACACTGATTTGAGAACAGAAGAATGGCTACTGAAAGCAGGCATCGTTATGTTGAACAGGATAATATTACAATACTTTTAACAGACATTAAAATGATTGTAATATTATCCTGAATATTGAAAATAATCAATATTCAGGATTTAAGAAATTATTAAAAATTGGAAATATACTACTTGCTTTACCGTGAGAGATCGGAACAATTTTATTTCAAATGATCGAAGTTCCACCGCAGTTCACATACTAAAGCTACACGTTATCAAGAATGACCCTTAATTTGAATTCAGAAATCGACGGTAGATAGTGAATTCTGTTCACATTACAAAGCAGAGAATGCGAACAATAACTACCTCTTGATGCATCACTGACCTAACATTAAGTTAAAACTTTTAAGAATATTGTATTAGTACATCTTTGAAACCGAATTCTCCGACCTAAGGCAAGAAGAGATATCAATTTATATTTATAGTTTCTCAGGTTTGAATCAATCCTATCACATAATCTACTACTCCACTCAAACACACCCATTTTAATGCATTTCGACTCAGCGCTGGCGATTAACAAACTTCCTGCTCTGCTGTTTGTATTCTTCGCAATGTTATGTAATAATCATTGGGGCCCATACAAAAGTAGAATCATTAGATCGATAAACTCTGGAAAGAAGTTAAACTTCATTTTAATACATTTTTAAAATATGAATCCCCGGCTACGAAAGTCTCTCACCCTAACGGCAGACTAGCGCCATGGAAGGAATGAAAATCACAATCAGGCCACGGGATTCCTGCCTCTCTCTAGAAACCAAATACTGGATTGTTTAACAGGCCGCTTCAGAGTGGTCTTACTGCGCGCGACAGGAAATCCACTTTCCACAAATATATTCAAACAACTTCTATGGCGTTAGAGAGGTTGTGACCCCACCCAGTTGGTAGTAGAACAGAGAAAGAAAAAAATGCTCAAATATTGAACGAAACCAAACCGGCGATGTCACAGGTCTTCTTACTTTTAAGTTCGGCTTGTTAGCGACACTTCACTGAAGTCCGCTTGTCTTTCTGCAGTTAGCCTTTTCAGTATTTGGTTTTCAGTTGGTTTAAATCGTCCTGAATCCATTCAATTAATGTAATTTATTTCTTTTTTATCTTTTCTTTTGATCTGTTTGCTTATGCGAGTATAACTGATGTTTCTACTAAATATTTTTGATATTTCAATTTGGTAAATTTTGTTTTAGTAATCGTTTTTCTTAATAGCTTCGTCTTACATGTTTCTGTTGTTATTTCGCACCCTGCGTGGTCTAATGCTGGTTAAATTGATTTACAGATGGTTCATCTAGATTTCGCCATAGGTGAATTTGAGTATCGTCACATCAGCCTTCAGGATCATCTTTTACATTATTTTCACTGTTAACGCGGTTATTCCTACAAACTCACATTAATTGCAATTCGCATCTCACTTCATAAGTACTACTATTTTTTCTTTTCTATTTTCTGTGGATATTTACAAGTGCTTCATATATGTTGGAATTTCAATAACCGTCGTAATTACTTCATTTCCTCCAAGCAATACATCAATTTTATGTACAACGAAATGTATGTGTTGTTCGAATTTTTATTTCAAGTGTTTATTACTTAATTGATAATTCTGTTAAACCGGGATACTTATAGAATCGCACTTCGTCAGGTCTTTCTCCTTATAGGGATTTTCTGCGCATCTATAAGGAGATACTTTATTATGCATATCTTTGATCGTTTCCATAAATGGCAGAAAATGCCTGCTTACACGTCCAGGAAAGAGAACTCAGTTGGACTGCTAGATGGCGTACCTGCTCCATCAAACAAGTTGCGAGGCAATCTCTTTGACGTTTGTTTGTGAATGAATTCAAGGTGGTAGCTGATTTTCATCTTTCGGTGTGAGACTTCCACCATCCCCCTTATTAGAGAGTCTGAACTGGACAAAGGCTTGAAAACGACCCGTGTGTGGTTTCTTAAGCAGGGTTGCAGGTTTATTTAGCGCCATCCACGTTGTACAGATTTTTATAAGTGCGCTTCGATGAGAAAGAGCACTCAGCAACGAGAGTCAGTCCTGAGAAGTCCGTCTGGATATCGGTCAGTACCTCGAGCTCTGCACAACACGGTGAATGGAAAGAGCCATCTGCTTCGCCTGACCTCCGGAATGGGAATTAGTTAACCATACGTGTCGGCTGCGAACGGAGTAATCAGCCACCATTAGGAACGAGGAGGAAACAGCAGTTCATGCTCTTTGGCAATCACGTAAAAAATTAATGGGAACACCACGACACATTAACGCCATATTATTTAATACGAGCATTAGAAATTTAATACAGAATCAGAAAATTTGGAGTTTTTTTTAAGAATATATTATCACCCAAGTAACAAAATAATAAAAATCTCAACTTACCACTTTACACGCCCGAAATGTCTTCGCTTTCCAAAGTACCACGTTTACAACAATGACATTAAGCTCTTTAATGTTGAAACATTTGAAGCTTTTAAAACAATGGAATAGCATTGTTTAGAAAAATTGCTAAAACAACAACAGTACATTTCAACCGTTGCTCGATGGATTAAACAATCGGATATTCCCTTGATGGATTATCATATGAGTGTCAAGGTATCAACCTAGTCCTATTTTGATGCAATCATCTGCAAATAGGATTTTTGTCTGCTCCGTAACGAAAAAAATAATCCAAACTAACTTTTCCCATGTCCGAACTTACTTCTATACAAATGGTATGTAAAGTATTCAATTCTAATATTTAACGCAAAGTTACATTTTAAATCATCAATTTGAGTTAAAATGGATTTTTTTTTTAAAAAATCAATCACTGCAATACTTGTGTATCCTCTTTCTCTCTCATTATCTATGTTATCAGTGATTATATGATATCAGTGTACTGTATCACCATACAGTAGACTGATATCACATCAATGTTAGCACTGTGTATACAGTGGTTACAAGCGTGTTGGAACACTGATGTTCTTGAGATTTCTGAAACATCATTTCTTGGCAGACATCCAGATGAATTTGAGTAGTTTTCATTCCAGATAACAAATTAAGGAACTGTATTCAAATCACTTCAAAAAAGCAAGGCAGTGGTCTCCAGATCGGGCTCTGAATTTCATCCATCAACATTAACCACCTAACACTTCGAGAAAAACCATTTTAGTCATTCACTCTCAACTCAAGTGTCCTCAGAATTTCGTTAATACCACCAAGAAACATTCTACCGAAAGAAAATTCTATTTCAATACTTTGATGGGTTCTTGAAAGAGAAATCATAGAGCCATCTTAGAATGGACGTCGTGCAGATTGGCGACGAGAGATAATGTTTCACTTGACAAAAGCTGAACAATACTTGTTAGATGAATATTAGATTGGTCACTACGATGTACTTAACGCGCAAGTCATGTATTTGTGTATTTTCAGGTGCATGCCTTTGATGTGTACTCATCGCGAAGCACATTCGGGCTGGGGTTTGCACAACTTGCAACGTAAGCGCGTAAATATTACAATAAATAGTGGCGAACATTTCACTTATATGAACACGAAAGAATTCGAAATAGTTGTCAGTTATCTCGAAAAAAAATGACATTTGACGTGCTTAGACCGGGTTTTGGGAGTGAAGTCTTCTGCTAGAGGAAGTGGTAGGGTCGCAGATGCCCTTTCCACACAAAATAAGTAAGACGATCACAAACATCTAACCCATAGCGGGATTCGAACTGGCAGTCTCTTGGCTGGAGACCATTCGAGAGAAAGGCGCAATAAGGAAAATACGTTGAGAATTTATGTAAAAGAATATCATCTACAGAATGAACAGTATCAGCATTACTGTTTGGTCGAAATGTTTACTCTATTAGAGATTGTAGTTATTATTACATGACACCTCCAGGGAGTCCAAAGACTCATCGAGGGAGGACACCTACTCCACCAACCACAATACACCGATTCCATCTACCGTCCGCCACCACTAATATTTCCACAAATAATCATAAACATCCATGTCCATGGCAGGATTCCAACTCGCAGCCTTTTGGCTGGAGAGAGGATACGCTAACAGCTCGGCTAATAGTTACGTGCAAATTATAACGTTCATATAATAATTACAACTGTTGCTAATATTCGTTGAAATGAAATAAATAATACTCGTTTTGGCATTGCTCTTTTGATGGTAAAGTGTTAATCGAAGAACGAAGTATAGCTCAGCATTTACTATTAAACTTCACAACAAGAAACATCAGAATAATTAAACGCGTTAAAATATACATTTATTCATGATAAGAACAAAGCAGATAGTTCAAGAGAGCACCTTCTATGAAATTAAAATTCCATTAAAATTATTTCTTTTGATAAAATGTCCAAGTGAATATGATTCCATAGTAAGAAAAGGTTTTGGGAATATTAAGATTAATTTTATTCTTAGTGAACTCGACTGAAAAACTGAAAATAATGAGCAAATTAAGAACTGAAGTGCCTCTCTCTTCGCCTAATCAGAATAAAAGGAGCAGTTTCAATCTGTGCATTGAACAACAAAGAACAAATCATAATTAAGGGGATACAAATCCCTTGTTGTTCAACTGCCAGTAAGCAAAACTCTAAGATCGAGAACTACGAATCTATGAGTTTCACATATGCAGAAAAACTATTGCCGAATCCAAGTGTAAATGACCACTTGGTAGTACAACACCAAGGCAACTCGTGGTGGAGCAAGATCCCTCACTATCCTTGCTATTTTCTCATAATGTAAAAACACAGCCCCTAGGGGATGTAATACTGTAATTATGTTATGAAGAGAGGTCACTACCCAGACCGTTTTCAACCTTTTTTGAGGTCTCATCAGTGAGTAGGCAGACCTGGAAGATAAGGTTTAAGTGAAAAGAACTTATATAGCTTTACTATACGAATGCCATAAAGGGGTGTTTGTATATTATAACATAAACTGAAAGCCAAACGGCTATTTTTCTGGCATCCTTAATAATAATTAAGGGGATACAAATCCCTTGTTGTTCAACTGCCAGTAAGCAAAACTCTATCAAGGATAGTGAGGAAGCTTGCTCCACCTGTGCTTCGCGTTGCCTTGGTGTTGTACTACCAAGTGGTCATTTACACGTGGATTCGCCGATAGTTTTTCGGTATGTATGAAATTCGTAGTTCTCGATCTTAGAGTTTTGCTTACTGGCAGTTGAACAACAAGGGATTTGTATCCCCTTAATTCTTATTATTAAGGATGCCAGAAAAAATAGCCGTTTTGTTTTCAATTTATGTTATAAAGAACAAATCATGTTTTCAAGAATAGATCTCCAACAGTATTTGCGTATCACAAAACAATAAACAACAACGAAGAATTAAGCAAAAAACGGGTGGAATTAATCTCGCAGAAATTCTCCGAATCTTCTTCTACGCGTTATTCCCGCTTCCTATGCAGGGTCCGCGTGTTACTTAGATGCGACTTCTTGTTAGTACCACTCCCAACCGACACGTCGCCTGGTCTGCCTCCCGGGGGGGATATATTTTTGACTGTAGAGGCGTATGTTCACGGGGCCGGTTTGCCTGTTTGCGGGATGAAAAACGCCAGATAAACTGGCGGAAAAAGCCCTACTGACCGCGCCCAAGACCGGCTAACTTGGCTATGCCTGAGGAAGATCCTCAAATTCCTCACGTCTACAACGGGAATCGAACCTGGGACACTCCTCCTCCAGGCATATGGTTGCGAAGCGCAAAGCCACTAGGCTAACCGCGCGGTCACAGAAATTCTCCGAATAATTCTCGAATAACACCCAAGTCAAGGCTTATGTGGTGGGGAGTGGTTCAGCTTGCAGCGAAGAACTGTTAGAGCTACTGGACCCAGTTTCCGCCTGGAGTCACGTCCAAATAATTGTCTCACAGGAAATGACCCCACTTTCTTTCATTTTCTTCTTCATGGGTCTGGAAGTGAGTGCTGTTACCTACTTTCTTACTTTGTCGTTTTCGAGGTGAACTACACAAGCGAACAGCATTGCCGAAGGACAACAAAAATCACTGATTGAAAGAATACTCAGCAGGATGAATACTGAATTAAAAATAATTCATTTTTATTCTGGTATGGTGGCCCAATATCCAAGAGTCAATTTTCCAAGGGCAGATTCTATCCCCTAGGACCACGTTCGCCATTTTGCCGCTTAAAAGGGAACAATGCAAGACGAAAAATATCCACCCCGGGAGGCGTATGGGAAACCATGCGGTTTATTTAAGCTGATAAATTACAACTCGTTTTGTCGACCAACAAAAAGGGCCGGAAACAAAATTAATTGTTCAGCAGTGTTGTTGCTGAAATGCGTTTTAAATAACAAAATTACTGCTCCTTTAGGACCCGTTCATGCGGTAATCTTATTCGACCTCTTTGCTAACTTTAATATTTTACATATTTTGTTTATTCTTTTTCTAAAATTAATTAAAAATTTGAATAATTAAGCTTATTTTTTTAAATATTATCTTAAAATTATTTAAAAAAATATCTTTTTATGAACAATAATTCTCTATTTTCAGCACAGTTTTAATTCATTTTATTTAATTGAATACTTTATTAGGTGGTTTTCATTTTAGGAAATAAAAGACCGAAAATTTAATTTTTCAAAAACTATTTACTATTTATATAATTACTTTTATTTAAAGACGTTCTCTAGTGCCTCAAGACGAGGGAAAAAAAAGCCAACTCGGGAAATGTAGCCCCTTTTTAACAAAGAAAGGAAGTCATCAGAATGGAGCCGCACAGACGAAATGAAAACTGCGGGTCTAAGAAAACTTTCGTTTTGCTGTCGCCAATTTTGGTGAGTTTTGTGTATCAGACAATTAACTGTGCAGTTGATCTACCCTTGGGTAATCGTTTGGTGCATACAACGTAATTCGTGGATATTTATTGGGAGTTGCAGGACTGTCTCCAGATATAAAATGGATATCTGGAGACAGTCCTGATATACTCTGCATCCGTGAAACAGTAAACAGATACTAAGAGGGAAAACCTTTTTCCACTTAGAAAACATATTTAGAAGCCATTTTGAGCTACATTTTTATATTAATCATTAAAAATACAAGAGCCTAAAAGATAGTCGTATCGTAGGATTTTAAGAGGCAAACACCTCTGAATTCGCAAACAAGAAAGGATTTTTTTCTGTATTGACACTGAGCAGTTGCATAAACAGCAGCAGTAATATAACACCACGCTTCACTTCAGAAAAACACACACGCCCTGTGCATTCCTATTTTCTATCCAAATCACAAAGCTGATGTGCAGACAGCCGATTCTATTTAATGAGCCCCCCCCCCGAAGCAAATTCTTTAAGGGTGAAGCGATTTCTGCTAGAAAACTTCGGTTCAGAACAGACTGCAATAATAACTCAACTCTTTCACCCAGGGCTGTGGAGCTCTCGGACTCCTTTCATTTATCAAAATCCTACCCTTTAATTTCGAACTGTTTCGGTGAGCAAGGATCACCCCCCCCCCACGAATGACGAATTAAAATACTGTTCGGATGATGTTTACATTACGGACTGAAATACATTTGACCTTTTGTACAAAAAGCCCAAAAATGAATGAATTCAATGCATCATAAAGAAAACTACTGACATCGTTTTGCCATATTAATATATACAAAATGAACAGTTCTTTATGGGAAAGACTACAAGAACACTTCCGCGATTGTAACATCCCTATTTCAGAACATTTAAACACTAAAAAACGCAACATCAAAAAGAAAAATCGAATACAAAGCACAGGAAAAACGGAAATAGCTGTTCACGCTCTTGAACAAAAACATACCCCCCCCCCCACGAATGACGAATTAAAATACTGTTCGGATGATGTTTACATTACGGACTGAAATACATTTGACCTTTTGTACAAAAAGCCCAAAAATGAATGAATTCAATGCATCATAAAGAAAACTACTGACATCGTTTTGCCATATTAATATATACAAAATGAACAGTTCTTTATGGGAAAGACTACAAGAACACTTCCGCGATTGTAACATCCCTATTTCAGAACATTTAAACACTAAAAAACGCAACATCAAAAAGAAAAATCGAATACAAAGCACAGGAAAAACGGAAATAGCTGTTCACGCTCTTGAACAAAAACATACCCAGCAGATCGACAAGGCCATCAAAGTAGACAGACAAGACAATGAAACAATGCTTAGAATATTGGAAACAATAGCCATAAAAATGTTACGCGAACTCTATTAACGTCCACAGGTCCTACATAATATCCGAGGTTTGGAAGCTTCACAACATAAAATTGAGGTCACAACCCCGACCAATAGGCGACAACACAAACACCTACCCGACCTGACATAGCATCCACTTCCTCCATATGGTCATACGACGACCAAGCATAGTCGAAACGGACCGCACCCGTCAACCTCTTTCCCCCCCTCTAAAAAGCAGTTGCTGTTTTCAACCCTTTCCCACCCTATATAAATATAAAAAACACTCCGACCATCCCTTATAATATATATATATATTATTCAAAAAATAATATATATATATATATATACATACATACACACACACACACACACACACACACACACACACACACACACACACACACACACACACAATAGTTTGGACATCGCAGAAAAAAGAAAAGCCACAGCACCCAGAAAAAGGTACGTGCAAATTTCTCTTCCTTTATGCTACATATATTTATTGGTAAATATACATCTACAATGCCCTAAGAATCCACGAGTAAAAAGCCAATGACATTTAAACAGGGGCACCCTAAACAGAAGCAGGCAAAATAGCCGTAAATGTAATAATACAAAATTAACTTTTCCTTAAAAATCAATTTCTTAATTATGTGTTTCAGTTTGTTCTTAAGAACAAGATTACCTCAAGCTCTTTCACTGACGCTCCCAAATCTGATTCATGATTTTCAGTGCTGAAAATTAATACTCTTCTAACTCGAGCAGTTAAAAGTGCAACACTCGAAAATCACTCACTCGTTTAAAACAAAAAGAACGAGGAAATATAAACTACACCACGCAGAATCAAGGCATACATTCTGCCATCATGATGATTAAGAATGAGAAAAGTTAGTTTGCACCCAGAGAACCCCAACTCCCTTTTTTTTTTGTTTGCTGGCTCCATAAAT
The DNA here is from genome assembly GCF_054136105.1 of Typopeltis vanoorti. Classification (NCBI taxonomy): domain Eukaryota; kingdom Metazoa; phylum Arthropoda; class Arachnida; order Uropygi; family Thelyphonidae; genus Typopeltis; species Typopeltis vanoorti. Next base: position 111,130,298 of record NC_143563.1, read on the forward strand.
TATTTTTGGTGTATATTACAGTAAAGGTCAGTGGGAATCGTTGATTTGGCCGCCATAAAACACACACGATATGGTTTTGCATTTGGAAATTAAACGTGAAGTGCGGCAACTGCAGGAGCTCAATTGTGAAATAAAACTGAATATTTTTTTTTTTTTTGAAATCTTTTCCAGCACTTCAGTCATCGCAATGAAATCCATTTCCGTTCAAATCCAAGTTGGCGAAATTTCCTGAAGTCATTCGTAGGGCGAAAGAATAATTCGCTTAAAAGGATTGAAATTTAAACGGAAGAAATGAAATCGGATGCGACTGCGATTCGATTTCACCTTCTGGGCTCAAAGCGCAAAGAGAACTGCGCGAGATATTTTTCACACAAAGAAAGTCATCCGTCTGCTTGTGCGCCATCCCGGTTTTCCGCGAGGCTTGCAGTTCTTTCAGACAAAAGCGCAAAACTTTCGCCTCAACTCTGAATGATAGCGCCATCTACCGGAACACCAAAATATCATCATCAGCTGCTTAGAATGTTGTATTTCGGCGATATTTCACTTGGTTGAGTTTTCTCGTAGAGTTTGTGCGCTCCATATCGATGGATTCGTGACTTCGTTCTTTCTCTCTCTTAATTCTAATTCTTAAGAATGCATCCTGCAACTGCTGCGTAAGTGAAGTCGCAAACGTTTTACTTGGTTGTCAGTATATATATATATATATATATATATATATATATATATATATATATATTTAAAATGATAAACTTCACAATTTTAAGCTAATGTAAGATGCAAGGAATGTTAAAGGGATGTGATATTTAAGAAATAAAGAACATGTTTCAAAAATAATGTATCACCTGTTGGGGTGGAGTTGACTACGACAGTCTACTTCCTTGGATTCGAATACAAAATAAAATAATCAGAGCCATTACTAATATCTTCGCATATTTAACTAGTAACCTTTCTGCCATTCTTAATATTTTGCCATTACAGAATTGTATACTGTGCATAAGAAATAACATCGGGAATTTTTCTGTATATAACGAAGGCTGGTTTACGTTGTGACCGGAACTTGCCGGTAGTTCCCAAGGCAAACAAATTTTTCACAAATCATTTGAGCAACAGCAAGAAAGGTCCTCACATTGCTTATTCAGTGGCCGTAAGCAGAAGCCAGGCCAGAGTGCGGCAGGAATGGCGCAATCACATCTGGTTGTCCCCGTGTCTTCATCAAACACTTCGATAAAATTTTGTGTTGCACCGCGTCACAATCAAATGTACTATACTTATAATATGAAACACCTAACTTGACAATTAGGAATACGTTCAGAACTTTTGTGTATGTGTGTGTGTGGGTGGGGGTATGTTATTCATGTTCTCTCAGAAAATGATTACTCAGGCTGCGACAGGCACGAGTAGAAGGAAACCTCAGGTACTGCGTCTTGACGTCACAGTAATAACGGGTTCTGTTGTGTACACCAGGCAGCTATGTATAAATCCGAGGTATTTCCGCGCGATAAAGTTCTAATTAATTATGAAAGTAGACATTTTTCTTATGGATTTACATGCAGACAGTAGTAAGCATATCAAATGCAATGAATTCTGTAAGCATACTTAATTTCATGGTCTCTCACTTCTTATTTGACAACAGCACCAAATGTGGCATTTCTGTAATTTTATCGACATTTGGGTGTACTTTAATCGAAAGAAAAAAATACAACATAGAAGGAAACTACACTGTTTCGGATAACATGAAGCCTTCAGCTAGTGCAACCTGATTATAAATTGTTGGAAAGCAGAGTCTAAATCAGCTAATCTTGGAAATCTTAGTCTAAATCGGGCTACTTAACAAAGGATATCAGAAATCCGGATTTACGCAGCACCGAATTTAGTATTGGGGCTCGGGTTTAGAATTAAACGCACTGATGCATGTTATTGTCCCATTCGATCTAGATTTCTATAAGAAAGACATACTCTTGGAGTCGTCTGGGCATCGTATGCTCACGACGGCATATGGAGATTCAGGTTTCTCAAGGTGGTGTGTGTGTTATAGGATTCTGCTCCACTGGCATATTCGTTTGTGACGATGATAAAAGCCTCTTAAGCACAGTATTTGAAAATAACGAGCTCCTTCGTTGTCAGATTCGTCAACAGCAGCATCTTTCAGTTATGTAAATGTTAAATAAGGTCCTGCCTATTTTAATGCTCCTGTTTTTGTTAAGGTGGACTGCATGATTCTATTTTGTAGAAAAAAAAAAGAATTATGTTTCATGGTAGTGTAGATTCACCCCTCCTGCAATCCATAAAACAAAGCTGCAGAACGGTCTATATTCATGAGAAAATGCTTTATAAACAAGGAATGATTGCACTAAAAAGCATGTTTTTCCCATAAAATAATTTGGTATTATTTTATGAACCTGTCATTCTACTTACTCTCAATAATTGATTTCATATTACTGAAGCTAATGGGGTTGAATGTAGCGCCCTCTCACTGCTACCTATTATAGTGTAGCCTTATTGATAATCAAATACCTTCGTAGGGGCTTTTCAAACGAATGCGAGTTAGCTGGCGTCTCAGAGAGCTAAACTCGCGTGAAAAGCCAAACTACCGCGGGGAGATAACGGGAGTTTTCTCTAAAATATCTTGCTTGAGATTACGGATTTTTTTTTTATTTCCTCAATACGATCGTTTGTGGGCTTCCGAAATCTGTAGGTTAAGCCGGATGAAGCTCTTTATCGATCCATCACCACTGAAGTGTTTTCTTGACTATTTTCGTGAACACTGTTCGACTTATTGAATCGTGCAGTTTGTTTTTATTTCCTCCTAACACTCACAATCTGTAATTCCCTGTGATGGTAGTGCTGAAGGGAACTTTGCTGTGCGCGCGCGATGTAGCCTTTACAATACGAAAGCAAACGATTTTTTTTTCTGTTTGCTGAAAGACCGGTTTGCTTTTAAGCGTACTTTCATAAAAGAAGTTTCTGTTAATCTTAACTGCTTTGTTGCGATCTGAATCAAGTTGTTGCAGGGGAAACTTGAAGCAGAGTTCTTTTCATTCTGGTAGGGATTTAGTAAACTATTTTTGTGTTATTAATATAGAGAGTTTCCCGAAAAGAACATTTTTTTTATTAAAGGTCCTAAAGTAAAAAAAAAGAGCAGATGTGAGTTTTTGATACGTAAATTATTTATAAAGACTTAAATCTTCACATACAAATGATGCAATACAAAGCAAGATTTTTCAAAATTTATCCTCTTTCAGATGAAGACTTCTCAAGAAAAATCTTAACTACGTAGTAGGTATTTCAGATTTTATCTATGGAGCTGTGTTAAGTCTACAGTTCAGCTTAACACTGAACAAGGAACTGAGGAGATGAAACAGCCTATTCGAGAAGCCATCACAACCATTTCCCCATCTGTTCTGTTGTGTGTCATTAAATAATTTAAACGTAGAATTAGATTGATTATTTGAAATGATGGAAAACGTGTACAGGATGACTAGGGTTGAGAATTCAACTCGCAACTTTCTTTATTAAACGTGTGTGTGTGTATTCAAATTAAGAAACTGATCAGAATCCGGTGAATTGTAATAGATCTGATCCATACATTTTGCACACACTCCCTATTCACCTGTCAGCAGTAATCAAAGAACCTCACCGCTCTCACACACGATTGTCGTTGTCCTGGAGATAATTTTTGTCTTCGCTGAGTGTGTGCAAGAGGCTTTGATAAGAATAGCTTGAGCTGACAAAGCGTTAGTACATTTCTTTTTCCTTCCTTTTTCTACGTAGCTTTATTTCTGAAACTTCAGATTGAATCATCACAATATTTAAGGTAAATCTGATCATGGAAATATATTAGGACACTGTGATCTTCGACAATTGTGGCCGTCAAAAGCAGCCAGTAATTGGAGTTAGAAACAGAAACCATTATTTCTTGTGTTTTATTCCACAGACCAGCTGCAAGAAGAAGAGTCAGGCAAAAAAGATAGATCTGACCTCAGTGGTTCGATATAAAAGTTCTTAAAGAACCGCGTTTTTCCTTCTGTCTGAAAGAGCATCGTAGAGAAGGGGAACAGTGCATGAAACAAAGAATTGTAAGTTAAAAAAAAGAGCGAAGCAATGGTTTACATCGAGGAAGCTGCAAAAGAATGATTTGTACGAGATTGACTTCTTGCCATTCGTTGCACTGTAGTTTGCAACGCAATCACAAATCTGCCCTCACTTCAGCTCTTAAACTGAAAAAGGAGGTGTTGTTAGAATAATTTAACGAGCCCCTGATTGGTCGCTCGTTAAAAGTGGTAATCAAAGGAGAACCTTGGATTACCACTAATAAAGCTGCAAGTCATATGTGGAAGGCAGCTCGACACTTTTTAATGTGTCGAAATGCTTTATAATAGTAACAGGGGGAGAAGTAAAAATCAGAAACGTGGAACCTTGGAAATTTCTATTTTAAATAAATATTGAATTAATCCATAGAGCGATACTAAAATACCGGCACTTCTATTTGCACCTGCAGTACGTGGTAGTTTATTTCGAAAGGAGGCCGAGAAATTGCAGGATTGAACTCGAAACGAACAATAGCGCACAAGGATTGAACAAGGTGGAGAGCAGCGAGTGGCATTGGAACGATTTTAAATGGAGAAGCGGCTCCAGTTTGCTTACACGAACTATGCGCGATTTCCTGCACTCAGCGGTTACGAAGTTTTAATAAATATCACTCTTGCACAGAGCTAGAGAGACCGAACGATACGTTGAAACACGTCACGAACAAGATTGGAGTACGATAAGCAATAATATCAAACTCATCGGGTATCGCTTTTTTTTTTAGCAGATTTTGTGTATCTGCTTGACAGTAACAGTTCACGCCACGCACAGAGTTCATGCGGCTTTCGATGCAGCACTGATTGTTCGTATTTTGGGTCACTTCTCGTCTACATGACTTCAACCCATTCCTCGGTTTCGATGCATTCTGCACAGTGGATATGCACCTCTTTGTTGTTCGTAGGCATCTTCACTGTAGGTGGAGTTTCGAAGTCGGACTTTAATCAATCAACTCCGATTCTTGATTTCATTCGAACTGCTTCAGTAACAGAAAACATTGCCTGATACACAGTGACAAATAAGTAGGCAGCCACAAAAATGCTAGTTTCGGCTTTTTTTTTTTTAAACCGCTTCAATTTAATTTTTTGTAATAGTGAATGATGTCTCGTGTGCGAATTTTCCAATATTTTAATCGAAGGAATCACGAAGCTTTCAGCATTCTCGTGTGTCTGTATTCGAATAAATGCAAGTCGGATGCGTTGAAGAAATTACTCTTCGGTTCACTGTCGGTAAACAGAAGTGGAAGGGTTATAATTAAGTTTACGAGTATTCCTGATGATAATTCACAGCACATGACCTCTGGCCTCTTTTCGCCATTACACGCATACTTTTAAGACTTCAAAAGTGTACTCAGTTAACTAATCAGGCGCTACTGGGTAGACTCTTATTGAACAATATTATCATAATACCTCTCTATGACAACAGGAGTTTGATGAAATCCGATTATAAAGCATTCTAGAAACAAAATAATTAAAACAAATCTCAATTCGGAATTAAGTTAAATTGATCGTAGTTAACGACTAAGGGACTGCTCACATTACTAATATGTGATATTAGTAATGTGAGCAGTGAGCAATTTCGATATCGTAATAATGAAAGGAGAAAATCTTTCATTATTACGATATCGAAATTCCCAAGAAAGCAATTTATAACAACGCGTGAAAGTTAACTATTTATTGAAGATACTCGCATTTTCTAACTTCTATTACCAACAGTATACTTTTAACATAAACCTAAAGCGATTTAGAGAACATCCACATACTAGATTTGAAAGTGTCGCCAAAAACACAAGTAATGGAGAGAATGTGTAGGTCTGTGAATTAATAATAATTACGTAAAAATGAACAATTTTGTTTTTAATCACAGAGCATTCCATGGTATTGTTATGGAAAATATGCATTTTGCTTCCCAACAATAGAACTTTTTCTCTTTGTATATGAAGTTAAGCAGACGCGAAAATAGAAATAAATGTCTGGTGCCAGATAAACAGCATTTTAGCTTATCCGCTCAGGTATTGTATGACAGATACAATTTTCGGATGATTAAATGCCGAGTCAAATGAAATCCTTCGTAAATTCAGGAAATCATTCTGGCGAAGCCCATCTTATCGTGATCCAGACTACAACACAGCATTGTTATCGCAATGTATAGTTAATATACTATTTTAATCATTTACCTCTTAGATATGAATATGTTTCTAGGCTACCTTTTTCCCTAACACTATCAACGAATAAGTAAATATTAAGCAAGTTTTTCAGTGGAAAACAAGAGCATAATGTACAGCAGAAATGTTCAATATCCTAACCTTTAGCAACAAGACACGAAACCACCTCTAAACAAATGCAACAGTCCAATCAAAGACTATTTTTATACAGAAAATATATTCAGTTCTATAAAATTCGAAATTATTCGATTTAGGCAATGATTTTGAGCACAAATGTTCAAGGAGTTTGGTCTGAAGTATGAAATATAAAGCAGTACTAATTAGCTACTTTTATCTGGTTCCAATGACTAATTATTTTTTTAAATTCAACTTCGTTATGTTACAATATGTTCTCTTTTCCTGATGAATTATGTCTCTGCTACTTTGTGCGTTCAACATCCAGTTAAAAGTAATCCAGGATGAGATTTTGTTTTTAGACAATTCTAAAATTTGTACTCCAGTTAGCAATGTTATGAAATTAAATGATTTTATAATTAATTTTATAATACGAATTCGTGGCATTTAATTATAAAATCATCGTGTTGATGATAAAAAGCTATTTGTGCTTCTAAAGAGAATTTTCTTACCTGTGACATTCCTCAAATCCTTTTATAAAATGCACTTTAGTATTTGTTAAACCTCTCTTACTCGAGGTCCATTCTCAACCAGGCTCTCTTTTGGGAAAGACGCTTTCGAACTGGAACGCCTGCAAAACTATTTGCTCTCGTCCACTGCGAGTTCCGGAAGATGTTTCGATCTCAGTTCATTTTGTAAAAATGCCTTTTCATTCAACATAAGATAAATTCGTCCCCTTTGAAGATGCTGTAATGGATAACATTACTTTTAGAAGAGAATATTACGAAGAAATAGTTAGCTATAATAAAAATAGTTTATACATTTTAGCACACAATTTAGTAATAACGGGGTAGAAAAATTTGTCAACAATAGAAATTAAAAACATTTTTATTCGGTATCATTTTAAAGCCCTTTTTAAGCATCTACAGAACGATTAGGAAATTACAACAAAGTTTGAATTTAGTCGCGATTATATTTTTTGTTTCCTTTTCCAGTTAAGCATGCCCGATGACAAAAGTGAAGTTCCTTATTACCATTTTACACTTGATCAGAATAACCGAACTTATTGAACAACTCACTCCGATTCTTATCCGTGCGGGGATTTCTTCAGATGTTCATACAATAAGTTTGCTATACAGAACAAGTGTTGATAAGATCCTTTTAGATTATGCCCGATGTTATCCATGTTTACTTCGACAGCACGAGAAGTTCACTCAGTGATGGATATGCAAATGAAATAATTACCTACGAAAGCGTATCAGAGGCTGAAATTTTCTGAGATATTTAAAAACGTTAACTTAAAGAAATTATACCATAAAGAAATATATGTTTAATCCCTAATAAAAATACTATCATCCCTGGTAAGCTACGATATTGGGTTAAAATTCAGATGTGGACTCAGGCCAGTAAACTTTTATGTCAATACTCACAATATATAAAAAAGTAAATAATAAGAGATGAACGGTAGAATCGTGTAATAAAAATAATACAGCACACCCTATGAGATGATAATATTAACCTAGAAATCTTAAGGCTGTTAGAACATCTTGGAAAATGCATTTAATGACTTGCGTAAGGCATGCCAACATGAGATTCTACCAGAGGGCTGTCAACATACACGTCAATATTCGAGCATTTGATTGTTTTTCATATACTGCATCAAAATTGCACAATACATCCACACTGCAGCAATTAATATCTACTCATTTCTTAGGTTTCGGGCAATCCTACCTCAAAATTAACTCATCGTCATTCAAAAACGCACTTTAATCCAGTTATACTTTTACCACTAGTCTGAAACGCCAATCTTCCTTATAGTTCATCCTCAGGCAGCCTTACAAACCCCCAGACAAATTCCTAGTGTACCCGATGTTATGTAATAATCATTGAAGACTATAAAAAAGGGGAAGCATTATTCTGTTAAATTCCTGATACAACTGCATCAACATGTCTTTAAAATGCCAATTGCAGTAGACCAAAGGCTGTTAGCCTCAGGTATATTAGCGCTATGGATGGAATGAATATCACTTAATCAGGAAATGTTTCTCTCTCTCTTTCCCACAGAACTAAACAGGAACTGATTTTCAAGTTCTCCGAGCATCTAACAATTGGTCTTTGCTTGAGATTTTCTAAAAATAGCAGTAAATAAAAAACGCAAGATTGCTTTGCGCACGAGTAAATGAACCACATCCGTGCTTCAAAGACACTTCGGTCCGCTAATCGTAAGTACATGGAAGACTACATCACATTTGCAGTTATATCCATTAGGGGAGTGGTTTTCGTGATGGACATGTGATCTCCGACGTTTCTATAGTAGTGTCACGTGCATACTGATTTGCTTTTCGGTGTAGGCCGATTCTCGTGTATATGTTACCGCTAAAGTGCAGAAATCAGTTATTCTACAGATTATCTAGGGTGATCCGTTAAAGTGCCGAAAATTGTTTCATTTCTCAAATTACCTAGGTAATCTGCACATTACCTATTAGGCACTCGTTAAAGTGAAAATAAGATCTTTGCTGGAACAACAGCAACGTTTCTGTACGCTTAAATTAAGATAATGTTATTTATTTATTTTTCGATATCTACAGAATCAAGTTAATACAATCAAACAATCAACAAATTAGTTGATAGAATCGATCAATTAAAAAACTATAATACAAAGAATCAAACGGTTTAAAATATTATTACAATTAAGGAAATGAATTTGCAAAACATATGACACTGGCGAAACCAAACAAAAAGTGGAGGGAGGGGGGGGGAAGGAGTAGGGAAAGGAAATGAGAGAAACAAACGTTTGAACTTTAACGATACGGAAGCCGTTAATGTGCACATTACCTAGGTAAAATGCGGAAACCCTTGATTCCGCACCTTAACGGAGCAAATCAGTTGATCTGCAGATTAGCTAGGTAATGTGCACATTAACGGCTTTCGAGCTTCAGCGGTAACATATATACCGAAAATACCAAATCAACATGTTCGTTCGAAATGCACACTTGTAGTGTTGAGATTTATTTTGGTGTTAACTTTTTCAATTAAAGCATTTGCAAATGTCGGTAGGACTACGGGAATTCTTACTTTTGATTTTATTGTCACGTAGTGGATTATAAAATTCTGTGGAAAGATAAAATTGTTCTAAATAAATTAATCATGCTCATAGAAATCCCCCCCCCCCCCCAACTGATCACTTTACTATGCTTATAACTACATGGATAAAATGTCTTTTTTTATAATAATGTGGATCTTCAGTGAAGACAGAAGAATTGGTGATAAATTAGCAGCTTACTAGCGCTGGAGAAAAATAACCTTTCAACGAAAGCTTGTCGAGGGCGCTCTGGGCATGTGGACAAGCAGAAGTAATTGCGCCACTCGATCGGGCGTCTGATTGCGGCCACAAAGTAGTTTTGATCCGCATGTTCTCTCAGACAATGACACACATAATCGTGGTGAAAGGTAGGGCCTACGAAATAATGAAAGTAAACAGGCGAGTAAAAGATTATTATCGATCTGGATGGCAACGTGCGGTCTTGGAGGCGTACATTTCAATGAACGACAGGAATTAGTTGAGCCTGAGGGATGCGAAAGAAACGAAAGTCTACCAGCGGCACAGTCTCCTTGTGAAACCCGAGTTCCATCAGTGCCATAATCACTTTTTTTTAGCACCTTTTGGATGCTGAAGATGTGGATCATAATTTCCAGTAACTGAAAGTATTAATTTGAAGAAATAAAAGAGAAACCATAGTTTATGTTAGTGATGATGTACACAGTTGTCTTTTTTTTTTGGGGGGGGGAATCTCTCTGAGGGAGTCGACATATTTCAGTTTTATTTTTGCGTGGACAATCCGGTCAGAAAACCATTTAATTCGTCTGAGTTCAAACTACATGGTCGAAATTTAATTTAGTGATCGTTAAAGCCCTTCGTATTAAGTTTGAATGACGCCATCTCCCCCCATTAAAAGGGGAGGTTTTCGTTTGGAAGATCTCGACCGAAACGAGAGGAACTTTCCAGATGATGTTTAAAGTGAAGGTAAGTTGGGAACTCTCATACGGAAGTGCAAGAGTTTTTTTTATCCTTCAGAATAAGCAAATCAGACGCAATAATGAATTGATTTGGCCACACTTTGGAATGCAACCAAATTCGTCTCAATAAGTTCGCTTGTTATAAAACTCGCTGTTATGTTTTGTGATTGCTCTTGTGGACTGGGCTGGGGGAATGAGGGCTTCTTATCTTCGCACTATTTATTCTTCATCGTGCCAACAGCAGAGACAAGGCAAGAAACCGAAGTTTCTTGAGGTAAGAAGGAAACCCCTAAATCTCATAAAAATCCGCTCTCTCATCGTCTCATCTTAAACCATTTTTATTGCCATAATTACGGCAAAGTTTTGTCGCCAGAGTTTGGGTGAGATAACCAATCATTCACACACACACACACACACACACACACACACAATACTAGTCTATTAAACTGCATGCTTTTTCCAGCAGGTTAGTTCGACTGGATAAAAGTCAAGCAAACCTTTTACTCCCCCACAAGAGGCTGGGGGGTAAATCACCTTCAGTTGATAATAACAAAGGTTTGTATGCTAATAAATAAATAAAAAAACATCGCTTTTCCTTACCTCCATGCATAAGATACCTCACTACTCTTACGTGCATCTGCGCAGAGAAACTAAGAACATTTTCATTAAACGGTTCAAGCAGCAACGCCGATTCACTTTTCACGGTAACGGAATACTTCACGCCGCGCAATGCTTAAGAAATAGAAATTCACTTGATTATGCCAAACTTAACTTATTTAAATTTAACGACTCGCGAGAATCCTGAAAGTGTGGTGGCGTTTGTGCGTAGTTGAATGACAAAAATCAAATAAGCGAGGATCTAGTCGATTTGTGACATTCACCTCTTCCCTTATTCGGAAATAAGTGTGTGAATGAAATTTCGCGACCGCCTGTTCTCAACGTCACTACTGGAAAGAATTTCGTGATCTCGCAGAACTGTAACGTGACTTCCCGCTACGACTCACCTACTTAAGAAAGTAAACTCTTTCCGGTATAAAGGTGTGAAGCCATTCAGTTTTGACGTGTGACCATTTCGCAATATCACTCAGTTTTTCTTAGCACTTTTCAATCTTTCCATTGTGAAATGGTTTTAATAGTTATCTCCTACATCCGCTGTCCTCAAGCAAACACTGGATCGATCCAGATTACTCTCGCATCTTTAAACACGTGTAATGACTTTAAAAATGCAGTCGTATTCTCTAATTTCGAATAAGACACACTAAGAATACGATTATCTAATAAGACCGTAAAGGGGGACGTTATTTAACTACTTCTTCAGCATTGTAACCGCCTATTTTTAAGAGGGAGCGTTGATAAACAGGATTTCGGTGAAATCCGATTAAAAAAGAAGTTTAAGAAACACGAACTAATAATTAGTTGAAAATTATTCCAGGAGCAACGATCACTTTAACTAAATTAAAAGTATCGTTCTTGACTAAAGGGTTGTTTGATATTACTATTTTAAATATTTTCGTTATTACAATAACGGGATTTCCAAAATGTAATTTAGAACGTGAAAACCAAAATGAGCGGTTTTGACGTTCGGCATTAAAACACACCTCCACATACTCAATGAGCCTCAAACTGGAAAATATCGTGGGAAAACATAACGGGGAGAATGCGAACACCTCTGAAATGGCAACAATTAAGATGACGTAAACGAATAAATGAAGCATTTATCACAGGGCCTTCGATAGTCCCGTTATGCGAAAACAATGCATTTTGCTTTAAGAACAATGGAGACATTTTTCCTCATGTGTATGCAGCTAAGCAAAGGCTTAAGAGAAAGTCTGAAGGTAGCAAGTAACGAAAAGATCAATTGCTACTGCAACCTATGTTAGCTCATGCGCTCAGACACAATTTGATGGAAATATTTTTCTGTTGATTAACTTCGGAGTAAAACGTCACTGCTTTTAATCGAGGTCACATCCTAACAAGGCCTTTACACCGATGATCACACGTAAAGGTTTCGCACTTTTGCTAAGTGAGAAAATCAAAACAGTTTCGTGTGTTCAGGGTAATGACTGGTCTTTCGTGTAAAATTTAAATATGCTATGTAACTTCCCATTTGGTTTTAGAACGAACGTTGTAAAGTGCAACTCGTGCTGTATCCAGTAGTATGATGCGATCCTCTTCTGTATGTACCCCCCCCCCCCCCCACACCACCACCACCACACACACACACGTAAGGACGACTTGAATAGCTGCCAATAACTGCTTGCATCGAAATTTTCGTTGAGCTATAGTGGGCTTTAGGTCACGCAAATGTTTCAAAATTTGTGTAACGTTTTGCGCTTGAATCATTTCAGGATTAAAACATACTACGATTCTTTGTTATTTAAATTTGTGTTACTAAATCACGTTTTCTCATCTTCCTCAAACCTCTCCGAAACGCATCGCGCAGTATTCTCTTTTACTCGATGCGACAACGTTTTCCTTTTGCCAGCGATTATCGTAAATTCTTCGAAGTCACCCCTTCGTCTTATCCTTAATGAATTCGCGAGTCACTTATTTTATTTTCCAGTAATCTCTTAAGAAAAGTTGTCCTTGTCCACGGTATATTTGTTTACAAATTCATTTTTTATTATTATTTTCTATTTGGTCTACAAATATGTTACAGATAGCGGGGTAGTATTAGGAACGTGACAAGAAGTGAGGTTTTCAGTGAAGCAATTGAAGACAGCTTGAATTGCAGATATCATCTCTCAGGAGAGCGGGGAAAGCGAATAAGGAATACAATAAAATCGGATTCAAAACAAAAAGGAAGTATCGCTTTCACTTCAGGCATTTTAAAGCGCTTCTGACAATCATATTTAACTTTTTTTTGTAAATCATATCCTATTACTTTCAAAAGACTCTTTGCAAGCGCAAATATTAGTCTTAAACGAATATTTTATTCTCTAAAGAATTAGGTGCTAAGGCCTTTTTCTTTTATTCTTATTCAATGCATTAAGATGAAATCAATCGCAAGTTTTTGCTACCGTTTTGAGATAATTGCTGAGTAAAGAAATAAGAAGAAATTTTTTTAAGGATTGAGGGGAGGGCGCATTAAATATGTGCATAGACTGTTCGTCCATGTGGCGATCCGGGTAGTTATCTCGCTGTTAATCATCAAGCTGATGAGGAGAGGAAAGGGAGGGAGAACGCAGAGTGCTGGTTCTTGTGAACTACGGTGACATCTTGTTGAGCTTCACATTGTTTCCAATCTGAGACCATCATTTGTTTCTTAAAAGGCTTAACACGAAGAGTAATAATTGCTACGAACTGCATCCTGTACAGTAATTTAAAAATTATTCTGGTGCTAGAATTTCCGCAAGATTTCACCCAGCACGTACAATTAGTTAATTGCACAAGCGTTTTTTTATTTAGTTATATGCGTTAAAAATCACAAATTTCCCATCATGTTTGACTGTCAATCGAAGTAAAATTTGCCTTCTCTACTATACATGGAATAATAGTCATCCTTTCGCATGTATTTCTATTATATTCTGTGCAATCCACAGATAATCCAGTGTCAGCGTCTTTCTTTTGTAAATGTCACTGCAGACAATACGATGCAGTTTTTGAAATCGCAAATATGTAAAAAAATACTAATTTTTTGCCTCGAATTTCTTCGGTTTTAAAAGTGCCTCCTGCATAATAACATTCACTCTGCGTAATATTAAGACATTCGAAGTTTTTGAAACACTGAAATATTGTGTAGAATTATAGTTCATTAAAGTAATGGATATATAAATAATTAATTTTCCCAAATGCTTTCGCCAGAAAATGAGCACCTAACGTTCACTGCTCGTTTGATACCCACAAAACGTATTGATAATGGAAAGAAAATTAAATTTTTAAATGCCAGATAATGAAATTAAAATGTATATTTGATTAACTACTATTAAGCGTCAGCTCAGAATGCAGTTATTTTGTGGAAGTCACCTTCCACAAAACAACTAAGGAAAGGAAAACTATGTCACTTCTCCCGGGTGTTTGCCAGGGACTAATCTGTAGACAGATGCCGCAGAAATTCACCTCAAAATAATTCAACGTGTTAAAATATTTAGTTGATGAAAAACAGTTCGTTGAACATAATCAAGCAGCACGTTTTTTTATAAACGCATTTCTAATTAAAAAAATGTGTTTATAAAAAACGACGTTTAAAAAAAAGCGAATCGGTTTCGTAGATCCTAAGAGAACCTAATGTTGATCTTAGCGACCTCTACAATGGAAAAGCAAAAAAGGAAGGAGGAGCAAATTCAGTATTTACAAATGATAATATCCGCTTCAACTAATTAGAATAATTAGGAAAAATATTTATAGTTTCAACTTGTGTTTTGATTTTACTCAGCAATATTGACAACAAAGAATAAATCATGTTTCCAAAATGCGCTTCCGCGCAATATTTGCGTTCCACAAAACAACAAAATAAACAATCGCGTACTAAGCAAAAAAAAATCTCGAATTAATCTCACGTGCTGTGGAAGATTAACATCGATCCCAATAACGTTTGTTGAAATAGAAGAAGCAATCATCAGTAATTTACTGAAAGCACTGTGGCTTCCATTTCTGAAGAATCGGCACAAAATTCTTAGTACGTGAGGGGGGGGGGGGGTTGAGGGATGTACTGTGGAAGAGATCTGTTAGAGCTAGCCGACCAAGGTTCCTCCCGGAATTTTCTTACAGGAAATTACCTAACGTTCTTTCATTTTACTGTTTGTCTACAAGCGCTGCTATCCACTTTCTTTTTCGTCTCTGGGGGGGGGGGGGGGGAGAAGCATCTCAAGCGAAAGACGTCACTGAGACGTTCCTTCCGGCAGCCTAGCGATCACCTTTTCAATCAATCGACGAAAAAGTACAGAACGAAGGTAACTCACGCTTCTTCTAGCATAATGCCCAAGAGTGAATTGCCTAAGGCCAGATTCTTTCCATCGGTTCACCGTCATCATCTGGTCAACTTGAAATGGAAAAGCGGAAGTCAAGAAACAGCTAAGCGAAGATTCCACGAAGGTATTTGCAAAGCCACAAGGTTTTTTTAAACGAGTGAGATTTAATTACCAATTACAAGTGCTACAACTTACTTTGTAGCACTTGTAATTGTAAAAAAAAATGTACCCCAATAATCATATAATCCGCAAATAATACTAAAAAAAAAGATATTTTAATCAAGTAACAAAGTGTGACAGTTTATACTTAGGGAATACATGTTAATCATTTTTATAGATTCATTATTTTTAATCGGATTTCATCCTCCTGATATATAAGTTGCAGTCAATTCTTTCTACTCATATCTGCAAGAGAAAACCACGAAACTGAATTTTTTTCTTTTTACGTGAACAACTGAACATTCAAGCCATGAGCCAACACTGTGAAATATGAGAGAGAGCTCTTCTAACGAAAAAAAATATTTTTATTATTCAACTTCATAAAATATAAATTCCTATAATCATAATTGTTAACACGATCATGAGGTTTATGTTAGGCTCTCTGTGATTGTTGCTTCTCTTGTGCATGTGTGGGTGGAAGGGCGAATCTGTGTCAGGTGAAACTGTAGAGAATAGATTCGGGGATATTTTAACTACTTCTCGGAGTTGTTACATGTTTTGCACTTGAAAGCAATTCCCCAATTGACTGGGCTAGTGGCCCATTTGAAGAACTAGTAAAGATGCAAATTTTTGGGGCTGAATGTGTGGGCATGTGTTGGAATTCATAGGATGCTGCGCATATCTTCGTTGCATGCACACATCTGATCCAATGGATATGAGCTGGAGAAAGCAAATAGGACCACATGTAGAGAGGAGAGGATGCACTCAAGGCGATGCTATTTATTTGGGAATAAGGACCTAAGTAACTACGCCACGAAGCCAGTGTATTATCCTTTGGTTGCTTATGTTCTTTTTGCCGGTCTATGGATGTAAAAACCTCAGTTTCAGTGCAGATAATCCGTTTATTCCCGCGTGAGAACTCTTTACCTTCACGATAGTAGCTTTTTTAAAAGGTTCCTCGCGTGCTAAAATTCCAACCCAGATGTTTTCAACCAAAGGGTATACCATCGATTCCAACCGATCTAAAGAGGCTCGTAACGCGAGTAAGTCGGATATCTCGTAGTAGTGAGTAGGAGGTGGTGGTGTAGAAGGTAATCTCTTCATAAATCCCAGGTCAGGCCTGGGAATGTGCGCTTCAAGTTAACAAAAAAATTATGCCTGAAGGCTTTTATGAAGATTCGTTTTAATCGTAAGCATTGCGAGTTTGCGTTTTTCAGTGACAGAATTCTGGTTTACGATGTCTCCATGGTTCTTATTTTGCTCCATTGCGAGTAGGACACAGGCCGATTTGTCTGTGTGTAAAAAGAAGGGTCTGAAAGCCAACGTAACAAAAAGGGATTCTTTTGGAGTGCTTTTGATAGTAGTTAAATATTATCTCTACGTTGAGCACATTCAAAACCTCACAGGGCCTGCGCGCACTTCACTTGCGCAAGGAACTCTCTCTCGCTCACCTTCAAAGACAACGAACTAACAAAGAGTTTTTATTTTGTTTAATGGTATTTACGAAAATAGTGTTTGATGTTTATAGTTACAAGATTGACCACTCCAGGATGTCCAAGTGTTCATTGCAAAGATGAGTGAAACTTACCGCTAATCTCCCTTGCTAAGTGGATTACACGTGGATCTCTTATTCACTTCGATAGTCAATTAATATAAATAGATGCAACAGAAATATTTAAGAAAGCTGACGCAATCTTCCAGAGAATGATGTCAGATGGGTGCAACTCTTCGTGAAAATATGCCGTGTTCCAGCAAAGGTGAAGTTCCAGCAACTGTCTGCTGTTCAGTTTCGTATGCAATCTCTACATGAAGTGTTGCATGGACTTATCGACTGATGGATGTTGATTTATTCCTCTTAAATGTCGTGAATAAAAACAGTAAAGGAGTTCTGAAGTGGATGAGTAGGTTCGTTTTATTTAAAGAGGCTTGAGGAAGAAGTTGATCCTGAAATGAGATTTTTTTCAAGGGAGCCTAAACACGTGCCTTCTTGTAGAGAGAGTGCAGAGTTTAACTACGATTGAAATCCCAACGAAGGATGATTTTTTTTATTAATCGAAATTCCCTTACACTGGCTAATGATATTAGAAATCCCAGAAACGATGCTCAAGAGACCGAACACGGGACTTAATTTCAAAGAATTACAGGAGGGTGTGTTTTCACCGGGCGTTTACGTTTTCGTTGGCAAGTGAAATTCATCGACTACTTGGACATTCGAACCGCATCCAAGTCCGCAGTGCGATTCGAGAAAAGAAAACGTAACACTTTCTCCATTATTCTTCTGGAGGAAGATTCCTTTCTTCTATGCACAGGGGGTAGGCGTGAAATTAGCCAATGAACACAACCAAACTGCTTGGTGCGGAAGTCAAGTAATAGTAAGGAACCGTGTAGCGTTAAGACGTGTTGATACGAGTTTACCAGAATTTGTACTTCGTATGAAAATTGCCAACGAATTTCGATCTGTTTAAAGTACTGTATTTCTTTCCAAGGTTGGTGCAGCATTGGGGATGTGAGTTAATTTCCACCAGCTTTTCATTCTTGATCATGTAAGGTACAGTTTTTAAAATAGAAGTCCAGAATTAACAAACAGGCTATTCCTAAAGGAATTTGATGCATACTATCTTGAATTACGTGGTAATTTCCTTCCATTTTCAGGTTTCAAATCGTCGTCATGAATTTTAAGTGCTGAGTAATTAAAGAGCAACTACGATACTCATGCAAATATTGCGTTCCGGAAAAAAGAGACTCGATGACGTTGGCGTCTACTCTAATAAGACATATTCCTTAAATAATAGTTTTAATTCCTCATATAAATAAGGAATACTTATAAATATATAATTAAAATCATTCCTCAAATAATTATTTCTTGGACGTCTTCTTTCCTTTTAGTTTAATATTAACGTCAATACTTGTAATTATGAACACAAACTCGGTTATATTTCCGCTCGGTAAAGTTCTGCAACTCACACGTTAAGCAGTCCTTTGTTTTTTTACGCACTGCGAACATTAAATCCTACTTATTAGAAGCAGAAAATATTCCATTAAATGGTAATATTTAACACGCGAAGAATGCCGTTAAACAGTTCTCGTTTGTGTAAGGCCCGCGCTTGAATTTAGAAGCACACGCACTCTTCTCGAGATATTTATATACAGTACATGTTACGGTTAAAGTGATAAATCCGGTTATTATCAATAATTACCGGTTTAAGTGAATAATAACCGGATTTATCACTTTAACCGTAACATATATACTGCGCAGTTGATGTGCGAAGTAACAAATCTCGTAAAATGCATGCAGGTTAATTGCTGATTAGAGGGGGAAAAATTTACGCAGTCGAGGTTAAGGGGATTTTCCCGGCTATTCAAGAACTGTCCCTGAGTAACCCTGTTAATTGAGTATATTTTCTCTTTGATTATAAACACCATACCACTCTCCTCGCTATTAATACGTTACCCATAATTCCGAGTGATACTGTGGAATTTCTTATCATTAACCGTTTCTTGAACCCCCATCTTTGACTGCGGTGCTATTAAGACGCTTCTCCTACATTTTCTCTATCGTGTCTTAATTATAATCGTGTTTTTCCGCAGTGTTCCCCTATTTTATGCCCTTTTCTTCTTGCCATCAGGCGTTTCTAAATCTTTGCATAGAGACAATGTCATTCCTCTTTAGTTACTATTCTGTCTGTTTTTTGAGTATTCTTTAAATATTGAAACAGTGATCTCCTTGTATACCCAAACATCCGCTGTCCAGAGTAGTCTAAAGATACCAAGCAATTTTATAAACTTGGTTTTTAATCCTTTTTCCCAAGTAAGCAAACAGACAAGTCAGTCACATTCTCGCCTGAACATAGTTCAGATCTGAGGCAACTCGTGGTAAAGGTGCAGTAAGCTCTGATCACTTTCCTTAGTATTTCTCCTAATGCAAAGCACATACCCTTGCGGAGATGTATGATGCTACGCATTAAAGGCAAGGGCCACCACCCAGACCGGTTTCGACCTTTATTGAGGTCTCGTCAGTGACCCAAGGTAAAAAACTTTCTACATCTTTCTCTCATCCTGAGATTTTTATTTAATAAGGTCAAAGCACCTTGTGCCAACTTGTTTTGGTAAAATTTATAAGCTCTGCATTACTTCAACCTTGGCATTTCTGGATCTGACTCCCACTGACGAGACCTCAATAAAGGTCCAAACCGGTTGGAAGCTTGGGTGATGAAGGACAATGCTGTAGCCCATGAAGTTTTAACTGCGGCTCGGCTGTTGCTGTCACCCAGGGCCTTTGTGTGTTGGGGGTGGGAGGTAATGAATGGCAATGCTGTAGCCGGTGAAGTTAACTGAGGTACGGCTGTTGCTGTTACCCCTCAGATGCGCGGCTCTGCTCGGTGGTAGGAGAGCCTGCCACGGTGTAGAGCCAACAGGTTCTCAGAGTTCTTCTCAGTGGCAGAGTGAGCCTGTTATCGAGGGGAACAACACTGACTTTCTGAATTTTTGATCCTGCGGGACGCTCATTATTGGGTGATCAGGGGGATCTGACGAGTTTTTGGAGAGGTTACCCCGCACTTAAACAGGGGAACTGGTCTAGGCAGTGGCCCTTCCCTTAATGCATAGCATCATACATCTCCGCAAGGGGATGTGCTTTGCATTATGGGGGATACTAAGGAAAGTGATCAGAGCTTACTCCACCTTTACCACGAGTTGCCTCCGACCTGAACTATGTTCAGGCGCGAACTTATTTGCTTACTTGGGAAAAAGGACTAAAAACCAAGTTTATAAAATTGCTTGGTATCTTTAACATATAGGATACCCAAGGTAAAACACTTCCTACGTAGTATAAAGATGTGAAGACCATTTCAACATACTTTAAAAGGTCCAATCAAGTTAAACAGAGATTTTTTTCCATTCCTTATCTTCCTTAGTGCTTCTTCAAAAACTCTATAAGACCCATTTCGTATTATTACCGCTCTCATCCGTATAATCATTCGCCGTTTATTTCGCTTTGGTTTTCACCTTCAACAGACCGTAAAACTCGGTCACATTTCGTCTCCAATTATTACGAGTTCCCAATTGCTGCTGCTTCTGATACCAATTCATATAACATTATCTTGTTATTCCAACTCATGTTTAGGGTCAACCAAGTTTTATATATTTTTTAAATTGTCCGTGTCGAAAGGACACGTCCAACGGGTACTGGAATTAGCAAGGGATTCCAGATGGATAAAAAATGCATTAGGGACCCTGAAAGTTAGGAGATATCTTTATAGCTAACAAAAAGATTGAAAATGTCGAGCAAATTATTTGATAGTTGATAATGCGACGATGGGAAAATTGAAGAATTAAACCTTACTTAAAATGAAAGCATTTCACATGCATTCGACGTTTACAGAGAAGTAGATTATCTTAATTACTTTTTCTTAGAGAAATATTTTATTAACAGCAAACGATATTGCTATATTTGCAAGGAACATTGGCTTTTCTATTTGCATCCGTCTGTAGCTTTTAAAACAAATCGAAAAAGGAACACAAAGGACAGAAAAAACCTAATACACCTTAAAGAACTTTTCTTGTGAGTTCAGCCAAAAAAAAAAAAAAAAAGGCGGGGCACGAAAAGTGTGCGAATTTGATGATGGGGATATCGCAAGGTAAAAATTATTTCGACGATTAAATCCTGCATCTAAGTATGCAACACCGTACGCTATGATGTTTTGCCGTTTATTTATTAACAGGGCGCATTCAACGACTCTTTCTCAAATTCCCCTGCGGAGCGATGAAGTACATATTCAGTCATCCAACTAACGGTTATGTTATTGTTGTGACTATGTTATTGCGCACAGCTGATGAAGCGCCATTGCTGTGAGAGATCGTCTCATTGGGCTTATCTCTGGCAGCAGCAAATATTTCATAAACCTCGAGAATGTTTCCCGTGAGCATCGTTAACAAAGCACGAAGTTCTTTTTCTAGTCAAAATGGCACGTTCTTAATACAAGAAAATATTGCGGTGCTGTTGTATGTCGGTTTGTTTCACTGGTTTCTGAACGTTAAGTTCTTAAAGAGGCTTTTATTACGCGAGTTGCGACTGTAATTGACGATTCTGATTGGAAATAATCATGATGTGGAATTATGTCATATTCACCTTGTTCGGAGATTGCGATAATCACGACTTCAACAGTAGGCATAACTCATCTATACGAAGAGATGAATTTCCTTGCTGCATGCTGAAATAACTGCAGAGAAAGCGCACTCGAAACTTGAGCACGTGAAAAAAATGTCGCATTCGGCTTCATTAAACCATACAAACTATCACGAATTGGACCACTTAAAAGAGACCGAACTAGAACAAGCGTCTTTCTCATCCCATCCCTCTCGAAGAGGTAACTGTCTTCTTATCTCTTCGACAGGAATGGAATGACTACTTACCCCTTCTCTTTATTCGCTTAATTTTCATATGCACTCGATTTAAAAGTTTGGTATTAGTTTGAAACCGCTACATCCTTTCGCCAATCGACAAATTAACCAACCACATGAAATGCGCACGCGCCACCATGCTCTACGCACCGAAGAAATAATATCAAGCTTAAAAAAAATTAAAAATGCCAATCGGTCTGTTCAGCTATTTTCTCTGGATTGTGTACCGGTTATTTAATTTTTTTTGGCTAACGTATCATACAATGGGAAGCATACTTTCATTCTCTAGCTCTCACCTGACCTAACTAACCAGCTCATCATGAAATTTCCGATACTATCGGAGCTCCAAGCACCTGTAAGTCAGTCATCTACTGGATAATAAATTGTAATCCATTGGATAGTTGAATACACTTTTACGTGGAACTTACTTTAATGAAGGTTAAAAACCTGTTGGATGTTAGTACCGTGAGTGGGCCACTGTTAATAAATGGAAATGAACATTTTAAATATATGTTCAAAGAATATAACATTCCATATAACATTGCACGAACTACAACTTACACGCACACAAACGCACTCGTGCATCCAAAAGATAAATGTTTGTATGATATGTGGTGTGTGGAACGTTGCGTTACATCTTCCATAGACTAATCAAATGGAAGGAGAAAAAGTGATACTTGATCGCAAATCAGCGCTTCCCAAACTGTGGGCCGTAAGTTTTGTTGAGGGGGACCATGAAATAATGAAAACAAATTTAAAATGTTTTAAGACTAAGTAGATTTTTTAAAAGAAACGTATTTAATTTTTATTATTTTTTTGTTCTTTTTTCTATTTTAATGGAAAAAATCACACATTGGTGTTGGTTCACAAATTTCTTGCGTATTTCGGCGATTAATGAATATTAGTGAATATATGCTGATTCATACAAGTTTCATTTCAAAGGTATTGATAAGAAACATAAAAAAGCTTACGAACTCAAAATATTGAATATAAATACAATAAATATTATAATAATATTACGAAATTTTTTCGAAAGGGGCCGTGAAATATTTACATTTTTCCAAAGGGTGGCCTTGGCATCCATAAGTTTGGGAAATACTGAAATAGACCTCAAGGCCAAATGTTGGGTACGAAATACGAAGCGGGTTTCGCCTATATTACTGTTAATGGAGTTCGGCGGCGATTGCATTTAAGGCACGTGCTGCTCTAGGAATCGTGATTGAATACGTTGGATTAAGTGATGTTCACTTTAGTGTCTTCCAATTCCATTCACAAAGAAATTCCTCTCGATAGCAGTACACCTGACGAATTGATATTATTTTTAATATTCCTCCACGAATAAAAGCAGCTGTTTGATCGCACTATAAGAAAAGCATAAACGGAAAGGAACTATCGAAAAGGCACAAAATGGGTTCTTTCGTACAGATTGAATTCTGTGCATTTTTTTTTTTTGAATGACTACAATGCGGTATTTACATGCTCAAGACAGTCCCTTATAAGAACATGGTATAGCTGATTGACTAAGAAGATTTGATTTTACTGAAAACTGAAGTGAATTTATTTTCATTAACTTCTTCCTTCTCGCTATTAAATAAACGAAACGAGTAAACAGATTGCCATTTCGAGAACTTTCAAATATGCTCGTGGATGAGTCAAGGCCATATTTCAACTTCTCTGTTGCTTGGCGTCGCCACTTGTGACAGATCCGTACCGTTGAATAAAATGCTAATCGTCCCCCAAGGGTGAATCCTAACAATGCTCTTCCTTCAATTGAAAGCTGTCTGTTAGTTTTCGTTTACACATCCCTTTTCCCAATCAGCATATTTTAACATAAAAATGAAATAAAAGTTTCCATGAATATTCGCGCTTCTGTCTTCGCTACTGTCGGACAGTGTCAAGCACCTGTTAAGCTTCGGGCAAGTAATCTGTTCACTTTCCTTTTCTGCGCTTCGAAGCCTTACCAGGTATGACTAAATTTGACAGTTTCTCTCCTTTTTTTGTCGAAAATGCCAAACAATCTTGAAGAGATCATTAACGGCCTCGGGCAGGAATTTCATTCAACATGCACTTTGAACAGAGGCGTTTATGTCATCCGAAGATTGGTAATTGTCGGATGCGTAGACTGGCGAGTGCTAACGATGTTGTAATATTCGTAGGTGCTGAAAGAAGGTTCTCAGCATTAAATGGCCGCAAATGACGATTAATAGGGTCGATCCCATTACCCAAATTGCACGAACATTTCTACATCCCATGGACACCAATCTTATCTGAAAGAAGGTCCACTTGACTCAATCATGCTTTAATGTTCCACCAAGCCTAACTTTTAGGACTTGAGTCGATGGAGCAGCTGCAATTTATCAAATAAGTTTTGATGATGGACTCAGTCGCTTTATTTGTTTTTGCTGCGCATCTGAAAAGCTTTAAAAAAGTCTCGCTCATTAAAATACTGGTAAGGTTTACGTGAAAGGTGAGGTTAAGCAATGAGTATTCAAAGTACATGAGAAGTCAATGTTCACCAAGTGGTACTCAACTTCGGCCCATCGAACTTTCTCTGGAGAGACCAGGTGAATTTTTATCCCTCAGAAACAGCAGAAAAAGGCTCAAGAATTATCAGTTAAAGAAATGAGTAGACTGCTCTGTTCTCTTATGTTTCGAAAGAAGTTAATTCTGTTCTTAATGCCACCAACGTATAATAATAACGTGAAGAGACAGACGCATAAAGGCCTCACCCGAACGTTTCATTCTGCAAGTAAAGGAACGTCGAATGGGGAGTTGTTATATTTTGTTATATTATGTTATATTATGTCTAATTTCGTATATTTCCATACCCATCAGTTAAGTTGAAGTAAAATCTTGAATAACACTTCCCTGAATGAATTCTGTTCAATTTATTTATGCAGAGAAGACGTTTTCATCACTACAGTTTGATTCACGAAGAAAGAAGTACTAATGCTATCGCTCAATGTTTAGAGCATCGATGTCTCCGGTTGTGTTTGGCGTTTATTAATGTTCAGGGGTCAAAATAAGGTGATCTGCGATTTGAGAAATTCATTCTCGGGATTTAACACTAAAAAATTAATCGAGCCAAATTCCTTACGAAACAAAGAAGTCTTTCCAAAGCACCGCTTTCAACATCATCCTAAATCAAGAGACAATTTTTTCACTTAACCTGATTAGGACGAAAGTCCATCTCAACTTTTAATAATCCAAGTAACGGAAGTGAAAGCAATGTGAGTTTGCACTGCCTAAGGATTGGAAAACAATACGTTTACAGATTACCACATGCACAGCAGGAGATCAATGCCGGTTTTTGAATAATGTGTGCACGCAAAAGAGAGAATTTTTGATTGAGGATTATCAATGATGAAATGGACTTATTCCTAACTTTACTGCTGAGTGCCTGACAATTTTAAGCATGCTACTGGAACTTCTGCGGTCCACTCAGAATTTTGAGTAAAATTCTAAGCGCATAAATGAAAATTTAGTTTTTTTCCCTTTGGTTCAGAATTACTTCAAGTTAAGATTTTTCTCTATCGAGATCATTTTGTTTCTCGGAGCTCCAGAACTTGCTCAGTGAAGGATGAGGCCATAAACGAAGCCATTTCGAAATGACACACAAATCTATATTAAGCGAGATGATGCTACACGTGCGATGAGAGTGGGATGCATTCAAGTAGTTGAGAGCGTAATATGACGATATTCGCCGTTTCTAGAGATGCTTTCAACATAACTAGCGGCCGTTATTTAGAACTTGGGGTTGTTTTGACAGTTTAATCATCTGTTGTTGTGAGTTTGGGGCAATAATAACCCAAACGTAGCCGGTAACTTTGTAAACAAACGCACAATTTAACTTGTCATTTTCCAGCCTTGCGAAACGAGTGCTGAATGTCCAATAATAATGCAAAAATGTTCGACACTTATTCAAATCTCGCAGAAAAGGAGGACAATTTTGTCCTGAAATCGGCAGTGCAATTTAAGCAATCCTATTTATGCGTCTTCATCATAATCGATGCGTTTTTATCAGATATTCTTATTGATGAACTTCTTGATTGAAAGTCGTCCGCTAAACTGACGTCACAGAACCAAGACCTACAGTTCAAGCATACTTTTACCCAAAATAGCAGATTCGCCGTTGTGCGCTTTCCTCGTGAGCCTAACTTGATAACGTCACTATGAACAGAACCAGCATGGCAGAGCGATGATGCACCACCATGCCGTTTGCTAATCTTCTGCTGGACTGTTTGCAACTGCACTAAGAGAAGGCCTTTGTAGGATGAGGTGTCAGAGTATGCAGTATACAATGCAAAATATGCAAACCGTCGTAAGAGCTCTTACGCAGATTCGTCTATTTTGTGATGTAAAATCCCACCATTGCCACTATTAGAGAAAGGCTTTTGTGTTCTTCGAATCCTGGATGGGAATCGAAGTTGCTGCTTGTACGGTTACCGAATGAGTATGAATAAGTTTACAGAAGCCAAGTTGCTTCTCGATTTAGAAATCCAATTTGAGCGTAACGCTTCAATTTAAGGTAAATCAAGGAAAATATCCTTTACCTCCCAGGCAAACAAATATCTAATTTAGGAAGTAATGGGTTCTCGAGTTTTATTTTAGTTTTATTTTTCTTCAAAAAAGAATTTGCAATGTCTTAGCGACAAATTGGATTAAAGTCATTTTTTCCACGAAAACAGGTCGATCTTGGACGAAATACTGGAGATCCCATGGGAATTTGAATCCTTCTTTCTTTTCGAAGTTACATTGACACTGCTAGCTCACTCAACAGACTAATTACCGGTAAGAGAAATCTTTTCGATTCCACTTGGTAATCACCAGATGGAGATTCTCTCTCCGTGATGGACACCATTTCCGTTGTGCTTCTGGTAAGAGAAATAATGGCTGGTTTAGGTGTTTGAACGCCCCCAACGCCTAGAATTATTTTTATTGGATTTAGTTCGTGTGGATTATTCTAGCTGAGAAGTTTTAGCTTGCTGCTATGAATCGAGCAATTCTTAAACTTTCGTGGATGGCAGCGCTGTTATCATGGTCCATTATAGTTTAAACATGGGTGGGCCAAATTGGGTCATATTCCATTTATTCTTGCCATACTGGGGTTAAGCGACAGTTAAGATCACATTTGTGAGCAGCTTGACTAATAAAAGTTTCCTTTCTAAACGACTAAAACATTTATTCTTCCAAAACTTAAATAACTCGCATTTTTCTGCTGTTTTAATTTGTTTTTACTAGAAAGCCATCTATTTTCTGTTAATTTATACTCCGCTGTTTCTAGTGCCATAGAAAACAGGAATTAAATGATACAAATAACAGATCTAATTTGCAAGAACGCTGAAAGGTTTTGGAGATGTCCTTAATCTTCGCACGCACTCAGATAACTACTTCGCTTCTACCAGAAACTGCACCGCTGTAAATTACAACGAAGTATCAGCAATAATTCTTCTTTCGTATTAGAAGCACGTCCTTGGTCACGAGTTCTGGGTATTATAAGTGTGGTTTTATACCCTGATCATGAACGCTAATGATCTTAACATCTGCTCCCCGATAGCTGGAAACAAACTTCATCATACAGTTAAAAAATGACCTCTCAATCTCCATTACGCTTGCTCTTTACCCTATCGGCGATAAATGAAGCAAGTTCAAAGCTAACAGAAGCGTGAGGGTTCATTTATCTTTTCAAATCAATTTAGTTCCTAACTATGTTTAATGAATATTGTGAAGCTTATGGCAGTGGCGTAATGGTAGCTTCGCAATTCTTGCAACATGGGGTCCGTCCTAGTTGTTCTGAAACGTATACTTCTTTAATTATTATGATTTGAAGCTCCAGAAACATTCTGTAACGTAATGTGGCTCAAGTAAGCAAAAACATGTTCACTGGAATAAAACAGTAGAGCAAGAATATCAGATTGATGTGCTGAATCGTTCGGTCATTCTGATTCACTGACGTGACGTATGACGCCGATGTATCTAAATGATTATATAAACTAAACATTTTTTTACTTTTCTTTTCACGCATGCTCAGTCCCATCAACATATCCTTATTGTTGAGAGTGGTCCTCCTAATTACATTTTTGGAAGCATTTCGCGGTTCTTTCAAGAGAAGTTCTTAGATGTTGTGAGATTAACTAACCCCAAGAAATTGGGAGGCAATTTTCCTTAACACTGAATCGCAATAATTTCTTTCTTTGCACATCTGATTCAACATTGCTACAGTAATAAATAAATCGAGAACTTTCATTTAGAAATTGTACCGAGATTAAGATAACTCATGTAAAATCATAAAAAATAGCGAATGTTTCAGTAAAATTCGTTAATCGGAATCACTTCCGGAATGTGTACGGCAGATTAAAGCACTCATGACTTCTAAAAATGACTCAAAGTCAAAAGGTTATTCTGTTTTAATTTCAGTCTTAATTATACACAGAAGATCCATAGAAGATAGTTGCTTACACACATCTAAGTTCGCGAGATGTTTGAGACCGTATTTCGGAAGCCTCTTTCTGTTCCCCTCGATGAGAATGTGTGTTCTACGGAACAAGGTAGTTCGATTTTTTTAAATATGCAAATTAAATTAAATTATTAAGTGGGGAAAATTCATTAGAGAATGGAATGTTAAGTTCTAAAAATGACCGCAAATACTAAATTCTAATAAATCGAGTCGGTTAGAGATTAACGAACACAAATCACCGAATTAATATCTTGGAAAGAAGACAAGCAAAGTAGACAACTTAAGGATACAAAGGAATATCTGAGGAAAGGAAAAAACGAAGTTACACATTCGTCTGCCTGCCGGATTCATGGTGCAAGAATGGTGGAACCCGAAGGGGGGGGGGTGAAAAGAAACAGGGATATCGAAGAGTAAAAGAGGTGAGAGAACTATCCGAATACAGAAACGCAATATGAAATTTGTTGAATTAAGTCAGGGGTGGGCTAAGTGGTCGATGTGGCTAAAGGGTCGATAATTGTCTAGGGATCGAAAAACAACGAAAATGATTTTGAGTGTCACCTAGTAAACATGCAACGCCAACGAGGGAGAAGTGCACGCTCTCCCCGATGAAGACATCTAGAAGAGACACGATCAGGACGAGTGCGCATTTATCCCCTCAGAGTAAATTCAAAGTTATCAGCGATCTGATAACTCTGAATATTAATACATATTAAAAATAATAATAATTCCCTCACCCTTTTCAAATTGAGAAATTTATTCATTTATTTAACGTGATAGGGATCGATGGTCTAAAGAGGGAATTTTCGCTTTAACATGCACTTATTTCACCAAAGTAACAATTGCCAGCTGTTTTTGCAATCCATTTCGTTAAGTGGATGTTTCGGCTCTTGGGATAAACATCTTCCCTAAAACACAACGTGAAGATCACTGCCAAGCGAGAGTAAATTGCGCCTTTAGTTTGAGCAGTTCGTTTAACTTCTGAGTTACACACATTTCCGAGGGGAGACTAGCAGTAGATTATATTTATGTCTCTGAGAAACCTTACGAGGGTTGTTTGAAACGTTTGGTAAATTTCGAATAAACGGCGAAACAATTGGTTCATTTATAACCAATGTCGGCACGTATCATCTTTTTCATGACCCCTGGCAAAATTTCCGCCACGTACGATGCATAGTTCTCGTTTGGCAAACATTTAAAATGAACTTGTTCGCAGTTTTCATAAAAATAGAGAAAACGTTTTATAAAACGTGCATAAAACACTTTTATTTGAAGGAGTGGACGGCCGCGCAGATCAAAGCCGATTTAGATGCATTTCATGGGGACTCTGCACCAGCATTAAACACTATTTATTTTTGGATAAATGAGTTTAAACGTGATCGTAAGGTCATCAAAGATGAAGCGCTCTCCAGACGCCCGACTAAGGTTCACTACGAAGGAAATAATTGAAAAAAAGCCATGGTATCGTTATGGAAAACCGCCGAGTGAACGTACATGAGATTGCTGGGATTGTAGGCATCTCAACTGATGTGCATATTCTTCACGAAAAATTGCACACGAAAAAGCTGTGCGCGCGATGGGTGCTGTCGATCAAAAACGCATGCGAAAAGACATTTTAACGCAGTGTTGGGTGATGTTTAATCGCAATTGGATTTTTTTCGTGGATTCGTCACGGTATGCGAAACTTGGATCCACCACTACACACCTGAGTCCAAGCAGCAGTCAGAACAGTGGACAATGCCCAGTGAAAGAGCACCGAAAAAAGCGAAGACCGTTTTGTCAGCTGGGAAGGTGATGGCCACTGTTTTTTTTTTTTTTTTGGATTCCCAAGGAATTATCATGATAGCCTATTTGGTAAGACAATAACAGAAGTCTATTATGCGTCACTGTTGGACTGTTTAAAAGAAGAACTGAACGAAAAACAATTGGCGTACACAAAAGTGCTCTTTCATCAAGACAATGCATCGTTCCACACATCGGCCGTCGCAATGGCAAAATTGCACGAATTGAGGTTCGAATTGGTTCCGCATCCACCGTATTCTTCAGACTTGCCCCTGTGACCTTCTTGTTCCCAAACTTAAAAATGTGACTCGGTGGGAAAAAAAATTTCTTCGAACGAGGCTGTCAATGACTATTTTTGCACAATTTGACAAATCCTACTTTATAGATGGGACGAAAAAATTGGAAACTCGCTGGTGCAAATGTGTAGGCCTCGATGGAGACTAATTTGAGAAATAAAGGAGAGTTTTTCCAAAAAAATGTTTAACTTGTTTTTTTTTTACCAAACCTTTCAAACAACCCTTGTAAAGGCGTATTATTTTCAATGTTGCCATCTGTGCGTTAAATTTACAATTTACAACTTACCTTTTAACCCCTTCGCCTCCGGTGCTCCGATTTTGTACGATATCAAGATAGTCTCAAATTGGAGAAGTTACTTTCTAAGCGTACACTCCCCTAAATGTACACCGGCTGCAGTATCGAAGTATTTCCGGGAAATTTCTTTCACAAAAATTACTGCTTTAATTACCTTTTTGAAATCTTTCCTCATTAATGTTTTTCTTTTATTATAATGACGCCAGTGGGATTTACGAAGCTATTTGCTGATGACATCAATTACAAACTAGTATAAATGACTTAACGTATCCCTGGAGTTAACAGCCTCAAGCGTGAACTGATGCATCATAAATTCTGAGGAAATTCTGGAACAAAAGATGGGGGAATGAGACTGAGAAGGGGGAGCAATAACGCAATCTGGAATAATCCGTATGGTTTTGTTAATCGGAATACTCTTCAACTAACATTTAAAAAGTGCTCGGTCATAAACAATATTAATCGCACTTCAATACAAACGGCAAATTGGTTTTACACTTTTTTAAAGTTTTGTATTTTTTTATTTATGATTATTTGTTGTTCCTTTCCGGACAGATGAATATTTTTTTTTCTATCCGAGGAAGGATCACGGGTTAAGTTTGGACTCAGACTTCGGCAGATAAAACCGAAACAATATTAAGTAAACATCGAAAATCGTAAAAAAAATGATTCCGTTAACGCCTCCAAAGAATATTTCGGGTTCGAAAACGACTTATTCAAAATTAAAACGTTTTTCAACATCGTATTCGGTTCAAACATTTCACAGCATTTTTTCTACAATTTTTTGTTATCATCCCATGATGAAATATTTCTGTTTTTCCTTTTCTTAAAATCACTCATCAAAATCCCCCCCACCCACCCCACAGACATTTTGTCGAATTTCTGTATGAAATATTAAGTTTTGTTTAGATTTTGTAATACCACAAGTGGGTAGCTTACTAATGGCAATGTTTTACTTCCTCTGCTCATAAAAAGTTTCGACAATTTCTTTCCTTTCTGGGGAGGACTTCAGACTGGTTGAGTATTTTTTTTAAATTATCAGTTTCTAATTTAGGGAATTAGAAATTTATAATCGCCACGTTTACAATACTGAGTTATTATTACATGAGGCCTCCAGGAATTACACAAGCATCTCGTATTTCGGGAGGATACCCTCCCGAAATCATTCATTCACAATCTGCACTACTCCATGACAGAAAAACTTTCATTTCACGCCCTACTTAACTGCATCCATTCTCAACTGCCACCGATGTCCTCTCATTCTCAACAAAAGAAAAAATCCATTTACAGTAATCCTGTATGACCTTTTTCAGAGGTTCGTAAGTCTCAATAATATCACCCTCCCCTCTTTCTCCTGTCTGCAGTCCACAAATTGTCAATTTACATTCCATATCCCGATGCAACTTTAACACGCTCCTTGGCATCACATTCGCATGCAGTAGTGCAGCTAACGTCCGATCAAATCCTGGTAAATAGGCAAATTTCGTTATCCTTACGTGTCAAAGTTAACTTCAGCATTGCAATTATCTTCTGAGTTGTATTCGCAATCTTTGCTATATTGCTCTTGAACTTCTACTTTACTATCTACTAAAACTTCAGGATACCTAGCATAATCCCATCTATATAATACGACATTGGATATTTAATCACGCCGAAGTGAATGACTTTACATTTACTAACAATGAACGAACCGACACTCATTTTCCCATGCCCACAATTCCAGCTTATTCAAATCATTCTGCAAGTACTGAATATCAGTTGCATTTCTGATTGGCCAGCAGCATTCCTGCTCATCCTACCTATCTTTACATTATCAGCAAATACTTGTCAAATCTTCCCCGTCGTAATTAGTGAGTGTAATGACTGAATAACAGTGGACCAATGACTATCCCCTGGTGTAACACCGCTGCTCAACATAAATCTTGCAGACTCACATGCCCCGTATACCCCTTTTTAATATCTGTAAGTCAGCCGTCCTCTTATCTAGCTAATCCTTTAAAATCTAATTCCATATTCCCCAAATTATATAAAGACCTTCCATGCAGTCAAACGCGTAAGTCAATTTTTAAAGCATTATGGTGTACCAGCGTGACCAACTCGGCTGTAATATAAAATTAGAGTAGGCTTTTCTCACATGATTTTTCCTTAGTAAACACATTTATTATAAAGTATAGATTTTCTGTCTATCAATTTCTGTATGCCACCTCATATCGGCTTTTTCGAAATCATTACCGCTCCAGAAATAGTGATAGGTCAGTAGTTAGGCACATCAGTCTTCGTGCCAATCTTGTGTGATGGGATTATCACACATTCTTCCTCTCCTGGGGAATTTTCCCTGTGTTGAGGCCCAAATTATACGGCGTCAAGGGAACAGCGAGTTCAGCCAATTGAACTCTCTGTTTAGTTGACAAACGCTCTTTCAGCATTCGTGATCAAATCGCCTCCGTCTCAAACAAATAGAGGGATGTTGTTGCTTTCCATCACTTGGGACAGAAAATCGAAGAACATTCTTTGACAAGCATCCAATCGAGTTCTAAACTTCGTCTTCACACTGACTAACTGAAAACATTGATTCGCATAGATTGATTGTAACAAATCGGATTAAGTCTATAAGAGAATTACTTGCCAAAACTGGTTGTGCAGCCATTTGGGAACAACAGAATTCGTCGAGATTTTGATTAACGAAAAAATTATCCATCGAATCCAAAGTGATTTGATATGTACGACTTCGACAATCTGACTGTAGCGAAAGCAGTCTTTGTACCTCCTCCACTCCCATGTTGCTCACTTGAAACTAGTATTTTGGGAGAGGAGGATTCAATATAACAATGTACAACTAAAAGGTTCTTCCCGCCTCCTCTGGACTCTGCTTGCACCTTCCCAAGGAAGGTACACCTGACAGTTTGAGAAACCCTGCGTTATACAGTGTTATTGGTAAATAATTTGAGATCCCTAAACCACAGTTCATTGCATATTTTCTCGTAAGCAATAGAGTTCAAACTTTAAATTGATTGTTTCGTTTATTAACAATAATACAACATCTATAATTTTCTAAAAATATATAACCAACTCTAAAACAATATATTTGAATATATTTTACGCATCGTATCTAAACGCCCTTTTATGTGGTAGAACAGTTTGTATTCGGCACTGAATAACAAAATCTATTTTAAGTGGCTGTTGCATAATAGTTTTACAGTCATTACATACCGCGCCATAGCAGACAAATATATAACGTTAAACACGTGATACAAAAACACAAAAACAAAAAAAAAAGACTGCTATTTTCTCTAATTTTAAACCGTCAACAATTATAAGATTTATAATTGTATACTCGAACTTTGTCGTCGCAAAATTAATTATCTTTTCCTTGCATTACTGGATTTGCGACTATAACAACAACAACAAGAGCTAGCATAACTTTTGCAACAGCGTATATCCCTTTATGTACATACTATTAGGTTCGCTGCTTTGTAAGATTTATGCGAATCCTTCTTTTTCTACGTATTTTATGAATTTTTATTCGGTTAATATAGGGGAATACCATATTCTCCATTCTATCATATTTTTTTCTAACTGAGATTTTCAGATTAGCAAAGTGCTAATCTTCAACGCTTTCTGTTAGGTAAGACTTGCAAAAAACCTAAAGTTTTTAAAACGATACGTTAGAAAAATTAATTTAGAATGAAAGCAAAAATATAAATCTGAATCCTTGAAGAATTCTCCGCTGAAGGATTCAATGCTATCATACTGGCTGAATAAGGATGAAATTTATCCCGATATGCATTTATGGGACGAAGCTGGCTGAGCAATCATCCCAGAGACCAACATCACTTCAACTGATTAAAAGGAATACCTCTTCGCATTCATGGGGTGTTCGTATACTTTTTTCTTTCTTGGTTTCTTAAAATATCCATTTTAAGAAACTTAAACCACACTTAAACTCACACTTGTGTCTATAATTATTCTTCTTCCACCAAACGCCATCATTCGAGTGGTGGAAAGGAGCATGTATTTGAAAAATAAAGTCATACACATTTCTTAGTGGATCCTTTAATCTAAACGAAAATGCTATGTTTGAAATAAGTTACAAGTGGATATTATAATGTTGTCGATGTCATCGTCCTCACGGTATTAAGACGTTGTGAGTGAGCGTTCTTTATGGCGGATAGATTAGCGATTAAGAACTAAAAATTCTATGACTAAAAATTCTGTCTTTTTTTCGCTAAATGAAAGATCTTTAACATCTACTTCACTTATCGGAAGTGTAATAACATCCCTAAAAACAGATCCGTTTCAATTTCTAATTTACTCCACTGCAGCGGAGAACGCACTCATCAGTGACAAAAGATAGAGCGACCCACTCAGAATCAGGACGCAACAGGAACGACTAAGTCTATTTATTTCTACTATTGTAATTCTTCAGTCCATCCATCCTTTAGAATGGGTATATTCCCCTGATTAGGCTTCAAAGCGAATTAATGCAGCCTGCACGGCATTCCTGTTTTGTATCCTTGGAGTGCAAGATTTATGCGTGTACATCTGAGTGTATCGCCCCTCAAAACAGACTGGTTTGCGTTTTGAGTGACGCAAAAGCAGTTTTCGATACCCACCCCTCCCCCATATGCGACAGGCTAACTTACTATTCGATTGAAAAGCCTGATAAAGGTGCTTGACATCATGGACAGTATTCGAACCGTTCTTGGTAACAAAGGGTTCTTCTATACAGCTGAGCTATGAAACTCGCTACTGGAATTCCCTGCTGCAATTCCTCCTGATAGCAGAGTTCGCGTTCAGTGAACTGGGTGTGGTTGGTAACAAGCAAACTTGCTATTGTACACCGCTTTAGTTTTTTTTTTTTTTTTTTTATGTTGGGCCCATACACGAGAGGTTGGTTGATCAACTTGTAGTACGTTAGTACCGCATATGGGTAGTGGGTTGGTAAATTAGAAACTTATTTACATTTGAATTAAAATGTCTGTATATTGTATTCCTTGGGAAATACGTCAGGGGCAAGACTGTTCCACAGTGCAGCAGTAGCAGGGATGAAGGAGGAGGAGGAAAAGAAACTTGTTCTGTGGGTTTCAAGGTGTACTGTGAAGGGATGTTGGGCGGCATCCCCAAGTGTTCCAACTGGTTTAATGAGTGATGCTATTTCAGATGAACATTTGCCATGGAAATATTTATAGAATGCACAAATTGCAGAGACCAAACGTCTATGTGAAAGTGAGGAGAGTGAGTTGGTAAGAGATGGGCCATTTATCAGTCTAATTGCTCTCCTCTGTATTGAGCCAAGCATTTTTAAGTGAGCCTTTAGGAGCTCCGCTCCAAATGTGAGAGTGGTATTCAGTAGCTGGGCAGGTTTGTGATTTGTATAAGGTTAACAGTCTTTTAGAGGTGAAGTAACGTCTTGAGCGAAAGAGAAATCCTAGTTTTTTGGAAGCTGAGGATGCAATGGTTGTGATGTGTTTATGCCAGGAGAGGCCCGATGTCAGGGTAATTCCAAGAAGAGAAAATCTCATCTTGTCTAGAAATTTGAGTGTTATCAAAAATAAGACTGGGGAGAAAATGTTATTTTTTATGAGAAATAAGACAGAACTGGGTTTTACTTGCGTTGAAGTTGACGGGGTTATCTGAGCGCCATTGGAGGATGGCTTGGAGGTAAGAACTGAGGGCAGTGGCGATTGATGTTTTGTATGTTGAAGTGAGTTGTGTAGAGTTTGTCAAATTAAAGGGAGGAGTGCAATGCGATGTGATCTGCAAAACTGCGCATTGGGTTGGAGTCAACTGAAATAGGTCATTGATATACAAAATGAAGGAGGGTTGGTGAGAGAACAGAACCTTGTGGAATCCTAGCATTAGCTGGATGGTGAGGGGATAAGAAATCGTCTATCGTCACACATAGTGTGCGTCCAGACAACTTAGATTGCCGTGCCATATAAAATCGCACCAAGACATGAAGAGTTTTATGCATAAACTCCATATATATATAAATGAAGATCATACGTTCGCATACGTAAATTAAATCTTCAAACAGATTACTCTGATAAGAGATGAGGCGAGCATAAAGCTCATGTGCACGTTTGTGTTTCATGAAGCGGCAATTTAAATACCACTCGAAGCTGTATTAATGACAACAGGTTTCCTAAAAGCCACACACACACACACACATACATAAAGAGAGAGAGAGACTAAAGTTGTAACCAAAAACCATTCATATTTGCTACTGAAACCAAGTAAACATGCAAAATGCAGAATATAACATTCATCAAGGACTAAGCTGACAAATGAAAATACTTACATATTTTTAAACGCTAGAAAATTACCTTCAGTAATTCTCTTCGTAAAATTAAGGGCTACAAAAGGTTAGAATCCTGCTTAGACCTGGCTGTGTGGAAAAGCCTGTTCTGCACAAGGGTTTAGAATCTCGACTTTATAATAATTTGCATTTCTTTCAATTCCTCTATTCAGAAGGGATTCGCTCCTTTCCTTTAACTATCATCAACACTCATGTGAATCACCAAAAAAAGCCCTTTTGAACTTGTTTCTCATGCGATCGATCCAAGCATGCTCAAAACCTCCTTTGACGGCGAGGCGAGAGGTAGTATGTGATGATGGATTCCCTCAAATCTTCCTTTCATCAGTGTGTTCCGTTTACAACAGGAAGTTTTGTTTCTGTCAAGAAATCTCTCTCCCCGGACAGAATGGAAATCATCCGCTTCTCAATATGGCAACGGGGGAGACCTAATATTAAGTCAGGGTTTTCGACTGCAGAAGTGGATGGAAGGAAGAAAGGCCGCAGTACTCCGAACTGCAGATAAAGAACTCTGACATTAAGGAACCTGAATGAGCAGATTCGTTGTCATAGTTACGCACGAAGGTGATGGATTATTTGCCACCATATCTAAAGACAACGAGTTGTTCTCGCAGTGCGTCTCTGCTGTTGTTAAAAGCAGTAACAGAAGTCGACAATTCATCGAAAGGAATAAGATTTTGCATTTGTCTATGAAATTGATATCAAATGGCTATCATTCGTGTAAAAAACCTGAGATTATTAAGTACATCTTCACTTTTCATTGTTTTCTTCCTGAAGATTACAAACTAATTATGCAATTAAATAAAAATTATGAAAACACTTTGTAATCAAAGCACAGCTGCCTATTAGAATGAAATATTTCATTATCAGAGCCAATTTTCTGCTAACGATGAAATTTGCTCACTAGCCAATCATCACGCCAATTTCATCCAAGTAAAACGCCGACGAGCTTCTCTTTCATTGATAATATTAATGTTGCAGTCTTGAATAGTCCTTAGAAATAAGCAGTCTTATTTAATGAAGACATCTTGCCCCTCCATTTTAATGAATTTTTCTATGAATCAACAATATCGCGATGCTTCCATCGTTCACGGAAACTCACTGACTGAGCAGCCTGCGCGTCGTAATGAAATGCATCCTTTCCCCACGAGAGCTTGCCCCACAGTTCGACCCTTGTGCCGACGGTAGTATTAGAAAATAAGCATCTTCAGTCATTGACAGGCCAGGTCGAAGAGCTGAGTCCACTAATCAGCGAGACGGAAATAAATATGCGTGACATTTGTTAGTCAAGTGGAAATATAGCTCGGTGTTGGCAAACTGCTGCCAATTTTCTGTGCGCTTTTATTAGAAGCAAACAGAGGGGAAAAACAATCAGGAACAGTGCAACTCATAATTAAATCACGAGAGGGAACAGCAATGATTTGTATACCTCAAAATGATATTCTGAAGTAAGATAAATGAAACAAAAATAAAAAAAGAAATGTTTATATTCTTAATTGAAGCCTACTCTGCGATTATATAAATCAGTTCAAATCGAAATAAAATTTTAATTACTAAATCAGTTCGAATGAAGAAACAATTCCATTCCTCTTTCCATTTACGTGGATGGCATTCTTAATTTGTTTGCATCAAGATGACATTATCGTGTTCAGCGTAAAGTGCGCTTGCAAATGAAACCAGAATTTTTAACAAAGTCTTAATCAAATCTGCATTAGACTGCTAAAAATAATCTAAAGATAATTCGATTCCATGACATCTGCTGATATTTGTTTTTAGCGAACACATAAGGAAATAAGTATCTGTTACCCCAAGACAAGACATTGGAAAAAAACGCATCCATTTAAAAAGAACTTCAGCGTCATAATCAGGAAATAAGGGGACTTCCACTAGTAGACTTCTCAATAACATCTGAAAGCATAATGATAGAAAATTTACTTTTTTTGATGGCTATATGTTCGTATAATCCTTTGAAAATCGATTGCAGGAATGTACGTGATGAACACCTGAATAAAAATGTCCGATTTCAAATCGACTTCCGTTAAGTAAGCAAAAGAATTAAAATGTGGCTGAATATGTCGACATTTTAATAGCAACACTGCTTAACATAAATCTGAACGAGTGGTTCTGTTCCTGATTGTGTTTGTTCCCTCTTTGCTTCCAAGAAAAGCGCAGAAGAAATTTGGCAGCGGATAACAGTTTGCCAACACCGAGTTATACACAATATTTCCGTCTCGCTGATTAGTGGACTCTGCTCTTCACCCTGGCCTATCAATGGCTGAAGATGCTTATTTTCTGATATTGTCAGCACAAGGGTAGAACTGGTGTGGAAGCTCTCGTGGGGAAAGGATGTCTTTCATTGCGAGGCACCACCTGCTCAACACGATGGAACTATAGTGGTTCGATGAAGTGGAATCAGCAGGGTAATATATTTTACACATTTCCGAGTTTCGCTATCCACAGCCTGTTTACTTGTTCATACGATGTACTTGATTGTGTGTACCATTTTATAGGGTTAACGGTTTTATTTCTAAATGTGACAGTTTTCTATAAACATTTTTTTCTATCTAAAATTCTATTCCACCTTAATCGAGAGAAATATTTTTATATTTTTAAAAATTTTGATCTGTAAATATATTTACTTCCCACACCTAATTTGTTTTTATACTCGATTTCAGATAGATGGAATATTTTAATGTCATAGTCGAGTATTTCTCAAGTTCTTGCCTGCATTTGTTATGTAAATAAATAACAGTGGAGAGGAGACATCCGTCAATGTCGCTCTCATCCCATTTGTGTTACAAAAGTGGAAACATTCGCAAAGGGAGAAAAATTACATCATTAAATACACACATGGTAAAGCATTTTTGCAGAAAAACAAAGTAAAACAGTAAGGACTATGTAATGCAGTGAGAGCAAATTGAGACAATAGTTAAGATGAGAACTTAACTTGGGATAAATCGTGAACTTGCACAATAAGATAGTTCATCACTTACTCACCTAAAATCAGAGTCGAATCAAATTACGAAGAAATTATGGAATACAATAAATATAGAAATGCTCTGAAGTGACCAAGCGTACCATTATCTGGAAACATAACAGCCTGTCCAAAT
Source organism: Typopeltis vanoorti (assembly GCF_054136105.1). Classification (NCBI taxonomy): domain Eukaryota; kingdom Metazoa; phylum Arthropoda; class Arachnida; order Uropygi; family Thelyphonidae; genus Typopeltis; species Typopeltis vanoorti. Next base: position 111,170,394 of record NC_143563.1, read on the forward strand.
TCTGTGAAATAAGTGTGTCTGGTACTCCCCTAGTTATTTACGATGCATTTCAAAGAGTAAGAAAAATGTTTTGAAGACGGGCTAATGGTTTGAGGAGATTAAAATATTATGGACTGAAATGAAAAGCAATAATTTAAGAGAAAATAGTTAAACAACCGTATTCAAATAAAGGTATGAATAAAAGAACGTTACAATGGAATGCGGCATGACGTCCGCAAATTTTCAAAACACAAAACATTACAAGCAAAAATGTCTCCAGAAAAGGAAGAAGGAATTGGATTGAAAACAAAAATCATAACTGGATTGAACTCCTTATTGCAGAAGTTTAACCTACTCAGCTTGAGATCGACTGGAAAAGCTGTTATTCATGGCAGCCTCAATCCGTATTACGAGGATAGGCTTCGTGATGAACTGGTTTAGTATGACCGAAAAATACTGTCCTTCCCCCATATTTTTTTTAAAAAGAAAAGTGAATATCGCCCCATTTAACTTTTAATATGTTCTTTTAATCGTTAATTATAGTTTTTGAAAATAATTTTAAGAAGCCTTGCACTTATTTTCCAACAATTTTGAAATCACAGTGACTGTAAATCTGGTTTTTAACTATTTTTCGTTGAACAAATTAACAATTCCACCGTAAGAAAGGATTCACGAAGGAATCCCTAGTAGATTATTCACTTTTACGACACTATTTTAATTCGAAATATCCGTAGTTAAATGTAAAAGGAGCGTTTTATTAATTAAATTTAAGTGGGAAAAATGAAGGTTCAGCCAATTAGAATTGCAGCCGCATTGACAACTGCTTATGTTCTTCGGCTAGTTTGCCTATGCTATGAAATGCAATCCCAAGTTTCCAAAGATGAAGGAAACCCGTACTTCTGTAAGACCTTAATAATGATTCAAAGAAAGACTAGGAAACACTAGTTGCGATAGGTAAACACAAAATGAAGTGAAAGGAAGAAATGATTAAGCATTACGAGATGGTTGTAATTGCACAGTTGTTCAAGATGAGACATTTTCTGCCTGTGTAATGCAGGTGTTATCGGGAAGATTTACGGTCATATGAAAAATGGTGAAATTACTAGACACCTTCCAATTTTGTTTACTTATTTATGAAGTTTATTAATAAAATGTTCAGGTACAATTTTAAACGAATCAAGTTTATAATCTGATAAATATCCTTGTCGGTTCGAGCTACCGAGGTTTCGGAATCACAGAAATACAGCTTACAACGATCATTATGGTAAAAATAACATTTTGATAGATTTCTGAAGAAATCTATCAAAATTTAGGGATTAACGAACACGAGATGGCGCGTAACACTCTTGTCCTAATATCTCAATAAAATCATCAGTAGCCACGAACTCGGCTATCGTTGATGGCTTTGGGAGTTAACTGTGTGTCGATCGATTTCCAACAAACGTATATTATTATGACAGCTGAAGGGGCTTAGCCTACTCCTTTCAAGGAATAAAAGACGTACAGGATTTAATCGATAAAGCTCAAAACTGAAAAAAAAAACTTCAAGCACTTAATGAAAGAACTTCAGCACTTTGAAAATAGCTAAAACGACTCCCAATAATCATCGCTTTTCTCCATACACGAACACTAGATGTCGTAGGTTCAATTTTAAAAAAATCGCAGATAGTTTAGCACTCGACAAGCTTGGCAGAGAAGATTAAATGGTAGATACCCAGAGCAACCACGGAGTTTTTTTTTTTTTCCTTTCAAATTTCTCCGTAGCATTTCTTCAAAAGTTCGTTGAGATTTGTTTTCTGTGAAATACTTCCAAAATAACGAAAAAACGACCAACATCTAAAGTCTTTCGCCTCATATGATTTCCGGCCTATTCTCAAGGACAAAGCCTCTGCTACGCGCGTGCGAAAGCAGCTATCTCACACCCCTGATTACGACTGTAATCAACTATCCTGAGAGCCTCCGTAGCTCAGTCGGTATAGACGAAGCCTTTTGGTCGGATAGACCTGGGTTCGATTCCCATCCATGACGTGAGGAACCTTTATCTGGTCTTTTTCGACTAAAGGTGAGTTAACCGGCCTCATAGGGAGGTTTTTTCCCGGTAACTCGGGTTTTTCATGATTTACAACATGATTCGATGTTCGCAGCAAAGTAATTCCTCTCATCTGCGCTTTTTTCTTCTTTAGTTAACTGCGAAGAGGAAGAAAAAAATCTGTTGATGGCTTATTAAACGGAGAAAAACCTCTTCGGGCTCCTGAAGCACAATCGATTTTTCTCTAAGTAAAAATCTGCATTATGTTACTTACGCTGCCCTCTTTCAACACAATATCAACCGTTATCAGTGACATTGGTAACAGAAAGCTTTTACTTTATTGAATCTCCAATACAGCCAATGTTGATTGAATGGTGATTTTGATACAGGTCATTACAATAACGACCGCCATTTCAAATACTGCCCAATCCACCCACCATTAAGGACGACAAGGCTAGCGAAAGCAGGCGTCGTTTGTTTGGGCGCTCGGAACATTCATTTCTTTTTCCAAGAAACGTATCGAAAGAAAATCTCCTTTGCTGAAGATATGTTCTTCTCGTAAAGAGTGAAATGCAGATGATTCTGCAGAATATTAAGATCGCAGTAACCATTTTAGGGACTTAAATGGAAACAATTTCACACTTTCATAAAAACATTTAATACTTTGCCATACTGTAAAGCACTATATTTTTGTTCTAATCTAACAAGACACGAGTGGAATGCTTATCAGCAGTTTTGATGTCGCTTTATTGAACCATTTTATACGAGAGCTTCATCTGCAGAAACTGCAATATATTTTGCAGTCCCCGCAGATGAAGTTCTCATATATTAGAAAAACATTTCGCTGATTGTAATTCAGAGACAATTAGTTATGGGGAAGCGTTTCTCAGGATTTTCCGACACTGCCTAGTATACGTGTACAAACCTCTGCATCGCTTTTTTAAGTCCTGCAGTAGCAAAGTCAAAGTTCAAAGAACATTTAGAGTTAGTTAAGTATTCATTTAACTAAATGTTCATTGGAATACTGGAAAAGAATGTTAAATCATAATTCTGCGCGTTCACTTTCGGCGAATCCCTCACAACGCTTCCTCGGCACCTGTGGACGGCACTTGAACAGACCTCTTTCTATTCGCGGTGTATAAATCCCGATAGCAATACGAGTACTGCGCTGGCAATCAAAGCAACCATCCGTTTTTATTATTTCAATGACGAAACTCTCAGTTCTGGATGAAAAAAAAAACGTCATTTGTACTAACCCAAAAGTTGTACTCATTCAGTGCGCTGAAAAGATTTTATAAGAGAAAATACGAATCAAAAGAACTTGCTTGACCATTGTGTGTGTGTGTGTGTGTGTGTGTGTGTGTGTGTGTGTAGCGTACAGTTTGATTTCAATAAAAAGTTGTTCAACTCCCTACGTGGTGCTTGAAGTTCTTTTTTCATGTTCTAGAAATTGAAATGATCTCAATCTTAAAATATCAACAAGACAGAAGAAGGGCTAAAAGATTTCGTTACTGAGAATTCGCCTAAAATTTATTAATTTCTATTAAAATTTGTTATTTTTGTGACGTTATGAAATTTTCTCTTTAGATGAGACACTATTTTTCATCTTCACAAATATTCTCAGCTTAATCAAATCACGGGAATATTCAGCAACAACTTGTCTCATTTGCTTCAGTACCAGACAATCCTGTTTCTTTACTTTTATATTAAATGCTTTAAAAAGATCGCTAAATAACAAGCTTTGGCTCCTACGAGCGATGAAGCAAATTTCCTTTTTATATTTAGCTTCATGGGGAAGAGGAGTCGGCGAATGAAACGCATTAAAGTTAGTTGACCAGAGGACCAATATTTCATTATCTAACATTAACAGAGAATTAATCAAAATCCTTCACACCAGCGGACAATTCTTTACAAACACTTAAGTATCCAATCCTATTTATCACTGATCTGATTATGGCGAGAAAAAGCACATCTTCCTTCCCCCCCCCCCTCTTTTACCTTGCGGTGTCGAGGGTTTATTGATCACCGGACCTAAACCATTCTCAGAAAAAAGGTGGTAAGCCCTACACCTCGGTGTATCCTATGTCCGTAGTGGTGTTGAGTTCTCAAGGTCGGATTGCCTGCTTTGCGGGATGAAAAACTCCAAATAAACTGGGGAGAAATCCCTGCTATCCACTCCCAAGACCGGCTAACTTGGCTATGACTGAGAATGATCCTTAAGCTCTTCACGTCGTCTACGGGAATCGAACCTAGGAAACTCCTTTCCCAGACATATGTTCGCGAAGCGCACCAAGCTGACTGCGCGGACAGAGAAAAATCACTGAGCGGATTAATTGTAGTCTGAAGCGGATCCTGCTAAAGGGTGAGCCCACACTACGTTTATTTGCTACTGGAACAAAAGAATTAGTTAACATTTTATTACTTTTTTGGAACCGTTTCCATTTGAGCTGAAGTTAATCCACTTACCGGTTTCCGATGATAACAAGAAATGAACTCAGCTCCTTGGAGTTCTTCTGTACCGAAAAATAACGGTTGAATATACAGCGCCAGATGGGCTTCCTGCATGCCAAAGTCATGATTCAGGCCAGTCAAAAAAAAAAAAAAAATCCGAGTTAATGTTTCGTAAATAATTCGAATCAAATTGAATTGAAAATTAATGAAGCTCGAAAAAAATTACTCAAGTGTACAATCGGCGGACACCGTTATCCGATATACAGAAGCGATTTCGTCTGCATTACAACGCATTCTTGTGATCTACTTTCCCGGCGGCTAACTTCGGAGGTCTAAACCCACAGCAAAACTTAGTTTTATGTATAAGACGCTGCGACTTGCGGGGCAACAGCTATACTGTGATGATATTATGTAAAGCGAAGGATATGAACACCACGTGCGTATGTGAGCCCATTTGAAGGAGTATTCGTTGCGTTTTAAACAACAACGCAGGCTGTGATGAATCAATAAACTTGCAAACGTCTGTCGTGCGAGAACACAATTTCCGTTTGTATTCAGTGAATTCTTACGCGACACACTTAACATCGAGCGAGTATTTTTTAAAAGTCCTGCGGTTGATGGTAAGCGAACTCTTCGCCATTTAACCACTCAACAGAAATGTTAAGTTTCTTCTCCCCCACCCCGATTATGTAAAGCGAAGGATATGAACACACACACACACACACACACGTGCTAAGGATGTTTGTGTGTTGAGAGCACATATGACGAGTATTCGCTGTACAAGGAAAGACTAATGCAAAAATGAATTGATAAACTTGCAAATCTGCGGTCTCTTGTAGAGAAACACAAAGAATTTTGCACACAGAATTCTGTTTGCGGTTTGTGCATTCTTACGCGACACACTTAAAGTGGTGCACGAATTTGCCTTGCAGTTGCTGAATAAACGAGAGTTTTTCTCCATTTAACCACTCGAACAGAAATGCTCACCCCCCAATAAACTGACTTGAATTAAATTCAAAACATACAAGAGGAAGGAATAATAAAAGTAAATGGAAAGAATAACAGACTCGTCGGATTTGTGAACTTTCACTATAATACGCTCTTCTCCACTGCGCACTCATCTTTATCAACGATGACCCTCGAATGCAATATTCTCGTAATGTGACATTTGCTGTAGGAAATTCTGCACAAACACAACAGGACACGCAATTCAACCCTGTATCATTCTTTACTGCACCGTCTTATCACAAAAAGATTTTTTTTTTTCATTTTAGCATTAATATTTTCTTTGTGAAGTATGAAATTTCAACTCCAGTTTAATCTTGGTAGAAAGCACTTCCAAAGATAAATAAATGGACGGATTCTTTTAAAGAAGATGAACAACCATGAGGTGGCGTTCATACGAAAACACCGCGATGGGTTCCTCTCCACTGATACTGCTCAATCAGTCAAAATGTTTGACATTCTCTCAATAGCACAGTTCTACCCGGTCTGTGAATGTTGATTATAAAACGAGAGTAATGAAATATCCAGCTGTTTCCTTGACAGTGAGAATTTCAAGGACGCTGGGTATTAAATCGAATAGTTCTGGCCCACTCGAGAAAGTGCTGTCGTAAAATGATAGGTTGTGACAGTGGATTTTTTTTTTCTTTTGTGTGTGTGTGTGTGTGTAATATATATATGCGTGCAGTACAAATATTCGAATAAATTCTTGCAAAGAAACATCAATTCGATCTGAGACATATATTAGTTGAATTAATGAACCAATGTTATATTTTTATTTCTATAAAATTAAGAGAACTGAGTTCGATTGGTGAAATATCATGAAAGAACACTAAATAAAACATACACAGAAAGAATAACTTCTAACACCAGCACGTCATCCTATTTTCTACCATACGAGCCTAGTTATGCACATTCACTCTTTCGTATCCTTCACTACTGAAATAACTGCGGTATTGAAAGATTAAACGGGTGCAACTCGAACTTTCTAAGTGTCTTTAGAAAAGAACTAAGCGAAATATTCTCACAGTAAACGATGCAAAAATATATATATCAGAATAAAACGAACGTTTGTTTCTCTATCCTCCGTATATTGTGACCGTCTTGTAGAAGAAGGCGATGAGTTGTACTCCACGTAGTAATTCTACCCTGGCTGAAAATGACAAATTTCAAAGCAACACTTGGACACATCATAAATCCCTGATCCAGTTAAAACAGCGCATAAACAAAACAACAACAAAAAAACGTATGAATGGGGATTCGGTGCGCTTAGCTTCGTAAAGTGCTCTAAGAAGTAATGCGCACGAAAATTTGGACGGCTTTCAGACTTAGGGAATGAATTGAAATTTATTCTCCGATTTTGTAGCTTCAACTGATGTTCGCGCGAGTATTCAATTGGTAGAACTAGACAGCGCCAAGGGCTGAACAATTCTTTATCTAACTGACCTCCTCTACTTAATCTCTTTTTTTTTTTTTATAAATTTATTAGCGGAAATACGTTTTCACCCCGGGGTACCAAATGTAAGCAGACGGTCTATTGAAACAAATTACAAGAAATGCGCGGAGGATCAGATTTCCGGATACGTACTTAATCGACGACTGTTTTTCTGCACAACAGAAGTAATCTCGAACTAAATGCTTTTCTTGTTCAACTTGATACCCGAAGATTAACCTTAAGCTTCGACCGTTTTCTAAAACCACCGCTCCATTTAGAAATAATGACAATAATAGTTAATTTTGTTCATGGCCCGGCTTAAACCAGCGCTTAGAAAAAGAAATCCCATAATCTGAACAAACAGCTAAGATTTTTTTTATCATTTTTGCAACTGGGAAAGGAATGTTTCATAATGTAATATTCCAAAATCGAGCACTCGGAGTACTTCCAGTTGAATGCTGACAAATGCTCAAGTGGAGTTTTGCTACCGAAGACCAACAAAATGGCTCTTTTTGGCTTGAATTCAATCCACATTCAATTTAAGATAAGCTCTCTTTATTCGGTATTCAATTATTATATATAGAAACCTTGCTATTATAGTATTGATATTACTAATGTATCCACTACATCGTGCATACAAATTTGGCAAGCATGCTACGTTTTTGCCGAAACCGCACAACTTTTAGTTTTCTGTATAGAAAAGGGAAAGCATTCTACACACCTGCTGATTCCATACACAACACTTTTTTGATTTTTTAATTTGATTCTTACTCTGATTTAGAGAAATTGTGCAAAAACCGAAAAGAACAAAATCTCGTTGTCGGGAGTTACAATATTATATACGAAACATGAAATGGTGTGGGCGACTATTAACGACAAAGCGAGTATAAAACAGGGATGGAGTTAATTTGACGTTCAAATTTAAAAGGAGATAAAGTATACATTGTTCTTTATGCCAATTTGACAAAAAAAAATTGGCATCAAAATACAAGGGGAACTATTGAATTCAAATATTGTAATTCCTTACGGGCATGCGCGATTTAAGACAGTTCCTGCTGGAATTATATTGCCGATAAGAACTTTTATCGGTGAAAATTGCTTATTTAGTTTGAAAATTGAAGTTCTTTTCGCTGTTCATGGAGTAACAATTATAGCCCTCAAGAAGCGTCCCCCAGGAGTAGCGATGCTGTTAATTCGGATATCAAAGAGAAGCCGCAAAGTGCTTCGTTTTAATTGAAAAAAAAAAAGATGAAAGTTCTCGACTTCATAAAATAATAAATAAATAAATATGCTAGGGTTGCTGAGATTCCATTCACATAACGTTTATTACAGCATGTTGTTATAATTGTTCTATTTTATTATTAGTTATTGTTGATCTCTTACTGCGCTTAATTTATAAATTAAACTTTATCATAGGGATGTAAAAAAACATATTATATATAGGGTTCGGTATATCGGCGGGTTTCTTGGAACGTATCCCCCCCCAGCGGATAAGGGAGGATCCTCTATTTATTGCAGGCTATTTTGTTCCCATTTGTTCATTACCTAAATGTGCAAAAGAAAATACGTCTGTTACAAATTCGATCGCTATTCGTTTTATGAACGTTCTTGAATGCTTGAGCCATTTTTAAAAAGAAAAAAAAACGGAAATTTTTAACACAATGGAGACGCAGAGATGAAATGTAAACTGATGTCTAAGAAAATTCCATTTTCTCTCTCTCCTATGGGAAAACTCCCAGTTCTTGTGAAATAACATTTCTTCTTTAAGCGAGTTTGGGAAATGTAATAAATCTTTCTCCGGATATCGAGCAGATGCTTTCATTACATTCGTGGTACACGAACATTAATAATGACATTAAAAGAAATCTTTCTTAGAAAACTTATTTAGGAGTTATTTCGAGTTTTTTATTATTAATCATTTCAAACACAACACAAACTTCGCATCACAGGATTTTTAAACGAGAAAAGGCTGAATTCAGCAAAAGCGAAAAGGTTTCGGAATTTTTCCCTGTCATGATGCGGGCCTTCATATAACTAAACAGCACTCGATGAGAATAAAGGAAATTCCACTTCATAAATTGTTCAATTTAGAGTAACGTCTGATGTGTTTATACTTGAATAGTTCTTGAAAATAAGTTGAAGCCTATTAAAGGAAAGAATAATAAATCTTCGTTCTTATTTGTAGCCAAAAGAAAACAGCTCACGGCTTTAAAAGTTCTGATATTCATGAGAAAATCCACTTTTGAACATGGCTTGGACTTACTTTGGTACTTTAATAAATAAAAAGCACAAACTTTTCTCGAGAACAAGCATATCCACCTTTTATGCTTTCGACTGAAGTTTTACCGACTGGGTTTGATGGGCAAACTGTTGCTTACTTGGATAAAATAGCGATGGATGTTTATTTATCCTTCCTTTCACGATGTGGAATGATGAAGCCTTTTAAGCAGGCTTTAAGTAATTGTAATTTATGCACGAATCGAGATTTTCCTTAAAGGAAATGGATATTATTTGAATCCCTGGGATAATCGGAAAGTTCTGCGATGAGGGCCAACGATCCCAAGTAGATGTTAAGCTCCCCTCCACAAGTTTTAATGCACACAGTTCTTCGCTTTCTATAAAACAATAATTTCAAGATTTCTGAGTTTCACACAGGTCAAAAACAGAAGGCAATTACTTCTTAGTAGCTGTGTAACTTAGGACGAAAATTAAACGCAATTAATATTTTGCACTTCCCTCTACAACATTATTTACAAAAAAAAAATTCTTGGGCACGCTGTTCGGGAATAGGTAGGTATAGTACGGGGAATAAATGCAGATAACAGTGGAAATGCTGTCTTGCTACCGAATATTAAATTAATATGGAATTTGAAAGTCCTTGCTTTTATTATTTTATGTAAGATTTTTCTTAAATTATGAAGCCGATGCTGATCTGAAATTGGTATGACTGATTGCGATGTACGCAATGTTTGACACCTCTGTTCAACTTTTCTCCAAGTCCTCCCGAGAACAAGGCTTTTCAAGTACGATTGAAAACAGACTGCCAGAAAAGTGATCGTTTTTCAACCTGCTCTCTTTCATCAAATGAAAAAAAATCTCAATATAAGTCAGGAACAGCAAGAAGAGTTCAGAAAAGTGTTATTAGATAGAGTACCCCTAGGGTTCAAATATAGCTTCCTTTCTTATAGATAGCCAAATGGTAGATCGAAGGAAATTCTCTTTTGGAGGATTCAGCTGTGCAAACCTGAATACAAAACAGATGTCCTATCAGAAATAACTTTCTTGATTCCAGTGTGGAGTGAATACATTAAAGAATTAAATGCGTATTGAATTAATTATATAATAATGATTCACATAATATATTACATGCATTAATGTGCCTATTAATATTTATTCGCAATATGTATTGATACATGAATGGATCTTTGACACTATTCTACTTGCATGAATTCTTTTAACCTTTTTTTTATAAATTTATTCGAAGAATAAGATTTTCGTTGACAGTCGCACCCCTTCATACCGAACGTGAATGAAATTAGGTTTATTGTAAAGATGATTTAATGCTGTGATCATCTCTGAAAATCCATCCTGCTTTTATTTATTTTTGCTTCCGTATCCCAGAAGTTTAGTAAAACGAGAAAACGAAACGCAGTCCTCTTCTATAGATAACCACATCCAAGTCAATACGGATGAAATATTGTATATCATTCCCTATGCTCTTTGTATCCATGGCAACTTTTACGCGTATACACGTGAAGACCGGTTCAGTGTGGTTTACAAGAAACCGTCAACTCTGTTACGCAAAAATGAAGCACGCAACTGATATCAATATTCATGTCTGTAACAGAATCAATTTCATCGACTGACCCCACAAAATTAAAGCCGAATATTCGGTTAAAAGCAGCGTCACACGAGCTGTTGTTTTCGAAGAGTTTAAAATGCTTTTAAAGTGGAACTCATTAACCACAGCGAAATACTGCATTCGTATTACAAGATATTTCCTTAATACATTTGACTGCAATTCCTACGATAAGATTTTTCATTTTCCTTTGAAAAAATTGCCTTAGAAAGTCAATCGCCTACGATAATTAAGCAAAGTAAATAAACAAAAATTAACATTGTGAATCTCAGGGCGTTTTTGTGAGATTGGACCAATCATATGAACAATAAAAAAATGAAACATTCGTAGAAATAAAAGCTAACATTAGCCTTTCTTTCTTTCTAATATATCAGGGGAATGAAACTTTCTTTAATCAGATCTTTTTTTTTTTTAATCGAAACCACTACGGATTCATAAATATTAATTATTATGACTTCAGATTTGAGTTCCATTCCAGGTAGAATGAAATTATTTCTTCGTTGGGCGCTAGTGTTTCTTTTGTCAAATTCAAACGAACCTTTCATTCGGTTCCCTTTGTTCGCTTCCAATTTCTTCTTTAAAACTTACTTCGAGAACTCGAATTTTTTCTCTTGAAGATTAACACATCGGAATGAAGAATGACTTCGCTCTTGAATTTTTTTTTCATCCTGCTTAGAATAATATTTGATATTGTTCATTTTTGGCGTGGTAAAAAGTGGCTAATTTTTCGTGTTTCTTTATGCAAATAAAGAAAAATAAAGAATTGGAGTGCGGGGATCCGAGTACAATATTGAAGAGAACTCTGCAAATGATAATATTGTCGGGTGATGAAGAATAATAAACGCCAGAAATCAAGTCGTTGAAGAAATAACAAACCACACGGAGTTTAATTAAAGCAGTTCACATTCTCTTAATAAATAAACTTTTTAAATCAGTGTTAAGGATGTATAATGATGTATAATAGGTTCTGCATTTAAATGTCAAGCAGAATACTGCACGCTATAATTATATTAAATTATTAATTAGTATTATGTAAATTTCTTAATGGTGTATCCTACAATTTTAAATTTAAAGCGAAAGTTTTAAATAAAAACATACTTTTTTCTTTCTAATTAAGAAAAATTATGTTCCCTTATAATTTCTAAAGAAATCATGAATCGTTCTACCAATTCATTATGAAAACGGCGAAGGAAAGATATCAGTTGAAATTTGATCATACACTGAAATGATTTACTAAAACTGTTTACTAAAAGAAGTTTAGAAATTACAAGACGAGTCAGCAGAACTGTTGATAAATTATGCGGACTAGTCTTGTAAATTTATAAACGTCAATTAAATATCTCGTTGATAACTGCACAATTGTTCCTCGAGCGTTTAGTTTTCGTCCGCAAAACTTTTATGAAAATGTCGCACTTCATCACCTGGAAGTTTGGAGCTACGAAAAGTAAACAGCACTTCTTAGTTGATAGTGACCATAATTTTAACTCCGACAAAAATTGGTCGAAGATCACTCACTGAGAGAAAGTTCCGTTTTTAGAAGTGTGCGTAGCAAATTTCCGAGTTGGAAGATAGGAGGGGGGGGGGGGATAATTTCTGAAATTCCAGGACTGAGAAGGGAAAACCGTTTAACAACATATAAGATGAATCCCCATATACGAGCAAATACTGAGTGGGAGTTGCGAAATAAATGGTCTGTAAAATACTGAGATTATTCGCGTAATTCACCCAAAAAAATCGTTTCCGTTCCATGCATCGATGTCCACATATTTTTCAAGAATGGATTCATTAATTCATCGATGAACATTGCCTGGAGAAAGAGTGCTGCTGTGTCGCGGAAAACATAAGATTTAACGAAACTCTTGCAGTATCGATGGAATTACTTTCCCTTCATTCGGAATCACAGCTGGAATGAAAGCATTTATCTGATTCCGGTGATGTCGTCAGCAGCTCTTCTACGTGGCAATAAAGCAGTTTGATACATCTCATGGTATAGTAAAGAAGTAAGTTTCTCATTGGAAAATAATTCCAGCCGAAGCACTCCTTCATTTGAACGCATGTAGCCTCTCTTTCGACTTTCTGGATGACATTCGATGAAGAGAGTGTTAAATTACAGAAAACTGTATAATAAGATATCCGACTTTGTTTTCCCTGCTGCAACTCGACGAATTTTTGTAACCGTTTTCTTCCAGATAATTTGTAAAGAAGCCTATATTATCAAATCTTATATTTCTCTTTTTTTAAGAGAATCGTTACTATTTCAATCCATGTAGTAACAAAAATAAAAAACAGCGTTTTCGGTTTTTTTTGTTTTGAATGTATGTTTTTCTAAAATTTCACCCTTTTTTTTTTAGTCTTCTTTCGTAGTTTTGTGTGTGTTCATTTATTTGTGCATTTTGATAAGTAAAAAGAATCGTGCTTTGTTTCCAGAAAATTCGATATTTCTGAGTAGTAAGTTACTATTACGTAACACCTCCAGGGAGTCCAAAGACTCATCGAGGGAGGGCACCTACTCTACAACTCTGTCTCCACCAACTTCAACGAACCGCAACTATCATCATCTACACCAATGCCACCTACCGCCCATCATCACCACCACCAATATTTTTCACAAACAAATATCCACGCTCATGGCGGATTCGAGTCCGCAGCCTTTCGGCTGGAGAGCGGATACGCTAACCGGGCCAACCAGGCCGGTCAAGTTAATACATAATGTATGGAATTTTATTTCCCTGAAAACATTCCCACGTAACTACTTTACTTATGTTTCGGAACATAGAAATAAAATTAACTACGTATTTTTAACGCATTCAAGTTTTAGACATCTAGTTTGTTTTCTGAATGGAGATTCTGAATAAAATATTTCACTTATTTTTCAAACTCAGAATCTAAAATTTACGAGAGACATCAATGAATGTTTTCATCCAGTGATCTTCAGTTAATGTATCCTGGTGCCGTTTGGTCATTTGAAAGTAAACACGACAATTTTTACTTTTCAAATTTGACAGCATACGAAAATCCGAGTTTCACTTCGTAAAAAAATTACAGGTAGGGTTGTTTTTACAACTACGAATACCTTATTGCGTTTATTACAAATAGAATCAGTGTGTATCTGAAATAGTTTTCACTACTCGTGTGAATTTTGTCCTCTCATTACCGTTTTTACTTTTCAAGAACACCTCGAAGTTTTAAGTAACATTAAAAGAAATGACGGATACCTTTGCAGTTTAGATAATTATATATTCTTGTTTTAACATTTACATAATAGTCTTATTTCCTGAGTAAAGTGTTTTAAACATTCAATCATTCGTAGAATTATTCACGGTAACAAGAAAGAAGTTCACTGCATGCAGATTATTATGTAAATGTTAAAACAAGAATATATAATTATCTGAACTGCAAAGATATCCGTCATTTCTTTTAATGTTCACTTATTTATTGCTCTGTGATAAGAAAGGATTATAAGTGTTTTAAGAATCAGAAAGACGTGAATAGAAAGTTGATATTTCATCCTCAAAAGTCTTAACAAAACAATTTTTCCTTTAAGGTGATCATGTTTTTGATGGAGAGGACGGAGGTGTGCTGTCCAGATGTCTCATTATCCATTTTGTGGTTACTGCTTGTTTTCACAGTATCACCTGTATTCAGGAAAAGAGTACAGGTGATACTACTGTGTTTTACACTTCTCCCTAAGTAGTTTTTTGCAGGTTTCAACCGCGCAGTCTCATACAAAATAAATGACACATCTTTGCAGTTTAATAAAATCAGTCAGTCTTATTTTCTGACCCGAGTTTGTTATATATCGAATTATATTAATTATGCACGCAAAAAGAAGTTTATTTTATGCAGATTATTTTGTAAAAGATATCCTAGATTGAATATTTAAGAAACCGCAATTAGAAAACAATACTCACTGGTGATTACTGATTTCCTAATCTTCAAGAATGTGTTGGGAAAGTAAAAATGGTGACGGGATGAATAAACGGCACAAGAAATGAAACTATTTCAGTCACACACTGAATCCAGTTGTGTGAAACAAAATAAGGCATTTGTAATTTGCAAAACAACCCTGCTTGTAAAATAAAATAATAAATTTTCTATTAATTTTACCCTTACTGACAGGTTATTATTGATTGTTTGAAGATGCCTGAAATACGGTAAAGGATATTAAATGGAGATGTAACAAAGAAATTAAACTATGCCTCAAAACCTTTTTTAAAGAAGAAACACGATTTAGAAAACGAGGAAAATGCGTTTACTGAAGCAAATAGTTACGCGACTCTTATGCAAAAACACATGCCTGTAATTAAACCACAAAACAGCGTCGCAGTTTAGGGATTCCCTTTGATGAGAATGGCTGAAACATGTAAAAAACTACTTAGGGAGAAGCGTGCCTTCGTTTTTGAATACAAGCGATACTTGAAAAAAAAGTAGTAAACACAGAATGGATAATTAAAGATGAGGAGAGCACATCTCTCTCCTGTCCATCAAAAACATGCTCATACTCAGACTGTAAAGCATTTTGATTTATTTCTCTTTCTTGAAGTAAACACCACTAGAAACTAGAAAAATGGATCCTAAACACGGGACGGATCGGAGGGATTTCATTAATCTATTGGGATTCAAAGTGGTAATTTGCTTTGTTGTTCACATTCAAGAAACAGAAAAGAGGACTTGCAGGTTGGCGTTATTTTCCAATTGATTTAACTTAAAATAAGCTGGAATTCAAGAACTTTGGTTAAAATTAAATTTAAGCAAATGACGTCGGCATGTGTATTTCATTGATGTAACCGTCATTTTTCATTTACCCCCTTCTTTACCAGATACATTTATCGAAAAATCAATTTGAGTGTCTTTACTGGCAAAAAACATTGCCAAGTTTCTCATAGCGAAACTTGACAAGTTTCGCTATGAGAGGACTTATCCAGTGCATCAGAATAAGATGAAAAAAATACGTAAAACGCTCACGAGCCATTTGCTACTAACTAATCCACTCTCAAAGATGACCGTTTTATTGTGCGGTATTCACTTTCCGAATAAATTGCCAGTTTAAGCTTGGTTAGCTTTATCAGTTCAGCTTCTACTGTTTATAACTACTCCCGATTTTACCTTTCAAAGATAACCAGGATTTGTAGAATACCAATGCGGATTGTCTTCGTACTGTTAAAAACACAGGAATTTCAATACCAGATGAAGCTGTGCATGTTAAAAAAAGCGCGTTTATTTATAAAGGCTAAAGCCAACGAAACTTAGCGCTATCTATAAACAATAACGCGAAACAGATCTAACTATGTATATACAAACACACAACTAAAATATCTATATAAGAAATAAGAAAAAAATGAAGAAAAACGCGTGTGTGAACAGTGGCAAAGAAGGAAGGCATATTTACAAAATACGCAAGTGTTTTACAGTACATTCATGTTTAGTCACGACATACTCGTTTTTTATTACTTTTTTGTGCGTTGTATTAAAATGAATCTTATCACTAAGCCTTCAGAAATCATAGAAGACCCCTGTGCATGATCTATATCCTAACACCATTCCGTTTTACTTATACGGATCATCTACTTAAAGAACTCTGTTTGCATAAGGTAGTTGATCTCCACGTGACCAATCTAACAGCACAAGACGGCAGCAGTTTCTTCAATGCATTCGGCAAACTGCTGAGATGGAATCTGATTCACGAGCACGCCATCCACATGCATATAGTGGATTCATTCCGCAGTTTTATGGCCTTCATTCAATCCACTTCTGTTTCCATTAAGCTAATAGATTAATCCGGATTACCACTGTCTTTAAACATTGCGTAACTAACTTAAACGTGGTTACGCAATGCAGTTCAAATTACCTAATCCAACGCTAGTTGGAAGAAAAGTGTGCTCTGGCTGAAAATAGCATCGCAACTTTTTCTTGTATTGCTGATGAATAAACAGGATTTGTGCGAAATGCGGTTGTCACGTGCTCAAAGAAACACGAAATATATTAAAATTAAAAAAAATCTCACTCATTTGGAAAAGACCTTCCTTTTCGCAAATGGCCCTTTGGCAATGGAAAACCTGCAACAAAAATATTTGCATACATCAGTCGCGTGTACTGACAAGCAATTCCATTTCACATAGTCAAATTATTGCCTTTTACTCCGTATTAGGAGACTAATAACGCCCATTACAGTTACGGCTAGGTTTAAATAGTCGGGTCAAGGAGGAGAGTGCATTTCAACACAAAATTAGTGTAACACTTCGAAAACTTATTACAAATTCAAATATAGAAGCCCCTGTCTTTTTTTTAACCAGTCCAAGTCGCCGACTTTTGGGGAGTCTTGTTTTCTTTCAAGCTTCAGTTACTGCCACAAACTGGATAACGCTCTATGGTTTAATCGTACTATTTTTGTTAGCAATGCGCTTTCCTTCGTGATAAGAACACAGGATCAACACGAGCAAGTAGTTTCAATTAGTGCGAGCTCAGGACGACAATTGCGTCATTCCGTGTTGAGTGGGACGGTTGACACCGAGCAGACCTCAGCAACAATCTCCTCTAATTAACTAGATTGAGAATGTGTGTTCGCTGATATCCTAACGGTGTTGCCAACAGATTAGTTGATTGGTGCTAATTGCCGATTTAATTTACATTGTGTTTGTTCAATGAGAAACGGCATTCACACTCCACTAAACGTGTTTATGTTTGCTTTCGGCCGCCGGGTGAAGAACACCTGGAAAGCGGGTGGTTGTTACATCCTAAGCTTTAACCACAGAATAATTAGTGGGACTTGCTGAATAAGGTTTGCCTCTTCAGACTTCCAGGAAGGAATAGTTCGGAGTTCATATAATAAACATGTGGTGCAACACTCCTTTTTCAGCAAATTCTTTTATCCTAGCCAAACGTTATTCCGTGATAAAAGCCAAATACACGCTTAGATGGATAGTTAAACTTAAATCTCAGTGAAACTCTTGTCAACAGTTTTTAAATGCATTTTAAAATGTTAACTGTGTTTCACAGTACCATCACAATTTTTCTAAAAATGTGATCATTTAGGCTGTATTCCCTTTTTTTTGGGGGGGGGGGAGGAGAGAGAGAGACTCGTGTATGCTCATATATTCCCAGATGAGTGCAGATCCTTAAATCGTTCCTTACTCCTATTTTAGCCGTAATTCAGCACAGCACCCACTGTCAGAGAGATTCGCGACGAATACGAGAGAATGAAGAAACACCACCTCTGGAGGAATTTTCAGCTTTCGCTTAACTCCAATTTTGAAATAATTTTATTTTTTCTTGACTTTTACAGGAAATTTTGTTGAAGTTATTTGCTGCGAAACATAATAAAACAATTTTTTGGGGGTGGGGGATGGAGAGGCTCAAGTTATGAAATCATTTCACTACAGCGTCAGTTGTCAACTGTGGTCAGTTAATTTCAACTTAACGGTTGTGTTGCTTCCGACACCTCTTCGCTGGAATTGTCACCGCAATGGAAATTCTGGTCATTTAAAACCGAGAGAAGAAAAAAATGCAATTTCAAAATTAAGTGAAGGCTCCACAAGTTCGCGTGATGAAAATACTCATTTTCGGAGAAAGATGAGCCGCGATCAATTCTTCTCATCTGTGTCTCCTTTAAGAAACATGGTGGTCTCGAATAAATATGCAATATTTTCCAAATTGTTTCAACTGAAAAAGAAAACTAGGACGTGAATCATTCATGAAGTAAACAAAGCACATTCTGAGAATAATCTCACCCGTGTGCAGAATAAAAAACTCATTTGCGTGTGGTGCATAAAGGTAATGCATATCAGCGAATAGAAAAACACATTGCCAAATGGTCATTTTTGTAAACCCTTTTTGTCCCATTAACCTCAACACGAACTACAATTTGAAAGTCTTTGATGAGCTTACGTTCAAACTACCTTGAATGCTAATCTCAAGTTCGTTTTTCTTCCTGTTTTTTGATTGGTTAGAATTCCCGCTGAAACAAGAACGGCATTAAGGTCACTTGCAGTTCATTCTGGCTGATTGCCCGTTTACGGGGGTCTAAATATTCCGTGTTTTCTGAACAGGAGGAAACTTACCATCTCCATGTGTCAGCTGAAGTTAGCGCACAAGTGAATGCTTTATTTATAACGTGACAGTATTTACTAGCTCTTATTACATCGGCAAAAACGACAGATGAACCAAGGGAGGGGTCCCATTTGAGGCATTCGTAGCATGTTATACGAGAAAGGCTGCTCTACTAGCACCCAGTTTTCACAGTGGGCTGCAGCACGGATGACATAAATCCTTGAAAAATCCACAAACGTTTTATAAACAGGGAACTTTTTCAAGCCACTTCAGGACACGAATTGTAAGAGAATTACGGTTTTGAAATTGGCTGAAGAAAATTATCATCGTATGGCTTTCACCAAAATATCCACGTAGGGATTCACACTCCATGCCTGTGAATCAAGGAGGGGAATAACAGTACAGCCATTAACACTTGATGCCTCATCTCAAAATTATTTCTTTCGTTATCTGTTTCTCACTAGAAAACAAGCAGAAACGCACTTTTAACGGACTAATAGGAAATCATCTTCTGGTAAAGAAACAGCTGCTGCTCTGCCAAGTATGTTCAGACAAAGTTAAGGTTTTTTTATATATAATTACGGCAAAAGCAAAATGCCATAATAGATATGTTAACTGCGTATAGTCTCCTAGTTCGTTTGTCTATTCAGAGGTTAAAAAATGCCTAATTAAAGTGAATGACCTGCCGTCTCCATATGAGCCATGCAAGAGGGATTTGTGTGTTGGAAAATTATTGATGACTACCGACGTGTTCGGGACGATTTATAATTTTTGTGCTTGTGTTATTATTAGAAAGGAATTGATCTAATTGCAACTTATTTCAAACAATTCGGCATTTTAAAACGAAAGAACTTGCATGCAGAAAAAAAAAACCCCAAAAATATCTTAAACTTTCCGCACCTACTTACGAATATACGTGGATTGACAAATATAACTTAATTGAAAACAAAATAGAAATAATTAAATAGGGGCATGTTCTGGATTATGCGTCTATGTGGCAATGGGGGTATTTGTGCGCCGTTGTAACACGAAGCCTATGTAGAAATTGTAGTTCTCGTCTTCCCCCCTCCCCCCAATCCATGACTACCCAAGATGTTTCTTAAAATGATCAAAATGCTAAGTAATAACCTGTAGGAGCCAAATACTCGCAGCAGAAGGGTGCTGGTGAGCTCATAAAAATCACATTTAGGTACCAGCCGTTGCTGAAGTAAACTTACCCTCCCTACTATGGAAGGCATTCTTTCGCAGGTATTGCTATTAAAATACAACAAATAGATATTCTAATCTGATGTTAACACTTCCTCGCCACTATTCTAATCCTGTGATTCATTATTTTTTGAAGACACTTAAAAGAAATACAATTAGGGAAAATAAGATGTCGATACGGTAACACTGCCACAATATCGCTTAGTACAGACGTCAAATAAATTGATTTTTTTTTTAAATGTGGCTCCCGCACATGAAAGGTTTTTGTAAACCTATATTGTGGGCTAAATATTTCACTTTCTCCTATTTTTATTGATTTTTTATTATTTTCCTTTCCTATTTTCTTTTGAATAGTTTGGAAGCCCTACTCTAGAGCCCAAATATGGAACTTTCGAAGCTACTTCAGACCCTCAATAAGCGGGGCGGTGGTCTCTCACCGGGGTAATGAAATTCATCTCCCACTTAGGGAAAATCACAATCCGATGTCCACGGGGGAGGAGGATTTCGAAGAGAGCCTCTTGGTAGGAGAGCAGGTACGCCAACCACTCGGTCAACAATGCGGTAGAAATTTTTATACCTCATAGGAAAGCAATTATAAAACCATTAACTTAATAAACTACAGCTTACCTTACATGCAAGATATTTTTTGCAGTTTTGAAAGTGCCTCCCTTATAATAATGACAATGAAGCTCTAGAATGCTAAAATATTTGAAGTGTTTAAAACAATGAAATACTGTTTACGAACAATAATGGAAATAACAATCCTACAATTGGTTGAAACAGTTAGATATTTTAGTACATTATGAAATAAGTGGTAAATGTCAACTACTTATCTAATGGAAAGCATTCGAAAATTGGATCTCTCTAACGAGAACTGAAACTATCCTTATCCCCGCCCCACACTTGCATACATACCATTTGTAGAACTAACCACATATTATTCAAATTACTGTAATTCAGACAGTGTAGTTACATTTTGAAAACATCAATTAGCATTCAAATGAAAACTTTAAGAAGCAGCCCCACTTCACTTTTCGATATTGCAACGCTACTAAACGGTTTGATACTTGGAAGGAATATTTGCTAAAACATGATAACAAAATGAAACTTTAAATGCAGTTGTTTGTGAAATGCCCCTAAATGAAAACTTCGCCTGCTTGTCTGGATATCTGCCAATGACTTGAGCTGCACAACCGCCAACTTGGTGTCCTAACACGCTAAAGTAATTAGGCATTGAATCGGACATGCCAGGTGAACTAAATCGCGGCATTATTTAAGGATTCGCTCTCTGATTCCATATTTAGAGTTTATAAGAATTAAAGAAAGCTGTGAAGCCTATAATATACTAATATTAGTACCAAGAGTGAACGAAACGAGGGCCTATATAATCCATAAGCTATCTGCTCTACACACATCTCTCCTGGAAGTTTTTTTATTTTCAAGCGACATGAAACATACAACCAGCAGGGCAGAGATCTCTCACCGAGTTATGAATTTCACACCCTAAAATGAATATTTGCTGCCTATACCGAGAGAAAAGTAATGAATTCGTCGACTTAGTCACACTCCACTGTTGGTCCAAGTTACTTCTGTATTGAACTAATATTACAACCCCGATTTTCCTGCAACCATAGAATCCTTCAGGACAATAAATCTCTATAAATGCAATAAATTGAGTACGGCGTCCGTTAGGAATTGGATCTGTCGAATATAGCACAATACTGAGATACGAACTCTCTAACGAACACAGTTATATGGATTTGCAAAGAACTTATTCCAACTATAGAATAGCAACCGTTAACTTCATGCATGAGCAGCCAGTGAAAGTGTCTCCAGTTCACGAGTCATTGCGGTGCAGAATGCATACTTCAAGTGGTGCTATTGCACAATAATTAACAACAGGACGAGAAATTATAAACCAAGTAATCCCTTCTATAAAAGTACAGTGCAGAGGATGCAAACCTAATATTTTAAATTGAAATTTCATTAATTCGATGGATGAGGGGATGGAAGATGTGCACGATTTTCACCCAGCCAAAGGGCGAAAATACTTCGCACATGCACCGTTAAATATATTTAACGCGTCAATCATTAAAACTTTTGGGAGTATGCCTTTGGATGAGTGTTCGAATATGAAGCACATTTGTTGAATTTTTTTAACTTATAACCCTGGCACGTGTATGTTACTACTTGAGTAGCGCTCCTTTATCAATATTAACAACACGAATTAGTTAAAAATAGACCTCACGTAGTCTGCATAACTTAAAACGCGGACAAAGTAAGTAAAAAATCCCCATCATGCTCATTATCTAATGTAAAAGTGTAATCGGATAAAGCGAAATATGTGCATCATTTATATAAAGAACAGCACCCACATAAACGTATCACACTTTGAAACGTGCTATTCAAGTTGGGGTTATTTTTTGCCCGAAATGAACAACGCTAATGGAAGTCTATAGAATGTGTCATTCCGATAATTATAACTACTGCTGTTATTCGTTGAATTCAAGTAAACTATTAATCTCTTTTGCAGAGTGCCTTTTATAGTAATGTTTTAAATATTCGAAGTGAAAGAAGATAGTTTAGAATTTATTATTACATTCACAGCAGAAACAATAAAAGAAGTAATTCACGATAAAAACAAAGCACTTCGTTTGTTTATTATACATTAAACCAACTTTTATGAATTTAAGCTTCAATTAAATGCATTTCTTCTGAAAAACAATCACCAAGACAATAAATGGTTTGGAGTTTGCTCATAGCGAGCTCATCTGTGAAAATTCGAAAAGAAGAGAAAAGAGAAGCGAATTAAGTTATTTATTAATTCAAATATTCGCTTTACCTAATCAGTCAATAAAAGTAATTGCTCCACCTCAATCTTAATCTGGATTTTATTCAGTAACATTAACAATAAAGAACAAATTATGGCTTAAAAAACAGATTTTCCAAACAGCATTTAAAGTATCAAAAATCACATTAAACAAAAAAAAAAAAAGAAAAATTATGTAAAAAAGAAAGGAATTAAAATCACATTAAAGATTATCATGGTGATAATCTTTAATGTGATTTTTGATGAATGTTTGCTGAAAAACACCAAAATCATCATCTGCAGTTAATTTTATGCATTATTCTGTAAGCAAGAAAACGCTCCGCTCATGCGTTCACTATGTGTGATCTGTTAGAGCTTGGCGATCAAGTATTCTCCTGGAATTGCTGCTTCATTTTCTCACAGAAAATCCCCTAAATTCCTTTAATTTCAATTCTTTGTCTGGAAGCTCTTATTTTATTTTCCGATCTCCGTATAGAACTATACAAATGAAAGGCATCACTGAAACGAACCTTCGGGCAGTTATGATCACCTGGTGTTTCCATTGAAACAATGTGGAACTGAAAGAAAAAGTTACCCATCTGGACAGATGCTGAAATAAGAGGTTAACTCACTCTTTTTCTAGTGTAATGGCGTAATATACAACAGCGAATTTAACCGAATTCCTACTCTTGGGTTTATGTTTACTGTCACCGTCTAGTTACTTAAAATCGGACCGGTCGAAAAGTATGAGTCCCTACGGGCATCTCCAAAGAAATACGATATTTTTGATTGAGTAAAATGGTCTCACAAGTCTTTTAATATAACTTATTTCGACAAACAAAAATCAATCCTATCACCGAGAAGAGAGAACCACATCAATTTTATGTACGAATTCTTTACCGAAAGTCGTACTAGCTTTTATTTATATTTATTTCATTATATGTTTGATTGGGTGTTTCTTTATCTTTAATAAATAAGATCATAAAACATTTAAATTTTCCAGTATTCTTTATTACTTGTAATAATTTTATTCTTGCTATGTGGTTATATAGAAGAATTTTAAATTAATTAGTCATAAATAAAATAAGGTGAAAATTCTTCAGTTATTTTCATATATTTGCAAAAGAAATTGAAAGTTTGAAAGGGGTTTTTCTGTAAACAAATGACCAAAACTTAGTGCACAAAGTGAAAAATTATGGAGAGCTCTCGCGTTCATTCTATTAAAAGCCCGAAATCATTCGTGCGTTTTTTCATTAAACTATTTAGATTGAACTTCGCAAAATAGTATGCATTCCCATAAGTATAAGGAAATTGATGACGTGTTCATGAGGTTTACACTTTGGGCTCGTTGATTTTTAATGCTTCTCTCGTGTAAGTGCGAGTGAGAGGATTTGGTGCATGCTAGGCAGTAACTGTATATCCCAGTCCGAATCTAAACTATTTTCAACCAATGAGCATCATCAAATACAGGCTGAATGAGGCAGCTAACAGGAAAACGTCGTGCAACTTCTGGTAGTGAGCAGCCTGGACGTTTATGCCTATATCCGGATCACCAATTGAGAGGATAGTAACTTAGGGCCTTGTAAAGACTATTAAGGTGGTTCCTTTTATAAGTAAGTGTTTTTCAGTGCATGCTTCTGGAAGGTTATCTGCTTTGTTTCTTATTATTGCCGCATTTCATACAGGGAACAGACTATTTTATTAGTTCAAGGACTACTTATTTTTTCCATTTGCGAAAAGTTGCTCTGGAAAGGTACATGAAAGACGGATATTTGTTTGACGTTTGTAAGAGAAGTTGAATTGTTAGCATCACCTGTAAGACTTTGATAAGATGAGCATCCAAGAAGGTTATTTTGGATTTAAGTAAAACTGAGCATCGACCTCCCTTGTAGATTGATTTACAAGTAGATTAGCAAGGAAATTGAAGAAAGCAACATTACGGGTAGAACAAGAGATCTGTTTAGAAAAATAAATAATGTTACAGGAAAGTTTATTCCTAAATTAGGAGTCGTACAAATAATTGGGGAAAATGTCTGATGGATGAAGAAGCAGTGAAAAAAAAAGACGGAAAGAGTATACAGAATGAATACTGATGATGTCTCCAAATTTCTAAGCCAATATATTTTCTTCCAAACCTGTTGAAAATTTTCAGTCTTTATATTCAGTAATTCATCTCCAGCTACTTACATGCTGCTGATTTAAATAAATGATGCAAATCTTTTTTAAGTTTAAGTGTGACGTAAGCTGTATGACACGCGTACGGTTCTATGGCAGTGGAAAGTTTACAAGAAAGATAATGTTGATGTAAAATTTGAAAAGAGAGAATTTGCTGAGGAACCCATTGTAATGAAAGGCGAAGTGATATCAGCAATGAATCAGCTACCAAAACGAAAAGCTTCTGGAACTGGTGGAGTGGCAGCGGAATTACTGAGAGCAGCTGGAGATGGAATTACTGAATATAAAAACTGAAATTTGTCAATAGGTTTGGAAGAAAATATACTGGCCTAAAGATTGGAAGACATCAGTATTCATTCCAATTACAAAATAAATAAAATCCTAGAGACTGTGGAAATTACAGAACTATCGCTTTAATTTCAGATGCAAGTCTGGCATCTTTGCGAATGCAAAGATGCCAGATGAAGAAGCAGGCTTTAGAGATTAAATAGCAAACATGAGATGGATTATAGAAAGAAGAGAATTTCAGAAGGATATATTTATCTGTTAGATTGATTATAAAAAGCCTTTTGTTTGCGTGGATCACCGATTGTGGATTGTAATGAGATCAATGGGAATACTTGAACATCTAATTCTCCTAATAAGGGAGCTCTATGACAACCATGAAGCTTCAATAAAATCAGTTTTGGAGAAACAGGCAGTGTTTGAATGTGAAAAGGAGTGCGTCAGGGTTGTAGACTGTCGCCACATCTTTTTAATATTTATAGTGAATATATTATGAGAATGATTGTTTTAGATGAAGATCCAGCTGGAATTAAGATTAGTGGCAGACAAATAAGTAATTTAAGACATGCCGATGACACAACCCTCATAACAGAAAGTAAAGAAGATTTGGTGTAGCTGATTCTATTGGTTAAGACATCAGCAAAACAGAAGTGATGGCTTCTGGTAATTTAAATGAATTTATAATAGAGGAAGAGGATAAAAAGAAACCATTGAAAGTTAAGATTTACTGGGGTCCAGAATCAGAAATGATGGTAAATATGAAGATGAAACAAACTAAAAGAATGATAGTCGTGGGGGAAAAAAACTATTACAGCTGACAAAAATTATGAAAGATAGAGGTGCGATAAAGTTAGAATTGTCAAAGCAATGGTATTTCCAATCACAGTTTCTACATTCTAAAGAAATATGCCCGTTGATTTGTTTTTTCCCCTCATACTCAAAATAGGCTAAATATTTACTTGTTCTCTGTGAGCGGTAAAATTCGTGCAGCAGTTTGCTACTCAATTTCCGATGTACGCTTAACACGATGTGTTGCACTTATTGACTGAGGGATGTCGATTTTCTTTCGTATGTTGTGGATAAAAACTATAAATGACAGTTGGCACAAATGAAGGGATGCACCGCATTTTAATTGTGTGGTTCATGAGTAGGTGCCTTTGAGTATTTTGGGATTAAACCACTGTGACTTTGTAGATTTAAGTGGTTGAAAAACTTCAAATGGCACGTTAAAATGTTTGTGGGCTGAGAACAATTTCGATTTGTTTCTCTGGACATTTCTTTATGCTTGATTTCACCCCTAATATTGTTTTCTTTCTGGGTTTCGGCTGAATGCATCTAAAGGTTTTCTTTCACATTTTGAATTTTGTATTAGGAGTCCAATATTGTTCTTATTCTTGGTTAGCTTCATATAGGGAGCACATATCGGCCAAATGTAGGAACTTATGTTTCAGAAACATTCTTTTCGGATGAAACCACACTTTGCTAAGATGGTCAGTGCAAGTCCGCTTATAAAAATCCATTCCTGAAATAAAAGACAAGTTGAGTGATATATAGAGAGCCTTTGTTCATAGGGTCACCAACTGCTGAAAACGACTGGATGTCATATAATTATCCAATGATTATTATAGATTAGCGCTAACTATAATCCTTGGGATGCTCAGAGAATTCTATCCATGAATCCATTCTGGAGTGGATGTCATATATCCAGTCTAGAAGTTATATCTGAAGAGATATGAGGGAAGAAGATTCTGAAATGCGAGTTTCTTTTTCAAGAAACAGTAGGTGTCGAGGCCTCCCTTATTGAGTATCTTAAAGAGGACTTAACTTCATTTGAAACCACAATAAACGTGATGAAGATTCTTTTATGTCATTCCAGCCACGACGGTTATGGATATTAGATAATAAGGAAACCGTGCCCTTGTGATCAAACGTGAACCTTTCTTTTTTCAATCACTTTCGGATCACCATTAAGTAAGGTGATGGTTCCACTGGGTATTGAAACATCCAGTAGAAGAATCGTGAATGTTTCAGGTGATAAATGAAATTCATCCACTCTATGGATTCTTAATGCATCCACGGGAGCAGGTGGATTTGATCCTACAACCTATTGAATGGAAACAGAAACGCTATCCATCAGATCAGGCAGACCACTCTTATTGTCCAGGTGGTTTCGTTCGTTCTGAATAAAAACAGACGTGCACGTATGTGAGAATTGAAGGGCTCTTCTCTCCCTCTAACATAGACGGGGTTAACACTTCGTCTCTCTTTCGGGATCCATTTGCCATACAATTTCTTGATTCCCTGCAGCCTTGAAGACGTGAAGTTACACATTCAGTGCAACCAAACTATCCCCTGAGAAACGCTACACTTCGGATAAGCATGCTTACAAGAATTCTCCAGAACTGCAATAGTGGCATGTATTATAATGGAAAAATCATTTCGATCACGTCAAAATACCTCGTTCTGATTGTAGTTAAGTATTGGAGCTATACATTAATTACAAATAATTTTTTTTCCCGAGCATGTTAAATAGTTTAAAATAATTAAGGAGAAAAGAGAATACACAAAGAGGCGAATCTCACACCAAGGAGGTTGATTCAGATTAGGTGTAAACTTTGTGGATAATTTTTACTTTGAGGTTTAATTCATAGATTTTGTGTGTTTAATAATAAACCGAAAATTAAGTCCTACAAGTCTTGTGGACAGAAACACGGAGTTCTTTGAATTTGGCTAATCAACTGAGCTCACTAATCACGATGTTGTACAGGTTAAACGGAAATGAAAACAGGGCCTGTCGTCGTCCATTCGAAACGAAGTGAATAAATTGAATCCGTGCTGTATGAATTTATCCAAATTTGCATACTGTACTGCAATACAAAACCAATGCAATTATACGTTGTTGAATCAGAAGACACCAAAACTTGATTGAATTCCAGCTCTCGACTTGAAAAAATATATCTCAGTCAGGGGACGTTACGCTTCAGTAGGACAGCTTTCGTTTTCTTTATAAGGGTAGAGACAAAAACACGTGGGAGTATAAGTGGATGAGCTTTTTTATAGCAGAAAAGAAAGGGAAGTCACCTTAGTAAACTGGGAAGTGCTGATGCAGGCGTTCTAAAATATCAGTATTATGTAGGAGGAATATAGTCTGATATATAAAACGATGACAGTTTTTATCCAAGGAAATCTATGAGTATGCAACCTGCAACAAGACAGGGTCTAGTACAGTGATGGCGAACCTACGACATGCGTGTCAGCACTGACACACACACACACCTTGGATGTTGAAAGATATTGGTATTCTGATGAAAAAACCTGCGATAAATCGTGTAAGATCGCTCTCAGTTAAGGCGAAGGTAGGTTTCGGTTCATGGAAAGAAATATATTTTATAGTTAGCCTATTTCTATTTTGTAACTAGCGTTTTGAGTTTACGTTTTCATTCTTAATCATTATAATTTCTGCATAGTCATATGATATTATAAAAACTTATAAAAATTATTATATATTATACGATACAAACTTATAAATACGTGCTTTATATATTATAACTTAAAGTTATCATTTGACGTCTGTGTAAAATTCTTTCATGCATGCATTCCAAGTCTTTCGAGTGAGAAATACCAGTTCTAAACATTTAAAACCGCTTTAACAGAGCATATAATTTGCAACATTAAATATTGAATTTATCTGAGTGAATAATGAACACATTTTTATAGTTGCAATAAATTCAGTAAATTTTGTTAAATAATGCAAATAGTAACAACTTACGATGACGTCGCAACAAAACTACTAAATAGCTGCTATTTAGTAGCATCATAGAGAGTAAAACGTAACAAGGTTGCTACGAAATCTTTGCTAAAATCTAATCAAATCTTTGCCAAAGCTCTTCTAACAATTTTCTCTTCTACATACTCTTGTGAAACCCTATTTTCTGCCTTAAATAATATCAAATCGAAAGGGAGAAACAGAATGAGCAATGATTTGAGCGCTGCCTGTGTAGCATTAAAACGTACGCACTAAAGCCCTTCTATAAAGCAACTTTCTACCAGTACTCAGCAACAGAAAAGTCTTGAAATGTCATGTAAGTTTATAATTTCAGTTTATTAAATTAATTGTATAATATGAATTCATAGATTTTATATCAATGTCCTATTAAATAAATAGCCTAATATGATATGTATAAGTCACCATCTATGATTATGTAGTTAAATTTACAATGCATGTATGCAAGTGGCACATCAACAACGCCAATATTTTAAAAAAAATGAAGTTTGACACACCTGGGTAAAAAGGTTCGCCATCACTGGTGTAGTACAATTGTGAAAACAGATTTGCCGGATTTTACAAAGTGGCCCATAAGTCATGAACGGTTTTAAAATAAGCGGATTTTTATTAATAATAAACATATCTGCAGGTTCTGTACATCATTAGAATTGAAATGAAAAAAGAACAAAAATAATAAATAAGTGTTACTAAGTATTTTTATCCTTTCTTCACTTATGGGTTGGTCATCGTGTGAAAATCATGCAATAAGAACAATCCAAGAACTGCTATGGTGTTCTCGGGAAAAAAAATAACAATATATTAAAACTAAGAGACCCAAACAGCGCTGTATTCTACTGTAGTACATGTATGAACGATAACTTGAGAGATAATATGGAGTATTATAGCGTTTTTTCACATTATTTCTGAAGTGACAAGACAAAGCTATTTGCTTCTTAGGTGCATATGACTTGACATCAGGTTGCTATTTGACATCACGTAACGCACAGCACGCTCTCTTTATGATGTCATATGATTATGGTAAACTATTGCTCATAGTAATTTCGAGGGGCTTCAATTAGTCATAGCTATAAACCTGGGATTACTGATAACTATCGTGGATGTAGAGGTCACATTTATGCATACGCCAGATTAAAATACGGGTGAAACGAGTAAACAGACTCATCAGCTTTGATCGCGTTTTCTAAAATACACCCTTGTCCACTATACACTTGTCTTTATTAATGCTGACAATCTCGATTGCAACATCCCGGCAATGTGGTAATCACCGAGGAAAATCCTAAGCAAACATATCACAACGCCGCAGCCAACGTTGATTGTAACCGAACTACACACGATAATGCGCAGCGTTATGTTTTCTACACAAAAGGGAACTCATTTCTTTTACAATGATGGTTTCCTTTATAAATTACGAAACATCAGATTTCCCCTTTAATCTCCGTAATATGCACTTTCCGAGATGAATATGCGAGCAGAGAGGTCACAAAGATAATCATGAGCGAGCCCTTACACGGAAACACTGATTTGCTAATATTTACGAAGATGGATTCCTTCCCATTGATGTTGCTCAAAATAACGCAGGAGATTAAAATATTTGAAATTCTTACGAATGTTCTCTTCAGACATTCATTACAGATACGAAGTGTAATAAACCCAACTGCAAGGAATCAAAACGCTTGACCCATTCGGTTGCTGAGATGATTTCTGTGCCTACATTCTCAGATGTTCGTCCTTAGCAGATTTACTTTCTTTAATGTGTGCGCGCGTGTCTGTGTGTGTGTGTTGGGGGAGGGGGTAGTATATCAATTAGTCTCTCACCACTCGACAAAGTAAGGCTGTAAAAGACTTCTGCCGACCGTGGGTGTCGGCAATTAAAGGAAAAATTCCAATCATTCTTTAAGAGATTCTGATTTGACTTATTTATATAAAATTACATTTTTCTTGCCTATCTAAGAAAAATGCATATCTGCATTGCATATCTGTGTAATTATATTACACAGATATGCAAATGTGGGTAAATCACAACACAAAATGTTATTTGCAGGCGTGTGTAGTTGCTATACGAGTACTCTTGCGAAATAGCAATTCAAAGTTTTAACATTAAACGCCATCAATTTTTCTCGAACGAACGGCGGGAACTCTTCCCTTTGCGAATCAAGGCAAAACGTATCAATTACGAGTGATTCAAGAATCAAGTCTTGGCTGTCTGAGTTATTTTTAAATTCAGCATTCTTTGAAATGCAACAATTGTATAAAATGTATTTGTTTTGCAGCTTGATGTGTTTTTCTCCAGTTGGGCAGTACTCCTGTTAATTAGCATAAAGTCAGTAACGAACTTCCTTGCTTTATTTACATGAAATAATGCATGTATGGTGGGAAAGTATGTCTTAAGTAAAAAAACAAAGGATAAATTTAACGAAGATGCACAACATCTCTCTTTCTCTCTGAAAAAGGCTGCTATAAATGCACACACACGACAATACAATCATAAGCGATCACACATTTTTCTGAAATGTTTGAAATACCGGGATAAAAATGACTTTTGCCCAGTTTATTTTCAAATCTAGGGTATTTTACAAGGTCATTCCTGAAGACTTAAGTTACTGCGCACCACGCCTGAAATGAAGTTAGAGCAATCCCTCGATTAGTAATCCTTTCGATTAAAACAGGCGCATTAATCGAAAACGCACTAATCGCATATAATAACCTATGGGGAAAAAGTATAATTCGTTCTTCAAATTTCTTTTTTGAACCTTAATTTTTTTTATAAAAGAATGAAGGTATGTCTCAGGGCCTAGTTAAAGGAAAATCATGAAGCTGAAAGACAATAAAACATATTCAGAATATAAATTTTATTATTCTACTTCTTAACAAAGAATTGAGCTAACGCAGTCTGACGGCTATTTTGTTTCTTTTTTTCATACAACCGACGGTATGGTCCTATTCCTTCTTCTACAAATTTTACCGCTTCTCTCTCTTCATCAGAGTCAGCCTCTAAGCATTGCTGCTTAAAAACTTCTTCATATTCTTCGGAATCTTCCCGCTGTGCATCTAAAATTAGCAGGTAGGAATCACTCAATTCTTCAGAATGGGATTTAATTAATTCTTGGGCGTTATCATTGAAGGGGAGAAAGAAATGAAGGTCGTACGAATGCGTCGCCAACACGCAAAATCACGTGCTTTATAGATAAAATTTCCCAACTGTTAACAAGCAAAATAGTTACCACTTTAAAAACTACAATGATCAGAAAAGAGAAGTTAATTTTCTGACGTGTAATAATAAACAACTCGTCCCACAATACGGATTGATTACCCTATTATCGAAATGGATTCTCATTTTTGTGACATGCGCAGGTCGAAGAGTCTCGAATCTGTGGGCGTACTATAGCAGATGACAAATTTCGGCGGTAAAAATCTGGAACATTGTATACACAGTGTATTATGCCATTAAAAATAACTTTGTAAAATGTTTTAAATCGGTAACTAAATTATTTCATTCCGGTGAGTGATTTTTTAAAATAGTTAGCCATAAAAATGAAGAGATAGAAAAGTTTTAAAATCTGTAGCATTTATTTTTAAGATTTATATAGGTGCACTAATCGAATTTTAGAGGCGCACTAATCGAATTTGGGTATCGAAAAAAAATTACGCACTAATTGGGATTACTGAATTCAAGATCGTTTAGCTTACGAAACCTTGTGAAATTCCGTATTCAGATGGAAGCGGTAAAAAGCCGCTAACTTGGCGTCTCATTTTCTGCGATAATCTTTCAACGAATAAACACTGAATTAATTTCCTTCCCTTTTTATTCATACAGGATCGAAACGGAATCAACTGCATTAGCACAGGTCATATCAGCAGATGGCTCTTTGTATTAAGAAACACAATGGAAAACATACGAAAATGTGGAAATTTTGCAAATTTGCAGCTTTCGCCATGAAAACTTGGATCCATTTTACACGAGAAGGCGCTCTGGCCAAATGGGATAATGTTCGGAGATCTTTAGTTGCCACCGAATTCAGAACTGTGGAAAAATGTTGGTTACATCAACGCTTATACAAAGCTTCCTCCGTTTCATTGTATATCAAGTTGATTTGGCTCTCTGATTCACCCCCCCCCTTCAGATGTGGTTTGTATAATACCAAAATAGGGGAATAGGAATGAGGAAAGAAAGGACGAATACAGTCCTCAGTCTGTGTTGTCGTAAAACCCCTTTTCTAGGGCATTGGGTATGAAAAGCACAAAGCTTCTTTGTGCGTTTCATATGAACAATGCTCTGCATAAACAGGAACGCTAAAAATCACTACAATAAGAGAAACATCGCAATAATTTTGATATTAGTAGTTGGCAATGCATTCGTTTGTTATATGTTTAATTATTTTATTTGTACTTTTATTTAATACAGTATTTCTATAAACGGAATCCCAAATATGGAACTTTTTTAAAGCCACAGGCTTCACATAACCCGGGTGGTGGTCTCACACTGGAAGATGAAGTTTATTTCCCTAAAATACATTCTCAATCATTCTAGTTCATGGTGGGATTCTAATAGACCATCTTGGCTATGACATTTTAAAGGCTATCAGAAAAGCAGATTAATTACTCACTGGTAGAAACTGAAGCTTATTTAAGATCATTTACGTGAGGAGTCATAGAATTTGCAAATTTGTTTTTCTTTGTAGGATAAAAAACAGTCCTTCGGTAAGAAGTGGAAGAAAATATAGGAATGCTTAGTGTTGTCTGAAAAGCATTTTTATTTGTGCTGCTGCTGAAACAAACATCGCATTACATCCATCTTGTATGTTTGTTTGTTAAGCAGCGAAGGTAAACGGAGATACGAGGAAAGACATCGCAGAATAATTGAAAGATTGGTTTCGGATATAAAGCAGATTGTACCAAGCTGTCGGCGCTAACGTGGAGGACGAAACTTTATTGATTGGTATGTTGCGATTAGCTAAAAACAACCAGTGTATAACATGTGTTTAACATTGCGTCCAGTTTTCATTGGACTAAACCACGACCAAAATGTACTCCTAACTAAATGGGTCTAATGCATATCGGACCAAATACACACGGTCCTTGGCCTATATTGGTGTGCATCACCCCTTAACGTTCAGTAGTCAACTCCTGACAATAGCAACACAACTTACAAAATGTAAACCATTTTTGGACAAAAAATCTGCATTACCACTTCAGAAATCCTCAGTTAAATGGAACCATTAACGTAGGATGAATACGGTGATAGATTACCACTAAAGAGACCAAACATTTTATGAAACACGCAAGATTAGGAAATAAACTGAACAACATAACAATTTTGGCTTCTCAAAAGGAAAATAAGTTTTTTTTCCCTCGAAATTAAATAATTTATTAAATCGTAACAGAACGGTGACCCACTCACTAAACGAAATTAATTTGTGGAACTCCATTAGTGAATGTGTTTAACATTGCGTCCAGTTTTCATTGGACTAAACCACGACCAAAATTTACTCCTAACTAAATAGGTCTAATGCATATCGGACCTAATTCCTTGATATAAAAACAAAAATCCAGCGTAGATTATTCTGATAAATTAAGAAGCTTGCACATCAGACACTCGACCCTTAGCTTTAGTTCTTTATTGCGGGATTATTTCTTCGTTGTAGAATAAGTGCATAGACATAAAAAAGAATGAATTGTTTCGTTTCAAGATCAACGGCTGGCAAAGAATCCAACTTGAGCAAGAAGCTTAAGTGTGGTTGAATTATTTTAAACATGCAGCTACCGACTTTTGAAGATTTAATCTATTTAGATCTCCTCTGCGGGTGGTATACGTGATTCATCAATATAGCTTAATCTCTAGGATTAAGCTATATTCATGACTGGCACGAATGAGACACACGGCGTCGTATAAGTTTTTAAAAAAATGTTTGCATCATTTCGTTTGTTGCTAATCTGGAAAACTCCTTCGAGTATGGTTCAAACCATCCACATCTTTTCAAGTTCGGCCTTGCTCTGATTATCACCTAATTTATGGCTGTAGCACTTCGCACAGCCAAATAGGGAGGAGGGACAGTAGGCAGGAAGGAGGTCCTTCTGATGTGAATGGTGCGCCTGGGATTGGAGTTGAAACGAGACCCATTCTGTTGGACTGTGGTAGCAACAACTCACTTGAGCATCTGTTACACTTCAAGTACTCCCAAGTGTTAGATCCGTTTCCTTTTCAAACAGAACAGTTGTTTACTTGCATGTCTAGAAGAGAAATGAAAACTCTCGTACACTGTCGCCTAGAAAATTTCGGTACAGGCCGAGATACCAATTAAAACCTTTCGGAGCAGTTCTCTTGATCCTGTTAAACTAGAGTAAATAAAAAACGGATGTGATTAAGCTAGTCAGAGTAGGATAATCTCAGTGATATATTAACGGAGGTCGGGATCGTGTTATTTCCCACGACAGACGACGTTGTTTTGTGTATGGAAGTTGTGAAGAAGTGCACAATTGTACGCTTTTTTATTTCTTAATAGAACCTTTTTTTGCTATTATTTTAAAATCTTCTTCTCTTTAGTTATAACAACGTAATCCATCTCTGTTCACT
This sequence comes from Typopeltis vanoorti, assembly GCF_054136105.1. Lineage (NCBI taxonomy): Eukaryota > Metazoa > Arthropoda > Arachnida > Uropygi > Thelyphonidae > Typopeltis > Typopeltis vanoorti. The sequence continues at coordinate 111,206,028 of NC_143563.1, forward strand.
TAACGTGAGTCTAAAATCCAAGTTCGCGAAAGTCCGGATGATCTCATTTGACGCAATCACAGGGCGAAGGAAGAATCTTCTGAAACTGGTTGGAATTTAAATGTGGATGAAGAAACTGGAAAGAACTCCTCTCTTAACGCTATTCGGTTTCACCTTCCAGTCACATCAAACTGCAAAGAGAACTGCGCGTGAAACTTTTCCTCTGCACACGCTCACACAAAGAATATTCTTCACTTCTACTTCAATCTCGTGCCATCTCCGTTTTCCGCACAGATTGCACCTACTTGCCGAACGAAAGCGCAAAAAGTTTAATCTGCAGTCTGAATGATCGCGCCATCTATCGGATAGCCTTCGAACCATCATAATGGCGGCAGTTGCAGCTCTGTAGATGGTTAGTGTTCTGTGAGTTAGTGTTATTTTTCAATAAGATATTTCGTAAATGACGTAGCCGATGCTTATTTCAGCTGTTAATAACCAATTGCGATGTAGACAACTTTGATGCCTTCACATTTGACTTTTCTTAAGGTCCTCCTCACCGTACGGGTTTCTAAGTACCATTAAAAACAGACACTGCCAAAACAGAGTTCGTTTTCAACTTGCTCTATTTCATTATTTAAAAAAAAAATAAATTTAAGGAAAACAATAAGACGTTTCAATGTAACCCGAAAACAGCATGAGGGCATTTAGTCATGGTTTGTTAGATGGCGTAATCTGGGGTTCAAAATGTATCTTGCAGTCTTTTAAATGGTCAAATGGAAAGATACAAATTTTCTTTCGGTGGATTCAAATGCTACAAATCTGCATACTAAACAGTATCAATCTTTACATATAAGGTGGAAGTGATACGAAATTCAGGTGATTGTCCAATTAGATCCGAGGAACAACTAACTTGAAAAAGTTCACGTTTGGTTTCTAACACAGTACGGTTTCTAGATTAGCCCATCTATGGTACTAGCAGTAACGTAGTTTAAGTTCATATCCTTTCTTGGGATGATTCAAAAAACGCTAGCGAATTTCCTAATTACATCTCTTCGTGTACCTAGAATAGAACGCTACAATTAGCTGTCTCTCTAAAGAAAATAAAACGAAAGAACATCCACCGTAACTTGAGAAGGAGGCAGCCTTTATTTTCTGGTTTGGTTCCCCTTTGTCAAAACAGGGGAAATCCTAAGTGAATATACTAAATGTTATATCTCCCTCAGTAGGTGTTTGTGATGATTGCGAATAATTCAAAATATACTACTGTTACGTTAATTCAATTAAAGTATTAACTACAACAAAATAATTGTAATTAATACACAGCACTGTTGGCTTTTCCTTGAAATTTTTTGCATACCGAAATTTGCAAAAATCCAGAAATGGCAACATTAAAAATGCCGGAGATTGTTTGGCCTGCGAATGCGGTACATCAATTCCAACAAACACCGTGAGTATTCTCCGGTTTATAGTAGGTAGTCCGCGCGGTTAGTCTAGTGGCTATGCGCTGCGCAACGATATGCCTGGGGAAGAAGTGTCCTAGGTTCCATTCCCGTCAACGACGTACGTGAGGAGTTCAAGGATCTTCCTCAGCCATAGCCAAGTTAGCCGTGGACAGCAGGGTTTTCCCCCAGTTTAACAGGGGTTTTTCATCTGGCAAGCAGGCAAACCGGCCCGTGAACACACACACACGAATTACAGTAATGAATATTGCCCTTAGGGGTTGAAGCAGAGGAGTGGCGAACCGGCTGCATTAATACGCCAGTAACCCTCATTAGGACGGATGAAAGGGATAGGATACGATATAGTACGTATCCAGAAAGCTACGTTGCACTACTTTACATTATATCATCATCAAATTCCTGCCATTTACCCTCAAGGGTGTACAGCATATAATAGTACTACATGAAAAAAATTACATCATTACTAATTTCCTATCTACAATTTTCCTCCAAATCAGTCTGTTACTTGTCAAGACTCCAATATTATCAGATCTTATATTTCTATCGTCTAAGGCACTTTGTACCGTATCAATCCACCTATATCTTGGTCTTCCTCTGGGTCGTTTTCCTGCCAACCTGGCAGAGAACACTTGTTTTGCTAATCTTTCCTCGCCCATTCTGTTTAAGTGACCATACCACCAGAGATTAGCTCTGCTAACGCATTCCTGGATGCTGACAATGTTAAGTTCTTTCCTAATATCCTCGTTTTTAATATGATATTGCCATTGATGCCATCTGTTCACGCCTATAATCTTTCTCAGGACTCTCAAATCTACGGTCTCTAGTCTTTGGTCAAGTGTTTTACTTCTGACCCAGCTCTCAGATCCATAAGTTAAAACTGGTGTGAACACTGTCTTGTATACAGCTAATTTAGTGTTCCGACTAATTTCTCTCTTATTCCATATGCATTTATTCAATTTAATTGATGGAATTGAATTTACCATCTTCAGTAAAAATCGTGCCTAAGTAGCTGAAATGTTTTACTTACTCTATAGGTTCTCCCATCACAATGCAGTTGATAATTTCAATAATTCGGCCTATTTTCATTGTCTTTTTAATGCTGACCATCATACCATATCTATTACAACAGTTATTCAATTTAGTCAGAGAATCTTGCAGACTTGTAGCGGATTTATTTAGAAGTATAACATCATCCGCATAAAGCAAAGAGCTGACATTAACATCTCCAATTTTGATATCATGTTTAATACCACTTTCGTTCATAATGTGATCCATATAGATAATGAATAACAGAGGGGATAATGTCCATCCTTGTCTCACACCAGATTTAACATTAAACCATCTTCCTGTACTTCCTTCAATTGTAACTTCTGATTTCCAACTCAAATAAAGACTAAGCATTGCTTGATATAATGCCCCATTGACACCATATAACTGCAGCGTATTGAATAGCTTCTCTCTTGGCACCTTGTCATATGCCCTTTCCAGATCGACAAAACTTAAATACAGATCTTTGTTATATTCCCATGCTTTCTCGACTATTTGTCGTAAAGTGAAGATCTGATCCTGACAGCCTTTGTTTGGCCTGAATCCAGCTTGTATTTCACCAAGCTTTTCTTCCATAATTCTTCTCAACCGTTTCTCAAGTATACTTGCATAGATCTTGCCAGGAACACTCAGTAGGGAAATACCTCTGTAATTCTCACATTCAGTTTTATTTCCCTTTTTATATATGGGTACTATGAGAGCTCTACTGCAATCATTGGGAATTCGTCCCTCTATCCAGGCATTCTGAACTATGCAGTGCAGCAACTGTAAGACTCTTATATCACCATACTTCAGCATTTCTGGTCGAATATCATCTACTCCTGCTGCCTTTCCACATTTCAACCCTTTGATGGCTTTTTCTACTTCAAGTATGGATATGTATTCCTGACTGCATGCCTGGTCAGTGTTTTTTTACCACTGTGCTGTCATCAATGCTTGTTTCATTTAGCTTTACATTCTATGGTGATGTTATTTACTACCGCAGAGGTGGTTGTTGCACTGGAGCTTGCCGTTGTGGGCATCATTAGGAATGTGATCTAAAATCCGGTTAATACTTTATGTTTTCCATCATAAACAGAGTCACGTACAGATCTATGTAATCAGTACGGACCAATTCTCGACTACCGCGAAAAAACTGAAATGTAGTGCACGTTCATAACAACCTGCATATTCATGAACATGGAGGTGTTATTAATTTCGCATTGCGATATACCAACCAATGTATGGAATTATCATAAGTGGCATCCAGGAGGAATCACATTTGGTTCCTTTCCGTTATTTATTTTTTAGCGTATGTCCAACATGATATATGCTTTAATATCAACATTTTTCAGACTATATTAAAATGCTAAGGGTCACCAGTAGTAAAAAAGGGCGCGTCAGGTATGTTTTAAATGGGAATTTAAATTGTCTGGAAAATGTCACTCAAAACAGTTCGAAATGCAAACTCTTCACATCAAGTATCAAAAATAACTTCCTATATGGGTAAGGAAAAAAATCCATTTCCCACTCACATCACTGTAAAAGGATCTGGGAATGTTATTCGATCTAATATGAAAGGTTCTATACAGTAATATAAACAGAACTGTAAATGGGTTACATTAAATGTGCGTAAATTTGTAGCTACACAGAAAGATGTAATCGTCTTTTATCAAATATTCATTTATTAGAAAGACTTCAAAAGGAGACATCTAAGTTCCTTCTAAGAAATAATATTGATATGGCAGAGAATTGAAGAGGAAAGCAAACAGATGTCTAGAGCGAGTAGTAACTCTTTGTGCAAACAAGTTTCGATGTTACGGTTACGAGTATCCGATAAAGTGTTAAAAATAATTTCCAGAATTATGATCCACCATTAGGCATATTTTTAAACTGGAATCGCTGCAGGTTGGACTAGTTGAGCTGCGGACTGCTATCTCAAGGGCATTCTGGATGACGCAAACTATTCTAGTAATGATTGTGTCATACTCACTGCCACAGGCCACCCATGTGTCATGTGATAATTGGGCCAATGTCAAAGACATTGGCCCAATGTTGAAGATGTAACTCCTCCTTGTAGGATTCAAATGTCACTACCTAACAAGGATCTTAAATGACCATTGAATTGATATCGTTTACATTTTAAAAACTCATACAGCAATGATACAGCTTTCAGAGGAAAGAAATCTTAGATATATTTCGATCTCAGCCTCACTCTAAATATGTGGCATCCACTTACACTAAGCCCAATATTACTGTGCTTTATACAATCCAATCAATACGCTGACATCTGAGGTGTATGGGATTTCATAAATACACAACATACTCACATTTCATTTGCATCTAACCTAATCCTGTTATTAAGCATCATCGTCCTGGCTTCATTCTAGGTGCTGTTAACTACCGCTATTCTTATTTCAATCAGGTATTTATAACTGAAGGGCATATGCTGCTTGCTCCTCGCAATTGTGCGCTTCGTACCTCCGCCACAGTGTGATGGAGTTACGTGGATGACATCTTTATCGTATGTAAAAACACAGAAAAAGATCTTTTTGATTTTCTAACCAAGACTAACTCCTTCCATCACAAAATACAGTTCACCTTGGAACTTGCGAAGGGCAAACAATTGTCATTCCTAGATACCTTAATTAAGAAAGAAATGGATGGACATATCAGCATTGAAGTCTATCGCAAACCAACCGACCAACCAACACAGGTCGATACTTGCACTTCACATCCTCGCACCACATTTCTCAAATATTGAGCATCGTACACATGCTAAAAAATAGGGCCACTCGCATCACGACAGAAGAAAAAGATCTCAAAGATGAATTATCCCATATATCAAAAACCCTGATAGAGAATGGCCATCCAAAAAACCTGATCCATAAGATACTTTTCTGCGACCCCCCCCCACAACAACAATCTGAGGAAACACGTTACAAATCCGCCATCGCCATTCCTTATGCTGAGGAAGTTTCTAAAACTACTGCTACACTCCTCAAGCGACATGCAATACGAGTGACTTTTAAACCTTTAATGACTATCCGCCAATTTTTAAGAACTCCGAAAGACAGTCATGCCTTCTTCAAATACGTCGGTGTCTATAACAACCCCTGTTCATATGGATTAAATTACATTGGCGGAAATAAGATAAAGATAGCACGTCGGAGATGTAAACAACAACAGAGAAGACAACTCTGGGTTAGCCCTCATTCCTCGAGGACAAGCCATACCATAGAATGGGAGAAAAGCTCCATACCCTATTTAGAAGATGGTTTCCGCTGCCGAAACAATAAAGAAGCTGTAGCAGTCATCCCTTCTAAACGCAACCTCAATAGAAATCCAGGTTTAATTCTGGCTGATATTTGGAAGACCCTCATAAGATCATTAAGAACGCCAGAGTTTAATTTCGCTGCTAATTACAGAACGTACCTGCATAACAACAGTTGACATCATACACGCTCCTTGCGTTTGATGTACGCGTTCTTCTGTATTTGTTAAAAAAAATACATTTGTATTTGGTTTATTCCTTCACGAACCGTTTAAGTTGTTTTGTATCTCTTTTATACATCCTGACGAAGCTAGATAGCTAAGTTGGCGAAACTTGGTTTTTTGTACTTAGTATCAATTATTAAAATCCTTCAGCCAATATATAGAACCCAGTTTAGTTTATATTAATTTCTTGCATTTACTACATCGTCTATGGTCCTTTTACAACACCTTATCCCTTTGAAACATAGCGACCAACTGGAATCAAAACAGTCTTACTTCTGTACGTCAATGTTCCTGCATCACTCTCATAATCCGCTGTGTTATCTTCACAATTTTAGCAAAATTTCCACGAAGGTTCAAGTTTCTATTCACCACAACCGCCCAATCCTTCTCCTCCAAAATATTCTCACCAATATTATACTCTGCATCCCATCTTTGCTTCCCAAAGTTTAAAACCTTGCACTTGCAACATTAAATTGACATTTCCACACACTCTCAATTAAAATAGTCTATTCGGGGTCTCTTGCAAAGCTACATCTGCTCTATTTCTTATAACTCTTCCCAATACCATCTGTAAACAACTGTGTATCACCATTAAACCCATTTCTAATATAATTTAAATACACATTAAACAGCAATGGCCTCAAAATAGATCAGTGGAGCACACACACTACTCCCCCCATACACAACCGGTTGATACTTATCAAGACAGCCAATCTCCAATCATCGTTATACCCCCCCCCCCAAAAAAAAGCTTTCAAAAATGTGTTTGAAAGCTTTTTTCCAGTGTTTCCCAATTTAACTACTGGTTTTTGTCATGTGGCAATCTGTCAAAAGCCTTTACAAAAGCTAAATATACCACGGTGTGTGCATCTCCCTCGTCCAATGCATTACATGTGAATACGTTTGGTGCTGCAGAACCAAGGATGGTTCACCAACATCCAGATTGCTTATAAATTACACGCGAAAGCCATTATCTCTAATTTACACATTAAGCAATATGTTAATTATTTTCTCTGTTCTCTTTATATTTGGGAAGAATGAAAGGAATACCGAGAGATTTTGCACTTCGACGTTTCCCCACAAAGAATTATTTTATATGTAAGTAACATTAGACGTCAAATTCAGTAGAAGTTATGTCTGCCATCCCTTGAGGTATTCCAGAGAATATACCCCGCCAATAATAGGAGAGTAATCCTAATACCCACTAATCCTTGCTCCAACTGAATTCTTCTGTTTCGCTGCGTACTGTATTATCAGCATTGGCTCTACGTTTCCATCAGAATAGTCAGTGTGTGATTATTTTTTTATAAAATATTTTGGTTCACTATACCAAAAGGTATACAAAAAGACAGAGCACCAAAAGAATGGTGCTCTGTCTTTTTGTATACCTTCACATGCTGCGAAGCATCTCTCAGAAGAGGCCTTCACAGCCCTCGCTATCGAACCACTTCACACATAACGAACTGGTATTATTCTGTCTTAATTTCTTTACTCAGAGGTATTAGGGGTATTGGAGTAAAATCACTAATGAATGCTTGTGCGGTCTCGACTGAAAGAAGTCCAACTTACAATATGAAGTTTTATACGTTTCGTACGAAGTTGCTTTCTTTCAAGTATTCCCTCATATTTACTCCAGTGTGTGAGCTTCAATTTTGGAGTGATGGATGAATGTGCTAGTGAAATAGTAACCGGACTTGATTCATTCGCCGACTTCTCCAAATCTCTTCAGAAAAATGACTTATTCATGAAAACGCAGACTTGTAATTAAAATACATTTTTAAAATTAGCTATACAAGTAAATATTTTCAGTTCTGATTATTCGACTCAATTCTGCAACTTAAATGTTATTACTATAAAATCATCAATAGGAACTCATCTATCTTAAGTACAGATATAATTACAACATATCTGTTAAGATAATTTTCTTTGCGTTTGATTTAGCGAAAGCCTCATTTAAGTTGTTTTCAACATTGTCCTGTACAGACTGTATGATTAACGCAAAGATGACTGACCAGGCAAAGAGAATTTCTGCTTTCAATTTGCCTAGCGGTTAGTTAGCATATGTGTAGGGCAATAGCTTGCTTCAAGGTTTTATAATTCACTGCACGTTTTTTTTTTATGCCAAAGAATTCTTGGTTAGTGGAGAGCCAAAACTGTATTTGTATTGTAGCTTGTCAGTTTGAGTGTCTAAGGCGTTGCATCTTGAAAAGATCACCAGGCAGCTAAACTGGTTCTTCAATGGACGGAATGAATTTACTAGAATCTTTTCTATTAAGATAATCTCAATATCATTGGATCGGCATTTGAGTAATCTTCTGATCATTCACCGTTTTGAAAAAAAAAATGTTTTCCCGATTTTAGTAATTACTAGTTGCTTTTATGTCAAATAGAGGCTCAAAATTTCACTCATCTGTTGACAGTAGGATATAACGTTGATAAGGATCGTAACAGCTGGTTATTCAGTTTCCCTAACCTATCCACCCACGCATCCATATCAAGTCCAGAAAGAAATTGTTTGAAGCAGGAATACCCTGCCTGCTGTAACACAACTGGTGATATAAATTATTGAAAAAAATTGAGACAATTTCATTTGACAACATTTCAAATTGTTTTTGTGGCCATTGGTGCAAAGAATTTTAATTAGTTCCATGACGCATAAATGAATAAATATCGTTGTTTGTGTTTTCGCTTTATAATTGCAAATATGCCGCCAATTTCGTTTATTACATTTTTAACAGGATGCTTCGGAGTTTACATTTATTATACTTTTGCCTTTATCGGATTCCGTTTCTAAAAGTACTGCATAAATGTTTGAGCAATACAACGCATAGCAGCAGATCCGAACATAAAGAAGAACAGTCCCATAATTCTTCTTGTTTAGCAGATATCTTCAACACACGAATAGGTTTAATTTTTTAAAATGAAGAAAAATCGTCGATGTTTTTCAGAATTTCGAATAAACTCCTTATCTGAGAAAAGCTACTTGCACAACATCATCCTTCACTGAGAAGTAGTCACCTAAGATGCACCACTTTTTTTTTTTTTTTGCAGATAACTCCTCGAGAAAGGAAAAATAGAAATACTTTTCCCCGAAGCCGGATTCTTATTATCATTCACGAGATTCTCTCGGAATGTTTTCCTCTGTTCATCTGGTTGCCTAGCAAGTCACACATTCTCTCTTCATATATTTAGTAGCAATGCGGTCGATATTGACTGGCTTGTTCTGAAAGCAACACAAGAATTTCGTGTATTCTAAGTTATGCACTTCAAGAGAAAACTGCCTTTTGCTGAAGAAAGTTCTGATGAATGATATTTGTTTCATCTCTCTTTTGTTAAGGTAAGATCCGTGGCGCATTTTAATCAGTTTTTATGTGGAATGCTATCAATGGTTACTCTATAATTTAAAGAATCACATGACTGCCACTTTTTATTTCCATCGAATCCATTAAATTAACCATATTTTTCCTAACTCGTCTCCACACTAAACAATTCCATGTTATTCTTTACAGCAGATCCCTATTCAACAATATTTTGGATTTCTATTTAAGTTTTCGGCTACTTTCGTTCTACATTCATTTTTGTCTGGTTTCCTATAAAATACTTAGCGTTTGTTTATAAGGAAAGCACGCAATAAGTCTCATGGGATATAATTTTCCGCTTTACGTGTTGGACCAGCCACTATTTTCAACAAGAATCATTCTTCGAAATTTTCCATTAGAATGACCCGTTCTCAGCGATTCACTTTAAAATTATCTTAAATGGTTTTATCTGACATCATTTATTACTACCCAGTGAGAGCTACTGCCTCTACTTGCAACCTTATCACACAAGCAACATTTTCTTTGATTGTGTAACTCGTGGTGTCTGCTGTTCAATGCCCGATCAGATTAGGTAATGGCTTTACTAGCACAACACGTACAAGACCATGTTCACCAATGTCGAAGTTAATGGAATACCAAACTCTAGATTATGACGAGGATTATGACCAAGATTAATTCCTTCCATCACAAAATTAAATTCACCTTAGAACTTAAAGAATAAACAATTGTCATTTCTAGATACCCTAATTTAAAAACAAATGGATGTACATAACAGCCTTGCGGTTTATCGCAAACCAACCCACACTGGTCGATATTTGCACTTCTCATCTTCGCACCACATTCCTCAAAAACTAAGCATCGTACATATGCTAAAAAAATAGGGCCACTCGCATCACAACAGAAGAAAAATATCTCAAAGATTAATTATTCCATATATCAAAAACCCCGATAGACAATGGCTATCTAAAAAAACCGATCCATAAGATACTTTTCTGCGACCCCCCCCATACAACAACAATATGAGTAAATACGTTATAAATCCACCATCGCCATTCTTTATGCTGGGGACGTTTCTAAAAAGATCGCTACCCTCCTCAAGCCACATGAAATAGGAATGACGTTTAAACCTTTAAAGACTATCCGTCAGTTTTTAAGATCTCCGAAAGACAGTATTTGCCTTCTTCAAATACGCGGTGTCTATAACATCCCCTGTTCATGTAGATTCAATTACATTGGTCAGACCTCAAGAAGTTTGGAAATTAGAAAAAAAGAACACGTGGGAGATGTAAACAACAACAGAGAAGACAACTCTGGGTTAGCCCTTATGGGACAAGAGCTCCATGCCCTATTTAGATTTTCGCTCCCGAAACATAAACGAAGCTATGGTAGTCATCCCTTCTAAATGCAACCTCAAAAGAAATCCGGGTCTAATTCCGGCTGATATTTGGAAGACCCTCATAAGATCATTAAGAACGCCAGGGTTAAATTTCGCTGCTAATTACAGAACGTACCTGCATAACAACAGTTGATATTATACACGCTCCATGCGTTCTTCTGGATTTGTAAAAAATACAATTGTATTCGGTTCATTCCTTCATGAACAGTTTAAGCTGTTTTGTATCTCTTTTATACACCCTGACGAAGCCAGACAGCTAAGTTGGCGAAATGTGTTGGTGTTTTTTTTACTTAGCATCACTTATTAAAATATTTCGACCGATATACAATCCAGTTCATGTTAATTTCTTGCATTCATTAGATGGTCGAAAATAATATAGATCGTTATGGTCTTCATTTGTTTCCGCATAAGCATTTTTCCCCTCAGGATGAGAAATAACAGCAATTTTATTTTCGAATAATTGTTTCAGCCTTTGAGTAATGTGTGAAACTCGAAATCTGGCAATAGAATCACGTGAAAGCAATTGCAAAGGTAGAGATTCTGATTGAAATTTGTAGTTTTGGATTTCCATTTAAAGTTCATCCTGAGAACAAAGTAATTTGTCCTTTCAAGTGATGGTCCCAATAAAAATTCTGAAACACCACATTTAAATGATGTAAACCGATGGAAAGTAACGTTTCGGTGATGAACCTTAAGCGGATGAAACTGAAGAGTAAAAGCAGTAAGCACAGAACGAGAAACGCTTGCATTGCGTTTATTAATGCACGTTTTTCAGAAAGGAAAAAAAAAACGATTACGGGAAGGAAAAGTTAAACGCCATCGTATATCGCTGATTAGTTAATTCACTAAGATAATGTCCTTAACCCCCCCCCCCCCCCCATCTTATGAGTGAACAGAAGTCTAAACCAAAGAGTATGTCTCAATCGATTGCACTGGAATGAAGAATCTACAATTTGTAATGATTACAAATACAAAGAGCCAGCAATTTTCACTAGCCACTGTCTAGCATTTTCAAGGCTGAACTGGTGTGAAAACAAATGCATCAAGTTACATGAAAACATACACTTTAGTAACCGGCCTAGCAGTTACTAAAGTGTATGTTTTCATGTAACTTTATGCATTTGCTTTCACACCAGTTCGGCCTTGAAAATGCTAGACAGTGGCTAGTGAAAATTGCTGGCTCTTTGTAATCATTAAATCTTATGGTCTTTTAACAATAAAAGTTCTTAATCTACAATTTCATTAATCTTGTTCTTGCCTGGATAACTAAGACACAACTATGATATGAGTTACTTTCCGTTCTCGTCCTCTGTTCCAAAGATCAAGAGTTGCTTAAGAGCCTCCCCATAGGGATTCGAACCAGTTCCCTCCAGTAAACGAAGGCAATGTCAAAGAACTACCTCAAGTTATCTTAAAACAGTTGACCAACAGAGTGCATTCAAAAATAATTCTTCATTGAGAGTACCGCATTGGTTTTTAACTTCGATTATTAAAGAAAATTCTGCTGAATTATTTACACGGTTTTACTTCCTCACCGAGAAAGTAAAAGTTACCTGAAGGCGGAGCTCACAGGTAACGCTCGTTACCTGTGAGCTCCGCCTTCATTCGTATTTTCTATTCTACCATTAGATTGCCCTTTCAAAATCGCGATGCAGTATTTTCACCTAGCAGATGCCGGATGTTGAAATCGTGCAATCCGCTAAGATCTTAGAGCGAAGATAGTATACGAATGTAAGTATATGAATAAAATATAAATCGTACTTGTTGAAGTGCATATGCGTCAGTTCACCGTAAGTAAACAACACTGGCCCCACTTCATTAAGGTTAAAAATATTTTGTGATTTTTTGCTTTTTTTTTCGCTCTGGAGCCTAGAATAGGCCATACTTAAAGGGGTTATTGAAGTAAATAGCTCACTTGGTTTGTTTACACTGAGGGTAAGTAATATGTAAAGTAGGAGTTTCCAACGTATTAAATGAAATGTAACCAGAAGACAGCATTTAAAATTCCTGTCTGAGTTTCCGCACCTCCTTGGCTGCAACCGAGACATATAAGAGGATCTTCCCTGTTTGTTCTAAATCGAGATAACGAAGTTCCTTCGAAATTAACATTTTACTCAATTCCATAAATCAAAGAATTTGAAAAATAATAATAAACACACACACTTTAAGCAATATTCTTAGAATAGGAGGGGGAAGTTGCACAGTTGCAGCAGGGATATCAGAATGCTTTCAAACTATCGGCATGACCAAGTTCATCGGTAACTCAGTTGTGTCTTTATTGTGTGTAAATCTTTTTCGAAAGATGGTTCCGCTTTGATCAAGTTCGAAATCGTAAACGGAGGTGGTCAATCAGTAGAAAGCATTCGCCTCATCAAACTGTTCGAGGTTTTCCTTAGAATGCTGATGATTATAAATTTCGATTTCAAGGCGCGACTTTTATCCTGCTACATTTCTTTCATTTAACAAGCCTGTCTCACTTCTATTGATTACATAAAAAGGATCGCGTGATCAGTGGCTGCTCGTGGCTTGAAATCATCAGTGTGTGCTGCAACTTTCCACTGGAATACCACAGTCGAGAGATTTCCTGCAATTTTAATGCCATTGTTCATAAATATTTAATCGCCTGAATTAATAAAAGCGCGTAGTGTCCATTGCCATGTTTCGCCCTTAAAGTAGGATTTCCGAATTTTGTCACCTTCCGTTCTTCGAATGTAAAGTGCGGATGGAGTTGTTCAACGCCCTCCACACCGTATTTATATAAGCAGCAGCCAGTACTTCATTTCACAGAACTCGTTAGGAGCTAGTACAGTTCATTTCACAGACCCGTTGGTTATTACCAACAGGTTCTCTCCCGTATATTACAATATTTTCGGCAAAGTATTGTCCAAAACAGCATTTAGATTGATGAGTGGGTACTTGGTGTGTGTGTGTGTGAGTACTGAGAGTTAAGTCCTTCATTTTTCCAATATTTCACACATGATAAACAAACTGTAGTTTGATATATATCATCGTTCACATCACTGAAGGGCACTTTCTCCTTAATCCTCTCCCTCAAATTGAAGAAATAGTAAAATTTGAAAGAAAGAAAATGCATTTTTCGTGTTCCTTATTTTCTCTAAGATACTTTTGTGAATAGTCGATTAGTTCTGGTCACTAGGGTATTCAACATTCGTCAACTATATTTTCCTATCAAATCATGAGACCTTGAAAAGATCCTTCAGAAATCCGTCAAGATCCAACAGAGCTCATTTTAAGGCCAGTAGCTAACCAAGTTATTTCTGCAGAAAGTCTAAGACATGACCTCCTCGTTGTGAAGTTCTGCAGTGCCAAACATGACGGAAATACGACGACTGCTGGATATCAGAGGTGCTTCGGCGGAAATTCATGTCGAGATTCTGATTGACGAACCAGTAAACGAAGTAAATCGTGTTGAAGCTCTTTCGTCAAAGTTAAGAAATGTCTATGGATACGACTGGCAGCTAAGTTTAATAACAGTTAAAATTAGTCATTTTAATTATGAATATTTATCTAAAGTCTTTTTGGAGAATTTAACAAAATATCGTAGAATGACTAAACCAGTTTTATTTTTTAATTAGTTCCTGCCACCAATTCAGCATCGAAACTGAGTTACCCCAACCTTCAGTACAAGACCGTGGGGTTTCAGTGATGGTAATTACGAACCGTGCAACGTATTGCAAATGCGTTAAGTTAAGGACTTCACTCTCTGTTCATGCGTTATAAATCTGTTAATCGGGTGGTTTCTCCAGTGAGTGTGTTTACCAAAAAGAAAACTTCTCCTCTCTTCCTCAAAGTGAGTACTTCACAGATGGTTGTAAGCATTACGTTAAATAAAGAAGGATCACATTCCAGCATATATTTGGCACAACATATATGTGGAAATTTCAATCGCTGAAAGAGGAGATTCATTCAGATCACGATAAGTGAACTTTGGTGTCATTTTGATTAACACGTAAAAAAGCAGCTCCGATTCGCTTTTCACGATAACGCTAAGCCAAAAACTAAAGAATGGCAATCATTAAATTAATTTTTTCATATCGTTTATTTAAATCAGGCGACTCGTTATTACGAGAATCCTGCACGTTTGGGATTGGTCATGCGCAGTTTCATCCTAATTGGTGACAAAATCAAAGGATACGAAATATGTGAGGTTGCGATGGCTTTGACATTTTAGGAAGATTCTGTTAGAGATGGTCGGATCACAGTACTTGACTTTTGCAAACTTATTCAGCACATTAGTAACGGAAATCTTTTTCTTATCTCCCCAGAAATATTCTCTACTCATCGATATCATCCATTTTCCGACATTAATGATGAGATCGTATCACCCTGATTACAGAGTCGAATGCCTCATCAAACAAATGACTGCCGGCGATTTGATCTAAAAATTACTTCTGATGCACGAGAAGTTTGTCACAGATTTTGTTGTGAATCCATTAGCGCAGCAAATAAACGTCTCGGGAGTCGAATATGAAAGCATTCGACTGGGGAGGGAGGAACACACGTGTTCCTAAATCCTGAAACAAACTCATAACAAAGACACGCGATTTAATTGTCAGCAGTACTGTTGTTGATGAGAAGGTTCATGAGAAGAGATAAAAAATAAATTGAAATGTGTGTCTATCAAGGGGGGACAAATAGTACCAACCAGACTGCAAGCTAAGCTACTACAAAATGACGATTTCCAGGCTAAAGCTGTAATTGTCCATCAGACCATTAAAAGAAAGGAGACACCGAAGTAGCGCATTTCTGGTCCATAATGGAGAGCTCTTTGATTGGCTGTTAGAAGGGGTTGTAAATTTCACATGGGCTTCCTTTCGATATTTAAATCAGTCAACGTGGAAATAACAGAGGCGTCTTTAATTTCCGGTTAAGATGAACGAGTTATGATTTAGGGTATCTCACAAGAAATTAGAAAAAAATGTCTTACCAGGAAAGGACGAATTTGATGGTTCAACACAAGAAAATAATAAGGGAAGTCTTATTTAAATCAAATTCGAATATAAAGAAAACGTGCTAGACAGATTTTCTGTTGTGAAAGTGGATGATAATGGCGTGTGGGCTAATATGGCAGCTGAAGATGCCCGAAATGAAATGCAAGAAAACATGCATTTAATCTAACGAAAGAAATAATTTTAAAGCGAGAAATACGGAATTTAATAAAATTTAAAAAAATTATATAAACTACAGGGTACGAGGGCGATCCTAGCATCCTAAAAAAGAAAAACGAAGCGGTAACTGTATAAGCATTGTGAAGTCTGGAGATTGCGAGTTTATATTATTTTTTAACGATAATCACCTACAATAATGAATACACTTTCTTAGTGGACATCAAATGTACAGTTCCAAATCACAAAAGAGGTATACATGATTCTTAAGTTGATCCATACATATTCAATACTCTTCCCTTTATTAAGAAAAGAAAAAAACCGAAACAAATGCGAAAATCTGATCAACAATAATTAAGGTTTTAGACAAATGTGGAAAAGGTTTTTGAAAAACGAGTTTAAATTATTAGTTATGTAAAAATGTAGTACTGTTTAATAATCTTTATCTTTTTCACAAAACCGAATTAATATCCTCCTGAGTAGTATGGGTGCTATTCCATTGGAAAATGAAAATGGTTGTCCACAAAACACGGTATGGACGCAAATTTAAGGAAGCTTGTGAGATCATTATCAACCACCCCAATCTAAACAATAACGATGGTCTAAAAATCCCATACATATGGAAGGCATACATTCGTCCCACGAATCCTTCCTCTCTAAGAACAACTATAAACAGGCCTCTAGAAAATCCAGGATCCTAAATCCATAATAACAACTTTAATATTGAAAAAAAGGACATCACTGTTAAGGAAAAGAAATAAAAGGAATATAAAATCTATAAGAAAGTTCATTCATGTTGTAATTTATAAATACTTTTTTTTCAAATAAAAAATAACAATTGTAATAATAGAAATAGGACATCACTGTTACTGGAAGGAAAACCATCTGTAAGCAAGAATATTTATTCGTGTAATCAAAAAATTAAACTAGCTTGATGTAATTTTTTTTTTGCACTAGAGGTCATGCCATTGAGTAGCATGTGATCAAATCATTGTTTCTCTAGCTTACAGTTTGAAATGTCACGCAGCTTGTCTTGTATATTTATGTGTGCTCCAGATGATGATGATGATGATCTTGATATGAAGATCGAAACGTCGGGATAATAAAAAGTTATTCTAACACGGTTGTAGAATCCATAATTTCAAAAATGAATGCTGATCACCTTGTAACACTAAAAGAAAGGATTTTCTATTCTTTGTAGTCGCCATTTGAAGGATACTTAAAAGTTTAATAACTATCCAATGTGTGTTGCCACTGATGCGATTATTTTGCTTTGATCGCTATCCTGATCCTGCATCTTGGATTTGGAACATATCCAATGTTCGTACCATCGACTCTTGAGGTCCTCTTGTGGGCTGACATGGCAGCCAATACACATCTGTCCTGTCATGTACTTATATGTCACCCGTCTATCTCGTAATGGATGTTTCTTGTTGTCCCTCAAAATTTACATCATTATCATGATTCGCTTAATATAAATTTATGTTGCAATGTTTTTTTCATAGCAAAGGTGCTATGAAAAAAGCTCCTAGATTTATTGAATTTCGAGTCCCAACTGCGGTTGCCTTGGCAGGGCCAGAACAAATAATTTTCCGGGCCTTATATGGTCTGCAGGCTGGACGTTCCGCACCCCTGGTTTAGAGCTATGTGGAGTGTTTTGTGCTATTTACCTTAAAAAATAAAATTTCAAAGGCTTTTGGGGTCTGACCCGTTATTTTATATTACCAGACACACAAACACACCACAATACAAGACGATTTCCGTGCTGAATGAACGAATTTTGCAGTAACTGTAAAAACACACTCGAGTCCTGTTCGTTACAGGATTGTATATCCTGACCGTTTCCTTCGAAATGTAACATTCCCGCAGATGACTCACAGGCATGTTTTCGCATACTTGTGGAAGTGACATTGAACTGTTGTTACCCTAATTCGTCAAGTCACCATGGGAGAGCAAAGCATATTCATATCTGGGTCACGCACTGGAAATGTTTTCTGTAGTCAATTGATGCATACATTTCTATTTTTAAAAACAAATACACGTATTTTTGAGCATCGATATTAGCACAAAGTCTTTCTTTATGATTCCAGTAACCTGAGCAAGTGCAAACTATATCTTCACGTTTGGTCAAAGAGAAAGGGAACCAATGTCCCATTTCATTTGGTGGGTTTCTTTAATTAATCAAGAATTCTATTTATTAACTTTTCAGGTAATTTATTCCACCTACAAACTGATTTTGTCATGTTATCTCTGACAATAATGCCATTTCAAATGCAAATTTCTTTAGGAAATAAATTCGAGTCTTCATCATAAAGAAATTGTGCATCTACAATGCTAGTCTTTTCTGAAATTTCGTTTTTTTCTCATGCATAATTGAATGGTGTCCTATTTTCCACCACAAATACATAATTATTTATTACTACTTCAATTGAATGTTAGGCCTAGTATTTTATTTTTAAAATTAATTCTCTGTTGCAACTTCAAAGATTATACTTTAGACTCCCGTATTTTACTTTTCCTTTAGTAAGTGTTGACTGAAAGGAAATGAGACAAACAAGGGATTGGAAGTGAAGTAAAGTCACCATTATCCTGTTCTGTTAATTTCACACTGCAGTGTGATCAGATGGCACTACCACTTGGTAATTAGCACTACTAAATATTTTTCTCATGCATAATTAAACAAATGTTTAGGTTTTCAATAAGCTTTTACTATGTATTAACATACCATTGCCAGTATGATATTATAAGTGTAATAATGGTTTAAGATTTTAAACTTAACTGTCTGAAAGTATAGTTACCATATTTCTTGAACAATATAGGACATCTTTGTTCACCATAAAAAAAATGTAAAGAAAAATGAAATGTTTACCTTCAAATAAATATTTATTCATGATTTTTCAGAGGAATGAACTTTCTTTAAGAAAAAAGTGTGTCATTTTTGTCAATTCATACAACTCCGAGCGATTCACAACTGAATTCACTTATTTGATTTTCAGGTAAATAGTTCTATCCGAAATACAAATTTCTTTAGGAAATAAAGTGAAGTCTTTATTGTAAAGAAATGGTATATCTATAATGTTAAATCATTTTCATATTTTTTCTGAAACTTCGTTTTTTTTCCATCTGTATTCGAATGCTTTTCTATATTCTTCATCCTTATTATGTTCCGCATTTTTTCCAACACAAAGTAATTAATTATTATTATTATTGTTTCAATTGAACATTAGGTCTGGTACTATACTTTTCATGTTAAATCCTCTGCTACAAGTTCCAAATAATATACTGCAGATTTTATCTGAGGGGGCAACAGTCAATTGAGTCTAAAAGGGATGAGTCAAACATGGGAGTGAACTCCTATGTTTGCGTATTCTTGTTGGTAAACTGCTGTCTCTCCTGTAAAATCATAGTTAAACCTATTTGCAAGGTCCTGTTAATTTCACACTTTAGTGTGAGAGTGGTAATTTGCAATCGTAAAAAAATTGCATGCACAATTAAACAGGAATTTTTATGTTTCCAATACTCTTTTATTATGTATTAAGAGACTATTGCCAGTATGATATTGTAAGCATAATTCTAATAATGGGTTATTTTGTCAGAATTAATATTCTGACACGAGGACTAACAAGTCGACATTTTTGCAACAGTTTAATGAGTAGGATTCTCACAGAGTGCCTTACGTTTGCAACTTAAAACTTAGAAAATGTCTGAAAGTAGGGTTACGATATTTCGTAAGGCAAAATATGACATCAATGTCGACCAAAAAAATTGTAAAGAAAAATGAAATGTTTATCTTCAACTAAATATTTATTCACTTTAAATGTACCATTCGTATTTTTCAGAGAAACGAACTTCCTTTTTAAAAATAATATTGTCATTTTTTTATCAGTTCATAGAAATCTGAGCAACTCACATCTGAATTCACTTTTATTTGAAGCAGACGTTTAGTGTTTTCAGTCAAGTCAGTTTTGGAGATATGAAATTAACAAATTCTGCAGATGCACAAACGTCTGGCCACTGAAGCTCAAATTCCCGAGTTCATTGTATTCATGAAAACTGATCTGCAGCTTTGAGAATGTTTTCTCACATTTCTTAATGAGAGATACGTTTCTCATAAAAATTCAAAATAGGATTTTTAAAATCTACTTTTCATGTCTCCTTCACTTTCATACAGAAACTGCTTTTGCTTGCAAAACTATGGGGATGAAGTTGTCATCCCTTCTGGCTATTAATTTTAGCTTTGATTCCTTGTGCTTCAAAGCTACTTCTGTAGCTGAAATTTTAATTTTTTTTTCAAAAAGTTTCTTGAAATATTTGAAGGTTGGCATGAAGAATTAAGACTAATAATTCACTGAGTGGATTTTCAAAAAAGTCTGATTAGTTTGCGGCAAGAAGTTTCACACTGCGAAAGGAAATATTACTTCAATTCTACCCAAATCAAATAAGATTTAACCACCCAAGAAACAGATTACCACGTACAGATTGCCATGGATTGCTTAAGTGCATATTACAATTGTAATACCATTGATATTACATTGAAATATGTGATGGATACGAAGTGTAAAGGAGTGGTCTTTCATCCGTATTGACAGCGACGTGGTTAAACATCTCACAGTACTGTGGGACAAAACCTTTTGTACTCAATGCCTGCAAACCTAAATTTCTTTTGGTTTTCTATTCTTACTGTAAAAATGTAAGAAGCATTTCTTGTGTTCACTTTGTACGCGCATTAGTTTCCTTCTCTTCTCATTCCACAAAATTTGTATTTGTGTTATCTGCAGATACATTTTTTTTATATTCAATACGAAACGTTTTAAGACTTTTAGTCATGTTTTGGGTTAAAATATCTGCTGTAAAATCACCACCTTCTTACAGTCTACTTTAATTCCAAACTGTTGAGCAAATATTCTAGTCTGTTGGAGACATGTACAGATATAGTAACAAAATTGTCACTATTTAAATTCATTTTGTATTTTATCCATTAAAAAGCCAAATTATGTTATTAGCTATCACCTCTTTCTTTTTTGTTCTGCCTGTGGAATAGTAGCGGTCGTAAAGTTTTGAAATAAGTTTTGACTGGCAGTCATATGATTTTAAACTTTTATCATGTACAACTGTGTGAAAAGAAAAGAAAATGTGTCTTCTCTTTATTTTTGAAAGCCGCATCGAGAGTTCCTAATATTACTTGCTATTATAGCCTTTTGATGTTTCGAATGTCTAGCTCTATGATACATATATCAGAAATTGTTCGGATGGAAAAAAAAGTTAATAGGAAATGGGACTTAGTTAATCTATTTCTACGTCTTTTTTACATTTTGCAACTGTTTGGTTTGATCAAGTCATAGCGTCTGCTGTATGGTACATTTATGTGACAAATTGTCATAGATATATAATTAATTAACAACTTCATATGATTGCTCACCTCTTCTGTTCCATTTCTACACTTATCACCGGCTTGTAATGAGAACAGGAACCAAACAAGGTTAGGTGGAGGAAGGTGAGGGGGTGGTCGACAGGATGATATCACTCTTCCCTGCAATGACCCTCCCCCAATCCTGCCTTAAAGAAGATGTCCGCTCAGTAAAGGGGAGATGAGTGGCATCATGAGGGACATTCTTCTTTGCGGATATCATTTACAAAATCTGTTGCAAAAATTTCTTTTTAGCACTCTTGTCAACGCTTGTTAGCACTCGTGTCAGAATATTAATTTTGACAAAATAACCCATTATTAGAATTACACTTACAATATCATACTGACAATGGCCTCTTAATACACAATAAAAGATTATTGGAAACAAATATTTCTGTTTAATTGTGCATCGAAAAAAAAATTTTTTACAATTGCAAATTACCAAATCATAGCGCCACCTGTCACAGTACAGCGTGAAATTAACAGAACCTTGTAAACAAGTTTAACTATGATTTTACAGGAGAGACAGTAGTTTACCAACAGAATACACAAACGCACACAAGGAAAGCAGTCCAATCCATCCAGTGTTTGACTCATTTCCTTTAGACACAATCGACTGTTGCCCCCCCCCCCCCCTCAGATAAGATAGTCTGGAGTATCTTGTTTGGACCTTATACTGAGGATTTAACATGAAAGTATAGTACCAGACCTAACGTTCAGTTGAAACGATAAATAAATAATTGCTTTGTGTTGGAAAAAATATGAAACACAATAAGGATGAATAATACAGAAAAGCATTCGAATGCAGATGAAAAAAATATGAAGTTCCAGAAAAAATACCAAAATGATTTGACATTATAGATACACAATTTCTTTACAATAAAGATTTCACTTTATTTCCTAAAGAAATGTGTATTTCGGATAGAACTATTGTAATATTTACCTGAAAATCATATAAGTGAATTCAGTTGTGAATCGCTCGGAGTTGTATGAATTGACAAAAATGACACAATATTTTTAAAAGAAAGTTCATTCCTCTGAAAAATATGCATGGTACAATTAAAGTGAATACATATTTATTTGAAGGTAAACATTTCATTTTTCTTTACATTTTTTTAATGGTTGACATGGTTTTTTTATTTTGTTTATTTATTATTCATAGTTATCCTACTTTCAGACAGTTGTTAAAGTCTTAACCCATTATTAGAATTTCGCTTATAATATCAAGCTGGAAATGGTCTGTTAATACATAGTAAAAGCTTATTGGAAACAAAGATTTCTGTTTTATTATGCATGCTAAAAATATTTACGAGTGCAAATACCAAGTCGTAGTGCCATCTGTTCACACTACAGTGTGAAATTAACAGAACAGGATAATGGTGACTTTACTTCATTTCAATCCTTATTTGTCTCATTTCCTTTTAGTCAACACTTACTAATGAAAAACTAAAATATGGGAGTCTAAAGTATAATCTTTGCATGCTGTAACAGAAGAATTAAGTTGAACATTTTAGTACCAGACCTAATATTCAATCGAAATAATAAACTATTTGTTTGTGGTGAAAAATAGAAAACCATTCAAATGTAGATGGGAAAAAACGAAATATCAGAAAAGACTAGCATTGTAGATGCACAATTTCTATGATGAAGACTCGAATTTATTTCCTAAAGAAATTTGTATTTGAAATGGCATTACTGTCAGAGATAACATGACAAAATAATTTTGTAGGTGGGATGAATTACCTGAAAAGTTCATAAACAGAATTCTTGGTTAATTAAAGAAAACCACCAACTGAATTAAGACAGTGGTCCCCTTTGTCTTTGACCAAACATGAAGATAGAGTTTGCACTTACTCAGGTCACTGGAATCATAAAGAAAGACTTTTTTGCTAATATCAATGCTCAAAAATATGCATTTGTTTTTAAAAATAAAAATGTGTGCATCAGTTTTACTAGAAAAAGTTTCCTATTCATGACCCCAGAAAAGAATAGCTTCGCTCCCCCCCCCCCCTCCCCCCAGTGACTTAACAAATTAGGATAACATCAGTTCAGTATCACTTCCACAAGCATGCGAAAATATGTCCGTGAATCATCTGCAAGAATATTACATTTTGAAGGAAACGGTCAGGGTAAACAATCCTATAAGGGACAGGACTCGGGTGCATTTTTTTGGTTACTGCAATTCGTTCATTCAGTGCAGAAATCGTGTGTATTTTGGTGTGTTGTGTGTCTGGTAACGTAAAATAATGGCTCAGCCCCAGAAGCCTTTTAACTATTTTTTCTTGAGGAAAATAGCATGAGACAAAACCCTCCACATTGCTCTAAAAGGATGGAAACTGATTATTATTACATATGTTGTGATGTGGTTATCGAGAAGCACATGGGAGATGTTACACCGCCAGTGGAGTGATATCCTAGGATCATGCAAAGAAGAGTAGAGTACGAATTGGATATTGGCGACTGTAATATTCTCAAATGCCAAGATGGTGAACTAATCATCGAGGAAACAGGAGATGGTGTAAGTAAAATGTTCTCTATTAACTGCCAAGAGGAGGAGCTAATTTCACCAAAATTCTACAACATTGATAATCATTTACTATTTTTGGAAACTTAATTACCAGCTATCAGTATCATTGAAAGAATTGTCGCAACCCATTTAAATTCATCGATGGTTAAATTAGACTTTCAAGATTTTATCCAATTCAATAAAGATTCTTTATTTTGGGACATTTACGAACATTTTACAAAAACTGTTTGTGTATATTTGCTGACAAAAGAATATACAGAATGTTTAACGAGGCATGGTGTCATTTCCAGACTGACACAATATCAGATGTGTGGAGCTGTGCTTTCTGTGTTGTACACACTAAAGACACTTTTATGTGACCAGCTATTTTGATATAATGTAACCAAGGAGTGAGCAACGAACATTTTCTTTATTAAACTCATTGGAAAATGTTAAGAGTGTAAACGAAATTTTGTGAAATATTTGTATTTAGTTGTATGTATCGAATTATATTTCAGCAAAATAAAATATGCATTTGTAAACTTATATGAACAAAGTGTGTGTGTCATTGGAGTGTTTTCCATATTTAAGTTACATCACAATGAATGTTTTTTTAATCAGTTATTGGGCTTAAAAGTTGATATTTAAATCGATAATTTTATATCTTAATGGAATTCTGTTTAATTATGGTAAAAAAGTTAACATTTAATTAGGAGAAGTAATGAACTTTTATGATGTATAAAATGACAGCTATACGAACCGTTTGGGTATATTTGGTGCAAATAAATCTTTAACACGGATCAAAAGTATTGGTTGAGTTATATATGTAAAACGATTATTGGAAAAACAGATTTCTGTTTAATTATGCATGCAAAAAATATTTAAGATTTTTATACAGTTATTCTGCTTAGAAGCTTATGTATCAATTCATAATTTTATCTCTTAATAAACGTCTGGCAGTAAGAACCAAATAGGAGTAAGGGAAAAGCAGTGGGAATGGAATGTTGCTGTCATCACTGTCTGTTCTTATCAAATGAAGATATGAAATATCACACACACTAAAATCACCAAATCCAACTGCTATGTGTTATCACTGCTGTGAAATTAATGCAGGGAACGAAAGGGAAAAAGTGGGGAAAACTGATATCTAGTAATAAATTATTGTGGAAAAACATCTGCTACTACCTATTGAAAAAAAAACGTAAATGCAAAAAAATTGTTATGACATCTCTTGACACTAACTAAACATTCCTATAGTCTAAAATCGGGATGAAATATCACATACAGTTAAAACACCAAGTCCTACTATAGGAAATGAAAAACAAAACTCAATAGGAAATGAAAACAAAGGTGTGTGCGCTTATGCGGGGCGTGAGGAGGGGACACACCACTGATATCCAGTAGTTAATTATTTTGGAAAATGTCAAATTGCTACTTAACGACAAACCCAGAATTCCAATCTCTAATCATTACCCATAATTCCATACTCGAACCAAAGGGTAACCTTGCATCACTGACAGATGGCGACACATCGCAGAATTCCACACTTGAACTAAAAGACACTTGACATCAAAGAGTGTTACGTCTGCCAGGGAAATTCCAGTGATTCCATACTCTAGCCATCATCATTGAATGATGTCACTTATCCTAATCTCTAACATCACCCAGAATTCCACACTCAAACCAAAAGACACAAGATGACGTCAATGAGTGATATGTCCCCCAGGATATTCCAAGCATTCCATACTCTAACCATCATTAGCTCAATGATGTCACTTAACATATTCTCTAACATCACTTAGAATTCCACACTAAAAAAAAGACAACGTGATATAAAAGAGAGATATGTCCCCTAGGGAAATTCCAAGGATTCCATACTCTAACCATCATAAGCCCAATGATGTCATTTATCCTATTCTCTAACATCACCCAGAATTCCACACTCGAAAAAAAAGATGACGTCAAAGAGTGATATGCCCCCCAGCGAAATTCCAAGGATTCCATACTCTAACCATCATCAGCTCAATGATGTCACTTACCCTAATCTCTAATATGACTCAGAATTCCACACTCAAAAAAAAAACATGACATCAAAGTGTGATATGTCACCCAGGGAAATTCCAAGAATTCTATACTCTAACCATCATCAGCTCAATGACGTCATTTGTAATAATCTCTAATATCACCCAGAATTCCACACTCGAACAAAAAGATATGTGACATCAAATAGGGATATGTCCCCCAGGAAAATTACAAGGATTCCATACTCTAACCATCATCAGCTAAATGATGTCACTTATCCTAATCTCTAACATCACCCAGAATTCCACACTTGAACTCAGAATTCCAGACTTGAACAAAAATACACAATGTGACATCAAATATTGTGCCTACCAGGAAATTCTAAGGATTCCATACTCTAACCTTCATCAGTTCAATGATGTCACTTATCCTAATTTCTAACATTACTCAGAATTCCACAACGAACAGAAAGACACAATGTGACATCAAAGAGTGATATGTTCTCCAGGGAAATTCCAAGGATTCCATACTCTATCCATCATCATCTCAGTGATGTCACTTGTCCTAATCTCTAACATCACCCAGAATTCCACACAGGAAGAAAAATATACGTGTCTTCAAAGAGTGATATGTCCTCCAGGGAAATTCCAAGGATTCCATACTCTAACCATTATCAGCTCAATGATGTTACTTATCCTAATCTCTATCATCACCCAGAATTCCACACTCAAAAAAAACATGATGTCAAAGATTATATGTTCTCAGGGAAATTCCCAGTATTTCATACTGTAACCATCATCACCTCAATGATGTCTCTTATCCTAATCTCTAATATCACTCAGAATTGGATACTCGAAAAAAAAGCACAACGTGACCTCAAAGAGTGGCATGTCACCCAGGGAAATTCCAAGGATTCCATACTCTAACCATCATCAGCTCAATGACGTCATTTGTCATAATCTCTAACATCACCCAGAATTCCACACTCGACCAAAAAGATACGTGACGTCAAAGAGGGATATGTCCCCCAGAAAAATTACAAGGATACCATACTCTAACCATCATCAGCTCAATGATGTCACTTATCCTAATCTCTAATATCACGCAGAATTCCACACTCGAACAAAAAGACACAACGAGACGTCAAATAGTGATATGTCGGGAAATTCTAAGGATTCCATACTCTATCCAACATCAGCTCAATAATATCTCTTATCTGAATCTCTAACATCACGCAGAATTTCCCACTCGAAAAAAAAAACACAACGTAATGTAAAAGAGTGATATGTCCCCCAGGGATATTCCAAGGATTCCATGCTCTAACCATCATCAGCCCAATGATATCACTTATCCTAATCTGTAACATCACTCAAAATTCCACAGTTGAACAAAAAGACACAATGTGACATCAAGTGTAATAATCCTGCCAGGAAATTCCAAGGATTCCATACTCTAACCATCATCAGCTGAATGATGTCACTTATCCTAATATCACACAGAATTCCACACTGCAACAAAAAGACACAACATGACATCAAAGAGTGGTATGTCCACTAGGGAAATTCGAAGGATTCCATACTCTAACCATCATCACTCAATCATGTCACTTATTCTAATCTCTAAAATCACTCAAAATTCCACACTCGAACAAAAAGACACTACGTGATGTGAAAGAATGATATGTCCCAATTGATGTTCCAAGGATTCCATATTCTAAGCCTCAATATCCCAATGATGTCACTTATCCTGATCTCTACCATCACCCAGAATTCCACAATCGAACAAAAAGACATAATATGACATCAAAGAGTGATATGTAGGAAATTCCAAGGATTCCGTACTCTAACCATCATCTGCTCAATCATGTCACTTATCCTAATCTCTAACATCACTCAGAATTCCACACTTGAACAAAAAGACACAACATGACATCAAAGAGTGGTATGTCCACTAGGGAAATTCGAAGGATTCCATACTCTAACAATCATCAACTCAATGATGTGACTTATCATAATCTCTACCATCACCCAGAATTCCACAATCGGACAAAAAGACACAATATGACATCAAAGAGTGATATTCCCACCCACCCAGATGTTCAAAGGATTCCATAATTTAACATCATCAGCTCAATGACCTCACTTATTCTAATCTCTAATATCACTCAGAATTCCACACTCGAACAAAAGGACACAAGGTGACATCAAAGAGTGTTATGTCTGCCAGGGAAATTCCAATGGCTCCATACTCTAAATATCATCAGCTGAATGATGTCACTTATCCTAATCTCTAACATCACCCAGAATTCCACACTGCAACAAAAAGACACAAAGTGACATCAAAGAGTGATATTTCCCCCATGGAAATTCAATGGATTCCATACTCTAACCATCATCAGCTCAATGATGTCACTTATCCTACTCTCTATCATCACTTAAAATTCCACACTCGAACAAAAAGACACAACGTGATGTAAAAGATTGATATGTCCCCAGGGATATTCCAAGGATTCCATACTCTAACCATCATCAGCATAATCATGTCACTTATCCTAATCTCTAACATCACTCAGAATTCCACATTGCAACAACAAGACACAATGTGACGTCAAAGAGTGATATGTCCAATAGGGAAATTCGAAGGATTCCATACTCTAACCATCATCACTCAATCATGTCACTCATGCTAATCTCTAACATCAGGCAGAATTCAACACTTGAACAAAAAGACACAATGTGACGTCAAAGAGTGATATGTAGGGAAATTCCAAGGATTCCATACTCTAACCATCGTCAGCTCAATAATGTCACTTATCTTAATGTCTAACATCACTCAGAATTCCACACTTGAACAAAAATACACAATGTGACATCAAATAGTAATATGCCTGCCAGGAAATTCTAAGGATTCCATACTCTAACCTGCATCAGTTCAATGATGTCACTTATCCTAATTTCTAACATCACTCAGAATTCCACAACGAACAGAAAGACACAATGTGACATCAAAGAGTGATATGTCCTTAGGGAAATTCCAAGGATTCCATACTCTATCCATCATCATCTCAGTGATGTCACTTATCCTAATCTCTAACATCACCCAGAATTCCACACCGGAAGAAAAAGATACAACGTGTCGTCAAAGAGTGATATGTGCCCAAGGAAAATTCCAAGGATTCCATACTCTAACCATCATCAGCTGAATGATGTCACTTACCCTAATCTCTAATATGACTCAGAATTCCACACTCGAAAAAAACACACAACGTGACGAGAAAGAGTGATATGTTCCCAGGGAAATTCCAAGGATTCCATACTCTAACCATCATCAGCTCAATGATGTTACTTATCCTAATATCTAACATCACCCAGAATTCCACACTCAAAAAAAAGACACAACGTGACATCAAAGAGTGATATGTGCACTAGGGAAACTCGAAGGATTTCATACTCTAATCATCATCACTCAATCATGTCACTTATCCTAATCTCTAACATCACGCCGAATTCCCCACTCGACAAAAAAGACACAACGTGACGTCACAGAGTGGTATGTCCCCCAGTGAAATTCCAAGGGTTCAATGCTCTACCCATCATCAGCTCAATGATGTCACTTATTCTAATCTCTACCATCACCCAGAATTGCACACTCGAAAAAATTAACATGACACAAAGATTGATATGTCCTCCAGGGAAATTCCAAGGATTCCGTACTCTAACCATCATCAGCTCAATGATGTCACTTATTCTAATCTCTAGCATGACTCAGAATTCCACACTCGAACAAAAACACACAACGTGACGTCAAAGAGTGATATGTCCACTAGGAAAATTCGAAGGATTCCGTACTCTAACCATCATCACTTATCATAATCTCTAACATCACGTAGAATTCCCCACTCGGACAAAAAGTCACAACGTGACGTCAAAGAGTGATATGTAGGAAATTCCAAGGATTCCATACTCTAACCATCATCTGCTCAATAATGTCACTTATCCTATTCTCTAACTTTCCCCAGAATTCCATACTCGAACCAAACGGCACAATGTAATATCACAGCGAAATGTGTCCCCAAGGGAAATTTGAAGAACTCCAGACATCGCCTATCTAATCACCCAATGATATGACTTCATATGTATATCTTGATCTGGTTTTAAGTGATACCCATACTACTATCCTCTAGTTGATCTTCATGTATCTTCCGTAGCATAGTATGTTGCACTTTTCAATGTATATACACCCCTAATCTAATATATAACTCTCTTCATCTTTGTGCATTCTGTATCTGGATGAGCTGTTGCTGTTATGTTAGACCACTTCCAAAATGTATACGGGATATGAATTTTATAATTAAAAATGACTAAAATTAATATTCAGGGTGTTTCAAAAAGAATATACCGATTTGAAAATTGTAAATCTCTGCAACCACAAATGAATGCGACTTATACAATGTGAACGGCCTTGGTCCAGAGTGTGATGTGACGTGCGCTAGATACCATTACTAGCACCCAAATAGCCGCTATGCTTAGTTAATGAGAAGGTGGCGTCTAGTCAACAATTTTAATTTTCATTATTAAATATAATTATTTGAAATCGGATCATTCTTTTTGAAACACCCCCGTACCATGTGTCTTCGGGTTAAAAGGCAATTTATGCAACTTAATCACACGTACTTACCTGACTTCTTGAAATCTGAAATAGATGTCTTCGAAGTCAAGTACACGCCTAATCGAGGTCCATTTCCAATAGTACTTTGTTTTCTTGCTAATGAAGCTTGGAAACTCTAGAACCTGCAAAATAATTTATTCACATCAACTGCGATTTCTGAAAAGCATTTATAATTTCATTTCGTATTTTCAAAATGTTTTAGTCCCCATTGAAACATGCTAACAGTTATAGGAGGCTGATTGTTTTTATCGAGAGGTATTAGAATGAAAAATTTAGACAGAAACGTGTGTGTTTTACGGCACAAATTAATACAGTAGTAGTCAAGTAAAAGAACACAAAAATACACTGATTTATTACAAAGGTAATATTAAGGCGTTTTCGTGTAATTTATTAATCATCGCTCGAATGTTTATTACAATAAACGAAAATATGAAAAACGTTTCGTTAAGATTTGAATTTTGTCTTCTTCGTGAGTTCACGCGCATGATGAACAGAAAAAAGGAACTTCGTGCTACGTTAATCACATGCAAATACACGAGATCCCAAAATGGAATCACGATCTGTAACACGGAGCGACTCGAGAAAGTGGCACGTTACACTGTTCATGAAACAGGATGGGCATAACGCGAACTCAGCTGCATGAATTTCGACTGGCAAAGGAAGATGTTTTTTAATCACAGATGCAGAAAGTAAATCAAAGTTGTTCGTAATAAAAGAAGGAGGGATGTTTAGAAACATGTCACAAGATCCGGAATGTTGATGTCCCTAAATCCTTGAACGAAATAGAACAACGGAAGTCCACTGAAATACCGACAGAACCCAAGAAAAGAACAGGCTCATGCATGCGCCTATCAAGTTTTTGCTTGACCAGTGTTCAAGAACATCGTTTTCGACGTTATTTCCCGCTGTGCATTGAGGTTGGAAAGAAAATGCATTCGTCTGAACGATGAGGACGGAAAATAAGCAAAGAAATAACCAATGAACAGAAAATTGCCCAAAGTACAGATTTTGTTAATCTGTTTTTAAGCCTCTATAAAACTGTCGGGTAAATAAAATACGACTTCAGTTTTGTACACCGACGTTTCACTTCGCGATGTTTTCTTCCTTACCCTTCTGATTAAAAATATGATCGTTGAGAAGTCTGAAGAACAACGTAATTCTCAGCAGTTACTTATTTCCATTGGTTTCTTGACAAGGAGAGCACACCGATATCCGGCGGTGGGGGAATTTATGGGAACTTATACAATGGAAAGAAACTGAATACTTTTGTTTTTATAAAAAATTTTAAATAAAGTTCCTTCACAGAGTGCCATAACTTGAGAGCTCAAGAAGACTATCTAGGCGGGATTTATAATTGAAAATAAGAAAACTACAAGAACGAATTATTTACTGGGATTTTCTGAGATGAGGAATTCGAGAAACTAACATGACATTCCAGGAATAGTAAAAAGTGACGGGAAAGAATTAAGACTAATAACAGATTTACCTAAGGAGTATAAGAAAAAGTAGGTTTAAGAAGAGGAAAGAGAACCTGCAGAAAGAGAAGGGGGTTCGATCGCTCATATTGTAATAGTAAAAAAAAACTCTCAAAAAATATATTCAAGATTTAATCGATGGCGAAATTAAAAACAAAATCGTAGAAATGCCCCTTCTCAGTTGCCGTAAAGGCAGAACAGAGAATTGGGGTTATTTCACTTCATATAGATTTAACAAGACCACAAAAACACAACTTTTAAATTCCTTAGTGTAAATAAAGAAATAAAAAAGCCTTAAATATTATTAAACCTCATTAGAGTAGAATAATTCACAAAATCTTCAAAGAAATTTCGATTGCAAATCAAGTGGAAGCGAATGCAGGTTCCCTTTCGTCCAACTTATACAACACGTTTTTGGTTTACTTTAGGACTAAATTGAACTCCTCTTAGTGAAATTCACGCTTTAATTCATGATTTGATGAGAGCACAGGATCAGTAAGAGCAGGAGGCTATTCTTTTCGGATAATTAATTAGTGGGAACGCAATGGGACAACAGCTGGGCGCATTCGTGTTGGCTGTTGGGACATTTAAGAGTGGCGTGGATCAGCAGCAGTCACTTCTCCTTTAACACGAATGTTAAAGGAGAAGCGACTGCTTACTCGTGTGTTCGCATGATGTGTTGATCTAACGACATTGTAAATGGGCGGAGTTGATAACTGGGTTTTATTTACCTAAAGCGATAGCAGTCACGCAAAAGACAAACAGAATATTCACTAAATATGTTAATTTCACGTTACGCCCCCAGACGAAAAAACGCCTGAAAAGTGGTGGTTACGCCTCATTAGATTTTTCGATGGAGTAGTGGGCGAAATTCGACGTTAAGGATTTGCCCATTCAATCTCTGAAGCAATGGTCCAATACTACTTGAAAGGTGTTGTGTTAAATGTTCAACCGACTCTTTTTCCAGCTGAAGTTTTTATGACAGTAATTGTGATAAAAGACTGACATTTTCTTAGATATACAGTCAAGCTGAAGGCTCAATAAAACGAATGTTAAAATAATTTGGTTTTACAGCATTCTCAATTGCATCTGAGAATAGCGTTATCTCCATTTAACAGAGACCTCTGCGAGCAAATAAAATTGCAAATGGCTAAATTTTCAAAGTATAGTCCGCCTTCCCTCGGGTGGAAGACTAGCGCTAGAAAATATTCTTCTGCAAATTCTGAATACTTGTGTGAAACAAACATACTTCCACTACACCTGTAATGAATAGCTGCTTTTAGCACAACAAGGTTATGACATCTTACGGAGAAAATCACGTGAACTTAATGCATGGCCGCCCACCAATTCGCACCAGCTGGAAGGCTGTCTTCCCCTCTCAGTATTAGACCATCTTCTGTCTACCGAACGTCATGTTATCAGCCACGTGTATTTACTGCATGAATACTCGAAAACAGAATTTGTGAAGAGATTTTTTAAAAATATTCTTGTAGCATTTCTCTTTCTTCTGATTGATTCAAAGCTGCAGTGCAACTGAAAACTTAGCTGGCTCTACCTTTCACAGGATTGCGTGAACGATGAAACGCACTGTTAATTAACAACCTTAGCACACGAAATTCATCTGCTGAAAATTCTTTGAACGTTCAGCAGATTTCGGTGAAAAGCAAAACTACAAATAAACGGAAGCTAATGCAGATTGCCAGAACCAATCTCGAAATAAATACGCCACCAATGAATGCTTGGCTATTAAGTAGGATGACTTCCGTGGTATTCAGAACTCGTATTCAGAAAGGCGATTTTATAATCCAAAATGGGAATAACCCAAATTCCATTCGACTTCAGTTAACGGCGATACCTTCTGTCTTAATGATAATGGCATTTCACAGTTGTTTTTAAGGGCTACGGCGGTTTTCGTTACAACCTTGCGATTCAAATTATTAC
Source organism: Typopeltis vanoorti (assembly GCF_054136105.1). Lineage (NCBI taxonomy): Eukaryota > Metazoa > Arthropoda > Arachnida > Uropygi > Thelyphonidae > Typopeltis > Typopeltis vanoorti. The sequence continues at coordinate 111,239,852 of NC_143563.1, forward strand.
ATGTGGGAATATCGTACAAATTATCGTGGAGGACTAAGCTGTTGGTGTTTTTTTTTATCTAAATGTTTTTAAGTTGGTTTCAATCAAATTTGCGTTTCAATGCGAATCTAGTTTTGTTAGTTAAGACACAACGTTCCTCATCATTAAGCTAACGATTTGCGCAGATGTGCAAAGCAATCAGTACAGCGGCAGAAGCAGAAAAGGGGTTACATAAAATGTTTGTGTGTTCACACCCATTAAACACTGTAAACCTATGGCATGAAAGCAGTGGGTATGATCAAGGTCAGGAAACTTTAAAGTCGGTAATGGTCTCACACTGAGTGGGAAATTAATCGCATCGCCTTAAGACAGTCACTCGTACAATCCATACTGAATATGACTTGCAATGATGTACCCGCATTCCAGCCCAGCTGGTTAGTTAGGGAGCGAGTACGTTAACAATAAGACTGATCTCCTCCAATTATTGCATTAATGTTTTATTTTTGGGTCCAATGAACAAAAATGTTCTGTAAAATTTCAGAGGCAGTGCGAAATACTGCCTCAGAACCTTAATCAAGTGTTCCAACATTTGCTTTTGTGTGCGATATTAAGGCATTGAGAAAATATGATTATTATAGGGTGAAGGCGGGGAGCAACCAATCACTACGGGGCATGTGCCTGATTAGCAATATGGCTTTAAACTGTTTTCGAGCAACGGCAGCTCTCAGGTCACTGAAGATTGACTATCGCTGTATCCCTGACCTCTTCGTTAACTTGACATCGCTATTTTGTGACATTAAATGAAAACCTAAAACAGGATTGATGAGTGGCATGAACGGCATATCCGGAAGCCATATTTTCTGCATAAAAGAAAAAGAAGAAATTCTTATGCTCAGTGGAAATGTCGCAGAGCTGTGTGTAGAAGAGTTATTCTGTTTGTTTTGAACACATCATAAAAGCAAACATACTCGAAGTGACACACAAAAAGTATCTAATATTTCGTCGTCTTTCCAATTTTCTCAAAAATAGCAACGATATCTGAGAAATGTTTGTTCTCTGATGTTGTCATAGCAAATAGGAAACAATTGAACAAGCGACTGCATTGGGAAACTCTCAAAGAAAAACATTTATTTCCGGTCACTACTTTTATCATGTGAAGGCAGCACTTCCCAAAGGAGAACACGAATTGTTTCCGGAAATCTTATTGAAGCGACTTCTTTTCTCCAAGTATTGCTGGCAGTGAAAAACAATAACGTGGTCCACAGATATTCAAATCTGATGTTAACATCTTTCTCACCAGATCCTATTCTGGTCCATTCTCTTTTGATATCACAAAATAAATTCGATTAAGGCGACTATTATTACGACACGCTGTCACCAACAGATATCAGGTAATATGCAGACACCAGAAAATACAATTTGCTCCAGAATGAAGTAGCAAATGGAAGGCATGCAATGCAGTAACGAAATCAAGAAATTTACAAAATTAAAAATAAAAGTAGCAACTCACCACCTTACACGTACAGGCTTTCTTCCGTTTTAAAGCCCCCCCCCCCCTTATAGCAATGACATTTACGCTGCTACAATATTTGAAGGAACGAAACAACGAAGTGTTATTTCCAAACAATGATAAAAACAACACTGCGCAATTCAACCTTTGCACGAGGCCTGAAACAATCGAATATTCGCTTGGTAAATTATGAAATGAGAATGAATTTATGAAATGAATATGAAGTGTCTCTTCAGTTTATTATTTTGTTAATGAGATAATTCAAACCATTTTATTCACAACTTAGTTATCATAACATTACAAATGTTATGTGCGATAACACATTTTTCAGTTACTTTAATGTAAGCAGAGAATTCCATTTTGAAAAGATTAATTCGAATTATTAAAGTGGTGCTTTTTATAGGAACACGATGTGATTTATCTCTTACCGATCCCGCAAAACTGAGTGATAAATGGAACAAAATTAAAATCAAGGTTGGGAAAATAAAACGAACTAGTGGAATATATATTTAGGAGCCATGGAAATAAATGTAAGCATCTGCTTTAAATGCAGTTGTCTTCCGGGAAACTTCAATCCTCTAAATGAAAACCTCCAGTTCACCTGGATGCCTGCCAAACACTAAATGCTTAGAAAATCTGGAGAACCCTCAGCTTAATGTTCTAACACGCAGGCACCTGCAGCCAGTAATTAAAGTGTCATTTATTGGGACATGCTTGCTGGATTAAATGACTGCAGTACTTAAGGATTCTCGGTGTACTGCATGGGCAACCCTCTCGTTCCATGTTAGCAGCTTATGTGAATTAAACAACGAAAGGTTGATGACTTACAGCACATTAATATTTAACCGTTGTTAAATCACCCGGAAACCGACGTCTAGAGAGGAAATAGAAGTTTCTTTAAGCCCCCAATATATTAGCAGAGGAATGGTTGGCAATTCATTTCACTGCCCACTTAAACGAAACATTAATACCCACACTAGGAGAAACGTAATGCAAGTACTCGTATAAATCACTCCAAGTAATTGTAAGCCCACAAGCTCCATCTAACGGAAATTAGTGTTAACTACGGTGATGGGTTCACGGGTTGTTAACGCGCAGTTCAAATAATAGATTTGTTGCAAAATATTTAATTGAGGACGAGAAATTATAAAGAAAGCAACCCTTGCTAAAAATAAGGAGTGGAGCATAAAATTATTTGCGCAATTAGCATTGTGAAAGGAGCTTTTAAACAATAAGGCTACTTACTAGGACCAATAAAAAGCAGTTAATGCTTTCAGTGTAAATAAGTGTGGCGCATTCGATATCTGAATTGAATGGGGGAGGATTTAACGTCGATTATTTATAACGGATTAATAACACTTTGCAGAAAAATATTAGATTCATAATTAAAATAATATTTCACCTGTAAAGCGTGCATTTTTGGGCTTTTCGTATTGGTTCACATTTGGAATGGAATTTACAAAATTTGTAACATTGATTCTACGACAGGAGAGGTCAATGTCACTTGCGTTAGCATGAAATAATGCGAAGTAATCTTTCTCTCCGTCACTCTCGCAAGACGACGAACACTCGACATTATCCACATAGTAGTGCTCGGGGTTCATTGCAATAATTAAAATTGGGTCAAATGTAATGAAAGAATAAATCTGCATCATGCTCATTGTCTGTTTAAAAAGTAAATAAGGATAACGCGAGACATGCGGATCACTTCCACCAAGAATGTTGGTCTTGTGAAATGGGACTATTAAAGTTTTGGTAAAGCGTTAGTTGGCTTTTTTTTTTGGCTTCAAAACATACACTAAGGGACTTTTTAGTTATGTATAAAATGTAACATTAAGATATCTACCGCTACTATATGCTTTCATTCCTTCAATTAATGGAGACATCATCTGCATGGCATTTTTACAGTGCAGAAAAATAACTCAGTGGTAAAATAAATATTTAATTGATAAAAAGAAAACAGTTCGTTTGTTTTATTATATACAAGGAAAACACTTTTTATTAAACTAAAATTTTAATCAATACATTTCTACCGAAAAACAAAAATACCAAGCGAATAGGGTTCGATGTTGTTCAACGTTTTTTCAATATTAACATTGTTTATCTTCGTTCTGAACGACGCCTTTAGTGAAAAATCGAAGAGTGAAGTGTTTAAAAATACACTCGATCCGCTTCACGCAAATGGAATTTCAGTGTATTTGTTTGAATTCATTTAGCATAGCTGCTAACAAGGAACGTTTCAAAAACACCTTCCCAATAGTATTTGTGCGCCACAAAACAACTGAAACCAAACGAGAAAGAAAGAAATAAAAAACAAATTTATCAGTAGAAACTTAGCACGGATCTCCACATAATTTTTTGTGGAACCATGAAATAACCTTTCGTTGTTAGTCTGAGTAGCATTCGTCGCTGAAAGGTCGGTGGCAACAAGAACGCAGTGAGAGATCTGTTCGATTCACTTGACTCAAGTGCCCTCTGGATCCACTAACCGAATAATTTTCCCAGAGAAAACCCCTCACTTCTTTTCATTGCCATTCTTTATTTCTTGGAAGGGTTTCGGCACTTTCGTTTGACTCTCGAGTGAACCTCCGAAACGCAAGTAATCAGTGAAACTTGCCTCGGGGCAGGAGTGACCAAGTTGAAGAGTCAGAGATCCAGTCATTAAAAGAATCGAGAAGGAAAAAAGAATATCCACTGGGATAGATATTAAATTGGAGATCTCCATGAGTGGTGAAGTTACGTGATATCCATAAAGCAAGTTTCCAAAGGACAGAATTTTTTCTCCAGGGTTTATGTTCACCATCCACTAAGTCGCTTAAAATGGAACAGTCGAAGCCCAGAATACGGAAACAAAGGTTGCTCAAGGCCTTGCCAACCAATGCGATTTTTTGTAACCGAGTGAAATGGTTGGTAGTCACAAACGATGCATTTCAACTTGTTTTTGTTGGCAAACCGAAATGAACGCAGACTATCCATAAACTCATTCCGTAAATAATATTACTTCAAAACATCATACATCTCCTAGGAGATGGGTTTTGCATTATGGAAAATATTAAGAATAGCGATCAGAACTTTCTCCACCTTTGCTACGAGTTTTCCTAGTTTGTACTAGGTATGCGGACTACGTGCTTTAGCTTAAGCTAGTAGTCGCCGATACTTCTATAGTTACTATATTCGGCATGAAACTCTTTGATTCCGATCTTTGAGTTTCTTATTCGGTTTTGAAACAATGTGGGATTTAATATCCTCTTAATTTAAATAGTGTTTTGATTTATTTCCCTATATGTCGTTTTGACTTTTTTGTAGTATTTTTGGTGTGTATGGAGAGGGGGAGGGGCAAACTCAGGGATCGCCCCGGGCGGAAAAAGCTCTAGCTACACCACTGGTCGGAGGTCAACTATTATCGCATCGCACCAGATGTCATTCCGGTTCTTGAATTGATTCCCACTACTTGCACTCACAACAACCAAATGGCAATCTAATCCGCACCCTCTCCTTGATATTCATTCTCCTCTTCAAAGGATTCCATCTCGTATTATTTTTTAAACTGCTTACAGAAGTTGGTGTTTCAGCCATATCACCCCATTTCATTCTCCCGTTTGCTGGTGTCTGCAATCATAATCTTAATTCTCAATCCTGATAGCAATTGAACACACTCTCTCTACTGTATCCGAATCACCCGGGAAACCAGACATGCGCACCATATACCCGGCTTATCAAGAGGCAAAAATGACTTCATTATCGTTGCATTTTATGGTTGGTCTGTATTCCAATTATATTCGTAAAATGACCCTTTAATTTCAACTTCCTGTCTACTAACAGTTCACGATCCCTAGTCTGATCAGTTTCTTTCTTCATAATCGAATAACCAATATAATGGGCTATTGGTTATCTAATCACGTCGAAGTACACGACTTTACATCGACTTACGTTAAACAGACAGCCATTTCAACATGCGCCCAATTCCAGCCTATTCAAATCATTACGCATGTACTGCATATCAGCCGCGCGTTGATGATTATCATACCTATCTTTGCACAACATGAGCAAATAGCTTCCCCTGCCAAACCCCCAAGATATCACTTTTTCTACTAATAGTATTCTAAGCAATTAAATTTTTAAATTTATAATTAAATAATTATGCTACCATAATATTGCTTAAAGACGTCCTTTTTGAAATAACTAAATTATCTATTCTATTGAGCATTTAGTGGTAGCATATAATTATTTGAAAAAAATTAAAAAATATTTACATGCTTAGAATAATTATTAATGCTAATTAACTATTAACACGAATAAACAGATTCGAAGAAAAAATAAAAATAAAACCAAAATTTCCTATTTATACTTATTTGTATTAATACTATTCTCAGTATGTAGCATATATTTTTCAATTTTCAATATCTGGCACAATAATATTGATTAAAGACGTTTTTTTTTAAATAACTAAAAATTGCTGCCTTTTTACGACCTGTTTACATACGATGTTTATTATTTAGTATTTTACATATTATTACGGCATCTCCATGGAGTCTGGAGACTCATCACGGGAGACCCAAATGAATCATCATACCTCTCCTTGAATACATTCACCATCAGGGAACTCGCAACCAATTCAGGCAATCCATTTCACTTACTCATCACACAAAAAATCCTTTTCAACACCACACCCGCACTAATCACATTACACAACTTCCATGCGCGCCTAATTCTCTGACTATTGTCATATATTGAAAATTTTCACTTAACACCAATTTTATAAAACCTTTTTAATATCTTCAAAGTTTGTCTCATGTCCTCTCTTTTCCGCCTATCAACAATCCACAACCCTTCAACTATCCTTCTAGGGAATATTTCCACAGACCTTTCACCATCTTGGTCAGTCGTATCTGAATCGTTTCGACCACCTCATGGTCGCCGGGAAACCCAATTGACCAAATGTGTGTTCAGTTGTCTGGATGTGGCCGAATCATGGTCTTAAAAAGCGGGATAATAACTTCCTTATCTTTGTTAGCATGTGTTTCAACATCCAAGTAATTCGTTGAGCTGTTTTACCAACGTTTAAAATATCCCCTCTAAACTCAACTCTGTCCACGATTATCCTCAAATACCTAGTCTCATAAATTTCTTGCAATCCAATACCATCAATATGATACGCCATATGCAACCTTTTCAACTAGAAGTGCACACTCTTACAGTTTGCAACATTAAATTGGCAATCTTTATCCTTTGCCCACAATGCCAATTTATTCAAATCATCCTACACGATATCTACATCACCTTTATCAACTATTGCTCTCTCCAGTTTTGTATCGTCAGCAAACAATTGAATATCCCTTCTTAAATCTTTCCCTATGCCATTGATAAATTAATTAAAGAGTAGTGGCCCATTAATTAAAGAGTGACCCTAGTACGGAACCATGAGGTACTCCACTAGTCACCATCATTCTCCTAGACTCCACTCTACCATATACTGCTCCCTGGTGTCCGTCTGCCATCCCCTTATCCATACTACTAGTCTCATATTCATTCCCATTTGCTCCACTTTTTGTAATAGTTTTCCGTGTGGTATTCTGTCAAATCCTTGGCAAAGTCGAGTAGTATTAATTCGTCTGTAGTTTGCTACATCTGTCTTGGAGCAACCTTTATGCAATAGTATTATATTACCTTCTTTCCACTCCCTTGGAACTTATCCAGGGCTGAGACTTAGATTGGACAACTTTGTCAGAGGCAATGCCATTTCTCTTGCACATCCATGTAGTACACGAGCTGATATGCCATCCAGTAACACTGCTGTGTTCACATTCACATTTTTACCTCAATATTTATATGCATCTCTGTAACAGCAGCAACTGTAAACTCTCCACCTGGATGATACGCCTTTGAAAAACTCAGCAACCCAACTATTTTTCTTTTGGTCCAGTCACCTTCCTGCCACGAGCACTGTTTAAAGTCATCACCTATCATAGTCATTTCCCCTCTTACTTGTGGCATAACGATAAACTCTTTTGGGTGATTCACGGACAATTCATCGAGGGGAAAATTCATCGAAAGGCAAATTTATCGCAGAGAAAAACTTAAAGCGTTATTCGCTAGAAAATTTAAGTCAGTGTGGTTTAACAGGTGTTATGTAGAGGTGTGTGATATTTGATAGTAAATTGTATCTGAGAGATACTTCGAACTCCGATGTCACTATAGTATTGGTTTAGTTTTTATTTATTTGTTTATTTTTTTCAATAATTTCTAGATTGTAACTGAAAACAAATAAACCATCATGTATTATATTTGTAGGTTTTTTTTTAAAGTTTTATCGCATTTCAGCACATACTAGTAATGAATGTATCTATCTCTCGGATGCACAAGACCTAAGCTGCAATTTTTCGACCGCGACCTCCGCAGAGTCAACCTCCCAACGTCAGGACTTTTATACGTCCAGCAAATCCTGGATACGAGTCAGACCACCTGATGAAAAATCATGGATATCGAGCGCATTTGACTGTCATATCCATTAGAAGGTGCGATAATTATCGCACCTTCTAATGGGTATGACAGTCTTTGTCAGGGTGAAAGATTATAATCTTTCACCCTGACAAAGAACACTTAATCAGATTACCTCGCGTGCGTAGCTACGTTCGGTTACCTATTGCCAGAAACGCAGCTGATTGCCGTTTTCTCGGTAACTGGAATCTAAATTATATTACCTACAAGTTACATTTATTTTTGCTACTTGTTTTACCGTATAATTATAGTTTTTAATGCCAGTGCGAATAAGAGATCCTTTCATATTTCTTCACTTAAGATTGTATCACTCAGGAGAACAATGCCACTATCATTTTTTTTTTTTGCTAATGATCTTAGTCACCAATACATTTTATTCTCCCAGAACTCGATTTTAAAATCTTCAGTATATATAATAAATACAGTCTCCATCTGTTACAAATTGTTTTCTTTATTTTTTATTCATAATCTCAGTTATGTTCATTAATTCGATACTCACATGCAAATCTTTAATCACATCACATAATGTATAATATTAATAACGTAATCTGTAGTTCTTCAACTTTCTTGCTTGCCTGGAATCGCTCATTTCATATTGAAATGAACGGCTATTATAAAGTAAACTGTTATGTACATATTTGCTACTAATTTCGATATTATGCGGCAGTTTTGAAGTAGCGATACTTTGACTGCAGTTTATCTTTTGAAACCTGTGTAGGTGCATGCGTCAGAATGAAATTTTATTTCCAAAATTTTCATAATAGAATTAAAATTGTATTGTCTTTGATGACTCACCTCCCCCCTCTCCAAACTATCACACACACAAATACTGCCAGTTAACGTGTGCACCTTCTTTTTATTTGAATACGTTATTTTTCCAAAGTAATTGTACAGATAACTTTTAATATTCCGATACTGAAATTAAATTGTGATTATTACAAATGAGCAAATTTTGTATATTTTCTCATTTATATTATTTCCTGATAAATATAAATCATAAAATCATGTGCTACTGGGGAAATTAATGTTCAAAAACAGTGTCATCAAACAAAAGCAATATCAGAATAAAATTTAAAAAAAATATTTTTTAAAAGAAATATTTTTAAAAACTTTCTTATATGGGAATTTTTTTTTTCACATATATCCGCGATGAATTTTCGTGCGATTAATTATCCTCACGATTAAATTTCCAGCGAATAGTCACCGCGATGAACTGTCCGGACAGCTTTTGGGTTTACTTTGACCTGGATCCATAATATTCTCCATTTGCCACGTGGCCACGGACCCACCCCAAAACTCTTGTTGGGTTTCAGCTGCATATACAAATGCGCCAAACTCGTTAATTGAATCAGAATTTGTAACAAGCAGTGACTCCAGACGGTGGGATGACTCCCGTGCCCACGAAAATGGACAAACTTATCATCGAACGCGTCTGCGAGACTGTTGATTCGCAGAGAAGATTTCTAAATTAGGGATGGAGAAAATATGCACAGAAGTTCTTAATATAAAAAAAATGTGAAGAAATATTTTTCGTAACCGTAGCGGAGTTATGTTGCAAAACACGTACCGAAATTCTGCAACTTCGAATGGCACAGTAACCGCCTTGAACGTTCAATTCTCTCTTTACTCATTCGTTTAATCTTTATAAATATCTTCACTTTTTATTCTACGAAATCTTTGTTTTCTTATATATTTCTTGTAATATTTCATTTCACATGTACTTTTGGTGTTTCTGTTTTGAATCGCATAACTTAATATTTCTGGAAGTATGGATTTACGCATTGTTATATTTAGCATGTGGTTGAAATTCAAACATTCTGATATTTATTGGCCTTGAGGGACTGTTTGTTTATTAATTTTCTTTACTTGACAGTTAAATTTTCACAATGAAGCTATTTCTGGATATTTAAATTTCATAACTCGTTCCGATATTTTTCCCATTTATTTCCAACTTTTCTCTTATTGGTTCTTTGGCAATTCCATGTTAAAACTACTTCATAACTTCTGGAATTTAAATCACTACCTATGGAGGTCATCTTCATTTCCTAAAAGTGATATCCAACAAAATTCAAATTGTAAATATATTTTTTTATTTCATTAAATGAGTTGAGTCGTTGAAAAATCTTACATTTGTTGGAAGTTTTTTCCCACTTGGTTAGACTATAATAATTTTAGTTTAATCCTTTATCCAAGTGTAAGCAAACAAAGTTTGCATCTTAAGTATCTTTATGACAGAGGCAACTCGTGGTAAAGGTGGACAAAGCTAACATCACTCCTATCTCAGTATCTCCCATAATGCAAAGCACATCTCCTTGCGGACATGTATAATGCTATGCATTAAGGGAAGGCCCACTACCCAGACCGGTTTTGACCTTTATTGAGGTCTTGTCAGTGGGAGATACTAAGACAAGGAGTGATGAGAGCTTGCTCCACCTTTACCACAAATTGCCTCAGTCATGGAGATACTTCAGGCGCAAACTTTGTTTGCTTACACTTGGATAAAGGATTAAACTAAATTTATTATAATCTTAAATTTGTCATGTATCCTTACAGAACTCTTGTTCCCAGTCATAATTTAGTCTTGAATCTAATCCTTCGATAATTCTTGTACATCTTTTAAGAAAGTGCACAATAAGTTTGTTCCTCTGTAGTTTTTGAGAGTTAAGATTTTTACTCCTCTTCATATGGTACGATATTCAAATCCTATTTGTTGGAGAGATGTCTTTTCTTAAAAATAAAATTCATGTTTTCAGTCAGATCTTTTCTTTCATGTTTCAGCATATTTTTATTAACTCCATCAGTTTCAATTAATTAAATATTTCTCAAAATCGAAAGTATGAGGAAAAAATAAAATAGAAAAAAAATTATGTTTAGGTGGGATGTTGATTTTTTGATAAATGAATATTTTTCCAAATACTTTTTGAAACAAAATAACAATGTATTTTCAACGCTTCTACACTCAACTATTGGACTAATGTTTGGACAATTTGAAATGAACATGCAGAAAGAATGGGCAGAGGAATTTAGAAACAAAAGAGTAGCATTCGATGGTAAGAGGCTAATAATACACATTACCAAAGGCGTCAAGAAAAGACACCTGGTTGCCCTGGTGGATATCGTAACCACTCTACAACCAGAAGTTTTTCTTAAGTATTTTCTTTGGACAATAGATGCTTTTCTCAGATTGCAATGGCCGCAACGTGTTTATTAGAAGTCTCAAGTGACTTAAAAGTGACTTTAAAAGTGGTTTAAATTGCTTGGTTTCCACACCACTATTTTTTCTAGCCAGATTCTCTCTAGCCTTAGCCTGCCAACAATACTGATGTTACATTCGATTTCAACCTTTCGAGGTTGGCAGTCACTTAAAACTTAATTTCTTCATAAACCATTAAATTCAAATTACAACTAGCATCCAAGCCTCTTTCTGAAATACAACCGAAGAGCACTTTAGCGATTAACGTCTTCAATTAGTCCTTTTGGGTGCCGGTCAGACAGATGACGACCAACTGAGGGTTCTCACATCTGGTGTAGACTAAACAAATACACGGAAGAAAACAGCTCAAGCCTAAATTATACTTTCCAAGGAATTATGTTGTTGTTTAATTCTTCATCCTATTTTCCGACTATGCTACCTATATCTAAAGGCGATTGAGAAATTGCATTAATTGCTTTCATGACGATTCCAGGTCACTCGTATTTCGAGATGCACATCGCAGGGGGATGGAGATTACCCTCTTGTTTGCCTGATTTCCAGCGAAGGAATTACTGAAGCACACACCTCAGCATAATTAGTGACCATAAAGACAAAGCCCGTCCAACATCAGACAAGTCGGTCGTGAGAGCAACTCACATCACACAAGTTGCATCTGCCAAATACAGCTCCTAAGAATGTGGTGCTTCAGCGTGTTTCTTATTACACATCAGTTCTATTTCGCCATGTATAATAATTGCTTTCTAAACGTCCTATTTAATGTTTTTGTTTTCGTTTGTGAAGGATTACGGAAATGTCTATAATTTCACAGTTACATCTTAACGTAAGTGCGGTGACAGTTTCTTTTGGCATCGTCTAAACGATTGAAACAAAACGGGATTTCCGTTTTGTTTCAATCTTCAATTAGTACTGTATCTTCAACAATGCGTTCTTTTTTATTTTAGAAACTTAATCGGACTGCTTCTATTAGTGAAATTCGCTTTCCTTCCTGCAGTTCGGGAGCATGAGACAACCACGCTAACCCACGTTCACTATTGGACTCTGCAGGCGTGTGCCGCAATCGACTGAAATTTAAGAAGGTTCATGAAGTGTGTTCATCGAAATACGCTGATAATCGCAAACGAACAGAACTATTCGAGCTTACCGGAATGATTTAGACTGAGAGCGGTCACATAGTGGATAAATGGAAACTCCGCTAAACTTATTACTTTTATTTTGGGTCACTAGCTGAAGAAAGCCGGAACAGTGGTGGCGGCGGCTGTTACTTAAGCCTCATCGACAGAATAATGCCCCACCTCCAATCCGCTATCAAATTATTTTCTCTCATTAAGTCACCTAACTTTGTTCGACTATTTATTTCTTTGTCAGCAGGTGCTGTTTACCTCTTTCCTATCTCTAGGGCGATCATCACAAGCGAGAGACCACTGTGAGCGATGAGCCTTGGGGAAGAGCAGTGATCACATGGTCATTCGTTGAAAGAATTCCCAACATAATAGATATTGAGATAAAGATAACTCACTCTTCTCATTCATTCATTCACAGTTCTCATTCACTTAAAGATAACCCACTCTTGGTAACTCAATAAACTACAACATTGTGTTTGCCTGCCATTCAAGCGTGACTTTCCTAAGGCCAGAACCTTAAGTTCCCTTTCACCATAGACGTCATAAAGAAACAGTCGAGAACGAAATATCTAAGCGAAGGGTCCGTGAAAGTTTTTTCGTAGCCATAACCATTAATTTATTATTATTACTATTTACTTAGAGTGGGACTGCAGTATATCACTAGCGATTGTATACTGTGTGTTTTATCTGCAAAAAAATTAAAATCTTTGAAGTGATTTAATAAAAGTAGTAAATATTAAATAAAAGCGGTCTTAACTAATAGGTTACGGTTTTTTAGTTGAAGTTTTTAAATAATATTGATGTTTTTTGGAACCAAGTTATGTACCTCATTATATGTTGAATTTTATTTTAATTTTGTTTTAAAATAACTACTATCCCTGAATTATGAATACAACAGGGATAAATATTGCTAAAATATTGTATATCGTGGCAAAAAAAACAAAACACCAAAAAATCTGACTTCTAGTGACTTGGAAGAAAAGCTATTTCGAACAAATATCAGCGGCGTAGTACCGAACATCGCCAAGTATCTGAACACAATTTACATTTTCGAAGATTCCTTTGTGGCATCAGCGCAAATCAACAAAACGATACATAAAATATTCTTTAAGTAGCATCGGCAACATATAAAAAGGAATTAACCAAAGATCAAGTTGTGTCCTGTTCATCTGTAACACGTGTTGCGTGTTAAATACAGGTATTATGAGGCAAGCTGGCGTGCATGATTGGAAGGGTCCCTGTTACTACCTTGTGGGTCTGACTAGCTTATTTTAAGGTGAACACGACTTACGCTTTTCATCCGTCAGACTGAAGTCGAAAGGGGACTTGCAACCCCATGGGTTCACGTATTCTTTCGAACTACGTCATGTAGAATTTGAATTATTTAATAGTACAAATACCTTCTTAGAAATATAAGCTCATAAGTTTTAAAGAGTTGAATATAATACTGAAAATGCATATGTTTATTCGTTCACCTTATTCATCCAATTCTCTTTTATACTACCTACATTTCTTTTATTATATTCTGGCTTCCTGCTTTATGTATGAAGGAATACTCCTTAATTTATTTTCTGGCAGGATCTCTATTTTTCTTTATGGAATAATGTGTCATTTTCTTCATTTGTATTTAAACATTTCGTTTCGCCCAATTGTGGAATGCTGTGCAATTAAGAAAAACACGAAACTTATAACTAGGACAAAAACTTTTAGCACTCGACTGCAAGATTGACGTCAGTATTTCCAAATTATGAGTTTCTGATCGTGAATTGCGTAAAACGTAGATTAATAAACTTACGTTTAATATTCCCCTACATATTAACGTAATTCTATTTCGGTTGCTCTAGGAATAAACTGCTGCAGAAGGTAGAGGTGATATTCTTGGGCACGTTCATTATCTAAATGTGTGCAATTCATGCGCCAAGATGTTTATTGTTTATGCATAATAAATATTAAGCGCGACTTACTTATATCATAAAATGTTTGGCAGCGTGTCTTTTAGTAGGATGCGAAGAATGCCATTCTACAATTCCCTTTCGTGAGTTATTTAACGAGGGTACGCACTCGAAATGGAAGGGCAAATTCATTCACTCACTCTTCTGGAGTAGTGTTATAATAAGCGAAGTATTGCACCATTATTTCCATTTGAGGCTGTTGGTATTTAGAGGATTTTAGTTTTTATTTTTTTATTTTTGTGTTGACTCCAACAGTTCAGTAGAGGCGGTAATAATTGTTTAAGAATTAATAATTCAAAAAGAAACAGCTCTTTCTTCACCGCAATAATAATGTCACGAATTAAAAATCAAGAAGAGATCCTGACAAGGACTCGAGCATTTATAATATGTTAAATTTTCTCACTCTAGCGAAGGGAGAAAATTAACAATTTACGTTTACTGTTATTGCTGAAACCGATAAATAGGTGAACAGTAAATTAGATGTTTTATTCGCATGACAAATAATAAAATATGCAGTTCTCAAATCACACAAAGAAGCAATGGACGAGGACTACACTCAAGTAGCTCCAAAATATTCTTTGATCGTCCCTTATTACGAAGTGAGACGAATCCCCAGAAATACAACAATCTCGTAAAAGAATACTCTTTTACCGAAATCAGGAATTTCTCAAATAAATTTTGTGTACATTTTTCGATTTAGGTTAATGGCTTCCAGCAGCTATTTCGCTATTCTCTTTTGCCTGGTTACAAAATGAATTGCATGCGGGGGCAACTCTTACACTTCTTTTATATGTGTATTACTATAGAAACATTGTGTTGATGACCACTTGCCTGTGAGGTTACATATTTTACAAAATGTGTATTCTAATGATGAATTTTGCGGTTAAATTGCGCTATTAAAATAGTACGAAATCATTGCCGGATACAAATAATCTGTTTGTGCTAGTAAATCATATTTTCGTACCTCTCATCTCTCGTCAGATCTGAATTTCGCCGTTGTGTTCTTGCAAATAATCTTTTAGGCACTATTTTACTCGAGGTCCATTTCCAGTCGTCCGTAGTTTTTGCGAGTGACACTTTCGAACTGGAAAACCTGCAACACAAAGGTATTTCCTTACATAAGTTGCGACTCCTAGACAATCGTTCATAATTAGTCGGAAAACTATGAGAAAATATAGCAACTTAAAAGTGAACTCGAAAAATCACTTTCCAACATCACATTCTGTTCTTATACGAAATCAAGTTTTGTAAACTCTCTCTCGTGCTGGCAAGTTCGCATGGTCATTCTGGTTGCCAGTAGAACCACAAACCCTTGCTGGGCGGTGATATATGAGGAATGACTTGAGATGGTGGCAGGTTACGGAGTCAGTCACAACACTGGATGAGCAATACTGGCGAAAACTGCTGCGCGATTTTTGTTACGCAGAGAAAGATTTCTAAATTGAGAAGATGGCAGAATCAAACGAAAATTATTAAATATAATAAAGTGTGCTACTTTGGAAGCACGCAATGAAGATGGCACGAGACTAAGGCATTTGACGTGAGAAAAAACATCAACGTAAGAACTGGCCGTTCTGGTTGGCCTGGATTGATTATATACTATGCAATCAGTTGTTTGTGATCGTCTTCGTAAAGTGAATGATTTCATCGAGTACAATACGGTTTCCTATACAGCCAATTTGCCCACAGACGGTAACAGTGCAAAAAAGGTTTCAATCTTCAACTTATATATGAATCCTATCGGATTCATATAAAGATATTTCTCCGTAAATCTGTGCATTCAAATGGAAATCAGCATTATGTCTGTGAATAAAATGACATTTAAGAACAATCCGAAATTAAATGCAGTTAATGAGCTGTCAGTTCAGGAGAGATCATCTATTGTAGGTCAGGGAATGATGCGCTTGAGTTGACGTGAATGTAATCATATGAATCACTCATAGCTCACGGTAATAAAGAATAAAGAAGTCTGTTTTACATTTTTTCTCGTTTGCAAAGAATCACAAAATTAACCTTCATTTTGTCGCAAAACATACGTTCATATCTTAACCTATGTTTTGCTCCACATCACTTTTGTAAACGTTAAGAATAAATTCAAAGTCATCGCTTTGTCTCACCTTAACCTGAAGGTATTTTATCGTCGCATCTCTTTCTCTCACGAGAAGTCCAAAGAATATTTGTTTGAAAATCGATGTTTGACGAATGTAAGCGAAAGAGAACGGGCAATCTTAACTTGCTATAAGATATTTCGGAATCTGTTTTGTTTCAAGCTTCGTTTACTTCTCTAACTTCGACAACGCCCTCCAATTCACTTCGGAAATGTAATTGGACCACCCCCGTTAGGGGAATTCGCTCTCCTACCTGGTGAGAAAGTAAGAAACAAGCAAAAGCACGTGACCATTCCTTTTGGTTATTAATTAGCAGGAACATAGGACGGCAATTGTGCTCGTCTATGCTGACCATTGGGACAGTTAATAATAGGCGAATTCATACTAAGATTGAGAAGGGTCATTCACTTGGATATGCTGATTTCAAGGTATTGTGAACTAAGTTGATTCAAGCTAATTACGATGATTTAATTTAGCCTAATAGCCATCACGCAATGGACAAAAACAATTTGCAAAAGAAGTTAAATTTCCTTTAGCCACTAGCTAAAAAACAAACTTGAGAAGTGGTTCTTGCTTCTCATAAAGCTTTGTCGATGGGAAAGGAGCAGGCCATGTGAATTGAGAGCGCCCTCTTCAAACAGATGAAAGAATGGGTCAGAGTTTATCTAAAATGATTGTGTGAATTTTTAACGCACCTTTTCTAAATCATGTCACACGAATCAGTCTTGGCGATAAAAGTGGAAAATTCATAAATAAGTAGTCCGAATGAAACGGATGTTAATTTGGACGGTAACAATTTTCTTTGATTACATTTTAAGATGGTCTTACCAATCTTTATACAGGATGCTTTTAATTAATGAAAAGAAATCCAAGGTAGTTTAATTTTCTAAACAATAAGCGAGCATTAGGAGGACGACCTTCCCTTGACTGACAGACTAGAGCTTCGAAAAATATTTCGACGACTGCAGATTTTTATTTTTCGTGTGAAGTACATAAACGAATTTAGACACTAATGTAGTGCCTAAAAATACTACTACGATAGTGAATATCTCAATTTAGCCGTGCAGTGTTAGTACATTTTATGGAATAAAGCAGATGAACTTGAATGCATGGCTTACATTACATAACTAAGCAGCTGCGTCTTCAACTCTTGGTATGAGATATCGATTCTCCAAAAGGCTACGATAACATCCAAATGCTATACAAATAAAGTAAAAGATAACATTCCTTGAAAGGTTTTATTCCTGTAGTAATTCCTTTTCTTTCTTCCAATTTAGCCAACAAAGTGCAGTTTCGGTTCAACTGTGACCTTCACTGTTTGTGTCTATTAGCGAATCCCATCAATGTTGAAAGGGCGATACCCATTGAGTACCTTCATACACGAAATTCAGCCAGTGACCAAAGAATTCTCGGTCAAAATGTGTTCATTAATAAACTATGAACGATCCATTTTAATTATAAATTAGTGCCGAACTTTTAAATCTAAAATAACGAAACCTGATGCTAATAAATTCAATCGGTGTTTGGTGTAACTGACTCTAGTTATTAAACAAACGAAGATAAATCTAATTATATTAAGAGCCAAAGGCATCAATTCGGCGACATGAACTTATTTAAGTTAAGGGATATTGCATCCCATATTGTTTCTTAGCCGAATAAGAAACTCAAAGAGTTTCATGCCGAATAAAGAAACTATATAAAGTTCGGCGATTCCAAGCGTAAGCAAATACCTGGATAGTGCAACACATGACCCATTTGGTAGTTCAAACTGATGCAATTCATAGTAAGGGTGGAGCAAGCTACGCTTGGAATCGCCGAACTTTATATAGTTTCTTTATTCGGCATGAAACTCTTTGAGTTTCTTATTCGGCTAAGAAACAATATGGGATGCAATATCCCTTAACTTAAATAAGTTCATGTCGCCGAATTGAAGCCTTTGGCTCTTCATATAATTAGTAATTTATTAGGACACCTTCTTGGCAATTCTCATAGAAGGGATGCAAGTTCTGTTCGCTACAAACTTGGTATTAACTAGGTCTACCTACTCACTGATGAGACCGCAATGAGGGTGGAAACCGGTGAGGGGCGGATCTGGCTTTGAGAGGCTCCACTTGGAGGTAGGTTTTTGCCTGTCTCTGAGTGGGGACACCGCTGAGATTATGGCTCTGCTTGGTGGTGGTGGGATGAGCCTGCCACTGGGTAGAGCCAATGCTGAAAAGTTCTTCTCGGTGATAGGGTGAGCCTGTCAGTGCGTGGAACAACGCTGAGTTCGGTGATCCTTCGGGATCGTCTTATATTTGTAGAGCCCGTTTCACCGTATGGGTAGCGACTTCTCTCATAATGCAGAACAGTAATGCAGCTCCTAGGAGCTAAGTTCACATTATGGGTAAATACCAAGAATAGTGATCGGAGCTTGCTCCGCCCTTACTATGAGTTGCCTCAGTTTGCACTACCAAATGGGTCAGGTGCACTATCCAGGTATTTGCTTACGCTTGGAATCGCCGAACTTTATATAGTTTCTATATTCGGCATGAAACTCTTTGAGTTTCTTATTCGGCTAAGAAACAATATGGGGATGTAATATCCCTTAACTTAAATACGTTCATGTCGCCGAATTGAAGCCTTTGGCTCTTCATATAATTAGTAATTTATTAGGACACCTTCTTGGCAATTCTCATAGAAGGGATGCAAGTTCTGTTCGCTATAAACTTGGTATTAACTGGAACAATGGATTAAATGACACCAAGTGAGTTTTGATTGATTGAGTTAGCGATTTACTGATATTTTGATGAAAATAGTGCATATTCGTATCTCAGGATTACGGGTTATTCTCAGAGTATTGGAACCTTATGACAAAAAGGACTACAGGAGCATTTCTGAGTGCCAGAACTCAGAAAAACGTATTAAGGTAAGTAGCAACCAATTCTCTATTTAACGTAGCAATAACAAGACCATGGAAAAACCCTAACGATCCAAGAAGTTTACAGAGAGTTCCTAAGATTAGGAAAACTCTTAAACGATAACTGGCCAGGAAAGATAAAACTGTACGACACCCTTCCCCCGCAGCAGTCACAGACGACATCATGTACACCATGACACATACCCTCAACAAGTCTTACCATTCTTGCAACAATCAGAAGAATCGAACACAGACTTCCAGAAAGTACAAAAGAAAATAAAAATATCTAACACGACGGAAATACCCAAAACAAGTGAAACAGACAAAGGAACACAGGAAAGAATACCCCCAGTCATCCTAAGGGCTAAGAAACACTGGACATCTATCGCCACCACTCTGAAAACAACAGGAATCACCTTCATAAAGGCAACAAACACAGAAGAAGGAATACGAATTCAACCTAAGACATCGACAGAAACATAAAATTCTTGAATAACAACAACTTGAAAGTAGTACTAAGAGGAATCACAGAAACAATATCAACAGAAGTCATCACAGACCTACATAACAAAGGATTCCGAATGCACAGAGCTGACAAGACTCCCTACCCCTTAATCCTAGTCGAAATCTCAAAAGACCAGAAAGATGTATACGACCTCCAAACCATCTGCGACCTCATTATAAAAGTAGAATCTCTGAGACGCAAATCTACATCAACACAATGTCACAGATATCAGAAGTTCGGTCATGCACAGCTATGCTGCAAAGCAGAATTCCGATGAGTGAAATGCGGTGGAAAACACGTCACACTAAAATGCAAGAAATCACACACCCAGCCAGCGAAATGTGCTAACTGCGGGGGCCAACACCCCACCAACTACAGAGGGTGTACAGCACATCCTCAAAACCAGAAGATACAACCCCAAAGCAGCAAGCCCATACAAGAAAGCACACCCACCCAACAAATCACATCCTCCACAACAAACGGAAGATCATATGCAGAAGTTGCAAGACCAACCCAACAACAGGACTCCAAACCAAAAACAAACGACCAACAGCAAACCAGCAAGACCAATCTTCTCAATATAACAAGCTGTATAGGAGAGATGCTTGCAGAACTCCAATAAACTGACCCAACACAAGAGGCCAAGGACATCATTCTAAAATTCTAAAACACACACAGATTTTATTCTCTGCAATCCTTAATGGATAAAAGCAAACTAAAACCCAACTCTCTACATATCATCAGCTGGAATGCTAACGGACTACCCAACAAAGCAATAGAACTACAGGAATTCGCGGCAGAAACCCAAGCAGACATCATTTTAGTAAATGAAACACATTTGCGTCCATCTGACAAGACAAAAATCAACAACTTCACATGAACCGCACAGATAGAACCTATGCAAGAGGAGGAGGAGGAACTGCCATCTTCATTAAAAGAAGTATAAAACACAATGCAATCTCCACACCTCCAACAGAACACATGGAAACAACAGGAAATGAAATACATATGGAGAACACAAGCAGTATCATGGTATTTGCAGCCTGCAACCCCCTCCCCCCCCAGATAAAAATTTCTGGAATCAAATCTGGACGAAATATTAAATACAGGTAAAGCAGTAATTATAGCTGGAGATTTTAATGCCAAACATTAAGCCTGGAATAACAGAAACTCAAATATCGACGGAAGAATACTCACCTCTTATACTACTTAACGAAACATAACAATAATAGGACCCACAGAACCAAAACACTGAGGAGCAACCGGACGTCCTGATGTGCTTGATATAGCTATATTAAAAACATAGCGCACAGCTATCAAATACATGCAGTCAACGAATTAAGTTCTGATCACAACCCCATCATATTGCAACTAGGCACCACATAAGATTTAACGGAAAATACCTCCACCTTTATAAACTGGAAACAACTTCCCTCAGCCTTCCAGGAAATTCTTGGCCCAGTACCACATATAATATCCACTGAAGACATAGAAAATGCAGTAAAAACCTTTGAAAAGCAAGTATTAACAGCAGTACCACAGGTGATACATACAACCAAATGAGCACCACCAAATAAACTCCCAGAGGACATAAAATGTCTCATCCGAGAGAAAATATCACAGAACACTGGATCCCGCAGATAAGCAGGCAGTTAATAGCTACAAACCAGGTTCGGTATGCCCTAAAGAATCACTGTAACGAACTCTGGAATAACAAAATGCACCAATTAAACACAGAGGATCAATCACTGTGGAGAATGATGAGATCATTTCGTTCAAAACCTAGCACACTTCCCCCAATCCAAGGAGAATATAGTCGTCTACAGTGACGAGGAAAAGGTAGAAGCATTTGCAGACAGCTTAGAAAGACAATGCAGTCCCAATTATGCCAATGTAGATTTAAGCTTCACAAGAAAAATCCACACCCAAGCATGTAAAATAACTCAAAACGCTTCACCCCAATCCAACAACAAATCAGTGTCTCCAACAGAAATAGATGACATCATAAGAAAACTAAAGAACAAAAAGGCTCCGGGTCCAGATGGTATAAGGAACAAGGTGCTCAAGCTACTCCCACGTAAAGGGGTTATACATCTGGACAATAAGAATAGAGAGGTTCCCTGTAGAATATCTTGAGGGGGGGTGGGGGGACCGAAATACTCAACAAAGTGTTTTCGAAATGGGGAGTCGTACGCGACGTAAAAATCGCCAACGATAGACTTTCCCAAATGGAAGACTGGCGAGGTAACTTTCCATATGGAAATGAAGGCCGAAGTCCCCAATTTTGTCTTTCTAGGCTCTCCCAGGGTAATAGTTAACTACCCTGAGTTAAGAAACAGTGTTATAAGTGCGGTTCTCTGGATCATCTAGGTAAAGACTGCCCCAAGAACAAATGCAGGAACTGTATGGCGGCAGGACATAACCTAGATGAGTGTCAGGCACCTTGCCTGAAATGTGGAGAACTAACACACAAGATAAACGCTTGTGCCAACAGGACGCATGCCGAAAGAATAGGGGGGCACTGTCATATCTGCCAAATCTAGGGAAATAGGAGAACCAGAACAGGAGAAATCAGAATCGGCAAATGAAAGAGAGTTCCCCGTACTAAACGCCGGAACTGTCACGACAACGACAGAAAACCCAGCCGCCGCCATAGAAACCTCAGCAGAGGTAAAGAAAAAGAATGACCACAACATAAAAGAAGATTATAATGTGGAAAACATCAAAGATGACACAGAAGAGGAAGGAATGGAGATCTCTACAGTCGCCGCTACAGAATTTTCGGGACAGAAAAACAAGAAAAAAAAAAGAAGCGTAATAACCGGGAATCTAAAAAAAAAGGAAAAGGACGCAGAGGAAATGGAGGCTACTAATGCCACAGAAAAGCTTCCCATAAGCCCAGAGGAAGAAGATAAAAAGAAACCAAAAACGGATAACATAACCCCATCGGATGAACCTGATGAAGAATCCGACCCTCATAAAGACAGGCATAAAAATGGAGGTATAATATTAAGAAGATATAGGGGACCCATAGAAGTAGCAGAAAAGCTGTTCATAATAATGCACCACACAGGAATACGACCAGCGTTCACCCTTCGGCACGACAAAATAAGTTTCAACTGGTTAGACGTCTACATTGACGACATCAACACAGCCACACCAGACGAAGTAAAGGGTCATCTGAAGAAACTAGACGAGGAAAGAAAAACTCAGCTATGTCACACCTTGAACAAAGATGATATCCTGGAGGACAGTGCGTGGATCCTCAAGAAATTTAGTAGAAGGCTTTGGGGCAATAACTAACAAGACTACAAGAATTTGCCTCTTCGTTCTAATCGTTTTATATCTAGTTCACACAGGAGGGGTCGGCCTGATAAAACCCGAGCAGCGAAGTCTTACATCGAGGCGGTGCAGCCCCTGGTTGGCTGCACCGCCTCGCAGGCTCTTCCTGACAGGCTGACACCGCCTGACAGGCTCTTCCCCCAATTTTACAGTCCACTTGTGTCTTATTTTTCCCGAAAAATTATACCAGTCTCCTTCTGAATTACTCCAGAATTTGTGTTATTTTTTATCTGTTTTTTGTTGTTGTTTGTGTAAGGTTCTGTTTTCATCTGTCAAACATCTTTTAAGATGTTTGACAGATGAAATCTGTAAGAACAGACGTCAGGAGATGATGTCGGCAGATCTGTTTGGCCACAACCTCTAATAGGTTATCTAGTTAAACAGATCGACTGAGGCCTCTTTATTACCTACCACTATCTCACTCTACCTTTATTTCTTCCCCTTTCACTACCTGCTGACCCTCAGCACAGCTTTATACTCCATAGGCCGATGATGAAAGACATGAATTCCCATTCTACCTACTCACTGATGAGACCTCAATAAAGGTTGAAACCGGTCTGGGTAGTGACCTTCTCTCATAATGTAGAACAGCAATACAGCTCCTAGGAGCTAAGTTCACATTATGGGTAAATACCAAGAATAGTGATCGGAGCTTGCTCCACCCTTACTATGAGTTGCCTCAGTTTGCACTACCAAATGGGTCAGGTGCACTATCCAGGTATTTGCTTACGCTTGGAATCGCCGAACTTTGTATAGTTTCTATATTCGGCATGAAACTCTGAGTTTCTTATTCGGCTAAGAAACAACACGGGATGTAATATCCCTTAACTTAAATAAGATAAATCTGTTAGCATAGCTTATGTTGTGGTTCGGTGATAAACGAACATATAGTAATAGCTTCGACCGGAAGTTGATTTTGATACAGAACACCATGATAATTAACACCTTCTTCTCAGTGAGAAGGTGAAGCACCATGTCCTTCCAGTTCTCTCTGTTGGTGGCTTTCCTTTTTGTTTCTGCAAAGTCATATGATCCTGTCCATGATCTTATATCTTCAAGCCATGTCCTTTGTTTTTTGCCTCTTGGTCCTTTTCCCATAATTTTTTCTTCTAAAACGGTTAATATCCTCTGTCCTGCTGAACCTCTCAGTACATGTCCTGCCAATCTCATCTTTCTCTGGATCATTTCCTGTAATAAAGATCTCTGTGTTCTCATTCTCTGTAGGACATCTGTATTTGTCACGTGTTCTGTCCGTGGGATTTTCAGAGCTCTCCTATAGCACCACATTTCAAAGGTTTCTTTGAAACCTGCTGCCTTACTCTATTCTTGAATATTCATGTCTCACTTCCATATGCGGAAACTGGCCACACTAATGTTCTTATCATTCTTTTCTTTGTCTCGATACTTACAGAACTTCTGAGCAGATCTTTATTTTTCCAGAAGGCATCTTTAGCTATGGCTGTTCTTATTTTTATTTCTTTATCTTGCTTTCCATCTGCAGTAAACTAGGTGCCCAAATATTTGTATTCCAATTGTTGTATGTTCAATTTTCATATTGTTTATGACTATTTGTCGCTCGGATCTCTTTCCTTTTGAGATTTTCATAAATTTGGTATTTTTTGCATTTATATCTAATCCAAATTCTTCACCGTCTTCAATTAGTAGCTGCATTATTAAAAGGAGTTAATTTGATTAACTGTTTCTGTTTTCTGCTATTAGAAAGGTATCATAAGCATATCTAAGATTGTATTTTATACTATTGATAGTAATTCCTATTTTTTGTTTTTCAATCTTTTTCATCACTGTCTCACTACAGATATTAAATAGATTTGGTGAAAGGATACAGCCTTGTCTAACTCCTCTTTTTATTTTCACTACAGAAGTCTCATCGTTAAACAGCTGCATTTTCTGTTTGGTTATAAATCATTTTTATAATCTCAAGTACATAATCTTCTATGTCTAATTTATCTAATATATTGAACATTTTATTATGTTTTACCCGGTCAAAAGCCTTCTGAAAGTCTATGAAGCATATGTAAATGTTCCAATTTCTCTCAAGTGATCTCTTGAGTTATCCATGGTTTTTTCTTTCTTTCTTCTTGTTTATTGATGTGGTTTTTAGCAGATGTTATGATAGCTGCTTGTAGTTTATTCCACTGAGAGGGTTCATTTTCGTTTTGGAACTTCGGACAGCATTTCTGAAATATGTTCATAAAATTTTGATTTTACTATTGGATTTTTTACCATTTGCAGATCCCATTTTAGGGGTTGACTTCTTTTACATTTTACTGTTTTCAGGCGAATATTCATCTTCATTAAGACTAGTCTATGATCAGATCCGCAGTCAGCACTTGGCATCACCTTCGAGTTCCGTATCCCATTGAAGTAATGTTTTCTGACTACAATATAGTCGAATTGATTTTTGTATCTTCAATTGGGACTTTCCCATCTGTATCGTGCTGCTGGTTATATAACATAATATGTCAATTTTCCGTAAATTGACATATGATGTACATTTTAATACACTTAACTAAAATTTCAAACATCTTTCTATTCACTAACTACGAAAACGGCATCTGTGATAATGAAATATTCACAATTGCTATGGCGGAGTTGCAATTAAAATATTACTTTTGGAGACAGGGCGTGTAATTACCTTGTGGAGGACTGAAAGCTGTTGCTGCAGTTTTATTTATTTTGCTTCGGTGAACTTTGCTTTACTGTAATTTGTTGAGCTGACCAGCGTTAGTTAAGACACACGTCTCCGAATCACTACGTTGAGACCGCGCTGAAGAAGTTAGAGAGGAGAACGCCATATTTCCCGATTTATGTAACTTGGATCCAACTCACTCAACGGTGCAAAACGATCAGGAGTTTATGTGGAATTAATGAACGGATTAATTTAATTCGATTAAACGACCTTATTCATCTGAAGCCAACACCCACAAAGCAATATCATCAAGAGATTCTTTATTGGGAACGATATCCCCGGGATTAATTCATCTCAACTGAGAAAACTTTATAAAGCATACTTCGGTATTAAACAGGGTTGCGGATTTCCTCGGTCATTCG
This sequence comes from Typopeltis vanoorti, assembly GCF_054136105.1. Taxonomy (NCBI): domain Eukaryota; kingdom Metazoa; phylum Arthropoda; class Arachnida; order Uropygi; family Thelyphonidae; genus Typopeltis; species Typopeltis vanoorti. Next base: position 111,266,052 of record NC_143563.1, read on the forward strand.
AGTATTGGTTTCTTCTCGCTAGGGGTCAAGCTAGAACGCGGAAACATGGGCGTATTGAAGCCACAGAATACAAGGGAATGAAGGATAATATTACCCTATGATTACATTTTAATATTTATTCGGGTAAATGTTTCTGTCACATTTTTCCCTGAACACGGAGAAGGGGAGGTCGAGATTGCTCTCGACATAACATCTCGCAGTACCGAACGTGAACTGCATTTTAAAAGTCCACGATACTGCTATTAAAGTCGCTAAAAATGCCAAACTCAGGTTTGCTTTGAATTACGGCCGAAGCAACTAAAGGCCAGTGTGTTCTTGTGATAACTTCTAATGTTCTTCTGGCTGATAGACTGAGCAGAAAAATCCTAGTTTTTTTTGTTTGTTTTCTTTAGATTAGCTACGTTGAAGTTTGGTTGCACAGATACTCAATGATTGTCACTTCACTGATTATATTAGCCTATTAGTAACTGTCCTGAGTGGGGGGTGGGGGCGCTAATTTGGAATAAATCGACCACTTCATAAGAAAGGAGGAATCTGCAGTAATTTGTCGACCCACCCAACGATAGGTTCGAAACCCAGAACACCGCTAGTATGCGTAGGTTACAAGGGTTAATTAAATAAATGTAGAAATCCTGTTCTTCCAAACACTCAACGTCGAAAAATTTAACCACTTCAAACCTCCACTGAAGGAAATTGTTTATTCAAACTGGGATGAAAATCACTTGCTACTCAATGCACATGACAGTTATCGGAGGATTCGAACGTTCAAGCTTGTTCGTTGGAGAGCAGTTCAAGTGCGTGCCTGGCTGACCCAAGGGACAGCCACGGCCGCACTGAACAACTCTAGATCGTGGATGAAATTCACTAGCAGGGAAGCACCAACACATGATAGCTTACTAGACCATTCAAGTGTCAAAAATTCCCGATTCTAAGCCAGAGCAACTTCCCTCTTCGTTTCTCTTAATGTTATGCCAGTAAAGCCTTAAAATGCCCAGAGAACACCGAATTTCACACAGTTTTTCTCAGATCGAAAAGATTGTTCCAGACCAGCGTAAAAGAAAATATACCTGATTGGAATGCTAACACTTCAAAAGGAATTCGTCTGAAGAATGCATCTTGCTGCAAAAAAAAAAAAAAAAAAAAAAAAAAAAGCAGCCGTTACTTTGCCATATATTTAATAAGGCAGTTATTTTAAAAATTAGTAAGAGTAAAGAGCGAAGATTAAAGTCTATTGGTACTATATTTACTAACTGTGTGTGTGTTCATCTTCTGTTTGTTTACTGGACGAAAACACGGAGTCTCCGTATAAATATATAAACGTATGAGATCAACTACGCGAATTGTGTTTGTTGGAAAGACACACGACAATACATTTTAGTGTTTGGGGTCACTTATTTATTTTCTCCACGTCCTTTCCAACAGTATCTGTCTAGAAACGGGTATGGCATGTTGAATAGAAACAACTCGCATAGCGAAAAAATGCAGAGACCATCTGAAAACCTTCTACGTCTGCTTACAAATATATTCTAAGTGGAGTGCATAAACAGAATTTGATCTGTATCAAAACGGAATTTACATTAAACGTGCGCATACGTACACTGTTCATGCATGTGACAACCGAGGTATTTGTCGCAACGTGATGCCACCCAGCATCACCTTGACCAGATACCACTTTGGTCATTTTCTTCAAAATGACCAAAGTGGTAATCACTTAGGGCCAAGCGATGGCTGTAGTAGAGGTGTGTGTGTGGGGGGGGGGGGGATTCGTGATGTTTTCTTCCATAATTGGAGTTTTGCTTTTAGCAAGGTAACATGCGTGCCCCTTTTATACCCTGACTCAGCGGCAGGTCAGTAAAAATCTACTTCACGCCAGAGCTTCCATAAAACCTTAAGCAAGTCTTGGTCCAATTACATTTACAATTATTTAGAATTGTAACTAGAAAATCAATTTCAACCTTTCCATAGAGACAATCAATAATAATAATAATAATTAAAACAACTTAGGACTGACGTGAGGGCTACGTGAGTACAAAATGGAATTATGTTACATAAAACCGTATCAATGAATGTAACAGTTGCAAGATATGCAATTTTATGCCGCTTAATTGAACAATGGCATTATAATTATATGCTATTTAATCCAAAAAAATACCAATTAATTATCAGTTTCGTATCAATACTTTCGTATGCACTTACATTACAATCCACACATATTCTAACGTGAGCGTCTTTATCTCCAACTTTCCAATGTTTTTTATTCTGGTTCATCCTCTTTTGTGATCAGAAAATCAAATATGAACGGGAATAACAATACCACGTTGACACCGTAGGATAGCATTTAATGCATTCGAAAAATAAAATGAAATATGCGTAACAGTGGCGTAAACATATTGATCACATTAAGAAGGCATACGATGAACTTCTCGAACTCGAAATTACCAAAACAAAAATAAAAAGTTTAACTTACCACCGTACACGAAATTAATTCGGTTTCAGAGGTGCCTCCCAAAGAATGGGATTTATTTGAACAATGACACAACATTTCAGGTTTATACAACAATGAAATATTGTTCACAAACGCTAGTAAGTCAACAGTACATTGCAACAGTAGCAGAACGCTTGAAACAAATGAGTAATTCGCTTGACTTATCAAATTAGTGGTCAATGTAAGGTACTCATTTACATTTTGATTTTGGGGGGGGGGGGGATCTTTCAAATGGAATAGAGCAATACTAGACTTAACTATAGAAAAATATCAGATTTTTAAATGTGCCTATTAAACTTCGTTGGAAATGCTGCTAATATCTCTTCAATTAAAATAAATATTAACTTCTTTTGCACGCTGCTTTATATGGTAATGATTTAAATATTCGAAGCATAAGGAAGGAAAGCTTCTAATTTACTATTAACAGCAAAAACACTAAAAAGAAGTTAAGTTAAACATGTACGCGTCCTTGATGACGAAAGCAAAACTCTTGGTTTATTATACAAGTAACCCTCCGTGAAGAAATTAAAATCTCATTAAGCGCATTTCTTCTGAAAAAAAATTAGCAAGCGAATAGGTTTCGATGTTGAGGAAGATTTAGTGTATTTTAAAAGAGCTTAAGTTTGCTTTTAGCAAACCTTCTTAGTGGAAAGTTGAAAAGAGAGAGTGTGAGAATTTAAGCACGACGTATCTCCACTTCACTAAATCGGAATAATTAAGTACGGAATTAGAAAGTTTATTTAAATCTAGTTTTTACTAACCAACATTGAAAACAGATTTCCAACAAATAATTTTTGCGATGCGTTTATACGCGAAAATTAGCACGAATGTCCAAGTAATTTTCGTTTAACACCACCAAAATAACCATTCGAAGTCAATCTAACACCTGCACCATCCATCGCTAGTACACCATTGGCACCAAAACGCTTTCAACATGTGTCATGTATGCAATAAGAGATCTGTGAAAGCTATTCACGTTCCTCCTGGAGCCCCCGTTCAAATGATTAGCTCACAAGGAATGACCTCACTTCCTTTCAATTCACTCCTTTGTCTCTCTAGAAGTGCTGCTATCCGCTTTCCTTCGTCTCCGAAGCAAGCTTCGCAAACCAAACCCATCATCGCAACGTACCTAAGGGACAGGAAAAAACAAAAAAGAATTCCCAATAGGACAGCTCTGATCTTCTAAAGATAACTCACTTTTTCTAGCGTAATATCGGAGACTGAGTTACCAAAGGACGGATTCGATCCTCCAGGGCTTCGTGTTTTCTGTTAACAACAACTGCTCAGTTAAGGCGGGATAGCAGAGAATGAGAAATATCTAAGCGAAGGATGCCCGAAGGTATATGCGAAGTCACGCGATATTTATTTAACGGAGTGAAATAGTCGACACGTTACAAAACTTCTGTTGACTACAAACAAAAATGAAAGCTGCTAATAATTAAGTTACTTTTAATTTAAATTATTAAAATAAATAAATGGAAAAATGATATTAAATATCTAATTCAGCGCGGTAGATTCAAACAAATAGATTCAACAAACATTGAAAAACTGCACAACATTAAAATTCTGAGAAAGATGCCGTTGAGTTTCGCTCTTCTTCAAATAAACGTTGGTTTTCCTTTTTCTCTACGAGGGGTGAAATCGAACTGCAGCGTGCTGTTCAGGTTAACACGCAAGCTTCGCAGAGGAAGTGTCTCTTCAGCTCTTTGACTGTTGGTTTCCTCTGGTTTGTTGATGAAACTTTTAATGAGGGTTTTAACAGGAATGGCAAAAAGTCCCACATTTTCTTTTCTCTGCTCAGTATGTCAAATACATCATTGGCTCCAGTAGAGCACGTGATATCGCTTTATTTGCAGGAATAATCGGGAATGTCTGGCAATTCATGCTTCAAATAAGGGTTTAATATCTACGAATATTAAATGTCTTATTTTGAGCCGTAAATAATTGCGACATTTATGTTTAATATTCGAGGAATGCCGTTAAACTTTTTTTTATGATGTAATAACACCATTTATCCATGTTTAATGCACGCTAGCTACTTGCCACTTAGCAGGGAAAATATTTATAGAGTCGAAGATGTTAAGGAAATTCACTTTTTATTAAACAGCAACTTCCAGAAATTCTGTGAGGGGGGGGGGGGTAATCTTTCTCTCTCCGTGTTAAGAGGAGCAACGGAACAAGGAAAGCAATGCTGGGCGAGGAGATCTCGTATGAAAATCGTGGAAGAATTACTACAGCAAGCTGTACTACAAAAGGAAAATATTTCGGGGTTGGAATAAAGTCACGAGACATGTCCATTAGCCTGGAATAGGATCCTAATAGTTTTCTTACTTTTTCCCATGTAACTTTCACAGATGAAAGAATGGGAACATACGCGTATATGAATAGTATAACAGTTATCTGATAACTATTAAATAACTATTCTGTGTACTTTTGAAGTGTGCATTTCGGATGAAAATAATGAAGCATAACAAAGGTGAAAAATCTTTCGAAAAACCTGGTTGAGAATTAAGCTGTAGCAGCGAATAAGCGTTTGAAAGCTTTTCCATTAAAGAGGGCATTTGTCCATTTTATCTCTAAGGGTTTCTTCTGCCCGCAAAGACTAAGAAAAACGAGGCCTTGGAGACCAAAAATGCCAAATCATTAGCAAACTACTTAATATGTCTAAAAATTGCTTCACATCTAGCAACGGGTTTTATCGTAGAAACATTTTCCCCAAAACAACTGCCCTGGAAAATTGCAACTAATAAAAAACAATAAGAAAAAAATATCATGCTGAAGATAACAAAATACATCGCATGAACAATATAAAATCAAGAGAAAATACAAAATATACATAACAATAGAAATGTGTAGCAAAAAACACGAAGAATAAACAAAAAAAATAAACAATATAGAGCAAGTCTTAATAATAATAGTAGACCCATGTACCAAAGAAAAGAACAAAAGATAACACAGCAAGAAGCGCTATCCCCAATAATCGCGAGTTTGTGTATTTGAACCACACTAAATATTCACGAAGGACCTCTTCTCACATACGCACAATGTCCCCTCCCCCTCACATCGAGACTCGAACTACGATATCCATTTGAAAATAAATGGAGGCGTATGAATCTTTCCACTAACAGATTCAGAATATCTCACGTTGGATTTAGTTCACTGGGTTACACCGTCGATAAACTGAATTGGTCTTCTCTCAGTTCCGCAGTTTCTACGAGATCCCAAAATGTCCTCCTTTTGTATAATTCTGAGGCTTCGCGAAATCGATAGTACCAAAGTCATTTTTTTACAATCCCAAGTCTGAAGACTGAAGTTGATTAGGATTAACACGTTCATTGCCAAGCTGAAAATTGGAATTTCGTGTGGTGGCCAAATTTTTTTTATTTTTTTATTTAGTTAGCGACGTCCACGCGATATCGCGTGATTGGCAACGAACGTGTTAAAACTACTACCTGTATTATCATAAATGATCCCGTACGTTGTCAGTGGATTACACACCAATTGCAACTCGGTGAAATTTTCTTTCGAAATGATAATGACGTTTAATCTTGTGAACTTTACACATGATTGTAAATATGCGGTTTGTTCATGCCGTTCTTGGGTTGCTCGGAAAAGTCCAGATAGCATCTCTGCACGCAGATCCAGTAATCAATTTTCGTTCCAGGACAAATGCGGGAAATGTTCTGGCGTGCTGATTCGGACGAATTCTTCGCAGCACTAGGACTTTAACCCCCTTACTGTCAACATTAATATTCAAAGTACATTGTTCTGTTTCTCAAACAGTTTGCAAAACTAACCTCTTCCCACAGATGCAAGGCTACTACTCTCTTGGTACCATTTTTTCGTTTTAAAATTGTTCTTATTTTAATAATAAATTAATTTCTTTGCGAAAAATGTTATTTCAGCAGACGAACTGATAATTTATACTCCAGTTCCTGCTACCTTGAAATACTAATCCGCTTATGAGATCAACACGCACATCTTATTCGTATGAATCGACTTCAAGGATATGTTGGAATGTGAAGCAATTCATCTTCCGCACATAATGAGCTATGAACTCGTTGCCGCTATTCTGAGAGTAATTTGATATCTGATCGCCAAACTCAATAACGCCAGCAGCTGTTGATAATAAACAAAAGTCGTGGCTGAAAATACTTTCACGATGCTGTATTGGCTCGCATGCAGTATGTTAAATGTTCAATCTGACGTTCTCACCATCTTTAATACATTCTCATATCCATTAAACGTTAAGTTTACTCTTCATCCTATTAGAGATAATTAACCAAATCTTCGTTCAAAGCTAATTAGTGTGAAGTGTAATTTGCCGTCTTTTCTGATTGAATTTGTTCCCAACTATGTTAATAAATATTGCGAGGCTTTTGGCCATGGAGTAACGGCTATTACTGCAGCCTGGGGGTTCCCCTCCTGAGTTGTGCTCAAAGGCGTATTTGAAAAATAGGTGAAAAATGGTTTCATATCTGAAAAGTGGACCGTTTCCCAAAATTAATTCATGGGAAAATTAACGTAAGTCAGAAAGAACCAACTCTCAGATGCGAATGTGTCTTCAGTCAATTAATACTCTTTGATATCCATTCCTGAATATTACTTATAGCATATACAAAAATCCAACTTTTTAATCAATAATCCTAAATTACACAATTTTAATTATATTCCTCTGTTGATCCACATTCTTGTTCCCCCTAATGATCGTGGTTTTTTTGCGCTCGTCTGTTATTTCAATAGAGTTCTTAGATATAATTAATTCGGAATGCATTTTTATCGAAAAGTTTGAGTATTCTGTTTCGGTAACGGAAGAAAACGAATTCTGATATATTCGGAGCTTAATACAGAAGTGTTCAATTTTACTCTACAGCAATCCTTCATGGAAGAATTCAATAGCATCAGTACACACGGGAACAATCAGTTACGTAACGTTCCATTGCATTAAAGATGGATGGGAGTGAGGAACGAGCCTTAAATCTTTATGTGATTATGAAGAGAAACCTGTGGAGAATTCATGACTAAAATTAACACACGTGAACCACAGTAGTAGGTTGTTTATTACGTAAATATTTCGTCCTAGGTATCTTAGGACATCGTCAGTACAGTAGACTAGGAATGACACAAAGAATGGGGTGCGTACGTACAATGGAATCCAAATTGCGTGCAGCGGCGCGTTGCGGTCTGAACTTAAATTAGGTTAAATTGAATTCAATTAAATTAAAATTAAATTACAGTTAAGTTTTTTGTACGACAATTTCCCATACTTAGGGATGGCAAGAACATCATTGCGGTTTAGATTTGGTCTGTGGAGTAGGGCTTCAGCACTTTCTTTATATAAACGTTCATATTTATATGAAGATCTGTGTAAAAGTTTCGTCTTTTCCCAGTGGATCTTGTGGTTTGGGTTTTCAACTCCGTGTTGAAAACGCCAATCAGGCCTCGCTCAACACGGAGTTGAAAACCCAAACCACAAGATCCACTGGGAAAAGACGAAACTTTTACACAGATCTTCATATAAATATGAACGTTTATATAAAGAAAGTGCTGAAGCCCTACTCCACAGACCAAATCTAAACCGCAATGATGTTCTTGCCATCCCTAAGTATGGGAAATTGTCGTACAAAAAACTTAACTGTAATTTAATTTTAATTTAATTGAATTCAATTTAACCTAATTTAAGTTCAGACCGCAACGCGCTGCACGCAATTTGGATTCCATTGTACGTACGCACCCCATCCTTTGTGTCATTCCTAGTCTACTGTACTGACGATGTCCTAAAATACCTAGGACGAAATATTTACGTAATAAACAACCTACTACTGTGGTTCACGTGTGTTAATTTTAGTCATGAATATTTATGTATTCCTATTTCACGTAAGTAGCCCTACTTGAATCATCATGAAGACAATCTCGCACGCTGGACTGTTTTTCTTTCTTCTAGAAACTCCAGCGTGCGCTTTACCTCATGACCTCTCGCACATGAGTATTTATTCACATAAATTCCTCTCGCGAAATCACGATATTCAAATCAATCGAACCACAACATTTCAACACCATCGAAATAACGCACGAAAGAATTTTCTCTGCATCGTAAAAATTAAAGGAATCATATTACAATAGAGGGAAAGTACGAAACTTTATGCAATGTAAGTCGAGAACTAAAGTTACTTTTCTGTCGTGTGTCACTGATCTTAAATTTATTTCGTAAATTAAAAATAAACGAATTTTTAGTTTGTCGAGTTCTTTTCGATATCCAACTGATTCATTAAGTAGAGATGGAATTTCCTTTATACTCTTATTCCTCACTAAAATGAATGCAAAAGTAGATTGGAATTTTGTTTTTATTATTATTTGAAAACGTTGATATTTTAAGATTTTATACAGTAAAATCTTAAAACTTTCTGGTGATAAATGGGCTTCGTCGGACAATATCGAGAAGCAGGTTCGTGACAGTTTCGCATTATCTTGGGATTTTGAAAGAAGGAGATTAAAATATTAGTTTAGTGCAAGAAAAAAAACACGGCAAAAAGAAAATAAAGGCGATAACAGAGAACTGAAGATACTTTTGACGGAAGAGCACGTGGAGAATAAAACGAAAAGTAAGTAATCGCACATGAACCGAATAATAACGAATACTCGTTAGAACCTTCTTTCACTATGAACAAGAGCGTGTTGTTGATTATATTAAACCGAATTTAACTTGATATTAAACATTCTCAAAGACAAGTAAATTATATTTTTGTGATTGTCAAATACTGTTTATATTCAATGATACTTTTGTATGATATTCCAGGTACCAAATGTTGTCAATCCATATTCGTATAGACAAGTTAGAGGCTAATTAGATAATCCAGAGACTGTACTGAAGAAACCAAACTTGACACTTTCGATACTTTCGCAGAGGGGGTTGCGGTGTCTTTCACAGTTTACATGGAATTCCGAAATTGTGGATTTTGAAACACCTAAACTAAGCTTAAAAATATTAAAGAAGGCATTTAAAAAAAATATATATATATATATATATATATATATATATGCATAAAAGGAAGAGCCGAGTTTCTTCATGTGTGATTTAAAAATTCGACAAAAACCGAAAATATTTCTGAGGCAGACACGATGCTAGTTCATGTGGCTTTTGTACAGTGCGGTAAGTTAGGTATACAAGGAGACGGCACTTAATGGAACATTCAGTTTAAACGTCAGCTGCAGACAGACATCTTATTCAATCTAAAATTAAAGATCCATATTACATACTTACCAAGTTAGTGGTACGTAATCTGCAATAAATTAGCCAAGCGACTGGAAATTGATGTTTTCTCAGAAAGTCGTGTTTTTCATGGAAAACACGAGATACGTTCGTTGTCGAAAGTGTAAAGAAGAGTAGCGAAAGCTCGATAGTATGGAGCTGGACTTATAATAAAAATGATTGCGACTGCTTCAACGTACGAATACACTAACCCCAATATTCGGACAAACAGCCGGTTAACCGAACTGTATTAGCGTGAGAGAACTCGTATTTACCCGTAAGAGTACATCGCACCGCATTACCTTTACTATGATGATATTAATGTAGAAGGGTGGTTCTGACATCGAAGCTATCCATCGGTGGAATATTTAGAAGGGTAATCTGAAATACGATTAACAGTATGTTTCTCCACAATAAACAAATCCATGTGGAGATGAAATTAAATACGTCTGAATTTCAAAACTGCATTGCTGAGCTCGAGCACGTAATACTTGGATCCTAACTGAGGAGCAAGTTTGGTTTGGTAAAAACCAAGGTTAACATTCATGGTGAGTGGAAGTGAGAATATTTTTCTTAGTTTGCATATGTATTGCATATTAACAAAAAAAAACTTAAATACGTAATGGAATAATGCATATATGAATTAAATATTTACATTATAATATATCATATGCTGTTCCAATCCCGTGGTGTCACTTTATGAACGTATTCATTAGTAAACTACTCGTAATCAGGCTTACCTTTTTATGCTGGTTGTGAATGGTATGAACGAATTGCTTCTTCCTGTAATTTTCTCTGAAAATTCATCTTTTGTTTCTTGCATGACGCTACAAAAGTAAAATAATCTTGTTAATGCTTTATCCAAAGTTTTGCAATCCTAAAATTGTTTCATATTGTCTCAGCTGAATGTTTCCACTAGTAATTGTCTACTCATACACATAATTATGATGCTTAGAATATGCCTGATTATTTCCATTAAAAAGTTGTTTTTCTTAAGAAACGTAAACCTGAAAAAATTACAAGAAATCCTTTAAGAATTCCAATTCACAAATTGGTTCTTGTGAAACATTTTTTTGTTGTTTATGTCATCGATGCTAACGTTTGTTAAAAGAAAATATTTTTATTTTCTTTATTTATTTGTCGTTTTGATTGTAGCATATTGAGTCAATGCAACTCTATTTACACTAGAACTGTTTTTTTTTTTTCAAAACAATAGTAAAGTTAAATAGTTAAAAACAGCTCGTAATTACGTATTTCGAAAGCTCTTGAAGAATCAAACATTGCTCTAAGGAATTAACATTAAACAAATTCCAGAATAAACGAAAACCATTTTTTCAAATTTTGTGGCATCTTGCTTACAATATTGAACAATTCCACATTATGTCTTGTCTTTATTAATATCGAAATAAAACTAAGAATTTGTTGAGAGATGAAGGCGCACGGAGTGAAATATAAAGGGAGAAATCTTAAAAACCTTTTAATTTATAACAAAGAGTTACTGAATTGAAGCAAAGAAGAAGAATGAAATGAAACACATTCATTCAAGTTTGGTTAATGAAATTTCGTAAAATCCTTCTGGAACACTAAATAATACCAAAAATTATAAACTAGGGAGACAAGTGATCAGTGCTATAAAAATGGCTTCTGGAAGAAATAGCTTACCGATCGCAAAGCGACCTTCAACATGAGTTACGTACCTTGAACTGCAACACTTTAAAAGACGAATTTAAAGTTATTGCCAAATAACTGAGAATATGAGGGGAAATAGGGGTTTACTCGCTCTGAGGGTTCAAAAAATCTTTCACTTCCGTATGAAGCATAATCAACGTACACCATGGATCAAGTAGGTGCTGGGAAGCCAAAGTACGGAAATCTCATCGTCTGATGTGATTAAGAAACGTTATCAGCTAGTAATCTAGAGTTCGTGGTGGGTCATGGAATACGAAGTAAAAAAAAAAAAAAAGAAAGTTGCACATTGTTGGTTTCTACTCAACTGCCTTATGCAACCTATACTGCAAAGAACAAATGCAATGAAAAACATCTTATGCTTCCTTGCATCCTTTTAAGTGTGAACTCTGTTAGAGGGAGTGTTATCGTGTTATGGATGTAGAAGGAAGGTAAAGGCTCTCTTGGTTTAGTCAATGGCCCGAACAGGGATTCTTCTTACGTGGAATGTGCCGCATTCCTTAGTATCCATAAAACTCTGTCAGCTGATTTCTCTGCAATACTCTCGTAGGTCGGGAGTATTGCAGGATTTCTAAATGCGATCTTCAATAATCCGGAGATAAATCAAAATATGATACTCTGAATCCAAAAGTGTCTTGCTTCTTGCTTGCACTAAACAAAAGAATAAATACTTTAGGATGGTAGAATTCCACGCTCTGTCTAATTTCTAGATGCGTTGGCTAAAGAGAACAGTAAACTGTGTTCCGCTTTCCTGTTAGGGATGTCACAAGCTTTTAAAAATGTTTAGTGTCGAAACAAAGTTGTCTGACAGAACTGAACTGCTTCGCATTAACTGTTGCCATTACGTTACGAGCACGTGCAGTAGAATGGCTGAACATATGTAATGACAAACACTTCAGTGTGTCTTCGCTGTTGATGCCCTCTAATTCTGATGAAATAATGTAACATCGGGTAAGACTTAGTTTCACTAAGAGCAGCATTTTATAATCGTGTAACTAAGTGAAACCATTCACTAAGGTCCATGGTAATACTCGAGTAAATGACTGGTGCGGTAGGTATCCTAAAACCTATTGCGCGTTATGCAAATTAACTGCGTTGAATGCGTGTCCCCCTCCCTCTCTCATTAGAGCGTCGACTGACAGTAATCAATTATGAAGAATCTTCGTAGTAGTTTTGTTAAGTTGCCTCAGTGTGGCCAGTTAACCAACAATGAATGGAAGGGTTTCCTTTGAAAATATTCGAATTACCCCGCCCCCTCCCCAGTCTTAGAATACATGGCGTACAAGCAACGTCTGTCTTACATGTATCGAGCAGTGTGGCCAAGAAAAAATAAAACGGTGGAGAAAACAATAGAAAAGGTGATGCTTTTTGTATTTATTTTTTTTTTTGTAAAAATATTTAACATTTTGTGTAATCAGTGTGAATTATCTCGGTTATGGATTTTTCTTCATGTCACGATATATCAATTGATCATAATTTCTTCAGAAATATAAAAGTATTTATGATTCGTTTTCATTCTCTCTCTCTGTGCTGTCACTTTTCTAAACACACCATTTGCGTGAACGCCTTTGCTTTCTTGTGAACGGGTTTTTGTTATTAGTTAATTTTTTTTCTCGGTATTCTAGACCTGCTGCCCTTTTTTGTTGAATATTCAGAATCTTCATGTTTCGATCGATTTCTCATAGAGGTTGCTTGAAAAACTCTTCCCTCCCCTTCCTTAATCCTCGAGATTACACGCAATTACGAGGTATGAAGGCAGAATTCCCAATTCTGTAAACTGATTTCGTGACATCCAAGTGAAGATGTTTCAGTACTATTATTAATATATTACACCTCAGTATTGCCCTAATGGTTGTGTGTACGTGTAAGAATTCAATTTAAGAAAACCGCGATATACGAAATCCGATTTTTGGACACTTAATTTACGCTGAAGAAGTAAAAGACTGGTCTTAGAATTATTGGATTCTAAACGCCGTTCTATACTGAGGTTTTCTCACTGCAGTTATTAATCAAATGTCGCGTGATCCCACATCTTTTGAGATTCCATCATGCGTGAGCCAATTACGTAAATGTTTACGAAAATAGTTTGCTTTCACAATCCACTTCAGACGGTGTGTGATTGGTGCTCTTGTTTCTCCTTACGTCTTTGAGGTCAAGAACGGAATACTGGACACCCGCAATACCTGATAGTAAAACATTCGCCACTCCTTCAAAACCTTGTGATCGAGATTAATTTATTGCGGAAATATACACAAAACCAAGTTTAAAAATAAAAGGAAAATAAAAACTACACAGAAAACTCATTATTCATTGCTCTAACTCCGCTTATCGTGTATAATAAAGTAGTTTCGTGCATTTCGTTTAGGTAATGACACAATCAAAACCAGCAAGAGGAGAATAAGCAAGCGATAGCCATCTAAATACAATTCTTCTGAACTTGGGGGGGGGCATGGAATATTTAGCATCTGTGATCGCGATGGGCTTAAAATCTGACTCGCGTATTAAACAATGCTTAAGTATCCATCAAATAGTCGTTGCAAATGAAATTTGCATTGTATGACCGAAATCTATTAAGTGGAAAAAAAGTGCCGTGTTTCAATTTTCATTTAATAGGTCGCTTACACGTCTCCTAAAAGACAACACAATGATTACGTCATTTAACTTATAACAAAATGCATCTGAAAGTTAAAAAAAAAAACGCCCATCAAAAAAAAAATAAAGAAAAAAAAATCATTAAGACGTTTTTAAGTGTTAATGGTTGCCATAACTGCATTATTCTACCAAATGTATTGGGAGCACCACTGCTATTCGCAATGCAATTTTTTTGGCCTCTAAAGAAGTGTATAAGATTGAAAGTTATTTCGAAATTGGATATCAAACTTGCAACTGGCATTTTGGCGACATTTGGGTACGTTGTTGTTGTCTTGAAAGACCTTATTTATTCAAAATTAGCAATGTGGAATGAAGATGATACATCGTTTGAATACGTGGCAAAACTGGACCAAATGATGTTCTTGATTGATATCAGTGATTCAGGATTAATAGCATATAAATGTTGGCCTACATTTGCTACGAGCTTTGTGATTTTTTGTATGGGAGAGGGGGTTTGCAGGAATGGCAACATCACCCCGAATTTATTATTCATCGTGCCAAAAGCTGATGCGATGCCGGAAGCGAATCGTTTCGCTAAGATGTTTTATTCAAGTATGGAGCACGCGTCAGATTCTGCCGCCCGCAATGATACTCATTATCCTCTCACATTTTCTTTGCAATAATTATGCAATATGACAATGTTGTCGCTGGTGGTGTTCAGTGACAAACTTCACGCTAATGTGTGGGATTTGTTTAGCTATAATTAAATAGCAACGTGGGACATAAGAATTGGGTTGCTGCTTGTCTATTAACCCATGTTTGCTCCAGAAAGTTTGTTAATCTTCAGGAAAACCAGTACCCATCCCTCCCATCACAGGTGACGAGTAATACATCAGTGAGAAAGAGCAATAAATGTTCTTTGCAACGCAGGTAGCGAGATGCATTATGTTAAAATATATAAACGTCTTTACGTATTGGCTAAGAATATACACATCGTTACCGAAATGCAATTTGTGCAATTCAAAATATGTTCACAATGATTAACAACATTCAGTGGTAACAAAATGAAAAGTCCACTTTGGCATGATTTTCAATAAAACTATAGGGGCGTCGGTTTCAGAATAACAATAATCCCATTTATTATTGTTCAAGCTTAAATATCTAAGTACATTTTAATTATGCAACACTTTCATATGTTTATTATTTAGTGGATCGATTTCTGATATTTCGTAAGATGGGGAAATGCGATGGATAAGGTTCTCCTTATTAAAGGATCTATTCAGTGCTTTCCATTAACGAGGAAATCGAAGTGCAAAATCAATCACAGTTATTACCCAATATAACGATTCATCAGCAGTTGACCTCAGGCCTGAGGCGATTGGATATAAATTTACTGCTGTGATGACATACAAGAAATGTGTCGTTACAAATTTTGCGTGCATACTTCAGAAAAGCGAAAGAAAATCTAGAAGAGGGGGGGGGGTGAAACAGGAGCCGAATGTTAATGCATTCCTAGGGATTGGGAAACGGGGGAAATACGTGTTCTCAACATTAATGCACATGATTTAATGGAAAAAAGTGTGCTACTAACTATTATTAGTGAAAACGATAAAGAATATATTTGCATTAAACTGCATATGGACAAGACATATTTAAAATCCTTAAAATGGGCAAGACAAAATATACAGATATCAGATCGCATCCCAAATTTATCTACAACTAAACCAAGTGAAAATTACGATTAAGTATTATTTGTCAACGAACAATTCTGAAAAATGATTGTCAATTATTACATTTAAGCAGCGGTTACGAGAAATTTGGTTGTGTTTACGGATTGGATAACGCATAAATTTCGGTAGTATTATTTTGCTACCACGTGTTTTTTCTGTGTAGAAAGAGTTTGTATAGTGCATTATTTTTCAGTATACAGTGGGCTTCGTTTCATAGACGTATAATGATGTATTATGCAGCTGTCTCCATCATCTGTATCCTGGATGGGCTACAAGGTTACACAGAATTCTTATTTATACTAAATCACATTATCTTACTTGCCATTATTTCAGAGATAAGAAACGTCTTGTATTCGTACAAGTTGACAGTCCACTCTTTCTCTAGATCCATTTCCAATCGTTTTTTTTTTGTTTTTGAAGAATATTAATTTAAAGAAACTGGAAACCTGCAACAACAATATTTGCTTACATCAATTCAAAGTTCTAAAAATATTCATAATGTCATTTCGTATTAACAATCCCTTTCTGATTCGCATCAGAAGATTAACAGCACCCATTTGATCATGAAAGTAGTTTTACGGGGATAGTAACTTCTAGCCAGGGAGAGTAACACGACTCATTAGAAATAATTAATGAAATAAGAATAGCGTGTGTGTTTTAATTAGCAATTAATGTAATAGGAGTAGTACGTAAAGGATGGGCAACCTTAAAAGTAGTTTTTTTTTTATTTGACAGTTTATTACACAAAAGAAAACTTCATTTGTTTTCATGTTGGCGAATTCACTTGTGGTCAATTTCACACGTGGTAATACAAACACCATATTTTTGCTTATTTGTTCATATACAAGACGTGACTACTTGGTGACACATTAGGGGGCTCATGCGATT
The DNA here is from genome assembly GCF_054136105.1 of Typopeltis vanoorti. Lineage (NCBI taxonomy): Eukaryota > Metazoa > Arthropoda > Arachnida > Uropygi > Thelyphonidae > Typopeltis > Typopeltis vanoorti. The sequence continues at coordinate 111,282,682 of NC_143563.1, forward strand.
TCTATTTGCATAAAAATATTTCTAAATTAAAGATGCAAGAAAATAAATGAAAGAAATTCGTAATAAGAGAGAAAGCAGAAGAAATAGGCGTGCTTACCTGGAGATAAGTTGAATCTAATCGGATAGGAACAAAGTTTAGAATCTTCTAAATTTCTACTCTTACAAAGAACGCTTCATCAACTTTGAATGTTCCCTGAAATACGGACGGCACTCCAGAAAGGATACGAACAAATGTTACAGCAAACACGCGTGTTCAACTTCTGCCACGGTTTGAACACATTCCTGTACGTGTGTTTAAAATTTAGGGGCTGATCAGTGATCTTGAACACAATTCGCATTCATGTTTGTAAGAAAATGGATTCACCTGAGCCATGAAGAAGAACACGAATCAACCATTCAATGGGAAATCGGCCAAAAAAAAAGGGGGCTTCTTAAAACTATTAAAACTTAAAGCTTCTTTATGGAAGCTTATCAATTAGTGAAGCTTCTTAGCAAATTAGTTAAGCTGAATTGCTAAAAGGCTTGAGAAGTTTAACTATTAATAAATTTGCAATAAAACTTGAACTTGTATAGAAACTGGCTTTGAAATAATTATGCTTTCGCATTTACGTTTTAATTAAGCTGCGTTACTTAATGTGGATGGATTTACGCCAGATAATACGGCAGCGCTTTTGTAGTCAACAAGAACGGAATTATTTTTCAAGCCGCTTCGGGCTGCTAGTAAGTAGATCATATTTCCAACCTTAAGATATTCGCAGAACGTCCATGTTCATAGTGGGATTTGCACGTTTATTCAAATCCTGGAATTACCACCATGAAGTCGTTTTTAAAGCTGGTCAGACAGCTGCCGATCAAATGAGGGTTCCCCCATGTATGGAGATGAAGTAGCACCATGAAAACAAACACCACGCCTAATTTGTTAAGCTCTGCACAACCGGGCAGCACAGTTTCTAGCAACCCATAGCTGAAACGAAATATTTCTCAGTAGCAGCATATCTTCCTATGTCGTAACTATGTAGAATAAAAAAATACTTTGCGTCTTATTTTATATTTCATTATCCTTTACGATGGGTCATGGCGATGGCCGTTATTCTGCAGTTGTAATGCATCTGCGTCGCTTTACACCAGTAGTGAATAACGTTACTTAACGTCCCCCATCTCTGAAGAAGAATTACTCTGTTTCAATCACTGCAACGTTGACAACGCCTTCTTGTTTACTTGGGAAGTTTAATCGAACCTCTTCTGTTAATGCAGCAGCACAGATGATTAATTAGCAGGAGCGCAGACTAATCATCGTGTAATCATGTCGATCCTAGGAGGGCAGTTAATACTACGCAGCAGTCGCCTCTAACAAGATTGAGAAAGTGTGTTCGTCGAAATATGTTTATCTCATAACGGTAATTTCAGCGGACACAGTTCATTCTCGTTAATCAGACTGACTTAAATTACACAAATCGGTCACGCAATGGAAAATTACAATCTCAACTAAATGTGATAACTTTACGTTGGTCCATCAGCGGTACGTCTAGAACGAACTGGATATTCTTCCTTATAAGCTTTATTCCTTATATAAGAGATTGTTCTTTATATACGATTTCTTTCTTTCTTTAGATTTTGCAGAATGCATGGCTAAGAATTGATCTAAAAGTGTGCTGCAAAATGGGAAAATCTAAAGACGGTGTAAAATGCTTTCATTCTAGTCTGTGTGATAAAACCTGAACATATTCTTACATATATAAGGTTTGCAGTGCAATGAAATTAGAGTTAAATTTTCAAAGAACAGGCGAGCATCTAGACGGCGTTTCCTCAAACATTCCCAGATGAAGTAGGTATTAGATGTGCGATTGAGTCCTACACCAGACCGTAAAATCCACTGAACTGAAGGGATTCGAACACATCAATGCCAACGACAGAATTCGAAACCGCAGCCTGTTAGAGCTCAAGTATAGTAACAAATCCTTCAACCATATTTGCTAATTATTACATTCATTCGGGAGCGGTGGGGAAAATTTGGTTTCTCTGGAAAATGGTGTCAGTAAGTCGTAAAACAATTTTCAAATCATTAAAGGCTAATATCAATGATTATTATTAAAAGATGACAGCGTGGAACAAATCTATCTATCAGTACAGAAAAATATGTGCAACTCAAGTCCTTTGATAGCAACGCGTGGTAAACTTCGGATTTCGATTCAATTGGCCTTATAAACTTCATCTGACATTTAGCTACAAAAATTAGCTAAGACGATAAATAGACTAATTCATTTTCCACGGCATTAAAATCGCTTCTTGTCGTTATTTTTCTTAATCAGTACATCACCAGTTCGTAATGTTAACAGCTACTTCGCTCTCCATCTTCATTTTACGGTCTTCGCGGTAATCAAACTGAATAGAGGCCTATCTCCTCAATACATGAATTTAACGAGTCATCTATTTCATAGCTCGGATCATTCCAGCAATAATCCACCTTTATTCTTTTTATCTGAGATTTTCATTTAGATATATCCTACTCACGTGTAGCTACGCACCTTATGATATTCCTAATAAATGATCAGATGTTTCGAATAAGGTGCTAGTCCCATGTCGTTCACAGCGTTCTCAACACAAAATTTCCATTCGAACCAATTGGATTCTTTCACTCAATCTGAGCTTTACTTTAATAATGCATGCTATTCACTCTTAAAACTGCTATTTTTATCTATATTCAGTTAAAAGCAGTTATTCCGCTTCGGCATTCTCTTTCTTTGTTAAGATTTTTCAGCTCTTGTATCTTCGCTTCTGAAACGTATCCTTACACTCAACCGTACTTGAGATATTTCCAACTTCTGGTACCTATTTGTATAAACTGTAATGTACGATTACTATTCAATGTAGCATTTGTTACCGGAATATTCCATATAAAGTAAGCTTTTCATAATCATCTTCAAAAGAATGTAATTCACGTAAACAAACTGAAATTTTTCCTCCTCAAGTGAAGTATTCATGTCTGGATTGTTATCCTCTGAAGAGTTTATTCCTCCGAATACTCCTTAACCTGCAGGACAACAGTTAGTTTCTCTAAATATTCCCCTTCATTTAAACAACAAATGGTTAAACATTAGTCATCTGCCGTCAATGAGACCCCCCCGCACTCATATCCAACTAAAATGCTTGCATGCTGTGCACTATCACATCCGTGTTAAGATTCGTAATATTTGTTACGTTTTAAAGTTATTACTGCATCACAATCTGATTTCAGGGAAACCTACCTGGATTTATTTATGTTATTCTTCTCATTTTCGATATTGAAATCGAAAATTATAATCTAACTTATAATAATTATAATATGGCCTTACAGTTAAGGTATACGCTTCCATTCTCTAAGAATTTCACAAGATGACATTTTACTTAAAATAAATGGTGAGAGTTTCAATAAGGCATAAGTTAGGTAACGAAGTGTTCCTACTTAAGAGAACTTTTTAGCTTAAACATTCTGGATTTCAATCCCATCCGGCACTGCGAAGAATCTTTGTAATGGTCTTTCAATAACAGGCGAGTTATCCGATCTCATACGGAGATGGCTGGGAATAAGTGGCCTAAAGTAACTAAAGGTATAACGTGTGTCTGCTGTGCAATTTTCGTGTGTTGTTCTAACCGGTTTGTCTGTTCTCGTGAGTAAAAAAAAAAAAACTGAATTACACCTCCATATAATATTAGATGAAAAGCACTTATAAAGGCGATTCAAGTTTCAGCATTATTTGCCAAATAAGAGCGATGTTTGTTCAGATAGTTAGTAGAGTTTTGCACTTCTGCACCACTTAATTGTTTTTTTTTTGACAGCTAATAAACCACATACTTCATAACAGTACTAATAGGAAAAAACTATTATTATCGGAAAAATCTCTTAAATACTATTTCACTTTCGGGACGACCTGGTGTATCTCTTGTTCTCCACCTCTTAGCTCAGGCTAACTCACACCAGTGAAAGAACCTCCACTATTCGATTTTCTAACTGCGTATAGAGTCGGAGCACTTGTGAATCAGTCGTATCCACTTAATAAATCGTATTCATCGCCAAATACATTACTCACGTGCAGTCGGCTGAATTTGACTTAAGAAATGCAAATCGATATGTTAATTAATGGAAATAAAGAATTTAATTGAATATATTTTGTCGAAATCCTCAATTCAGGTTATTGTTTCGGATTATTTCATAACATATCACACAAGACATACATAATACACATAAATGCGTGTGGACGCACGCATTTATGTATTATGGCACGCATCTGTGCCATAATACAATATATATTTGGCACGCATCTGTGCCAAATATAACTATTGAACGTCGCTTTAGATCTGGAAAAATGATTAATTCAATGGAAGCGGCGGAATGTGGCACTTGAGCGAAACGAACAGAACCCAGGGGCGGATGACCTATACAGTTTAATGCAGACAAATGTTTCCATATCTATCACTATTAATGGGATTGTGCGGTGATATTCCTTAGGGCGTGTGCTGGTCTCGAAATCCACCCGTCATTCTGCTTGATTGAATACGATGTCTTACCTGTGCGCTTCTTTGTCTCTCACTTTCTGTTTAACATGCAAAAATGATAAACTGCAATTAGTAGTCATCAACAAGCTGTCACTTTTCGCGGACAGCAAGCATTTAAGAATTTTTATGCGGCGAATTTAGCAGGCTGAATGTCGTCTTCATTATGGGGAGGGGGAGATATACAACATTCACAGATACGAATAGAATCTGAACAGAAAAACATTGACCACAATCGTGTTTATCTCACAAACCACACCTTTTTACATTTGCGTTTGGAAATTTGCTTCCTCTACTGATATCAGACTTACATTTAATCTACTTAGAGGCAAAAGTGGCCTCCCTTCTGATTTACTGAATTTATTATTGATATTAGATGGTAAAATGTTCAAAGTATGTGTTTATTGTCCTTTATTCTGGAATGGTTGGCCGAAGGGATACTTGAGATTGCATGTTTACAATTTTCCAATTACTTTTGGATGGAAAGAGGGGTGGTAAACATTCTTTATATAAGAGGCTTTCATAAATTACTTTACATGCTTTATCTAAGTTTCATTACTACTTTCAATTTTCCAATCTCTTTTGCCAATCAAATATATCTGAGGTTTGAACACACACACATACACACACAGTATTCACCGGTTAATGCATAATTTGGTTTTATATGAATCCACCCACGAGAGATTGCAAACTTACCGCGCATTACCATTGTGGTGTCAACTGAAGAAAAGAGGGAATTAAAATATATTTTTTAAAAATGCTTAAACCTCAAATTCTAGGGAGTGTAGGGATTTGTGAGAATGAAATCTTAACGATCAATGGGATTGCAAATAAGCAAACCCTTTAAAAATCAATGGATGCACGGTATTTCCGTGCTTTTCTTGTTTGCAATCACACAATGCCCGCATGGATGTTTTAGAGCTGATAAAATGAAGTTTATGACGAGATCGCTTTGTCAACAGCTGCCATTTCCTTCCAACAACTTTTTCTTCTTAGAAAAGTTAAAATGTTTCTATTTATGTACATCTTGAGAGGAAGGAAATGATACTCATTTCGTAGTTGCATTTCACAGCTGCGTTGCAATTTATTTAAGAAAACATTCTTTGTATGGTTTTTCTACCGTTTTATTTGGTCTTTTAACAGTTTCTTTCTACATTCTTTTGCAATTTTATTCAGTATAATGAATAGTAGAATGTATAATACTAAATTTATTCTCCGAAATATTTTGTAAATTTTGTGGATGGTGGATTTGCTATTCTGGAGCACTCCATTGTACATCAAATAAAGTTTAAAGGTATCAAACAAGCAGTATCGCCGCACCCTGACAGGTGGCGTTGTGCATGTGCTTTTAATATTCAGAGAGAGAGAGAGAGAGATATTTAAATAATCCAGTTTTGACACACTGAGTTGAGGTTTTATGGTTACATGATCACCAAATATGCTCCTTTTTGTGTAAGGAGGGATTCACAAAATCGGTAGTGGCTGTCATGGATCCGTTCGAAATTTTGATGGTGAACATGAATCAGATTATAAATGACTGGATTTGAATAAGAGTGATAACCGTTGGCATTAACTCCACTCAGAAATGCAATATGTCGCCATTTACATGAGGTTGGGAATATGAAAAGTTAATCATGTTGTTTTCGGGTTGGGCAGCAATTGTTAAATCGGGATCGTGCGTGCTCAGCTCGAGCAATTCATTTTCGCTACATAACGACCAGCCATTTACGAGAATGTTTTTAAAATACTCTAATTGTTCCAGTTTATCTTTCCAGGATTCTCTGCAGCAAACAATAAATCTTGAATAATTCTTGAAGGATTTCTTCAACACACCAGCAAAACTGACTGTTGCAATTCTACTCCGGCCAAACTACTTTAAATTACATCGAATACGAGCAACCGTTTTTTTTTTTTGAGTATTAAAACAGGACAGAATCAAGAATGCTCCAACTCCACTCAGATTGGAATTTAAAATTCGAGGAAAGCGAAATAACAAAGCAACACTCACACATTATTCTTATGAAGGATTGGTTTTCCTGCCGAATATGCCTGCAACAAGAATAGCGGAAGCTGAAGGGAGGATGCTGAGTAGAAGAGCACACGAAGTAAATGCCAAATACAAGAAAACAATGTTAAAGATTTCCGTATTTTCATTCTTTTGTGGAAGAATTAAGTAACTTCGGAACAATAAGTTGAACGTTAATACAATTCTTTTGAAATAAAGAGGGGGTATTCACTTTAACAAACTCCTTCCAGCGCTTGTTTTAATAATGCGACAACTGGCATATTTTCAAGTTATTTCCTTAATGGACTTGTGGCTTGAATGTACCGTAATATTTGAGAAAATCTAATAGAGATCATTGCTGTGAGAGAGAAGATTGCCTTTGCAATTCGCTTCAATTGCGAGTCACGCGCCTTTCCGAGTAGGGGCAGACAATAAACTGCTGTTATGTTTCCAATAAACATTAAAGCATCATCCGTTACATTTTAATCCAAAAGACCACAATCCGGGTCTTGAATTTATTTTCCTACGAGATGATGCGATTTTAAAGAAATGTCAAAATCTTAATTTGGAGAATTTATTTTCTAAGCCTATTCTAGAGAAATGCAATCTGATGGGGTATCGAAAGGAAAATGTTCTTTGACAAAAATGCGACAGTAATTGGTGAAATATTCGCTGGTGTAATTGTTTTTTTACTTTATGGATAACGGGTAAGCGGTTTGCGAAGTTAAAGTGCATTATAAACGTCCAAGACAAATTAGCGTAATTAACTTTTAATGTGTCCGCGCGGTTAGCCTAGTGGCTGTGCGCTTCGCAACCACATGCCTGGGAAAGGAGTGTTCTAGGTTCGATTCCCGTCGCCGACGTGAGGAGCTATTCTATGATTATGACTGACAGACATATTTTATGACTGTAGCTGCGTGAACACACGCAGCTACAGTCATAGAATATACCGGGAGGCATAGGGCCAGTCACCTTATCGTCGGGATGGGTACGACTTAGAAGGGCTTAAGATAGCTCTGTATCAGCCCTAACACGTAGAACGGAGAAGACCTTTTAATGCATCCCAGGAGTTTAAACTAGCCACAGACATCGGTGCTATACTAAAATTTACGGGAATTCGGAAAGACAAGTGCAGAGTAGACAACCACCGAGTCCGAGTGGGTGAGGCAATGATGCAGTTCAGGATTTCTGAATTGGAACAGTAGTCAACTTATATTTCAATAAATTTCACTCAGTGTCAATGTTCATTATATTCCAATGCAACCACAAATAAACACTTTTCATTAGTATTACATTCAAACTAACTAAGCCCGCTGTGTATTTAGTCTCGAAATTCCAATTGTTCTTTCCAGCAGATTTGTCGGTTTTTGCAAGATGAAAACTAGAATCACTCTTTCATATGCAACCCCACCCATCTTCAGATGCAAAGCGTTTAGAAAGATTACTCAGCTCCTAGAAAGATAGATCTTTCGAAAGACAAGGACAGATCAACCAAGGCACTTCCGACTCTCCTACGGAGGTGCCTTGGTTGCATGTATTCACGCAGCAACAAGCGGCAATTTTTTAGACGCTCCTAAAGATTTAATGCACTAAGCCGGTTAATGTTTTACAGCCTTAATTCATGAATTTTTATTTTTCGCCCAGAAATTCTACACTCATAAATTAATGAATGTTTTTCAGCTACGTAAATATGGACCTTTTAGGTGGACCGATGGAAATATTGACTTACGGAACGTACGTAGGCTAAGTTTGGGGATTGAAATGAATACATCTCCAGTTTCAACGTTAATCACTGAACATATTGAGTAAACTTTCACACTAAGAACACTATCACTGTTCTACTAGCCAAACTGAAGTGCAGCACATAGGTTGAGGACTGTGAATATTACAAGTGTACATTATATTAATATCCCGGTGCTATCTGGCCTAATCCTGTTCTTCAGCACCATTCTGGTTGATTCGAAAGCCACTGTTCTAATTTCAATCAGGTATTTCAGACTGAAGTGCATATGGTGCTCGGTCCACATGAATGGTCGGTGGAGGCGGTTATTAGAGCAGTAATCAGAATAAACGTAGGCATCTTAGCTTTACCGCATATCGCATGGAATGAGGTCAAACTTGGAACAACAATCTGCTGTGCTTGTAATTTTGTAACTCAAAATTCAGATTATACCCGAATTACTAGAACCATTACTTTTGCGTACCATTGATGGGAAAACTATTCTCCAGTTAATTGCCAGCAACCGCCCCCCCCTCTCTCTGTGTGTGTAAATACCAAAACAATCGCTGCTCGGTTTAGCGAGATATTACAGAATGGACTAATATACAGTTTCTAGATCAAAATAGATATACAAATTCAGATGGTGATCCATCTGAATTATTTCTGAATTTAGGAAATTATTGTCGCTCATTTCACGTTAAGCAATATTTAATTAATGATAATTATTTTCTATGATACACTTAAAGATAATTTCGTTAACTCTGCTCTCCCATAAAGTCTCATACCAAACCAAGGCTCGCACCTTCGTCCATATTCAATGCAGAAACAAATTATGTTTGAAGAAGGAAAACTTGGTTTGTTGTAATACAACTGCTGATATTATTAATGAAAGGTCTTTGAAATATCAGACTAAACCAATTTTCTTATTGTAGTTGTTATTAAATCATAAGTGCAAAGAATTTTGATTAATTAAATAAGGTTCAAATAAATAAATGTTAGAATTATTTCTGATGTTATAATTGCAATAACATATATAATTCAACACTTAGGTGCTGTCATCAACCCAAGAAGCGACTTACTTGCAAAGAGCGGGATTTCGGTGAGGTCTGATTATAAAGCGGTCCAAGAAATGAGAAATAATTAAATTAAAATTAATAAAAGAAAATCTCTCACTGAATCAGAATTAAAATGATCTTAGTCCTGTTTCTGACTAACGGATTCTTTAAACCGATATCGAAATTAATTCCTAAGCAAGTAATTCCTATTATAACAATAATTAACAGATAATCTAAATTATCTGTTAATTATTGATAGTAACTGTTTTTTAAACTTATATTACCTGAAACATTCCTTTGTTAGCATTAACCAGAACTCATCTCAAATTAGTGATAACCTGTACATATTCAAAGAACTCGGCATAGGAAGCAGAACGGAGTGGACTGATAGCCTTGTAAACTGATAAAAATTAAAATTAGCTCAGTGGGTATAGACAAAGCCCTGGGTTCCATTCCCCTCCATGACGCGAGGAACCTTTATCTGGTCTTTTTCGACTAAAGGTGAGTTAGCCGGTTTCATGTAGAGGGTTTTTTCATCGGAAAATCGGGTTTTTATGTCCCTCAAAACAGGCAAACCGGTCCGTGAACACACATGCATCCATCATAAAATGCATACGTAATCAATCATTAGGAGGGCTCAACCAGTCCTAAGCGAAGGTCGAAGAACGGGGGGAACCTCACGAATAAATTGCTTTTTTTTTTTTCATCAGAGCAGTGCACAGTATTGTTATCCAAAATGCACTTTCATCTCATACCAATGCAATGTCTTTTCTGCGTGTGTATGCAAGGAAGAATGCATGAAAAGAGGCCAGGAATTGGAAGCTAGTAAGCACTGTAAATGTGCTTACTAGCTTCCAATTTGATTGAAATGATTGTTGATTAACTGCAGAGTAAAAGAGTATCTTTCGCAGATTCCAATTCAGGATTCATCTTGAAAACGCCTTTAACTTTGTATATGTTCAAGTTCCTTAAGTTAGTCAAGTGTGGAAATAAATTGATTAACGTACGATTAATTAAATTGATTATTGCGAGCGTAACGTGCAGTAAATGTGCGATAAATAGATTTGTAGCCGACTATTACAAACAGACCTGATCGTGAATAGGCAAATATCAGACTATGTTTTATTAGCCAACAAGGCTTAAAAAGAAATTCCCCAAATAGCAAACCTCCGAAAATAAAATATAATGATTCATTACGAAGCTGCCCGTAACTTCACTAACGAGGATGACGTTTGCAATTCTTTTTCAAAATGTGCTATAATGTAAATTTTAAATTATAAGTAAACTACTACTACCCATTTGTTGGCTATAATGTCATGTTTGTTCTACTAAATCACACTCGCTTACCTGTCGCGTCTTCCTCAGATCTTTATCTGAAATGCATTGTAGTGTTCGTCCAAGTAATCCGCTCACGTTCTCCAGGTCAGGTCCATTTCCAATCGTCCTTCCTTTTACTTTCAAAGTAGAAAAACCTGCAACAGAAATTCTGTTACATCATTTGCGAGTTTTCTTAAAAACGTTCATAATCTCTTTTATGTTGTCCAAAATCTCCATTACAAGACAAAAAAAAATCAATTCGTAAATTTTTTTTTCTACTAATTGGTTAATTACTAATAGAATCGATCATGAATAAGAAAATATCAAACGAAATTTGTTGGCATATGGCAACTGGTAAAAGTCGCGAGTGACGTTTAGGGGGGGGGAGGTTAAAATAATTAGCTCTACAACAATCGTATCTGAATCTTAGCACGCAAAATAACTCAACTGTAAAATAACCCAAAATTCAAAGACTAATTTTATTTGGGATTAAATTTTTAATGATTTTATATCTGTCAAGAAGCCGATATTATGAAATCTTATATTTCTCTTTTCTAAGACATTTCAGATCGTGTAGTAACAAGACCAACGTCTATGTTGATTGCATGTGTTTCTAAAATTTCGACTTAATAAATTTGACAGATTGCAGATGAACTAGGAGAAAACGGTGGATTGGAATTTAGTTTAGCAATGACGTAACTTTTTCATGTAATACTCTCATTGCCTTCCTGTAACGCCACTGAGGATATTGTCAGGCCATCGATGACAAGGAGTTGTAAGCAATTTTGATATATTTTACTCTTTATAAAATAGAGAAAAAATATATTTACTAATGGCATTAAAGGAAAAACTATTCAGAGTAGTAATAATGGGGTTGTTATCGAAAAAGGGATGAAGTTTCGTGCTTAAAATCACATAAGAGAAATTTTGCACATTAATATGATAAGTAACACAGAAGCAGATAGGTTTAAGAAATTTCGAGAATCGGTTTAATATTATCTGCGGGTTTTCATATTTATTTGTAATGACCAAAACATTTTGAAAATTATGACTTTGTGGAAAAATGTCCCCCCCCCCCAAAGAGAACACTTTACAAGAATTAAGTTATTTAATAGGAAAAAACAGTACCTGATGCTTTTAAGCTATAATACATTAAAAATAAAATGCTAATTCGCGAAGACAGATTGCATTAAAGTAAATGTTACTTGTTCATCAGTATTATCCGATGTATTCTGTTAATAGCATATACTCATACCAATAATCTTTATCCTTAACAAAGAAACAAGCATTTTATATTATACTAGCGGGGCTCTGGCGCCTACCGCCCCCCTCGTTTCGGACTGGTAGGACAGTTCTCCTTGAATTCTGATGACTCGACACTCAGAGTAGTCCCTGAGTCTCGAGCCTTCAAAAGGGGGGGTCTTGTCCTCTGGTGTCGAATCCCCTCCGAGTTCCGGACCGTTAGGCCGGTTCTCCTTGAATTCTGATGACTCGAATTTTGAAAACTCGAAGGGGGTTCCTCCCCCTGGCGCATACGGCGCCCAACTACCCGAGTTCTGGACTGGTAGACCGGTTCTCCTTTAATTATGATGACCTGAATTTTGAAAACTCGAAAGGGGATCCCCCCCCTTGGAGCTTACACCTCCCCCGAGTTCGGGACTGGTAGGCCGGTTCTCCTTGAATTCTGATGACTCGACACTCAGGGTAGCCCCCGAGTTTCAAAACGTTTCAAATAACTTGACAAAAAACGTGATACAAAAACGTTGCGTAAAAAGGCTCATCATTTTATAGTAGATTATATTATAATGTAATATAAATATCTTCAATTTCAATGTTTGACATGCACAAGGCTGACCAGTCATATCATCGTTTTGAAATGGAAATGCATATTAGGATAGGGAGGGAGGGGAAGGGAGAGAGCATCTCAGTCATGCTTTTTACAAGTTTATAAAAACAATACTTCACGGATGTCTCTCTCGTTCCTCTCTTCTATAATTGGACTGCCTTTCCTGAAGGTAGAGTTCTCTGATACACACAAAACAAATACAAATCGTAGTCAGCCTAATAACTAGCAGTGCTGCAGTGGGTTAAGAGAAGAGCGTGGAAATATTAAATATTTCGCCAGTATCCGCTGCAAGATGCGAAAAAGTGCTGCAAGACTGACAAATGTTTCTTCAGGTTTTACATTGCATACTGTTTTAACGTCGTCCACTTATTCTATTTTATTCCAATTCATTCGTATTTTTTTTAGTTTCATGTGGTACGCCGAATTGATTCGCACTAACTAAAAAGACACAAACTGATATAAAATACGAGCAAACCGTCTCTTGTGTCTTTTAAGTAGTTATAGTCTCGAATTTAAGTTTCTTTCTATATTTGGCAATAACATAAGGCTGGATTCATAATATTCTATATTTGAATATGGCGGATCGATTTCCTAGTAGGCTAAGGCCCAGTTGATAATATCATCGCCATTTTGTTTGTTTCAGCCTTGTGTAGAAATTGGCTCTTGCTCAGTGTACATACTCAGGTAGATATTTATAGTAAACAAAATAAAAATCATAAATACGTCTGATTATCATAAAAATAATAAAAATGTATTCGCAATGATAAGGAATAAACCATAACTATGGAGACTACAAAGTAGAAATTAACGACATGGAAATATAACTTTCCAGAGACATTGTGCATGCGTACGAAATCAATGAATCCGCTGTTATAACCAATGCACTATAAAAGAAACATTTTGTTTTCTGTGACACATGAAAAGTTCTACCAATGCGATCCACGACGACTTTCAAGAGACGTAATCGTGGATTTCCTGATTGTCTGAAGAAAATTAAACGAAGCAAGTTTAATTTTCTGATTGGTGAGTAGATAATACTATCTACTCACCAATCAGAACTTAATTGAGATCGTAGGCAGAGTTATTCTGTCCTGACGAAATCTTGGATTTCTCCTTTAGCGAAACAGAAAACTTGCCAGTGAATACGCTTCTGTCAGAGTGCCTCAGCAGTTTGTATGTGTGTACTGAGCATAAACAATTGCACTGTTAACCCTGCGGCTGATTTGAGAGATAAAAGCAAATTGCTTAATATAAATATTCTTACACAATTCAGTGTATAGCTTGGAGGTCACGAGTAGCTGCGCATGCACATATTACGAGTGATATTCCACACTGTTTATGCGGTCAGTTTTGGTTTAGCACGTATGTAAAGGTGTGTGATATTTAATAGTAAATTGTATCTGAGAGATACCGCGAACTCCGATGTCAGATTATCCAATATCGATTGGATAATCCATCAGATGTTGAAGAGATTCTGCAATTTTGTTACTCGAATCCGATGATGAGAATGATAGAGTCGAATGCGAAAGAGAAAGTGATGTTTGTATCTGAGAGACACCACGAACTCTGATGTCAGTATAGTATTTTTTTCTTTGTTCAACAATTTGTAGATCGTAACTGAAAACAAACAAACCATCATGTAGTGTTTTTTTTTTTAAAAGTTTTATCGCATTTTAGCACATACTAGTCATGAATGTATCTCTCAGATACACGCGACCTACGCAGCAATTTTTTCGACCGCGACCCCCGCAGGGTTAAGTGAATTTAATTGCAGTATTAATTACAACAATATAGATTTAATTGACTTGGCTGTTAGAATTTTCTGCACACAGACATATTAATTCGGAAATGCAAGCGATTGTACTTGACATACGAATGTACTGCAAGACGCTCCCAAGGCACTGGCGAATAAGCATTATGAGTATTCTCGGGCCGAATGATACGTGCCAAGACAACTTCGTCCCATTATATTAATTTTCGGTGATATATTTACTAGCGGAGCTCGATTAATTAGCAAAATTACCCGTAACGCGGCGGCGAACACGATGTTTTCCATCATATACCGAGCACGTACATGTTGGTTTGGTTTGGAGCAAAGATCCGAATATAGTTTAAAAAAAAAAATCACGCTCAAAACTGCATGCTCCAGCTCGAGTACGCACCACTTGTGTAGCGCGTTGAATCCCATTTGATTAGTCGAAACAGAGGCTCGCGTTTAGTTGGCTACGTTTAAGAATAAATTTTATTAATTTGATTACATTGAAGAATTACTACATATTGAATTTTCAATGCATATACACGTATATACACATTTATTAACGTATGCAATATACCTTCACTCTAATATTTTAATCCGGTTATCTTTTTATTATTATTCATAAAGAATGAGTTTAGTGTTTTGGCATAATTAAGGAATAGCTTAATATACGGGAAAAAAAAAACGCTATAGTTTGGTCATACACTAAAGTACTACAGTTCTTTTATAGGGAAACAGAACTACTGTTCTGTTTCCCTGTTAACAGAACAGTGTCTTTTAGAACATACCGCTGAAATAAATAAATCAAAAATTTAAAAGCATTCTTGTGAATGCTTATAAATTTCTTTTCTTACTGCTTACGTAATTGATCTAAACATGTGTTTAGATTTACTAACGCTAATATTATGATTTTCTTTTCGATTCTAGCATATCAAAGCGAACTTGGCTTTCTTAATTCGAAAAATTCTAATTTGTCAAAAAAAAAAACAAATTGATAAATTACAATTTTATGACTCAAGAATCTAATTTTATGTCGAATAATAGTATTTCTTCTATTATTCGACTATTTCGTCTGTTATAAATTCAAAATAATCAAGAACTGTCATTTTTTTATTTTTTTTAATTTGTAAAATGCTCTTGGAAAACTTGAAAGTTTTGTTGCCTTTAGGAATTAACACCAAGAAACACAAATCTTGCTTACATCACTCTGCAAACAAAAATGAAGACAAATCTGTTGAGTGCAATGTTAAAAAAAGTGTTTCTTTGAAATTAACTTTTTGTGTGTTATTAGATGGACGGTTGCAGATAGTTTCGTGTCAGATGATAAAAAATAAAAATCGCTAAAAGAAATCAAGTCCGAAAAAAAGTGATAAACTTTTATGGGCTTATATAGATAAAATTATCACCAATTTTTAATGCGCCCGCATTAAAATCGGAGTGAAAAATGAACCTCATTTCAAGGCCTATCAATCTGATACGGATGACGAGACATTTGATATCGCTACTCATTCTACAAACTACTCCCAGGCCTCCCGCGTTAACTGATGACACTATCTACTCTCCAAACATCTTTTCTTCACAAGTGACCAATTTAAGTACGCTATAAATATGATTTGTACTCTAAGAAATTAAGAACGCAATCTTGGGTTGATATCTTCTCATACGAAGTGACACTCGCACTGTCATTCTCATCTCATTTGTTCGTCATAATAATTGAAAATGACCTTCGCGAAATCAATTTCTGGATTTAACTATTACGCATAATTTCGGTTTTCGTATTTGGATGGAACTATTTCCTATTCCACTTAATTTTATTTCATTATCCAAGCCTTAGTGTCCGAAGGAACGGGAGTCGGATGTGCGAGACCAGCGCTCACATCGCAAGTGGGTTTCGTCGAATTAATCTTTCTGTCTTCATTTCAAAAAGGGTAATATTTGCACATAAGGCGTTAAAATATCAGATGATTTCGCAAGGCCTAAAAACAAGAAACTTCGGCCGTTTCCAAATCGTGGTACCACTGTCAATGGTGGAATCCATTGAACAGTGCAATATCAACAGTGTTTTGCTTATATTTGCCACCTTTGAATAACTACCTTGGAAAAGTTTGGGGTATCTCAAATAGATGCTTTTGATTAAATTAAGGCATTAGATGAAGCACAAAGGCCTGCTATTTGGGCTCTCATCCGAAAGTGTATTTTCTGATTTCGCCACCTGGGGTTCTGTCTGAACAAGGATTACTTAAGTGCTTTGTGAGGAGGGTGGGGGAGGGAGAAGAATTGATGTTCATTCCCAAACTTTGCAACTGATAATGTGTGTTCCGAAAAGGTCGTCTCATTCGCCTATTTTTCTTCCTTATATATAAATATCTTCCATTTGATTGCAAATTCGAAGCACTTCTTTACTAACATGCATTCAATTAAACCTAAATAAAAAACTTTCAGAACATCAAAGAAGTTTAATGTTCCGGTTCCCAGAATGTTCTTAAATGGAACACTAATAACTTTGTTCGTTTCTAATAAAACATTTTTCTTATTTGTAGTAAAACTGAAATACTTTCTTGACAATTGCTAATTTTCAAGAAAGTAATTTTCGAAAATTTCATCAACTAATTTTAAAAAATTTACCGAAGAATGTTAATCACTTTAATGATGTACGAATGAATAAATGTCAATGTTACAATTGCAGGATGTACACGTAGAAACCATTTACTAACCACACGTCTGTTTTCCTTTAAATACTAATACGATAACGTGCACGGTCACTTATGAATTACATGATACTCGTACGGGGTAAGCGAAGGAAGATAGGAATGCGATTGCTATTAAAACAAGTACGATTTAAATACTTCAGAAACTAAAAACTCTTCTGCAGAATGTACGCGATTCCTTCAGTTTCGCTAAGTGAAGCCCAAATGCACGTAACCATTTTGGCAAACAAAACACTCGGGAAAACTAGTGTGATGTAACCATTTCCCAGAACACATTCTACGCCTTTCTTTCAGAGCTTTTTCTGTTCGTCATGAAATCCGCTTCTGTTGTCATGCAGTTACTTGATTATTTCTGAACACCCGCATCTTTAAAAAGTGCACACAAGCGATTATCTAATCCGACGGGAGGCTCTTGCAGCATAACTGTGTAAATAGGAGTGCTGCCAAAGAACAGGATGTCGGTGAGGTCTGATTATATTGCGGTCCAAGGAATACGAAATAAAAATTAAAATGACCTTATCCCTGTTTCTAAGGAATTGTTTCACATTACGTTAATCCAAAAAACTTGGTTAATATGATATCTTTTAATTCGTAACCAAGTCATTCCTAATATAACGTGGAATTTAAACCATCTAATTATGTTATCTACATATAATATCGTTTTTTGACTTACATTAAGTAAAGTTTACCTTTCTTATCCTTAATGAGAACTCGTTTCAACTGATTGAGAACCTCCAAGTACACACGTTCTCTAACCGAGCAAGAAAGGCAGAAAATGAAGTGGGCCGGGGAATTGACCTGCTATCAATTAGACCTGTTAACTGATAACAATTAACATGACGTAAACGAATAATGGGAACATTTGTTCAACACAGCGGTGCCAATATTGTTACGCTAAAAACTCATTTTCTTTCTCCAACAATATTTCTGCATTGTTGGAGTTTTGCAGTTAAAGAGATCACACACGAGAAGAGAACTTTCGGGAGGTCGCAAGCAAAGAAAAGATTAACGGCAGATAATCTCACGTAGATGATGTCACAGGTAATATTAGCTTACATGCCCAGCTATGAATTATTTGAATCAAATTAAAGTCAGTCTGTTGATTAATTGCAGAATAAAACTCACTAATTATAATCCAGGATGCATCCTGACAAGGAGATAACACCGCACCTTGATAATATGCCAAATTTCTCACTTTAGCAACTCGAGGAACTAAACTGGTAATTTCCTTCTAGTAATTCAGACTGCAACTTAGTTTTGATATTGCAAAACCTTTCAGACGTAAGTTTACGGGTTATTATTAATAAAACCGATAACGAGTACGTAAACAACAAACGGGATGTTTAATTAGTAGATAACAGGGAATAAAATTATCCAGTTCCCTCATCACAAATTTATGGAAAAAAATACGTATATCATTAATTTAAATAATGGGCAGAATTTAAATAATTTTGGGCAGATTGATTGTATTCAAAGATCAAGAAGCCTCATTGTGTAAAATTCAAGTGCGATTGCTTAACTACTCTGTTTTGTTGGGAACAGGATAAAATGTCTTTTTATAGTATTTTTCTTTCTGTATACTGTAGTACGTTCCTTTTCTGTATGTATTACGAAGCTGCCAGTAATTTCTGTAAGTTGGATAAATCGTCAAAAATGTGCTATAATGTTAATTTGAATTAAGGCAGTTATAACATGTTTGTGCTATTAAGACACATTCCTTTACCTATCGCGTCTTTGACAGATCTTTATCTGAAATGCGTTGCAATGATCGTCCAAGTAATCTACCCAAGTTCGCTCTCCAACTCCAAGTCAGGTCCATTTCCAATCGTCCTTCATTTCTGCGAATGGCACTTTCAAAATGGGAACACTTGCAAGCGAAATTGCAATTGTGATATCATTTCAGTTTTCTGGAAAAACTCAACTTTTCTTTATAATCTCATTTCATATTGCCCAAATATCTTTAATCCGAAGATTTAAAAACAGCATTTCTCCCCTTGGCAGATGCTACAAGTGGCTAATAAATTAGTACGTGGAGAAGTGGGATTAAACATTTAGCTATAGAAAAGATGGTTTCGGTATTTTAGTAAGCAGATAATTCAGCAGTGAAATGATGCAAAAATCATTTTTGCGCATTATTTAAAAGTTACTTAAAGACGTTTTTGCATCAGTAAAATGATCATGTGGTCATCCTCATGCACAAATAACAAATTCACTTGAATATTTATTACGTGAAATCAAGTTAATTTTCGGTAAGAAAAATAAAATTCATTACTAAAATACAGTACCGAAAAAAATTATTTTTAATTTATTTTTTTAAAATACCGTTTGGCTTTTTTCTCTTCATATAAACTAAAAAAACACCAATACCCAAACATTTGTAAACAAGATAACGCTAATTCGAAAACGAGGTTGTCATTTTCCAATAATCTTTTAGTGATGTCACCTCCAACTGATAGTGATAACTTCGGAGCAAAAAAAAAAAAAAAGTGTGTGTTTGAGGGACACCAGCATATAATTGAATTATTCAGAAAAGTCTAAACCCTGCCCATCACAACTCTATTCTAAGAATTCCCACCCTTTAACAGGAAAGAAATACCCCAAAATGTATTGGAAAATTAGTACACCCATCTATAGAAAACCAAAGACAAAACATGACAATGACGGATGTGTGTCACCCTGGGAAAATTCCAAGATATCTCATCTCAAAAAATCGCCCACAATTCCATAGGCAAACCAAAACACTACATGATGTCCCAGAGACATACGTTTCCCATAAATTTCCAAACACATAACTTCACGATTACTTATCTCTAAACAAACACACAATGCTATAAGCGAACCCAACATAGCACGTGATGTCCTTGACAGAAGGGAGGCCTAGCAAAATCCCAAACATTCCAAAATTATCTTATCACTATCCATCACCGATAATGCCATACACAAACCATTTACTTATCTACAAGTCATAACAATACACATCCAAGTCACCGACGTCGCTTCCCCCATTCACCCTACCCCTATTTTGTTCATAGTATCCCACCAATCACGACCCAAATCCTTATCCACTAATATCTTCCTTTTCCATTCAAAACAATAACCTCACATATCTTCATTTGAAAACACTACACATACACACCTCACAGTTCCTTATCTTAACTTGATCTTGTCAGAAGTGTCCCACCAATCACGACATGAATCCTTATCCACTAATATATCTCCCTTTTCCATTCAAAACAATAACGTCACTTATTTACAAGTAACAAATGACTCACTTATCTACATCTGATAATAACAAACATTCACGACACGATTCCTTATCTTGATCTTGTTCAAAGGGCCCCACCAATCACGACACGAATCCTTATCTCTAATCATGATCCATAATTCCATACGCGAACAAAACAAACAACATGACGTCACACACACACACACACAGATGGTCCCCAGAAAAATTCCTAACTAAGGCTATAAATAAAAGATACGCTTATTTGCCGCCATTTTGGATCTAGGGTCGCCCACAGTCGCATTCGTTCGAGCTCTTGATATTTTCCAATTTATAGCGAAATGGTAGGTTGTTCTGCTCCAAATTGTATGTATGTATATATATGTATCTATATATATATAAACATAAATAAGTTATAAATTATCATTGACCTGCTTGCTTTTTAAAAGTTAATATTGAAATATATGAAAAATCTTATGAACTTGCATACAGTACATATATTGGAAATACTGTTATTCTATTATTACACAGATCCCCCGTACTTGTCGCCATTTTGGAGCTATCTTGGCGGTTAGAGCTCGTATCATTTATCAGTAAATAGAAGTGGCTGTATAACGTTCATAAGCATTCATTTTTCGTGAATTCGTAGAGAAAAGATTTCACATGTCCTTTATTATTGGTTGTACTGCTTTATATGAATTAGCGATTTTGATAAAATACTGTTATTAATTTTTGAAATTCAGCATTGTCTAAATCCGCACTTTAAAATACGGAACTGAAAGTCCTGGGATTCCATGGAGGTGTCATGTAATAATATTAATAATAAAATAAAACTAGACATATGACTCGTAATTATCTTTGAAACAATGATACTTTATAAATAATTTATGTTTACACACACACACATACTGGGGATCTATGTAATAGAATAACAGTATTTCCAATATATGTACTGTATGCAAGTTCATAAGATTTGTCTTATATTTCAATATTAACTTTTAAAAAGGAAGCAGGTCAATGATAATTTATAACTTATTTATGTTCACACACACACACACACACATACAATTTGGAGCAGAACAACTTCCCATTTCGCTATAAAGTCGAAAAAATCGAGAGTTCGAACGAATGCGACTGTGGGGGATCCAAATCCAAAATGGCGGCAAGTAAGCGTACTTTCTATTTAGAGCCTTATTCCTAACATTCCAAACTCATGATGTTACACACAATGACGTTTCATCTCAACAACCAATCACGTCACGATTCCTTACCTTATCTTGTCAGATGTGTATCCCATACTACTCCCCCCCCCCTCACATAACGATCCATCTGGACATCGAAACTCGTACTTCGATATTCATTTGAAAATGGAGGCGTATGAACCCTCCGCCAAAAATATTTCCTGTTGGATTTAATTCGCTGGATGACACTATCCGGTACAACCCCGTAGCGGCGTTGACACATTGGATTGGGATTTTTCTCACTTTCGCTGTTTATACGAGATCCTAAAATGTCGTTTTGTATAATTCACAAATCATACAAAATTATACCGAGGATTCGCGAATTCGCTAGTAACAAATTCATTGAATTTTAGAATCACAGCTTAGACTTAATTAATTCGCAAAGACTGAAGTCGCTTAGGATTAAAACTATTTCCTGTATTATCATAAATGATCCCTTGCGTTGTCAGTGGATTACCTACCATTTGCAACTCAGTGAAATGCTCTTTCGAAATGATGTTGTTATGCCGTTCTTGGGTTGTAAGGCAATTATCAAGTCCAGATAGCATCAATGCACAGCTCCAATAATTAATTTTCGTTCCAGAACGTTTAATATTTATATAAATTGTGAGAAATGCGGGAAATGTTCTAACGCGTTATGTTTCGGAGGGATTCTTTGCAGCAGAGTACTTTAGTTCTCTTTAATGTACGCAATAAAATTGAAGGAACAATACTGTTTCTTAAAAAGTTGGCAAAACTAACCTCTTCCCACAGATCAGAGCCTTAGACTCATGGAAGGCTACTCTATTGCTGCCATTTGTTCGTTTTAAAATTGTTATTCTTTTGCCAGTAAAATAATCTTTTTTTTTTTTTGGCGAAAATATTATTTCAGCAGGAGAACTGTTAATTTATTCCCCACGGTTCCTGGTATCTTGAAATACGAATCCGTTTATGAAATCAATACACACACACACATCTTATTCGTATGAATCCACTTCAAGGTACGGAAATGTGAAGCAGTTCTTCCGCACATAATGAGCTATAACTCGTTCCCGCTATTCTGAGAGTCATTTGATATTTTGATCGCCAGCCTCAATGATGCCAGCAACTGTTGATGATAAGCCGTGGCTGAAAACACTTTTATGATGCAGTACTGGCTCGCATGCAGTGTGTTATATGTTCACCCTGACCTTCTCACCACCCTTGATCCATTCTCACATCCATTAAACTTCGTTTAAAGCAAATTAGTGCGAAGGGTAATTTGTCGTCTTTTCTGATTGAATTTGTTCCCAACTATGCTAATAAACATTGCGAAGCTTTTGATCGTGGCGTAAAGTTAACTTTCGCAGCCCGAGGGGGGATACCCCTCCCGAGGTGTGCTGAAAAGCATAATTGTTTATTTTATTTAGCTTTTGATGTTTAGAAACATTTTGAAAAATGGTATTGAGCAGTTTCAAAAATATATCGTATATGTCGGCGTATAGGACGACCAGCGTGTACGACAAGGCCTAAATTTTTAGGCCTTTTTTTTAGGTTTTAAGCGTATGTCGGTTGTATAAGACGACTCTATGCATATCCGCTATTTTTTTGCATAGCATAGATTTAGTATTTACGCAAATTAAAATAATTCGCATAAATACTAATTAAAAGTGATTAGCCCCAATTTTAATTAATTCTTAATTCGAATTTTTTTAATATTAGGATTATTAAAATTGTTATCATTTAAAATCATGGAACCAGCAACACAACGAAGAAAGTATGAAGCTCGATTTAAAATAAGGGTAATTGAAATGGCAAAGCAAACTTATAACTGTGCTGCTGTAAGAAAGTTTGGCATAACCGAGAAGATGGTAAGAGAATAGAGGAAGAATTAAGATATTTTAAAAAAATTGCCAAAGAAAAAATGTGCGATGAGAACGGGAATCACCCGATTGCCGCAACTGGAAAAAAAATTACGTTTCAGAATATGTATTCGAACAAAGGCAGAATATCTTGTTACAAGAAATATGATTGCAGCATATGCACTAATATGGTCAAGATTGAATCCGGATTAAAGTATAGAATTTCCAGCTACTTCAGGTTTCGTTTTATGAACAGAAAAAATCTGGAAATACGACAAAAAAAATGCTCAAAATCTACGACAGATCTTGACCACAAACTTACCAGTTTCCATAAATTTGTTATTCAGTTGAGACAAGAACATACATTTCTATTGTCAAATATTGGAAATCTGGATGAAACTCCTATGAGTTTTGATGTGATAAACAATAAAACAGTGGGGTCTAAAGGTAGTACGAGCGTGCTAGTTCGAGTACAGGTCATGAAAAAACAAGGTTTACGGTTGTGTTGTTATGTATGGCTGATGGAACCAAGTCAAAACCAATGATCATCTTCAGACGTAAAACTAAACCTGAGATAAAATTTCCTTCAGGTGTTTTTGTATATTTTCGCGCAAAAGGATGGATGGACGGACGAAAATGGTGTGAAATTATGGAACATGGAATGTGTAGAACATGCGACCAGATGGTCGCGTGTTCCACACATTCCATGTTCCATACTAATGAAGTGCGTTTCGTCTAATGACGAAATGCAATTTATTAGTATGGGATATGTGTCGTAGTCATTTAACTGAGAATACCAAGCCTCATAGAAAAAAATAACCCAAAAATTGCTGTTATACCAGGTGGTTTAACTTCTATATGGAAACCGCTAGACGTCTGCTTGAACAAACCATTTAAAGATCACATGCGAGAAGATTGGAATAATTGAATGTGGAATAAATCCATATTTTTATTATCGATGAACCATGTGGTTCAGAAGCCCTTTTTTGAAGAGTGTTACGAACTTCCAAGACCAATTCGTAACAAAAATTGTTACGCTGAAATATGTTAATTCATCCATAAATTACCCGTATAAGATCACTCTCAAATACTACAAAAAACCATTCGAACTCATGGATCGTCTTATACTTACCTTATCAGGATATTGTGATACTGCATAAATATGCGAACAATCTGGAAGCGCGTGTAAAAAAAAGGGGAGGTAATAATGCACTTAGGAAATTTTTGCGTTCTTTATTAATCGCAATACTACTCGACTTATATTTCGAAGAAATGCACTTAATCACAACACATTTCAATGGAAAATGCAAACTAGCAGTTAAGTGTGGATTTGGTCAGCTAAGGATACGAATTCACACATTTCTGGAAATTGATCGTTTTTCGAGCTTGTGTCTGTTTTGCGACACGCAAAAACCACATCTGATCTAATGCATTCGACTGGATTTTTCTTTCATTACTATCAACTTGAAAGTTTTTTTCACATTCGTTTACAATACTTAGATGCTCGAATGTTACTTTTTTATATTTTTCAAATGAAATGAATAACAACCATTTAATTCCATATTCAAAATGCATTTTTGTTGTATGCTTTAATATAAACGATTTGTAAATCAATTGTATTAGTACTATGCAGAAATTTAATGTCAATGAAAGATGAGAAACCCACGCATTACTTACGCAAATAATATAATTAAAACGGGAATTCATTATCAGTCATCTCTTTAAAAACAAAGTGGAAAAACGGTTTCAATCTCTTCTTGTCTCTCGGAGTAAAACTTGGCATGAAAGCTAAATCAGTATTCGTTTCGTATTCGGAATCGTAAGATGAAATCGGCTGGCATTCACTAACCATTCAAGTAAATGTTTCCTCATGTTTGAAGTTGATCCACATTAACTGGTTGCCTACTTAACGAGGCACCATTGGCATTTTATTTCACAGTTGGCCTTTCGACTGATAAATTAACCTGAATGATTGCATCACTTAATGATGGCTAAATGCAAACCTCTCTTATCAATGAATAAATAATTCCTCCACCCTAAGGTAATTAACTGATACGATATTAGCCGACGTTATTAGCCCAACGCCAATTATCTCAAAGTAATTCAAAGCACTTATGGCTAAATGCATAGTATAACCAGGTCGAAATACCAAAGATATTGTCACAAAACTCTCATCCAGTTGATGAGAGTTTTGTGACTCTCATCAACTATCGAGTAGGAATCTGCATTCAATACCAGTTGAATGCAGATTCCTACTCGATATCAATCACACGGAATGGCAGCAACACAAAGGTTAGCTTGAATTTTGCATTTAATTATCTTTGAGTATATCCGATCGAACACTGGAAAATAAGTATTTTCTCTGTACCAGTTGAGTTTTAATTCTGATTCGGTTTAGTAATTACTATACTTTGTCTATAGCAGTGGTCGCCAAAGGGGTCGATATGACATTGTTAGGGGTGGATTCGGGCTCAGGGATCGATTGGGGGTCGACAGAAAAATATAAGACATCGTTGTATGGGTAATATTTAATTCGGTTAACTTGGATTACCTCCATGACAAAAGACATGGAGGTAATGACAACGCAATTAAGAGTGAATCGTGGGATCAGTACCTCCATCTTACAGGTCCATGAATAGGGACCTGTAAGATTGAGTAAGGTCATGAAAATAGTTACGGAGGCCAATCAAGTAGGCCAAAATGACGTATTTACCAATAAACGGATGTTGGTGGTTCTTGCCGGCCGGCGCAGTGGGAGCGAGATTGCAACACGTGCGTGGTTCTTATTTACTGATACTCACAACTATTCGATCCCAGTCTCATTTTTGCGCATCGACATACAAGTGAGCGTTAATGTTCTAAAATTCATCAACATACACATTATAATTCAATCGTTATTCATTCACGAACTAAACTTCTCTATGTTGAAGAGTTGAGCAGCGCTGGTAGTAATACCAGTGATATTAATGCCAGTAGTTTATTAATATCACTAGTAATACCAGTGATATTACTAGTGATAGTAATAGTATTATAATAATATATACTATATTATATATACAATAAACACTGTAACTATAAAATAAACAATCTAAAAACTCACATAAGCGTCTTTTTTTTTTGCTTGTCCTGTTATAATTACGTAATAGTAAAATAGAGGGAGTCGATAAAAAGTCAAGAAACGCTTGAAGGGATCGACGGGCAAATGACTTTGGCGACCCCTGGTCTATAGTATAGGACGCTATCCTTAACGCTAAATATCATTTTAATAATTAAATTGCTCGCCTTATTATGCAAACAAATTAATCGTTGGCCACGCATACTTCTCAGTCTAAACACGACATTCCAGTATTATATATGGAGATTGATACAATTTTAGATTATTTTTGACAATCACAGTAAAACGTACGGAGTGTTTTGATGGCGTCGTAGACGTTCTAAAGAATATACCACTGTCAGCAAGTGATAACATCCATAACAAGTCTGACCCGGTTAAAAGGAAAAAAGTGTAAGAAAACACCCGTCTCATCGAATTACAAAAGTGTACATCTTGGGTGAATAGAGGATGTCGGAGATGCTACACTTTGTAGTCGGTGTAAAGAGACTTGTTTTTTACGTTTGAACGTCAGTTTTATGGGTAACAGCGAAATGCTAAAATGGAGCCAAATATTTGTCTATATTTCAGAATTTTGTGCAGAGTGATTAAGTTTCATTGTAGTTCTCAGTGATGTTTGTCTTTTCCCCTATGGATTTAAAGCAGCAGCTGTAAGAAAGTTTTCGTGCAATGTGTGTTCTGTATCTTGAGTTTTTAGTGCATTCCGAGCTTGGAGTTTATGTGAAGTATTTGAGTCACATACGCAGTTCTAATTGTGAAACGGGAATATGCTGTTTGGACGTTGAACTTGGGATTCACGGATATGCTATCCCTTATTTGATATTTCTAGCAATGCGACTATCTTTTGTGAAACACGTTGCTGCTTTATCCTGGAATTTGGCAGAAATTTCAGGCAGCTTCCTCTACTTTCTCAAAAAACATAACCTATAGATATTCCATAACCTTTCACAACGGCTGAATTGCTTTCGATGTCATAATTGTGAAGGCCAGTGATTATTAGTGGGTGGGTTTCTAAAAAAACATGGAAAGGGATTGTAATTTTAAAATCCATTACTTATTTCGCTGATCCCGAATTCCATCAATTCAAATGCAATATAATCCAACTTAATACTAGATTACTGAAGAATTATTTTAAGCCATTTCTTGGAATTAAGTTTAACGAATAACGACCGCATTAATCATTTTTGCAAACCATCCCCGATCTCAGCTATCATTACTCGAAGGTGGTGTTTATTCCGTGAACGTTTTTGAATACATTTTTTTCATTATTGTAAATCATGTATATTTAGATTCGCGTACAAAACAAGGTCTTAAAGTCCAATATTTCTTTATTTTCTTCACTTGCTGTTACACTGCTACAATTGCAGATTTCACAAAAATGTATCCTTACAGCCGCTGCTTATTGTTCAAATTTGTTCGTTAACAAAAACAAAATAAATGTAAAAATACAAGAGAAGAGGCAAGGGATAAGAAAAGTCTCATTGACTATGTTATTTTTGATAGTGATGTTTTCTCCCTGGTGCAGGACACCAGAGTGTAGAGAGGATTTGAAATTGGAAGTGATCACTATTTAGTCTTGAGCAGGATGAAATTGAATTTCATATTGAAAAGAATAACATGTAAGAAAGTTTTAAAGCGAATAAAAGTTGAGCAGCTCTCAGATGTGAACTGTAGACTAAAATACAGAAAGATTATTGAAAAGAAAATGAAAGAGTTTGAAAACAGGAATCAAACCTTGGAGATTCAGTGGCAAGTCTTGAAGAAAACCCTCATTGGTTCAGCTAGAGAGGCATGTGGTGAAGTTGTCTGCAAGGATAGAAAAATTAGAACTCCATACTGGACAAAGGAAGTTAAAGAGGCAGTGAAGGAAAAGAAGAAAGCATATCAAAAGTTCCTGGCAAATAAGTCAGCTTGTGCTCTTAGAGAATACAGAGATAAATGTAAGAAAGCTAAACACTGTATAAAACTAGCTAAAGAAAAGTCATGGGAGGACTTTGGCAAGAACATACAAAATAAATATCAAGAAGGTGGCAAAATATTCTGGAGGTTGTTGAAGAAGCTTAGGAATGGAGGAAAGAGTGCTGTAAAATGAGTTAGAGATGATAAAGGTGATATGAAAACGGAAGAAAAAAAGATATCCTTGAAGAATGGAGTAATTACCTCGAAAAATTGCTAAATGAAATAAGCAGTGATAGCACAGTGGTAAAAAACACTCAACAGGCATACAGTCAGGAATACATATCCATACTTGAAGTAGGAAAAGCCATCAAAGACTTGAAATGTGGAAAGGCAGCAGGAGTAGATGATATTCGACCAGAAATGCTGAAGTATGGTGGTATAAAAGTCTTACAGTGGCTGCATTGCATAGTTCAGAAATCCTGGGGAGAGAGACGAATTCCCGATGATTGGAGTAGAGCTCTCATAGTACCCACATATAAAAAGGGAAATAAAACTGAATGTGAGAATTACAGAGGTATTTCCCTACTGAGTGTTCCTGGCAAGATCTATGCAAGTATACTTGAAAAACGGTTGAGAAGAATTGTGGAAGAAAAGCTTGGTGAAGAACAAGCAGGATTCAGGCCAAACAGACGCTGTCAGGATCAGATCTTCACTTTACGACAGATGGTTGAGAAAGCATGGGAATATAACAAAGATCTGTATTTAAGTTTTGTCGATCTGGAAGGGGCATATAACAAGGTACCAAGAGAGAAGCTGTTTAATACGCTGCAGTTATATGGTGTAAATGGGGCATTATATCAAGCAATGCTTAGTCTTTATTTGAGTTGGAAATCAGAAGTTAGAATTGAAGGAAGTACAGGAAGATGGTTTAATGTTAAATCTGGTGTGAGACAAGGATGGACATTATCCCCTCTGTTATTCATTATCTATATGGATCACATTATGAAGGAATGTGGTATTAAACATGATATCAGAATTGGAGATGTTAATGTCAGCTCTTTGCTTTATGTGGACGATGTTATACTTTTAAATAAATCCGCTACAAGTTTGCAAGATTCCCTGACTAAATTGAATAACTGTTGTAATAGATATGGTATGAAGATCAGCATTAAAAAGACAAAGACAATGAAAATAGGCAGAATCGTTGAAAATGTCAACTGTGTTGTGAATGGGGAACCTGTGGAACAAGTAAAACATTTCAGCTACTTAAGCACGATTTTTAGTGAAGATGGTAAATTAAATATGGAAATAGACAACAGAATCAACAAAGTGGTATGGTAGGAAGTCAATTGAATAAATGTATATGGAATAAGAGAGAAATTAGTCGGAACACTAAATTAGCTGTATACAAGACAGTGTTCACACCAGTTTTAACTTATGGATCTGAGAACTGGGTTAGAAATAAAACACTTGACCAAAGACTAGAGACCACAGATATGAGAGTCCTGAGAAAGATTAGAGGCGTGAACAGATGGCATCAATGGCAATATCATAATAAAAACGAGGATATTAGGAAAGAACTTGACATTGTCAGCATCCAGGAATGCATTAGCAGAGCTAATCTCAGATGGGATGGTCACTTAAACAGAATGGGCGAGGAAAGATTAGCAAAACAAGTGTTCGCTTCCAGAATGGCTGGAAAACGACCCAGAGGAAGATCAAGATATAGGTGGATTGATACGGTACAAAGTGCCTTAGACGATAGAAATATAAGATCTGATAATGTTGGAGTCTTGACAAGTAACAGATTTGGAGGAAAATTGTAGATAGGAAGTTCGTAATGATGTAACTTTTTCGTGTAGTACTATCATATCCTGTACACCCCTTGACATGTCAGGAATTTGATGATGATGATGACTCCTTTAATTGCTTGAGTAGGGCTCACTGTATTTTAGTTATGCCGAGATGTGAACATTATGTCTCAGATCAGCATTTATTTAATTCGAAAATGACTTTACGAATCATCGATTACAAAACACTGATTTATGAGAGCATAAATTCTCTTGAACCATTGAAGTCACAGATGCAGTCCTGTACTGTGGCAGTATTCCAGCTGATAAAGTCGCAAGTGATTCAGCATAACAGCGAGGAAAGCCGCATTTATGTATTCCTATTTAACAGAAATAGATCTACTTGAAACACCATTAAGACAATCTCACGCTTAGTTTTTTTCTTCTGGAAACTCCAGTATACATTTTATCTCATGTTTTCTCATGAGTCTTTATTAGCATAAATTCCTCACATTAAATCATAAAATTTCAACACATTTGAAATACACGAAAGCATTTTCTCTGCATCGTAAAGAAATTAAAGTAATAATATCACAATATAGCAAAGGTATACAACTTTATGCAATCTAAGTTGAGAAGAATAGTTTGTTACTTTTGTGTCTCGCTGCTTGCCAAGCAGTGCAAAGGCTACTGGACTTAAATTTCTTTCGTTAATTCAAAATAAATTCATTTGTAATTCAAGTAATTAGTTTTTACCATACAACCGATTCATTATGTGCTGATGGAATTTCCTGTATACTCTTAGATACCTTTTATCGCTTATTGAAGTGAATGTAAAATGGGATCCTAGATTTTCTTATCATTTCAAAACTTTTATATTTTGTTTCAGATTAAAAGCTTAAAAGTTTCGGGTGATAAATGGGCATCGTCAGAAAATACCGAGAAGCAGGTTCTTGACAGCTTCGCTTTATCTATCTTAGGATTTTGAAAGAAGGAGATTGAAAGAGAATTTTAGTGCAACAAAGAAACGCAGTAAAAATGAAAATAAAGGAGATAACAGAGAAGAACTGAAGATACGTTTGACGGGAGAGCACGTGGAGAATAAAATGAAAAGTAAGTAATCGCACATTAACCGAGAGTAATAACGAATACTCGTTAGAACTTTATTTTCAAGTATCGAGTGAATCCTACACTGCTCGTTGAGCAGTGTCGCTACAGATAAATCGTATTCTTGCGCGCGTTATTTCTGTGAGATGCGAAACTTTTATTATTGGTGTTTGTTCGTGGTGAGGGTAAATCTTATTTCGTTCTGTTAAAATAACATCATTATTTATTTACTATAAATACAAGGCTGAATTAGGACGAGTGTCACTGTTGAAAATATGAAAAGAATTATATTTTCTGAATTACCATTACATGAAAAATTATCGTTACACGATAATACTGTATATTAATATTACGATTAATATTACACGATATGATTGATCGTTACAACGAATGCACTGCGATCTAACGCAGTGTTGTAATGTCAAAATCGAAAAGTTGTACAGATAAATTGTATGCTTGCGCGAGTTATTTCTGTGGGCGAAACTTTTATTATTGGTGTGTGTTCGTGTTGAGGGTGAAATATTTTCAATAAAGGAATTTTTTAATATGCAAATTTATTTATTAATAAATTGGTTGCTGGTTAGGAAAAAATGAATTATTTTTTTATTTTGTGTATGCAGCACTTAAAATTTCCATCGGCCGCCAATGGGCTATGTATAAAACATTCCCTGTCACATGACCATGAGTACTGTGGGCAGGTTTTCGTGATGGCAACCGTTTTCTGTTGGCAGCTCAGAGTTCAGATCGTCACCCTGCCAAATTACGATGATTCGTCTATAGAGACATCACGTCACCGAATTTATTTCAAAAAGACATTAATATTTGCATTTGTTGGTGTTTATATACTTCGTTAACAGTATTTATAGAACCTCCGTAGTTCAGTCTGTATAAATCAACGATATTCAATTAGAATCACGCAGAGGATGCGAAGAATGTTTATCAGGGCTGTTCATCAAAGGAAACTGAATAAGCTGTCTCGAACCAAAAGTAAACCCTCCCTGAATATCTAGTTTTTCATTCCACAAGCAAGAAAACCAGCCAGGGGAGCACACGCAGTTTACGTACAAAGAATGCTTACCGGCATATGAATAACGACTTTTTCCAAGAATTGCCTTTACGAAATCCACGAATACTTGGAAGGTAAAGGATAATTAAATGTTTTAAAACGACAGAGGGGTGATGACATATACGTATTTATGGAAAGTAAGCTTCACTACACACCGAGACTTGAACCAGAAACCAATTAACCGAAGAGAAAGGAATTGAGAATAATCTCCGTAAACACAAATGAATTGCCATAAATGCAAAAAATCGATATTTATTAATGGATGTACATTAAATAAGGTATGATTTTTGAAATGAGTAATCCAAGTTGCTCTAGGTGGGCGTATCATGATTGCTCGGAATGTTTTATTTTGTGCGGTTAGTGCACCTTCTTGAATCGATTACGTTCATCAGTTTTGAGACTAAATAATCAATTAAACAACTGCTATTTCTTTCCTTTTAGCGGCGTGTTTTATTTTCGGGGTTTTACAAAGCTGTTTCGAACTAGTTTTTAGTTTTCTTTCTTTGAAGGCACAGTTCATATTTGTTTGCACGGCTCACTTCCAGCCTCGCTTTAAACTCCCTTTGACGATAAGACCGCATATGTCTAGTAAGCGGAAGTACATTATGATGGATTCCCTTAAGTTTTCTTTCCGCGTCCCACGGTTTTAGTTTTCTACTTATACGAGGAAGGCTTGTTTTTGGCAAACTTCAATCAGGAGGAGCGCGATTCTCTCTCTTTTGGAAATCGTCCGCTTCTGAACAAACATGCCAGCGGTGTAGATGCGCCAAATATATGATTAGGGTTTTCAGCTTGGCCGAAAACAAGGTAGTCAAATACGTTACTCCCAACACTAAGCCGCACATAAACAATTTTGACGTCAAGCATACTGAATGATTTAGATCGTTGTCATAGTTATGTATGACGTTGATGGATTACTTTCCATCGAGCTGTTCTTGCTAAGTATCCCTGCTATTGCAAAGGGGCAACAACACAAGACGACAACACATTGAAAGGATTAGATTTGCCATCGAAAATCCAAAAATACATCAAATACCAGTTCTTTATGCAAACCGGAGATTACAGAACACATCTTAGCTCATACATTCTATAATTAGTGAGAAAATCTCTCAGAAAACGTATATAGCTCAATAGTCCTGGCCACACGTCTTTATGACGGCTTGTATTGGGTTTTTAAACAAAAGAAAAGATGGGAAAGGTTAAAAAATTTCTAAAGCAAGTGTGTAAGGAAAATTAAATAGTATGGACTGAAATGACAATTAAACTACCATCAACAAGAAAAACAAAAGCTGCGTTACACTGGTTTGGGCATGAACAGAATGCCAACTGAAACACTCCGGCCGATTCTTAGAAACCAAATACAAAGCAACAAAATGTAGAGACTTACGTCTCTACGATATAATGATAATGGTTATGAAATGGGACATGCATAATGAATAACGTTGCAGTATTTTCGATTAGATTTTCTAGCTATTGTCAGTGAAATCAGATGAAATGAGATAAAATTAGAACAATAATTAAAATTTAAGCGCATGCGCTTACATTTAAATGTTACCCACCCCTTATTAGGTAAATATAAAAAAAACTAGACAAAGGATCAACCCGAAAAGATGCTGTTAAATGCAACTTAAACTCTTTTCAAGCAGGTGATGGATTGATTTTATGGGATTTTTGAAGGCAGTTTTGCTACTCTTTCCTTAAGGCAACATAATGAAGGCAAGCTTTAATGATCGTGCATTTCTTTTAATTACCGTATTTTTCCGTGTATAAGACGATACTTTTTAGATAAAAAAATTGGGTGTCGTCTTATACACGGAGGGAGGGGTAACTTGCCCCTCCCCCGGGTAAGTTTCCGGGGTAAGTTAAATGCATTAACAATATCTTGAGCACTATCCTATAAAAATGTCCGAAAATTAAAAAAAAAAAAAAAAAAAAAAAAACGATTGTCATATTCTTCAAAATTCGAGTTAAAAGTCATCAATTACGCCAAAGAACATGGAAATAAAGCTTCAGAGAGACAGTTTGGACCTCCTCCCACCGAGTGTAAGATCAGAGAGTGGAATAGTTTAAAATAATGATTTCTTAATTTTGGGTTCGAAAAATAGGGTTCGTCTTATACACGGAAAAATCCAGTAATGTTTTGGATGAAAATAGTTTTTGGTCTTGCATTCCACTATTTTAAATAATTCAGAATTGACTTTTTGTAAAATGTTTTGTAACTTTTTTTAATTAAACAAATCAGTAGCTCCACCGAAATCACTGCATAAAAAGTATAAGAATATCTCAGTCTAGTGTGGGTTATCTGTATGAAACTACTGATATCCCACAAATTATTATTCGTTTTTAAAATAAATGAACTTAATAATGCAGTATTACTTGGTAAAGTTGCTCTCAATATATAGAAAGGAAGATTCTGTATTAGTTTCTCCTTTATGAACTTCGATTTCAAACGCAATTTTTAAAAGTGGTTGTCGCTTGCGAAGTAGAAAAGTTACTGAATTTGTTATACAATAAATGTAGTTTTTTTTAATTAATATTATTTTGATTGCAGAGATGTCTGAAGACTCAATCCGTTAATGAGTTAAATAGCTAATGGTTTAATTTAAGATAAGTCATGCATGTGATATCACGGGATACGAATCTGTGTGCACGATTGATTTGTAGCTTAGTAAAAGGTCATCATTTTTATTTTGTAGGGAAAATCACTTGAAATTGAAGGAATAATTTACTAATTTACTAACTGAAAAGGTCACATGAAAAGAACAAAAAAGTAAAAAAAAAATATTAAAACTACAAAACTTTCACACTTTTTAGAATTTTTGAATTTGAATTCTCAGACTTAAATAATTCTTAAAATATATCAGTTACTTCTGCAGCAATGTGCGTACTTTGCTAAATGCAAGCAATCTTAAGTTATTTTGAAGGTGGAGGGAAAACTTGGCCTTTTCCGTCGCAGGCAGTAATAATTCAAAGAAAAATGAAGAGGTATTGGTTGTGATAAAGTTGAGACCCTAAGAAAATACAGGGAGAAAGGATGAAGCGTTATAAGATGATTTATGGCTGTTTAAAGCCAAGAAACTTTTTTTTTTTCGTCAGTGAAATTCATTACTGGCATTAAGAATTTTAAAGAAATATGACTTGTCCTGGTTTGTTTTATTTTATGGAATTTATTAAGGAAAAAAAATAACGTTCAGTTAAATTTGAACGAAATACACCATCCGATAAATATCCTAATCAGTAAGCGCTTCTAAGTTGGTTTTGTGACCTTATGCCACACTGCTACTGAATCATTGAGGTTTTATTCATTACAAGGATCATTATGGTCAAAATGCGACTTGCTGCAACCCACCCAGGATTCTAAGTTTATTATTCAGAATTTGAGTTCGTATAAATTTGAAACATTGGTGTTCTATACTGTGCTTAAGGCTTTCTCTAAGGTGAAGTAAATTAAGTAAGGCTTGTGTCTTCTACGGACTTAATCCGCATCGTACGTGTTGCGAAAAGGAGAAAGAACATCAAATTATCGCAGAGGCTACTACAGATTATATCTGTTCAAGAGTTTTCGATCAGTTGTTAGTGTTTAATATAAAGTACAAAACGTTAATTCATGTGTTACTAAATCTATGAAATCAATAAAATATTTAAAATTAATTATACACTCGAGAGCTACAACAAACTTACAGCACTGCTCACGTGGTTAAGAAGAACATTGAGGACTAGAACATGATCGGCAGTATGAAAATTGAACAGGGGACAAATATTGACGATGAAGCCCCTCATAAGCGATGAGCGGATATTGGTCCTTACAATGAAAAATCCCAAAGAAACTATCTCCGGAAGAGGAATAAGACAGCAAAAGAAGGTCTATCACATCCAAAGGGAAATCTCTTTCTCCCCCGGAGAACTGAGTATGATCAAAAGGAAATAGAAGCGAGATCTTTCTCCAGACCGCGGTATAGTTGAAATTTAGCGGATAAATTGTTCTCGCTCCAGTGGAGAATGGCAAGGAGATCAGTGTTTAAGAAATGATTACACAACTGCAATGTTTCAATGCGAAATTTTCATCATTTAAACCAGTTAATAAGTGATCTACAGGCAGGTCGGTTACAATTTGGAAGTGGGTTGTGTAAATATTAACGAACTCTTGAAAATATTAATTCCTGTCCGAGATTCAAGAACTGACAGCGGTATCAATACACCAATATTAAATAAAGCTAATCAATAATCCACTTGTAAATTGCAGATTCCTTTTGCATTATTAGTCCTTGGGCTTTTTGAAACATGATTTCATTTGGTATAATTTCATTATTTATAGCAATTAAATGACTTTTAAGAAACGTAAACAAGATATTGGAGACCTAGATATTGATAAAATACACGTCGTATTTGATCGAAAACTGCGTCTTTCTAATTCCACTATGGGCACGGATATTCCAGAATGCTTTTGGTGAAAGACAAATTCGTTATTCAGTGCGATACCACCCCTCATACTTCATTTTGTAAGCGCCAATATTTTTACCCATTCAAGGTATATAATTACTATTCCAATGTGGGGGCTACACAATCTTTTCGTGGATGAATCACAAAAAAGGCAGAGCGCACCGTGCCAGTTCGAATTGCAGATATTCCGAATGCTATTAATCGATGCATTCAATAACAGTCAACCCTTCATGGAAATTAACATATTTTAACTTGGGGTGATATGATTCGTATTAGGTTTTGTAGTTTAATCAAGAAATAAACGTTGTAGTGGACAGGTGATAAAGTATCTGAAATATAAAAATATCAGAATACATACCTTCACCTTTTGGTTCCTTTCTTTGAAAAGCCGCGCAGTTCTTTTGATTAACTGCGATAAGTAAATCTGGTTATAATTCCGACTTGTTCGAGAATTCTCCCATTAAATTGCATACAGGAAAATGAAATAAAAAATTGAGTAAAGTTCAAGTGTTACCGTCTGTTAGAACATGAACTAACTGTGGAAAATTCATGATCGACATATTTAGCTATTTGCGCGTTTGTGAAAATAAGAGAATTAACTATTAAGCTTCGAAAAAATATCGTCAAGTACGTAAGTGTGGTATAGTTATACTTGCGTGATTTTGAAGATTATGATGCTAAACGTTGGCTAACAATTGCACTAATATTCCACAAGACAATTGGTCAAGAAAATCCGCAACCCTCGATAACAAAACAGTATAATGACCAATTTAAACCAAGATTTGTCCATGACGTTGGGTGTAAAGATATATTTCATAATTGGAACATCTGTGTGAGAGACAGTGGAGGAAATGGTCAGAAATGGGTTATTAAATAAACGCTAGTGCTCTCTTCCGCAATGAATCAAGTATCTTTAGGAAGCTCTTAGGGACAGCACTCGAAATGTGAGAATATTCACATTTCGAGTGCATAAAAGAAAATCTGATTTCTTGGATGTTGAGCGGACTAAAATATCCATGTATTGTGTCAAGATGGAGTGACAGTTAAAGTTATCCAAAGAATAAAAAATCTGTCTGGAAATCACGCTGTTTCCAAAATGATTAAATAAATAAATGTATTTATTTTTCTTGTGACAAAAGGACAGCACTAAGTTATACAAACATCACAATTAACGATTTAAGTGAGATTAAAAGTGATCCCCAAGACTGATAACTCATTTGTGTAAATTAGTCTCGAAAAACTTCCTTAAACCCATTCCCTGTTTGGATAAAAATCACACACTTCTACTCCAACACCAGGGTGGTGACAATTATGGAAACTTTCAAATTAAAGAGCAACTAAAATGTGTGGTAAGTTTGTGATAACGTGAACAAAACTGGCACTTTTTCGCTAGTTAAAAAAATAGTTCTTTTTTCTTATAATCATGCAAGTCTTTCCTTGGGTTAATATCACAGCGATTGAGAAACGAACAAACAGCGACTACTACTTGAAACACATTTCACCCACCCACTAACGTTGTGCAAATCCGCACAACCTTAGAACATTGTTCTCGGGGGGGGGGGGGGGCTCGTATAGCAATGATGTCAATGAAAATTCCTAACGGTCCACAAGAGGGCGACATTCTCATACCTGATTGATGTTTCTTTACACTGATGAATCTAATTTCTATCAATTGGCATCCATCATTACTCCGTTTTCTATTCTGGTGCCTGCTGAAACGCTAACAGCAGTAGCCCAACATTTTCATTTACATTCCAACTGCAAACACATGGAAACTTCTTTCTCCTCATTCATCTGCCTCTATTCTCTGGAACAGCCTTCCTCAAAGTTCTCCAGAACTGCAGTGTCCAACTTTTCAATCAAAATATCGGATTCATTTTCTTTGAAATCTCAGCTACACACGAATAGCGGTTCATTGTTCATTCTTAAGAAAATTATAAGAAAGAGCTCTGTTGTAAGCGAAACTATAGACTGGAGACACAATCAGAGGAAGATTAATCTAGAATTAAACTGGAGGCTGAAGAACATAATGGTCTTACGTATTAATTTTAAGGATAAAAAGCCAGCCTAATATCGTACATAACTTACGACCAGAGAAAACTGGGCAATCCTGATTTAACGACAGATAATGATTAACCATGTAGTTTTTTTTTGTTTTTTTTAATGCGTCCAAAGCAAAAACCGTTAGCAGTATGTGTCTGTTAATATTTGTCATCTACAAGCCAGTTGGCCTAGTCTGGGGAAAGAAAGACATGCCACTAGCGTGTGTCAAAACAGCTATTTCACACCTGATGGGGGTGGTAATGAAATATCCAAGAATTATGGGTAACGGAATTCTCATTTGCAGTAACTAATTTGTCGCAAGTATGTCAGAACGACATGCTTGATAAAAATGTATTGTCGAAAATTATCTTTCCATGGAAGAGAATAAATAAAGGTAGAATAGGAAGGCATATAAATATGATCCACAATGAGCCAACTCTAAAGTAGTCGCTGGAAAAAGGATAAAAAATAGTCCATCAGACCCAGAAGCGCTGCTCTCTTGTATTCAGTTGAACACGATTCTACTGATATCTTTTTGGCAAAAGGAAGCGCTGAATGAATTGACATGAGAATATTTACTAATACGAAGTACGAAATAATAATATGAGAAACTTTAATAATGCAATAGAAGCTGGACGAAGGGTTAAAGGTAGGGTAAATATGTGAACAGTAGTTTGACCCAAAGGAAGAGATGACATTTCGATGTAATTGCAAAGTTTTATTATATCAAAACCAGTTTTAGACGTAATTAGATTTTTCTTGAGATTATTTCGGGTTTTAGTCAACCAGGAAGTGAAAACGTAGTTTTCTATGCAAGCAAGTTATATTCTTGATTCTTCAAAGCAATAGCTAAGTGTAGATCACCGTTTCCTGAAATTTAAGTCTTATATTGGTAAGGTAACATTAGCCCGAACGTGTTATATACATTCGTGGCATTTAACTTTAATGGGAGCAAGTTACGTCCTTTGGTAGTTTATTTTTTACGGCTTTTTTTTCCTCTCATTTTTTGTTTTTTTTAGTCAATAGCTGAGATGTCATTCTGGAAAACGCTAACTTCAATAAAATAATATTCATAAGAAAATAATTCATCAAAGATAAAATATTTAGAAACAATCTCGATCAGTCTTCGGTCTGCATCAACTAAAGTCCAGATAAATTATTACAACTCATAGAATGTGTGCGCTTCTCCCCGCTCTTTACAAGAATCCCAATTAAAATGAACATTGTGTATTCAAGAAAAGAGGATTTTTTTAAGAAAAGAACTTTCAATGTCAATTTCCATGAGACATTCTTTTTAGGGTACCCCAAAGTTAACATGTCAACGAAACATTGCAATGAAAAAAGTCTCTCTCGAATGCACCAATAAGTTCCAGTTCTTTAATACAGCTTGGCTCAATCTATCTTTCAGCCGAAATTTATCAAGTAATTCCAATCACATCCTTCCAAGTTCTTCGTTTAATGAAAGAAGCCAATTCGAAGTCTCTGCTTTTGTTCGTCGCTGAAAGAGAAGAACCAATTTCTTTCCAAAGAGAGAATTCATTCATATTTGCTCTTCATTCCCGAGAGGTTCAAATCTCCGTTTTTGAGTGGTGTAGTCACTGATGGTCAGCGCGGTTAGCCTAGTGGCTTTGCCTTTGTAACCATATGCCTGGGGAAGGCGTGTCCCAGGTTCGATTCCCGTCGACGACGTGAGGAACTTGAGGATCTTCCTCATGCATAGCCAAGTTAGCCGGTCTTGAGCGCGGGCCGTGAGTGAACATACTCTTCTATAGCCAAAAAAAAAAATATATATATATATATATCCCCCCAGCGGCAGACTAGGCGACAGGTCGGGTGGGAGTGGTACTAACAAGTAGTCGCATCTAAGTAACACGCGGACCCTGCATAGGAAGCGGGAATAACGCGTAGTGAAAGATGAAGCAGCAGAATTTAAAACAAGATAAATTTTTATATATATAAAATTGAACCGCAGACAGGATTGAAGACGAGCATGAGCAGAATCCGGTCCTCTTGCAGAATATTTGACACTCCTAGTTTAGGATATTAAATTCGGACAGCTACACACGAAAATAAATCTTCATCACTTAAAATGTTTTGCACGAGTTGGAATATGTACCTGCCGGTGGGGATGACGAAACGAAGCCCAATCCATTCTTCCAAATGCCTTAGTCACTTACTCTAGAAGAAATCAATGCCATCTCAATTAATTTTCGGGGACACTCATGAAGTCCCCTAATTTACCAGACTGGCTTACATGCTAGGTAGTTTTTTATTTTTTTTTTAATAATGCACACCTGTTCGCATTGATGGAAGCACACACAAAACATTAGTTGAAGGAAATGGCTGTGCTATCACTTTATTTCCTAATCTTGCGCATTTCAGGTAATGAAATCAGTCGAACTTTTGCGTTCACGATTATCTCATCAGTGATAAATATGATATCACTGATGAGATAGTGAGATAAATCAGATTACCTCATAAGTGATAAATATCACAAGATACGATAGATTATCGCATGGATTTCAAAGTAAATCTTGTTATTTCTCGTTAAGCGAAAGCCTGTCTTATTAATCGCTAACCGTCGCCATCTACATTAACCCAGTATATAATGACAAGACCAGTATACCTATAATTTTCTCAAACTTGTGATATTAAGCCTTTATCCTGAAAAAAAAGTGCAATTAGTGCACTTTTTTTTTCAGGATAAAGTCTACTGCGCTTTCAGTGGATTTTTTTTTTGTTAGTCTAATTTAAGACCTACCTTCTATCATGGGGATCCGAATCCCATTTTGGGCATCGACTTACGCGATAGTTTAAGTGGGACAGGATTTTCACAACCACTTTCGGTGGTGTACCACCGGATGACTTATTTAAGTCCTAAAGTGGTTTGGAAAAATTAATGCTTGGATTTCCGAATATATAAATATTAACTTAGAGAATAGAAAATAGTTAAAAAAAATTCTCTACTCACGCCACTGACTTCTCTCCTACATCTTTCCTGGTTAGTGTAACAATGAAATGAATTGCTAACCACTAAAGCTAAAAATTATGATCAACATTATTACCAATGCAATTTTCCTGTTCGTAGTAATTCCGACATTCAGATGAACTCTTTCAAATCTTCGTATCTGTTGGAAAACGCAGACAGAATAATTCTTTTGTGACTGATATTTTAACCAAGTAATGTCCTACAACACAAAATGGATGGAGCAATCTTATCCATCTTAATACCTTTCTTCAGAGCATGCATCCTGTCTTATTCGGTTTCTACATCGAATGTGCAGGGGTCAGCCGGGCTCCCAAAAAGAACATAACCCAGTAATCAGTGACACGGAGTAATACCTTGCTGGTGGAAGCTCTGAAGTAAGAGCAAATTCGGATGATGTGGACACACTGACAACCGAAGTTTATCTTGATTTGCTAGAAGAGGGCCCTCTTCCCTTCTGTAAGGTGAGTTATACTTTCTCTAAGTGTCTGTCATGTATGGATCTTCGCATCCATTGATCCTTTTGTCATGTTCAGCAAATTTCCAAATACAAAGAGCAAGCTGTTTGCCATTCGCGTAACAGCGCGATAGCCCGGTGGACATGATTATAATCTGAAGTTGACGCACTATGAGTGTAAACGCGAAGGTATTTCCATTTGCGAGTGTGCAGTCCATTTATATTACTACCAACTAACGTTAGCGCTGTGTTGGAAGGCCAGGAACTTTTGTTAACGTTGACTCCGTAAAAGGCTACTGAAGACCAAAAGTTGCAGAGAATGAACGTAGTAAACGAAGAAAATTCCATAAACGTACGATGTGTCCTGTTTATCAGAGAGCTGTCGAACTGTTATTAATTTTTTTCTAGATATCGAAATAGATGTTTTAATCAATATCTGTAAAATTCAGTTCAATTCATTGGATTTTCAAGCAGTGGATAGATTTTAATACACGCACACACCTGTTTGCCTACTTGGGTATAAAACAATTTTTATCCTTTCGTTTAATGCGAAATGTGTTGCCATTTCTAATCAATTGAGGCAATCCACGATATGCACTTGGATGATTCTTCTGAATATCTCCGCTGATCAAAATGTACATATAATGATTTAGTCAAGTGTGGTGGTGATACCAGGGTGAGCGGAGCCTTAAAATATTAAATTTTAATTAAATTAAAAATGAAATTCCTGACCTTAATTCTTGATACTTAGATCTCCTCGTAAAATGAAAATAACTCATTCTGCATCTTGATTCTTATTTGAATTTCATGCTTCGACGTTTTCGTACATTATTGCATTTTTAATATGACCCCGATGGTAAACTGCTTAAGATGGTGCCTCTAGAAAACTTCGGCACAGAACATGCTTGGATATAAATTGTTATGTATTAAGCAATTATTTTCGGTGTTTCAGAATACCCCGTCAAAAAGTGCGGTGATTATCTGTGAAGTATTAGAGGAGGAGAAACCTCTCGTCCTTTCAAAACACACGCGGCATTGTTTTGAGTTAGAAAATGTCCGGGAATTGCAGCGCCAGTTGTAGAACCTCATGATTTGAAATACTGATTTTTTTTCGCCTTTAGTTTTAAGAAGGCTTTTATTCGATCACAATGCAATTCATCTTCTTTCATTCCGCGTGCGCCTAAAATCGAAGTTCGCGAAACTCTCAGAGATCTCATTTTTCGCCACCGCTGACCAAAAGAATTCGTTGAAACAGACTGAAATTTAAACCGGAGAGGAAAAAAAACACCAATAAATACAAATGCTATTCAAGTTCATCCTCCGTTTGTATCAAATGAAAAGACAACCGCTTCAAAAATTTTACGCACACGAAAGAAAGGTTGCTTCATCTCGTGCCATCTCCATTTCTGCACAGCTTATAGAACGAAATCATAAAAGTTTTATCTCCTATCTCAGGCCCGCACAACATGCGGCCCGCAATGCTATTTATTTTGGCCCATCTGCCTGATTTGAAATTATTTAAGTCATACGTGGAATGTGAAATCAGACGATTTTTTCATTGCGTTGAATTAAATTTTTACTAAGACTCTGCATGTTTACGTTCATGTGATTAATGTCACAATACTATTTCTTTCAACTCGAAAATAAATTGCATTTGGAGTTATTCCCACTGTCGTATTTAATAACAAATTATTACAAAACCAGCGCTAACAAAACCGCTCCGAGGCTTTGTCAGCGCTGGTGTTGCAGCGGGGAAACATCTCCGTGATAACGACTTGATGTCTACGAACGAGAACGAATCGTATTACACAAAGTTGGCCGTGCCTTGACTGGCTTTGGCAGTGTAGTGGTTGGTTGTAGCTGGAGCAATACATTACATAACTGTTATCATAATCTGCATTATTGTGAGTTTTTCATCATTAGTTTTTTGTAATTAATACTGTCAATCTCGACACAATGAGCTTAAGTAAAAAGCGTAAAATAGATTCGGAACATCGAGCATTTAACCCTGAGTGGACAAACAAATATTTTTGACATTGTTTAAGGACAAAATAGTGTGCATTGTTTGCAGGAATCTATCGCTGTGCCGAAAGAGTACAATCTGAGACGTCATTTTGAATCGAAACATCCTAACCTTGGCAAGTTGGATGCATGTGAAAAGCAGCAAAGTTATTGAAAGTCCTTAGCGGTGAGCAACAAGCCTTTAAAAACGTGACATCTGCAAATGAAGTTGCCACAAACATAAGCTTAAAAATATCACAAGAAATAGTTTGTGCTGGCAAATCATTTACTGAGGGAGAGTTGATAAAAAAGTGTCTGATGATGGCCGTTTCCGAACTGTGTCCTGATAATAAAAAATAACTTTGAAAATATCAGTTTTTCCCGTATGACTGTTCAGCGCAGGGTGGCTGATATTGCCGAAAATCTTAAAGATAACCTGCAAAAATTGGCTAGTGAATTTGTCTATTATTCGCTTGCTATGGATGACAGTACTTGATCAATACTTTTAATATATGTAAGAGGCGTTAATAAAAAAATCGAGGTGACAGAGGAGCTT
Organism: Typopeltis vanoorti; assembly: GCF_054136105.1. NCBI lineage: Eukaryota > Metazoa > Arthropoda > Arachnida > Uropygi > Thelyphonidae > Typopeltis > Typopeltis vanoorti. Next base: position 111,327,360 of record NC_143563.1, read on the forward strand.
GCTGGTTTGTGTTCAATGAAAGGAAGAACAACAGGAAAGGAGATCGCAGAAAATGTAAAGATGTGTGTAACCGAAAAACTGTCCTTACATTTCAAGAATTTAGTAGCAGTTTGCACTATAAAAAAATAGTCCATCAGACCCAGAAGCGCTCCTCTCTTGTATTCAGTTGAACACGATTCTACTGATATCTTTTTGGCAAAAGGAAGCGCTGAATGAATTGACATGAGAATATTTACTAATAAGAAGTACGAAATAATAATCTGAGAAACTTTAATAATGCAATAGAAGCTGGACGAAGGGTTAAAATGGTGCTCCATCTATGTGTGGAAAAAATGTTGGTGCTGTAACATTTATTGAACAGTACGCAGGTAAACCGTTGACAAAATTTCACTTTTTATTCATCAGCAGGTGTTATGTTCAAAGGTTTTGCAGTTTGATAATGTGATTAAAGCAAAGTAGTATTTGCTCTGATCGACTATATTCGAGCTCTCGGTTTGAAGCAATGTTTGGGGCGTTTCTAGAAGAAAATGATGTCGAGTATGGGGATCTACTCTACCGCAGTGATGTACGTTGGTTGAGCAGCGGTAAAGTTTTGTCACGCTTTGTCGCTCTAAAAAATGAACTAGTTGAATTCTTGGAATCTCAAGAAGATATGGAAAAATTCCAGAAATAATGGATGAAGAATGGAATGAATCAAGATCGATTTGTTTTTCTTGTGTGACATTTTTGGTCACCTGAATGACCTTAACTTACAGTTTCAAGGAAAAAATAAGTTTGTTTTTTAGTTAATGTCTCTTATAAAGGCATTCAACATGAAATTAAATTTGTCTGAAAATCAATTTGCTAAGGGGGATATGTAACATTTCATAACTTGTCGACAGAATATTCCATCAATATATTATTCAATGGTGGGTGAAAAATATAAGAAGCACATTCACTTCTAAGTGAAGAGTTTCAGAAAAGGATGTCATTGAGTAATGAAGACGAAGTCCGCATAAAAGTGATTGAGGATCCATTTTCTGTCTTAGCAGGAAATCTACCTCTCGAACTCCAGATGGAAGTTATTGATCTCCAGCATTCTGGAAACTATCGGGTCAAGCATGGGGAGAGTTACTTTACAAGAGTTTTATTTTATTCTGGATCAGTATAAATTTAAAAGTTTGTTGGATACTTCCTACCAGGTATTTTGTATGTTTGGGAGCACATATACTGGTGAACAAGCATTTCCGGTTCTGAACTTGAACAAAACCAAACAGTATTCATCTTTAAGCAGTGGTGAGCCAAAAGGGGATCGCGGGGGCTCGCGCGAGCCCTTTGTTAAATTTTTGGCAAATTTGCGAACCCCTTGCTCTTCTTGTTTAATAATCTTGTAGAACTAGAAAATACCACCGTGGAATGTATACAGGTTACTATAATTGCTACTTTAAATTCATATGAATTTAAAGTAGCAATTTAAATTAATATCGCTACTTTAAATTAATACGGATTTTCTGATAACTATATAAAAAATCATTTCATTTTGTTCTGATGGAGCTGGTGTAAGGTTAGGAAACGAATCACGTGCTGCAATCAAACTTCTACAAAAATTTCCCAACGTTGTGATTTGGCATTGCGCTCATCGTTTACCCTTAGGATTAGGCTATTCGATAAAAAACATTAAAGAAATAAATCATTTTGAAATACTTATGGATAAATCATATGCTTTTTATCATCAATCACCAAAAAATCAATGAGAATGAAATACGATCGCAAAAGACCTTGGTATCGAAATTTTAAAGATCGGCCGTGTGTTTAGATCACGATGGGCAGCTTGCAATTTACGAACGGCTCTTGCTTTGTGGAGAAATCACCCAGCTGTATGCAAGCATTTTCTATCGAACGATAAATATAATGAATTTTTAAACCGATTTTTCAATTTAGAATTTCTAAAAGATCTAGCTTTAATGATTGATATCCTACAGGAATTATATCTGTCAGAAGCTCTACAAAGTGGCAATATAAGTATTATAAGGGCTAAGTTAGGCTTGTTTTTCCTACGATGCGAGCCCTATATTAAAATTTCCATAGCTCACCACTATCTTTAAGTGATATCGATTTAGAGGCCATATTAAGAATGGCTACTTCAAACATGACATCAAACTTTGATAAAATAGTGGCAACAAAAAAATGCAATGTGTTACATTGTGACATTCTGAATGTCACAATGTGACACTCAGTCACTGATATTTCAGTGAGAATAAGTGTGATATTCTCAGTGAAATTATTAGTAAACTTTGTGTTTATGTTTAAGTGGTTTTTATTGAGAAATTTTGGAGCTATATCTGTTTGTAAATATTTGATTATAATTTTAATTGTAACTGTTGTGTCGGAAAAAGTGCTGATTCACTTCTAATGAGTCATCCTTTTTCCGACCCAACATAAGGTAACCTCAGAAGGGATGGATAAGGACATACTTATGCCTCCAGATAGAAAATGTGCCTATTAAAGACCTAGGAAATGTGTATATTCAGTTTTGTAAATTGTAAGTAATGTTAAAGTAGTCCATAAGCTAAATTGAGAATGTTTGTAAATTAATTAAGATATAAAATCATGTATAATTGCTAAAAAGATGTGTATAGCTAATACAAGTTTTAGGCCATGTCAAAGCCAGTTCGTAGCCGCGGTATCCAATCGCCAGCCGCCGAATGCATGACGACACCACCGCGCGATGGCGTTGTTTTGTAGTATATAAGTCTCAGCGGGGATTTGAATCGCTCTCTTCTCGTTTTCGTCGGTTCCTGCTTTTTGCTGATCCAAGCGCTAGATAGCTGTGCCGCCAATTAACCGGCCGCATTCTATAACAGGCGATACGTCAACTTCCGGCAGGAGCGAACCATCACTACCATCAGTGAAGGCGGGTGTGACCACACCACAACACCTAACACCATGAACGCCTTCTAGGGGTACTACAGTCAACATTGTCAGGACAACAGTACCCCCCAGGTTTACTCCTGTTGGAACATTGACTCCTTCCCTGCGCACATCCAAGCAGGGTTGGATGCACCTTTTACAGCGGCCGAAATAACATCAGCCTTCAAACAGCGCCGTACAAAGAAATCGCCTGGGCCAGACGGCTTAAGCACGGAACTCTACCGAGAGGCCTGGGACCACATCTTCCCCATTCTCGTGGCAATATTTAACATCTTCCTTACCACCGGAAATATGCCACGAGAATTTCTGGAATGCCATACCGACTTCATCCCGAAGACAAACAGGGACCCTTCCATCATCAAGAACTGGCGTCCCATCAGTCTGTCGAATACGGATTACGAGATCCTCGCCCGTGTTCTCAACAACAGACTGAAGATCGGGATGAGGTACATCATCAAAAGTACACAAGCGTATGGTGTTCCTGGTCGATCGATGGAGGTTCAATCTCATCCTCATCAGAGAAGTGCTACATCTGGTTAACATCAAGAATTATTCTATGGCATTGCTGACTATTGATCTCAACCGAGCGTTCGACAGCGTCCGGCATTCCTTTCTCTTTAACATCCTGGAGAAAGTCGGGGTCAGCAGTGGACTCCTCAACATCATCAGAGGAGGCTACTACAATAACAGCTCTACTCGCCTCCTCATCAATGGACACCTATCTGACCCCGTTACCATCCAGAAAGGGGTCAAACAAGGGTGTTCCCTCAGTCCGCTGCTTTTTGCTCTAGCCCTTGAACCGTTCCTACGGGCTGTCAATAACTCTCATGCGGTAAGAGGAATTCCACTTTCTCTCACTACGGATGATTCCAAGGTAATCGCCTACGCGGATGACGTAGTGGGCACCCTTAGGGACAACAACTCCGTACTCAACTTCTTCAACATCCTAAAGAAGTTTAAAGTGTCGGGGCTAACAGCCAACCCCGACAAAACCAAGATCAAGTTGTACGGAGTCTGGGACCTGCACAACATCCATGCAGCCCTCGTCCCTACTGCCGACCCCATCACCATCCTGGGGGTCCCGTTTGAAGAACAGCCCGTGCTCAACATCGAACATCTCGAAAACAACACCGTCGAGAAACTCAAGGACTGGAAAAATGGACAGCTGTCACTCTCCTCCAGGGCCACTGTCATCAAAACCATCGTATGCCCTGCGCTTCAGCACGTCCTCAACATTACTAACATCAGCGAGGATCAGGAAATCCGGCTCTACAGGAAGCCCCTGAAGTTCTTCTGGGGCAATCTACGCCACGAAGTTGATACTAAGATCCTTCAACTTCCGGAGAAGCGTAGGGGATTCGGCCTCCCCTCCTTTAACATCAGATACGTAAGTAACACCGCATTCCATCTAAACAGGGTACTGCAGACAACACATCCCTGCAGTTATCCTGTGCGGTATTTCTAAGGTTTCAAGCTTCCTCTTTTTAGGATCCCAGTCCACCAGGGTGGTCCCAAGACGGACATTGTTCCAGAAGACTACAACAGACTGTGCCAGCTTATGCAACAACTCCGCTCGTCGGGTGTGAACATCGCCGCGATCCGGAACAGTTATACCTGGTACGACCATTTCTTTAACATCCTTCGTACCGATGTTCCGGATCTGGGGATCAATAGAGATCCTCTTCGGCCACCTCTCCAAGCGTCGAGGCTACCCGTCGAGAAAGGACTTGGCATGGAGGATTGCGTACGTATGCCTTCCAGTAAACACCAACATCTGGTGGTTCAACATCACCCGGAATCCCCTTGTGTGACTTCTGCGGGAGCCTGGACACCGTGGAGCACGCATTCTGCTGGTGTCCCATTTTCATCTACATCTGGAGGAGGCTAAGCATCGAGCTCTACATCCCCCTCCTACTGCAAGAGCAAGTCATCTTCCCGCAGTTTTCTCCCCCAGCCAACAACAAGCAGAAGTTAGTGGTATTTATTATTAATGAGCTCAAATACCACATCTAGAAGGTAAGAAAGAAATTTTTTAATACCACTAATCCTCCCAATCTGTTGGATCTCTCTCGGATCGTTCTTTACATGTTCTACGGTTCCTTTGGGAGATTTTTATATCTCGAAAGGGAGGCTTTGGGTGACACCACGTTTAAGATCAAGTGGTGTCTACCTCCAATCCTGTGCAATGTCAGACACAACATCAAGTTCTGCCTGCTGCTGCTTTAAGATCTCCATCTGCTGCAGCAGCTCCACTCTGAGTCATTTCCTTGGTCTCTGCGTCCCCTCTGAGGTCTGTTCTGTTCCCTGGTCTCCCACGGATGTAGTTCGAAGGAAAAACCCAGGCAGCGCAGACCTACTCGAGGCGGGCTGCCCTGAAAGGGCGGGTCACCTGGGCACCGGCTACCTCCGTGGTCTTTTCGATCTTGTGAGACAGGAAGTCAGGCGGGGTGAAAAGTTGTCATCTGATAGCGTGGAGCTAGCAAGATGTGTAATATGAGCTGAGGCCTACACTTCCATTTCCTACACCCCACCTCCCCACCCGCCTTTCAAATCCTATTCCCTCTCCTCTCCTTTTCGCCTTTCCCATCCCTCCTCATTTCCCCACCTCAACCTTATTGTCACTTCCCTTTCCTTCTTTCTCTTTTCTACTGGGGCACTCTGACCCCCCCTTCTTTTCAGTAGGCCAGTGATGAGATTCCCCTCACTTTCACCCCTCCTGAGCGGAGAGCTGAGTAGTTGTGGAAAACTTGCCGCCATGCGTAGCAAGAATTTCCCCTTGCTATGCGTGCTACGTGGATCAAAGCTGCAGCTATAATGCATCCAGATTTCTAGAAGAAAGGGCCACTGGTGAATTTACGCCAGTGTATAAGTCAGTGTAAGAGTGCTTCTTTTCGAGTAGGACAAAAGAATAGCGAATCCGTTATTAAAGAAAATACGGTGAGGAGATCCGAGAATCCAGATAAGAAGGTCCTAAATCCATCAGATAAAGCAAGAACGGTAAGCCGAAACCTTTTGTATTAAGTTAGAGTAATCTTGGAGGAAAGAGAAACTGAGCGTCGAGAAAACAGCCAATTTCCGTGTTGTACTTAAGGAACTGCCTGCATTTGGACATTTTGTCTACATCTAAGGAATAAAAGGCATCTTAGGCTTGTGCCGAATAGGCAACCGAGGCTTCGGACTGTTTGTGTCGAGAGAAGGAAATCAATGTCATTATGTTAAAGTTTAATTTGAATGCTAGCTAAAATTCTGGAGGGGGATAAAGTCTGAATATAAGAAGGAATGTTATCTCATGAAATCTATGCTAGAATTGGCCTCTGAATATATATGTATTTTTTATGATTCATAGTAATGGGTAATTTAGCATAAATTAACAGAGTCTGAGAATAGAAATATAAGGTAGTGTAAGATTTTGTCAGGATAAGAAATTTCAGTGTAGAACCTTTTTTGGATGTGTTAACTTGAGAAAGGGGAGGTAGCTCAGACTCTTTTAGAATTGAAGGTTTAACTAAAATGTATTTCTATGTTTGTGTCAAAATAAATGTATTTCTTGTGTGTGAACCAAATGAGTTTGTCATGTTTCTGTGGATTGAATTACCGCTTGGAAAATCACGAACCGTGTATTAGAGGGAAATCCATTAGTAACATAAGAAACGGGACCACGACTGCAAACTTCATGATCCCTGCATTTTCTTTCTAAGTAATCTAGGACAGTATATCAGTATTCAGTTGCCGGCTGGCGTAGTCATAAAATAACTATAAATTTGTCGGCAAACGAAATAACTGATAATAAGTAACTTAAAATAATAACCGATAAAGATAATATAATATAAAATTAAGAGAAAGCCAAAAGATATAACAGTAACTCTCTAAAAAATTTAAATATGCATATTAATTGGTATTTATTGTAGACCTACTTACAAATTTACTTAGGTTCACCTACAGTAGACTAGTCTAAGATTCGAGTTCCGAAGTGATCTGGCCCAAGTTAGGTTCGGCCCTCAAAGACAATCAAGTTGTGTAGGCCTGATCTACAGTATTGGAGCGAGAGAATCCCTCGTAGTTATCCAGAAGAGTACGTCGCACCACATAATCCTTTGCTGCGATATTAATGTAGAAGTTGGTCATGACACCAGAGCTATCCATCGTCGGAATATTTATCTGAAATACGGTTAACCCTATGGTTTTCCCATAATAAACAAATCCATGTGGAGATGAATTTGAAGAACTAAATACGTCTGCATTCCAAAACTGCATTGTTGAGCTCGAGCACGCAATACTTGGATCCTGACTGAGGGGCAAGTCTGGTTTCGTTAAAACCAAGGTTAACATTCATGGTGAGTGGGGGTGAGGATATTATTCTTAATTTGAATATGTACTAAATATTTTATATATTAACAAAAAAACTTAAATACCTAATACAATTATGCATATATTAATTAAATTTCACATTAATATGTCGAATATTATTAACGGAATGTATCTTTGAGGATATGCTGTTTCTATACCGTGGTATCACTTTCTGAACGTGTTCGTTAGTAAACTGCTCGTTATCAGGCTTACCTTTTTATGCTGATTGTGAATGGAATGATCTGATTGCTTCCTCCTCTTACTTTCTCTGAAAAGTCATCATTTGTTTCCTGCATGACGCTACAAAAGTAAAATACTTCGGTCAATGCTTTATCCAAAGCTTTGCAATCCTAAAAATGTTGAAGATTAACTCAGCTGAATGTTTCCATTACATTATTGTCCCCTAATACGCATAATTATAATTCTTAGAATAAGCCTCTTTTTTTCTTAATAAACGCAAATGATATGAAAAAAAAATTACTCAAAAGAAAATAAAGAAATTCTTTGACCATTCCGAATTCGTTCTTGCGAAAGTTGTTTTTTCTAGAATTGCTTTTCAAAACAATAATTTAGTATTTCTTTTATGTGCTTCGATTTTTTCTTTTTGATAAAAATTGCTCGTAAAGCTCTTGAAGAATCACACATTGCTCTAAGGAATTAACATTGAACTGTTTCCAAAATAAAAGAAAACTATTTCTTCTAGATTTTGTTACATCTTGCTTACAATAATGAAAAATGCCTTGTTTTTTTTTGTCTTGTCTTTAATAACATGCAAATAAAAGTAAGAAAGAATTTGTTGAGAGATGAAGGTCCACTGAGTGTAATATAAAAGAAAACTTTAAAATTTAAGTGATACAAGAATCAGTGAATTGAAGCAAAGAAGACTGTAATGGAATACATTCATTCAGTTTGGTTAATGAAGTTTCTTAAACTCCTACTGAAATCATGAAATAAAATATGGAAGCAATAGCTTACCGATCGTAACGTGACTTCAACATGAGTTAGGTACCTTGAAATTGCAGCACTTTAAAAGCCGAATTTAAAGTTATGAGTAAATAACTGGGCCTATGAGGTGCAATTCAGGGTTTGCTTGGTGAGGGTTCAAAACCTCTTTTTCTTTCGTATGAAGGAAGAGGCATCAAGATACATAAAGGGTCAAGTAGGTGCTGGGAAGCTAAAGTAAGGAAATCTCGTCTGATGTGGTTAAGATCAGTCAGGGATCTTGAGTTCGTGGTAGATAGTAGCATACGAAGTAAAAAAAAAGTTGTATATTGTTGATTTCTACTAAACTGTCTTTTGTACAATCTATGCTACAAAGAACAAGTCCAATGAACCAGATGGTTCATTGGATCCTTCTGTGAATTCTGACAGAGGAAGTGTGATCATCTTGAGATTTTGCCATATCGTATTATTTCCTCCTCACACCCGGAAAAAGTTCTATTCCAAAAGGAATAAATTGTGGTTGTAGAAGGATAGGTAAAGGCGCTCTTGGTTTAGTCAGTGGCCTGAACAAGGATTCTTCTTACGTGGAATGGGACGCGTTCGTTAACAAGACTGTCCATAAAACTATGTCAGCTGAGTTCTCTGCAATACGGTCGTCGGTCAGTAGTATTTGCAGAATTTCTAAATATGATGTTAATGATTCGGAGAGAAATCAAAATACCTCACTATGAATACAATGCGACTGGGTTCATGCGTGCACCAAACAAAAGAAAAAATTCTCCAGGTAAATTTCACCTTACGAAGCACATCGGGTTCATTTAGGATATCTGCCAAATATAGCAGAGGAAGAAGAGAATTTCTTAAATTCCAGCAGCAGGTTGGGAAAAGAGCCCACAAGATTTTTGATTAATCATCTTTTCCAAGCAACAATAAATACTGCACGAAGTGTGGAAAGGAGCAAAATAAATCGTCTTTAAACCAACGAGATTATTTGTTTAAATTATCTAACAAGATATGTTCCGACACTCATTCCATGCAATGCATCGTTGTCAGCCATTCATTTCGTTAATAGAGTCATTTGTCGAGCACGCGCGGAATGCCGAGAGAATGAATGCTGTTGTGTCAGGGAAAAAGATAACCCACTCAACAAGAATACCCCCGAGTATCGACTGAATTACTTATCAGGAATTGCGACTCGAATCGAAAACGAAATCCAATCGAAAGAATTTATCTGATTCCGGAAATTGTCACCGGTTGAGCTCCTGCTTGGTGACAAAGTGATATGATACACGTGTATGCGCTTCGCCTACTGTAGAAGTGTAGTCTGGCATTGGAAAGTAACTCCTTTCGGTCGGTGTTACTTCCTGAGCAGTTACTGATTTCAGCAAATTCTGTCTCTGTCGAATTTCTACATGCGTTCGATAAACAGAAGAGTAAACTGTGTTGAGCTCTCGTATAAGGGATGTCAAGCTTTTAAAATGTTTAGTGACGAAACAAAGTTGTCTGACAGAACGCGAACTGTTTCGCATTACCTGTTGGCATTACGTTACAAGCGCGTACAATAGAAGGATTGAGCTTATATAATAACAGATATTTTTCAGCGTGCCTTCGCTGTTGCACTCGATTCCCTGCAATTTCGATGAAATAATTAATAATGTTTCATTAAGAGCAGCATCTTATAAGCGTGTGAATAAGGGAAACATTCACCGAGGTCCATTGTAATACTCCAGTAATTGTCTGGTGCGGTGGGTATTAATTTATTTTGTAGAAAGATCGCAGGTGTCAGCTGAATGGTACAGACGCTCCTCTCACAGGGTCAGCATACACCGTAGAAAACATCCACGAGAACGCAATTTGGGGTGTTGTTATATTTACTAACATACTTACAATGAATTAATTTTGTAACTTGATCTCCGAGTTTTGGCTTTTCTGTGTAAATTATGTTTCATTATGAATTAAAATGAAATTTAATTCGATTTACACTCAAACATTTATTTCATATTACGCAATCTTTTGGCGTTGAATGCGTGGGTCATTTCTTTCTCTCTCTCATTACAGCGTGGATTAACTTGGTAATCAATTTTCAAGTAGCTTTACAGTACAGGTGAAAATGAAGGTAAGTTAACTTACCTCAGGAAGGCCAGATAACCAGCAAAAATCGAAAGATTTCCTTCGATTTCTTGCTGGTTATCCTTCGAAACCTTGCTGGTTATCTTGCTTGTTTTCCTTCGAAAATATTCAATTTACCTCCCCCGTCTCCAGCGTAGAGAAAAAGAATGCTCTATCTTATCTGTTCATTTTCTTAATGCCATTTTCATGAGCACTATTTGCTTTCTTGTACATGGGTTTTTGTTATCAGTAAGTCTGCTTTTTCCAGTACTCTCATCATTGGGCTTTTTTTTTTTTTTGCGGAGTTGTTTAACATTCTTAATCTCTTCTCTCACGCCCTCTGTAATTACTGTTACAGAGGGAACGTTGCTGTGTAGGTGATGTAGCCTTCAACTATGAAAAACAAACTGCTTTATTTTGATGTTGGGGTGCCCTACAGAAAGATTGCATTTGTTCGTGTATCTTCTAGAACAGGGGTGTCAATAACATCGCTCGCGATCTACGGGTAGATCGCATAATGCTTTAGGGTCGATCGTAAATTTATTTTGTCTCGATTTTCAAAATAATATATAAATGAGTCCGAATACGATAAAGCAAATAAATAATATTAACCTATTTATCAAATAATAATCTATATTATTGTTCTATTTAAAATGTACGTTAATTAAAAAATTAAAATAAATATTTTTTATACAATAATTCCAGTTTATAATTCAATTATATTAAATTAAATTTTATTTCAAAAATTTAAATAGAAAAATTAGAAATAACAGGTTAAAATATTTAAATTTCCCGCTATGAGACTTTTGTTGTGGAGTGTACTTGAAATATATGCGCCCTCATAGCCACGCCCACTTTGGGTTTTTGTTTGCTTTGATGCACCGTACAAACTCGGTTGTTTGTTTTGTGCTAGTGCCCTGCACAAGTTTAAAATTTGAAGTTTAAAGTGTTTTAATATAATTTAAAATTGTACCATCATGACTACTACGAAAAAAGCAAAGACATATCACTATCAGGAGTGGAAACTTGATTGTTTCTTTATTATGATCAAAGACAAATGTTGTTGTTGTTTGATTTGTAATGGAAGTGTTTCTCTGCCGAAAAAAGGGAACTTGGAACGACACTTTAAATCGGGAACAGCTTCAAAGGGATGGGTGGGGGGGGGGCATAGCTGCTGTGACGATGTGCACAGCAGCTATGAAACGGCGTATCCACGTAACAGTGATTTACGAAAAGTCAAAACTCAAGAATTGAAGAAACGTTTGTCATCACAGCAGCCATGTTTCATTAAAATAATGTCGAACTCAGGGACAGCAACAACTGATTAGTTAAGAGTGAGCCATATTCTTGCCAAACATAAGAAACCCTTTAGTGTTGGTGCAATTTTTAAAAAAGCATTTCTTGAAGCCGCTGAATCGTTGTTTTGTAATTTTGAAAATAAATCAGAAATAGTTGCTGCTATCAACGAAATACAGTTGGAAAACGAGAAGGAGAAATAAATTCGGATCTAAAAGAGCAACTAATGCAGGATATTAAGGATTGGCAGGCCTTTCACTTCAGTTGGACGAATATACTGATGCAGTTGACATCGCTCAAACTCGTTGCTTGTAGAATAAGTAATGCTGGTTCATCAGGAAGTTCAAAATGAAATATTCATTTTAATCAGTGTGGTTAAAAAACGGCAATATTCTTTTAAGCATTATAACTAATTAACATTACGATAATTATAATAATATATTGTAATAATAATAAATAATATTACAATAATTTTTTCTTTGTCTAAACATAAATTAGAAATTAAATGATACCTTATACTCCAGTTTTGAAAAAGATCGCAGGTGTATCTGTATGCACAATGTCGATCTTATGCAAACATTAGTTGACACCCCTGTTCTAGTCCCAGTGTAGCCTCGTAAAAACTCTCTTAATCCTTGAGGTTACACCCAATTACGTTAAGGAAATACGCGATATGAAGGCAGAATATCAAATTCTGTACTCCGATTTGGTGACATCCAAGTGAAGATGTTTCAGTAGTCCTACTAATATATTTCACATCAGTATTACCCTAATGGTTGCATGGGTGTGTGGTTAAGAATTAAATGTTACGAAAATCACTATATAAGAAACAAGAAGGTAATATTTGCACACTCAGTTTAACACAAACAGCTGAACGTTACCATGGAATTCTTTCATCCTGCAATCACGATGGACATAAAATCTGACCCGTGTTAAGCATTGCTGGAATATCCGTAAAATGGTATCAAATGAGATATGCATCGTCTGACCGAAATGCGTAAGGTGAAAGAAAATGTCTGAATGTTTTACTATTATTATTATTTTCATTTCATTGGTCTTTTACAAACCTAAAGAACAGCAAGGACAACTCAATTATCACATCATTAAAAGTATAAAAATGCACCTGAAAGAGAAAAAAAAACATAACTATACAACCAAAGTCCTGGGAGCACGACTATTATTGCAGGTTTGCAATGCACAATTTTCTGTATGCAAAGATGTGTATAGGATTGAAATGCATTTCGAAATTGATATTAAACGATGCAAAAGAGTTACACCAATAAAAGTACAACAAGGTACGTACTTTTATTGATATCGGTGATTTAAGATCAATAGCGTACAAATGTTTTCCCACCTGCCATGATTTCTGCGACTTCTTGTGTGCGTTTGTAGGGAGGGAATGACATAAAATATCCGCATTATTTATTACGCTCATGCTAATAGCAGATGCGGTGCAGGAAGAGAATCTTTTCGGCAAGGCGTTTTTTAATTGAAGTATGAAGCACTCATCAAATGCTGGCGCCCGCACTGGTAATTTCGTTATCCCAATCCCATCTTCTTTGCAATAATTATGGATTATGACAATGTTGTCAGTAGAGGTCACTAGTGACAAACTTCACACCGATGTGTTGGATATGTTTAGTTATAAGTCAATAGCAACATGGATCATGAGGCTTTGGCTTCTTCCAGCAAGTCTGTAGAAAAGTGCGCAATCCCACACTCTCCCATCATGGGAGACCGCGCACTTCATCTTCAGTGAGGAAGAATAATAAAGGTTCTTTGCAACTTAGATGGTGAGTTGCACCATGTAGGTTGCAACACCCTTCAGAAAAATTATGTTGAAGTATAAAGTGATAACTTATTGGCTAAAAATATGCACAGTGTTCCTCAAATGTGCATTTCTTCAGTTCAAAATATGTTCAGAATGATTAACAATTCAGTGGCACCAAAATGAAAGTCCTCTTCTGAATCCTTTTCAATAAAATTATGGCGGCGTTCACTTTTCAGAATACTAGAAGCATATTGACTGCTGTTCAAGATTACAAAAGAATGTAAATACATTCTAATTACGCAACACCCTTTAGATAGTTTAACGAGGATTCTAAAAAAATGGTTTCGCTTATGCTCAGTTATATTCTTAGAAATGACAAAAATTAAACGAGGAAGAATAAATCAGGGTTCGATGGATTTGTGACATTTGATAAGATGGAGAAATGCGGTGGAGCGGATAAGAGTTAGATTGTAATTTCGTAAGCTAGTTTCCACACTGGTACAAGAAATAGTTTTATCTTTGACGTCAAAGTTCTCTTTAACGATGTCATATTCAGTGCTCTCCATTAATGAGGTAGTCGAATAATCACATTTGTTATCGAATATCATAGCTTTTACCGAGTATAATGCCTCATCAGCAGTTGACCTCAGGAGACTGGATCTATAATTACTGCTCACTCATACAGAAGAAGTGTGTCATCAGAAATTTTGACTACATCACTTAGAAAAGCAAAACGAAAACGTCTCGGGTTGGGTGACATTGGAGCCGAATGTTAATACGTTCTTTTAAGGGTGAGAGAAAGGATGACATACGTGTTTTCAACATTAATTCGCTCGCAGTTAACGCACGTGATTTAGTGGAAAAAAGTGTGCGGCTCATACGAACGGAGACACTGATAATGAATCCAGATTGTGGGGATGTATCTAATGTATGGGGGAGGAAAATGGTGTAATCCGAGGATAGTGATGGGTTGACATATGGAAAAGGAGAGCAGAGGAAATAGTTCTTAAACTAGAGATCATGAAAGTATTTAGGTTTCGTATGAAATGCTTCTTAAAGCAAACACTAATATTCCTTAAATAGCTACTCAAGTTTAGTACAACTCGATGGATCAGAATACCTTCATCAATCTCTTACGTTTCAAAATCTGCCTGCCGAATGGCCACTTTTCAGTCATTCAGGAGCAAACTGGTATCATACGGTGAGTTGGATCTTGACATTTATTTCGGAATTACTGGTTTGCACTTGACCTCAGAGTAAGAATGACTGTACTAATTATGAATGTACAAATGTAATACATTTTAGAAAATTACTTCTCTTGTACGATTTTCATTAATTCCGCTTAAATTTTGTTACTGTTTTCCCCTTTTTTTCTGGCCCATTAAACTAGATCTCGTTTATCGAGTGATCGTTATTAGCAGCTCTAGGCACTGATGTCACGTTAGTTTCCTTATTAGCATCAACTGGGAGACCTTGAGTGCATCTCAGAAACCACCTGAAACCCTGATGGGAGGACACTTCCTATTCTACTCCGAGATGACAGCTTCAGAGTACAGTACTCGCTGGCCTGGTCACCTATTAGTGGCTGCTCACAGTCTGCACTGATTTAAAACCAACGCTACTTGATCATTCTGAGGATTATGTATTCGGAGTTACGAAACGCAGTATTTTTCAATCCTACGATCCACTGGAATGTTTCGTTACCAGAGGGCTATTCAACGTGGTATTGTCTCTACTTATTTGCTAGAGCAATGAACTATGCAGTGCTTTATGCTGAGAACGTAGCGTTATCTCTTAATCAAGAAGATAACCAGATCTATCTACTGATTTGCTTTGGTCTAATACAATCAATGTACTGTCATTTATCTGGTGAGTATATCGGATATATGTAGGTATGTACAGGATGGCCCATAAGTCACGAAGTGGTTTAGAACATTCAGTAACATTTTATTTATTATTTTTATTCTTCTGTTATAATAACATACAGACGCAGGAGATTTTTTAAAATTTATTTTGGATATTTTGTTTTATTTTCCACAACGCTTGAGCCTCAATGGAATAAATTCTACAGAGACATTTTGGGTGAGCGAATAAATTCGAAAAGGTCTACATTTAATTGGCCGTCATGTTCTCCAGATCTGACAGTACGCGTCTTTTCCTTATGGAGTTACCTGAAGTAACTTCAGGTACTTAAAATGTTATTCGTCAAAAGAAAATCTCTTCAAAATAATTCTGTAAATGATTACATTAAAGCAGTGGTATCGAGCGGATTGGTTGTGTTCAAGGATTGCGT
Source organism: Typopeltis vanoorti (assembly GCF_054136105.1). Classification (NCBI taxonomy): domain Eukaryota; kingdom Metazoa; phylum Arthropoda; class Arachnida; order Uropygi; family Thelyphonidae; genus Typopeltis; species Typopeltis vanoorti. Next base: position 111,343,028 of record NC_143563.1, read on the forward strand.
TAAGCGTAACATTTCAGTAGTGTTATTCTGCTACTTTGTTCTTTCTGTTTAGGCATTATGTTGTGCAGTGTTTTTCTCTGTTATGCAGTAGTCTTCCTTTCATAAACTCAGTGATGTATTACTTTGAACCTTTTGTCCTAGATGAGGTATAAAGTTACAGTTCTATAATTTGTACCAAATATGAATTTTCGAATCAAATCATTGAAATACTGCTTGTCATTTGTTGGTTATAAAAGGTGTTTGTGAACTAAATTACATTATCGTACCTGTCATTTTTTCTACAGATCAGAAGTGCGCTGCCGTGTTCGTTCAAGTTACTTGTCAAGTCCATTCTTTTCTGATCCATTTTTAATCGTTTCTTTTTGTTAATGACAATTTAAAGAAACTGACAACCTGCAACAACAAGATAACTTAACTCAACTGTCAGTTTTGAAAGCATTAATAGTAATCTAATTTAATGCTGTAAAAATACTTTTTGATTCACATTAGAAGATTAATTATGAAAAAGGATATAAGGAAGATAATCCCACCCACCCACAGAAGTGCAGGCGATTCTAATTATTTTGCTTAAAATGAACTTAACTTACAACTAGGAACTGCTGAAATTGGTTAAATGAAGAGGAAAAAACATAACCCTCAATTATCATCTGCAAGCTGTCTTAGGTTGCAATATTTCAGAAGTTGACTCAAAACCGTCAAGGAAATTTCGCCTGCAAGCATCACCGAATTACTGTACAAAAAGCACCTTATGAAAAGTTAATATCAACTTTTTGTTATAGTATTTTTCTATATTTTAAGATAACATCCTGGAAAATCTTTTTATGACGATAATAAGACATGGGAAGGGGAGATTCTACCATATAATTAGCGATAAACAATTCAGTTTTTTAACGTCAATTTTGTAACGTCTATTCTGCATCAGATTGCAGAGGACATCTCCCTGTGTAGCAACTCATATCGCCTATTTTCGGGTTTGGAAGCTACTTCTTCAAAAACGTACTTAATCCAAACGTACTCGCCACTAGTGTTATGCGAGCATCCCAACCTTGTTCATAATTGAACCTGAGTAAGCAGGCTGCACTTCTCCCAAAACCTGCAAACATAAATTGCTACTGTTCAGTTGGTGAAAATGCCTTACAATATTACGTAATAATCATTCTTCCAGCTGATGAGAAACAGATAGCATTGTTTTAAGGAAATTGTTACGTCCCATTACAACTTTTTAATGATGTTTTTAATGCAAATCCTTGCTAAGAATGTTTGTTCGCCTCGAGTACATTACACTGTGGATGGACCTGCACCAGATAATGCGGAAACCCTTCTGTAAAAAACAAACGCAGAATTTTGGTTGAAGCAGAGTCAGTACTTAACTGAGCAGAGAGATAATTTAACCCACGCCAAAAATAACAACTATAAGAGCCTTTTGAATTTGGTCAGAGAGCTACCAATCGAATGAGGGTGTGCTTGTGCATTAGAGATGATGCAAAAAGAGAAGGATAAAAAAAAACGCGTTTACTTCATTGAACTGTGTATGACTGTTACATCTAGCAAACATAGCTGGAAAGAAATATTTGTCAAGAGCAGCAAATATTTATATTACACCTACGTATAATAAGATTACATTCTGCAATGCATCTGTTTTACTTCACACGTACTGAATGTTATTTAACGGAGCACATCTCATCTGAAAAATATTTGAGAATCTTGTAATGTTTCAGTTTTTACTGCTGCAACTTCGACAACGTTCTGGGTTACTTCAGAAGTTTAATTACTTGGTTATTTTAGTTGAAAAGAATAGATGATTAATTAATGGTTGCACAAGAAAACAAATTCTTGTAATTCGTGTTGATATCATGGGGACAGTTAATGCTGTCCTCTAATAAGATTGAGAAAGTGTGTTAGTCGAAATATATTCATCTCATAACGGTATTGTCAGCGAACATCATGCTCGGTAATTAGACTGCCTTAAATTAGACACAGCGGTCACGCAATGGAAAATTACGATTTCAACTAAATGTGGTAATTTTACATTGATCCATTAGTTGTACGTCTGGAACTGGGGATTGTTCCTCGTAAGATTTACTCGATGGAATATTTAACTAGACTTTGAAAATAAAATTTCCTCCTTTGGATTTCGCGAAAGAATGGTTAAGAATCGATCTAAAATGCTTTCATGCTAGGTCTGTGTGATAAAACCTGAACAAATTGTTACATTACGGCTAAACTAATGTTAAACAAAACCATTTAAAAGTCATTTTTAATTGTATTTTAAATTGTCGTTAGATTCGATTTTCAGTAAGACTGAAGTGCACGAAATTAGAGGGTTAATTTTTTTTAAGAATAGGCGAGCAATTAGAGAGTGTTTCCTCGAATAATTCCTCGAAATGGACACAGTAAATCTTGAAATGTGCCTCAAAACATGAATGCCTAACAACAATGAGATTATTCTATGAACCAATCACACAGTAAAGAAAAAATTATTCACTACTCAAGAGTTCTCCGATTAGCGACACGCAATGAACATTCTCGGATTTGGGACTGCAGAAACAATTTGTAGATCAAGAATAATCAACCTGATATCCGTTAGCTAAATACAAAAACCTTAAATCTATATTTTCTGTCGCTGAATACAAACAACGCTTGGGAATAATCATTCGACAGGGTATTTTCACGAAGACACGAAGTTTCATTAATATGCGCTTTGACGACAAACTAGTGGTGCTTTTTTGTAATTAGGTTACTGAATTTTTCGTCAGCAACTCAGTTACAAATAACTACACGAAATGAAATTAATCACACACAAACAGAATACTTCGCCTGCTTGTCAATGTCTTCAAAATTATTGAGGTCCTTTACGGTTTGTACCATTCTGAACATGGTAAAGGAAAACTCAAAAGCGAGCAGAAACAGTTTTAGGAGACTGTTTGCTGCTGCTTCCTCACTCCCCAAGGACGAATTAAGTTACTGCCAGTCAAACGTTAACATGGTATTTTTATTTTATTTGATAAGTGCTGGCATTATTAAGAAAAAGCTTTTACTTGAGAAAATGACGTGAAAATGAGAGGTGTGTGTGGGCGGAGATATGACCGTCGTTCCTCTGTGATTTAAATGGAACACGTAAAATATCAAACATGTAACAAGAAATATGAAATTATTTCTTCCAAAAACAAATTCAGAAACACAAGAAATGAATGAGGTCATTTTGAGGTCCTTCCTGCTGTACGAAAACGCACTTCTAAGGTCGGCAGCTATTTGGTCCTTAATTTTTCTAACTATGCGAACAGAAGAATAGCTAACTTGGCAACAGTGAATATGGCGCCTTTGTATTAATTATTTTTATCTCGGATCAAAGAGAAGTAACACAATTTCGTAAACCAATCTCTTTCCATTCTTGAACGATGATTTCATTTAAATTTAATATGGGAGTCTTGCTAGCTAATTAAATGCTTCAGTTTCGCTTTTAGGCACAACTCAATCGACGAACTGTTGATGCAATTTGCATGAGCTCAACAACAAGCGGTGATTTCGTTGTCACTTGGGCTGCGTTTACATTAAGAAACTTGGAAGGAATTAAAAAAGGGGAGAGGGAAGAGTATTGAACTACAGATGAAAACTGACCAGCCGAAATACTCTGTAAAGCTGTTTAGAAAAAAGTGTACAAATAGTTTACACTTTTACACAAAGTGTAAAAAAAAGTTACAAAAGCAAATATAAGTCTGGAAATATATTTCATGCTTTTTCAATGAATCGAATTAAAAAAACACACGTAGAACATGGTATTAATCTTATGCACTAATAAACTGTGTTTCACTATTTTATATTTTGATTCCAACCCATATCAAATAGGTTGGAATCATCCCCCCCCCCCTCCAAACACTATGCTTAGTAAACTCTTGCGGCCAATCCGATTAGCATTTCAACAAGATAACTTTTAAGAGCTGAAGGAAATAAATAATTACGAATATTTTCACGATCTCTTTAAATTCAGCTGAAACACATTCATATATGCCTCCTCTTTCAGTTATTATCCATTTCGTAATTCTCCAGCAACATTTCAATTTATCTCTGTACTGGTTTACTCTTAAAAATTAACTGACCTTAATTTTTATTAAAAAATCTCTTCAGTTAGGTTGGTATTCTCTCGTTCAAGTTGCTTCTTAAAACGTTAACAGCGGAAATGACAAGAATCAACATACCTCGTTCTATACTTAACACATGTAAATGGATTACTCCAACAGTCATACACACACATCTCTACTCCTACCGAATCTGCTACAAGAATTACTGAGTCCTCTGGAATAATCTTTAGCGCCCTCTGAATTTTATTATTTTCACATTAAATACTAAATGAATTTAAAAGGAATTGTGTTTTCATTTTAAGTTGGTTTCTGCGAAAAATAAATAGTAACTTCGAGGAAGGAAGGTAGGAGTAAAGAAACATAAAAATCATTTACCGCACCAAATTACAAGAGCTGTTAGTCCAACATCCAGAATTCCTTAGAATTCAGTTCTAAGGAATTCTGGATGTTAGAGATATCGATTCTGAGATGGATGTGCTGTAATTTAAAACCGAGAAAAGCAAGATTCTAATCTCAACAGAATAGTATTATCGTAATACAGAGTCGCTTAAGATTCAAAACCTGATGACTGGAAGACGACCACATAGCCTACTACGGAACAAAGAACCGACCGAGGTTTCTGACGTAATGTAAAATCCTCACGTTTTAGTTATGCACTCCGTTAATAGTGAATGATCATACAACTTAATAGAATTTCGTCCCGGTTTCATGCTATAGAAAAGATACAAAGGAATCATTGCATTCTCCGGAATGTTCAGGTACCTCTCGGAGTTTAACGTTAGTGGCACCACAAACAGAAGTCTGAGGCAGGACCAAACCATTACAGCGCCACCTCCGAGTTTCATAGTTGAGGTTACGCACTCTGGTAAGAGACTTTAACCGGACATGCGCTGCACCCACGTCAGTCCATCTGCTCGAAAAAGGTGTAGCGTAATTCATCGCTCCATTGCATAGCTTGTCAAGCTGCCTCGTACTACTGTTCACGTTCTTTACACCACCGAAGATGAAGGTGTATGTTGGTTCAGGTAACTTGGGGATTGCATATTGCGGGCCTACCATGGAAACCCATGTTGCGAACTTCTGTTCTGAATGGTTTTGTGCAGATTCGTGTTTCTGTCGATACCTGGAACTTCGCATTCAACGCGTAGACAGACGAATAGTGGTTTTTACATATTATCCTTCGCTGCACCCTACAGTCTCGTTCGGTGAGTCGACCACTGCGGGTAGCGCTTGCAGTTGTCTCCCTGAGCTTCCATCGCAGTTAAGTTCACAGACTAATGACCGATTTGTAAAGAAATTGCCGGACAGATAGGGCTTCAACATGACATCCTACCACCAGTCTTTCATACTCCGTCAGCTCCTTTCTCGTATCCATTTCACCCGGATACGGTTGCACCGACTTAGGAACATCACATTCCTCCAATTTTTACCGGCTACAAACACGTGACTAGTTACATAGCACGACGTACCTTTCCCATGGGAGTGTCCAGTGTGTGAGCAGTACTGGAGTGCCTTACGACTCTTGCTGTGAGAGGACATTTTTGATAATATCTGGAAGTCGCAAAGAATTTTATAAATATGGTGAAGATTGCCCATGAGAATCGTTGACTGAGCACTGATTTACACAACAGTATGTTCAAGGGTTCTTATTCGAGCTAATACTGCATGCTCTTAATAAAGTCGTGCTGTGCTCTTTTAGTTTGGATTCTTTTGCTGTCTTCTGAACATTTTTGTTCTCAAAGAAGCTTTTACATGACCTGTGAGAAATGTGGTTGTATTTTAAAATACAAATAAAATAATAAATCTCATCATTAACTACTCCCTTTGGAGATAATGACATCATTACTATTCCAACTCTTCAAAAGTGGGCACGAATAATCTATACGAAATGCTTACTATTACATACTGAAATAATATTATGAAACACAGAACTGCTTTAAGCCCGTCAGTTTTTATTTCTGTTTCAAATCCATCATTTTTACATGTACAAAATCTGTTAATTAAATTCTTCGTTGTCAATTTTCTCCAATTATACACGTTAATAAAAACAAGTTCAGAGTGCTACAAAATCAGATCAGTTGCAATTATCAACCAAAAATATTTTATAATACTAAAACAAAACTAATAAGTTAAACAACACTTCGTTTCTGTATTTGAATGATATTAAGTATCATTCAAAATTAAAAATAAAAAATAGAAATAGCAACGTATCGTGCGATAGTTTATTAGGCACGTAACTCGTCACTTATTACTATTCATTCTCTCAAGCAAAGTTTCCGTTGTGCATTTTGAATGCGAGTTAACTGTAATAACTCAAACAGATTTTTCATAAGAATATTTAGTCACCACATTAATTCTTTCGGAACCGGCTAAATTTGCTAATAGCAATAAGATATTAATTTCCAACTACATTAGTTAATCTTTTGTTCATTATCAATATACAATTTACCTACCCTTGATCGGTAACATTTATCGAATTCACTTGTAAAAGCGTTCAGGTCTTTGGTGAAGTTCATTCGATACATTTCCCGTCCTAACAGGAAGAATATTCAGTGTATTAGGTCAGATCTATTTCTGTATAACATCATTATTGACATACAAAACAATGGATAAAAAAGGAATACGATACAAATTATCGAAATTCAGTTATATGAAAACCCAGTTCTCAGTTATATTCCCTCTTAGGACCTAAAATTACTGCTCATCTCATATTCCCCACTCTTACCTCAACTAATCTAAACAACTGCAGAACATGCGACCTTATTAACAAATTTAGCACACTCTCGGAACTCGAAGTACCTGCGATTGAGTCATCTACCTAACAATCAGTTGTATTTGTTACCGAAGACATAATTCAAACACAGTGTAATGTGAATGTGACTCACATTATGTTCCAATCTTTCGATAGTTGGTAATAACGGTAAGCCACTGTAAATAAAATGGAAATACACTGGTACCTCAGATTTTAGGCATTAGGTTACACATGGCTATCAGAATCAGACATACTAATGGGTATTGTGAGACTAACGGCTACAGCATTTTAGGAAGAATGGACAGGATGGGAGAAGAGGGGATGCTACTAATAATGAGGCGAATCGAATCCAATTAGTTTGAGATTCATGACTGTAATGTTGAAAACAGTATTTCGTGTGGCAGTGAATTTGAAGCTATCCGGTGTGAGGTGGAATCTAACAAGATCGATTACAAAGTTTCATCACTAGCAACTAACCCACACACCTGGTGGATCGTTGCTAGTGATGAAAAAATGCATCACCACAGAAAGACGATGGGTACGGAAAGTGTAATCATAAAAGGGGACTTTAATGATCCAAAGATTGAATGGATAACAATAAAACCTCATGAGAAGGGCGAAGCTGAATTTACTGAGCTGTTGCGAGACAACTTCCTCAATCATCATAGAATAGAACGAACTCAACGACTTTCTCTCTTTATAATGTTACCATTGATTTCGATAAGAGGAAAAGGGGTATTCCTTTATACAATAAGGATGTTGTATAACAAAGTGTCTCTATGTCAACCGCTGCTATTTCTTTACAACATTTGGAAGAGTTCCAAATATGCTGCGTTAGCTTTAATATAAAAGAGAAAAGTTCAACTATTACTCTGTGGTGGTGTTTTATGGCTGCAATACAATTACTTCACGAGAGCATTCGCTGTGATGCTTTTCGCTCGCTTTTGTTTGGTTGTTTTCAAGTTTTATTTATGCAGTGTTTGCCATTCTATTATCAGAAATTTCTCCCAATAGCTTTTATTTGAAAACTGATTATAATGTGATGCTAACATGCTTAATTCAGCCCTTAATTAATAAACTGGTTCAGGATGCCGAAAAAACTAACAATAACTTAATTTTTCCAATATTTACTAATTAGCATAAGGATTCGCTTTCCAAGTTTCACATAATTATTCAGAGAGAAAGTTTTTTTTTTTTTGGCAGTGGTGCACAAGATACGCTATTCAAGCGATTAAATATAACGTCAAATCAAAGACAAACTACGTTCTTAATTTTATACTGAAATGGGGGGAGGGGAGAACCACACAAAATAATGACAAATGCAAAGAAGGTGTATTTGAAAAGCAGCCGCACGAGCAAACACTTTTCTGTATATGGATTGCATGGAGAAAGCAGTCGTTTAAAATATTTCCAATCGTTTAAATGTTTCCTGCGCGACTCGTTTATTCCATGAACTGGATTTTTTCAGTTAATTTCTAAGTTAAAAGGTCTGTCTGTAGTGCAAATAACTATCAAAGTTTCCTAGAATTTATATTTATTTAATGGAGCAATTAACGTTTTCGGAAACTTTTATAAAATAGTGGGTAAACTTGATGCGCGTGTATTCAAAAAGATTTGATATGGTAGAAATCAACATTCACAGAAGCATTAGTTGCCTTCCATGAATAAAAGACAGGAATTTATCTAGAGAATACTGGAGTCAAGTTGCCGAGTGGTCGTTTGGCATCCAAGAATATGAAGCACTTCTATTAGGAAGAAAACACGATTAGAATGGCTAAAATTAAACATGCCACAGAACCTAACATAATATTTCCGTTAGAACGACAAATAATGATGTATTTTCTTTCAGTTTATTGATTGGAATGCGCATAGCGACTATTTGTGAGTCGAATGTACGCTTTTACACATGAACTCAGTTTGTAAAGAATCGCTAGGTGCCATCAATGTTTATGGAGGTGGTCCTGTCAAACTTCGCCATCCAGTTTGCTCACTTACAGCTAGTTCTACCTAATCTTATTATTTTAAAAGATCCATTTACGAAATGTTTTAATTCTAAGATCTCGAACTCTCCTTGAGGAACAGGGAGTATATTTTCCTGTTTTTCTTACTGAAATAGGCGTGGGTCAATGCTCATGGAATACAAAGTAGGGAGCGTTTACTTGAATAATAATAATGTTGTGTTACGTAGGATTTTGATGGGCTTTACTCTCTTTTTCAGAGATATTTTATTTGGCATATCTTTTGAGGAAGTCGCAAGGAAAGAAATCTTCTTAAAATGAGTTGATAAAAATAGCAGCGCTAACAAATACGAAAGAATCGAACAATTGAATGATGAAAACCCACTCGAATATGCTTACATTTAAAGGCGTTTTTGCTTTCAGCGCTGTGATCGCAACGAACGAGATTTAGAGGAAGAAAAGCGCAGCTGAAACCGTTCTTCTTATAAGCATGGTATGAGTAATAAGACTCCAGATAGAACTGGAGAAAGAAATGCGATCCGAAGCATGCAGCGAATATCACCTAGTGTAGTGTAATCTCTGAATATGACGAAAAAAACCACATGGATAATTTCAGGTTCCGGATTATTTTCCTTTCTTAGTTGTGGTTTATTTCGATTTCGGATACACTAACAATATTCCAAACTTTAGGGGCTCCAGGGACCACGTTAGTTTTCTTTACTCAACAGTATAGTGCAGAATTAAAGCCACGTTTTGAAGAATTTCGTTCGGAATCAAACTACACAAATATTTTGATGATGAAGCAGCTGATGTTGTAGTATTTAGGTAATGGCTTGCGTATTTCGTGCATTTATAAACGAGATGCACTCAGATTTGTCTCGCTACGTTCAGTTTTTTTGACACCGTTTATTATCACATGTCTAGAATATGGTGTGATTAAATGTGGTCATCTAAATGTCAGGAATGTTTATAGCCAAGTTATTACACACACGCTAGATCTTATTTAAGTGCGTTACGACTCTTGTTGCGAGAAATGATTTCGTTGCGATAATCTCCGGCAGCCGCAAAGAAACCGCGATTACTGTCCACAAATGTCATTGGCAAAGAGTACGTTACGCGATACGTACAGTTTATTATCACTTATTTTACAAGAGCAGTAATACTCCAGTATTTCGTCTTTACAGAGATAGTTACTAGGCCAGACTCAAAGTTAAAGTTGTTTAAGGCATCTTGACTCTCCCATTAGGAGTTGTTCGCTATTAGTTGGTCAGATTCCGAGAGGATCCCCCTTTAAAATAGAAAATTAGAGCCCTTTTACGGAAGGCTGTTTTATCCCCGTTGCACCAAAATGCAAAGGAATCAAAGTATTCTTCACATTTGTTTACGATCTTTAGAATATTATTATTTCTTGCGATGCTGCTCAAAGGTAACATTACTTCCTCCTGTCGTTATCGGGAACTCCAAATCCAACGCAAATTCAGGAAAGCATTCCTGACAGTTTCGATACAGCAGGAGTAAATAGCCTTACTATACTCATAGCTTTAAATGTTCGAACAGCTTTAATACTGCGTCGTCCCGAGCATATTAATATTCATGTGTATATGGTATTTCTAAGGTCATTCAAACAGAATAGGTTTTAGGCTACGGTCTACCTACTTTTGCAAAGTAGATTCGAGAGAGAGAACCTCTCAGAATGATATTCTCAATCTTGTAAGAAAATATATTTATAAGAGGTCAAGCTATTAGCTTTTTCCAACACATTGGTGTAATGAATTTTTTTAAGTTATTCTCATTCCTATTCTGCTAATAGAGTTAAAAATGTTCCAAAATAGTCTTATATTCCTGGAAAGGGTATCTTTATATATAACTGTTCTACAGAATACTTATTTATAACAAGAAAGTTATAAAAGAGGATTGAAATTTCCTTTCCTAATAAAAGAAAAAATAACACAAAAAGAATAATTCCTTCCATTCGTAAGAACTTTGGAAAAGCCGAATTAATAATGTCACCGCAGCGGTAGAAGCATCTGAGGGCTTTTCAAGTTGACGAAAGGCAAAGAAATGAAGGGCGTCAGGACTTACTTAAAATGTTATTCCTTAATTAAGTGATAAATCTGTTAAAGCATATTTTCGGTTAAAAGTCGAATCTCGGTCAGCAACATGATTTAATGGCTCATCCAAAGTAAGTAATTAGAAAGTAAACAACAGAAGTATAAATATGCAACACTGCAACTGAAATCTGCTGTGCGAACGATGTTCATTTATAATAACTATAATACAAACCGAGTTTCATGTAACGAAACGCTTAGAACTAATTAACTTTTGTATTAAGATACAGCTGATCATCGAAGGAGAACCAGTTTCACTGCACCTTTGAAATATAAGTTTACTGCGACAATTCTTGAACCACAACCACATCTTTCTTATATACATATATATAAAAAAGTGTTGTTTTCATAACGGAAAACATTTTAACTGCCACAATTAAGTGCTACGCGAATAAAATAAATCATTTGAATTCTCTATGATAATAAATAATAATAATACAAACGAGAATCGAAAAAGAAAAGTGATGAGCGGACAGGACCTAAGACTGCTTTAAAGTGACTGCTGTGGTCCATTGGCGCACCCAAGGGGCCCTAGCCCCCCCAAAAAAGAAAAAACACCAGAAAAATTTCCAAAAATCTTTTCCTAATAAAATTCATTTTTTTAAAAAAATTTTTGTTGTGTCTTCTGTTTCTATACTACTTGTGAATTAGTGGTCACATAAGGTGGTCACAGGATTCCCGAGAACTACAGAGTATTCACCCTGTAGTTCTTGGGAATCCTGGCCGCTGTGAACGTAAGGCGAACGAAGTAGTGCTCGGAGGCTACTTCGTTTGTTCGAGCTGAGCCAGAGGAGATCACGAGTATCATGTATTGGCGATCACTGCAGATGCCCAGTCATAGCTCGTATGCAATGTATTCTCAAATCGTCTACTCAACTCGGCCTCCCCAAGATTAAATCTTGAGTGCTGGGTCCCCTCCAAGATTAAATCCTGAGCGCGCCCACTGCTGTGGTCAATAGCAACGATGAAGCATAAAGACTAAATGCTTGTTGCCACTTTACAGTAGCAAGTTCATACTGATAAACGAGAAATGCACAAACCGGAAGATAATAGGTACAAGAAATGTGATCCTCACCGGAAACTGGTTAAACAATACGCAGCACACAAGGAAAAAAATATGTCAGAAAAACAAAAATAGAATTAGCAGCAGAAGAAATAAAAATATTAAATACAGCTGATCAAGTATTACCACTAATAACACAATGTACAAAACAATGGAAAAAAAAACCGAACAAAAAGATTAGTAAAATAATTTGCTTCAGTGATCTGAAAAAAAAAAAAAACCTCTTAAAAATATCATTCCCTCTTCAGGCACGACTTCCCGTCTCCTTCGTAAAATAATTAACCAACTGGATTTACATTGCGATCTTATTAACACATTTAGTATATATACGAAGTACCTTCCGGGAGGTCACCCTAAACAAATGGAATTAATTTAAGTGATTACAAAAAATTGCAAATGCTTTTATTACTGGAAGGAAGTTCGATGCTGTTTAGCTCTAACTTCTGAAGACCGACTGGCTATTCATCTCCACCCCTAGCGAATCAATGAAATGCCCCCCCCCCCTTCGCAAACAAGACTATCAGAGATTTCCTTGCGCATTCGAAGTATGGCAGACTAATCCTAAGAGCTGTAAGTAGTCTGAAATAGTCTTATTCTACACTCGATTTCTTTTGTTGTGGGATTAAAAACTCGAGTTACCGGGAAGAAAATCTTTATTTGTTGCTGCCTCGGTTTTATTTTTATTTATTTATTTTATTTTTTGAATTTTTTTCTCTCTCTCTGCAGTATGTTGCAATTACATTAACAAAGAAATTTCTCCCAACAGCCATTGCTTGGCGAATGGATGGTTTATTTCTAATACCTCTCCTACATGAACAAGATAAAAACGGCGAAATTACAATTAAATATTCTTTAATGTAAGCTTGTAAAATACAGAAAATGCTTCATTTCGTACAAATTCTACAATGCGCTTTTCACCGAGTGATTATAATGTGATGATAACATGCCCAATACAGTCTTTAATTACTGAACCATTTCGTATCACGCAGAACACCTGACAAGACAATATCACTGAAGAATGAAGTAAATTTAGTTTCTTAAACTTCGTCCTCCTTTTGTCCATTAAATGGATGAAACCTGTGAACAGCTGGTCTGTCATTTCAAAACCTTTCAGCATGCGGCTGTTAGTGGATCTGAGGCCATACATCTGTCTCGCTTGACATCGCCAGCAGTGCAAGATCTGCGACAATTAGTAAAATGCTAATTATTCCTCCAAGGCGAAATTTAATTATTGTCCGCTCTCTCTCTCTCTAGGACTGAGGGATGTTTAGTATCCAATTTTCATTTACAGTTCCTTTTTTGCAGTTAGTAAAAAATTCCGAAAATAAAAATAGATTCTACCGTATTTTTTCATAATTCTGCTTCTGATACAAGTGCTATCGAATGCTGTCATATACCAGTTACGTACAGCACAGCACTGTTAAAACATCACCATTGTTTCCTTTCAGGGATTCTGCAATCAGGATTCTGCTCGGGATAGAAGTTCGTTCCAAGTGAATCATCTCATCTGAAGGTGGCAACAGTCCTAGCAATGATGGAATATTTCCAACTTCTAGTTATTAGCACACATTTCGATTTTCCAAAGTGCTGATCAATATTGAGAGGGCTTCTCACTATATTCAAGTCGCAGGTGACTTGTAAATGGTGAGATGAGGCGTAAACTACACTACGCAAATGTCAGTCACCCTCCAGAAGAGAACAATGTTTTGTGCATGAATTCTGGATAAAGGGGCAACCGACAAAGCCCTCTGGTTAATGTAACGGCTGCACTCTATCAGTGACTTTTTTGCTTCGCTTATTTTTTGTTTTCGAAATCAATCACATTACTACACATTTGGAAATTATCAAACAAAATCCAGCACATACAAAATTGCCACTCAAAGTTTAAAAAGTGGGTTATGTAATGAAGATGCAGTATATTAAAAAGAAAATGATGGCTGTTCACCTAAATTCACATATCTGTGCCCAAACGCGAAATCAGTAAAACAGAATTAATCAGGTTATAAAAATCTACAGACGTCGTAGTTGTGTGATGCCTCCAGAAAAATTAGTTCTGTTGTTCATATTCAAAGACAATATAATAATAATGCAAAGAAATGTTGGGCGAATAAATGACTTTGCTCGGACTCTTCATTCTGAAAACAAGGACACGTTGAATTAAAAAATTCATTAATTCAAATAGTTCATTCATTTTTTATGCACAGGAGTTGCCTAATCTTCATTATACTTTGATTCAGGAGGAATGAAATGTTAATATTTGCGCTGAATGAAAGACCTTCGATGTTTGACCTCGTTCGCATTTACTTTAGTCGCGAAAGTAAGTTCGTGGTCTGCTCTGAAAAAATTCCTAATGCGGAATTAAAATTGATAGTAGCATATCACTCAAGCTGTATTCCTTACGAAAAAAAGAATTGTGTTTTGTAGCATTGCTCTACTTTAAACGCTATCTTAATCAGCGTTACAAAAAGTTCACTTTCTGAGACCACCTGCTTAGGATGGAAGGTCATCTTAACTTTAATAAGGCAACTAATGGAATGCGTGTGGTTTCACTAAGGATGAGAAAACGAATTACTTGTAGGTTTATCATGGATATTGTAATGGATTAAATCCAATTTATTAGGTGTGTGTCATTGCGAGAAGGCGCTGGATTGGGAGACTAATTAGTAATGAAACAAACGTATTCTTAAATACAATTTAGGAGTGAAACTGGTTATGCTAATCGACCGAACATTTTCTTAGCTCGCTCTTTAAGATTATTATCAACGATATCAACACTACGAAACGATGAATTTCCACAGTAGATTTTTTCAGTAACTCGTTCGTTTCTTAAAACTGGATTTCAGATATCATTCACAATGTGGATTTAACTCAGCTTATCTAAGAATCGATACTATTTTCGGTAACTTTTAATTCATGATTTCTGATGAAATTGTTACCTGACAACTGCTCATCACGTAGTTCTATCTAGACCTTACTTTCTGAAGGGGGTCGGTTCCCGTGAACATCGTTCAAGGGGACCGACAATGTTTGTTTGCAAGCTCATCAATGTTATGAATATCAATGTTTGTTTGTTTGCAATGTGAAGTAATCTGTTTTAGTACTGTTCTAGGAATGTGGTGTCCACCCGCGATGAAACAACAGTCTGGATATCGAATAACTACTCAGTCCCTCTCTCTCTCTCTCTGTGGAAGGTTGAGTAACATTGCGAGACATTTAGAAGTGATATACCTATACGCATAGAGCAGTATGATGCTATACGTGTGCTGAGAGCGAGGGATTAAAGGTGAACGCGTGGTGTGTTGCAGATATATTTGAAGATGTGCTCTGCTCCTAGTCTTGATCGCAATCGGTAGCCCAGTGATTTGGAACTTGGGTTTATTTCGGCATATTAAGCATCTGTGCGGGATAGTTGACTGTAATAATAATCCCAATCTAGGTAGTACTTTATGTAAATTATGCAATAGCAACAATTTAACTTGTTTTTCTATCCTTGTTTATCAAAGGGCAAATGTAGAGGTGAAGATGTTGTCCAAGAAAGATTAATGTAAACATATGAATGGATGGATTAAATTCAGGTGCGTAGGAGGCAAGGTGTTTTTGAACTTGGAAAATACGCACGTTAAAGATCTCTCATCAATCACAACCCCCCAATCCCGTCCAAACTTACGGGTAGGCGTCACAGAGGTGGTTTAACGATTCACTATTCTTAACTCTCAACGAATGCCTAAAGATATCGTAGAAAGCAAAATTGCTACACAACGCAGGAAGGTATCTTCCTTGCGCCTCCACATTCAATCTCTCAAAGTTTCCTATGGAAATATTAGCTAACAGAGGCTCAATTTCCACAAAGCAAAGAGATTGTTTCTCGTCTTAATTATGTTGCTGTTTGTATTGGGATTATAATCGTATCCTTATTCATTCTCAGCGTTTTTCTAAGCTATTCAAAGAAGAAGCAAGAAGCGGTTTTTCTTTTCTCTAAGCCTGAAACCTGACTTAGAGACAGTCACGATGAAAGAAATTTATTAAGTTTTATTTTAAGATAATGCGGTTTACTACCCTTATTTTAAAAAAGACGGGCAATCTCCAGCTTACACTTGCGTTTCGTTCTTTTAATCTCTTTAATTCTTCGTTTATAAAAATGGTTTTAAGGACTATGGTTCATTTTTTCTTTTTTTCTTCTTTTTTACAATATTCTTGCATTCATGTATTTGTAAAGTTTTTTTTTTAAGATTAAGTTGGATATTATTTGATTTTAGGAAAATGTGCACACGTTTTCCTAAAATCAAACCTAAGTTTTCGAAGGCGAAGGAAATCATCTCTCGGTATGTGATGGAAACAAAGAAAAGGGAAAATAAACAACATTAGTTAAGATTTGGCAGAACCAAAAAATGAAATAACAGGAATGTAAGACGAAGCATTTTGATATGTTCTGATCCGTTACCATTACTTGATAAGACGTTTATCAGAACTCAGAACAGTATGAGGATTTAGGAATGGTTCGCGAGTTGAACTCCAGTTCCAAAGCTTTTATAATCATCGGCAGTCATGTGCGTATCTCTCGTCGTGAAAAAAACTGAATGTCCACCGCTTTCGAAATAATTTTTTTGTACTTTTGGGGAATAAATTAAATTAACTTAATCAATATAAATATTCATTAAGCAAATGTTTAATGAAACATTTAACGAATGAGGTGCATCACATCGAAACAGTAAACAAAACTCTCCAAAGCGACCACTACATGTGACGGCATTCAACCGATTTCTACCAAATTTGGTCATCTCCTTTAAGACTCCTTCGCGGATGAAATCTGATTGTATTCAAGTGCTAGGGGGTCTGTTTTCTGCACCGACTTCTGCAGATCGCATTCATTCAATCTAGTTCGGCTAAATCTGGAAAACAGTTCTCCCTTATGAGGCCACAGATCCGCTGAAAAAGTAGGCCCAACCTCAACTCAAGCTGTTTCTTCAACAGATCTCGACCACACACTGTCGGAATTGTATAAAGGAAAGTTAATGTCCCCTAAATCAGCAATCATCGCATTATTCGGCTTAGATCAGTTAATTGTTTCACCCTCTTTATCCAGATAATTCACGAGTAGTAAAACGCATTTATCAGAAAATTATTTAATGGATGACTTTAGTTCTGCTTAAGAAACAGTTTTTTACCATTTTTTTATTTTTATATTTTCGGAGGACCGGTAGCTGTTTGCCGACTATATTTCGGCAAACGCTGGTGTATTTACTTCTCAAGGCGAGAAATAATAAGCCAGTGAAGGTAAATACGAATAAAAATCACGACCTTCCTCCAGTTTAATCTTAATATCAAAACCATTTTGCATAAAATTTCATTTTGTATCTGAAAATGTCCGATAAATTACAACCAGCTGAAGTTCACTTCAAGTTGAATAGCTTCTTGGACAGGAGATGAACAACCGAAGCCTTTCTAACAGAATGACAAATATCGCGATGACCAAGCGACTAAGGCGAATTAGATTAGAAGCAATCATCCGTTTTTACTTTCAGTTTTGAATAAAATAACAGGAGGAAGCTTAGTTCCCTCTCGTACTGTTTCTGTGCATGTAAAGAACAAAATGTAGAATGGATTTAAAGCAAAGAATGTGATAAGGGCGATGCCTAAGTGACGGGAAGTATGTGTTCGCGCGGGTTAACGCAGAGTAAAATCCTTCTCGATGAAAGGAGATGAAACTTTGTGAGGTGCTTAAAATTCATTTTGTATTCTACTAAAATCGAAATGAACTGAACTTTAAAATATCGGCAGCGATGGAAGGGCAGGGTGATAGTTCGTTTCTAAGAATGAGCTCAAACTCAATAAGCTTTCTTGTTACTGAAGTGAAGGAAGTTATTAAATTTTTCTATTTGTATGAGATTAAAATTTTTCATCATTTGACGTCATTTCAGTAGAACGTAATCTACTTACCAGTTTCCAGTCACCGAAAGAAATGAATCCAACTTCTTGGAGTTTTTCTTTGTAATGAAATCAGTACCCACGCTGGTTAGCAAATCGCTTTAGATGTACCTCGGGCGACTGAGTGAGTGAGTCATAATTGAAGTGCGGTCAACAGCCTTTAAAATTAAGGCTTCTTAAATAATTGAAATAAAATAAATTTCAAAATTAATGCATCCTGGAAAATCACTTAAGCGTACAATTTGTGAGAAATATTTGGTTTTACACAATGAAAGATCTACAGTCTGCTTGTGTAAAGTTAATGTCATACGTTTTTTTTTTCCTGCATTTTAGTATGATGACTAATGTTGTCTTGGGCGCCTGAGTTACGTCTTAACTCTCAGACGGAAAAATATTGTACGTTTTGTGTACAATATTGTACATTTTACAAATATAGTGCGACTGAAATAATCGTAATATTATAGGCGATAGCGAAGACAGGATCAAAATGGCCTTCATAGGATTTTCACTATTTACTCCGGAAGGACATAGTCCTGGCTTCCGACCACTTCACTATAGTCACTGTCTAGGTTTATAATTGTTCTTGATACGGATCGTGAAATCAAGAGGCGTAAGCAACAGCACATCTTTACGAAGTGATTATTATTCGTATGCGCTTCAGTTTAAAAGTGATGCCATTAGTAAACTTGCCTCTTTGATCACATAATGCTTGGGTAAGTAATAAGCGGAGAAGAAAACCATGGCTCTTTTAAGTCCATTATCATCCATGGGCATCACAGCCACTAAACGCATATTTTTAGCCAGCGCTAAAATTATTCGTTTATTTCGTGGCTGTGATGAATCCCAGATTAAATGTTGGTCTGCAAGACCAATTTTGCGTTGGTGGACCTGAAGATATCAAAATTTTACTTTGGTTATCCATTAGACCTGAAGATGAACAAAGCATGTCTGAAGAAGAA
The DNA here is from genome assembly GCF_054136105.1 of Typopeltis vanoorti. NCBI lineage: Eukaryota > Metazoa > Arthropoda > Arachnida > Uropygi > Thelyphonidae > Typopeltis > Typopeltis vanoorti. The sequence goes on from NC_143563.1 coordinate 111,361,872, forward strand.
AAAAAATAGACGCCGGCAAGAAAGCTCTCTTGTTCTGTTGAAGTGTGGGCAAATTATCCTTCAGAAGGAGAGCTCGATATGAATAATTACTTTTCTTTCTTTTTAGAGAAAATTAATTTAAGTATTACGTCACCATTAGTGAGCAACGATGGATAAAATGCTCCAGAATTGCTCAGCAATAAACTTATCAGATATTACGGATATTCTTCAATGCCAGCATGTGTATTCAAACAAGACCACTATAATTCAAACAACTGTAATCCTTTAAACTATACCAACACTACGTAGTAACTTACAAATACTGCAAAAATAATTAATTCAAGAATGGTTATGGTGTTAATGGTTCTTCAAACACATAAAAACCCGAATTCCCTTCCAAATGGAAAGGCAGATAAACTGAGGAAAAGTTAAGTGAGCACAGATAAGCAGTTGCATTCATTATAAAAAATAATACTCACTTTTAATTATTAATATCAATAGAAAATATGAAAGAATAAAAAATCAATCTTAATAGAAGCAAACTTAAACCTGCTGGAGATTTTACACATTTATGCACCAACAATCCCCAGCTGAAGATGGGGAAACTGAAGAATAGAGGAAACTTTCAATGGCATTGGGGAAGTGAAAAAATAGCGCGTTAATCATTACGGGAGATTGGAATGCCAAAATAGGAACAGGAAAGAAAAGAAACATTTCTGTTGTAGGCCCATGTGGATGTGAGGTAAGAAGCGATTGAGGTGATCAGGGAATGAGTATGGTGTAAAACAAACGGATAATCACAAACGCTTTATATGAACAAAAAAGAAAAAAAAAACGGATTGTATATACAAATGTACCGATGGTACCATACACTAATGCAAATGAGTTTATAATGATAATAAGTGATATAAAACGGAAGAAATGCTAACGTTTTGCCAAGTGCTAACTGTGAATCGGACCACAGACATGTGGGAATTCCAATAAAGCTAAGAAAAAAATAAATAAAACAAGACAGAGCATTCATTTGAGATAGGGCTAAATTTTGGTGCTATTAGTTGGTGTCAATTCTTAATACTGCATTTTTCGTAAAGTATTTAATTTATACAGAAATGCTAGAATTATTAAACCATTTCAAATCACAAAGATAATTTCGGTAATCTGAAGTTCGTGCAGATGGTCAAAATATCAATTAAAGAAGTGTGATAGGTGATGTGCTTACAGCAGTGAGGCAGCACAGAAGTCTTCATTTCCAAGAGGATGTCTGCTGTTGCTCCATTTTCGTGTAGTAGCACTTAAGTATATTTGCCATTAGATGGAACTGAAGGTTCTGTAAACAAAGGTTAGAAAGAAATATAGCCGCTGTCCCATTTCTTTTTATCCGCTAATCAACGCAAAACTTATGCACTTACTAGTGTAGTCAAGGACAGTCAAGAGTGATACTGAACATACGCTCCTTTATGCAAAAAAACAGTGGAAATCACTCCCGTTATTTTAAACTCAGCATTGTTTGAAATGCGACAATTACAAAACAGAGTGCATTTTTGTTTTATAGTTGTCAGAAAACGTCGGCTTTTTGAAATTGTTGCAATGTTTACAAGCTTTATACACTTGTGATGCTCGTGATAAATGTTATATTGTGGAAATAAAATAATAAAACTAAAAATTTGATTATAGTATTTATCCTAACTTTAGGAAATTTGTAATGTACATCAATAGTTTGGCCAAAACAATTAAAATTTTAATGTTGACAAATTGCATCTGCCAGAAAAAGTATGTGATAAATGCCTCAATACCTATTACAGATCGTTGTGAAACGCAATGCATAATTACGGAGTAATGCAGTAACTTGCGATCTATTTCGTTTCAGCAGTAATACATGGAATATGTTATTAAAAAGTAATTCATACCAACACGCCTCTGTGAATGCGTAACGAGAGATTTGTGTTCCTTTATTTTCCTCCCCAGCACGCAGTTAAACAAGGCACACCATTAACATCACAGGGACCGCCTTCCTCCAATAACTAAACATGGAATTACCCACCTCGTATTTGGCTACGCGAAGTGGTGCAATAATAAAAAATGACCTGGTAACAAGAGCAAGATGGCACAGGGGAAGCTGGGGGGGGGGTTTGAAGCATTGAATTGCAGTATATAGATGAGGTTTTTCGATGAGCGACAAAAAATTATGCAATTCGTAAAATCTTTCAGAAATGATTCGAAGCTGTGCGTTTTGTTCACGGAGGAAACATTAATGTAGCTTACATACGTGTAACATTAATTTTATTCACGTGAAATAAATTGAAAAAAAATCCAAGTTCGTAATATTGGATTATATACGAGATTGCTTCTAGTTATGTAAATAAAAAAGTAATTAAAAAAAAGCCTCGCCCACTCGATGCTGATTTACTATAAGTTTAGAACTTTCGTGTGTCGGAACCACCTAACAATTCATTGAATCTCCCACAGAATTCTTCTCTTATATTGATTCTGATAGTAAAAGCTGTCATGTTTATTAAGGGCATGAGACAATCTTCTTATCATTTAAATAAACAGGCATATTGTTACCTTTGTGTCTTTAATATGCTAACCGAAGATAGTCCTGTAACAAAACGGATGAAGCACCCCTATCCATCCTACCATCATTCTTCACATCGATTCATCCCATTAGGTTTTATTTTATTTTTTTTTTTCAGTTAAATGTATAAGGATCATGGAGTCTGTAATACATAATGAAATGGAGGCACATCTCGCTGGTAGAGGCTCCCGGTTCTAAAGCAAACAGATTCCAAAGGTTTCCTGATGATCCACTAAGATTATGCCGCTTGGCTAGAGGGCCCTCTTCGTGTAAGATGGATCCGCAGTTTCTTCGTATATATGTTATGACCTTCGAAATCATTAAAATTTTCTTCATCCGGTTTCGGTATAGAAAGCTGCTGTCGTCTGCCATTTGCTGATATACCTCTGCACATTCCATTTGTACCTGTGCAGTCGGTTTATTTATCTACGACTAAAGTTACCGCGTTATGAATTAGAAGGGAAGGAAATTTCTTTGATATTGACTCCGTAAATGAATAATAATAATAATAATAAAGAGTGACCTTCAAGGTGTAAGGAACTCCTCTGGGGAGGCCATACTATTCGCACCAGCTGTCATAGTTATTCTTGAATTCATTCACATTACATGCGCACACAACATCTAACTGCAATCCATTTCAATCACTTCCAACTACTCTGAGAGAAAAATCTAGTCATATCACCATTATTGACGACACTCGTTCTCACCTTTCAAGAATGCCCTCTTGTTCCTCTAAAATAGTTAATGGAAAAAATATTTTCCATTAACTATTTTTCGCCGGATGAAAATCGTTCGCTAAATACCCAAAATAGAAATCCCTTTAAGTGCTTGCCCATTACCCAATGAACGTGAAAGTAAAAACGCTTCAATGCGAGTGGAATTAAAATGCACAACCTTTCATTGAAAGTGGGGTTTGGTATGTTCAAGATAGATCGATTAAAGCGAGCGACCAAGTAGCCTAGGAAATAAACAAAAGACTGATTCCACTGGTTCATCCAAAAGGAGTAGCCAGCTGACATATCGCAGTAACGTGAAGTGTCGAATGCCTACGAGTTGATTAAGCAGTTATAAAAATAATTAAATGCCGGTTAAGATTCACAAGAATAACATCTTTCTGATTTATTTTTAAAAGGCTTCTCAACATAAATTTGAGAAGTCTTAAAATACATTCGTTCTTAAATAGCGTACAAGCGACGAATTATATCTTGACACCACCTCTACGATACCTGAAGTTTTGTACCTGCTACTAAGTTGAAGAAAAACACCGAAATAAGAACGATATTAGATATTTCAATTTCTCTTTTGCATAAAAGTAATCCACGGTGATTAAACTGATTCCTGCTATCTAAAATAATTCTTACCGCAACGCAATCTGTTACCTTTCGCTCGACGTGCATCTAACATCCCCGAGATCTCGTTTATTTATGCGCACGTAAAAAAAAGCAAAAAAAAAACAGGTGGAAATTGAAACCGGAGGGAAAATGGATCGAAAACTACGACTGCTATTACAGTTCAACGTAGTCTTATCAACTCTAAAGAGAACTTCGGGAGAAATTTCACGCGCGTACTCAGGAAGAGAATTTGAGTTATTGCGCCATCTGCCAGCGCGCCTTCGATCCACGGTAATATCAGCAACAGCCGCTGAAAGAGGTCATGTTTCAGTGATATTTCACTTGTTTCCTCGCAGGAGTGTGTGTGTGTGTGTGTGTGTGTGTGCATGCATGCGCGCGCGGGTGTATGTTTCCCTAATTGAGTACACTCAATTAGGGAAACTCTCTAAAAATGGCGATTTTACAAAGGTCAGTTTTTCGTTTAATTTCCCTACTATCTTTCCATCAATTGAAAAATACAAAAAACAAAAATACGGCCGAGCTAAAAATAAAACGCTTCTCCCAAATCCAAGCCTAAAATCGCATGAAGAGAATAAGTTTCGAGTTAACCGCTCGTCTTATGTAGTGCAATACTAAGTCAACTGCTGATAAAGGAGGTGCATGGTTGGTTGTTGCATCATGGATTAATCAGTTCCCTAAATTTTGGTTTCTTAGTACAGGAGGTGAAATATCAATTTTTCTTTAAAGGTCTTGTTAAATTGTGAATGAAGAATTTTATGATATTATTAATACTTCATTCATGAAATGCATTTCCTGAGCTAAGTTGCTCCTAAGTAAATTTTAATTTAAACACTTACTGTTTTTTGTTCATTGAAATAATAATTGTACTTTTTTTAGTTATTTATCTTATATAAATTCTTTATATTAACTTATAAATGTATCCGAAGCGAACTGTAACATATGCATTTTATTTGTTGTTACTGAAAGTATTTCTAAGAGACTCTGCTAATGTGATTTGATTGGCTGCTGTCAGAAAACTAAGTTATTTTGAGATAGCGCGTGCCTGAGCGTTGGGAACTGTACAACGATCACGTGAGAATTTCGTTGTAAACTGAACGAACGAAAAAAGAAACAAGTTTGGGCGTGAAAAAGAAAGAGGATTTATGAGATATAGGAAGAAGGAACCAGAAGGAAATTGGAGAGAGTGTGAGAAGGTCGTGAAATGTGATCTAACGTGGGATCGTACGACGTAACAAAGATTTGGAAACTTGTTCCGATTTTAATGAATCTTACTTCGAACTCTTATTTATAGTTTACTGTCACCTTGTAAAGGAATTTATCCGAGTGAAAGGATAATAATATGATCGAGATTTCTCGTAAGATAAGTATTACGAGCAAGAAAATACATTTTCCAGTCTTAACAAATAAGTTATTGAACTCAGGGATACTATAAGTTTTGTGTTGCCTATAGTAGAAGATCATCGAGTGCCTAGAAGTGTTGTAAGAGTTTTCCATAATGTGCAAGCTATGATGATCATACCCGTAAGAATATCTATTCAATAACTAACGTGTGATAGTGTTGCTTGTGTCCGGAGAACTTGGTCATATTTCGTGTTGCTGGAGCCAGCTGGTCAAGCTTGGATGAGTGATATTAGAAAACATTTCCTTGTGAAACCAATGGGAGAAACGTCACTGAAGAATTAGTTCGTGTTTGAATGTGTTATCTCACAATGTATATGTAAATGCAAGACTTTTAAGAACTATTTTAATCCTCTCATAGATATTGATGATGCAAGCTAAGTGTTTGATAAAATTGAAGTTTATGATTATTCTATGAGACTAAAAAGAATTAATTTTTAAGTGTTTTGCTGAATATTGACGTTGTTTAAAGTGAAACTAAGTTGAAATCCTAACGGATGAGAATTGTGAAAGCCTTATATGCAAGTTCTAGCAGTAAATGATGCACTCAGCTGAGTAGAATCTTAATACTTTATTGAATGTATAAATTATTTTCTAATTGTAGTGATTTTAATAGAGTTCTTGTTTCTTATGTAGGAATAATTTTGTGAGAGAATTAAATATTTTGTTTAACTTGATTCTTGTGCTTGCCTAATTTCAGTTTCATTGCACCGCTCAATAAAATACGAATCTTGCGGAAAACCATAAGTATAAATAAGAAAATTTCGGCCTGAGTAAGTTTACGTTGCTGTTGTGCTATTTGATGCTTGATTCTGTTGGTTTTTAAATGAAGAGAAATGGAAATTGTTAATACTTCTTTTAGAATCCAACATAATCCTCCTTGTCAAAGGCAAGACTTGTAAATATTATTTATTGTTTGTCTCTTGCTTATAGTGTGTTATTCATATAATTGCCTTGAATTTTGTTTATTATTATTTAATAATATAATCTTAATTAATGTAATACTTCTATTAATAGTAATAAAAATGCTTTGTATAAAAATATCATTCTTTTAATTTACTTTATTATATAATAATATTAAAAGAAGCTGTGTATGTTACAGAATTTGTGATTATTATGATTGAATGTGATTTATGTGAACTATGAAATTTTTTATTTAACATTACTGATAGAGAAAGTAATTTTATGTAATTCTCCTGATTGAATTTGATTGGCTGTTGTCAACGAAACAGCTAATTTTAGATAGCGCATACATGGAGCGTGAGCTACGGTATTCGAAGGGAGAAGAAGTTGATATAAGCTGAACTAACTAGAACCTTTTTGGCGGATGAATGAACGTATTTAATTGGAGAACGACAGAAAACAGAAGAGAAGCATTCGGGACAGCACGGAGTGAGGTAACGGGTGGAGAAAAGAGAATTTGGAAATGCCATAAATAAATTAAGAAGGGACTGGGAAATTAATTGGCAATTAGGAATATTTCTACGGAATTCTAAAATTACGTCGAATTCCAATTGGTTTGAGGAAGAATAGTGCAAAGCTGAAATTAATGCATAGAAGAAAATAAGGAATAAGTAGATTACCTGAAACGAGTGCGTCAAGACTTGTGAAGCTCTATGTTTAATATTTCAGTTATATAGTGAAGATTCCTTTTGAATAGTGCTACTTCAAAGTGATAGTTAACTTCAGTTTTAAATGTGCCTATAGTGAATCCAATGTGCAAAGGATGTAATCCGGTAAGAGCAGTCCATTTTGTTTTAATTTTAGCGTGAAGAAATAAGAGTTAGCTCCGCCCGATATATCTTAACATTAACTGTGGCGTTCTACTAAAAATAGCCGAAGTATGAGTTTTAAAGTGTTTCCCCCTTGAAATGATAAGTGCCTCATAATTGAATTAAGTGTTTGTTGACTAAGAGAGAATTAGAGAATTCTGCTTTAAGAATATTTACTAAGATTCTGTAACATTGAACTGTGTGAACCGTTTTTAATTATTCGGAAGAATGTAAAATTGACAGCTGGATGTCTGATGCCTAATGTTTTATGTTTGTTATGAGTATTTGAACTAAGTTGATTTGCATTATCTTGTTTTCAAAGTTATACTTAATGTACATGTTATATAACCCCGCATTAAATGTTTTGTTTTATTGATTCCAATTTGGTGTTTGCCTGATTCTCTTTCATTGCACCGCTCATAAAGTTTATCGGATCTTGCGGAAGCCTTAAATGATAATATTAACCTCAGCCTGTAAGAAAGTGAGATTGCAAAAGTTAGTTGATGATTGATTCCACTATATTATATAGATTAATCTGAATATAGGGTGGCACAGGATAATATAAATTTCTCTATATTTGGATCAGTAATCAACCAACAATTAATAAAAAACGGATAATTTAAATAAAAATAACGTTCCAACAAGATGGTGGATTCAAAGCCAGGATGTACGACACAACAATTCCTTCATAATAACTGTGTGATTTCAAACATAGTGGCAGTGTAATAAAAATTTTCTTTATGTTTGAAAGTGGAGTCAACGAACAGCTAGTAAATATAAGGTTGAATGAAAGACAAAGCCAACAGTCTTAAAGAGGTATTATGTGAATGGAACTCAACCTTCACAAGTAAAGTGCCCCGCTGTTAGTCAAAGATTTGTTTCTTTCATCCCGCTGGTAAAACGAATTTCTCCGTTCCATCGAAATTTGCTTCACTGGCGACGGCAGTTTGTCAGGTCATCCAGATCGATAAGAGCCCTTTACCCGTCTGTTTGTTTATCATAGTTTATCTTAAGTAATAGCATGTGAAAAAGTGCGGAATTTTCAGAAAGAACATGTGGATGAAAACTAATTAGCGGATGCGATTAGAAGCCGGAGTCAGTGGGTGGTAAATTGTGCACTTGAAACAACATCTGTTTATCTGATTCTCGATGTTGTTTCGAGCACAATGCTATTCGTTTACCTGATTCTGGTTATTGATTGATGCCCAGTGGGCAATTAAAAGAACATCCGTTTGGCTGATTCTAAACGCGCTCCAGCTATTTGCCTCTTTCGAAGTCTGACAGGTCGTACATATACCGCTTTTTTTCCTTTAACACGAATGATCACCGAGAACTACCACTAATGTATTTGCATGAAAACTGCACGTGTAAACAAAACAAGAACATTCAGTGCTACCAACACACTTTTTCTATGCATCTCTCACAAAGAAGTCCTATTCCTAAATATCTTAATGTTTCCATTATTTTGCCCAACCCTTGTATACATGAAGGTGAGATCAAAACAAACATTTGGTGATACCCAGATGGTGAGCAAAATTCTGTTTTGGGATTTTTATTTAGAAGGTCATTACTGAAACAGATGCTTTCTGGATAATCGTCACATTATGAAGGGTTCGTTTTACTTTCAGTCTAAAACCACGTGAACTGGATGTTTCGATAATGGACAATTCAGCACATAAATCAGCCGTGAACAGATAACAGGAATTGTTAGTTAACCTTACGAAGAGGAACGTGAATTAGTTATGTTAGCGCTTGCACTATGGCCCGTCTACAGAAGTAAAAAAAAAAAAAAAAAAAAAAAAAAAAAAAAAAAAAAAAAAAAAAAAAAACGCCACCACCATCTGAGATCGGTGAATTCACCTTCGGTAAATAAGCCGTTGAACCGATCCACTCAAGGGATTTGAACGGGACACTTCTTCAACCATGTATGGGTCGATTACACTAAAGTGAGAAATCAAGAATTCGCGACAACGATATAAGGTTAACGCGTGAAGGCAACTAAGGCCATGACAAACCCTTGGCGTCTGAATTGCTCGACTGCAACCACCCAGAGTCAGTTCAGCGCTTCATTAGATCAAACAGTTCTTTCCGGTAGGAAAGGGAAGTCCCATCCAATTACGCAGCTGTTATTTTAAAATTGTGAAAAGGAGCGAGACGATTGTAATGAAAACCGGAGGGCAGGTTTGTGTTGCATTCGTTACACAGCTTTACTTTTTTCCCTCGGACATTATCCAAGAAATATGAATGTCTCATTCATATTTTATATTATGGAATCGGATATCACTTTCAAGATCACGATGAAGTTGACGTTCGGATCTGAGATATCATAATCTATGCGATTGTTTATATAAATTTACGAGACTTTTAATCAAAAAAAGAAGCACGTGGGCTCGAGCTCGTCCGATTCCATGCCAATGAAGTGTTTAAGTGCAAGTTCAGCAAAACAGAGCATGCAAAGTGAAAAATATCTCAAGAGGTGTGTTTACACCTCGTGAGATATTTGTGTAAACACCTGCCGCATATTAATACCAGAAGCCCGATGTGAGTTTGAGGCATCAAGTGAACTCCATCCCGCGGACGGAATTTCAAAGTTAAGGTATTTTTGCATATACCACCCCCATCACCCCGGCTGCATTCTATCAGTGTTACTCCACTGCCGCAAATGAATGCGGTGGTATTTTTAAAAAATGATCAATGAGAACACTCCGGCTGACGGAGTGTATTCGTCACAAACCTGAGTGTAAAATTATGTTACCAACAGGATAGCTTTCTTGTCGGCAATATTTTCATTCGATTGGTCCTGTTCATACAAGCTGTTTCGGGAGGACCTGCAGATGTCTTAAGAATCAGCACTTTTCACAAACAAATTTTACAGTCTGATACCGACTCTGTTGTATACCAACCCATTTGGAAAATAATGGCTGCAAATATGCAGAAATCATATTTATTCAGCAGCTTCTCTTTTAACAATCCCTGACGAATAAGTTCGGTAATGCGCTCGTTCGGCTCTTAATGTTACGCATGCTCTTCCCTTAAGAATAATTCTGTGGTATTCTTTCATTCTTATAATAATTTTGTGAATGAAGACAATTTCGCGAGAAGATAAACATGATTTTATGTTAGAATTCGACAATATGTAGATTGGTCTCTAACCAACCGGTATCGCTGTAGCAAAAGTTGATCTTAAATGCAAATTTAAAACTAAACGACTGCAGCATCTATTTATGATGTTTTGTATAGAATTTATCAGTAGGCTCTTGAAGGATCAAATTGCTTCAGTTGTTGGGACTTAGTATCAGTAACACTGGAAATATTATTATTATAATTAAGAGCCATCCAAGTAGTCAGCGAGTCGACCAGCTATCATAACCCTTTTTAAATTCAATCAGGCTACTTACACACAAATATCCCATGACAATCCATTCCAAACACGCGCCACTCTATGATAGAAAAATCTATCATAAATTTCACCGACTTCTTGGCGGCACTCATTCTCAGCTTCCAAGGATGCTTTCTCATCCTTTTCCCTACCCAAAATAAAATGAAAAATTACATTACTTGTATCCTTTATGACCCTTACAGAAATCATTTAGACTTAGTCATATCATTCCACTTTCTCCGGATTTTTTGGGGTCTACAAATTTTCAATCTGTCATAATCAGTATTTTCCATAATCCTGATATAGGTTTTAGCACTCTCTTCAATATATCAGAATCAAAACGAAAGCCAGGAGACTAGATATGCGCGCAATAGTCCAAGTGAGGTCTTATCAAGGCCTTGTAGAGGCAAAATGACATCCATATCTTCGTATGTTAAAGTTCGTTTCAGCATTGCAATTATCAACAACTGTTAACCTTTTACAAATCACAAATCCCTCCAACCATCGAATACTGCTCTCACATATGGGGCGGTTCCCTAAAAGCTCCCTTAAAATGCTCGACCCAATAAGAGGAGAGCAATTAGACTTATTAATGATCCTTTTCTTACAAACTTCAGCCCCCCCCCCTTTCACATAGACGTTTGGTTTCTGCAATATGTATATTCTATAAAGATTTCCATGGAAAATGTTCATCTGAAATAGCATCAATAATTCTCCCACTCTATACCAAGGTCGTTGGAAAACAAGCAGTTGCTGCTCAACATCCCTTCACAGTGCACCTTGAAACAGATAGTACAAGTTTCTTCTCCTCTTCCTTCATCCCTGCAACTGCTGTATCAAGGAATAGTCTTCCCCCACCCCCGATGTGTTTCCCAAGTTATTGTAGAATAGCCTCCCCCCTGTTGTATTTCCCAAGTTATTGTATAGAATAGCCTCCCCCCTGTTGTGTTTCCTAAGGAATACAATATAGTATTGCAAATCAAATGTAAACAAGTTTCTCCTTTCCCAACCCACTACCCATATAATGTACAATATATAGATGATCAACCAACCTCAACATAAAAACGATCAGCACATGGTGAGATCCACAGGAAATAGTTAAGTTAAAATTTGATGGCGCATTTTAATCAAATTGATTTTATGTGGAATGCTACCAATGGTTACTCTATAATTTAAACAATCACATGATTGTCATTTCGCATTACAAATAATCACATCTGTCATAACTAGTCTCTACTAAACGAAAGAAACAATTCTTTGCCATTATTTACAGAAGATCCCTATTCAACAATATTCGGATTCCCACATATTTTCTGGCTCTTTTTTGTTCTACATTCGTGTTTACATGACTGTGTGACTCCTGGTGTCTACAGTTCAATGCCCAAATGCGGGCCTACTAGATTAGGTTTTGGCTTTATTAGCACAATACGTACATGACCATGTTCACCATGCTGAAGCTAATGTGAAATACAAAACTCTAGATTATGACGACTGGGTATTACATACTATAGAATGATGGTACGTGCACCCCTCTTGTTAGTCACGAGGACATGGAAAGTATTGAAAGGCGCATCCTCAATCAAATGAAACTGAATCCTATGAAATCTACATTCCAAGAGACAGCACTCAATCCCCCCCCCCCCCCTGGTTCCAGCCTTTTCTACTCGTCCTTCCCACATTTACGATGCAATACACATGAAGCGTTTACAAATGTCCAGGAACTAGCCGGAATTATTACAGCAATCTGCTGGAATTTGGGGCCATTTTTTTCAGGCTTTGCATATTAAACAGTAGTTTTTGTATGCATAAAAGGCTTTGTCCATAGCAAAGAATTTTTTACATATTCATGTTAACATGTATTAATTTAGTGCTAAAAATAAAGTGAATTGCCTTCATTATAGTTGAGTTTTGTCGCCAGAGACTTTTGATGGAAAAAAAAAAAAAAACTTCGCGCCAATGTGTGTGTGATAGTTTGGCTGGTTGCAATTACTACCGAGAGAACGCTGGCTATGGACCAGAGTCGCTGGTATACGACACCCTGCTTCCTCCCATGGAAAATCCACTGGTAGATAATGAAAAGTTAACTTGGATATAATTTTCATAATTTCCAATTTCTTTTACTGTATTTAAATTTAACGCATCGATATCACGAGAACCATAAAAAAGTTTCGTTTTGGCTCATTTTCAGAACGACAAAATCAACTGACGGGTAAAAGGGAGAATTCGATGGATTGGTGATATTCAGAAAGTGCTGCGAGTTGATTGCTTGTACTGAATTTTTTTGAAAAAATTCTCCACATTAGTACGGACAATCGTTTTCTTAATTTAGCCAGAAGATATTTCCCTGTACTCTCTCTCTCAATAATGAAATCGAATCGAACCGTATCACACTGATATTCGGACTCAAGTAATCGGATTTAAAATATCTGCTCATGTACGAGAAGTTGATCATCACGGATTCGGTACGCATCACCCATTAGCGCAGCCGAAGAAAACAAACAGCCTTCAATGCACTCGATGGAGTGATATACGTGACTAAAACACTCAAGCATACTCACAGTTAATGCACCCGCTGTAATAGACAGAAGTGGGGATATCGGGAATGGCGGCATAAGAAAATGAATCAAGACATGTTGGGGGGGGGGGAGTGATACATCCTATTTGGCTCTTCTGTTTTTACTGCCAAGCCTGTATTTCTAGGTAAAGGTATAATGGATGTATTAGCCGCCATTTAATTGCCGGCTCGTACTGGGAAATTACCCTTTGACGAAGGCTGTTCAGCCCTTTTTTAAATGAAAGTTTTCTATTTGTGCCGTATGTCGCTTTTGGTATTAAGGTATAAACAATGAAGATGTCTTCGCCATCTTGTAAGGAAAAATGAGTTGTGATTCAATATACCTCAAAAGAAAGGAATTAAAAATGGCGTATGAGGAAGAAGTAGATTTAATCATGCCAATAAAAATAAATAAAACTGTAGTAAAAACGAAGTCAAATGTAAATCAATGAATTCCAAAAATAGAAAAAAATCACATGAACGTGATATTCACTCTTTACTTTCGGGGCAATGAAATGTCCTATTGCGTCAATAGGAGCGGGGGGGGGGAGTTTATGAGTCTTGGAACCCGAGAGTAGCTAGTTGGATCAATTATTTAATGTCTTTCTTAAAGCATGACCTTCCAAATACAAGAAAAGAACTCTCTTAAACAGATGATGGTACTTTTTTATACACTAGAGGAGAACAATATTTTTATTAATCTCTGGGGTTTCAACAAGGTCTTCCTTACCACTTGACGGCTGCATAGATTTCAGCTATTCAAGACTAAACAGCAGTTAGTTATCAAAGTGATTATCACGTTGGCGCGTCTATTTCTAGAATTACCCGAATTAAATTTGGATTAAATCTTTATTAATGCGATCTTTAATTCTAATAACTACAATAATAAAATTTAAGTAAATAACTTCTCTTGCATGAGGGTTATCATTCACTCAATCAACGTCATTCTTTCTTGCTTTCTTTCGCTTCTTTTCCAGATAAATTAAAATAAAACTCATTTGTCAACAATGCGTGGGGTTATTTTTAATGATAACCCCAGGCACTCCAGTTATCATAGTGCAGTGTTCCTGGCCGCATAACGCGTCCTTATGACGCCTGAACTCTTTGCAAGTCATGATTTTATCTTCTAACGAAAGCAATCAACGTCAGCAGACCATTCTGTGGATTACGTGTTCGTACTGTTGAATCTGGTTTTTTTTTTCTATGTAGCTTTCTATAATCTAATGAAATATTTTCTAACATCTGTTCGACATAGATTTGTGTTTACTTATTTGCAAGAGAATGTTATGTCAAAAAACGCGACTTCTTGAAAAGACATGTCACCAAATAAAAATATATCCACACTTCGCCTAACTCTTAATCAACAAACGATTCAGACATAATTACATACCTGCTGATGCAGCCATTTCTCAGCTGCACGACATTCGTACTTGGAAGTGAAAGTATCAAGATAGCAGACTGAATAAAATTTTAAAATACGCATGTAAGCGGTAGAGAAAGGGGTGGGGGATGAACCTGGCATATTCATAAAAAGTAAAGTCTCTGCCATGTCTAGTCAGAGCATACTCTGAGTTTCGTGTAGGCTTCTTCATTTATATCATCTAACTTTCGCGGATAACTTTTTGGACGAAACAAACGTATTGAACAAACCAAGTTCAATACTTTTTTTTTAATACCACGACTCGTTTTCCACATAAACTAAGAACTCTTGTCATAATGTTGTACATCCCTTTGGTTTTACTGATTGAACACTAACTGCACGTGAGAATCCAGCCTGACTCGGCACAAGATGGAGTTGATAAATGCAGTGATATGACGTTGGGTCCACAGGTATGGTATATCCACGCAAATAATGAACTCGGTTTATTAGTTCTATGTACCTGATCCAATTCGCATCTGTTATGTTCTGTACTCGATTGATCTGGATTTACCGTATCTTTAAGCATGCGTGACTAATATTTAAAAATTCATTTACTTATCTAATAACGACTGTAGCATATATGGAGGGAGGGAAGTACTTTTGTTGCAGATATTTTAAACTAGGCATAAAGGAATGATGAGAAAGAGACAACAGGATTTAAGTGTAATCTGTTTGTAAATCGGTTAGAAACACGACATAATTAGATTGGAAATTATTTTATACAAAATCTCTCATTTCGAATTAGATTTAAATGACCGTAGTCGCTAACGAAGGAATTGCTTAACACTATTCTAGAAAACTTATTCGTTATGATGTTATCGAAATCCACAAGAAACTAATTTATAGTATACTTATAATGCTGTTAGTGATGCTATTGTGTCTGAGATTTCCCTTGTTGGAGGTGTACCGTGTTAACATTAAAAAACCTACCTTAAAACGACTGACAATCTCCACAAATTCACTGCGCCCCAACCAGACGACACACAGAACTGAATGAGAAGGCCTGTGGACTGATAACAATTAACATGACGTAAACGAATACATGAAATATTTGTTCATCACAGAATATTGCACTGTACGCAAAAATTAATTTTTGTTTCGCTAACAATGCAAAATTTTCTGCTTGTGTATACAGTTGAGCAAGAAGACGCAACAAAATGGCTAGTGCCACATTGAAGTTTTCGAAGTACCTTTTGCGAAGTTAATGAAGAGAATAATATTCTCTTCGTTAACCTCTATGTAATATATACATGAAAACACAAGGTAAAAGTATTATTTATTAAATATAGTACCAAATATTTCAGGTTTGGAAAAGAAAAGCTGTTGAAGGTAATTTGGAAATGTTTCCATTGGTAAGTAATAACACTTGCATAAATGAAACACTTCCAATAATAGTTGAACAATTAACAAGCTTAGAAGAAAAATTGAGTTCTTATTTTCCATCACTTAACACTGAACAACACGATTGGATTAGAAACCCATTTATGGAAACTTCAAGTGATTTTGGTTTAACATTAACAGAAGAAGAAGAACTGGCAGATATATCCACTGATCGTGGACTGATGATTAAACATAAGGAATTGTCTCTTGAAGCCTTTTGGATTTCTATAAAAGAAGAATATGTGTCAATATCTAAAAAAGCTTTGAACATTTTACTACAATTTTCAACATCATATTTATGTGAATTAGGATTTTCTACCCTGACCACAATTAAGTGTAAAAAAAGAGGGGAACTCTTCAATGTATTGACGAGGAAATGAGAGTTTGTCTTTCAAATATATGCCCAAACATTGAAGCAATCGCTAGGACCCATCAGGCTCATGTTTCTCATAAACACAAGAATGAATAAACGTAAGGTATGTTTCATTTTATTTTTTTTATCGCATTATTTTTTTCCTGTAATATTTGATTTAATTATTATAATATATTTCTCATAAATTTGTATATAGTGCGCATACAATTATTTGTAGGATTTTAAATGCGCCCCGACTTCAAAACGTTTGAGAATCACTGCTCTCAAGTATTAAAAGAATAAAAAAATCTCAAAATAGTTGCGTTAAGATTTGGAACTTAACTTCGTGAGTTCAGGTGTTGTCATTTTGGGTGGTAAACCGAAACGAAAAATCTCTTTTAACGCTATGCACATGCAAATTGACCAAATCCCAGAATGGAATAATGATCTGTAACGAGAAGCCACTCAAGAAATGTCGCGTAGCCGAAATCATGAGTGAAGGGGTTCACATAATGCGAAAAGAGCAATTTGAAATTTGACTAGCCTAGGAAGATTTTTTAAATTAAGGATGTAGAAATTAAAGCAGGTCGTAATAAGAATGTAGTACAAAGATTATGTGCTTACCTGTCGAAAACGTGAATCGGCGCTGAAGGATGTTCAGAAACACGCCACAATATCCTGCAACCGCCTTGAATGCAACAGAACAACATTAGTCCACTGAAATATCGACACAACCCAAGGATAGAATTGGCTCGTGCAGGCAGTATCAAGCTTTGTGAGTGACGAGTGATCTAGAACATAATGTTTTGACTTTACTTCCAAATGTACATTCGGGTTGGAAAGAAAATGCATTCGTCTGAACGATGAGGTCAGAAAACAAGTCAAGAATCGACCAATGAAAAGATCACCGACCCATGTGGAGTCTGTCAACGTATTTCTAAGCCTCTATAAATCTGATTAGTTAAATAAAAATAAGACTTCAGTTTTGTACCGATATTAGGCTTCGCGATGCTTTCATATTTAGTTTTCAATTAAAAAGAAGATCGAAGACAAGACTGAAGAACAAAATTCAGCAGTTTCTTATTTCCATTGGATGCTTGACAAGGTGAGCACAACTCATTCACGAATAAATTCCGATATCTAGCGGTGTGGGAATTTATGAAAAACGTATACAATGGAAAGAAACTGAATACTTTTGTTTTGTATAAAAAGTTGTAAATAAATTTCCTTCACAGAGTACCATAACTTGAGAGCTTAAGAAGTCCCTATTCGTGACGGATAGGGACTTCTTAATTGAAATAATTGAAAATAAGAAACTACGAGAACGAATTATTTACTGGGATTTTCTGAGATAACGAATTAAAAAAATTAACATTAATATGACATTCGAGAAATAGCAAAGGTGTTTGTAAAAAAATGAAGACTAATAACGGACTTGCCTATGGAATATTTAATCAAGAAAAAGTAGGTTTAAGAAGAAAGGGTATATTCACTCATATAATGGAAGTGAAAACAGAAGATATTCTGTTTTCACTTCCATTATATGAAAGTGAAAACAGAAGATATTCAAGATTTAAGAGCAGAAAAAAAAGGTGCAGAAATGTCACGATCAATAGCAAGTAAAGGTATAACAAAATATCGGTGTTATGTCACTTCAAATGGATTTAATACGGCTACAACCCCAGCACTTTTAAATTCTTTAGTATAAACAGAGATACAAAAATATTGGTTTTAATGTTATTAATCTTAATGTTATTAAGGCCTTGACCACGGAATATTTGCAAATCGACTTACGAATCGAAGTGGAACAGAATCTACATTCTTAACCTGCTGAGTGTTTTTCGGAGTCTTGTTTTCTTTTATCTTCCTGTTTCAATTATTGGTGAAACTTATACAATGCGTATTATTTTACTTTAGGAGTTCATTGAACTCCTTTTCTTAGTGGAACTAACGCTTTAATTCCTGATCTCAGGAGAGCACAGGATCAGCAAGGGCAGGTGGCTATTCCTTTTCGGATAATTAATTAGTGGGAGCGCAATAGGAAAACAGATATGCTAATCCATGTTGACTGTTGGGATATTCATTAATGAGCAAGGATCAGCGGCAGTCGCTTCTGATTTGACAAGAATGAGAGGGTGTGTTTGCATGGAAGTGCTGATATAACTACATTGTAAATGGACTGAGTTAATTTCAGATAACGGCATTTAATTTACTTTAGCCGTCACGCAAAAAACAAACAGAATAGCCACTAAATATGTTAATTTTACGTTTCCCTCCAGCTGAAGAAAAAAAAAGTGGTAGTTATTCCTCCTAAGATTTATCGTTGGAGTAATGGGCGCAATTTGAAATTAAGGATTTGCCTCTTCATTCTCTGAAGAAGCAATGGTTCAGAATTGATCGAAGAGTATTGTTACATGTTTAACCTACTCTTTTTCCAGCTGAAGTTTTGATGCCAGTCTTTGTGATAAAAACCACATTTTCTTAACAGTCAAGCTAAAACTGCGTAAAGCAAACTTAAAAATAATTTGGTTTTACAGTATTCTCAATTGCATCTGAAAATGGCGTTCCAAGCGAAAGTCCATGACACCGGGTCAACTACTCTGATTTTTATTGGACTACCTTTCATATTTCATTCGGGGTATTTTGTAATTTAGGAAGAATGAAAATAAAAATAGAAACATCTTCAATAAGGTACGTAATATTTTTAATTATTTTATTATTTCCATCTAGTTTACTAGCGAAATTTAATTATTCCTGGTTATAAATAAAGTAAGGTGAAAATACTTACAGTATTTCTATAGATCTGTAAGAGAAAGTGACTGAAGCTTCAAAGGGTTTCATCCTCAGATTTAATACAATTAGAAGCTTCAAGTTACCATTAACTATAAACTGAAATCCAGAGAAAAATAGTATAAACTGACCCTTTTCCGATTTCATCCAGAATGCGGATGTTTTTTTTTTTTTTAATTCCGTAAGTTTCGAGTATTCTCAGGCCGGTATCCAGAAATCGTAACCGATCAAAGGCAGTGACAACACTTCAAGTATGCAAATAAACTTGCTGACGCTACTTATGCCAAGTGAAAAAAACATTTCGAGGGTTTATAATTTCTTTTGTTTATACTTAAACAAAATGTTTACGTGTAAACAGAAAGGCAATAATTCTGGCAGAAATCATTATTACGCATGGCGTGAAATAAGTGCGAAGAACGGATGATGCACGAGGT
The DNA here is from genome assembly GCF_054136105.1 of Typopeltis vanoorti. Classification (NCBI taxonomy): domain Eukaryota; kingdom Metazoa; phylum Arthropoda; class Arachnida; order Uropygi; family Thelyphonidae; genus Typopeltis; species Typopeltis vanoorti. Next base: position 111,381,257 of record NC_143563.1, read on the forward strand.
GCTAGATTTAGTTACGCAATTTCATCTTCATTTTCGGGGCACTCCGATTTGGGGTAAAAATCATTCAAGTTTTACTACACATTTATGACTTATAAGATGCATTTACGGAATGTCGAACTCTAGGAACTCAGACACTCCGTTCCTGCATACTCGGAAGTGTTTCTCCCCATAGAAAGAAATATTCCTAAAATAACTTAATTTTATCAATTACGAATGGATCGAACGAAGAATGAACAACCCAACACTATTGATTACAAAGAAACAATTTTTTTTTTTAGCGTAGTCATCAGAACAAATGAATCAAGGGGAAGTAATGCGCTGCGGAAACCGTTCTTATTACCAGTATCGTAAGAGAAACTAAATAGAATTAAAGACAGAAATGCGATCTAAAAGAAAATATCTGCCAATGTGGTATAATTAAGCTAGGTGGCCACTGTACTCGTGGCTAATTTTAATGCAATTCTGCACATAAAGAATCGAACTCTATCCCCACCTACGCTAGTAATACAAGCTTCAAGTTACCCGACTATTCATCTTCCGAATGTAGGAAAATAAACTAATGGGCTACTTGCAGGTTCGAGATCATTTTGCCCCTTTTGTTTTGGTTACATTGTTACGATCTCGCACTGTTTTGGTGCTTACGGCAATTCTCACAGCAAAAAATAATTTTTCGCTACCAAACCGTTTCAGAATTTTGTTTAGAATCAAAATAAGCAGTAAACATTCTGATATCGCTGCATCTCTTCAACGCATTCCCTCATGTTCTGCAGCGTGCTTACAGATGGTTCATTCAAAATTCGCCACTAGATGTCGCTCAGCGTTCCACAACTTTTCATTTCAATTCCTCCGCTAAAGGAAGTAGCATCATTTGGTTATTGTTACCATGGCCATGCTAATATGCACACTGGTTGTCATCGAGGTTCACTTCGACTTTTGCTATGAAAGATTCTTTTGTTTTGCCAACTTCTGCTAGCCGCAGAGATTTCATAAAGCTCGCATATTAATGTTGTCCACGTGATTCGTGGGAGCAGAGCATACACTACGCGATACTTGTGCGCGCGCATGGGTTGTATGTTAATTTCTTTCATTCACTTCTCGTCTTAAAGAGATTTTATTACAATAAGCGCGAAGAACTTCGATTATATTTGGCGATTCTCATTGGCAATAAGATGTGGAATTATATCTTAACCACTATTTTGTTTTCGAAATTATGACACCTTTACTATTCCATCCGTCGTACAGTGGAAATGAATCTAATCCATACAAACTGCTTAAATAATTTCTGCTGCATACTAAAATGATCAACGTTAATGAAAAAATGTATTCGAAGCCATTTAGTTTTGAGTGAAAAAATGCAAAAATTACAACGAAAAAGAAAAAAATACACGATCTGCTGCACCTGAACCTAAGAGACTTACCACGTGGTACAATTAAATAATATTAAGTACTAAAATAGGCGCCCTCCCTCGATGAGCCTTTGGACTTCTTGAAGCTCTCATGTAATAATAATAACAATAATAAAATATTGTTTCTCCCATCCCACCCTCCCTTCTCATTCACTGAATTTTTTGATACCACATGCTAAAATGTTCAAAATATGTGTTTGTATCCTTTATTATGGAATGGTTGGCCGAAGGGATAGGTCTCCCCTTCTTCAGCCCACATTTTGTGCATTAGAATCCCACCATGAGATTGTATGTTTGCAATTTTCTAATTACTTCTGGGTGAAAGGGGTTAACATCCTTCATATAAGAGGCTTTTATACATTACATGTTTTCCTTTTGTTTCATTCCTACTTTCAATTTTCTAATCGCTTTTGTCAATCAAATATATTTTAGTTTTACACACACACACACACACACACACACACACACACACACACACTTTGTTTTTTATGAATCCATTCGCTGATTACTATCGTGGTGTCAATTGAAGGAAAGTAGGAATTTAAATATATTTATTAAAAATGCTTAAACCTCAAATTCCAAAAAGTGCAGGAATTTGTGAGAAGGAAATCTTAACGATTAGTCGGATTGCAAGAAAGCAAACCCCTTTAGAAACCAATGGATGCACGGCTTCTCCGTGAATATTTGTTTTGCTCTCACAATCCCGCATTAATGTTTTACAGCTGATAAAATGAGGTTTATGACGAGATGACTTTGTCAACAGCTGCCGTTTTCTTCCTACTACTTTTTCCTTCTTAGAAAAGTTCCAATGTTGCTATTTTATGCACATCTTGGGAGGACGGAAAAGATACTCATTTTGGAGTTGTTTTCATAGCTGCCTTGCAATTTATTTAAAAAGCATTCTTTGTAATGTCTTTTCTTTGGTTTTATGTAGTCTTTTAGCAGCTTCGTTATACATTGTTTTGCAACTCGATTCAGAAAGAAATTTCTCCCAACAGCCATTTGACGAATTGTTACTGTTTATTTTTCCTTCAAAAAACAAGAGCTTTTTTATTTAGTGTTTTTATGTTTGAGCTCGCCATAAAAACACTGAATACAAAGCTACATTTATGCAACGTAAACACGTTTGAATGCGAACATTCAAACTCTTCATGCAAGTGAAAGTTTCAAAAAGTTTTTATTGAATCATTATGTGGTTTAGAATGTGTAATACTAAATCTAATTCTCCGAACTATTTTGGAACTTTTGTGGATGGTGGATTTGCTATTATGCAGCACTCCATTGCGCATCAAATGGAGTTGCTGTAACGCCGGCTGATTGCACGCACCCTAACAAATGGCTTTGTGCAAGTGCTTTTAATATCCAGAGAGATACTTAAATAATCCAGTTTTGACACACTGAACTGAGATTTTATGGTTATGCGATTGCCAAATGTGCTCCTTTTTATGTAAGCAGGGATTCACAAAATCGGTAGTGACCGTCATGGATTGCATGTACCCAACTTGGAGTTAATTATTTGGGTGCATGCATTATTGCATCGTCAATGGAATACGTGAATTTAGCAACGTCATGAAATTCTAAGTACGAAATTTTGATGGTAAACATGAGACAGATTATAAATGACTGATTGGAATAAGTGATACCCGTTCGCATTGACTCCACTCAGAAATTCAATATGTTGCCATTTACATGAGGTTGGGAATGTGAAAAGTTAATTATGTCGTTCTCGGGTTGGGCAGCAATTGTTAAATCGGGATCGGGAAAATGAAGTGCTCAGCTGGAGCAATTCATTTTCGCTACATAACGACCAGCCATTTACGAGAATGTTTCAAAAATACTTAAATCGTCCCAGTTTATTCTCTCTGCCAGATGAATTCTCTGCGGCATGCGGAATAACAGCCTATGCTATCCTTCTCGTCCGTCCTAGGACGGGTTGAGTCCCCTCGTAATGATGAGTTATTGGCGTATTCATGCAGCCGGTTCGCCTCTCCTCTGCTGCATCCCCTAAGGGCGATGCAGCAGAGCAGAGGCGAACCGGCTCTCTCACTCTCTACAAAAATGATAAACTGCAACCAGCAGTCATCGATACGCTGTTGACAGACAGCAAACATTCAATAATTATTATGGGGCGAGTTGAGCAGGCTCAATGTTGCCTTCAATTTGGGGAAGGGGGGACACGACGGTCACAGGTACGAATAGAATCTGTACAGACAAACGTTGATCACAATCGTGTTTATCTGGACACTCCTTCCCCAGGCATATAGTTGCGAAGCGCATAGCCACTAGGCTAACCGCGCGGACTGCAATAACATCACCTTTACTATATTCATTAAAGCTTGAAGGATTTCTCCAATATTCAAAAAAATTAACTCTACTAGAGCCAATAACTGCTTCAAATTACACCGACTACGAGCAATAGTTTTTCTTGGATATTCACGCTATTCTAAGAGGAGTTTGATATCCTCAGCAAGAACCCTGATGGTGTCCAAAGCTGTCCCATGATTACCATCAACGAACAGCTGTCAACACAATTTCATTTGATGTAGTACTGACCTGCATGCGGTGTCTTAAATGTTCACTAACATCAGCAAACTCCATAAAGGAAGTGTTAAGTTTTCTATTCACTCTATCAGTAAAAAATGAAGGAACTCATCGTTCAAAACTAATTAATATGTGAAAGCTCATTTATCTTCTTTTCTAATTGATTATGTTCACCAACTATGTAATAAATATTTTATTAAATTATTACACCTCCGAATCAAAAAATTTGAATTATGAAAGAAAATGTGTTGAATGATTTGCAATTCTAATGGAAAATAATTATTACCAAATATGAATTAGCATCGTCTAAATCTAGGTACTTTTTAGATTTTATAACCATAAATATATAAACGTGTAATATAAATTATAAAAAACTTATTTGAAAAAATCACAAAATGAAAATAATTTTTTAGCGTTCAAAATATTAGAATATTCCAAATGTTTCCGATTGGTTTTGAGAGGAGCATAGATTTCAGTGGCTGCGGGACTGACTCATGTGTAAGGAGTTGCTTGAGCGTGGATTTCAGTTAATCATTTGCTAAACATGGGTCCATCGAGTGACATATCGGAAGCTAAGAAGTTTCATATGGTGTCTACGCAAAGAAGACCAAACGCAACCGTTTATAGCAAAGGAATTGAAATGCAAGCATGAGTAGAGTATAGAAACAGTATTCTAATAATCGGAGTTTTCAAAATAATCGCTACAATAGCGGTTGAAAAGTAATAACTACATCGAGAGATGTGGAAGAGATTGAAGAATATCTTGAAGAAAAACTGCTTCCGAAGTTTAAGGTATTTTCATAGGGGATGGAAAGAACTAGGTGTGATCGTGTCTAAATCTACGACGTTGAGACGACTTCAACAAATTGGGCTTTAAATCACGTGCTTAAGACAAAGCCACTTATGACTCCAAGCAAAAGGCAGCTAAAAGTGCGATGGTATAAGCAAAGACTGCGGTGGGGTTAAGAGGCCTGGGAAAGGTTCTCTTTAGCGATGAAAGTATGTTTTGTGCATGCCATGGTCATCAAGGGATACCTTTTTGTCGTCTTAAGCAAGAAGCATGTGATGAAGAATGCATAAACATTCGGTGAAACTTGCAACCTCTGTCAGGGCTTGCATGACTGCAGAGGGTCCAGGTAGGCTGTGAATTGTGCAAGAGAGTCAATTCCAAAGTGTACCAAGAAATTCTTTAGCACTTTGTTATCGGCATTGGAAGATTTATGTGATGATGATTTCCTTTTCCAGAAAGAGTGAGCTTTTTGTCCCGCTTCCAAAACCACTACTGGAGCTCAAAGAAAAGCAAACGAATGTAATTCCTTGGCCGGCAAACTCACCACATTTAAAGCCCATTGAGAATTTGTTTCAAAATACAAAAATGAACTTCTTTCTAGTGTGCAAACCACACGGGCACGTTTTGATAACAAAAAAGACTGAACTGCTAGTAAATAATACGCCCAACCATTTAAGAATGGTCATAAAAGCTATGGGGTACGGAACAAAGACCTAATTATTATGTTGTTTCCCTCTGACTGTAATTTATGCGCATTTATTTTCGCATTATTCTAATATTTTAAACCACGTTAAAAATTACAGAACTCTAATTTTGTGAATGTTTTTAAATTACAGTTTTCTTATAATTCATATTACATCTACATTTATATTATTATTTATATTAAATCTACAAAGATGAAACATTCATATTTGGTAAAAATATATTCTATGCAATAAGTTAGAAATGCAAATCAGTCAACACGTTTTCTTTGACTATTCTTATTTTTTGCTTCGAAGGTGTAACACTAGCATAAGCAGTCTCACAAAAATCTGGAGTCGCTTCCTAAGTTTTGCTGAGAGGCAATATTTGTTACGTTATTCTGATTTGAAGCGTTTATATATTTCGGAAATACGGGAATCGAAGATCAAGTAGGAATATTCGTGGACGTGAAAACCGAAGAATCCATCTGTTGCCATGGCCAAGTTCAGTGATGACTTGCAAGTAAAATCGATGGATGAAATTACACTTTTGAGATTGTAAAAGCAACTGAATCTCTGCGTTTTGCTTGTTATTTGATCTCTAGGAAGACGTTTAATCCTCATGGTTGCTTTTGAAGTATTTGAATCAGGGTTATATTTTGCTACAAAGAAATGCAATGTTGATATACGATAAGCAATCGTTTTGTGATGAAGCGATTGCTGAAGGGGGGGGGACAGTTAAATATTGTAGTGATTATTTCTCCAAAACACAGGTAACAGCACCTACGTAAATAATGATTTACATCACTAATGATTTAAACTTTTCATTATATCTCTTACAGTGGCTGTTTAAACATATCAGATTAGAATAAGCAACATGCCAATTCCACTACATATATTGTGCTAGATAAACAAGAACACCCTTCTTATCCTATCTTCATATAAGGTGAGATAGATAGAGAGAAATAAATATAAATCAGGATAGCAGTTGGGATAGCTTTCTCGAGCGGGAATATTTGTTCTATGAAACACAGTTGTTCTAATAGGCACCAAAATAGAATCAGTGAATCATCAGTGAGATAAGCTTGGGAGATTATTAGAAAAGAGTCATTTTCATTATCTTAATTCCACTGAAGTCCATGCAGGTAGACATTAATGAATAATAATCATTATTGTTTAAGAACTTAAAAACAGGGCAGGCAAACAAGACAGTATCAAGAATTCTCCAACCCCAATAAGATTGAGATTTAAAATTCGAGGAAAGCAAAATAACAAAGCAACACTCATCCATTATTCTTATGAAGGATTGGTTTTCCTGCCGAATATGCCTGCAACAAGAATAGCGGAAGCTGAAGGGAGGATGCTGAGTAGAAGGGCACATGAAGTAAATGCCAAATACAGAAATGAGATGATGAAGATTTTCTCAATTTCATACTGACGTAAACTTTTATGGAAGAATTAAGTAGCTTCGGAACACAAAGTTTCACGTTAATACAAAATTATTAGAGAGGGAGCGACAAAGAGATGGTTATAGAGCATGTTCTAGCTCAGTGGTTCTTAACCTTTTCGAAGTCACGGAACACTTTTGATTATAAGAAAAATGTGGGGAACACCAAAAGCATTAGGGTCATAAACTAACAATAAAATATACATGGACTTACTTTTTATAAAAATGGAACTTATTTTAATATCACACTTGAGCTTGTCGGCTTTTGCAGATTTCAGGTCTAATATGCGATGTAGCTACCTTATCTCTTTGTCTATATTAGTAAGTCTTCCATGCTTTTCAGTTTTTATATCGGTTAATATTAAGAAACCGAGCTCACACAAATATGATGTTGAAAACTGTAACAAAATTTTCAGTGCCCTTGTGGAGAGAGAGAGAGAGCTAGGTATTCGGCTTGGATACAAAAATCTACAATTCCTCAAGAGTTATTTGAGAGAATTTCATTTTTAGAGTACGATCCTAGTACAAGTTTTAATATTGCCGGTAATGTTTTTGAAAGTAGGAATTCTGTGTGCAGAAAACAATGCGTAGATATAATATTTAAGTTTATTTTCTTTGCAAGAGTTACAAACCCTTTAATAGAGTCTACCATTGATGGAGCACCGTCCGTACAAATTCCTACACACAGTACCCATGAAATTTTAAAATTTTCTAAATATTGCATAACAGAGTCAAAAATATCTTGTCCTGTTGTCAAGTTCTCTGCAGCACAGAAATTGATTTTCGTTTTCATTAATTAAACGAACGAATCTTGGTATATGAGCTTTACAGCTAATGTCAGTGGACATCTTTCACCGCGGAACACTTTAACTAGTTCGTAGAACTGAAGTGTTCCGGGGAAACCGGTTAAGAACCACTGTTCTAGCCTGTCACCGTGAAACTCCATCGCTTTACTCAGTACTTGTGAACGCGTGTTCAAATATTGATGTTTTCGTACCCTAGGTCGGAAATGGTTGAAGTGCAAGAGTGAACAGCAAGTTAACATCAAGTTTCTTGCGAAACTGAAGAAATCCGCGACGGAAACTTTTCAACTGTTGACTGAGGCTTACGATGAAGAGTACGTCTCGTTCACGCGTTTTTCAATGGCACAAATGATTTTCAGGAGGCAAAGAAAGCGTGAAAGATAATGATCGCCCAGCAGTTACCGATGACAACATTCAAAAAATGCGAGATTTGATTCGAAAAGAGAGAAGGTTGGGTGTTCGAGCTGTAGCCGAGAAAGTTCATTTGGACAGGGAAAGTGTTCGACGCATTTTAACGGAAGAATTGAACATGAAAAAGGTTTGTGCAAAATTGGTTCCAACAATGTTGTCAGATGAATAAAAAGAATTGCACAGAACTGTGTTAGGCCTTTTTGCAACCAGATTTGTTGAATTCGGTAATTACTTGTGATGAAACTTAGATATTACATATGTTCTGGAAACCAAGCGACAACCCATGCAGTGGAAGTCAGCAGCATCTCCAACACCAAAAAAGCACGCATGAGTCGTTCGAAGTTCAAGGCCATGTTGATTGCTGTCTTCGATGTCCAAGGTATTGTAATGGCAGAGTGGGTTCCCAGCGGCCAGACGGTAAATCAGCACTATTACTTTGAAGTCTTGACGAAATTGCGCGAACGGGTGAGAAAGAAATGATAGAATTGTGGAGAAACGGTTGGATTCTGCACCGAGATAACGCGCCATCCCACAACGCTTTGTTTGTGAAACAGGGTTTAGCTAATCACAACATCAGTGTGCTTGAGCACCCACGCTATTCGCAGACATGGCTCCCTGTAACCAAAGACCGAGTCGGTGCTCCAAAGAACCGATTTTTTGTCGGTAGAAAATGTGAAAGCAAGAACGACGGAGATCCCCAAAGCTTTTCAGAAAATTATCTGCAAAATTGCTTTGAACGTTGGCAGCGTCGTATGCGGCTGTGTGTCAACTCAGAAGGGAACTATTTTGAAGGAGATCGTAGTTGATTTTCTCAATTTGTAAATAAAAAGAGATACAGGCATAGTCTGGTTTCTTCTGTGTTAGACCTCCTACTTGTGAAAATCTAAAACATAATCTGGAGATCCTTAATAAGAGAGAGCAGTTGCCTTTGCAATTCGTTTAAATTGCAAAGTGGCACATGTTTTCGACGAGAGGATGGCAGTAAACTGCCTTTATGTTTCTAAGAAATCTCAAAGCATCATTCGTTACATTTCATTCGAAAATAACAACTTTAATTTTATTCTCTCGAAATTTGAGATTATTTTAATATTTCCTCAACTTGCACCGTCTCGGTGCAAGTTGAGGAAATATTAAAATAATCTCAAATTTATTTTCTAACCCTATTCTAGCGAAAAGCACCTGGCTGCGGTATTGGAAATGTTCTTCCACAAAAAAGACTACCTCAATGAACTTTTGTGAAACATTCCCTCGTGTAATTTTATTTATTTATGGATAACTCACAAGCGATTTGCGATGGCCTTTGCTAAATTGCGTTATAAACTTCCAAGGCAAATTAACTTTTAACGTATTCCAGGGGTTAAAACTGGCCCATAGATATCGGTGATGTATTACCAATTTACGAGAATTCGAAATTAAGAGCGGAGCGGTCAATCAGAGACTATGAGAAGATGAGGTAAAGATGCAGTTTAAGATTTTAGAATTTAATTGTATTCAATTGTATTTAATAGCATTCAATTTGCATTTCCAGTATCGATTTTCAACACATTCCATTGCATCCGGCAAATAAGCAGTTTCGATGGGTATTACATCTAACTAACTATGAAGGCAGTGAATCAGTCAATAAATTACATTTGTTCTTCTGGAAAATGTTTTCGTTTTACAAGATCAAAACTCGCATCACTTTCATACGCAACCGGACAGACCTCTTCAGCTGCCAAGCGCTTAGAAAGATTACTCAGCTCCTAGATGGATAAATCTTTCGCAAGGGAAACTGCTGTGACAGCCCTACGGAGGTGCTTCGGTTGCATTTATTGAAGCAATAAATAATAGAAAAGTTACTGATTGAGGCATAAGCTACATCTTCCAACTCAAGCAGTGCTGAGTTACTTTGAGCTTAGAAAACGAATATTATTACAATTATACTGAAACTGGGATTTAAACATTTAACTTATAATTCCAGAAACAGTACGTAACATGATATTGTAGGTCATTTTATTTTTCCTCTACTTAAAACTATTCGCAAACCATTTTCAAAAGTTTTTTAATTTCTCGTGAATTTGGTAGGAAAATTTAACATTTCTTATATCGCTCAAGCGCGTAACTTATTCTGTGAGTTTCAAGGCTGGAATGACAATATTAACTTCTTAATCTGAAAGAAAAGTATTTCGCAAAGTATTTTTGGGAATAACTCGAAAACAGCTTGAATAATATCGAGATTTTTCGCAATTTTAAGTTTCTTATTTAGAGAATCAGACACTAATATCCACCATATAATATGGTAGTATCTTTCTTCGTTAGTAAGATATAATATTCTCCGGTTTTTGATTCGAATGGGCCATTACTTAAAGTAATATACCTTTTTACAGGAACACTCCTTTTTCCATTTTTTTTTGTTGTTTGATTTAGGATTTCGTTTTAACTGGCAAAACATTCTCTATTGTATCCAGAAGATTTGAGCAACTTGCCAATAAAAATATAAATCTGTTAGAAGGAAATCTCTTCTACCCTCATCATGTTAGCAGTAACAGCTGATGATAGGAATCAGTGTTGCGGTTAGAATTTGGTTCTTACTACTTTTTTTCTTCTCAAATACCGTGCACATACTTCCTCTCAGAAGAGTGTGCGCGAGCTATCTGAATGAACTTTTACCTCTTAGAATGGTGGCTTACAAATAAGGTGAGTTGTGCACCCAGTGTTTCTTTTTAAGACATTTTGTCGACTTCAGTATAAAACTTAAACTGCGATAGTTTTTTTTAGCGGGTTGGGAGAGTTCCATTTTTCCCTTAAAGGAATAATTTTAAGTCAATGGAAATTAATTAGTAAATGGCAACCTTTTGTCTTTATCTTGAAGTTGCTTTCGGGGGGGGGGTCTCGGACCAAAATCCATTATTGGTCCGAGAACAATAATGGATGTTCTTCTGTGACTAGTGCTTCAGTGGACAGTAGTCCCTTAGTTCCGGAACAGAAAATGAATAAGAAATTCAAGGCCTGTGAGCCCCTTCCCCCCCCCCCCCCCCCACCGCAAGATACTTTTATCATTCAGTAAGATTTGTCTTATTTAATGACGCCGATTCTTATTTTAAATGCCTTTTCCGATTTTAATTGAGGGAATTCTTCATGTCATTTAACCTTTCTTCAGATTTTTAATCATATTTAAGTCGTCGTATTTAGCCTGATTCGAGTAACGCGATTTCGGCGATACGCAGTTGCAATACGTCGATTTCTGGTTAGGAACATAAGCAAGGGTCACTTTTGGAACAAAAACGAAATGTCTACAATTGGGAGGAGGGCTTCAATTTGGCAGAGGTGAGATATCTAATTGGAGGATGTTATTAATCCAGCAATATTTTATTTAAAAATATAGAAACTTAAAACTTTAAAAAGTTTCTAAAATTTACCAGAGAACTTATGAGGTTGTAACCATCAGCATCGGAGTTACCTTGATTTGAACCTCTTAAAAGACACAAACTAATATCAAAATACGGCGAACCTACGGGATCTTGAGCAGAGCTTGTTTAATTTAAGTAGTTTTAGTCTCAAAGTTTACGTTTTTTTCTATATTTAGCAATAAAGTATGGCTGGATTCATAATATTCTGCATTTCAATACATCGGATGGTTTTCCTATTAAGTTAAGGCCCAGTTGAAAACATCATCGCCATTTTTTTTGTTTCTCTCTTGTGCGCATGTTACGTCTTGTTAGTGTATACATTGGCTGGTCGATATTTAAGTAAACAAAATGAAAATCGCAAATATTATTATTATTATTCGTGACACCTCCAAGGAGTCCAAAGACTCATCGCGGGAGGACACCTACTGTACAACTCGCCGTCTCCACTACTACACAGAACCTCTACTACCAATCACCTACATCAGTGCCATCTACTGCCCACAATTACCACCACCACAGCTAGTATTTTTTTGTCTGTCAATTGCGCGTGTTAATATGCCTGAGAATCATAAAAATGATAAGAATATATTCACCATGATAGGAAGTGCATTATAACTATGGAGACTAAAAATTGGAAATTTTTAAACGACATGGAAAGATAACTTTCACTGAACATTGTGCGTGCTTACGAAATTAATGAATATGCTGTTAACGATTATGAAAGAAAAAGTTCTGCCAGTGCGATCATGACGACTTTAAAGAAAAGTAATCGTAGACTGTCTGATTGTCTGAAGAAAATAAAACGAAGCAATACCAATCACATCTTATTTGAGATCCTTGGCTGAATTCTTTCCACCCTCATGAAATCTTGTATTTACGCCTTCAGTGAAAGAGAAAACTTTTCAGTGAATTCGCTTCTGTCGGATGACTTCAACAGGCTGTGTGTCTGCGATTCAAATTACGCTGTTAAGCGCATTTAATTAAAATATTAAGGAAAACAAAAATGGTTGTAATTAGGAGACCTCACTGTTGGCATTTGCTGCATACTGACATATTAATTCGGAAATTGCAATTGCTCGACTACGAATGCACTGCAACACTCTCCGAAGACACTGGGGAATAAACACCAAGGGTAGTCTCCATCGAATTGTACGTGCTGAGACGACTCGTCCCAGTGTATTAACTTTTCGGTGATTATTTACTAACGGAGTCGTGGTAGTAACATCGGAGCTATCCATTGTCTGATTACTTCGAAATGTGACCTGTAATACGACAAACACGATGTGTTCCAATCATAAACAGAGCACGTACATGTTTTATATATATATAGACCCGAGTATAATGAAAAAGAAATTGATATGCACGTTCCTAACTACATGTTTAAGCTCGAGTACTCAATTGTTGAGTTACAATGAGTAGCAATTTCATTTTAAAACTGCGGTTTGCTTTTACACACATTGAGTTAGCGGTCTAAGAATAAATCTAATTAATTCAATTTATGTTTATTAATGTCTGTTATTCGGATATTAACATATTTACATATATTATCTTTGACAGGATGATATTCGAATCGTGTGTTATCAACCTTTTTTTATTCATAAAGTTTAGTGTTTTGGCAAAATTAAATATGGCAAATCGAATTACGGAATAGTAATGAAATAAGGAATAGATTGGTATTGCACTAAATTACTACAGTTCTTAGAATAACATTGCTTTCACTTTCAGTAAGTTTGTGTGTTTTAGACGATTAATCTAAAATAATTTAATTAATGTAGAAATAATTCCAGATTTAAACGCGTGCTGTGAAGAGTTTTTTTTTAACTACTCACTCGTCTATCTAAACATTTCTCGAAAGGTAAAGCTAATATCATCTTTACCTTTCGAGAAATTTAATTGCCAAAAACGTGAATATATAATTTTCACGGTGTTTTCGAATTTTTTGTGATTAGAGATTCCAATTCCATATAAATATTTCTTCCATGGATGTGTGACTGTCTTTTATTAAAAATTCAAACGAATCAACTGTTAATTTCCTTTTTTTTTCTTCTGTCCATTCTTACGCCGTAAATCCTTATCTTCAGATCACCATCCGATGTCGCCCATTTATTTCATTTTGGAGTAATGAAAAACAAATAACACTCGACTTGGTTATCAGTATCGACTCACCCACTGTTAACCAACAGCTTACCGTCTTGCTTAAGCTCTCACCACACGCTTTATCTTCGTACTTCTCCAGCTGGGGTGTTCGCTGAGCACAAACAACGTATTTTTTTTTTCGGTGGGAGGGAGAAGAATTTATCTTTATTCTGCAACTATTACTTTTTGTTCCACAAGGCTCTTTTCTTCTTTCTATATATTAATAAATTCTGTTTGGCTGCAAAAGTGCACATCTTCACTAATAAGTGAATTGGAGATACGAATTTAGAAGTTCAGAATATGAACTTCTAAATTCAGATCTCCAAAGTATTCTTAAAAGGCACGTTGATGACGTTAACTGTACTAATGAAACATCCTTTTAATCTCTAGTAACATTTAATTCCTTTCTTTTGTTCTAATTTTTGAGATTTCGGTGTTGTTAAAAAGTAAGGAGGGCTTTCCCTTCTTGTATTACTTCAGCTTTTCTCTCCATTGTCACGACTATGGTGTATATAACGCTTCATTGTATTTAAATACAGCGAAGTGTTATATAGTGTGTTTCTTTTCCTTAAGGCAGTGGTTCCCAAAGCGTGCGTGGCGATTACAAAATTTTCACAATTTTATTTCTATTTTCAATTCAACGTGATAGGACACGACATCTAGCGGAACTGGTGCAAACCAGTAACTCACTTAGTAATAACTGTTTGCAGAAGCATCTACAAATGGTTACTAGATGGCGCTCTACAATAATTAAGTTTCTTGATTGTTTTAGTAGTTTCTCGAACTTTCTCGGCACTTTGTGTTCGTATATAAATACAGTAGCTGTCGGTTTCGCGCGGTCTTAGTGTTGAATTAGTTTTCGGAGATTGTATCAACTGAATATTGTTGTGATTTAGTCACGTGAAGTTTTTCAAGTATTTCTTCTCGTATGTATTTTTAAAAATGGATCGATTTTTACTAAACAGTAATAAGCGTTGTGAGAGAGAAAATAAAGAGGACACACCGTCAAATAGTGGCAAGTGTGTGAAGATATGGGATCTGAGCACACGTCTTTGTTGTGCTACAGCACTTCGCGAAGGCTCTCTCGTGGTAAAGTTTTGTCTCGTACGTTTCAACTGTGACAAGAAATTTATATTTTTCTTAAAGAGGAAGACCACAAGTATACCGAAAATTTTGTGAATGAAGATTGTTTGGTAAAACCAGCATAATTATGTGATATTTTTGAAAAGATGAATGCACTGAATTTCTCCCTGCAGGGATGCAACAAGCACCTTTTAAAGTCGATTGAAAAAATTTCAACTTTTATAAAAGAACTAAAACTATGGAAAAGAAAAATGAATGAAGATGGAGGCAAAGAATGTTTCCCATCGTTGCAACAGTTTTTGCCTCTAATGGAGTTGATTTCTCTCGATGTTTTTTGAAGAACACTTATCACAGCTTATCACCTGGTTTGAGAAATATTTTCAAAATGATAATATCGATAAATTTGCATAGATTAAAGATCCATTTAATGCCGGTGCTACATCTGAATTTTCTGCTACCGAAGAAGAGAATCTCATTGAGTTGTCTTCAAAAATACGTTGAAAACAAAATTTAGCAGCATGTAATTAACTGAATTTTGGATATCAGTAAAAGATGAATATCCCCTTCTGAGTGAAAAAAGCTCAGAGAATTTTAATTCCATTTTTGTCTTCTTATTTGTGCGAAGCTGGATTTTCAGCGATCGCTGTGATAAAAACTAAGTATCGGGAGAAAATCGATGTGGAAAAGGAAATGAGGATGGCTGTGTCCAGTTTGAATCCAAGATTTGAGAAAACGTGCAGTGATCAACAAGCTCATCCATCCCACTAATAATAATTAGTCGAATTTGTTCAATTACTTTTTTGTGATCTTAAATATATGAGTAGTAGGGTGGTCACTAGTGACCAGATCAAGATCAAGATAAGATAAGGAATCGTGACGTGTTTGGTTGATGACGTCATTGTGTGCATGGCTTCATGGGTCTGGAATGTTTGGAATTTCCCTGTGGGCATATGTGTCACTGGCTTCATCTCTTGTGTTTTGGTTCGCGTATGGGATTATGGGCGATGGTAGAGATAAGGATTCGTGTTGTGATTGGTGGTGCACTAGTGACCAGATGAAGATCAAGATAAGATAAGGAATCGTGACGTGAATGTTTGTTGTTATGAGATGTAGATAAGTGACGTCATTTGTTAGTTGTAAATAAATGTCGTCATTTGTTATTTGTAAATAAGTGACGTTGTTGTTTCGAATGGAAAAGGGAGATATATTAGAGATAAGGATTCGTGTTGTGATTGGTGGTGCACTAGTGACAAGATGAAGATCAAGATAAGATAAGGAATCGTGACGTGAATGTTTGTTGTTATGAGATGTAGATAAGTGACGTCATTTGTTAGTTGTAAATAAGTGACGTTATTGTTTTGAATGGAAAGGGAGATATATTAGTGTATAAGTAATGGTGTTGTCATTGGTGGACACTTCTGACAAGATCAAGATCAAGATAATATAAGGAATCGTGACGTGAAAGTTTGTTGTTATTAATTTTGGAATTTCGCCTGGGCCCTAGTCTGTCGGGGACATCACATGGTGTGTTTGGTGATATTTAGAGATAAGAATCGTGACGTTATGTGTTTGGAAATTCACAGTTTCGAGATTTTCTGAATAATTTAATTATATGGTATGTCACTCAAACATACAGTGTTTTTGTTTTTTTTCTTCTATAGATGGTAGTACTAATTTCCAATACATTATGGGGCATTTCTTTCCTGTTAAAGGGTGGGAATTCTTAGAGTAAGTCGTGATGGCGGCAGTCTTTCGAGCTTTTCTGAATAATTAATTATATACTTAAAATACCTGTCTTTAAATAAACACAAACACACATTAGACATAAAAAATCGCTAATGTATCCATGTTGATACTCTAATATATACCCTATGATTATTCTTATGGAAAAAAAACTATTCAGTATTAGAATTACGCTTACCAAACAACATGCGAGCAGTTATGTTTAAGTTAAAAAAGTACTTACAGCTTTCCAGATGACTCTTCTAAATACGAATATTCCAAAATAGTTCAATTTTATATCCACAACACAACACAAACACAAAATCCACACAGAATGAAATTTCTGTAAATACTGTAACCTGAACTAGTTACTTCGTCCTTTAGATTACAAACCGTAGATGCTGGGGTTTCGTCATTTGCAATATTCCCCAGCGAGCGGTTTTCTTCAAAGGGATGACATGAGTCACATCCGTAAATTGGGGTATTGCTCAAAAGGTAGCATTTCCTCAAGTTTGGATATTTCTCAAATAATTACATATGACTAAGGACTTAGTATCAAGATGTTTGAATAACACATATCCTAAAATTATTCATTCTTCGTTACCGTCGGAATTCATTGGTGTTGTAAATATTTAATTTAGATTACTATCCGATTGGTTCGTTCTCTGTTTAATTCCTTCCCACAGTTGCTCATGCTATGTTTCCTAAGCTTGGTGGGAAAGTCTATGCGCCTTTTTGTTTAGGGTAAGTGTAATTTCCTGTTTCGAATTCCGAGTGTTGTTAAGGTATGGAATTCTGACAAGTGAAATTATTATTATTTTTTTTTCAAATTGAATGACTATTTTCTGTATTTTACTTTTAAAATTCAGTTTAATTACACATTCTAACAGAATAACTGAGCAAAATTAACGAATAAATAAAATGTGAATTTATTTTCCAAAACTGTAGATTTCTCACTAAGTCTTATCTTAAAGATATCTCTCTTATCCAGTCGCCAACTTGTTGTACCTAGGTGAAAAATAGTGTGTGTGTGTAGTAACGTGTTGGTTTAAAATATCTAATGGCTCTGTAAAATAACCAAATTCTAGCAGTATTGTAATTTCAGGTGAAATCTTCTGCACTAAAATTCTGGTTATTAATTTAATACTCGATTTTTTTTTTTTGCTTCCAAGAGTTGACACTTTCTTGATATATTTGAGGGCTTGCATGAACAAATAAGACTTTTAACTCACTGAGTCAAAAAAAATAAATAAATAAAATAAAATAAAATAACAAAAATCTAGTTAGTTTGTGGCATTAAATTTTACAAGGAGGAAAAAAAAAAAAGGTTGTGGTCTTACTTAAATTTGTATTTTGACTGTTGTCCTCTCAGCCCGACTCTTTTTTTTTTTTTTCACAGTAGGGATATTTATATATTTTAACACAATTATTATATTAGATATTCTTTCCAACACAAATAAATAATTATGTATTTTTATTTCAAATGAATATTAGCTCAGAAAGAAAGAAAGAAAGAAAACTGTAAAGAAAAAAAAAATGTTTACCTTCAAATAACTATTTTGGAATCACAGCAAACAAGAAATTCATCACCTTTTCAAAGTTTTTAAATTCCTACCCATATTGTTTTCATCATTTGGTATCATTTAAATGAAGAACGGTTCTGGCTATAAAGTTTGTTAATGTTATTGATTTTTCTCTTCCAATGGCTGTAATTTTTTTTTTTTTTTTTTGGATACATTCATGCTGATTCCTTGTTATCTGCACGCTATGATACCTTTTTATTTTCTACAACAAACGTTTTTAGAGTTTAAGTAACGTGATTGGCTAAAATATTAGCAGTTTGTCTCTGTAAAATAATCAAATTCTAACAGTCGTATTGTTAGAATTTGGTACGACTGTTTTTTCTAGTGTAAAAACAAATTGTCACTTATCACTTCAATTTTACTTTATTCACAAAACTACAAATCCGTTATTTGGTATGGTCTCTGTTTTTAATTACCCCATTACTAGAATGTACGGGTGGTAAAGTTTTGAAATAAGTTTCGACTCGCAAGAAAAATAAAATGTTTACATTCAAATAACTATTTATGATCACAGCAAACAAGAAATTCATCACCTTTTCAAACTTTTTAAATTCCTACCCATATTGTTTTCATCATTTGGTATCATTTAAATGAAGAACGGTTCTGGCTATAAAGTTTGTTAATGTTAATGATTTTTCTCTTCCAATGGCTGTAATTTTTTTTTTTTGATACATTCATGCTGATTCCTTGTTATCTGCACGCTACGATACCTTTTTATTTTCTACAACAAACGTTTTTAGAGTTTAAGTAACGTGATTGGCTAAAATATCAGCTGTTTGTCTCTGTAAAATAATCAAATTCTAACAGTCGTATTGTTAGAATTTGGTAGGACTGTTTTTTCTAGTCAGGTGAATGTATCTACTTCAGATGTAGTAACAAATTGTCACTTATGACTTCATTTTTACTTTATTCACAAAACCTCAAATCCGTTATTTGGTATGGTCTCTGTTTTTAATTCCCCCATTACTAGAATGTACGGGTGGTAAAGTTTTGAAATAAGTTTCGACTCGCAAGAAAAATAAAATGTTTACATTCAAATAACTATTTATGATCACAGCAAGCAAGAAATTCGTCAGCTTTTCAAAGTTTGGAAATTCATACCCATTTTGTTTTCATCATTTGGTATCATTAAATGAAGAACGGGTATTGGTATTAAGTTTGTTAATGATTTTGATTTTTCTCTTCCAAAGGCGATTATTATTTGATATATACATGTTGATTCATTTGTTATCTGCATGCTACGATATCATTTTTATTTTCTACAATAAACTTGTTTTAGAGTTTAAGTAACGTGATAGACTAAAATATCAGTTGTCTCTCTGTAAATAACCAAATTCTAACAGTCGTATTGTTTGAATTTGGTACGATTGTTTTTCTAGTCTGGTGAAGGTATCTACAGATGTAGTAACAAAATTGTCTCTTTTCAGTTCATTGTACTTTATTCACCAAACTACAAATATGTGTTGTCAAGTTTTGAAAAAAAAAAGAAAAAGGAAAAAAAAGTTTCGACTGGCAGTGATATGTTTTTAAACTTTTATCATGTACAAATATCTTAAAAGAAAAGAAAAATGTACCTTCTTTTCTTTTTTACATCAAGCTTTTTTTAGAGTTTGGTAACGTGATGAGTTAAAATATCTGCACTCTGTAAAATAACCAAATTTTTATCTTACTTTGTGTTGGGAAAGGTAAAATTTGTATTTGTGTTATCTGGAGAGTATAAACCTTTTTTCTATACTAAACTTTAAGAGTTTAAGTTATGTTTTGGGTAAAATTATCTGCTTTCTCTCTGTAAAATCACCAAATTCTAACAGGTAGGATTTTCGAGTATGCGAACGAAATGTTTACAGATAACTCAAAAAAAAAATGTCAATAGGTAGCATTAGACAAATTTCTAAATACTTAATTACAGGATATCAGGTTTCCCATGGTCCTTGCATTAATTTCACATTAGTGATTTTTTTACAATAATTAAACAGAATTGCATTAAGGTATAAAGTTATGGATTTAATTATCAAATTCTAAACTGAATAACTGAGTAAAAATTTCACTGTGTAAAACACAACAGCAACACACATCTTTGTTCATTTAAGTTTTACAAATGCTTATTTTATTTTGCTGAAATATTACTTACAACGAAAAAAAAATCGAAACTTGTAATTACCTACAAATATTTCACAATATTTAGTTTACACTATTTTCCTGAAGAAAGAAAATTTCAAAGACTTTTGTGGTTCACTCATTATTTTACTTTACTGGACCTAAACACCACAACACAACACAATACGATAGCTGCACTGGATGAACGAATTGCAGTAACTGAAAAGACACTCGACTCGATTGTTTTTCTTTATAGTACTGTTTACCTGACCCTTTACCCTGACCGTTCCTTCCAAATGAAACTTTCGCACAGGTGACTCACAGACATGTTTTCGCATGCTGGTGGATTGATGTTGATGTGCGTTTATCTTACTTTGTGACATTATGGTGCAAACTTTATCTCTGTGGCTCGAATTCATCCAAAGGAAGATGAGCGAGCTACCCATTTGTAGATATCTTTTAGTGATGTCACCTCAAACTGATAACCAATGAGATGAACGTTCTTGCCATTGCGGATGTCCGAAATTGTTTGGATGAAAAAAAAAAATAGCATTATGTGTTGGGTGTGAAAGGGTAGTCAAGAGGTTGACAGTGGTCTTCCCTGCAAGGCTCCCCCACCCTCCTTATCCTCCAGAAGATGTCTGCTCATCTAAGGGAAATGAGCTATTTTGCCGTTGTCGGATTTCTTTTAGTCATGTCACTTCCAACTGATGCTAAATGCTCCCCCATCCCATACTCTAACCCATCATCCCTCTCTCCTCCAGCAAATGTCTGCTCAGGCTAGCGGAGATTAGCGAGTTTATCATTCGCGGATATCTTTTAGTGATGTTACCTCCAACTGATACTGATAACTTTGGAGGAAAAAAAATAGCATCAGGTTGTGGAAGTGAAAAGGTAGTCAAGAGAGTGACTGAGGTCTTCCCTGCAATATTCCCCTAACCCCCTCTCCTCCAGAAAATGTCTGCTCAGCCTAGTGGAGATAAGTGAGCTCATCGTTTGCGGATATCTTTTAGTGATGTCACCTCCAATTGATACTGATAACTTTTTTGGGGGAAAAAAATTTAAAAAACTGGTTTTTTATGATAACTTTTTAGGAAAAAATGAACGCATTTTTTTATGAAAACTTTTTTGGAAAAAAAAATAAAAAACGCGTTTAAAAAATAAAAAAAGCGCTTTTTTATTTTTTTTTATTGCTTGCTGTGATCATAAATAGTTATTTGAATGTAAACATTTTATTTTTCTTGCGAGTCAAAACTTATTTCAAAACTTTACCACCCGTACATTCTAGTAATGGGGGTATTAAAAACAGAGACCATACCAAATAACGGATTTGTAGTTTTGTGAATAAAGTAAAAATGAAGTCATAAGTGACAATTTGTTACTACATCTGAAGTAGATACCTTCACCACACTAGAAAAAACAGTCGTACCAAATTCTAACAATACGACTGTTAGAATTTGATTATTTTACAGAGACAAACAGCTAATATTTTAGCCAATCACGTTACTTAAACTCTAAAAACGTTTGTTGTAGAAAATAAAAAGGTATCGTAGCGTGCAGATAACAAGGAATCAGCATGAATGTATCCAAAAAAAAAAAAAAATTACAGCCATTGGAAGAGAAAAATCAATAACATTAACAAACTTTATAGCCAGAACCGTTCTTCATTTAAATGATACCAAATGATGAAAACAATATGGGTAGGAATTTAAAAAGTTTGAAAAGGTGATGAATTTCTTGTTTGCTGTGATCATAAATAGTTATTTGAATGTAAACATTTTATTTTTCTTGCGAGTCGAAACTTATTTCAAAACTTTACCACCCGTACATTCTAGTAATGGGGTAATTAAAAACAGAGACCATACCAAATAACGGATTTGTAGTTTTGTGAATAAAGTAAAATTGAAGTGATAAGTGACAATTTGTTTTTACACTAGAAAAAACAGTCGTACCAAATTCTAACAATACGACTGTTAGAATTTGATTATTTTACAGAGACAAACAGCTAATATTTTAGCCAATCACGTTACTTAAACTCTAAAAACGTTTGTTGTAGAAAATAAAAAAGGTATCATAGCGTGCAGATAACAAGGAATCAGCATGAATGTATCCAAAAAAAAAAAAAAAATTACAGCCATTGGAAGAGAAAAATCAATAACATTAACAAACTTTATAGCCAGAACCGTTCTTCATTTAAATGATACCAAATGATGAAAACAATATGGGTAGGAATTTAAAAACTTTGAAAAGGTGATGAATTTCTTGTTTGCTGTGATTCCAAAATAGTTATTTGAAGGTAAACATTTTTCTTTTCTTTACAATTTTCTTTCTTTCTTTCTTTCTGAGCTAATATTCATTTGAAATAAAAATACATAATTATTTATTTGTGTTGGAAAGAATATCTAATATAATAATTGTGTTAAAATATATAAATATCCCTACTGTGAAAAAAAAAAAAAAGAGTCGGGCTGAGAGGACAACAGTCAAAATACAAATTTAAGTAAGACCACAACCTTTTTTTTTTTTCCTCCTTGTAAAATTTAATGCCACAAACTAACTAGATTTTTGTTATTTTATTTTATTTTATTTATTTATTTTTTTTGACTCAGTGAGTTAAAAGTCTTATTTGTTCATGCAAGCCCTCAAATATATCAAGAAACTGTGAACTCTTGGAAGCAAAAAAAAAAAAAAATCGAGTATTAAATTAATAAACAGAATTTAAGTGCAGAAGATTTCACCTGAAATTACAATACTGCTAGAATTTGGTTATTTTACAGAGCCATTAGATATTTTAAACCAACACGTTACTACACACACTATTTTTCACCTAGGTACAACAAGTTGGCGACCGAATAAGAGAGATATCTTTAAGATAAGACAGTGAGAAATCTACAGTTTTGGAAAATAAATTCACATTTTATTTATTCGGTAATTTTGCTCAGATATTCTGTTAGAATATGTAATTAAACTGAATTTTAAAAGTAAAATACAGAAAATAGCCATTCAATTTGAAAAAAAATAATAAATAATTTCACTTGTCAGAATTCCATACCTTAAGAACACTCGGAATTCGAAACAGGAAATTACACTTACCCTAAACAAAAAGGCGCATAGACTTTCCCACCAAGCTTAGGAAACATAGCATGAGCAACTGTGGGAAGGAATTAAACAGAGAACGAACCAATCGGATAGTAATCTAAATTAAATATTTACAACACCAATGAATTCCGACGGTAACGAAGAATGAATAATTTTAGGATATGTGTTATTCAAACATCTTGATACTAAGTCCTTAGTCATATGTAATTATTTGAGAAATTCCAAACTTGAGGAAATGCTACCTTTTGAACAATACCCCAATTTACGGATGTGACTCATGTCATCCCTTTGAAGAAAACCGCTCGCTGGGGAATATTGCAAATGACGAAACCCCAGCATCTACGGTTTGTAATCTAAAGGACGCAGTAACTAGTTCAGGTTACAGTATTTACAGAAATTTCATTCTTTGTGGATTTTGTGTTTGTGTTGTGTTGTGGATATAAAATTGAACTATTTTGGAATATTCGTATTTAGAAGAGTCATCTGGAAAGCTGTAAGTACTTTTTTAACTTAAACATAACTGCTCGCATGTTGTTTGGTAAGCGTAATTCTAATAGTGAATAGTTTTTTTTCCCATAAGAATAATCATAGGGTATATATTAGAGTATCAACATGGATACATTAGCGATTTTTTATGTTTAATGTGTTTGTGTGTGTTTAAGGACAGGTATTTTAAGTATATAATTAATTATTCAGAAAAGCTCGAAAGACTGCCGCCATCACGACTTACTCTAAGAATTCCCACCCTTTAACAGGAAAGAAATACCCAAAATGTATTGGAAATTAGTACTACCATCTATAGAAAAAAAACAAAAACACTGTATGTTTGAGTGACATACCATATAATTAAATTATTCAGAAAATCTCGAAACTGTGAATTTCCAAACACATAACGTCACGATTCTTATCTCTAAATATCACCAAACACACCATGTGATGTCCCCGACAGACTAGGGCCCCCAGCGAAATTCCAAAATCAATAACAACAAAGTTTCACGTCACGATTCCTTATCTTATCTTGATCTTCATCTTGTCACTAGTGCACCACCAATCACAACACGAATCCTTATCTCTAATATATCTCCCTTTTCCATTCAAAACAACAACGTCACTTATTTACAAATAACAAATGACGACATTTATTTACAAATAACAAATGACGTCATTTATCTATATCTCATAACAACAAACATTCACGTCACGATTCCTTATCTTATCTTGATCTTCATCTGGTCACTAGTGCACCACCAATCACAACACGAATCCTTATCTCTACCATCGCCCATAATGCCATATGCGAACCAAATCACAAGAGATGAAGCCAGTGACACATATGCCCACAGGGAAATTCCAAACATTCCAGACCCATGAAGCCATGCACACAATGACGTCATCAACCAATCACGTCACGATTCCTTATCTTATCTTGATCTTGTCACTAGTGACCACCCTTCTACTTATATGTTTTATTTATTTTTAGCTAACCCTTAAATTAAAACAATATGTATTGCTATTTCGCAAAGTGTATTTTTTTAGAATTTGACATAGGGTGCCTTGGGAAAACCTGGATTCAGCAATGGCGCCGAGAATCGAAAACGTTTGAGAACTGCTGCCTTACTTACGGACAAGATAATATCTCTATATCAGTGAGCAGAACAATTAAATAATGTTCTTACATCATTAGGTTACATCCTTGTGTGCACTCTAGAGGACGCGAAACAGTCTACAACGACGATTGTGAAATATGCAGGGCCGCAACCCACATGTCCGAAGTGATATAACAGTGCTAAACTAACAGTAATATTGCTGAAGAGTAGTAGGTTAGGCATTAGTCACCATATCAAGTTAAGGTAAGGAATCGTATCGTGGGTGTGTGTTGTTTTCAGATGTAGATAAGTGACGTCATTTGTTGTTGTCAATAAGTGACTTAATTTGTTAGTTGTAAATAAGTCATGTTGTTGCTGTTTTGAATGGAAAAGGGGGATATATTAGTCCATAAGCGTCAAGTGACTTTCGACTTAAAGTAATCGTTCATCCACTGCAACTGCTGTATTGTGTTGTGGTGTTTTGTGTTTGGTAATGTAAAAATAATGGGTGAGTCACAGTTGGGTGAATTTCAAAACTTTGAAAAAGCTGAAGAATTTCTTGTTTGCTGTGATCATAAATATTTATTTGAGGATAAACATTTTTTTTTCTTTCTTTCTCAGCTAATTTTCATTTGAAATAAGAATAAATAATTATTTATTTGTATTGGAAAGAATTTCTAATATAATAATTGTGTTAAAAATATATGTATATATATATATATATATATATATATATATATATATATATATATAAGTATATATATATATATAAATATCCCTACTGTGAAATAAATGTCGGGCTGAGAGGGCAACAGTCAAATGAGACTAACGGAAATCACTTTTACCTAGTTGAACTATGCAAAAACCATAGTTCAACTTGTTTTGAAATGTCACATGGAGAAAAATTACCTGAATTACACTTAAGCACCAGTGGAAAATCATACAGTATGAACATCAGCACAAATGTTAAATCAGAAGAATAAGAAGAAACAAAACTGTCTTTTTCACTTTATTTAATTTCTGTATGTTAGATTCAGTAAATACAATTTGTTAACAATAGTACCGTCAAATAAAAGTTAACATGGAAATTAACAAAGTATGTATATTACAGAGCTAATATTCATTTGAAATAAATTCCAGGTTCCTAGTTACACAAAATGTAAACAAACAAACAAGCCATCTACTTGAAAACAATAAGTGTATAAAATCCTTAATCAGGAATGAATAATTTTAGGATATGTGTCATCACAATCATGTGAATGCTAATCACTTAGTCATATGTAAGTATTTGAGAAACATCCAACCGTGGGGAAACGACACCTTTTGAACACTACTGCAACTCATATGTTACAGGATGTGATTAATACAACAGTTGCATAGCGTGATAGCGGTCGAAAACTAAAACCGGAAATGAGTCATCTCCAAGAAAACGAACGGAACCAAACGGGTGGAAATATAAAGGATGTGGTCAACTATATTTTCTCGTTATTTACAGAAATATTGTTCTGTGTGAGCATTTGTGTTATGCTGTGGATATAAAATTCAACTATTTTGGAATATCTTTTTTGGAATACTGGCATTTAGAAGAGCCATTCTGGAAAGTCTGTAAGTAATTTAAATTATCATTAGAATTTGTAGAAAGAATTCCCATAGAATATGAAAATAGAATATAATATGCATGAGGTATGGGGAAAAAAGTGTGTGTTTGAGGGACACCAGCAAATAATTAAATTATTCAGAAAAGCCTAATCACTACTGCCATCACGACACTACTCTAAGAATTCCCACCCTTTAACAGGAAAGAAATACCCCAAAGTGTATTGGAAAATTAGTACAGCCATCTATAGGCAACCAAAGACAAAACATTATGACAATGACGGATGTGTGTCACCCTGGAAAAATTCCAAGATATATTATCTCAAAAACATCGACCACAATTCCTTGGGTAAACCAAAACACCATGTGATATCACAGAGAGAAATATGTTCCCCCAGAAATTCCCAAACACTGAACGTCACGATTCCTTATCTCTAAATATCACCCACTCTAAATATATGCAAACCCAACACACCACGTGATGTCCCTGACAGAAAGGGGCCCAGCAAAATTCCAAATTTTATCTTATCACTATCCATCATCCATAATGCCATACGCAAACCATTTACTTATCTAGAACTCAACAATACACATTCAGGACACTGACATCGCTTCCCCCACATTCACCCTACCCCCATTTGTTTCATAGTATCCCACTAATATCTTCCTTTTCCATTCAAAACAATAACGTCCTTTATTTACAACTAAAAATTACGTCACTTATATTCATCTGATAATAACAAGCATTCAGGTCACGATTCGCTATCTTATCTTGATCTGGTCAGAACTGTCCCACCGATCACGACACGAATCCTTATCCACTAATATATCTCCCTTTTCCATTCAAAACGATAACGTCACTTATTTACAACTAACAAATGACGTCACTTATCTCCATCTGAAAACAACAAACATCACGTCACGATTCTTATCTTATCTTGATCTCGTTAAAAGTGTCCCACCAATCACGACACGAACCCTTATCTCTAATATATCTCCCTTTTCCATTCAAAACAACAGCGTCACTTATTTACAACTAACAAATTACGTCTCTTATGACAACAACAAATGACGTCACTTATCTACATCTGAAACAACACAAACCCACGACACAATTCCTTATCTTATCTTGATCTGGTCAGAAGTGCACCACCAATCACGACACGAATCCTTATCTCTACCATCACCCATAATTCCATACGCGATCCAAAACACAAGAACTGAAGTCATTGACACATATGCCCCCAGGGAAATTCCAAATATTCCAAACTCATTGCGTCACACACAATGACGTCATTAAATGAACAACCAATCACGTCACGATTCCTTATTTTATCCTGATCTGGTCACTAGTGCCTACCCTACTACTCTGGAGCTTCCTAAAACTATTTGATTTGGGAGAGAACGATTAGGTTGATAACAGACGCTCGGGTTCTGCTGATTGCATGTTGAAATACTTCCAAGGAAACATTTCAGTAAAGCTGTTGTTAATTTCTATAATCTCTTCGAAACTGTGAAAACCCGTGAATCAGTTAAAACCATCTTATCGTAGTTAAACTCCAAATTCACTTATGGTTTCTTAATTTTCATTCCTTTTTATAGTCTACTGTTCTCTTTTGGAAACCCTTTTCTGAAACGCATTTCCTTGACTACTATACGTGACCCTTAATATCAAATGTTGACAAGTTTCTTTCCTTCTTCCTATTCAGCGTACGTATGTTGTTCATTAGTATCCCCCTAATGTACGGGATTACCAGAAAAGTGACGCTCTGGAGGAAGCAGTGTTCGTTCCATCGCTCTTAAATTTTAGCTGATGGGGGTGTCATGATATTAAGTTTAATGTCAAATTTATTGTAACCAGATTAAAATCAAATCTCAGCCAGAGGTGAAAATGAGCCTCAGGCAGATTTAAATAGGAATTTAACTGGTCTGAAAAATGCCAAACTTTTAAAAGGCAAATACTTCCTTTCGTTCAGCAAAAATGTAAGAGTGGCCTGCTAATGTGTGTCGAAGGTAAACTCAGACCAATGCCAAAAGGATCTGGGAATGGCAGTGTTCATTAGATGGGAAATATAATATTAGCAAGACGATCGGAATCAATCCCAAATGGGTTTTATTAAATATGCATCAACGTTGCTCATATGTACAACGATCCAATTATTTCTCAACCAGAAGGGCGTTTAACTACTACAATTCATATTAAAATTCATCCAAAGAAAGAATATTCATATGCAGAGAAAGTGAACAGAAGTAGAAAAGTAAATTTTAATTTCTAAAGTGATTGGCTACCCTTTGCCTACAAAACCTTCGCGGTTAAAAGATGACACTCTTTAAAAGCCATCACAGGTATTGGCTTTACAAACAGCCCAAATTCTATCCGACAGGATTTAAACTGGAGAAATTTCTAGATTAGACAACGTCCTTCCTTGTGTGCACTCTAGATCAAGCAAAATAGTCTACACAAAGATTTTCCCATACAACACATCTTATAAGTGATAGTGGTGGTCTTGCAGACTAATGTCAGGAATTGCTGCCCAGTCCTGCAGATGTCAACTCAACATCGGATTCAATTGTGACTACTTAACAAGGATTTTCAAATGCCATTGAGTGACCCTCAATGATGTTCTCAATACAGAGATGAAACTCAGCTGCTTTCTGGAGGAAACATTCCTGAATACATCTCCAATTTCAACGCTAAGCACTCAAAATATGAAGTAAACACTAAGAACAATATCGCTTCTTTCTACCAACCAAACTACAGTGAAGTACATGATGAGGTCTGGAATATCACAAGTGTACATTATATTAATATCACGGTGTCATCTGGCCTAATCCTGTTTTTCAGTATCATTTGGTTGAATTTACAGCCACTGTTCTTATTTCAACCAAGTCTTTCTAACTGAAGAGCAGATGAAGTTCCGACCACACCAATGGGCGATCAATTGGTTGTTAGAGCTGTAATCTGAATATGTAGCTGTACCGCATATCGCATGGAGTGAGGTCAAATTGGAAACAGCAATCTGCTGTGCACTCATAAATGATTGCAATCTCGTGTTTGTAATTTTCAAACTCCAAAGTGAGATTATCCACGAATTACTAGAACCATTATATCGGCGTACCACTGATGGAAAACTATTCTCAAGTGAATTGCTAGCATCTCTCTCTCTCTCTCTCTCGATACTAGTAAGAACTGGTGCTCTGTTCGGCGAGAGATTACAGCATGGACAATCTCTACGTCAAAATAGATCTACACAATTCCGATGATGATTCATCTGAATTATTTCTGAATTAAGGAAATTATCGTCGCTCATTTCACGTTAAGCAATATTTAATAAATTACTTTCTATGATCACATTTTAAAATAATTTCGTTAAGTATGCTCTCACATAAGGCCTAATACTAAACCGAAGCTCACACCTTTGTCCATATTAAATCCAGAAATGAGTTGTATTTGAAGAAGTAATACTTCGTTTGTTGTAATACAAAAGGTGATATTATTCACGGAACTTTCTTGATCGTGGTGACAAAAATATTAGATTGAAACAATTCTCTTATTGTAGATATTATGAATTATAAGCGCGAAGAATTTTAATTAGTTCAATAAATGCCGTTAGTTCTATTGCCGATGTTATAGTTACAATAACACATAAAAATCAGGTCGCAGGTGCTATCACGCGACCAAGCAGTGAGCCAGACCTAACTGCGCATCTGCTTTCTCTTCTACAGCTACTAGTACAATAAAGTACACTGCCACTGATGAATTATACGATTCTCGCACAAGTGAAGATGGATAGAAAAGGGATTATAATGAAAGAAAAGTGCATACATCCACAGTCGCAACGAAAGACATCCTAATACATTCACGATCAAGTTTTAATAGAAAATGCAATGTTCAGTAATAACAAGTTGTGTGTAGGCTAACGAAATTTATTCGTTATCAACCAGCCATGAAAAGTCAAACTGGAATCACATGACGCCTACCCTTCTCGTCATTACACGAGGCTTTCAGACCAAACAAAATGTGAAGTGATTCACTTTAACTCATAGCTCTTTTGGTATAATGCGGTCGATTTCTTCATAAGCCATACTAAACGTAACATTCTGCTTAACTCAACGCATTCGGAGAGTAGTGTTGAGAAATGCAATAAATACACCATTTCCTAGGAACAATCTACACATTAAGTAGTTTTCATTTCCTTCCTCAAATCCGCTTATGTTCTCACGCAGCTACTGAAATGATCGGGATTATCTGTCTTGAAGTATGCCTTACGACTTCAAAAAGTGTTCAAACAATTGTCTAATTTGAAGCCATTGGGAAAGGGGGGGGGGCACTTGATGCACGTAGCATTCCACGTACAGACGACCTGCTGATGAAGAACAGGATTTCGATGAGGTGCGATTACACAGCAGTCGACGAAATGCGAAATA
The DNA here is from genome assembly GCF_054136105.1 of Typopeltis vanoorti. Classification (NCBI taxonomy): domain Eukaryota; kingdom Metazoa; phylum Arthropoda; class Arachnida; order Uropygi; family Thelyphonidae; genus Typopeltis; species Typopeltis vanoorti. The sequence continues at coordinate 111,412,054 of NC_143563.1, forward strand.
ACTGGATTAAAATGAATAAAACAAAATCTCTCACTGAATCAGAATTAAAATGAGCGTAGCCTTGCTACTGACTAACGGATTCGTTAAAGCCACATCGAAATCAATTCATAAGCAAGCAAAATTCCTAATATACGGAATCTAAATTATCCGTTAATTACTGCTAGTAATATTTTTAAAACTTATAATACCTGAAATGTTCCTTTGTTATCATTAATCAGAACTCATGTCAAGTTGGTAAAAACGTCTACATATTCAAGGCTCCCTAACCGAGAAAACAGAAAAAATGGGGTAGAATGAGAAGGCCTGCTAACTGATAACAATTAAAATGACGTAAGCGAATAAATGGATTTTTATTCCATCAGAGCAGTGCAGAGTATTGTTACGCAAAATGCATTTTCATCCCATAACAATGTAATGACTTTTCTGCGCGTATGCAGTGCAGAATGCATGAAAAGCGCACGAATTGAAAGCTAGTAAGCACTGTAAATATACATTGCTAGTGCCACATACAGTATTAACTTATTCACTCGGTGATTCGATTAAAATGATTGTTGATTAACTGCAGACCAAAACAGTATCTTTCTCAGATTCTAGTCCAGGATTCATCTTAACAACGCCTTTAACTGTGTATATGTTAAAGTTCCTTCCATCAGCCAAGTGAGAGGATAAAAACTGATGATTACCTTACAGTAATTGGGTTTAACGTGCAGTAAATACGCTAAATATAGTAACTTAATACATATACGTAGCCTACTATTACTAATAGAATCGACCATGAATATGCAAATATCAAACGATGATTTTATCGGTTAGACAACAGGATTAAAAGCCAATTTCAAAAATCGCACATCTCCAAAAGAAATTGTATAAGTTGTTAGATTCAGATAATGGTTTTCAGCGTACTGGTTCTATTCGAAGATTAAGATGCGTAAATGTAAAATTTAAAGAGAACTGTTTATCTTGACATTGTTTTATTTTGTTCAGAAACCAAATTAACTGAATACTGTGGCATGTTCCTCTTTTCTGTATGTACACACACACACGTAATGATGCATTGCGAAGCTGCCTGTAACTTCTGCATCGTGGATTAAGTAGTGCTTATAGGTTGCATTTCTTTTCCGAACTCGGTTATAATTTTAAATTATGGCTAAACTACTAATAATCATTTGTTGGGTATAACGTGATGTTTGTTCTACTAAATCACATTCCCTTACCTGTCGCGTCTTTGTCAGACCTTCATCTGAAATGCATTGTAGTGTTCGTCCAAGTAATCCGCTCACGTTCTTCAAGTCAGGTCAATTTCCAATCGTCCTTCCTTTTACTTTCAAAGTAGAAAAACCTGCAACAGAAATTCTGTTACATCATTTGCGAGTTTTCTTGAAAACGATCAAAATCTCATTTATGTTGTCCAAATGCATTTTAATCTCCATTACAAGACAAAAAAAACCAATTCGTAAATTGTTTTTTATTTTTACTAATTGGTTAATTACTAATAGTATCGATCATGAATACGAAAATATCAAACGGTGTTGTTTTCATATTTTAAATATACGCAAATTTCAAACGAAATTTGGCATAAGACAACTGGCAAAAGTCGCTATTAACGTTTAGCTGGGCGCAGGAAACAGGATTAAATAGTTAGCTCTAATAAAAATGACATCTGAATCTTAGCACACAAAATAATTTAACTTTAAAATAATCCAAAATCATCCAAACATTCGAGGATTTATTTTTATCTAAGATTAAATGTTTAATGACTTTTTATGCTATGTGTCAAAAAGCCGATATTATGAAATCTTATATTTCTCCTTTTCCAAGAAACGTGTTACCATTTCAGTCCATGTCGTAATAAACCAGCGTCTATCTGTTGTGTTGATTTCATGGTTTTCTAAAATTTTGAAGTAATAATTTCTACCGATAACAGATTCTTTGAGAGAAAACAGTTCCTAGGAATTTAGCAATATGGCAAAACGTAATGGCATCTCCAGCTCTCGAATCCCGCCACGCGAAAGGACTTTTGTGATTGTTCTTGTTGTGTGAAAAGGGAATCTGCGACCCCCACTTATTCTAGCAGAAGACTTGACTACCAAAATCCATTGAAGTACGACAGTGACGATACGGTGTCTACGGACTTCAAATGCGAAACTTTTTATATATATTTTTGTCACTTTACATGTAGTACTATCAATGTGTTCCTGTAAATCCACTGAGGATATTGTTAGGACATTGATGTCAAGGAGTTGTAAGCATTTTGATATATTTCAATTTTTATCAAATAGAGAAAATTTGATCTTAACTAATGGCATTAAGGGGAAATTTTTCATTGAAATAGTAATGGGACTGTTATCTAAAAATGAAGTTTTTTTTTTGTTTAAAACAACATCAGAAAATTTATATTTTTAGAATAATTATATAATAATTCATATTGTGATAAGTAACACAGAAGCAAATAGTTTTAAGAAATTTTCGGGAACAGGTTTTAATATTATCTGAGATGTTTTAAATTTATATTTGATGACCAGAACACTCTGCAAATTACGACTTTGTAGAATGATGTTCCCCCAAGAGAAAACTTTACAAGATTTAAGTTATTTAATAAGTTAAAACAGCACCTGATACTTTTAAGCTACATTAAAAAATAAAATTAAATGCTAATTAACAATGACTGTATTAAAGGAAATATTACTTGGATGTGAGTAATACCCGATGTATTCCCGTTGTTAAAAACATATTCTCTATGCCAATAATTCTACGTTCAGAATAAAGAAACGAGCAATTTATATTAATAGTTTTGAATAATGCTTACTCTCCACGTTGGAGAGGTTTTGCTTGTTGAAACATGTACACAAAGCTACGACAGTTGTGAAACGCTGATACAAAAGAAGGGGGGGGTGGCACGTAAGGCAGAAAATTACATTCTACACAGGTATCCATACAATCACAGGGACGTATTATTTTACACTGCGTGGATTGAAATTTATTATATCTTTTTACGTATGTGAAGTGGCGTAGTTTGTTACATTGGATCTACGTTTGAGAATTGACGTAATCGATTACACCGAGCTCACTTTCTGTCAACTCCCAGCTCATAGAAAACAGTGTAGGTACCACACCGTCCTATTACTGCCATCCAAGAAAGGGATTGTTCGGCTGGCAGAATAGCGAGGAAGAGAAATTCACAAAGTATGCAAATTCTCCCCTTGTTGCTAGTCAGTCGGTGTAGCACTTAAGGAGTTTTTTGTGAAACAGGGTATTTTGTTTTAATCTTTAGCGCAGTCGCACGCTAAATTAAGAACATGCGGTTCTTTAAAAATATCGACATATTCGTGTGTAAGAGATGCGTTTATCTACAATAAAGTAATTCAAATAAAATTAAATATGGTATTGTTTCCCTACTTTTGTATTGGGGGGAAGAATCATTTTTCACAGTTTCTTGCGATGTCTGTTTCTCGGTAGTGTCGGTGTGGATATTTAGATAAGTATTTTTTCTTGCTTTTCGTTTTGAGAGTCGATTTTAATATTTTCTTTTGCTCTGTTTGAATGTTAGAGTTTTCGTAGTTGTGCAGGGGGAGTCGGAATTACTTCCCTGCATGAAAAGGAGTTTGTTGCTCGATCGTCGTGGGTTTATTTTCTTTTTTAAAGACTGATTGTTGTTTTACGTTTTTAAAGTAGATTTGTAAATTTCATATTCTTCTACTTAACTCGAAAGCGTTTACACGTGATCAATCAGTTTTTAATGTAAAAATTCTCTTTACAATCATTTTGCACTTGAATGTTAACCTTTTGATTTCGCACTTCAGATACAGTAAGGAAAACGATGTAAGTAGCATCGTTTTCCATCTCCAGTCAAAATATAGGCACAATATCTGATGTATGCCGAAAATTTAAATAATTTAGGAATTGGATAAATACGTATTATATACAGAAATTTCGAGCCAATTCAATAACCTATTCAAATAAGATAAAACCGAGAATAAAAATTTTAATTATCTTTATCTCTTTAACAACAAACGAGCCATTGAAATCTTTTATTATTTCTTTTCTCAAAGGTTCTTGAACACGAGATAAATCGGTTACCAAGAAGGACGCTGATGGCCGCACACGTTTCATTGTATATCCGTCACGGATCTATTACAGTTAAGAGCAACAACCCGTTTCGTATTCAGAATGGCATTGCGAAAGCGGGCCGATATTGCTCAGTCAAATACTTATCGCGATGAAGCAGTGTTTTTTTTCACTCGCCATGTTCTCTTTCATCTGGAATTTATCGACAGCTAATTTATGGCCCACCTAACGAAAATCAATTAACATCATCGTTCAATGTAGGGCGTATGATTTTTCAATAAAATAAAGCTTCAGACTGACAAAATTATACGCGGTTGAAGGCAAACTGCACTTCCGGATAAGTGAAATATTGCTGAAGGTTCCCACTGCTGATGCTTAATGTGAGTGAATAGAATACTTCCATCTTAATATTTCTAAAAAGATCATCAGCTACAACAAAATGTTTCCGAAATGACCGATTTAAGTATTGCATCAGCGTAATTGCAACTGTGATGACCCCCGAGTAATACAGCTAATTCAACGAATGCACTTTTGAATAATGCGAAGATTCGCTGAGGATCAACCACCAGGAGCGGGAGAACCAAACGCGTTAATTTGAATTTCAATTATCTCGTCTGATAGATCGAGTGCTAAACGTATTTTCCAGTAATTGCTATATTTTAATTCTGTTTCACTTTAATGGTTCCCGTTCTTTCTACACAGAAGAATATCATACTTAACTCGAAGAAATTTTTAGCCGCTAATTGAATTGCACGCTTTGTTTTTGCTCAGAGAAAACCGTTTACTCTATGATATCGTGACGGTGATTTCTCGATTTAAAGTTCGGTTAATGTGTTTTTATGAGAAAATATTTTACCTTTACTACAACGGGATGTGTTTAAAACTGCCCGTCTCGGAAAAGCGAAACTTGATTCAACATCATTAAAGAACATGCAATGCTAATGTCATTATCCTTTTACTAAAACATCTTCTACGAATAGAAATCCAACAGACAGACACGTCTTACGTTTAAGATGCAGTAATAAACCAGGATAGACAAAGCTACGACAATTGTGAAACGCTGATACAAAAGAGAGGGGAGGTGGCACGTAAGGCAGTAAGAGATCCTTGATCGTGCTGACAAAAATTTCAGATTCCTAACACGTTTCAGATTCTTTTATTAAAGTTGCTAAATCATAAGTAGAAAGAATGTCAATTACTTTACTGATGTGCGAATGAATAAATGTCTCCAGTTATATGTCGATGTTACAATTGCAGGATCAACAGGTAGAAGCCATCTACTAACCACACCAAATTAAACGCCAGTTTTCGTTTAGAAAATAATACAATAACGCACACTTATGAATGACATGATTCTCGTACCGGAACGAGTGACGGTAGATAGGGATGCGACTACATTTAAAACAAATGCATACAGTCGGGAAGACGGGGATCCGAATATATTAAAAAATGTTTTAATATGCAATGTTTAGTCAGAATGTACTGATTTGTGTGTGAACTTCCAAAATTATTTGCTATCAAAAAGCTTTCAAATCTTAGAAACTCGGAGCATTAACTATTTTCGTTTACGCGCATGCTTTTAGAATAACTATGGAAGATTCAGATTTAGAAACACGACTTACCTACTTGAGAAACTAAGAAGTCATCGGCAAAATGAATTCAATTCCTTCAGTTTCGCTAAGTGAAGCCAAACTGCACGTAACCATTCTGACTAACAAAACACTCGGAAAACTAGCGTAATGCAACCCTTTCCCAGAACACATTCTACGCATTTATTTCAGAACTTTTTCTGTTCGTCATGAAATCCGCTTTATTCCCATGCTGTTACTTGATTATTTCGGAACACCCGCATCTTTAAGAAGTGCACAAGCGATTATCTAATCCAGTGGTGGCGAACCTTTTTGTCCGCGTGCCAAACGTTTACAAATCGGGTTGCTTACAGTATGCTGGCACGGGCCAAAAATTTACAAATCAAGTTGCTGACGTGCCCGGCACGTCAGCAACTAATTAATACAACACTAATTAATTAACATTAATTAATACAAAATTAATTGCAGAATTTTATTGAGACAAGTTTAAAAATTAACATAGAATTTCATAAAAATGAACTCAAAATTTGACATACACATTGTCGTATACAAATCAATATCAACCTATTATCAATTTATTAATTTATCAATATATCAATTTATTAATGAGATTTTTGCTGTTGTACATTAGATGCCAAATTCTCTATATCAGGTTCATATTTTGTCACTTTTAGTAATACACGCGCGGACCTAGATTCATCAGTCATTCTATTTCTTAAACTGTCTTTTATAAAATTTATTTCGAAAAATAATGACTCACAAGCATACGTAGAGGAGAAAATTGATAATATAGCCATCGCTAGTTTTTTTAAACAACAAAAAGGTATCAGGAATGGCATTCGAAGTTCTCAATATTTCCTCTTTTGCTGCCTTCTTTTTAATTGCGCCCAATAATCGATCATTTTCCATTATTTCCAAGTCATTTCTCAAATCGACAAACTTTTGTTTCCATATAGAACTAGATTGAAAATCGATTAGTTGCATTTCTACATCTTCCAAATTCAGCCACTCGAAAATCTCCAAATTGAGTTTATTTGTTGATGTTGTGTCCGGATGCAAAATAAATTTTGATGTCTCTGCAAATTGCCTGAACTGCGTAAATCTTGAAGAAAATTCGTTGATTATCGATTGAATAACTGTAGAAAACTCTTTTGTCAATTAACTTGATCTATTTTTTTCATGGGATTCTAGATCTGCAAAGACTTTTTTGTATTGGAAAAATATCGGAAGGTATTGGAAATGATGTCACGATTAAAAATTGGTAATTTAGCTTCGAATGTTTTGATTAAATCAAACATGACAATAACTGCCTTGTTAACACCTTGCAGTTTAACATTTATTTCATTTAAATGCAAACACAAATCAGTAAAAAAACATTAATTTCGAAAGCCATTCGACGTTCATTAACTGATTGTATTTTTCAATTATTTTCTCATTATGCAAAAAAATTCTGACTTCATCTAAACGCTCAACAAATCTTTGCAGAACTTTACCACGACTTAAACATCGGACGTTGTTGTACATAAGTAAATCATTGTACACCGAGTTTAACTCACTTACTAATTCTATAAAGTTTCGTTTATTTAAAGCGCGTGCCGATATAAAATTGACCAATTTTGTTACAATGCTCATAATATCTTCCAGTGGCTGGAAACTAGCCTTTTCGCATAGAACCTGCTGATGTATAATACAATGAAAACCCAGAACTGAATGTCCAATACGTTTGGTAAATAAATTGACGAACTCATTTTCCTCTCCAGTCATCAATAACTACTGATGGTCTGCGAGCACCATCAGTAGTTACTGATACAATTTTGGAGGGATCTATATCTCTTTCAGAAAGTGCATTTACAACTGCGTTGCAAATATCTATTCCTTTTGTTGTTGTTGCTAATGGTGTTAAACTTATCAATTCTTCTTTGATGTTATTCCCAATAATGAATAATGAATAAAAATTGCTAAACGAGCTGATCCAGTTATGTCAGTACTCTCATCAAGACAAAGAGAAATCAAACCAGAAGATTTTATATGTTTTTTTTTTTTTTTTTTTTGCTGATGAGTTATATTTTTAGCCATTTCTGTGATTCTATATTTCACCGTGTTTCTAGCCAAAGGCATATCTTTTATTCTTTGAATAATTTTTTCCTTGTTTTAAAAATCTTCAAAAAGAACTGGTGCGCATTTTAACCATTCTTCTTTTATATATTCCCCATCACTAAAAGGTTTCCCGTGTTTGGCAATTACATTTGAGGCAAAAAAAAACTAGCAGCAGGTATATTTGAACGACTGCCGATAAATTTCATTAGGGTTGCTGACGGGATATTCCTATTTTTAATTGCCCAAGCAATAAATTCTGTCTGTTCGTCTTTGCTTTTCTTAAGGAGCGATTAATGGTTTGTTTCATAATGCCATTTTGCTGACGAAGTTCTGCACACACTGTCCCGGAACATAAAACGCATATTGCTTTATTGTCTTTATTAATCATGCCATACTCTTCAGTCCACCAGCTTTGGAACTCTCTGCTGCTTTAATGTGATAATTTTCGTTTTTTATTTTCGCCAGCCATGTTCAGTAGAACTGCAACAAAATAATTCCAAACTTAAATCAAATGCATTTTTTATTGTTTCAAAAAAATCAACATTTTCTCATATGCCTAAATTAAATTATCTTTATAATTCCCATTTACAGTAGCAAAAACAAAACAGTGCACATACGCAACAATAATGCACTTGCCGGTGCTCTTTTCTGCCTACTGGTGGATGCGCGGTGCGAAATGCATAATGAACGCACGAGCGATTAGAAAAGGGAAAAGTCAGGTAATCCTAAGGATAAGTCGTTCTCAATTCTTTTTCTATAAGACTGTATTTTTATTTATTCTTACTGTATGAGAGGGCTCAACCCAAACAAACTTACTCGTAAATACCGTTCCCATTTTTTAAAGTTCATACATTAAACTAACATAAGTTTTAACATTATATAAATTAAGTGGATATTAAATCCAACATTATTTCAAAGCCGACTACAGTAACTATAGAATTTTCGTGGGAAATTTGACCAGCGAACATAAGGGAATGCACTCACCGCCATACTACCAGTTGCTCTGGCGCAGTGTTTCTCAACGTGGGGCGTACGTCACACAGGGGGATATTTGACTTTGGGGGGGGGGGGCAATTAGAAAATGTACATATTTATATTATACGTTTTCAGAATTCGGCTGACTATTATGCTCCAGGGGAGCATGTTTGAGACGTTGAGGTGAGGCATGTTCCAAAAAAGATTGAGAAACACCGCTCTAGCGGCAACTCGTAGTATGGCGGCGAGTGTATTCCCGTAAAATCTCTGGTCAAATTTCGCACGAAATGTCTATAGTTTCTGTAGTCGGTTTTGAAATAATGTTGGATTTAATATCCACTTAATTTATATAATTTTGTATCGCCTATGTGAAGCCTTTTGGCTATTTATTTTAGTAAATAAGTATTAATAATTAATTATGGCATAATCATAAAGAGTATTAATACACGTAATGTATACGGTGTAGCATGTCGACAAATATAAAAGTACGCATCATTTAAATTAGTTATCAATCACAGGACTAATGGTAAATATTGTAGTTTCTTCAGGCCAACATCATTAAATGAACTTCTGGTTAGTTTTAATGACATATCCCATTCTGATCACCAAAAAATTGTATTATTATTCAGTATAAAATTGATTATTGTATTATTAAATTGATTTTAATGATGTTGGTTTGAAAAAAAAAAGAGAAAAGAAAAACCGGTAGTGAAAAAAAATATTTATGCATTGTAACTCACCATAAAAACGATTTTGCATATATACACCTCCCACACAAAAAACAACACGCCCTCCCCAACACCCATTATATACTGTAGATGCAAGAAAAATAAAATAGTTTTTTGTATCCCTCAATAAGGTACAGAGGCTTTTGCAGTCTGTGTAATATATTTTTCAACAAATAAAAACGGCGCTTACTAATGAATCACATGTACCCTTCTCACAGAAACTATGCTGTATAGGCAAGCAAAACCATATGTTGCACCGGAAACACAGTACCTAACTAAAACTATTGTCCAATTTTTCAATTACATGAAATAAGTATTTGTTTGATTGCATTTGAAATTCTCGATGTCCTTATGATAGATCACAGAGGGTAACTTCAAATAAATTCTACCACGAATTGAAACATGCCATATAATGCGAGTGTGAGTTCCCCTTCCAGCTCAAACGCAAACAAGCAGCAATAAACATCAGCCAAGGGTTGAAACGTTGTGTGAGTTGGGTCCACCGGTAATGAGAAGTTCTGTCGGAACGATAAACGACACCCCGTTATGAAAGTCTTAAAACTAAGAAATATATAGTGAACGTTGTTATGACAGTTGCAGATGTTATGGAATTCGGTTGAAGAGAATTAGCATTTCAACTCAAAAATTGTCGGTTCCATTTGTCTTTGGGTCGCGTGATCTTTTGTTAATACCGCACCAATCAAATTCATGTGTTCATAGCTGCTCTCTCCTGTAAAACAAAATTCAGCTTGTACGTATTGTAACAATTAAAAAAAAACAACGAATAATTCATAAGCGTATAAAACGATATCACCTGTAAATCGTTGACGTGCCAGCAAAATTCTCGGGCGTGCCACCTCTGGCACACGTGCCATAGGTTCGCCACCACTGATCTAATCCGACGAGAGGTTCTTTGCCGCGTATAGCACCCTAACTATTAAGAGTAACTATATTCAATATAGGAGTGCTGACAAAGAACAGATTTTGGTGAAGTCTGATTATATTGTGTTCTAAGGAATGCGAAATAACATTAAAATGAATTTATTCCTGTAACTAAGTTAAGGAATTGCTTAAAAATTGCAAAAACTTAAGAAAAATTGCTTAAGGAATTGCAAAAAAACGTCGTTAAGACGATATCGAAATTAATTCCTAACAAAGTCATTCCTCATATAGCGTGGAATCTAAATCATGTAAATTATGTTATCTCTTGATACTATCGTGTTCTTACTTCTATTATCTAAAGTTTATCTTTATCATTAATGGGAACTCATTTCAGGTGATTGAGAACCTCCATGTACACACGCTCTCTAACCGAGGAAGAAAAGCGGAAAATAATCTGGGGAGAATGTGCAGTTCTGCTAATTGATAACAATTAAAATGACGTAAACGAATAATGGGGACATTTTTTCACCACAGCGGTGCCCAATATTGTTACGCTAAAAACACATTTTCTTCCTCCAACAATGCAGAAATTTTTCTGAGTTTGCAGTTAAAGAGATCACACACGAGAAGAGAACTTTCGGGAGGTCGCAAGCAAAGAAAAGATTAACGGCTAGATAATCTCACGTAGATGATGCCACAGGTAATATTAGCTTACATGCCCAGCTATGAATTGTTTGAGTGAAATTAAAGTCTTTTGATTAATTGCAGAGTAAAACTCACCGATTATAATCCAGGATGTATCCTGACAAGGTGATAACACCGCACCTTGATAATATGCCAAATTTCTCACTTTAGCTACGAAGACTAAACTGATGATCAGATTGCCACTTAGTTTTTATGCAAAACCTTTAAGATGTACGTTTACAGGCTATTATTAATAAAACCGATAACGAATACGTAAATATCAAACGGGATGTTTCATTAGAAGACAGGGAACAAAAAACAATGATGATGATTTAAATGATGATTTCGGCAGATGGGTAGTATTCAAAGATCAAGAAGCCTAGTGTAAAATATAAGTGAGATTATCCTCAGTTTTGTTAGGAACAAAATAAAATATCTTTGAATAGCATTTTCGTTCTGTATCCTGTAGAACGTTCCTTTTCTTTTCTGGATGTGTTACAAAGCTCTCCGTAACTTCTGTTATGGTGTACGAAGTACTACTGTTAAGTAACAAAAACTTCCCAAATTTGCTATCATATTAATTTGAATTAAGTTACACAATGATGATTGTGATATTACATCTCATTCCCTTACCTGTCGCGTGTTTGTCAGATCTTTGAAATGCATTGCAGTGTTCTTCCAATATAATCAGCCCAAGTTCTCTCTCCTACTCCCTGTCAGGTCCATTTCCAATCGTCCTTCCTTTCTGCGAATGATACTTTCAAAATGGGAAAATCTGAAACAAAAGTTCTGCTTATGAATTGCGGGTTCAGGAAAACGCTTATAATCTCATTTCACATTGTCTAAATATCTTTAATCATCATCAAATTCCTGCCATGTACCCTCAAGGGGTGTACAGGATATGATAGTACTACATGAAAAAAATTACATCATTACTAACTTCCTATCTACAATTTTCCTCCAAATCAGTCTGTTACTTGTCAAGACTCCAACATTATCAGATCTTATATTTCTATCGTCTAAAGCACTTTGTACCGTATCAATCCACCTATATCTTGGTCTTCCTCTGGGTCGTTTTGCTGCCAACCTGGCAGAGAACACTTGTTTTGCTAATGTTTCTTCGCCCATTCTGCTTAAGTGACCATACCATCTGAGATTAGCTCTGTTAACGCATTCCTGGATGCTGACAATGTCAAGTTCTTTCCTAATATCCTCATTTTTAATATGATATTGCCATTGATACCATCTGTTCACAGCCCTAATCTTTCTCAGAACTCTCATATCTGCGGTCTCTAGTCTAGTTTCATCAAGTGTTTTACTTCTGACCCAGCTCTCAGATCCATAAGTTCAAACTGGTGTGAACACTGTCTTGTATACAGCTAATTTAGTGTTCTGACTAATTTCTCTCTTATTCCATATGCATTTATTCAATTGACTTCCCACCGTACCAGCTTTGCTGATTCTGTTGTCTATTTCTATATTTAATTTACCATCTTCAGTAAAAATCGTGCCTAAGTAGCTGAAATGTTTTACTTGTTCCACAGGCTCTCCATTCACAAACAGTTGACATTTTCAATGATTCTGCCTATTTTCATTGTCTTTGTCTTTTTATTGCTGACCTTCATACCATATTTATTAGAACAGCTATTCAATTTAGTCAGAGAATGTTGCAGACTTGTAGCGGATTTATTTAGAAGTATAACATCGTCCGCATAAAGCAAAGAGCTGACATTAACATAACATCTCCAATTTTGATATCATGTTTAATACCACTTTCCTTCATAACGTGATCCATATAGATAATGTACATCCTTGTCCGACACCAGATTTAACATTAAACCATCTTCCTGTACTTCAATTCTAACTGCTGACTTACAACTCAAATAAAGACTAAGTATTGCTTAATATAATGCCCCACTGATACCATATAACAGCAGCGTATTGAATAGCTTCTCTCTTGGCACCTTGTCATATGCCTTTTCCAAATCGACAAAACTTAAATACAGATCTTCGTTATATTCCAATGCTTTCTCGACTATTAGTCGTAAAGTGAAGATCTGATCCTGACAGCCTCTATTTGGCCTGAATCCAGCTTGTTCTTCACCAAGCTTTTCTTCCACAATTCTTCTCAACCTTTTCTCAAGTATACTTGCATAGATCTTGCCAGGAACACTCAGTAGGGAAATACCTCTGTAATTCTCACATTCAGTTTTATTTCCCTTTTTATATATGGGTACTATGAGAGTGCTACTCCAATCATCGGGAATTCGTCCCTTTGTCCAGGCTTTCTGAACTATGCAGTGCAGCAACTGTAAGACTCTTATACCACCATACTTCAGCATTTCTGGTCGAATATCATCTACTCCTGCTGCCTTTCCACATTTCAAGCCTTTGATGGCTTTTTCTACTTCAAGTATGGATATGTATTCCTGACTACATGCCTGGTCAGTGTGTTTTACCATTGTGCTGTCATCGCTGCTTGTTTCATTTAGCAGTTTCTCAAAATAATTACTCCATACTTCAAGGATATCTTTTTCTCCTGTTTTCATGTCACCTTTATCATCTCTAATTCCTTTTACAGCACTCTTTCCTCCATTCCTAAGCTTCTTCAACAACCTCCAGAATATTTTGCCACCTTCTTGATATTTATTTTCTATATTCTTGCCAAAGTCCTCCCATGACTTTTGTTTAGCTAGTTTTACACAGTGTTTAGCATTCTTGCATTTGTCTCTATATTCTCTAAGAGCACAAGCTAACTTATTTGACAGGAACTTTTGATATGCTTTCTTCTTTTTCTTCACTGCCTCTTCAACTTCCTGAGGGAGATCGGATTTTTTATCCTTGCAGACAACTTCACCACATGCCTCTCTAACTGAATCAATCAGGGTTTTCTTCAAGGTTTGATTCCTGTTCTCAAACTCTTTCATTTTTTTCTTCAATAATATTTGTGTATTTTAGTCTACAGTTCACATCTGAGAGCTGCTCGACTTTTATTCGCTTTAAAACTTTCTTACATGTTATTCTTTTCAATATGAAATTCAATTTTATCCTGCTCAAGACTAAACAGTGATCACTTCCAATTTCAAATCCTCTGTACACTCTGGTGTCCTGCACCAGGGAGAAAATATCAGTATCAACAATAACATAGTCAATGAGACTTTTCTTATTCCTAGCCTCTTCTCTCCATGTGAATTTGTGCACATTTTTATGTTGGAACATGGTGTTAATAATAACCAGTCCATATCCTGAGCAGAAATCCAACAGATATTTGCCATTATTATTAGCTTTGCTCTTTTCTCCAAATTTTCCCAAAATATTTTTGTATGTCTCACAATCATTTCCTACTCTGCTATTTAGATCCCTAACAAGGACCAACTTTTCCTTTTTCATTGTGTCAGTTGCTTTTTCTAAAGCGTCAAAACATTCCTCCACTTCTACCTTAGTAGAATCTTCTGTGGGACCATAGGCACAAATAAGTCTCATTGTCCAGTTCCCCATTCTCATATTTGCCCACATTACTCTACTTGAGACTGACTGCCATTCAAGAAGATTAGTCTCATATTTAGTGTTGAATACTATGGCTAGTCCTTCTTTTCCTTGCCTGAATATAACATTTTGTATTTATTGCTCAGAAAGATCTCACCAGTTTTGGTCTTTTTTTGTTTCAGTCACCGCTATTATGTCGATCTGGTACTTATCTAATTCCTCAGCTAGCTCCATTTCTTTGCCATTCAGGCGTCTTACGTTGATAGTACCGATCTTTAACTCTGGTGATGTTGAGTTGGGGTTTGTTTATAGATTTGTTCCAGTAGCTGACTTTTCGCTGTTCGCCATGGTTCCCTGGCGAAAACAAAGGGGACTTTGTTTAACCGGGCGACGCCCCAGCCGGTATTTAATATTAATTATTATTAATTAATAATAATTAATAAAAACGTTCAATCGCACAGTAACCGTCTTGAACGTTTCATTGAAATACCGAAAACACCTCGTTGCAAACAAACCCCCCTTCTTTCGGATCCATTCGGATTTTCTCTTTATAAAAAAAAAAAAAAAAAAAAAAAATCAGCTAACGCCTTTTTATTCCCGTATATACAGGAGTAGGCGAGGCCATTTAGCCCTATCTAACTTTTGGAGACTGAGTGGGCAATTCAATCTCCACTGGTACCCAATCAGAGACAGATGGCCCAAGGCTATCACTAATTAAGCGGTACACAGTGAAGAGAGACGGCTCAAATGTGCCGCCATCTCGTGGTCTCTAACCCTAACACAATATATTTTAATGTGTGAAATAATGTGGGTTCTACGGTCGATTTTCTTGAGTTTACAGGACGAAAAACCCGAGTTTCCGGGAGGAAAAACCTGCTTGCCCGTGCCAGAGATCGACTAACTCGGGAACCGGTCGAAAAAAGGCTTAGAAAAATTTCCTCTAGTCGCCGACTAGACTCGAAACCAAGACTTCCTTCGTGCGGCCTAGCGCGGTGGTTTTCTCTACAAAGGTTTTCTCTTTATTCATTCGCTAATTCTTTATAAATCTTTTTATTCCATCAAATGTTTTCTTACATATTTTTCTTAATGTTTCATTTCACATGTACTTGGATGTTTCTGTTTTGAACTTTATAACTTAATATTGCTCAAAATACCGATTTATATACTTAAATATAAAGAGCCAATAGGCTTCATTTCGGCGATATAAACATCATTTAAATTAAATCCCACATTGTTTTAAAACCGAATACGAAACTCAAAGATTGGAATCAGAGAGTTTCATGCCGAATATAGTAAACTATAAAGTATCGGTGATTACTAGCGTGAGCTAATGCAAGTAGTCCTAGTACGATACCAGGCAACTCGCAGCAAAGGTGGTCAAGTTCTGATCGCTATTCTTAGGTATTTCCCATAATGTAAAAACACATTTCCTAGAAAATGTATGCTGTTATTACATTATGGCGGGAGGTCACTACCCAGACCGGTTTCAGCCTTTTTTGAGGCTTCATCAGTGAGTAGCTAGACCAAATTATTAATACCAGAGGGTATAGCGAAAAGAACTTATATACTCTGCTATGCGAGTTGTCAAACAGGTTCACCCATTAAGTTACTTAAATATAAAGAGCCAACAGGCTTCATTTCGGCGATATAAACATTATTTAAATTAAGGGGATATTAAATCCCACAGTGTTTATTGTTTTAAAACCGAATTCGGCATGAAACTCTCTCATTCCAATCTTTGAGTTTCGTATTCGATTTTAAAAGAATGTGGGATTTAATATCCCCTTCATTTAAATGACTGATTTATATATTTTTATATAATTATATTTAGCATGTAGTTGAAATTCAAACATCCTTATATTTATTAGCCTTAAGTGTCTTTTTTTCTTTTACTTCACCCTTAAATTTTCACAGTGAAATCCTTCCTGGATATTTAAATTACATAACTTGTTCCAATATTTTCCCCATTTATTTACAACTCGACTGTTGTTGGTTCTTTGGCAATTACTAATGGTGTTTTGAATTTTTGGGCGCTCGGATTTTATTCCCTCTTCATACGGTGCGACATTCATTACCTATTTGTGGGGGATCTATCTTTTCCTAAAAATAAAATTTCATATTTTCAGTAATATCTTTTCTTTCATGTTTCAGAATATTTTATAAATTCCATCAGTTTCGACTAATTACCAGTTCTCTCAAAATCGAAGATATTAGAAAGAAAAAAATTAGGAAACAATGTTTATGGTCAGATGAAGATGTTGATTTTTTTTACTTAAAATATTCAAAAATTCAAACAGAAAGGAGGGTTTTATTTATCCAATTTTTAAACATATTCTTGTTGAAACAAAATAACTTAATGTATTTTCAAGGCGATCTACACTCAACTATTGGACTGATGTCTGGACAATTAGAAACGAACACGTAGAAAGAATGGGATGAAGAATTTAGAAACAAAGGGGTAGCATCCGATGGCAAAAGGCTAATAATATACGTTACCAATGGTGTCATCGAATTATATGGTTGTCTCCTGGTGGATAGCTTACGCACTCTTCAACCAGAGGTTTTTCGTGGGTATTTTCTTCCGGCAGTAGATGCTGTTCTCAAATTGCAATGCCAGTAACCTAATCGTAACGATCAGGCCTTATCAGAGCTAATAAGAATGATTTATTTAAGACAAAGCGGTCACGCATTAGATAAAAAGAAACTCCGCTAAAAGTGTTACTTTTATTTTGCGTCGCCAGCTGAAGAAAGCCTGAATAGTGGCTGTTGCTTTTAAGCCTTATAGAGAGAATAAAGGGCCCCGCTGAGAATGATTTTCTTCTTTCAGACTTCGAAGGCGGAATGATTGAGAGTGGAACTAGAATCGTGTGATAAAATGTTTGACTCAATTTTTCCTGATAATGCTTTTTATGCAAGTCCTTGTGGAAAAAAAGATGTATATATTCAAGGGTATACAATCAAACCAAAATCAGAATGAAGATGTCTAAATAACTTGACTTTCCAGCAATATTTTTAATGATATTTGAAAATTAAATTCGTTCCATTTAAAAATGACTACTATAAAGCAACAATCAAAAGGATTAAATTTTCCACGAATAAGTGTGCCTTTGGATGGTCTTCCTCTGGAGAGTGACGAGTTCATGATCAGATATTCCCAGACGGCTGTAAACTCCGAAACCATCCTTGTTCATGCGCAGAAATAATCGACTACCCTGCTGCCAATATTATAGTGAGCAACTCCTTTAACCGAACAAGATCAGGTCGTGTAATGCAGAAAACGAACTTACATGCACTGCTGTCGAATACTGAACAGCCACCCTGATGGTTTTCACCCTGATATCGATCCTTTCTACCAAAGATAAAGTTAGCGGTCACGTGTACAAATACTTCACAGCAAATATCCTTACTCAGATATTTTATTATAGTAGCAATTTTCTTCTTTCTTTTTTTCCACTTATCTGAGCCGATAGAATTACGCCTTCGGTGCATCTACAAACTTGACTGGCTGTGAAGTTCACAACTGACTAAACGTTCACTCGCATTACTGATCAAATGTAGAATACATTAAGAATATAAGCACGTGTAATTTAGAGAGTATCCAAAGAATTCCAAGCAGAAAGTGTGTTCTTTGTTTAAGTATGCGTGATCAAAATTTAATTACAAATTTGAGGCATTTTGTTTTCCAAAAAGAAAAAACAAATATGGCTGACGTTGCTAAAATGAGTAGGATTAGGTGTAGCACAATGCCGACGTCAGGTCAAAGTAAACAACTTATTCTGAGTGGCTTGTTTTGTTTCGGAGAAAATGAAAATATCCTCCGACAATCATTTCAATCTCCTTATTCAAATGTCGAAATTTGATTTTGATATCCAGGACCGCTTGAATTGTCTAATTAGGAAGGTTCAATTTCACCAGGTATGGCAGACTTGGCTAAAAACAGCCAATTAAAATATTCATTTTGGCAACTTTCTATCTAAACTCTTCTTGAAGGATTGGAAGCTATTGAGTAAATTATCACTCGCTTGCTTCACTCAACTTTGCTATGCCTAGCTAGTGTGTTGGTGAAGTGTAAAACTCTCTCATCATGAACTGGAGACAGAAGCAAGTTGGAAAGGGAAACATCGTTTTATATCGATCCGAAGTGGGTTCTTGGCTGGAAGGGTCCCTGTTGCTATCCTGTTGTTTAATGGCTAGTTTACTATAAGGTGAACACGCGTTATGCCTCTCGCCGCCTACATGTAAGTCGAAAGAGGTCTTTCAACCCCCATGGGTTCTGGTATTCTTCAGAACTACACCATGGAGAATTTGAAATATCTGATAGTATAAGTATCTCTCCTTAGCTAGAAGAAGAGTCGAATATAATACAGAAAATGGATATGTTTATCTATTCACCTTACTCATGCAAATTCTCTTTTATACTAGTTAGATTTCTTTTCTACTACTTTACTAGTTACATTATATTCTGACTTCCTGTTTTATGTATAAAGGAATACTTCTTTATTTTCGTTAATGGGAAGTTCTCCTTATTTTTATGGAATAATGTGTAATTTTCTTTATTTGTATTTCAACATTTCGTTTCTCCTAACTGAATGATGTGCAATTAAGAGAAACACAAAACGTATAATTAGGAGAAAACCTCTGTGTCGTTTTAATACTCGCCTGCAAAATTGACGTCAGTATTTCGAAATTGTGAGTTCCTGATCGTGAGTGGTTTAAATTTACACTAATAAACGTACGTTTCATGCTTATAACTAGAGCAGCTACATATTCGTTTTTTTTTCTTTTTCATACTAAGATAATTCTATTTCGGCTGCTGCAGAGATAAACTGCAAAAGTTTTAGCAAAAGTAGAGTTGATATCCTTGGGCACGTGCATTATCTAAAACTGTGCAATTCATGCGTCAAATTGTTTATTATTTATGCATTATAAATATTAAGTGCGACTTTCTACCACCAGCAAATGTTTATTTGACAGCGTATTTTTATATCTAATGTGAAGATGGCCGTTCCACAATTCTGTTTGGTGAGTTATTTAACGAGGGCACGCGCTCGAAATGGAAGGGCAAGTGCATTCACTCTTCTCGAGAGCGTCGTTGATAAGCGAATCATGACGCCATTATTTTCCTTTTTCCCCCCATTAGAGGTGGTTGGTATTTAGGGGATTTTATTTTTATTTTTTTATTTGACTCCAACAGTTCAGTTGAAGGTGGTAATAATTCATTAAGAATTAATAATTAAAAACGATTCTTTTTCTTCACCGTGGTAATAATTTTACGATGTCTACATAACAATCTGAAATCGTGAAGGAAGTACGATAGCATACATTAGTGGTATGATCAGTTAATGTCAGTAGCATGATATTAACTGATTAATATCAGTTAATGTCATAGTGGTATGCTGCAGTTAATGTCAGCAGTCACGAGTCCATCGGTCTGGAAAAGGGAGGCATTTTTATTTTTTTCATTTCCCGATTATGAAATGTTGTGTACACACGAATATCGTGAATAGGTAAGGGATGGTAGTTTTTTTTTGGAGCCATTTCAGGCTTCCAATAGGAGGAATATTTTTAAGTCCATACGTAAAATGAATGCAATTAGATAACTAGGTTTTAAGTACAGAAAGGGATAAGTCAATCAACCTCACGATAATTGCTATCAATCATCTTCCAATAAGAAAATAGATATATCATTTTATCTAATGTATTTCCTGATTTGTATCGCGGGTGTAAACACGTTATTTTTTAATACTATTATAATGGTATTATATCCACTATAGCTAATAAAACTAGCTGTTACCGACAACTTGCAAATAATTTCAATAAAAATTACACGTGGTAAACTGCTAACTCATTAATTTGTTAAGTGGTTAGAATATTTTAAAATATTTAATGATATGCTAAAGTACGTTTTTTGGTGGTCTTGCTACTCGATTTTCATTTCATAAATTCTTGGCATTCTTTGTAAATTCGTTCTCTACACATGTCCAGACGTCTCCGATGCGAGAGTTAAAGCATTTCTTTTCGTAAACCATAATGTCCAAATTTCTCTTTGTATCTTTCCATGATGTATCCAACATTGACCTCAAAATTTTGTTTTCTTCATTGCTTGTGCATACTGCTTCACCAAGCCAAAATAGGTAAAAAGTAATTTATGGTCATTAAAAACCTAAAATTCGGTCGTCTCTCCCAATCCAATATACCTTTCCTAGAAAGTTAAAAAAAGCCTTGGCCCAGTCAGGGAAATCGTCTTCAATGTCTGCCGATATGAATTACCATCACTACTAAGTTCATATACCAGATATTTGAAGTTTTCACTACTCATCAAAACTTGCCTATGCATTCCTGCACAGTTAACTTGGTCGTTTTTGCTGCGATTTAAAACACTACGCTATGCTCTCGCTCTTCTTGCTATTAAAGCATGACTTATAATTCTCTGTTACACTGTTTTAGTTATTTGTTTTCTGCTGCTCTTAATCTAAATGTGCTAAAATTACTACCTTTGCAAACACACCAGCGACACGTTTTCTAATCCGAAACATTAATATCGTCGCCCATTGTCTTTTCAATGGGCTTATGCTTCTTCCTTGTCACACTTCAATTTTTTTTCAAAAGCCATCAAATTTAACACAAAATTTCTTGATCATAACTATTTCCTATCTTCATTTCATCTCTTCCAAGCTTTGCCAAACGTTTTCACGTTTAAACGTTCTTTTTCCCCAGTAACCCCCCCCCCCCCATGTGTCGTCTCTTAGAGCAAAGATTAGATTTACAGTTGATCTCCCTTTTCTTAAAACAACTCTTTGACCTTCCTCTAGATTATCGCTTATTATTTTTTTGCCGTCATCACTTCATGAATGAAAATTCATGAGTGACCTTCAAGGTACTGACGAACGGACTCTGGTTAAGCAGCATCTGCTCCATATGGTGGAAGCGGGCTTTATTTATGGATAATAAGAAAACAAAGCTGGGGCTGCCAACATGCATCCTCAAGATTTAATTAATTCGAATGATGATAGCTCGGATAACTATCAAAAAAAAAGAGTAAGTATTAAATCGCATTTAAAAATCAATGCAGTTTCTAACATTTGGTATGAATTCAAGTTTTCTTCGTTTCAGCAAAGAAAATTATTAAGAATTTTTTCTCTTAAAATCAAATTTTTAAAACAGTGAACAGTATTCCAATATTTGTACAGAAAACGTTTTCTGCCCAGTGTCGACTTTAGAAAACTACAAAGGAAGAGTAATTCTCCTACATAAAGAACCCTTCTTGTAATTTTTACCGACAACCCTCTCCACGAAATCTGTGCTGTTTTGGAAAATGGGAATTATTATTATTAGTGACACCTCCAAGGAGTCCGAAGACTCATCGCGGGAGTACACCCAGTGTACAACTCTCCATCTCCGCCACTACACCGAACCTCTACTACCCATCGACTACATCAGCGCCATCTACCGCCCTCCACCACCACAAGTATTTTTTGCATGTAAATTGCGTGTGTTCTGAAGGGCCAATTTTTCTGTATGCGGGATGAAAAACCCGCGTTTCCAGGAGAAAAAACCTGCTACCTCCTTATGAGATTGGCTAACTCACCTTCGATTGTAAAAGTCCATATAAAGATTCCTACCGTCAAGACGGGAATCGAACTTATGCCTTTTTTAATTGAAGGGCGCAACGTACCGAATTGCAACTAATTGCAAGAGAAACTAATTGAGCGATTCAATGTTGCCTCTAAGAACAGATTAACTATTGTCTTCGTACAGTCAAATGATGTGTTGTTAGGTGAATCTAGGAAACGAACAACAAGCAACCAAACATTTTTCGTTGTATAGATTGAAGCGAGTAAGATATCACCTATTCTGACAACTGTGCTACTACCAATTACTACAAAAAGAAAAAATGTCGATCGAAATATTGATGTTGGTAACATACCTTACACCCTCACACTTTCAAAATGTGGCTTGTTCATTCATGAAATAAAAGTGCTCTATCACTTCAGTAGATTTCCAATTTCACATTAACTATTATAAACAAGAACTGGAGAAAAATCAATATATAAGTGTATCCATAAAGGATAAATGAACCTCTAATGATCTGTGTTATCACAAGTAGCAGCTGCCTTTGAAGCGTTGAGTTTTAGAAATGAAAATTGCAGGTAGTTTAAGTTAGTACATTATCGTCATATTACTCCCTTTCATCATATTTGTTTACTCATGCTGAAGGAAGTGGCAGAAGTGTATCTGATGAATGGACAACATCTACAATACATAAATTAAACAGTTGATTTATTATTACACTTAAGAAAACTTAAACACGCGGGCTGTCCGATGTGGATAAATTTTAATAAAACCAAAAGGAGAACTTTGAAGTGAAAGGAAACTGGAACGCAGTTAAATAATTACTTAGGATGTTAGTCACAAATTAAATTAAGAATAAAATACCAAGCACACAACTCATCTAGGGTAGATTACTGAAACCACTCTTGCAAATTTAAGCAACAACACCCATCTCTCCAATGAACTTACAGTTGATATATATATATATATATATATATATATATATAGCTCAATGGTACTCTCCCTGTTCTTAATTGTACGGAGAAATGGGTTAATATAAAATAAAACGAAGAATAAAGATAGATAAGGTTTGAAAACAAGTGTTACAGGAAAATGAATAAACAGCACCGACTGAAATGAAACGAATTAGAAAATCAGAGAACTGCATTGCCGTGTTTCAATAATAACTGGAATCTGAGAAAAAACATTTACAGTTGTATGGTCAAGCGTGCTTAATAGGCATTAAAAGCGTCCTCCAATTATCTAAAACGGAATAAAACGAAGGATATAGGTGGTGTGAAACAGTAAGAGAACTTTAAATGACTTCGCTGTAGACACACTGGAATGGAAAAGTATTATTCAAGGTACTTTGCTACTTTACGTCAGCTAAGAAAAATGTTACTCCTAAATAAGAAAAACCTAAATGCTTTACGCACATATTAAACGAAATGGTCTTAAACATCGCACTCTGAGATGATGCACTCATGACATCGTCCTCTTTCTGATCTATTAAACGAAACGGTTTAAGAATTTTTCCAAGAGAGAGCCTGAGTATTTCAGCATAGAATGAAAGCTCTGATGTATATTCGCTGTCAATTTCAAATTCTCTGTCAAGCGTTTATGCACAAAGTTTTAAGCATGTATTCTATCGAAACTCAAATTATTATCTAAAGTAAGCTAAGGAATGCGATTTTTAATATATCACATTATGAACTGTATCTAAAAATTTACAAACTATGATAAAAAAAATAAACAATTTACTTCTAATAAAATTCTCTCACAGACCACACTGGGAAAGGCTGATGTCTGGAAGAATTAATTTAGTAAGCACAAATGGTTAGAAGGATGACCAACTCCTTTACAGGGAGACAGTACGACCATAATAGCGATTAGCGATAGCTGAAGGACGTGCCATAACGGAAGCAAGCTAAGCCTACAACTCATTTCATTCGGCAATAACACGAGGGAAGATTTTGTTAAACTCGCTTTATCAAAGAACGTTTCTTCATAGCTGGGTATGAGAGAATTCCGTTGCTTTATTTCGCTTTGCAACAACCAGGTTAATAAATATTCCGATGGATGGAACGTAATAAAGATGCAACGGTTTGGAGCATTACACTATACTGACGAGGTTCCCAGAGTAGCTAAAAACGAAACGGAGCAGTTCACAAAATCGTCAGAAATGATACGAAACTATGTGGCTTGGCTATTGTGGAGCCGTTATTATAGATTACGGATATGTAATCCGTTTCTCTATTTCCGTAATCACTACCATATATGGCAACCATGGGAGAGCTCTGAATGCCTTATGACATGAAATTCGAACAGCCACACATAAAAATACTCTTCACCACTTCAATTTTATTTTACCGACAGTGAGATTGTTTACCTGCCGGTGACGATAAAACGCAGCACAATCCATTCTTCCGAATGTCTCAGCCACTTACTCTAAAATGAAGAAATGGCATCCCAATAATTTAAAGTAAAATTGAGGTTCGGGGATACCCATCGATTCTCTTAATTCAGCAGATTAACCGACGTGTCATTTTTATTTCTACGAACTGGATGCAATATGGATAAGTCATATTTGGTGACATATGATCTTGAAAAACTTTTAATGCTTGGATTTCCGATTATGTAATTAAAAGTTTAGACAAATAAAAATAGTGAAACAAAATTTTGTCCTGCTCACGTCACTGACCTACTCCTATGTTTACAATCTTTCTTGGTTGGGAGTCGCG
This sequence comes from Typopeltis vanoorti, assembly GCF_054136105.1. NCBI lineage: Eukaryota > Metazoa > Arthropoda > Arachnida > Uropygi > Thelyphonidae > Typopeltis > Typopeltis vanoorti. The sequence goes on from NC_143563.1 coordinate 111,436,852, forward strand.
TAACCATGAAATGAATCGCCAACCGCTGACGCTAGCAATTGTGTTCTGACATTCAGATGAATCTTCCCGATATTCGAATCTTTTGAAAAACGCTGACGGAATAATTCCCTCTGTGCCTCTAATATTTTAACCAAGGGATGTTCCTCAACATAAAATAGATGGGGAAATTTTATTCAACTTGGTGACTTTCTCCACGAGTGCGCTTTATTGTGTTTTTAATTTAATATTCCTCTACGGCAAATTGCTTCGAACATTGCCTTTAGAAAAGGTCGGTACAAACTGAAATTGTTGTGTATCCAGCAGTCGTTTTCAGTTTTATATTAGAGGAGGAGAAATCTCTCGTCTTTTCGAAACGCGCACGGTACTGTTTCTAGTTTAGAAACTGTCCCTGAATTGTGGCAGTTGTAGGACCACATTTTTTAAAATACTGATTTTTTTCGCATTTAGTTTTTAACCATTCAGCATTTATTCCATCAACAATTGACGTAATTCATCTTCTTTTATTCCGCGTGTTGGAAATCGAAGTTCGCGAAACTCCCACAGATTTTCGCCATCGCTGACAAAGATTTCGTTGAAACTGGCTGAGAAAGTTCTTCAATTTGCTTCTACTCCATCGAGTGTAATCCCATTTCTGAACAGTTTACAGAACGAAAAGCATAAAATGTTTGATTTCCTATCCAAATGATTGCGCCATCTACCGGAGCACCTTACGATTAGCAGCAGCGTGAGAGAGTCTGCGTTGTGGTGATATTTCACTTGTAATGCTTCTTCGCAAGAGTGCGTGTGTACTTTTATATGGGCGGACTGGCGACTCTCTCCGAATAGTGGTTTACATATAACGCGGGATGTACTAGTATTCTAAGGAGAAGGTTTCTGGTGATTTAAATCAAAACCTCCTCTGCAATGTGTACTGATGTGGCAGCGAAGTCACAACATACGCTATTCAATCGATTAAATATAACGTCCAATGAAAGACAAACTGCGTTCTTCATTTTATACTCAAATGGGGAGAGAACCACACAAAATAATGATAAATGCAGAGGTGTATTTGAAAAGCAGCCACACGAGCAAACACTTCTCTGTATATGGATTGCAGGGAGAAAGAAATCATTTAAAAATATTTCCAACTGCTTTCTGCGCGACTCGTTTATTCCAAATTTTAAAAAAAAATCACCTAACGTCTTTTTATTCCCGTATAGGAGGGAGTAGGGCGAGGCCGTTTTTATCCCTATCTAACTTTCGGAGACTGAGTGGGCAGTTCAATCTCCACTGGTATCCAATCAGAGGTAGCTGGCCCAAGGCTATCACTAATTAAGCGGCACGCAGTGAAGAGTGACGGCTCAACAAGTGCCGCCATCTCGTGGTCCCTAACACTCGTATTTAATTTCTGAAAATAATGTGGGTTCTACGGTCGATTTTCTTGAGTTTATGGGACGAAAAACCCGAGTTTCCGGGAGAAAAAACCCGCTTGCCCGTGCCAGAGATCGACTAACTCGGGAACCGGCCGAAAAAAGGCTTAGAAAAATTTCCTCTAGTCGCCGACTAGACTCGAAATCAAGTCTTCCTTCGTGCGGCCAAGCGCCGTGGTATGCAAACGCCATATCCACTGAGCTACACAGGGTTCTCGTTTATTCCATGAAATGGAAAATTCTGGATTATTTTAGTTGAGTTCTAAGTTAAAAGACCTGGCTGTAGTGCAAATAACTTTGAAAGTTTCCGAGAATTTATATTTATTTAATCGAGCAATTAACGTTTTTGAAAACTTTTATAAAATAGAAGGTGGAATTAATTTGATGCCTGTGCATTAAAAAACGTTTCGTGGAGTAAACATTAGCAGTAACTAAAACATTAGTCGCCTAAAAATGAATAAAATACAAAAATTCATGTATAGAATACCCGGATCAAGTTGACGAGTGGTCGTTTGGCTAACTTCCAAGAATATGAAGCACTTCGATTACCTAGAACACACGATTAATGTGGTTCAAATTAAACATGCCCCAGAAAATAACATAATATTCCTGTTAAACGAGAAATAATAAAATTTTTTCCTGCGATTCATTGACTGGAATGTGCTTCGTGAGTCGAATTAATGCTTTTATATATGACCTGAGTTTGTGAAGAATCTCTTGCGTAGTGATGAGTTAACCCATGTTTCATCTTCCTTTACTAGTTCATTATTAGGTGAAGATGCAATATTAGGTGCCTTAAACGTTTTTGGTGATAGGAGGGTCAAACGTCGCCATGCAAGTTGCAAAACAGTTCTTACGTAAATTTTTTACTTCAACTTTTTAAACTTATAAGGTGCATTTATGAAATGTTTAACTCTTAGAACTAGAACTCTCCTTCTTGAGGAATCAGAAGAGATTGCCTTAGTATATTTTCCTGTTTTTCATATTGAAATAGGCGCGGGTCAATAGAAGGACACGTTTACTTAAGAAAATAATGTGCTCAGTTGGATTTTACAGGGCTTTACTCTATCTCTTTTGCAGATATGTTTCGCTTTTCACATCTTTTGAAGAAATCACAAGGAAAGAAAGAAATCTTCTTAGAACGAGTTGATAAAAATAGCAGCGCTAACAAATTCGAAAGAATCGAACAACTGAAGGATGAAAACCCACCCGAATATGCTTACATTGAAATGCGTTTTTGCTTTCAGCGCTGTGATCGCAACGAACGAGATTTAGAGGAAGAAAAGCGCAGTTGAAACCGTTCTTCTTATAAGCATGGTATGAGAAAAAAGACTCCGGATAGAAGTGGAGAAAGAAATGCGATCCGAAGCATGCAGCAGATATCACCTAGTGTAGTGTAATCTCCATTGCAGCTCGAGTGGCTAATCTTGACGCACTTCGGGTCATTACATTCAGTTCCAAATCTTTAGCCTTTTTCCCACGACTGTCAATGGAAGCTTAATTTTGCTGCAACTATTCGTCCTGAATACGACGAAAAAAACCACTTGGATAATTTCAGGTTCGGATTATTTTCCTTTCTTAGTTGTGGTTTATTTCGATTTCGGATACACTAACAATATTCCAAACTTTAGGGGCTCCAGGGACCACGTTAGTTTTCTTTACTCAACAGTACAGTGCAGAATGAAAGCCACGCTTTGAAGAATTTCGTTCGGAATCAAACTACACAAATATTTTGATGATGAAGTAGCTAATGTTGTAGTATTTAGGTAATGGCTTGCGTATTTCGTGCATTTATAAACGAGATGCACTCAGATTTGTCTCGCTACGTTCAGTTTTTCTGACCGTTTATTATCACATGTCTAGAATATGGTGTGATTAAATGTGGTCATCTAAATGACAGGAATGTTTATAGCCAAGTTATTACACACACGCTAGATCTTATTTAAGTGCCTTACGACTATTGATGCGAGAAATCATTTCGTGGCGATAATCTCCGACAGCCGCAAAGAAACCGCGATTACTGTCCATAAAAGCCATTGGCAAAGAGTACATTACGCGATACTTACTGCTGGTCCTCTTTTATGTTGGTTTCTTTCGTTGTCGAACAGTTTAGTTGTTAAAGTAATCTTTATGGTGTGTGTGAGGGGAGTCAAACTCCGATTGTATTTGGAAATTCTCAGCGCAATAATCCTGATTAGTCATTTGGGATTACATCTTTACTATCCTATTCTTGAGATATTATTACGTATTATTACGGTATTATTAATGCAACACTAGAAATAACGCTTACTACTGAATACTGAAAAAAAATATGCTCAAAGCCAGTTTTAGTTCCAAGCTATAAAAACAAAATTTAAATATTAAAAAAATTGCGGAAATCGCAACTCAGAGAAAGCGATCGGCTGCAAACGAACCAAACAAACTGACAAGCAATAAAAGATTCTCCAAACTGCTCGAAAGAGTATCTGGTTATTCACTCGACTACTCCTCTCTTTAGTCCTTTGTAATTTTACTTCCCTTTTACTTATTTTTATAAGAAAAATTGTAGTAATTAAATTCTCGAAAACATATCGTGGGAAATGCTTTTCCAACGCAAGAAGGGACTTGATCCAACACACGGAATCTCAAAATTTTCTATGGAAATATTGGCCAACTGCGTCTCGATTTCCATAAAGAATGGAAAATGCCACTGTTTAAGTTTAAGGGAGATGGTACCCGGCTGTAGAATAATACGGGATTACCCTCCCCTTAAACTTAAATTATGTCGCCGGTAAAATAGCCTTTTGGCTTGTTATAATGCCACTGTTTGTTGGCTTAAGTATGCGTCTATAATCACTGGGATTAAAACCACTTCATTATTCATTGTCACGGCGACCAAATATGGTTTGCAAAGTCCATGCTTTAGCTTGAGTGATTTCGAATAAAATCGTAATCGAAGGCTTTGTTTTTTCGAAGCTGTTTCAGGAAGAAATTAAATTGAAAATACTCTAACGTTACGCGCAGAAAGCATGCAACTTAGGTGCTTCGTTTGGCGTCGGGACCAGTGAAAATAAAATAAAATAAAGGAAATTACCTAATTCAAACAATTGTTGAGTTGCTTTGAATTACAGCTAACGCAGTGCAGGAGTGTACTATGGCTTAATTGTCGCGTGACGTTATGAGTGCTTTTCCTATTTTGTGGAATGCACCAACAAAAATAGTAAGAAACAAAATTGCGTTCACTTATTGAACGTAATTCTTCAATTCTAACATTGGATTCTCTTCAAAGGATTGAAAGAGATCAGATTACAGCTATCAAGCAATATCTCCTCCTTCCCTGCTATAGTGTTACGCATCACCAGAGATATCCGAACTATTCCTATTATGATATGTGAACTATTCTTCTGTATGGTGGCATCGTTCTTCTGAAAAGCTCCATCGTTGATGGAACATAGTTCAAAAAATATATATTTGCAGCTATCAAGCAATATCTCCTGCTCACCTGCTATAGTGTTACGCGCCTGACAGATGCCTTTGTGCATGTGGGCTTTTATAATCTGAGCGATAATCAAGTTCGACACATTCAAATGAAGTTTCAACTGGTTCTATGATTCCTACGAGATCCTGAAATATCTCCTTTTTGTCTACGTCCTGGATCTATATAATCAGAGGTGTGCAATTCGATTATTTTCAACGGTTTTATGTAGAATTACTTCGCAAAGACATGCATATCTAGACTAAAACAGTTCCCCGAATTATAATTTCAAATATTCCTCATCAGCGGAATTCGTACATTTCATCATCTCGGTCAAATTCTCTGTTCACAATGATGATTGTTGCCACCATAAATGAGATTGTAAACGAATGCTTTAAATATGAGAGATAATTGTTCGCTTTAAACCCACTCAGCAATTTAATCTGGTAATCTACGGTCGAAAGGCAATTATCATTAAGTAAAGATTGCATCTGTGCACAGTTCCAGTAAATTAATTGCGTGTAACTTCCAAGGCCATCAATTCTTTTCTGTACGAGGTCTTAAATATTAATAAAACTTCAGGGGGTACCGCTCTGTTTCACCAACCTGTTGTGAATTCCGCATATTTAGCCTCTCATCACTACAATTCGGGGCCTTAAACTAAAGCGAGTCCAGTATGTCAACAGTTCCTAATTAAATCCGGCAAAAGGTTTACATCAGATTTCAGAGTTGACTGCAAGTTAAAAAATAAGAAAAACATCAATTATATTTTCTTACTTTTTTAATTTTTTTTAATAAATTATTCTACTCAGCTGTTCCCACTACCTAAGAAAGCATGACTCCACTAATGCAAACAAAAGGACTGATTTCTGGAGGAATATGCTGAGAGGTGTTTCTGTACAGTTCTTCATTTTCGGCGCATTCTCATTTAAAAAACTGCGTCCCCTCTACCAGAACAACGTTTCTCTAATTGCAGTGAAGTATCAGCAATAGCGTTTCTCGGATATTAGAACCACGACCCCGATTAGACGTTCACTCCATTCTAAGAGCAAATTCGTGATCGCCAGCCTTAATGATTCCAAAAGCTGTTCCGTGATAAACAGCATCCGATTGCTGGAAGCGAAGTTTCGCGACTCGCATGCAGTGTTTTAAAATGCATGCGAGTCGCGAAACTTCGCGAAGCGAAGTTTCATCATCTCAAACCCTGCAAGCCAATATAGATTAGGTTTTCTCTACACCTTATCAGTGAAAAATGAAGGAACTCATCTTTCAAAGCTGATTAACGTGGGACGGTTCAATTTATGTTCTTTTCTAATTGATATTTCCTCAACTACTGCAATATGTCAATGAATATGCTAAGGCGAAGGGCTGCGGTGGCGTATCGGTAGCTTCGAAATTTCTGTAATTTGGAATCCCCACCCCTCCTGAGTTTCCTTGAAAGGAGTTCTTGTTTAACTATTCCAATTTGAAGGGTTTGATGTTTCTGCAGGAAAGACTTTTACTCGAATTCTTAGATTTAGATGTAGCGTTGGTCTACTGTTCTTCAATACCCATTCATTCCTGATGTGTCTTATGATTGTTGCGTCCATACACACATACCGGTCATCCGACACCATATTGTGAGAAACAAACAGCATGGCGCCCATTTTTATAGGTTTTCCTTTCGCTGCTATGATTACAACAATCCTACGGGATATACTTCGCACAAGCTTTACGTTAGTGAAGACGGTGCCAACGTTGTGAGCAGTGGCGAATTCTCCATGCTTGTTCGCAAGCTCATTAATTGAGAAAGAAGTAATATTTATTTGTTAATAAATGCATGCATTTATAAGTATTCCATTCAGGCTTTTATTTTTGTAGACAGAAGACGTGTTAAGCTTGCGCGGCAATAATTGAGCTTTGCGTTGTGTATCGAAGGCCGACGCTTGCTCGTTCAGTCAAAGCTCCCTTGACTTGCTCGGTTATGTGAGCTTCCAGGTTCTCGTAGCAGCACTGTGATTTCATGCTCGCGCATAGCCATTTCACGTCGCCTCACTCTGCTGCATAAACACAGGCCATATGCAGTGAAAGCAGTTCTAGCCAGTGAGCTTCAGCAGCCTTTACAAGTGTGCGTGTTGCTTGGGAAAATTAAGTTACAACCAAGTTTTTATTATTGACCAGTTCAAAAAGAAACACCGTGAGGTAGAATTTGTATTCAAGTAGCTAAATTGAAAAGACGGAATATCATTTGTAAAATAAATGTTTTGTATTTGTATAATTAAATGTACATAAATTTCTAAATATAAAGTTTTAAATGGTCAATACTGTAATTCATTATTCCGCTAATCAGATTTCAATCACACCTCTCACTGCCTGAATGATAACAAGAGCAAGCGTGAATTTCAAGACCAGCATTCGCCCCTGGGTGTGAGCCTCAGTTCTGAATTTGTTTGTGCAGATTCGTGTTGTTCCAGTCGATGCCCGGAACTCTGCATTGAGCATGTCGGGACTAATGGTGTTTTTTTATATTATCATTCGTAGCACCTTACGGTCAGGTTCAGTGAGTCTTGCACTCTGGGTAGCACTTTACCACCTGCGCGTATAGTGCCACTGATTGTTGACCTGATAATCCGCAATTTTTGAACAATTTACCGAACAGATAGGACTGCAACACGGGGTCCTATCACAACGCCTCTTTCGAACACCGTCAGTTCTCTTTGTGCAACCGTTTCCCCAGACAGAGTTGCACCGACTTGGGAGCATCACATAGCGGCTACAAACACGTGACTCGTTACATGTACGATGCACCTTGCTCATGGGGTGTCTGTGATTCTTTCCAAGCAGTGCACATATATTCAACTTCCATGCTCCTTTTTTTTTTCTTATTACTGATGCCCATTCACATTATTATTTTTAGCTTCACCGATTGATCCTCGTGCTCCCGTTTGTTGTTTAAACCATAATTCATATAATTATGAATGCAATTTTATTAAAAAAAGTTGTAATCATTTTATTCACAGTCACACAAATATCAGACATTTCGATAACATCGTGGGTCGCTTTTAGATAAAAACCCTGATAAATGAGGTAATTTTCCTTAACGACGCTGAATCGTAATAATTTATACCTTTGTGCTTAAAATTCACAATGTCTCCATTGCCAAGTCTGTTCTCATGCAGAAATTGCACCGATCAAATTAAAATAGCTAATATAACGATGCTGATTAAACAAACTGTTTTTCATCTTCACTTTTGCATTTCACAATCATTCACACAGTTGAATTTCGAAAAAAAGGTTCAAGTACTTGTTTTATTGTACTGTTCTTCCATTTGCAGGCTAATTCTTTGTTTGCGTTAGAGAATTTTATAAGAACTGGTTAATTGAAACCGGATCAAAAATTTGAACGATAGGTCACTTAGGGCATAATAACGTCATGTAGGATTTTACATTGACATTATTCCAGGAAAGGCTAGGAGTAACACCAATAGAATAGACATTCACGGTTTTTTTTTAATATTATGAGAATGATTTACCGTTCAGGGCATTGATTGTAATCGTACAAATGTGAAAAGGGAAACTCTTCGCGACACCCCCAAGCTGAGAGTATAACGATGCATTCACATTACCAGCTGAATTTAACTGTGTAGAGGTGATGAAGGTTGGCTTAGTTGGGAACGTATGCATTTCATACGTTCCCAATCATGCTAGTATTCTCAATGTCCGTAGAGAAGGGTTTCTTGAAGAGTTCGTAGTAGGAGGAGTGATAAGTGGATCACTAACGCAAATGATATTCATATCAGTGAAGTGAACCATACAGCTGAGTTTTTCTGAATGTGGTTGTTTCGGAATACATTCCTTCCATGACGACATACAAGAACACACCAGAGTTTCGTAGTTAGAAACTGTTGGCCTTCGGTTTGACCAATTTGGTATGGGGATGTTTGTTGCTTCTGGGAGCAGCCGTTGAATATAAATTTGAATACCATATTCTCGGGAATTCATTTAAAAGTGAAAACTTTGCAATAATGCATTTGCTGTTCATAAGCAATTCCGAACAGAAAATGAAATACATTGCATGAAACTAAAATATATATCACAAAAAGAGATCATAAATTACGAGTCAGGTACGTGTTCCTGTACAGGGTCCATGAGTTCAGAGAATGCTCTGAGGAAGTTACACGGCGTGGACCAGAAATTTCCGGACTGAAGCTGTGTCAATTTGCCTCCTATTCCATGTTATCAAATTGAATGTGGTTTCCTTGCGACTTTTACATTAGCAAAAAAAAAAAAAAATAATAATAAATTAATTATTAGTCATTTATATTTAATAGATTAAAGAGGGTCGTCAGAAGTAAGAATGTGAAGGAGTGATTGAATTCCAATAAGATGAGGTTTTACAACGCATCCCAGGAATGGAAATAACTATGTTACTTATACACAGACACACACACGCGCGCGCACACTATTTGTATGCCTCTAATTTATTTTACTGTCGAATACGTGGACGGAGAACATCAGAAACCAAATAAGGATATTGAATATAAAAGCAGCGGAGATGATAACCGAATACAGAAATGCAATGCGAACTATTGTTCAATCTCACTTTCACAAAATCTTTTATGGAAGAATAAAATAACTTAAGTACACAAAGGAACTCTCACTTGAACAAAAATACAATTTTTCTTCAATAAACGGGAAGAAGTTTCGCTTTAAGATTCCACTTGAACATCTCATTTTACCAAAGCCGCAACGGCCACATTTGCAATCCATTACCTTAATGGATTTCTGGCTTGAATGTCCCCTTATTCTTGGGATAACCGCATTTATCTTCCTTTGAATATAACGCGAAGATCATTATCAAGAGAGAGCAGGATTACCCTTGCCGTTTCACTGCACCATTCGTTAAACCTGCGAGTCACACACGCACCTTTCCTAGGGGAGGCTTGTAGCAGATAGCTGCAACATTGGTGCAAAAATTTAATGCGTATCCTCAGTGCTGCTGTTTATCCGTTAGATTTCAAGCGAGAAGAACAATATGACATTTATTCTCGCTGGCCTCCGGGACTGTTGGATTTCAAAAGGATATCAAAATGCTAAAAATGAATTTGATTTTTATACTCGTTATCGTAAAGTGACAAATGAGAAGAAATTTCGAAGTAAATGTCAAACGGAAAATCTTTCACCCAAGTAACGATCTCAGTCAACTCTGTATTCCTTCATCGCCCCTGTTACTTATCACCCCGTTGGTGATAAGTAACGGGGGCGTTCTTTTACCACAACTAAAGCGTAGTAAATAGTCTAATACTCTTAACGCATCTCAGGGGTATTCGGGAGTAGTGTCGGATTTTATAATCGTTTCAATGTTAATTCAGTATAAGTAATGCAAGTTTAAAGTTATTCGATATTCTAGATGGAATTTCAACTCAGTTATTTTGACGATCGAAGAGTATCATCGATATCAACTGCAGTACGCATACTTCAATTTTGGAATAAAAAGTAATATTTGTTGCTGGTGCTAATACGCAACAGCACATTTCTAAAATCAATGACTTGGTTTTTACTCAGACATGTTTACTGAACTTCTCTACTAATTCTGAATGTATTATTATTATTCAACTATTTTATTGAGTATTTGTGGGTGTTCTACAATTTTCACTTCGCAGTATATTAATTCCTGAAATAATAACTCAGAAGGTGCATTCACAGAAAGAATCTTTGACATTCTAAAAAACAAACAAAGCCGAAAGATTTTTAACCAGTTAGTTTTCTTTAGAAACAATTCTATAATGAAGTAGACCTATGGCGTCCAAGTCCATCTAAGCAATCCATGATACTTTTTGTTCGCGTTTATAAATTTGAGAGACAGAATTTTATGTGAACAGATTTTCCGACTTCACTTCTAAGTAGAAGTAAAAAGAAGCCTTGTACGAGCTCGTATGTATTGTTTTTGATAACCAAGATGGTCTGAAATATTAATTTCCGGCTAGTCGAAGCATTTTATGAATTGTGACAGCAAAAATAATCGGCAATTCACACTGCCGCTAGCCTTCAGATTGCTCTTTGAAATTAATCGCATTTTTAAATAGCATTCTGTTTACAATATTAGAAATGCAAGAATGTGTTTGATCTTTCACTTCATATATCAGTAAACACCACTTTGCTTCTCCCACATGTGTACAATTAATTTCCATGTTTAATATAAACATGGAAATTAATTGTACACATGCATACTTATTGACAGCAATTTCTTTGCCGAGGTAAAGATCGGAATGATACATATAACTTATTCAAATAATAAAATAATTAAAAACGAACGATAATGTTCGTTTCATCGATATCTTCATATCTTAGAAACCAAGAATGGGTCCTCAGTTCAATCGTATTTATACGATCGCAGAATGTTGTGCATGAAAGATAAATCAGTTAGCTTGGAAGGTACCAAATTAAGAGTAGACTTTGCTGATTGTCCTACACGGAGCTTTTATCCACAACACAGCGGCATCATATTCCGAATCACACACTGAAAGCCATCCAGCATATCTCGAGCAGTATTTCTCACTCACTATTCAGTAATATTCTATTCCCTTTATTCTGAAGTTCATCCAAAACTAATTCGTTACCTACTTAACGCTAATCGCTTAGCATTTGTATTCAACGCTAGGCTTAAACTTTCTCAATATAGAACATGGAAATTCTCAATACAGTAAGCTCTGGTGTGTATCAAATTTATCTAAATGCGTTCGACACTTAAAAAAGCTAAATGCACACTAAACTTAGCCATAAAAAATATCGCTGTCTGCCTTCAAGTGAATGGAATATTTAGATATTCCATTCACTTGAAGGAGTGAATGGAATATCTAAATCTTCTAATACTTGTGAAACAACATTAGTCGAAGTTCAAAGCGCGACTGCACCTAATGGCCTGAAAATAATTCCAGGGAATGATCTTTACGAATATTTAAAATTTCTCCAAATTAAACAAAATCCATATTTTATCAGAATTATTTTTCAGTGGGTCAACTATAGAGATTTATTCACGACTAAGGAAAGGGGACCGCATGGTTAACTTGCAGTTTGCATTTCACTTACAATTGGGCGTGACCGACTGAACATATACTAATAATATCCTGAAAAAGCCGAATTTTAATCCTTATTTAATTTAATAATTTTTATACTTTCTGTACAGGAGAGTGTTGTTTGTAACGCTAATAAATAATCGGTTTAAGCGACGGTAGTTTAATTGTGCGTTCTTTTAATGCTCACAGAAAAATTATTCGTTTACTTCACAATATCGCGTGAGGGGCATTTCTCTATTTATTGTTCGTTAACGAGTTTCATGGAAGAGAAAATTACTTAACAACTGATATATCATTGATATCACATTGAAATATATGATGGATACGAAGCGTAGAGGAGTGGTGTATTTTATCCATATTGACGACGACGTGGTTAATATCGCTGCAGAGGAATAATCTTAAAACTGCGTGTCTCGAACAAAGTGCAACTTCATTCTGGCATAATTAAGTAACATGCAATGCTAATATATCAGTATCTGGATCGTAAAACTATGTTGAACGAACTACAAGAGATAATTGACCGTGCCTGTGGCCTCTTATAAACACACACCCAATGTATAGTACAAATATACAGAAAATGTCGTATTTGAAAGCGAATTATGAAAACGGTTCACTAAAAAACCGAAATATGTCGTAGTACCATTGCATGGAGCATGTGGATGAAGGCTTCAAGGCAGTTGTCTGGGATACTGTAACAGTTTCTGACATTCGCAATGAATAGATTAGTATTCTAAAAGACCTAAAGACGCAGAAAGGACTTTCCCCTATTGGATAACAGAAATGCTCTTAGATTCAATAAAGGATTAAAAATATTACTTTTTTTTTGTCCGTGTGGAACCAATTTCCCTTTTTGAAATACAGATACCAACGTTTTAGGCGAAAAGGGCAAAATGTAGATTGCCTAGACTCCTTCAAGTGCTACATACAAAGTACACACATCAGGGAAAGCAAAACATTCAATGTAAATCAACAATTTGCATTAGTGAGTACTTTATCTTGCTGATGAAAGTGGTGTTCGCGAGTGTCTTATTGTAGCAACATGAATCCATTAATCGCATGAAACAGTTATACACGATTTCTTTTAACCTGCTAAAATACTAATTATTCATTTTTTCAATACTCGAAGCGTACAATGCTAACTTCTCTGTCGTTGAAAATGAAATACTTTCTAAACACACTCGATCTTTTGTGGGATAAGCACATGCTGACAGAATCTGTCAGTTCGTGCTGGTGTGACTCCTCGCGTAATATTTCTAAACTATTTTCTAATTCCTCTCAGCTCGACAGTTGATCCGCATTTCCTGAAGTCAGTCTTCTTTTGGTACCTGCCTAATCCTCGATGCGTTTCGATTTCGCGAAGGGAGAAAGTCGCTCCACAATTGAGGGGTTTTATGTTAGCTCATGATCAGTCCAGTAACAAAACGAGTGTTTGAAACGATTAAGGAAAGCGTAGAAATACTTGGTCCTTCTATAGAGTATAACGGTATTTAAATTAAAATTGAATGCATGTTAATGACCAAACTTAATGCTGTTTTGTGAATTGTTAGATGAGTTAAAAATTTGATACTGATGTAAGTTGCTTAATTAAATCCGGTAGTCAGTCTTAGCAATAGATTCGGGGTATCTCGTCTCGAATTAGGCCAGTGGGTTATATCATAAAAACAATATAATAAATTAATATTAAATATTTACTTTCACAGTTTCAACCTTTCTCCAACATTTGGTCTGATGTTAACGCCACCAGGCAGTCATCTCTGCCAAGACAAAGTAATCATTTTTACCCTTAAGAATTAATTACATCAGCCAAAAAAAAAGTCATGTATTAATAACTAACATCTATCTACATCTCTGAATATTTTCGGTACTTACAAAATTTGTTCAATTACTATGTTAGAAAAGTTATTATGATACATAACACTAAGATGATATATGACAATAACTTTTTCCCAACACTGTAACTGAACACAATTTGTAGGTGCCGAAAACATTACGAGCCTAAAATCCTGTGAGCCAAAAAATGAATTTGACGCTGCATTCAAAATCAAATTTAAATTCATAAATAATTTTTGTACAGTTACTTTATACCTCACCACAGTTCACTAAAGAATACCGTAACACATGGTATATATTAAAACTTATTGACCCTTAGAAACATCCCCCCTCCTTTTTTTTTTAAAAAAGGAACACCCTGCAGGTGTTTTTTTTCTCTAATTTTAAACTCATGTCAAACATTGTCATTGAAAATTACTATTGCTTTGACAAGAACAAAACCAGCAATGAAATATCCACTCACTGCATGAGTTTTTAACATATTTTGAGAGTAGATTAAGTATCCGTGCTATTTCTAATGAACACGCAGCCATGTTAGCAGCAGAAACAATTTCGTGTCTGTGAAATAAGTGGTCAAAGATGGGACATTTATTCAACCCAATTCCTCCCTTCTGTAATGAAGTATTTCTAGGAAGTTCTTACGGACACCATCCCGAACGCGGGGACAGTACTCACTGATAGGACATTTGTGATGTAGATTTCATAGCTGTTTAGTGGTAATGTCTTGAGAATAATAATAAAAAAACCCTAATTTATTACATGCTGAGATGGCGATACTTTTAACGTATTTGTGCCAAGAAAGTGTGGAGATCAATTTCCCAAAGAAAAATCTATCTAGAAATTTGGGTGTTGTCAGAATGATTGGATGCATTTCTTTCTACGGTTGTCAAAAAGCACTTAAGTAAATGTCCAAATTAACACCGTGAAGTTCAATATTTAAATTCTATACAATTATTTATATATATTAGTGTACTTGTATGTATTATTAAACTGCTTTAAAATTCTTTCGCCCATTTGGATTAAAATGACACACTTGGAATAAAATCAGTGTTCCAAATTCAATGAGATAGCTCGACTAAACTTAAACCTATAGAATAAATGTTTCAAAAATGATAAAATGAAAACAGACACTATAAAAACGCTGTTTCACTGTACTGGTATCTTCAGCTTTCAGCCAAGTTTGCTATAATGCTACCAGCAGCTGGAAAATATCCCGTTTATATTCCAGCTGAATATGCACTTAAATTTCTCCTTTTATTTCAGTTGCTTGTTTTCTTTAGAATAGCTTTCTTCATCCATACTCATTCAAGAACTAGAACTCGGTAACTTTTAAAGCAAAATATCATTTGGTTCCATCCTCCCCTTAACTCTTTTCGATAGTGACAATTTCTCTCAGCCTTTCGTCTATAGGATTCATATTAAAAAAGAATACAATTTCTCTCATGTACTGCCATCAGTGAAGTTGCGGGGGGCATTCGCAGTCAAAATGAAGTTCTCCTGGGTTTTTTCCCCCCTAATAATTCATAATATTTGCGTATCTAATTATGTACGAAGCAACATTGTTTTATAGTATGTTCGTTATGTAGATGATCTAAGCAGTTGGCCTGTTCTTAAGAAAGAAAATCTTGCTGAGGAACTTATATGAAATATCTTGAAGATCTACATCATAGGAATTCATATTTGTGGTCGCTTAATTGAAAGATTTTCTGGTTGCGAGAAGCTTCATAACAGCAGTTGAGTGTTGACAACTTTCATCCTTCTTAATAGTATGCTAGAAGACAAAGGAAACCCATAAATATAGTGGACGCTAGAGCGCAGACCATCAGTACTCTGTGTAATTCCATCAGGGTAACTAGGTGTGTTTTGTTATTCGCTTTGGAAAAGACCACTGATTTCTATCCGAAAAATATCGCAGTATTGAAAGGTTCTAGTCTGGACCATTCATAAGGCCACTTATTCTAAGAAAATTTTCAGTAAATAAAAATCCATTATTATTATTAAAAATACCTTAATTTATGCTCTTCTAAGGTATGTATATTAGAAGTTATTTTTAAAGAGAAATTATAACTTACACCAATAAAAACAATTGAAATACTTTCTTTCTGAAATTAATGATAACATCAGAAAGATACCCGATTACATTTTTGTGCTTGAAATTCGCCTTTCTTTTATAAAAATCAAAATGAGTTGAACTTTAAAATGCCAACAGCGATGCAAGCGCAGGGAGAGGTCGTTTCTGAGAATTACTTCAATTTAATAGCTTTTCTTGTTATTGAAGAGGAGGAAGTTATTAAATTTTCTATTTCTTATCTTCTTCTTACTCCTTCCCTCCTCTTTTACTTTGTTTGTGTCGAGGATTTTTCTACATTTAAGCGCTACCGTATCAAGGCAGAGGTGGTTAGCCTTCAGGTAGATGCGTGTGTTCACGGGCTTATTTTGCTTGTTCTGGGGGGCGAAAAACCGAGTATACGGTTGAAAAAACACTACCACCGCATGAGACCGGTTAACTCACCCTTAGTCGAAAGAGACAAGATAAAAGTTCTTCACGTCACTGACGAGAATCGAACCCAGGGCTTTCCGACCAAAGGGCATCGTCTATGCTGATTGAGCTACAGAGGCTCTAAAAGTTTCTATTTATACAGTATGTGATAAAAACTTTTTATCATCTCATACATTCCCAGTTTTGAGTGCTTTTAATATTTAGCAACAACACTATTATGGTCAACTATATTTCTGGCCGTGATAATACAAATAAGGTCTACGATACGGGCATATTCCCACAAGACTGGGTACAGTCGACCTTCATGATGCTACCTCAAAAGCAAATGCGAAAAACTTGTAATGACTTTAGAATGATTAGCCTAATGAGTCACGTTCTCAAAATGTTCCTGAAAATAATTCAAAAACGAATATACAGAAAATGTGAACACACCATCAGCGATACCCAGTTTGGCTTTAGAAACTGCTTGGGAACAAGAGGGGCTCTTTTCTTCTCTCAAATCTTATTCCAAAAATGTATTAATCAAAACAAGGAAGTATTCATTTGTTCTTTGAGAAAGCATTTGATAAAGTCCAACATACTAAAATGATTGCACTATTAAAGAGAATTGAATTAGATGGTAAAGAAATCAGGTTCGTTCAAAACTTATATTGGAACCAAAAGGCATCTGTTCAAGTTGATGATATTATTACAGACACCATTAACATCAAACGAGGAGTAAGGCAAGGATATATGCTGTCACTTCTTCCTTTTAACATATACTCAGAAGACATATTTCAAAAAATTTTAAAAAGGAAGAGAGGAAGGGATTAATATAAATGGTGAATCATCGGTAACATTCGATATGCTGATGACACAGCTCTCTTGGCTGACAATATTCAGATCTTCAAAATCTTCTAGAACTAGTGAATGAAGAGAGTGAAAAAATAGGATTGAAAATAAATATAACCAAAACTAAATTCATGGTCATAAGCAAGAAACCAAATCTTAATTCATCACGTTCTTTAAATGGGAAACGAATAGAGAGAGTGACAAAGTTTAAATATCTTGGATGCTGGTTAAATGAAGAATGTAATCCAGAAATGGAAATAAAATTTTGAATTGAAATCGCAAAAAAACATTTTTTACTGATGAAATCAACACTGTGTAACCGAAACTTAAACTTAGAGCACGCATTGCTAAATGCTATGTATGGTCTATGCTGCTGTACGGTGCATAAACATTCTCAACCTTGAATTAGTCCTTGAAGACAATATCAATAAAAAAAAAAACTTGAGGCCTTTGAGATGTGGTTATACAGACGAATGTTAAAAATCCCATGGACAGCAAAAACGTCCAATCAGGAAGTACTGGAAGAAATGGGAAAATCACGTGAACTTACCATAAAAGGAAGGAAAACTGCATATCTTGGTCACCTACTTCTAATGAAAAATATAAAATACTTCAATTGCTTATAAAGGGGAAGATAAATGGAAGACGAGGACAAGGAAGACGAAGAAAATAAAATCTTGGCCGGCAGACAGTGGACCGGTGAGCTCCGAGGGACTGTGTAGAGTGGCTCAGGATCGCTCAAAGGTGGTCGCCGACCTCTGATAGGAGATGGCACTCAAAGAAGGCGGCGGGAAACGTTTCTGTAATTTATCAAACTTTTCATGATCGACTTTCCATTGACGCCATTTGAGCAGAACATAATCTACTTTCCAGTCACAGAAAGAAGATAACCGAACTCCTTGGAATTTGTCTTTACAACGAAATGAGTACCAAATTGGACAAAAAAGAAAATATTGCCTGTGTTCATTTTTTTCCAATGATGGGATACAATTTTAAGGAGCTTTATTATTTATTGAAGGTGAATTTGCCTATCTCAGATGGTGTTGTCGGCTTTTCACCAACGGACATAATGCAGGCGCTAACTTAAGTAATTCACGTGCCTTTCGTAAGGTTAACAATTCTTGTTATCTGTTCATGCCCGATTTATCTGCTGAATTGTCCATTATCGAAACATCCAGTTCACGTGGTTTTAGACTGAACATAAAACGAACCCTTCATAGTATTAATGTGACGATTATCTTTATCCAGAAAACAACTGTTTCAATAATAACCTTCTAAATAAAAATCCCAAAAGAGAATTTTGCTCACTATCCGTACTATGGTCACCAACTGGTTGCTTGATTCTCACCTTCACGTATACAGGGGTTGGGCAAAAATAATCGAAACACGAAGATATTTAGGAACAGAATTTTGTTTTGTATTTTCTACATTGAAAAAACGTGTGGTCGCAGCACTGAATGTTTTTGTTTTGTTTATACGCTGTAGTTCTCATGCAAATGCATCACTGCTCAGTGATCATTCGTGTTAAAAGAGGAAATCGGAATATGGATGACCTGTCCGAATTTGAAGGAGGACAAATAGTTGGTTCGCGTTTAGAATCAGCCGAACGGGTATTGTTCTTGATAGCACACAGTGGACTGCCCACTGGGCATCTACCAATAACCAGATTCATCTAAACAAATAGTTCTTTGGAATACACAGTGAACCAAGCACTGTGCTTCAAAGAGCCATATTAGAATGAGTCAAAGGGATATTGTTCGCAGTACACACTGGACCAATCATTATGCCTGAAGCAATACCTAGAAACAGATATTGGAATGGCTGAAATTTACTACTAACTATGCATGAAACAGGAATATCTAGAGTCAGTTAACGGATATTGATGAAATGCATTATTGCTCTTAGGTCCCTGATTGCATCCACTAATTACTTTTCATCTGCATGACCTTTCTCAAACTGCAGCTTTATCACATATCTGGATGAACTGACAAACTAACGTCTTCATTTAAGCAAATTTCGATGGAACGGAGAAATTCCTTTTACCAGCGGGATGAAAGAAACAAATCTTTGACTAACAGCGGTGCACTTTATTTGCAAAGTCTGAGTTCTATTCACGTAATGCCATTTTTACACATTTGCATTCTAAAGGCGGATCTTGATTTCAAAGAAGTTTCAGATATTAAAGAAATAAACTAGATATTTCACTCCTTGTGCTAAGAATTCAAAATTTAGGGAAGTGATTAATTTATGATGCAGAGAACATGCACCTCCTTTATCACGAGTTGTCTTCGTATGCACTACATAATACGCGTGGTTAACTCGTAACTTATTCTCTTCATGCGGTTTTAGGCTTGGATTAAGAAAAGTGTTTTATTTTTTTCTCAGCCATTTTTTTCAGTTGATTGGAAGAGAGCAGGGAAATTAATCGCAAAACGCAACTTTGTAAATCTCCATTCTGATCCACCAGTCCACTCAAATAGAAAAACACTGCAACAAGTGAAATATCACCGCAACGCTGACTTCTCTTAGCGCCTGTTACTGATATTAGTGTTTCGAAGGACACCGATTAATGGCGCGATAACTCAAATTCTCCTCTTGAGTACGCCCGTGAAAATTTTCTCCCGAAATTTTCTTCACAATTGATAAGTCTGTAAGATGAACCCGAATAGCAGTCGTACATTACGCGTTCTTGAAATAAAAGCCAAAAAGCCGGTTCCCCTTCAAGAAATGAGCGTCTACGTTTTCTGCACAACGAATAAGTAATTACAAAGTAATTAATTATTCGCAAAGTTTTTAAGGGGTCAAAAGAAAACTCACCCACTTTCTTCCACTAACACACACACATACACATCAGATTTAACAGAATTTTTTTTTTAAATTGAAGAGATGATCTGCTTGTAAGAGGAAGACTTCAATTGTCTATAAATTTCTAATATTTTTATTATTTTGTTTTTCGAAATATTGTTTTTCGGCAACTTAATAGCAGGTCTAAAAACTTAAGATATATTAACACACCATAATCACAGAATTAACAGAATATTTAAAAACAAAAATGAAACTGAAACATCATCTGGCTGCACCTTGTGGATCAACTCGTGGAATTAGTCTTATGTTACTTTTCTAGGCTTTTCGGCCGCTTTAATCGGACCTCCCTTGAACATACCCAACTCCAATTTCAACGAAAGGTTGTGCATTTTGAACTAATCGTATTTCAGCGTTTTTACTTTCACGTTCATCCGGTAATGGGAAAGCACTTAACGAGCTCCTGTTTGGGGTATTTAGCGAGCGATTTTCTTTCCCGAAAAATAGTTAATAGAAAATATTTCAAGTACTGAGATTTAATAAATGCCGATGACTTCGTAATCCTACATAAGTTCAATTGTGAAGACTTAAGTCTCTGTATTCTTCCAAAATATCAAGTCGCTCAAGACTTAAGTGCCAGAAACCATTTATTTGTTAATGGATTGCAGGTTTCTGCTTTCTTCCATAATTACGCATACGTTTCATAACGATCTGTAATAGGGGTGTAGGCTTTTATCACGGACTTCTTCTGGCAGATGCAATTAATGTCAACATTAGTTGTTTTGGCCCAACTATTGATGTACATTACGAATTTCCTAAACTTATGATAAACACTATAATCAAATTCCAAACTTACTAATTTGTCACCAGTTTGCTATTTAATTTTTAGCATTCTTTAGTTTTATTATTTTATTTCCACAATATAACATTTATCAAGAACATCTCAACTGTATAAGGCTTGTAAACATTATAACAAATTTCAAGAAGCCCACGTATTTCCGACAATTATAAAACAAAAATGCACTCTGCTTTGTAATTGTCGCATTTCAAACAATGCTCAGTTTAAAATAATGGGAGTGATTTCCACTGTTTGTTGCATAACGAAACGTATATTTTGTATCATTCTTGACTGACCGAGATTACACCAGTAAGTGTAGAAGTTTTGTGTTGATTAGCGGATAAAATGAAATGGGTGAACTTATACATTTCTTTCCAACCTCTCTTTACAGAATATACATTTACGCCTAATTGTAAAAATTCTTAAGTGCTACTACACGAAAATGGAGTAACTGCTGACATCCTCTTGGAAATGAAGAATTTGGTGCGGCTGCCGTTCTGTAAGTACTTTTCACACCTCTTGAATTGATAGTCACAGTTTAGATCATCTGCATTCAGATTACCGAAATTATCTTTGTGATTTGAAATGGTTCAATAATTCTCGCATTTCTGTATAATTTAAATACTGCAAGAAAAATGCAATATTAAGAATTGCCACCCAATAACTAGTGCATCATTTCAATTTAGATGTATCCCAATCGAATGATCTTAATGCTATTTTTTTTTACCATTATCCTAATTATTACAAACCGGTGGTCTGATCCACAGTCGGCACTTGACATAACCTTTTCATATGTTCTGGATTTATATCGCTCATTGATCATTAGAGACACATTTGTATTAATGTATGGTACCATCGGTAGATCTGCACATACAAACCATTTTTTCTTTTTTGTTCATGTAAAGCGTTTGTGATTATCAGTTTGTTTTAAACCAAACTCAGTACTCCGATTACCCCAATCATTTCTTATGTCATATACACATGGGTCTACAACAGGTCTTATTCTTTCCGGTTGCTATTTTGGCATTTCAATCCCTCGTAATGATTAACGCGCTATTTTTCACTTCTTCAAAGTCCTTGATGTCTTCTTCAGTTTCCCCATCTTCAACTGTGGATTGTTGGTGCAGACATCTGTATTATCACCAGCGGGTTTAGGTTTGCATCTTTTAAAATGTCTTATTGTAATTGAAAGTGAGAATTCCTTTTCTATAATGAATGCAACTGGTTATCTGAGCTCACTTCCTCAACGTCCATAAGTTTATCTGCTTTTCCATTTGAAATGGAATTCGGGGTTTAATGTACTTAAACTATTAACACAATAACAAGCTCGAGAACTGATTATTTTTTGCTGCATTTCTAAAATATCACATAATATTGATGTAGTTTGAAGAATTAGTGGTCTCCGGCTTGATTTATTACGCATGTTGGCAATGAAGAATATCATTAATATCTGATGATGCATAAGTTTATTACTGAGCAATTCTGGAACATTTTATCCATCGTTCACTAATGATGACTTAATACCTCCACCTATTTTCTGCAAAGAAAAGAAAAATTCGTATCGAGCCATTCTACTGAAGTGTAATTTTCTCCCTCTACTACAGAACAAGAGAGCTTTCTTGCCCGGCAATATTTTTTTCAGACAAGCCGTGTTCTCCTTCAGGCTAATGGAGAGCCAAAGCACAAGTTTGATGTCTTCAGCTCCAAAAACGCAAAGTTGGTCTTGCAGACCAACATTCGAACTTCGATAGATTCATACAACGCCGACTAAAAAATATTTGGTTAGTTGCTGCGGTGCTCATGAATAATCGATAACTGACTTGGAACGGTCATACTTTTCATCACGCATATTATTTGACCAAACGTTATGTGATCAATCAGACAAGTTTATTGATGGTTTCACTTTGAAGCGTATATGAATAATAATCACATCTTAAACCTCTTAGTTTCACGATCCGTATGAAGAACAGTTATAAACCGACATGTGTTAAATGACTGAAGTCAAGTGCTAAGAAGCGAGGAAATTGTGCCTACAAAGAAAATAGTGAGATCTTCGCTTCACCGTCGCCTATAGTATTACGATTATTTGAATTGAAACGATTTTCAAGAGCACAACCTTCATTACAACAACACACAATTACTCAGACTAAATGGTGAAATTTTTATGTTGTCAGTTCCAACACCACACTTTAAGATTCGGCCATTTTGAGAGAGGAAAAAAACAGAAAACACTTGGGTTTCGTTTGAATGACCGGAAATACAGATACATCACTAACTCGATTTAATTTGTTCATGTTGAGCCATATTACCTTCTAAATGATTGATCTTTATTAAACAAAGCAGTCACAACATTCTTCTGTCTTATGGTTACCGACATAACTCAGGTACCCAAGGTAACATTAGTCACCACAGTAAGAAGAAAAAACGTGTCACGTGAAGTTGTTGTGTGTCTTTTAATGTATTAACCAGTTTCGGAGAGAACCATTCAATAATTACGTTTTGCATGGTGCAGTCCAACTGTGTACGTACATTTCTATTTTCTCACGCCAGCAACCAGTACTTACTGTAAACATAAATTCTCCGTGGGAGAAAACCTAAAGTTATATCAGGTTCCGTTTGCTTTCATTTCATACAATATTGTCTGGAACTAAGGGGTTACTATTGGGGAAGTGAACTTTTTTTTTTTTTTGAGCAGTGGTTCTATGGCAAAAAGTTAGTTTATTTAGCAAGTGTTTTGAAAATTCCTGCAAGATTTTGTGAATCACCTAAGAATTCACAGAATACAAAGAAATGATTTTTTATATGACAGACGGTATTTTAAGTTTGATTCATTCCTGTGTTTGAGTCTCCCTTCTGTATTAAAACAACGATTACTGGTCAAATGCGCGCTATCACATACAAGCGCGTGAGGTATTCTAATGCTCCACTTTAAATCACATCGCATCATATTACCATTGTCCAATAAGCGCGAAATTTTCAAAATAAACAGGTCTGATGTTTAAAACTCGTACTTTTGTTCCGAAGTTTGTCATGTGGAAAGTCAATCGCAATAAGGGACTTTATTTTAAGTACGTAAACATTGCGTACTGTAAATCGTGTATAACCAACTACTTTCACAAACTGTACACTTCTGTGATTTTTCTGCGTTTCATTGATTTTAAGTTTCATTTCGTTCGTATTATTTACGAAGCATTGATTTTAAAGGATACTGACTGCATTTCAGTTACGAGTTTTTCACAAAAGATGGATGAAAAGCGATTCGGTAATGGTACTCATTAGCAAACAAATCTAAAAGTTTTGTTTGGCTCAAGCGGAGTTATTTTCAGAGCAACAAAATCAAATGACGGGTAAACGGCAAGCTTTTGATGAATTGGTGACATTTAGGAAGTTCTGCGAGTTCAATTTGTGTATAACACTTTTTGACCCAATTCTCCACATTAGCATGGGCAATCGTTTTCTTATATTATATTAGCTGGAATACCAATACAATATATTTTCCTGTGCTCTCTCTTAATGACGAAATCGAATCAAACCGAATATCACATTGATTAGAGAGTGAACATTCATCCTCATTGGTAATTGACTTCGGAGCTCAGGTATTGAAAATTACTGCTCGTGTACGCGAAGTTCACCATTACAGATTCTGCACGCATCCATTAGGGTAGCCGAAGAAAACAACTCAAGGGAGTGCCACTGGAGCCGAATACGAATGCACTCGATGGAGTGACATACGTATCTGTAACATTCAAATACACTCGCAGTTAATGCACGAGCTTTAATGGACAAACGTGCGGATGACAGGAAGGGCAGCATTGAAAATAAATCAAACGGTGTACATGTTGGGGGATGATACAGCTATTTAGCTCTTCTGTCTTACTGCCAAGACTGTACTTCTAGGCTAAAGCTACGATCGACGTATTAGCGCCACTTAACTTCTGGCTCCTACTGGGAGATGGTTCTTCGATGAATGCTCTTAATCCGCATTTTTAAATGAGATTTTTCCGAATGTGACGCGTGTAATTTTTTTTGTATTAAGGTATAAAACAATGGAAAGTTGTCTTCTCTATCTAGCCATGATAAAAGAGAGTTGTGAATGTAACGCGAAAGAAAGGAATTACAAACGGCGTACGAGGAAGATTTAATGTTGTGAATAAAACATAAAATGGCAGAAAAAACGAAATCGAATTTAAACCAATTAATTCCAAAATGGGAAAACGAAATCACAAGAACATGATATTCACTCTATGCTTTCGTGGGAATGAAATGCGACATTGCGTCAATAATGGAGGGGGGGATTTGAGTTTTGGAATCGGAGATTAACTACTTTGATTAAGTGTTTAATTAAAGGTTCTTTCTCAAAGAAAGCACGGCCAAAAACAAGAAGTGAACGTTATTAAACAGCTGTGTTAGTAATCTCTGGAGTTTCAACATGGTTTTCCTTGTCACTTGAAGAGAGCACACACTTCAGCCATTCAAAATAAATAGCAATCCGAAAAGTGGTTAGCATGTTGGGGTTCCTATTTTCAGAATTACCGACTTAAATTTGACAAATATAATTATATTTAAAAGAAATTACAATAATTAAATTTAAGCAAATAACTTCTCTTCCAAGTGTTTTTCATTCACTCAATCAACGTCATTCCTCCTTACTTTGTCTCGCTTATTTTCCAGTTAAATTAAACTAAAATCCATTTATCCAATGATCTTTAATAATAACCCCAAGCAATGCTGTCACGTTTCGGTACGACATAAATGAGACTTTGTGCATTTGCGTCATCACCTGTTGGCTAATCCGCTATCAGTGATGACTGCTTCGGAGTGCAGTATTCATCGGCCCGATAACGCCTCCTTACAGCTCTTTAACTCTTTGCAACCATTTTATATCCTAAAAATAATCTGGATTCATAAAAAAACAATCAATGTTAGCTGACCATTCTGTGGATTATGCGGTGGTACTCTTGAATCTGTAGACTTTTTCAATGTAGTTTGCTATGATCCAATGAAATGTTTTGTAATATCTGCTCAACATAGATTTGTGTTTACATATTTGTAAGAGCATTGCGCTTATGATGTGTTATTTTAAAAAACTAGACTTGGAGAAAAGGCATGTCATCTAATAAAATATATATCCACAGTTAGCCTATCTCTTAATGAAGAAACCAATCATATATAATTAGATACCTGCTTTGGAGTATATACTGATGCAACCACGTGATACTTGTGAGTGAAAATAATTAGACAGCAGACTGAATAAAATCTAAAAATACGCATATAAGCGGTAGAGAAAGGGGCGGGGATGATCCTGGCATATTCATAAAAAGTAAAGTTTCTGCCATGTTCAGTCAGAGCATATTCTGATTTTGTGTAGGCTTTTTCATTTATCATCTAAGTTTTGCGGATAATTTTTTGGACTAAAACTGGAGCTCAATGCTTTTTTTACTACCACGACTGATATTCCTAATAAACTAAGAACTCTTATAATGTAGGCCATCCCTTTGATTTTATTTCTTAGTTGGGAAAATACTGTGATATGACGTTGGGTACACGGGTGCATCCATGCAAATAATGAAGTGATGTCAGTAGTTCTATGGACTTCATCCAATCAGCTTATGCTCTGTACTAGGTTGATCTGGATTTGCCATTTCTTTAAGCATGATGATCAATATTTAAAAATTCACTCACTTATCTGATAACAACAGTCGTACATATGGAGGGGGGGGAGCACTTGGGGTTGCAGATATCATCTTAAACTATGCATAACTGAGCGCTGACAGAGTGGCAATAGGATGCCAGTATAATCCGGTTTTAAATCGGTTCAAGAAACACGAAATAATGATGTTATCGAAATCCGCATGAAACTAATCTATAGTATAATTATAATGCTGTTAGTGATGCTATTGTGTCTCTTACTGGAGTGATGCTATATGAGATTTCTCTTACTGGAGTGATGCTATATGAGATTTCTCTTACTGGAGGTGTATCATGTTAACATAAAAGAGAACTTACCTCAAATGATTTATTCGCTACATATTCAATGCGTCTCAAAGACGACAAATGCAGAACAGAATGAGAAGTTCTGTGAACCGATAACAATTAACATGACGTAAACGAATACATGGAATATTTGTTCATTACAGGACATTGCGGTGTACGCAAAAATTAATTTTGTTTCTCTCACAATGTAAATTTTCAGCGTGTGTATACAGTTGGGCAAGAAGACACACAACAAGAAAGCTTTTGGATGCTAGCGTACAAGGAAAGGATCGATGACTAGTGTCATATTGAAGATTTCGAAGTTATTTTTGAGAATAATATTCTATTCATTAACTTCAGAGTAAAACAGTATCCCTCAGAGATTATAATCCGGAACACATCCTGGCGAAAGCTACAAATGTTTATCATGTACTAAGTTTTCTCACTTTAGTCAAGTTACAAAATGAAAATTAAATAAACTAGGGAATGTCTTAAGATAATTCAGATTGTAACAAGTAGTATTGATAATTTACAATAAATATATGCTATACTAAACATAATCCTTCGTCGGCGTATATACCTTTTTAGTCTATTATTATTTCCGAAAACTAAGAATATGTAACCATTAAACTGGATGTTTTGGCAAAAATATTCTACATTATAAAGAAGCAATGCATAAATAATACTATACTTGATTGCTTACAAAATTATTCAGTGGTCCTCCTATTATCAATAAGAAATGAAACCAATACAAACAAATACAAAAATCGGTCGTGCTCAAGATTTCCTTTGAGTGTAAAATTTAATATTTCTATTTGGCTACTCTGTTTTATCTTCTTACAGAATATATTTAACTTTGCATAGCAACATGTTACACTTCTTTTTTTTCCATGTGTGTTTAGGTAAACAGACACATGATGTATGCTACGTTACTGTCTGCACCTTCATGAGTTGTTGCCCTTTGATTACTCAATCTTCCAAAATTTGGACTCAAATTGTGAATTTTTGAATTTAAGTTTATCGCTGCAAGCAATCATTTGCTTGTTTGAAAATCTATTTTCGCTACTGAGTGAAATATTCTTGCCTGTCATCTTTTGTAAACCTTTATCTGATTTGCAACGTAGGATTTTTCCACGCCATCTGTTAAATCCGCTCTTAATAGATGTCAATTTCCATTTGTGCTTTCCTTTAGCTAGCAACGCATTGAAGCGGAAAATCTGCAACAAAAATATTTACTTATAACTGAAGCAGGCAATATAGCTGTATTATAATAATTTACTTATAAATTGACCGTTCTGTCAATCATCAGTAATGTAATTTTATTTTGCAAAATACATTGTAATGACCATTAGAAAATTGCCAACCCATCCGTAAATTCAGCATGCTGCCGCTGCTTGTCTACTTCCCAACCTCCTTGATTTTTGATCAGTTAAATCTGCTGGTGTCAGAGACGCTTCCTCAGACACCATAATATCCTAGCAGGCAATGAAACAAAACAACAACAAAAAATGACCTCAATGAGGAAGCGTTTCCAGCGAGCGCTTAAGTAATAGGCGAATCCCGAGGAAGAGTAGGATACAGGAGAACTACAGATTTCTTAAGATTATTCTGCTTGGCTGGAGAACACCAAGTCACGTAGGTTAGATCCATAAATTTACTCTTTTGTTCTCCATAAATTTCGACCTCCAAAACCTTAAGCCATTCAACATTTCTTGTGTTCAAGCATTCGGGTTCAGTATATAAAGATACTTCTGTTTGCCATTTGCTGACATCACAAAATCCCACCAGGTAAGTCTGCTGTATTTCCGGTTTACAAGCAGAGGCACTTTCATTTCTTTATATCTCGGTTTATATCTTTAAGAATATTGTTATCACTAGGAATTTAGAAGGGACGGTGATTTAATAAATGTTCTCACTGTAGAAGATTCCCAGAGAGAGTACGCTGCTGAGAATGAAAATTCTAAGATAGTCGTTTTCTGTCAAACAGCTTTTAAATGATTTTATCTGGAGTGGAAAAGGGATTTCATATTGCTCAGTGCGCTAAGTGCAGTGTGAGCCGTATATCTCGAGTGACTTCGGAGGGTGGTGGTGCTCAGGGACTAAAGTGTTCACCCAGTGGAGGATTACTCATTCAATGGCATTCAATAGATTTCGGTTCGTTTTAAATATGTTTGTTAATTATTAGTTGAAAGAAAAGCCTTTAAAACACAAAATTATAGAATTTAAGTGCTTGACTAGCACATAACAGAAGATAAAAGTACATTGAGAGGATATAAAGTGCAGAATCTTTCAATTCTGAAATTAGACTCAGTAGGAAATGACAGAAGGAAAGACGAATGACTGGTTGGAAGACTTGGAGAGAAGCAGAATTAGTGGCACAGACTTGGAGAGAAGCAGAATTAGTGGCACAGACTTGGAGAGAAGCAGAGGTATAACTAGGAACGGATATCGTCCTAAAGTGCCTCACAGATCGATTAAGACAACTAATCCAGAAAATGACAAAGAGAAGAGAAAAGAGCACACAACTTCAGAAGGGATGCCCTGTGTGGCAGTGGGTGCAGAGGTAGTTAAATTCCCCATTGAATACCCTAGGTAAGAAAAACGAGGAGAGTGATGCAGCAAGATGTTGACTGTAGCTCAGAAGCAAAGCAGCTACTTGACACTCATTTTATTAGTGGTGTTGTTGTGGTGGTGACTTTGTGATCCTGATCGAATCTCAGATGCGAAACAACATTCCTACGAATAAAACGTGAGAGCCAAATTTTGTTTTTAAGTGCAATCAGCTTTCTTTCTCCTCCCTATTTGACCTAAGATTTTTGATATCCTGATTACTATTTAGCTATCTTATTTATTTCGTATTTTTTCATCATCATCATGCATATCAAGGATTTAGGCCTAGCATGACCTGTTCCGACCTTAGAAGTCATCGTTGAATCGTTTAAGAGGACGTCCTGGTTTTCTTTTTCCTAATGGCTTGTACTTTAAGGCTTGTTTTGGTAATTTCTTATGATGCGAAAAAGTTGGCATCTGGTCCTAACTGAAAGAACAAGATGCGTAGAAGGGTATGGTACCCCCCCCCACACACACACTTACTTTATTTTAATCCATTTGGAATAAATGTTCTGAGCAACCTTCCAGAACTGAGAAACAACTATTCTTCATTGTTCAAGGAGATTCGTTTAAGCGTGCGCCCACTATTTGGAAGCGCTCAGCTATTTTATTAGAGTTAGCGGATCAAATTTGGCAGATTACGTCAAATAGGCTACTGAATAAAAGTGGAAAATCGATAATATTGAACTCGGAATTACATTTGTATTACAATTACTGTTCTAGTGGTTCTCGTAAAAAGATTAATACGTGGTTCAATGGCGTCTTCAACTGTCATTGGCCCAATTTCGATAAAATGAAGTGAATGACTCGGAATATTTGTGGATGCTTCTCACGATGGGTGGCAACGTAGGGCAGTTCCAGCAAGCACTGAGCGATCTAAAGGCTCAAATCATTTCGCGAAGTAAGACAAATGGAGTTACTTTTGAGAAATTACTTGCACAAGAAATTTATGACGCCAGAAGAATAATGATTAGTTAGAATGAAAATTGAATGGACAAAAAAAAATGTAGTATACAAAAGAAGCGTGTGGATAAATAAAATGGGTTTAATAAAACTTGTTCACAAGAACAAGCCGATAAGGCGTTTCGTATCGCACATTTAAAAGCTAACTACGTATGCCGTTGCATAAATGCGGCAGCGAAGGGTTGAGTCGACTTATTACACGGCTGGCTCAAATGTTTCTACTGCTCCGTTTAAACATTGAGTCTTATTTGGAGGGCAAAACGTACGTGACTGGCGGGCAAAAGAAACGAACAAAATTGCTACAAAAGTTAAGCCGTGAATAATTTTCACGATATTAAGAAAGAATCGGTTTCACCTCTCTACCGGCCGAGGTGAATGAAATAGTGAGACCAACGTGCACTTCTTATCCATGTTATTCAATAGGTGTTACAGAATCGTGTCCCGATTTATCTGGCCGTATATACTGTGTACATCCTGGCCGGTTGGGGGATTTTAATTCTGAATAGAAGAAAAGTTCAGAAAAGTACTTATGTCCTACATTACGTTTGATAAAAGCGCATTTATCAAAAGTAATAAAGAGGCCTAATTAAACAGCAGAAATGAGTCGAATGGACAGGAATAATCAAATTTTGACTATTCATTGACTGAGTACAGTTGACACTTGAACAACGTGGGGTTAGGGTCGCCGACCCCTCGTGTTGTTCGAAAATTCACGTATAACTTTTAACTCCCCAAAAACTTAACTACTAATAGCCTACTGTATACGGGAGCCTTACCAATAACATAAACAGTCGATTAACAGATATTTTGTATGGAATGTAAGTACTATTAGATTATTATTACGTGACACCTCCAGGGAGTCCAAAGACTAATCACGGGAGGGCACGTACTCTATAATTGTCTTCACCAACTACAACAAACTGCAGTTATCATCATCTACACCAACGCTATCTAACATCAATCAACACCACTAACATTTTCACAGACAATCACAAACATCCATGCCCACGGCGGGATTCGAATCCGCAGCCTTTTGGCTGAAGAGCGGATACGCTGACCACTCGTCCGAACAGGCCGCAAAAAAAAAAAAAAAAAAGCTTAGAAAAGGTTTCTCTAGTTTGTGACTAGAATTGAACTTAGGTAGCCATTCTTCAAGCAGCCTGGAGACGCACACATTTCCACTGAGCTACATAAGCTCTATAATGCCTGTGTGTAGCTCTATAATATTACATAATGTATTCTTACAATAATGTATGCTAAAGAAAAGAAAATGTTATTAAACAAAATCATAAGGGAAAATACATTTACAGTACTGTATTTATCAATACCATAAGTTTACGTCTGTTTACAAGATGAATCGTGTTCTGTCAGTACCCACATCAATATTGTCTTAATAGATACAAAACACCGTAGATGTTATACGTATTACTAACACTAGACATCAAAAATTAAAAGATAATGGGAAAAATAAATTATTCTTATTTAGTTACAGGCTTAACGATTTATGCATTGATAACGAAGAAGATGGAATATGACTGCTTTATGGAAGTCTAGTGCAATCGATACGCTTGCTTTATAGTAGCTTAGCTTATACACTAATGAATAAAAATTTTATTTTATGCTAATTAATTTAAATAATTAGCAAGTTATTTTATGCAGTTATGATTTAATACTGCATTTTAAATTTGTTTACATTTCTCTCGAATGACACCATGTACGGTCGGTAAGTGTTTGTGTGCGTAAGCTTATAATAAATTTTAACTTTTGTATAACAGATTTGTATATATTTACGGTAATAAATGGTAAAATAGACTAGTATCTGCATACATTTTATGCATTCATGACATACCTAACATTTTCTTAACTTTCTTCGATATTTCTAAGCTAAGTAGTTTGTTGGAAATTTTTTTGAAATTGTCTAAATCTAAAAAAATGTGCAATATATTCATTCAAAAACTAAAACAGCGTTTTTCAAGGGTCAACTGTAGTTAGGTATTATTTATATTGCGCCCGCGTCCACACACACAACATACTTTTCTTCGACAAACTTTTTGGTTTGAGTTTTGGGTGACAAACTTCACTGATTCGACAAGTGAAGCAAAGTACATTATTGTTTATCTGTTTCTTACACATTATAACCCTTCCTTAATTCAACCACTTATTTGGTGGGTAAAAGTGCTCAAATGCATCAAAGCAAAACTTCTAGAATAAGATTAAAGAATTGTTGCTGACATTTAATAAGGATAATAATTATTCATCTTTGAGAATGACTTCTGTAGTTTGTCTTTTAGCACTTTCTAGATTTTCAGTTTGTACTTTGCTATCTGCACGAGAAAGGTTATATTTATATAATAAGTAAAAGGCAATTAGAAAAAAAAAAGGTATCATGGCTTTCTTCCATGTTACTACATATGATAGAAATTGTTCCAGATAATTTTTGTATAAAACAAATCTTGGCAGTTTGTGCAGTTGTAATATTTTTGTTCAACAGTGTCATAATGCTGATGCATATAACTTTGTGTGAGAAGGATATCAGAAATTTATATCAGCAAAGGCAAGTTAGGATATATTACAATTCAAGCAAGTCCCTTATTTTTGAATCAATCACACATTATCAAAAGAACATTTTGCATCTTTCAAAATATATATTGAAAGAGTGGAAACCATTTTTGTTATCAGTTGAATATGAATTATTTGAAATTACATGACCCCGTAATACTATGACTTTTACTAGAAAATGGTAATAAGGGTATTAATCAGGATCCTACCAAAATCAATTCAGTAAATTAAAAAAAAAACAATTTGATGATACCCCATCCTGAGCTATACCATCACAGTTCTTTGTATTTTTCATAGTAGATTATCCTAGTTCACTTACATAAAAAATCACTAAGCATATCTTTAAACCGACCGTAAGAAACAATCCCTAGCACTATTTATCATTTATTTAATAATACATCGTGCTCTTTACTCAAATAAGGATTCACATCAATGATCATTAGTTCAAAATTTGAAATAAAAACTTTGAACTAATGTTCGTTTTATCATGGCATTTCTCTTCATAATTCTTGAACAAAAATTACTTCCTATTACCATCAGTCCCTTTGAATTTTATATTCCATTATATATAAAGGAATATATATATATAAGGAAATGCAGAGAACTGTTGTGTCTATCTCCACTATTGACAGCAAAATAAACAGCATTCATTAAATAAATTTCTTTGGAAACCGAATCCAAGTTCACTAACATTTCTCAATTGTTTTGCTATTTTGTATTCATTAGGCTGCTTGCTATCTCCTTTGCATCCTTGTAACCCACATACAATATAAACGTGCTTATCAAGCAGATGATTGCTATTATTGTGATGCTATAATTTGCAACTGGATTTTATTTATTTATCAACTGCCTTGAAACACTTTCATTGCAAGCAATCTAGAACAAGCCAGAATCTTGGCCTCTCTAAAACCATTAAGAGAAACAAAAAACGATGTTTATATCTGTACTCTGTAATCTCTATGTAATGTGTGAAAGGATAATCATCAACACACTTAGCTTTTGCTTTGAGAAATATTTTATCCCTGAACAGTCTTACTTTAGACCTGGCTATTTTTTCACATCAGATCGCAATATACTGAAGATATATTTCAAAGAAAGCTTAAGACAAGACTTGCTGTAGTGTTGATCTCACTGCTACTCATGACACCATAAACAACGGACTTCTCTTTAGCCAAGCTCATAGCATTACCAAGTACTACCATCTCATATGCATTTTGCTATTGCTGTTGGAAAATGCATGATTCTTTATGACTTTACTCAGCAAAAAGGACTTGATGGTGCAAGGAAAAAACTGAGTGCCACATACCCATCCCTCTTACTTTTGACATTTATGCTAATAAACGGCAATGCATTAATAACCGCTACACCAGTTTATTACCAATAAAGTTTCTTGTGTGCCAGTTCAACTGAAGCCCAGGTACGCCTGTTTCACCTCAGCGATCACGAGTCTGACGGAGAATTGAATGATAAATGGTACAGTATAGTCCTAACATATCTGTTCTGTTGACATTGCTATTATCATGCGCAGGAAGTAATGAAAATATCCGTACTTCGATTTTTGTTAAAAGATGGGTTTAATCCTTGGTCCTTCCTATATGTTTATAAGAGTCCATGCTCATTCGGTATCAGCTAAAATGGACAGACATGAGAATTGCAGAAATAAGAAGAGCTGAATATAATGATGTTCGAATCCTGCCCTGGGTATGGATGTTTGTGATTGTCTATGAAAATACTAATGGTGGTGATGAGAGGTAGATGGCGTTGGTGTAGTTGCAGTTCGTTTTAGTTGGTAGATTGAGTGGTGGAGACAGAGTTGTAGAGCAAGTGCCCTCCCTCGATGAGTCTATGGACTTCCTGGAGGTGTCACGTAATAATAATAATTACACTAAATATAATGTTTCATAATATTTATAGATAACTCTAAAGATTGATCTCCTTTCAGAAGAATGTATGAAGGATGTAATTGTATCTTACACAGTCTTTCTTAACTGCATGACACACCAAAAAACAATTCTCATGACAATTTAGTTTTTTTTCAATTGTTTTACAATAGCAATTCAAATAATATATTTAAAATAAATACTGTAAACTAAAATACTTTAAAATATAGAATTCGTTCTATTACTGTATGAAACTAGAAAGATTCAAAAACATTGAGCGATTTTTGATTTCAAGGAGTCCATTTCTTCAGCAACATGTTTGTGTCGAATCTATCTTTTGCGGTTTCTTGACTATCGCATTCCTTGGTATGAAAAAATATTCTCAAAGGGGATTCTCTATTACAACGAAAACTAACAACTTCAGAAGAAAAAAAATTGGCTGATTGGCTGATATTGTTTTTGGAAGCAAAATGTGCGGTCCACCGTGTACAAGAAACAACAAAACCATTTAGTTGATTCTGGATATTGTTTGAAGTAGGGGGTTTGGCAAACGTTACTCCAAATAACATCTGCTTTGTTATTTGATTATTTTGTTAACTGATTCTCGGTACTTGAGGGAGACCACACTCCTACCAGGCGCGTCCCCCGCGTGGCTGATGAGGGAAACCCAAATGGGTTGCTCTGAATAAAGAGTCGTGGACCAAAGTATGTAGTAGAGGCATGGCATGCTGGCTACATTATTATGCCAGTAACTTTCACGAGCATGAGAAAGTCTACAAACCGAACCGAGATAGTGCTACTGCGTACGGGACAACTGATGCGCCTATTCGAAGACCAAATAGAGTAGGTGAGAAATCAGCAATGTGGTCAGCCAAGGACGTGAAACATGTAGCCACCCTCAACATAAGATCACTATATCGACCTGGAAAATTGCAATTGGTCCAGGAAAAATTAAAAAGCCTGAAATGGAGTATTTTAGGTTTATCAGAGACACATCGGTGCGGAGATGGATTCATGGATTTGCCAGAAGGAAGACTATACTTCCCAGGAAGAAAATATAACATACACAGAGAAGGAGTTGCATTATTAATCGAAAAGAAACTTACACACTCAGTAATTGAAATAAACCCAGTGTCTCCTAGAATAATCACAGCCAAAAATAGAGAGCTCATGATAGTGATGGGAGATTTTAATGCTAAAATAGGACAGTTCACAACAGACAAAAAAGATGTGATGGGGAAATTTGGATACGGAGAGCTTAACGACAGAGGAGAACAATTACTCCACTTCTGTAAAGCAAACGATCTAATGATTACAAACACATTGTTCTATCAACGCCCTAATAATAAATATACATGGACATACATAGATGGTAATATAAAGAACTGCATAGACTATATCATCATAAACAAACAATGCAAAAGATCAGTAAATAATGTACGAACATTAAGAAGTTTTGATTTCGACACTGACCACGAAATATTAACTGCCAAAGTGAAGATAAAATTCAACAGGAAAAACAATATCAGAAAGGAAGAAAACATCAACCTATCAAAACTAAAAAAAAATAGCTCACGCAGAAGTCGATTTTTAGAACAGATGTGCTTGAAATTAAAACCCTCCATCTTCCAGAACAGCGCAAAATACTGGGAAGAAGGAAAAGAAACAGTGTTATCAATTGCGAAAGACACTCTAAGTACCAAACCCAAAATAAACAAGCAGTGGATAACCCAAGAAATCGTAGCTACAATAGAAGAGAAAAGA
Organism: Typopeltis vanoorti; assembly: GCF_054136105.1. Taxonomy (NCBI): domain Eukaryota; kingdom Metazoa; phylum Arthropoda; class Arachnida; order Uropygi; family Thelyphonidae; genus Typopeltis; species Typopeltis vanoorti. The sequence goes on from NC_143563.1 coordinate 111,473,320, forward strand.
GAGGCCAAGATTCTTTTAAACCAACAAAACAATGAAGAGAATAGAGAAAAATACAGAGCACTAAAAAATAAAGTTGATAACCAATGCAAAAAAGGCTAAGAAAAATGGTTAGAAGAAAATGCTAAGAAGCATACCAACAAAACAACCTGAAAGTCTTCCATGATACTGTAAGAGAAATTACAAAGGAATTCTCAGCAAAAGCAGTAACAACGATAAACAACAAGATGACTGAAACCGGGAATATTGAAGATATAAGAAAAATCTGGTCAAACCATTTTAAGACTATAGGAAACACCAAGGAAACAAAACTACAATGCCAACAATAGAAGAAAACAATGACCACCCAAACATTTTACAAGAAGTAGTTAGATATGCAATAAAACAGATGAAAAACAATAAAGCACCAGGCATTGATACTATCCCTACTGAACTGTGGTCATATGGAGTCAGCATATCAATAGAACATTTAACAACCCTATTCAATAAAATACTACAAACAGGAGAGATCCCAGATGACTGGAGAACTAAAGATCATCCCAATATACAAGAAAGGAGACTGTAGAAATTGCAGACCAATCAATTTGCTTTCCCACACTTATAAAATATTTGTAAGAATTATACGAACTAGATTAAAAAACGCCTATGAAGAAATGATAAGCATAGAACAAGCTGATTTCCGAGGAAAATATTCAACAATAGACCAAATTTTCACATTGCACCAACTAGAAGAGTTCAGCTGGAAAGACCATAAAGAACTATATTGTTGTTTTGTGGACTTTAAACAACCTTTCGATAGCATCAACAGAGAAATTCTTCTTAAAATTCTACTAGAAAAAGCAATACACAAATATATAATACAGTCTCTTATAAAATATTATTCTACGACGAATGCAATAATTAAAAAGGACACACTCACAACAGAACCCATAGAGATCCAAAAAGGAGTTAATGCAAGGATGCCCATTATTCCCATGCCTATTCAACATATATCTAGAAGAAGTTGTAAAGAAGGAAGTAGACAATGAGCCTGGAATCAATGTCAATGGTTTAAGCATAAATAATATCAAATATGCGGTTGATCTCGTCCCTCTTGCAAGAACCCAAAACGAACTACAAAAGTTGATAAACAAGCTAAACGAAACTTGTAAAACATATGACATGACAATAAATATACAAAAGACAAAAGTGATGAAAATAGGGAGGAACGGAACTACCATCTCAGCCACCCTAAACGGAGAACAAATGGAACAAGTAGACAACTTCATATACTTTGGATCGAAACTAACAGAAACAATAGATTAACTCAAAACAATAAAACACAGAATAGAAATAGGATGGACCACCATGGGAATATTACAAAAAATCTGCAAAAACAAACAAGATATCTAAGCAAGCCAAAATCAAATTATAATTTTACCAACAGTCATCTATGGAGCAGAAGAGTGGACAGTTAAGAAAAGAAAGGAGAAAAAACTGCTGGCATTTGAAATGAAATGCTTAAGAAAAATAAATAGAACAAGTTGGATAGAAAAGAAAACAAACATCACAGTCAGACAAGAACTATTGTATAAAAAGACAATAATAGAAAAAATTAGAAAACAACAACTGAGATGGTTTGGACACACTGTAAGCATGGACGTAGACAGACTTCCTAACGTCATAATCAATACTTTTCCAACTGAAAAAAGAAGATCCGGAAGACCAAGAATTACCTGGCTGAAATTAATAAAGAACATCTCGGGATGCAGAACATATAAGGAACTTTTTTGAACAGCAAGGAATAGAGAAGACTGGAAGATCCTGCTCAAGAGAAGACTCAACCCGTCTTAGGCGGAAGAGAAAAAGAAGATTCTCAGTATTTCTTTAAGCACAATCAGTGGTACGTTGTATACTTCAATCAATACATCCTTTTACCTGCTTTTGGATATTGTCATTTGGAGAACAGTGCGTGGTCCCACTGAACTTCAAACAATATCCGTGTAGGCATTGTGTTTGATGCACAGCAGGGAGACCACTGTACTTCGAACATCAATATTGGTTTAGCTGATTTTGTTTGTTTCATACACAGTTGGTGGTCCACTGTACTTCAGTAATATTCGTTCAGCTGATTCTAAATATTGTTGTTTGCTGCACAGTCGGCGGGCGACTGCGTAGTCGAAAACTATCGGTTTAGCTGATTCTGTATATTGTTTGAAGTACACAGTGGGTGGTCCACTGTGTAATTGAAAAATATCCGTTTAAGTGATTCTGAATATTGCCTGAAGCAGAGAGGTTGGTCCAATGGTATGTCAAACGACAAAAATTCATTTAAGCTGATTCTGGATATCGCTCACAGCACAGCGGACAGTCCATTGTTTACTCTAAACAATATCCATTTAACCAAATCTGGGTGGGCCGTCCATTGTGTACTTCTCAAAACAATATCCGTTTACAGTGGACCATCTGCAGATTGGTTGGTCCACTATAATTCGAGTAGCAGTATCAATTTAACTAATTCTGGTATTGTCTCTATCACTGTAGATGGTCCATCGTGTAGGTCAAACAACAATATCTTTTAAGCTGATTCTGGATATCACAGTGCTCGTTGTGCTTTAAGCACAGCGAGCACTGTGTAATTCATTAAATATCAACCGTTTATCTGACTATGGATATTGTTTTTTGAAGCAAAGTGGGCGGTTCACTCTGTACATCAAACAATACCGTTTAGCTGATTCTGTGTAGTGTATGATGAACAGTGGGAGGTTCGCTGGGTACTTAAAACAATATTATACGTTTATCTCATTCTGGATATTGTTGTTTCATGTTGAGTGTGCGATGTACTGTGTATATCAAGCAACGATATTGGTTTAGTAGATTTTGGATATTGTGTGAAGCAGAGTGAGCAGTCCAATGTGCACTTCAAACAATATACGTTTTAGCTGATGATCTATATCAATCGATGGGTGCTTTAAACGTGGATACTGAATATTTCCATATTACACACAATCGGCGGCCCACTCTGTGCTAAACACAACAATATCTGTTTGCTGATTCTGAATATATTTTTAATGCTAATGGGCAGTCCACTCAGTACTAAAACTACACAATAACAATGCTTCTAAAATTTAACGGCCTGTGTTGCGGAGCAAAGCTTTTCATATGATGGTGATATGATGATGAATCATGCAATGCGTCCAAATACATAGTGGGGATTTTTTCCTCACAAAGGCTTGTACACTTTAGCCTTCCAGACATAACTTGAGCACTATCAGTGCAAACTCCAACACAATTTTTCTACTGTATGTTTGCCTTGCTTATAAAATCATCCAATATTTTGAACAATTCAGTTACTGTGGCTATTCTTTCTATTGGTATGCAAAACAAAAACTCTTCATCTGCTGATAATTGATCGCAAAATCAAACGTAAGAAATTAAATGACAATCCTTTTTGCTATATGTAGCCTCGTCAAGCTGAATTAAGAATAATTGGTCACAAAGCTTCAACAAAAGTTGTTGCTGTATACCTTCGCATATATCAATTCGCGCGCAACAGTATCATTTGACAGAGGTATGCACTGTAGTTGGGATAATGAATAGAATGACGACGATAGAGATGAAAGGCACTGCGTTGTTTGTCGGCTAACATACAAATCTAACTGATCAGCTCGATTGACATCAATGTATTTAGTAGAAATTGTCTTATTTTGTTTTCACCTAAGCATTGTTTTTTCTCAGAATGAGTAGGAACAGCTATTTTTCTTTCTAATAATTGTGTCAGTCCTTAAGTAAGGTGTGAGACTCAAGATTGGCAATAAAAATCACGAAAACGCAACTGCAAAGGTAAAGATTCTGATTGAAATTTCTACTTTGGATTTCCATTTCAAGTTCACTCTTAGAACAAAGTAGTTTGTCCTTTCAGGTGATGGCCTCAATAAAAATTCTGAAACACCATTATAAATTTAAGTAATGTAAACCGATGGAAAGTAACGTTTCGGTCTTAAACCTTCAGCGAATGAAACTGGAGAGTAAAAGCAGAAGGCACAGAACGAGAAACGCTTGCATTGCGTTTATTAATGCACGTTTTTCAGAAAGGAAAAAAAAAGATTACTGGAAGGAAAAGTTAAACGCCATCGTATATCGTTGATTAGTTAATCCACTTCCATCAGATAATGCCCTTTGAAACGGCCCCCCCCTTCCCAATCTTATAAGAGATTCGAACACAAGTCTAAACCAAAGAGCGCGTCTCAAATTAGTGCACTGCAATGAAGAATCTACAGTTTGATTATTCTTGTTCATGATTGCGTAACTAACACCGCGACAGCGATAGGAGTTGTTTGCTCGGCCTCTTTCCGAAGAGCAAGTGTTGCTTAAGAGCTACCACCCCAAAGAGATTCGAACTAGTTTTCTCCAGTATACGACGGCGATGTCAAAGTACTACTTTAAGTTATTTGAAAACAGTTGAGCAAGACCAACAGAATGCATTCAAAAAGAGTTCTTCACTGAGTGGACTGCATTGGCTTTACAGTTCTGTTATTAAAGAAACTTTTGCTGAATTATTTACACGGTTTTACTTTCCCACTGAGCGTTACCTGTGTGCTCCGACTTCATTCGTATTTTCTATTCGACCATTAGATTAGCCTTTCGAACTGCGATGCCGTTTATTTTCGGATGCCGGATGTCGAAATAGTGCAATCCGCATCAGATCTTCAAGAGCAATGCTAAGCAGAGTTAGAATTTATTAATGAAAGAAAGCTCGAGTGCTCTTAAGTAAACGAAAAAATATAAATTGTATGTGTTTTAGTGCACATGCGTCAGTTCACCGTGAGTAAACAAAACCGGGACGACTTTATTAAGGTTAAAATCATTTCGTGATACCTCATTATTTATTTATTTTCATTTTTTGCTCTGGAGCGCCGAGAATAACTATACTTATCCGGACTTCTCTAGTAAAGGGCTTACGTGGTTTGTTTACTCTGAGAATAAGTAATACGTGGAGTAAACAACTTAAGAGTTTCGAACAAGGTAAGAGTTTGTTCTAAATCGAGTTAACGAATGTCCTTCGAAATTAACTTTCTCAGTTCCACAAATCAGACCACGTAGCAAAATATAATACACACACTTAAAGCAATATTTTTAAATAGAAGGGGGTAACAATTTTTTAATTATCAAAATATGTATTTTAGTGGTATTGTTTTCTACTGATAGACGATTTGAATGCTTGTCGACAAACCTCTTAATACGGATAACTAAACATTTCGATACCAACCTGACTTATTGCTGAAAGCAAGTCATTATTAGCCTTCCGCGAAGAGATAAACAGTCTATCCATGGCGGCAAAGATGGCCTCATGAATTGTTCAAATTCTCATTTTATACATCTGGATATAAAACTAACTACTATTAAATGAGTTCAAGGTGGATTTAATGTTTGGGAGAGGAAGACCAGATCGCACAAGAAGAAAACTAGCCCCATAACAGGCTCGAGAATAATTCGAGGCCTGAACAGAAGATGAGCCATATTTCGACCAATTACCGCTGTGCCCATGCCAATTTGCATGTAAGATTGATGTTATGTGCTAACTAGTAGCTACTCGTTTTAATTTTTCTCTTTTTTGTTTATAGTTTGTTTCTATACGTATTTCCAGAGACCTAACGTTTTAAATACTGACAAATTTTACAATCATTACATATGAAAATCACTTAATCTGTCTAGAAATATCTGTTTCATTTTGTCGTAGTAACAAAATCACCCCTTCTGAAGCGCGTTGAACATTCTCCACTAGCAATAAGAAATGAAATTCGTTTTGTATAATCTTGCCTCCTCATATCTTTCTATTATGTCAAGTTGAGACTCATTGTAAAAGCGACAAATACCAATTGTAATGTCACACACCCCTTTAGCAAATTTATAACTTCGCTTAAATTATGATGAATTCAATCGATTCTCTTAATTACCATGATACAACTTGGTCATTCTTCTCTGAATACGATTTTCTTAGACGTATATCATAAAACCTTTGATAAGAATGCGTGCCATGATTTTTTAAAACTTCTACAGCTTCCAATCATAATGAGTTACTAAGACATCAGCAATATCTTCTTGTATTACGCTTCTGGACTAATCCTAACGCTCAGGCAACACTGTTCTTTATAGTCCAACTCCCCTCAGAATATCAGTCTACAGATCGCTGCGAGTATACCGACCAGACATAGTTTCGACCTTAAAAATACACCAGCAATATCTCGTTCACTACTGCAATTGGTTAAACAAAAACTTGTATTCAAGAAAAACTCAAATGCGTAAGAAAACACTTACACTCTCTCACAACAGTCTCCGACCATTGTCTCAAATCCCAAACAACGCGAAGTAAAACGGGAATGACCTTATAACTTCAAGAATAAACAATGTAATATTTAAAAGCTAAACATCCGCTTTTCCATCATCCCTCAAGTTTCCGCAGATATTTTTTGTTTGGGAGTGGTCGATTTTTTCCTCAATACGGTTTTTCTAAATAAGTTCGGAACGATATCCTCCAGAGATTCGTACTTCATTACGAATTAAAATATGACGCACTCTTATTAAGGCAGGCCACAGTGATTTCTACACAATCTTTGGAGATTGCAAGTGCTCACTGACTCGCCTGGTTAAAACAAAACCAGTCGATTTCAGAGCCGCTTCGAGGGGAAACGCATTTGTCAAACATTTCATGTAAATACTGAAAAATTAGCAAACCACAAGATTACTCAAATTCATGTCGGCAGGTTTAACAAATTCCAAATTTCATCATTTTATTACTTTTTTTAGTAATTTGGTAATCGCATCTTTAGTTTCGATACAATATTTGTAGCACAACTAAAATTTTATATTTCATCTATTAAAAATAGGGCTGTGAAAGGCTCTTGCTAAATAACGTAACTGTCAATCAGAGAAGGCACGGTAGGAAAAATTCGAGTTAAGAAACCACATCAAAATTATCCTAGAACAATAAATAGACAGCTGCACAGACGCAGCTGAGCAATGTCAAAATATTTTGACCAACGTTATTGGCTATTTTATCGGTGGCTCACTTTATCAATTCGACATAATTGACCGCTGTTAGGAAATGAAGGTAGCATCTGTTTGGACAGAGTTTTGGCGATCTGCCCGTCGTAGTCACAAAGGCTACTATCATCACCGTCAGCTTCCTTTTTTATTGTTTTTTGCAACTCTTTTTTCTAAGGATGGTTCCGCTTTGATCAAGTTCGAAATCGTAAACCGAAGTTGTCCATCAGTAGCAAGCATTCGCCTCATGAAATTGTTCGAAGCTCGCTTTAGAATGCTGATGCATAGAAATCTCGATTTTAAGCCGCGACGTTTATCTTTCCACGTTTCCTTTAGTTTCACGTGGTTTGTACGAGTTAACAAGCCTGTCTGCCCTCCACTTATTACATAGAAATGATCGCGTGATTCAGACACTTGTCCTGCACAACCTCTAGTTGACACATTTCCTAAGATTTATTCTCAATGAAAGAGGCTTAATTCGGAACTATTATTATTTTCATGATCTGCCAAGCATATTCTCACTTTTACAGACCTGCTACTCAGAGAGAAAAACAATCGGTGTTCACAGAGCTATCCATATTATACTAGCAAGGAAAAAAAATATTACTCCTGTTTTGTAGCAAGAAGTTATTTATTTATTCGTATGGAGTTTCCTCCCCTGTCCCTATTGGGGCGAGTTGAGCCCCTCATGGGGGGTTAAGTATTTATGGCTGTAGATTCGTGTGTTCACGGGGCCGGTTTGCCTGCTTGCGGGATGAAAACCCCCGATAAACTGGGAAAAAACCCTGCAGTCCACGCCCAAGCCCGGATAACTTGGCTGTGGCTGAGGAAGATCCTTAAGCTCCTCACGTCGGCGACGGGAATCGAACCCAGGACACTCCTTCCCCAGGCATATGGTTGCGAAGCGCATAGCCACTAGGCTAACCGCGCGGACAGTAAGAAGTAATAAACATCGGAGATACCTTCCACTGGAATACATACCGCAATCGAGAGATTTTCAGTATTTAATAGGGTATTGTTCATATATATTTATGTGCCCGACTTCATCATGGTATTTATCGTAATTATTTAACCAGGGAGCCAATGTTCAGGGCAAAACAGTCAACAAACATTTGGTGCAAGGGCTCCCACCAGTACATGGGACAGAACCTGTTCGCAATACTTCAGCAATCCTCGTGTTCAACTGGCAAAGTGATCCTCCTGCTGCTTACTTTGCCAGTTTCTGTTTGGATGTTGCCGAAGTAGAGCAGTTCTCAGAAAGCACTGTCTAATGCCACACTTGGATTGAAGACTGGGCCATCGCCGTGTGTTAGAGTACTGACCGTTAATTCCTTCACCTGCATGCTCTCTGCTCTATAAATATTCCCAATATTTCACTCATGTAGACAACACTAAGTGTAGTTTGTAAATGAAATCGTCGTTCATTTAGAAATAAATGAAGGGCAGCTTCTCTCTAATCCTCCCCCTCAAATTGAAATAAATAGTAAAAATGAATAATTTGAAAGAAAAAAATTAAATTTTCTTGTTCCATCGTCTCCATAAGATGTACGAGTAGTCGATTGTTTCTGATCATACATCCCTTTACTTTATTTCCCTATCAAAACTATGAGCTTGAAACATCCTTCAGAAGTCCTTCATGAAGACTAAAATCCGCAGAACTCATTTTAAGACCAGTAACCGAGAATGAGGAAAACTTAATTGAAGAGCACACCCGAATTGTTCCCCTAAATAGGCCCAGTTGAGCAATGACAAAATTCCTTCATTGAATTCATCGGCGAGTACGAAAATTTCACGGGTGACTCGGGCTACCAATGCGCGATTAAAGCGATCCTCCACGTGCCCAATATTCGTTTCGGGAAATAAAGGCAACTTCTGCTTTCACATTTTCTGCAATATTCCACTCGCTGTCACACTTGCCTTTACCACCACTATCCACTTCTATTCTTAATTCTGGTGGCAACTTTTTCGAACTTTTCCCAGTTCAAAATCGTCAACCGAGGTTGTCTGTCAATAGCAAGCATTCTCTTCAAGAAACTATTTTACCCATACAAAGACTGCATCCTAAAACAGATGAGTGACCTGCTTCCGGTTTATAATAACACACTGATGATGCAATCAACATGAATTGTTTTCTAATGTCCAGGACAGCAACTTATAAAATTACGCTGTGATTTTATGCTACGGTAGAAAATATCTGCTTTCATACACAAGTCATTTACCATATCAAACCACAGTGAACAGTTAAAACTAAATTTTATATGCAGTAATTTACAATGTTACAAACAAATAAGAGGGCTGAACATTTCACGTAAAGTAGCGAATTGCTTGCAAATGATTTTGAAAATGTCGGTCTGAGGTGCTGTTTATTTAACCATGAACTGGGTGTTGTTTGTGAACCGAGTTGTTTCTGTCTAACACTTATGTGATATGATAATATCGTGTTCTACACAAAAAGTAAGAAAATTAGATAAAGTCACATCGGGCTGTTTTCTGAAATGTAGGCGCGCGCACGCGAGAGAGAGAAAACCTCATTCTGAAATAATGTTTCCGAATTACATCTGGGATAATTTGAAGCTGGTTCCTCTAACCAGAATGCCCCCCTTTCTCTTGGAATAAATGTCAATAGGCAATGTTGCGATGCAAACTACACACACACTCTTACATCCCACTGGTTGGATATTAAATTTTTACAATTGGTGCGCCAGAAGAGTTTCATTCCAGCACTCTTTTTAAACTAATGTCAAGTAGACAGTTGCGACAAACAGGATGGGTGCTAGAACTATACTCAATGATACCCTTTGTGAAACCTACTCAGACGGTGTCATCTGCACGGATGTCGTTTCCTAATACTACTCTATGTTCACCGTCATATTTCAGAGACCTCTGGTGACGGAACTAAAACATTACATCAAAGTTTGGAGTTTCAGCAATGTTGACCAAAGCAATACACGAAATCAGGCTTACGTTTCAGGGTACGAATCTGAGCGTCGGGTGGTTTCTCCAGTGAGTTGGTTTTCTAAGTGGAAAACCTGTCCTCTCTCTCTCTCTCCACAAAGACTGGATAATACAGTTTTAGTTAAAAAAGATTATTTCCTTCATGGTTGTAAGCATTATGTTAAATAAAAAGGGATTATATGTTATGCATATATCTGATATAAAATTGTTATAGAAATTTCAGTCGCTGAAAGAGGAGATTCATTCTCACAATGATCAGTGAAGTTTGGTATCATTTTGATTAACGCGTTACAAAAGCAGCTTCGATTCGCTTTTCATGGTAGCAACCGCATTTATCGAGGCGAAATCTAAACAAATGGTAATCATTAAATTATTCAACACTTTTCATGTCGTTTATTTAAATCGGGCGACTCGTTATTACTAGAATCCTGCAAGTTTGCTGTTGGTCATGCGCAGTTTCATCCTCAATGGTGACAAAATCGAAGGATACGGAAACGTGAGGATGCGTTGGTTTTATGACATTCACGAAGATTGGGTTAGAGATGGTCAGATCACAGTACTTGAGATTCACAATCTTATTCTGCACATTAGTGACGGAAATCTTTTTCTCATCTCCCCAGAAATATTCTCTACTTGCCGATATCATCCACTTACAGGTTGTGCTCCATTAATGATGAAATCGAATCACTCTGATTGCGAGTCGAATGCGTCATCAGCAAATGACCTCATGTGATACGGTCAAAAATTGCTTCTTATGCACAAGAAATGTGCTAGATTTTGTCGAGAATCCATTAGCTCAGCAAATAAACGTCTCGTGGAGTCGAAAACGGCCACAATTGAGTCGACTATGAATGCATTAGACTGTAGAGGGAGGAACATGCGGTGCTCCTAAACCCGGAAATGCTCTCATAGTAAGTGCACGCGATAAAAAAAAAAATTAAAAAAGAAAGAAAGAAATGTAGATGTGTATTGCGGGGGGGGGGGAACAGCTACCAAACTAACTGCCAAGCCACTAGAAAAATGACTATTTCTAGATTAAAGCTGTAATTACGTTACATTGCTAAAAGAAAAACGACACCGAAGTGGGGAGATTAGTAGAGCAATGGCTCGACTTAATTTCCTGTTCGTAATGGAAGATGGATCTCTCTTTGAGTGGCTACTAGATTGAGTGTAAACTTCATCGTGCTTTTAAAAGCGATTATATCAGATGGGCTTCATTTCGATATTTAAATCAGTCAACGTAGAAAAAAAAAACTTAATTTCCTCTTAAGATAAACGAGTTATGATTTAAGGTATAGCGAAAGAAACTACGAAAAAATGGATTTCGAGTGAAGGATGGATTTGATTAGTAAGTAAACAGAAATTAAATAAGTAATAAGGGAAGTCCGGTGTAAACAAAATTCGAAAAATAAATTACAAGAGACTGCCATGGACGTGTTTTCTTCTCAAATGGCGTGTGGACTGAAATGTGTCAATAAGGAGAGGCGTAGAAGATGATGCGAACAAAATTTCTTTCAAACGAGAAATTACGGACAGTTTAAAACTGCCCTATAGGGAAATGAATAAAATTAAAAAAAAATAAATAAAAAAGGCATCTAAACCAGTAAGGTAATAGTGCGATCCTAGCATATTAAAAAATCTAAGTGCTAATAGTATATGGATTAAGGCAAGAGATTGCGATATTATTTTGCAAGTATAATCACCCACAATAACGAATACCTATATATTAAAGAAGACATTTTCTTTAACGGACCTCAAACGTATGGTTCCAAATCACCAAGGAGCACTTGCATATACATGATTCCTGTGTTGTTCCATAAATATTCAATTCACTAATTGAATTACCTTTATTAAGAAAATGAATAAGCGGACACGGATGGAAAAATCGGATCAACAATAATCATAATTTTAGAGAAATGAGGAAAAGGTGTTCGAAAGACTAGTTTAAGTTAGAGTACCACGTTTTTAATAACTGATATATTTTTCCAAATTAATATTGTGTAGATTAAGTTTTTTCTTCTATACTGAAATGTATGTTGCACTTCTCTGTACATGTATATCTACACCATCTTCCAAAATTTGAATGGAATATGAATTTCAAATAATTTTATGATTGAATATACTAAAAAGAGTCCGGTTAAAAAGCTCTTTGTGCAACTTTATCACAGTTACTTACCTAACATCTTCAAATCTGAAATGCGCTGTAGAATTTGTCCAACTCAAGTCCACCCGTAATCCAAATCCATTTATAACCAATGTTGTTTTTTTGTGAATGACATTTGGAAATTGGAAAACCTGCGAAATAATTTGCTCACATCAACTGCAAGTTCTGGGAAGCATTTATAATTTCATTTCATATTTTCAAAATGTCTTTTAATCTCTAATTCATTCCCTTCAAACATGGAAACAATTATACGAGACTGAGTTTTATTTTTTTTTATCGAGAGATATTAGAAACAAACATCTGCCAAAAGTTTCTCAGTTTTAACCCACAAATTCATACAGTAGTAGTATAGAAAGAGAACACAAAACTGCACTGAATTATTACAAAGTGAACATTAAAATTACTATTATTTTTTAATTTATTTCATATCACTCGAATGTTTATTACAAGAATGAAAGAAATGACAAAATTTCGTTAAGATTTGAATTTTGGTGTCTCCTTAATGAATTAGAAAAACTAAACATTAGCAGGCCATTCAAGAAATAGTAAAAAGTGATGGGAAAAATGTAGACTAATAACAGACTTACCTAAAGAATATTTAAGAAAAAGTAGGTTTAATAATAACAAAAGGTATAATCACGCATATCGTAGAAGTGAAAGATAAACACTTTCAAAAGAGATATACAATATTTACGGGCGGAAATTAAAAAAACAAAAAAAAAAATAATGTAGAAAGGCCGCTGCTCAGTTGCAGTCGAGGCAGAACAGAGAATCGGGGTTATTTCACTAAAATGGATTTAACAACGCCACAACCCAGAACATTTAAATGCTTTAGTGTAATTAAAGATATGAAAGCAATGCTTAAAAGTTATTAAGCCCCATTATATTAAAATAGTTCATAAAGCGACTCAATCTTAAAATAAATTTCGATTGCAATATTGACAATCTCTCTGGAAAAAAAGAAAGGAAACACGTGTCCATGGAATATTTGCAAATTGACCTCTGACGAATGTAAGTAGAGGAGAATGCAGGATATCTTTTGCACAACATCTGCAGCGATTAAGAATGCAAAATCTTGTTTTGTTTTATCGTCCAGTTTCAATGATTGGTGCAACTTATTCAACGCGTTTTTGGTTTACTTTAGGAGTTAATTGAACTCCTTTAATTCCTGATCTGATGAGAGCACAGGATCAGTAAGGGCATGCGGCTATTCCTTTTCGGAAAATTAATTAGTGGGAGTGCAGAAAGAAAGTAGATGTGCTAATCCATGTTGACTGTTGGAACATTTAATGATGTGCAGGGATCAGCGGCAGTCGCTTCTGATTTGAAAAGAATGAGAGGGTGTGCTCGCATGGAAGCTGTTAACGGCATTGTAAATGGGCTGAATTAATTCCAGATAACGGCATTTAATTTACGTAAGGCGATAGCCATCACGCAAAAGACAAACAGAATATCCACTATAAACATGTTAATTTTACGTTGTTCCATCAGCTGAAAAAAAGCGGTGGTTATTCCTCATAAGATTTATCAATGGAGTAATGAGCGCAATTTGAAATTAAGGATTTGCCTCTTCATTCTCTATAGAAGCAATGGTTCAGAATTGATCTAAGAGTGTTGTTACATATTTAACCCCCTCTTTATCCAGCTGAAGTTTTGATGCAGATGTTTGTGATAAAAGCCGAACATTTTCTTACATATGCTGTCAAGCTGAAGGTTGAGTAAAACAAATGAGGAAATAATTTGGTTTCACGGTTGCATTTGAAAATGGCACTATCTCCACTTAACAAAGATAACTGCAACGAAATAAAATTACAAATGTTCATTTTTCTAAAAAATAGTGCTTGCAAATATTCTTCTGCAAATTATGGAACCATGCTTAGTCGTGTGAAATAAACATACAGCACTTCTACTACAGCTATAGTGAATAACTGCTTTCAGCAGTACAAGGTTACGACATCTTATGGAGTAAAATCAGGCCATCTTACATGCGTGACCACCTAGCAACCCGTACTGAACACTGAACGGCTGCCTTCATGGTTTTCCTCCTCTACGAATTAGACATTCACGCCCTGTCTACTAAATCTAATGTTAGCAGTCACGTGTGCCTACTGCATGAATATTTGAGAACAGAATTTGTGAAGCAACATCTTTTTTTTTGTTCCTGTAGCAATTCTCTTATAATTGATTCAACTCTTTGGTGCGACTGCAAACTTCGCTAGCTCTGTCTTTAAGAGGATTGCGTTAACGATGAAACGCACTGCTAATTAAGAACCTTAGCACACGAAATTCAGAGGGTAGGTAAAGAATTTTCAGCAGATTTCGGTGAAAAGCAAAATTACAAACAAACGGAAGCTAATGTAGATTGCCAGAACCAATCTCGAAATAAATACGCCACGAATGAATGCTTGGCTATTAAGTAGGATGACTTCCGTGGTAGAAACTATCGACTCGTATTCAGAAAGGCGATTTTATAATCCAAAATGGGAATAACCCAAATTCCATTCGACTTCAGTTAACGGAGATACCTTCTGTGTTAATGATAATGGAATTTCACAGTTGTTTTTAAGAGCTACGGCGGTTTTCGTTACAACCTTGCGCTTCAAATTATTGCATGTGGGAATATGGTCCCAATTATCGTGGAGGACTAAGCTGTTGGTGTATTTTTTTACCTAAATGTTTTTAAGTTTGCTTCAATCAAATTTGCTTTTCAATTCGAAGCTAGTCTTGTTAGTTACGACACAACGTTCCTCATCATTACGCTCAGAAGTGCGAAAGCTTGGTTTACGCAAATATGGCAAACAATCAGTGTAGCAGGAGAAGCTGGAAAGGGGTGAGATCGATTTCTAATGTGTTTACACTTGTTAAACATTGTAAACTTAACTTATGGCATGAAAGCAGTGGATATATTTCAGGGTTAGGCAACTTTAAAGTCGGTAATGGTCTCTCACTGGGTGGGAAATTAATCGCATCGCTTTAAGCCAGTCACACGTACAATCCATACTGAATATGAGATTCGCAGTCGAAATGATGTACCCGCATTCCAGCCCAGCTCGTTGGTTGGTGAGCGAGTACGTCAACAATAAGACGGATCTCCTGTAGTTATTGCATTAATTTTTATTTTTTACTTTTGGGTTCAATGAACAAAAATGTTTTGTAAAATTTCACAGGTGCGAAATACTGCCTCAGAACTTAAATTTCCAACATTTTCTTTCGTGTGTAATATTAAGGCATTGAGAAAATATGATTATTATAGGGTGAAAGTGGGGAACTAACAAACCGCGACTGATTAGCAATAAAGCGTTGGATTGTTATTTTTGAGCAGCAGAAGCATTTATGTCACTAAGGGTTGACTATCGCCGTACCCTTTACCTCTTAGTTACAGGAAATCGCTAATTTCTGACATTAAATGAAAACATGAAACACCTAAAACAGGGAGATTGGTGGCACGAATAGAATATCCCGACGCCATAATGTTCTGTAAAAAAATAAATAGTTTTTATGCTCTGTCGTAATGTCATTCAACTGTGTGCAACTGTTGTAGGGAAGTTATTCTGTTTGTTTTGAACACATCATAAAAGCAAACATACTCGAAGTGACACACAAAAAGTATCTAATATTTCGTCGTCTTATCAATTTTCTCAAAAATAGCAACGATATCTAAGAAATGTTCTTTGATACTGTCGTATAGAAAACAATTGAACATGTGAATATATTGGGAAACTTTCAAAGAAAAGCCTTTATTTTGGGTCACTATTTTTATCATGTGAAGACAAAACTTTCCAGAGGCGAACACAAATTGTTCGTCAAAATGTTATCGCAGCTGCTTCTTTTCTCTACAAATGCCGTTAGTATCACTGGCGGGGAAATGGTTCAACCTCATCAACAGCTCACAGATATTCTAATCTGATGCAAGCATCTTTCTCACCAGTATCCCGATCCTATTCTAGTTCATTCCCTTTTGCGATCACATAAAAACACAAAACACTGGATATATTAAATTATATCCAGACGCTGATATCGTCTGGATATACTTTAATACAGACATAACAGAAAATACAAATAGCTCCATAATGAGGTAACAAATATTAAAAGGGCAACGCAATAACAAAATCAGGAAATTTACAAAATTAAAAATACAATATAAGTAGCAGCTTGCCGCCTTACACGTACGTAATTCTTATGTTTTAAAAGTGCCAACCCACCAACTTATAATTAATACACTCACGCTGCATTTATACTGCTACAATATTTGAAGGTGCAAAACAGTTTCGAAACACTGATAAAAATAATACAGTACAATTCAACCGATGCCCGAAACCAATCGAATATTAGTTTGATAGATTATGAAATTAGTGAATTTAGCAGCTTGGGAATTCAAATTATCCGTTTAGTACCCAAATTATTCATACAAATAGTATGTACGATAACACATATTGTTCAATTACTTTAATGCAAGCAGAAGAATTCCATCTTGAGAACAAATTCGAATTAAAGTAACACTTTTTAAAGGAATGCCATGCGATTTCTCTTTTACGGATCCCGCAAAACTGAGTGATAAATGGAACAAAATTAAAAGTAAGCAAAACAGAAAATAGTAATAACAAAAAAGCAGTGAAATGTATATTTTGGTGCCTTGGAAATAAATTTAAATATCTGTTCTAAATGCAGTTGTCTTGCGGGAAACTTCAATCCTCTAAATGAAAACCACCAGTTCACCTGGATGCCTGCCAAACACTAAATGCTTAGAAAATCTGGAGAACCCTCAGCTTAATGTTCTAACACACACGCACCTGCAGCCAGTAATTAAAGTGTCATTTATTGGGACATGCTTGCTGGATTAAATGACTGCTGTACTTAAGGATTCTCGGTGTACTACATCGATAACCCTCTCGCTCCATGTTAGCAGCTTATGTGAATTAAACAATGAAAGGGCGATGGCTTACAGCACATTAATATTTAATTGTTGTTAAATAATCCAGAAATAGTCCTCTAAACAGGAAACAGAACTTTTTTAAAAGCCACTTCAAACCCCCAGTATTAACAGAGCGATGGTTGGCAATTCATTTCAGTTCCCACTTAACATTAATAACTACCGCTGGGAGAAAAGTAATGCAAGTACTCGTTTAAGTCTCTCTAAGTAATTGCGAGCCAACCAGTTCTATCTAACGGAAATCAGTGTTAACGGAAATACAGTGATGGATTCGCGGATTGTTAACGCGCGGTCCAAACAAATTTATTGCAAAATATTTAATTGTGGATGAGAAATTATAAAGAAAGTGACCCCTGGGCGGAACTTTAAATTATTTTTACCATCAGCATTGTGAAAATAGTTTATAAACAAAAGCCTGATTTCTAGTACGCTATTTTACGCGACGCACCTACTGGCACAGAAGTATTTTGAACTACTTTTTCAAAACTGTTCTCTTAAAAAGCACTTCAAAATGCTTCTCGGTGTCAGCAAGTGTGGTGCATTCGATATATGAATTGAATGGGGTGATTTACCGGCGATTATTTATAACGGATTAATAATACGTTGCGCTTAAATATTAGATGGATAATTAAACTAGATTTCACCAGTAAAGCGCGAATTTTTGAATGTGCACCTTTTGATTTTGGTTCAGAGTGAAACCCATTTGGACTGCAAATTATACAGCTTGTAACATTCGCACGTAAATATTCTACGATAGTAGAAAGTCAATGTCACTTTTTTGCATGAAATTTATGCAAAGTAATGTTTTTCTCCGTTGCTCTCGCAAGATCATGACGAACACTCGACACGATCGGCATCCTGGTGCTCAGAGGTTATAGCATTAATTAAAATCTGGTCAAATGAAGTGAAACGGAATAAATTTGCATCACGCTCTTCGTCTGTTTAAACGCTAAGGATGAGGCAAGACATGCTGATCACTTCTGTAAGGAATGCTAACTACAGGAAAGCAGCGTCTGGCGAAACGTATGTGTTAAAGTTTGGGTCAAGTGTTAATTGCCTGTTTATTTATTTATTTATTTTTTAAAACATACGCTGATGGAATTTTCATTATGTAGAAAATATAACACTGAGTTAATTACAACTGCTGCTATTATTCTTCCAATTCATGGAAACAAACTATATAATCCATAAACTCTATGAACTTTTGAATGGGTCTTATAGCATTTCAAATGACGAAATGTTTCGTTATATGGAAGATGGGAAAGAACACGGGGCATCCATGGAAGTTACGGTTGTTCTCAGTCAAGGTAGGGTTAAGAGCTAGGTTTTTCTCCCAGAGAGCAGTGAGTGCATCTAGTGTAAATGAAGTCAAGGGAAGGTATGATAGCTGGGTTGGGTAATTTACAGCCTCCCTCGATGACTCCGTGGAAGTCTCAGATAATAATAATAAAAATAAATCGAATTTCGATGGAATTTTTATAATGACGTATTAAACACTTGAAACATAAGCATAATTCAGAATTTCGTATTAAATTTCACAGACAAAAATAACAGTAAA
Organism: Typopeltis vanoorti; assembly: GCF_054136105.1. Classification (NCBI taxonomy): domain Eukaryota; kingdom Metazoa; phylum Arthropoda; class Arachnida; order Uropygi; family Thelyphonidae; genus Typopeltis; species Typopeltis vanoorti. The sequence continues at coordinate 111,491,947 of NC_143563.1, forward strand.
ATAAATATTTAGTTGATAGAAAAAAAGCCCTGTTAGCTTGCTTTTTTATATACAAGGAAAAACACATTTTTATTAAACCAAAATTGCAATCAATACATTTCTGAACCGAAAAAAAAAATTACGATGTAAATAGGTTTTGATGTTAAGCAACGTTTTTCCAATATATTTTCCAATAATTTCGTTCTTAACAATGTCTTTAGTGGAAATTCCAAGATGAACGAATTAAGTGAGTATTTAAAAATCCACTTCACCTATATGGAAATTAAATCCATGCCTTGAATTTAATTAGCAGAGCTGCTAACAAGGAACATTTCAAAAACACCTTCCCAATAGTATTTGTGCACCACAAAACAACTGACACTAAACAAGAAAAAATATGCAGAAAAGTAAATAAAATAAAAAACAAATTAATTTATCAGTAGTAACTTAGCACGGATCTCCACATAATTTCTTGCGGAACACAGAAATAATCTTTCGTTGTTAATCTCATGCACTATAGCATTCGTCTCTGAAAAGGCGTTGGCAACAAAAACGCTGTGCGAGATCAGTTCGATCCACTTGACTTAAGTGCCTTCTGGATCCATTGACCGAATAATTTTCTTAGAGAAAACGCTTCATTGCAGTTCTTTATTGGTTGGAAGTGTTTCGGCACTTTTTTGACTCTCGAGCGAACCTCCGAAACGAAAGGAATTGGTGAAACGTGCTTGGGACAAGATCGACCAAGGAGAAGTTTCAGAGCCCTAGTCAATGGCAATGAAAGTGTTAACACTTTCATTGCCAAGCTGAAAATTGTAATTTCGTGTGGTGGCCAATTTATTTTTTATTTTTTATTTAGTTATCGACGTCCACGCGATAACGCGTGATCGGCCGTTTGGTTAGAACTCGCATCGCGCGATTGGCAATGAACGTGTTAAAAGAATTGAGAAGGGAAAAAAATTCCCAGAGGCATAGATGTTAAACTAACAAGCTCATCGGCCTGCATGGTGACGTTCTGGGATATCCAAAAGTGGGTTTCCCAATGAAAAAAAAAGTTTCCCAAGGGCGTTTTGTTCACCATTCTTAAGTCGTTTAAAATGGAACACAGACGAAGTCCAGAAATAAGGAAACGAAGGTTCTTGAAGGTATTGTGAACCAAAGCGATTTTTTAACCAAGTGAAATAGTTTGTAGTCACAAATGATGCATTTTAACTTTGAGAAACAAAAATGAATGCACGTTATCCATTATGAAATCATTCAGCAAATAATATTACTTCAAGACGTCTTTTTAAAGTAACGAAACAAATGTCTGCTTCTTTACAATCTATTTATGTTAAACAATATTCGAAAATTTTGGACCTGTTTATTATTAAGAGAGAACTCCAGAAAGTCAGGGCCTTATTGTCGAACACCTATTATCGTACCAGATGTCATTGCGGTTGTTGAATTCATTCACACTACTTGCATACACAGTATCCAATGGCAATCTAATCTACTCACGCACCAGCCAATGAGAAAAAAATATAGTCCTCACCCCCTTCTCGACAGCATTTATTCCTAACGTCAAAGGATGTCCTCTTGTCCTTTCCTCACCCTTCTTAATATGAAAAATTCTATCATCTGAAATCTTGTATGACCCTTACAGAAATTTGTAAGTCTCAAACAATTCGCCCCCTGTTTCTCACTGCTTGCTATTGTCTGCAAATTCTCAATCTATCTCTTTCTCTCCCCCTAAATAATCAGTATTCCATAATTTTGAAACTGTCCTTTGCACACACTCTCTCTCTCTCTCTCTCTCTACTGTACCGGAATCACATTGAAACCAGACACATGCGCCATAGTCCAAGTGGCAAAATAACTTCCTTATCTTCATGTTAAGGTTCGTTTAAGCACTCCAATTATTCTCTGCTTGTATTTGCAATATGGCATTTAATTTCAACTTCCTATCTAACAAAACTCCAAGATGCCTAGCCTGATCAGTTTCTTCTAGCATAATCACACCAATATATGACATTGGTATCTAATCACGCTAAAGTACACGAGTTTACATTTACTAACACAGAACTGAGATCCATTTCCACATGCCTACAATTCCATCCTATTCAAATCATTCTGCAAGTACTCCATATCAGCAGCATTGCTGATTACCATGTCACTCTTTGCTCTATCAGCAAATAGCTTCGCATGTAAAATTCTTCCCAATGTCAATTTTTGCATTAATACTACTATAAGCACGTACAAAATATTTTGATTAATTTTAAAATAATTATGATACAATAACATTGCTTAAAGACGTCTTTGTTTGAAATAACTAAAAATTAGCGTAATCAATATATTCTATTAAGTATTCAGTGAGCATTCCCCCATACAAATAAGATAAAATCATAATAAACATTTCAATTCTCTTCCTCTCTTTAACAACAAAAGAAGTCTTTCAAATGTTTGTTTTGATAAAAACATCTTGAACGTGAGAAAATTGGTTGCTATGAAAGGCACTGAAGGAAGCACACATGTTTCATTGTACATCCGTCACGGGGATTTCAACTATTACACTTGAAAGCAACAAACCGTTTCGTATTCAGAATGGCATTGCGAAAGTCTGAGCGAAAAAAAGCTCAGTCAAAGACTTGCCACAATAAAGCAGTGTTATTCACTCGCCAGGTTCTCTTTCATCTGGAATTGATCCACAGCTAATTTGTGGCCTCTTTAGCGCGGATCAACTGACATCTGCGTTCAATGCACGACTTACGATTTCTTAATATAATAAAGCCTTCGACCGACAAATTTATTTCCAATTCCACACTTTAATCGGGTGAAGGCAAAGTGCACTTACCAATAAATGAAATATTGCTGAAGGTGATGAATCCCAAAAAGACGATTATTCTTCTGACAAATTTATTTCCGACTGACAAATTTATTTCCGATTCCACACCTTAATCGGGTAAAGGCAAACCAGTAAAGAAAATACTGCTGAAGGCAGGCGATATTATCCAAAGGCAATGATTTCCATAAACGAAGATTATTCTAATGAAAGTGAGTAGAATACTTCCCTCTTAATACTTCAAAAAAAAAAAAAAAAAACAGCTAAAGCAAAGTGTTTTTTCAAGTGTTCAGAATAAGGTATTGCATCACCGTCATTGTTTCTCTGATGACCTCCGAGTAATGCAACTAATTCAACGTGTGCACATTTGCATAAAGCGAAGATTCGCTCAGGATCAACCATCAGGAGCGGGAGGGCCACCAGGGTTAATTTGAATTTCACTCATCTTGTCCGAAAGATCAAATGCTAAATGTATTTCCAGTAATAGCTGAATTTTAATTTGGTTTCGGTTTAATGGTTCCCATACTTTCTACACAGACGAACATCATACTTAACTCTAATGAAGTATCATTTTTACCATTTCAAGGATGAAGAAAATGTTAACTCTGCTACCACAAAATATTTAAATTTGCGTGTTTAAGACAAAGGGAACTTAAATCGACATAAGTAAAGAACACGCAATGCTAATGTCATTATCCTGTTCCTAAAATATTTTATATGAATGGAAATCGAAAAGATTTTATGATGCCAGAAATATTTAAAATGAACATATGACAGGAGATAGTTTAGCGCACAGATCTCTGTTCAACACCGCTCTAGATATGTAGAGAAATGAGAATTGAGAAAGTTATGAAAATAAAAACATTGGTCTATATTGCTTTCGGCTCAGTAGAATAATTACTTTATAATATTTTAAAAATTACCCCAAAATTGTAACATTTCGATGCCACATCGAACACATACATTCGGCTGTTTGAGGCCCACAGCAAACTTCTTAGTTGATGGAAAAACATTCGAGAGGTTGGCGTACCCGCTCTCCACCTGAAGACTGTAGGTTCGAAAGCCTCCGGGGCATGAATGAAACCACCACCACTCCACTTAATGGATGAATTAAATAGAAATCAGAAAGTTCCATGTTTGGCGTCTGGAGCAGATCTCACGAGTATATTAAAAAGAAAATAAAAAATTTATATTGAAATATCATAACTTATCAGTGGTCCTACCAGGCAATTAAGCATCCAAATATTCTTGAACTTCGCAACGGTACCACGAAGATAACTGGAAAAGATACGTGTATTTGACGGCGCCCAGTGGCCTGTTCTGTGGGACGAAAAAATATGAATTTCCGATGGGGAAAAAACCCTACCTCCGAATGAGACCGGCTAAACTCACCATTCCTTGAAACAGACCCGGTTCCTCATGCCACTAACGGGAATCAAACGCAGGTCTTTCCGACGAAAGAGCTTTGTCTCTACCGACTGAGCCACGGAGACCCATATATATATATATATATACACATATACATACACACATTATATATATACATACACTTACACACATTACATATACACACATTATATATATACATATATATATACATACACATACGCACATTATATATATACATATATATACACATACACACATTATATATATACATACACATACATACATTATATATATACATACACACATTACATATATACATACACACATTACATATATACATACACACATTACATATATACATACGCACATTATATATATACACACATACACACATTATATATATACACACATACACACATTATATATATACATATATATTTATAATATATATACATATATATATATAATATATATATACATACACATACATTATATATATACATACACATACATTATATATATACATATATATACATACATACACATACATTATATATATACATATATATACATACATACATACATTATATATATATACATATACATACATACATACATACATTATATATATATACATATACATACATACATACATACATTATATATATATACATATACATACATACATTATATATATACATATACATACATACACATACATTATATATATACATATACATACATACACATACATTATATATATACATATACATACATACACATACATTATATATATACATATACATACATACACATACATTATACATATACATATACATACATACACATACATTATACATATACATATACATACATACACATACATTATACATATACATATACATACATACACATACATTATACATATACATATACATACATACACATACATTATACATATACATACATACACATACATTATACATATACATATACATACATACACATACATTATACATATACATATACATACATACACATACATTATACATATACATATACATACATACACATAAATTATACATATACATATACATACATACACATACATTATACATATACATATACATACATACACATACATTATACATATACATATACATACATACACATACATTATACATATACATACATACACATAAATTATACATATACATATACATACATACACATACATTATACATATACATATACATACATACACATACATTATACATATACATATACATACATACACATACATTATACATATACATACATACATTATACATATACATATATACACATACATTATACATATACATACAT